>NC_136065.1:711358528-712736028 GCF_964261635.1 Lissotriton helveticus | reverse complement strand
GAGCGCGCCCCCCCAATCGGGGCCTGGAGGGCGGGCCTGGACTTCCTCATGGGACTAGAGCAGCCTGTTTTTGAAGCCCGGGGATGTCCCCGCAAACATTACAAAATCTGGAAACGGTGGGCGGATTACCGGGGCCTGCTCCTTGACCCCCCGTGGACATTGATGATGCATTACAGCTGGATGTGGATCCCACACTCTAGGCTGCTGGCCGGCTCCACCTTTGTAGGTTATCTCATGTTGCTGGACTGTGATCACGTGCACTGGGTTAGGGTGGGATAAGGGGTGGGTAGCTGCGGGCGGGGCTGGTTGGTGTGTTTGGGGTTGGGTGGGTGGGGTTGTTCGCTGTCATTCACTATATAACGCTGGGTTCGATGCTATACTAATGATGTGTCTCTTTCTATCTGTCGTTGACAGTCTCCTCCTGACTGTGGAGGGCTGTGTTGAGCTTTGCTTGAACTCATAATAAAATTGCTTATGAAAAAAAAAAAACTTTGGACCAAAATAAAATATCGACTTTAAAAAGATCAGAGGGAACGCCATCTGGTCCAGGAGCTTTATTGCTGGTCATCATACCGATGGCCACTGCCACCTCCTCCTCATTCACAAATAAGGTATAAGGCGGTTGAGGAAAGGCAGTCATACCTTCTGCCGCCATAGTCTCTTTTTCATAAACAGACCTAAAGTGCAAGTGCCATCGATCTTCTTGGATTCCACAGTCCAATTCATTATTACTGGAATCCGAGAAATAAGGTTGGTTGACCACCGCCCAGAACTTGGCGCTGCTTTTTAAGACATCTATTGAGGTCAGATCAGCCCAGGCGTCCTCTCTAATTTCACGCCGCCTTCTTTCGATTGAGGTCTTATATTCTTTCCTGAGGGTGGCCACGAGCCGTTTGTCTACTGGGTTGGACTTAAGTGCAACCTTAAGTTTATGGTTGGCCGCTGAGCAGTTTTTGTCAAACCAGCCTTCCTTCCCTTGTGTTCTGCCTTTACCCTGACGGGTTAGGTTGGAGAAAATGTCGAGGCAAACCTTTTTATACGCCTCCATTACTTCACTGTCCCCAGCCTGATCATCCATACACAGCATTAGGTCGTCCCTGCTACTAAGACATAGGTTACGAAAAAATTCTTCTGGAATTAACTTGCACCATTTGATCCTGCGTGCTTGGTCTGTCAACCGCATATCATATTTCTCTACCAGGTTTGGGCAACTATCCTTGATGACAAATATGTTCTTTGTTTTTAATACAACAGGATTATGATCGCTAAAGTGGGACCCTAGAACTGAGTAGCTACTGCTGAGGAATATATAATCAATCACGGAGCCACTGCCATGACCTATAAATGTGGGGATATCCCCCTCGCACCCATTTGGCAAAACAAACCCCTTTTCGGCCAACATTATTTCCAAAAAAATACCCTGCTCTGAATGTTCAAAGTGGGTATTTTCTTCATCCGGGATACCAAACAACACGTTGGGGGGGCATTTATCCTGACCGTGAATGTTGAAGTCTCCCATCAACAAGATGGCACAATCATGCTCTGCAGACTCTTTAAAATCAACCAAAAAAGCACTTAACATCATCAAGTTACTAACTGGACTGTCCCTGTCAAATGAATTGTAGAAGTTTATGACCAAAACATTATGGTAACTTCTATAAGTGATTAAAACAGCAAGACAATAAGGGCAGCCAGTGGCTAATTGCGTGTATGTCCCAGGAATTTTAGCAGAAATCAGGGTTACCAGACCCCCCCTAGCTCGCCCCCTCGTTGACCCAACAGCCGGTATAGAGAAAGTAGTAAACCCATCCACAGTCAATAAATTTTGGGTGTCCCAGGTCTTCTGCATAGCTATTAAGTCCATAGAACCTATGAGGTCCCGCCAGATCGGATCATCCACTTTGTTTTTCAGACCCGCGATGTTCCATGTTGCCATAGTAATGTCCTGGCCACCCCAAGCCTCATCTGTTTTTGTTTGCAACGGAGCCCCACCTTCCGCGCCGTTGCCATGAATGGGAATTGGATTTAACATCTGCCCATCCAGGATGCTATTTTCCTTTTGCAGAGGGGTGGGGGAGTTGTTGTTGGACCTCTGTCCAACTGATAAAACCTGTGTTTGTCAATCAACCCAATCCAGGGTTGATAGACAATCATAACGATTAGCAATAGGGAAGTTGAAATGATTATCATATCCATTAGTAGGCTGATGGTAATAAAATGGGTGACTGTTATGAGGCCCTGCAGCAAACCCCCCTTGAAACGGTCTTCCTCTTCTTCTCCTAACCTGGTTCCATCCCTCATCGCCACCCTCGTCCCGGCCCGGAGGGTGCACCTCCCATGGGGGGTTAATCCTCTGAGTTGCTTTTTGCTCATGTGGGCCCCTTAACCAACTCCATCTATTATCTGATTGGTTCCCGGGTAGGTAGAAATAGGAGAGGGGCCTAGCAATGACAGTGCTTGCATGATATCCAGAGGATCCTCTACATATATATTCTACCACCTGTGTGTTCTCAAAAGTGACCACCACGCAATCCCCTTGTACATTTTTTCTATTCCCTCCCACCCATGGGGTTCTCTCCACCATTAGAATGTTACTTGGCATATTTGGCGGTAAGGGATGGTTTTTGGAGAGCCAGTGGCACACTTTATTTTTTAGAGCCTGATGGGATTCTATATCAGAAGATGAGATTTCAGTGACACCAATAAGAATCACTACGTAGGGGCAGGCATCTAGGGGAAGATGGATATTTCTACGGGCCGTTGCCTTAACTCTAGGGGTCGGGTCAGGGTTTGGGGTCGGCAGGGTAGGATCATTTGATTTGACTTGGGGAATTGGCTTGGGTTTAATTGAATTCTCGAGTTGTTTTGACTCGGTGGCCTTGACTTTAGTGCCTTCCAGATTTAAAGTATTACTAGTGTTCTTAAGAACATTATTATTAACCGCGGCGACACTTTTACCAGCCGAAGATGACTTATTGGCTGTGTTGGCGATGTGGGATGTGTTGGCATTCAAAGTAAGGCTTGGGGCACTTATATCCCTATGGATGTTCTTCAAGATGGTTTCTAAGCAGCGTAATCTGACCTCTATGGGTTCGAGTAGGGATTTTTAATATGTTCAAAATGTTGTTATTATTAACCATACTTAACCCACTCCCATCCTGATTATGTTTGGCTAAATTAGTGACTTCTCCACTAAGTTCAAGAATTTCCTCCAGACTTTTGTCAATGATAGTATCGTCTGGAAGGCTTAAAGGCAAACCAATGTTTGTCGAGTGCACCCCCCGTGTCATTTGCACAGACTGCCAGGTTATTATTCACAATTGGCGGGTCTGAGATGGTATTATTTCGATTGTGGGCAGTTTGTGCTTTCTTCCCTTTAAGGGTAGTGGGTTTATTTGCCTTTTGTTTAGAGATTGCCCCTTCTTTCAAGCCCCTTTGATATGGGTCACTTGCCCGGATTGGGTTGTCTAACTCAGTTCTCTCTACGCCACTCTCTGTCATGAAATTAAGGTTGGGAGTGGCTTCTAGGTCCTGTTGTGAGCTTAAGACTTCAAGATCACCAATGTCCCCAATATTATGTACCATTGCGAGGGTATTAGGTCGGGACTCAGGGTTTGGCGTACACGCCTGTGCAATGAGGCCTAGAGAAGATCTCTTGGCCGTAGCTAGATCTTGTGACACCCTCCTGTCCATTAATACTATCCCCTCGTCAATCAATGCGTTGGTACGAACAATAAAGTCATCCAGAGTCCCAGTTAACTTTTTCGCTCCTGCAACAGCCATGCTTCTGGTCTCCCGACAATTCATGACACTCTCCACTACCAATTTCAGATGACCTCTTATATTAAAAACAGTTAGATAACAGGCCCATGCATTTAATGCTTAACAATAGATGGCAACTAACAACCCAATATACTGTGATTTGGTGTTTAGCAGACTTACAGTTTCTATGTCCAATAGTCACTTGGGCTGGGGGAAATCGGGCAGAGGTGGTGGCACAGGCCAGGCTCCTCAGGCCTCTGAGGGCCACAGAGGGCCCGCCCTTTGCCCGGGCTTAGCCCCGCGCTCAGTCCCGCACGCGTCCCGCTACGCGGAGGGGGCGTTGTTGTCTTATGCGCCTCCGGACGCCTGTAGCGCGTCACTGCTGGCGCCCCCGCTAAGGTACCTGGGGGTTGTAGTCCCCCCGCTCGGCGGCCGCTCTGGTGGAAAGTGGCGGCGGCGGGGGGGACTCTGCTCCAGCTGCTGCTCTCCTGTTCTCCTCCTCTGACAAGGCAAGGGTCTGGCAGGTTCGTCAGTGGCGTTCTGGTGTCTGTAGCGTCTATGGCGTTCTCCCACAGTTCTCCGGGAGCGCTGCTGTCTTATGCGCCTCCAGACGCCTGGAGCGCATCACTGCTGGCGCCCCCGCTAAGGCTCCTGGGGGTTGTAGTCCCCCCGCTCGGCGGCCGCTCTGGTGTAAAGTGGCGGCGGCGGGGGCGACTCTGCTCCAGCTGCTGCTCTCCTGTTCTCCTCCTCTGACAAGGCAAGGGTCTGGCAGGTTCGTCTGTGGCGTTCTGGCGTCTGTAGCGTCTATGGCGTTCTCCCCGGTCTTTGTCCGAATTACTAAGAGACACTGTAGACTGCCAACTCGATCAGCTCCGGTGGGACCTCAGCGTGACCCGGTAGGGAAGATTGTGCCTTCCTCGCCTTTAAGCCGCAGTCCACGCCGCCTGCCCTCTCTGCTGGCACTAACGGAATCTTTTGAACTACCGAAAGGAATTCTGATCCGACCACTTGTTATTGGAGGCATTTGGACTATACTCTGGGCCCGCCCGGCCTCGACCAAAATGGCGCCAGTATGGGCGGGACTCGCAATTCCTTATGACGTTCTAGTTGCCTAAACCTTGATGTTATGGGATATGTATGCGGTCTTTGTACACGTGGCGGGCGGGAAAGGGTGCGGACTGAACATACGAACAACCCTATCGATGTGTTTTCTTTGTCATTTATGTATTATTAAAGCTCCAAAATGATGTTACTGGTGATACATGCCCTTGGTGTACGTATGGACGATTTTATTGTAACTGATTCTGTTATATTTCCAACTATAAAATAAACCTTCACCGGTCCTGCAACCGTTAGTCGCGTTTAGTTTTTCAATTAAATGGCTCGTCCCTTTGCTTACTTCTATACTACAGTGTAATGTCTCCTTACCTCATGCGTTTCCCGTCTGCCCCGTGGCCGGCCTACATGGTTGGAGGCCCGTATTTGAATGCTGACATCCTCACAAATAAATATATGGAACTAGCCTCATAACAGTCACTTAGATTGGTAGGTTCTCGAATAAAGAAAGGGACAAGATAAATGAAGCAATTTTGGTCATGAAAAATTAAAAAGACATGGTACATAGAAATAATGCGAAAGGAATAGTCCGGATCTGTCGTGTTTTACATTTCTGCAGCATAAAACAATAGGTAAAAGATCCTGATATTTAGATATATATATGAATAGGACAATAGACCAGTTCCTCTGGGCTTCAAGGCCGAAAGGCAAGGTACTGCATCCCAAAGAAGATAAGTTAGGTACGTGGTAGGTAAAAACATTTTCGTGTTTTTGCGCGCTGATGTGCTTTGAACGCTGTCTCCCCCCCCCTTTTTTTTTCCCTCTGCAGGTTAATATCGGAATTTCAGCTGAAGTATGGAGAAGACTCAGAATGCACCGTGTTCCACGCAGAAAGAAGAAGAATTGTATGGTGTGAATGTGCGCGTGGGCCCCGATTTGTGTCGTATGAATGCTTATGTGTGGCGCACATCTGGGTTGATGAACGAATGCTTCTTGTATGACTAAGGTGTTGATCGAACGGTCTTTGGGGTAGGAAAATTAAGCCCGAACATGGTACCTGCATGTGAAAAACGAATAAAGATATAGCACTTACTAGGAACGACTCTCTCCCTCTCTGGAGCTAGTGAATGGGAGAGTGGCCTACACCAGAAACTTGAAGGGTTATTGTAGTACCTCGGACCCGAACCGATATCCCAAATGTATACCCAAAATAATGCGCACCAGTGAGTCAATTTACGTGCTGACTAGATGAGAAAATTTAAGGATACCCCGGGTTGGGGTTCATCCAAAATCCCCCCACAGCCCAGAAATTAGGGACATTGTCATGTTTTAGATTTACTCCCTCTTCTTCCACCCTCATAGAAAAGTCAGGATTGCACCATCGCACGTCCGACAGACACCCCTCCTTTACCTCAACCTGGATCGTCATTTGTTAGATGTTGGAAGACCCCACCGTGAGTATAAACACGACTGGACCAGTGTCCGACCAATTAAAAGGAGTAAGTATTTATTGAAGCCGAGGTTACCAACAGAAATTGTCTGCTATTAGGAAGGAAGGAGAACGAAGAGCTCGACCCCCAAATGAATTAAATGGAGTACTGGAAATATGCAACACGCATGAAAAGGCTCTTTCGCCAAAAATAGCCCTCTGTTTTATCTTAAGTTTTCGTACTTGATGTATGTACTGTCGCACCCTATCTGGTATTTGTGTATACGTAAACTATGAATTTATGTTTTTCCCTCTGCTTGTGTTTTATACGTGAAACTGACCCGTACTGATCTATATAATAGCCTATTATTATACGCGTCTCTCTCTCTCTCTCTTTTTATGTTGTACGTGTACTAATAGCCTATTTGGTACGCACGACGCTCTCTCCCTCTGAGAGCTCCCTTGCTCCCTTGTGAAAAAAAAATAACGACACTGTACCTCGCCGGTACAGGTATAATTGGCTTTAGACACGACAGTGTTTGAACAAATTGACAGAAACAAAACGATCATATTTAGCCATATTACTACCTCTCCTTTCTGTAAAATGATGAAACTTAATTGGCTGAGAAAGAAAGGGCATGTAAGACGACTGATGTCCCCTAATCTGACCCTTAAAAGGGAACTATATGTCAGTGGCTTTTGTTTTAAGTACTTTGGTAAACATCACCCTCATCGTTCGGATTACCACCGCCCATTGCACAAAAATAGAATGTCCGACACGTCCCTGTTTCTCCAGAATGGTCCCAGTTCTGTACCAGCCGTCCCAGAAAATCTTAAAGACTGTAGCTATAAGCCCATGATAATAGCATTTCACACCTTTTATAAATTAACAGACCTTGAAGAAACATATAGCTCAACAGGATTTGTTTTAGACAAACGCGAGTCTCTACTGAAGGAGCCGGTTCGAATTCGATAAACTATGTAATTTTTAGATATCAGACTTCTTGCCACGTTCGCAAATATAACAAGAGTAAAAAGCCAGACAGACATGTTGTTTGAAAATAAAAAATGTTTGCCGATCTGCACTACAGCAATGATGCATGAGTTAACAACATACACCGATGTAAGGATTACTACGCATCCACCCTATCGTGACCAATGAACGTTTCCCCAACTACTTGGGGTTGGGAGAGAAATTAAAGTGTGTAAACATCTTCCCCTGCCAATTCTCTAAAAATTATTTTTTTATACTCAATCAAGGATAACGTGCAGTCGTCAGGAGGAGAGAGGCCGGATGTGACGCACAGCCTGGCTGCAGATCGGGGAATATCTATGACCTCGACCAAGGTGGAGCCTCAGAGCAAAGAGTTGCGGGACAAGGCACCGTTCTCAGCGTGGAAAGTGAAGGAAAGAAGGGCCGCCCAGAAGCCCCTGCACGTTGATGAGCTCGTGCCGAAAGTCCCAGCCCATTGTGCCCGATTGGTGGGCCCACTTGCTTGAAATTTCTGCCCTCCTTGGTCCGCCTCAGATCTGATCCCACACCACCCTCCCTTCCCTCGGCCTCCCAAAGCACGCCCCCATCACCCCCCTTTTTTCCATATGGAATTTTTGAACTTGACTCTGAGAAGAAAGACAGCACAAAAGATAGAATAGGGTTTGTCACGAAGGAAGAACGGAATGCGGGTACCCCGCCTAAGGTACCTATGATAGATTAGTTAGGGAACAGGACAAACACAGGACTGTGGTCCAAGAGCAAAGAATGGCCACACCCTGCAACGCGAGATCTGAAGTAGAGCTGGACGCATAGCTCCACCGCCGGTGCTAAACAGTGCCAACGAAAGAAGAAAAACAATGAGAGCCTACCAGTGATGGCTCGCTGTAAAAAGACACTGGAAAGATGAACCCTTTTTGAACATTGCCACCCCTTGACTGTCCCTTGTATCAAGTTGAATTTCTTTCCCAACCACTTTGTATTGATTACCACCCAATTGAGTTCTCGAAACCTTACATCGGTCACTTTCAACTGTACATTGATAACTAAGAAAGCGTTAACTCTGTATCATGATGATTGTAGAACACCAGTTATGCACATGAGCATACCGTCTAGTTTCGATCCCCATGGAGTCCAGACCTCAAGTGATAATAGCCCTTATTCTGCCAGAACATTTTTGTATGACATCATGTTTGTATTCAAACGAATTTCTTACATTGTCTAAATAATGTCCCCGCCTCCAAGGTCTAACATATGACACAGCTAATGTAATTTTGTATGCACTGCCTCCTCGCCTATCGCATTGACTACATGTGGTTATGTACGATTCTGTCAACATTGATAGCAGGATTATTTCCATCTGCCCGTAATGCATATGGGCTACCAAAGACCTCAATAGACAGCCCAGCCACATGCTTCCCTTATTAGTATAACTAGATGTCAGCTTGTACGTCCTTACCTCAGACATGAACAGAAATGCATTAACTTATGATCAAAACTGGGGACTGTGGAAAATGACTAAAATCGGTATACATAAGCGGCGTTCATTTATGTTCACCACAGCCACTGTTGAAAATAAAGCGACAATCATGAAACAGTAGCCACGCCATCTTGTCCCTTTTAGGCCCCATCGCGAACGTAGGTGGCAGCCATTTTGTGTGTCACAACCTCTCTGCCCACTGCCAACAGCCTGCGCGTCTCTCCCCCTCACACCCCAGCCTCGCAAGCATTCCCCCGCGCCCCGACAGCCCCCGGTTTCTCCTGCTTGGGCCATAAGCGCACCTCTAGCGCGACCCTGTCTCCGAGCCACATCCCGTGCTGAACCCCCTCGCTCTTTTCATCTCATTCAAAGAACAGGCCCTTTTGATAACCTCTTCCTCCCTGCGCGATTGTCCAGCCTGATCCCAGGCCATCACCTAGCCCGACAGATGCAGTTTATTGCCCCCTACAGTAGGACCTCGCCTCACATCAAAGGAGCGGTGGTTAATCAAATACCCTCACACCTCCAGATCCGACCGATCGCTCACTTTCCCGTTCCCAGCGGAATGTCCAGCTGCGCGACAACCACCACATGCTGAGGTTGAGGTGGGAACTCTACTGTAAATATGTGTGGGAACGGGGGTGAAGCGGGGATTCCGAGGATGTCTTTCCGTACATCAAAGTATTGACAAGAATGTGTTTCATGTAATAAAGCAATAAACCTGTGTATAAGAGGCCAGGCCTCAAAGATGCGTGTAGAGCACCTCGAGAAGATACCCTGTTGTCTGATTTGACGTGTTCTGCTCCGTCGGAATAAACTCCTGTTTCCTGCCTTCTGTCTCCAGCGCCTGCCTCTTTGTTTGGTAATATTGAATGGTATGAGAGGCGGCTAACGCCGGGCAAATACTGAAGGGTTCTTGGTCGAATTCGGCCCTACCTTTCTACACCCTCACTTGTAGCACATCACTGTCCCGGGCTGTTGTGGCCACTCCGGGTGTCAGTCTGTGCAGTTAGGGGGCCCCAGGTAGTGTTCACCACACCTCAGCTCCAGGTGTGCTCACTATCGCGGGACTGCTAGGGCCGGGAGCGCACATCTAATGGCCACCTGGAGCTCCCGTGTCCGATAGCAGGGACTCGGCCCCGCCTCCCTCCTTCTGCCCAAAGCTGCTGCCTCCTCACCAGAACGTGGGGGCACAGCGCCTTGACTCGCGGAGTGTGCAGAGGCGATTTCCTAGCCTCGCGGTGTGTGTCTGCGGCCCCCCAAGGATGGAGGAGGGGGCATGCCGGCACCCTTGATGTCTGCAATGGCAGATGCAACCACTCGAGGCCCCGACTTTACCTCGCCGCAGGCCCCGATGCGCCGATAAACATTACTTTGGCTCCCGGCGTCCAATTTTTATCAGGGCTGCAGCGTCGGGCACCGCTCCTCTTCCAGTGTCCAGTTTAGCACCTTGGGGATGGATTTGTGTGGCGGATGGATGTGGTAGGCGAGGAGGGCTCCGGAGAAGCCCAAGTAAGCGGCCATGATGGTGTGCCGCGTAGCCACACCTTAGGTACTTTTTGGGAAACCATTTCTGAAGGATGGTAAATCACCCCTGCTCCAAGGCACATGAACATACCCTCCATTCTGTACTTCACGCAACGGGAAATTTCCTACTGTCTCCAGCCCCCCTCCGGGAGGCGGGGTATCTCCTATTCCTTTCTTGCCACTCTTTTTCTTAGACCACTTCTCTGCCCACCGATACAGTTCTCTCCATGCCCTCATTCCTATGGCTAGTTCTCAAATATGAGCTTTGAACCCTACTAGTCTCTTCTCCTCCAATTCCTGGTCAGTGTAAGTTAACCTGTGATTTCCTTGCAACACTTTTGTTTTGGTCAAATCCACATCATACTTCCGCGCCAGCTGAACCAATGCCTCATGAACTCTTTTTGCCTTCCTATTAACATCTTTGGCCGCTAATAACAGTTCATCTGGCTCATATAAATCCACCCTTTCCAGGCACAGGTTCCCAATATTCACCTCATCGACCTTTGCCTTCAATTTCAGCACATCCAACAATTTTGTCTTCACTGCGACTTTAATCCTTCCTCAATTTGTCACATTGCATGGTCCCTCTCTATCACAACTTCTACTTCTTTAGCCCTCTTCTGTCTCTTCGACTTGGATGGTGGGCGGCCTTCCCTCTCACAAATCTGACTCCTCTATCGACTTTTCACTCCCACATCCGAAACACCAGGTCATATTCTAAACGCCTCTTGTCTCATTCCTATTTGAGCTAAACTCGTCATAGTCTCCAGTACTGGTGGAACCCACATTCGTATTTCTGACCTAGAATTCGCTAGTGCCCTGATTCGCCTCACTTCTGATCCTGTACCCACCCTTGAAGGGTCTGTAATTGCCGGCAATGAAGTACTAGTCTCTACAGCCCCCAAGGGTGCACTTGTCCCCATAGTAAGGCTTCCTAGGGAGATCTTGTCTTCGCCCTTTCCTGTTGGCTGTTGTCTCCCATTCTCGCCCATACTCAGGTTGTATATTAAGACTACGGGTGCAATGGTAACCAGCACCATAAGGGCTTTTGGTAATCTAATGTCACAGTTGGTTCTTCTCATCTTAGTGTTCCCAACTTCTGACCTTCCTGCCCCTTCTGTTCCTAGCAAAATCCTTCCCATTACTCTTGAACTTACCCCCGTCTGATCCGAACCCGCTCCTTCTGGGCTTCCTTCTACCTGTTCTCACTTTCCCTCTTCAGACGGAGAGTTGTAAGATGAAGGATGCTCTGCCAACAATCTAACTTGCAAGCTATCATCTGTGTCACTGTCATCTTCTGTGTGTTTCCTGTGTTTGTGCTAGCTCTTTGTACCAACGATGGATACAATCTCTCTCCCTCAGTGGTATCAACCCTCCAATTCTTCAACTGAGCATCCTACCTGGCATCCGGATACAACTTCATTGCTTTTCTCATCCTTCCCTGAGAATTTTCTCTTCACCTAGCTCGTGCTGCCCACATCCATGCCTCAAATTGTGTGGGTCTAGGTGAAGGTTTAAATGAAGACATAACCCCACTCAATTAATACAACACAT
Source organism: Lissotriton helveticus (assembly GCF_964261635.1). Lineage (NCBI taxonomy): Eukaryota > Metazoa > Chordata > Amphibia > Caudata > Salamandridae > Lissotriton > Lissotriton helveticus. The sequence continues at coordinate 712,724,229 of NC_136065.1, read as the reverse complement.
CCAATCGAAATGACCAATAGCTTGGGAAAGCCAATTCTCCTTCCTTTTTCTGTAATCTTATGCCAATTTTGGAGCCACACTATTGTATGCAATCCTACATTAATTGCCATATAATGTGCCAGGGTATCCTCTGGCGGGGCTTCTTCCCCAACCTGAGTCACTACTCCCCAATGTCCCCTAAATAACTTTTGCAATTCCTTAAAACATCAAATTTTTTAACATAATTGTTACAGAACACAATTTTCTCTTTCCAAAGTTTCACAGAGAACCATCCAATCTCAACGCTGTAACATCAACCGGCCTATCACAGTGCGGCGCATATAGACACTGCATACAGATTCTTTTTCATTTGTAATTCCAAATTAAAGAATAATCTGTCCCTACTCTACTTCTAAAGTGGCATCCCTTTTTAGTCTCTCAGAAGAATTTCCCCAAGGGTGTCAGCACGTGATGACTTCCTAAGAAGTACACTCATGTTAAATGAGTCAAGTAGCGTAAAGCTACCAAGCTCATTCTAAGTTGCTCTCCTTCTTCCGCCACAAGCAGAAGTCTTGCAAATTTAGCCCTGTGCCTAATACAAAAAGACAAAGTTACACTTCTAACGAGTCACATGTTACATTATTCCGTGAACACCTTCTTTGAGTAACTTTCCACAAAGTCCAAATAATTTTACAGCTCTGTCCGCCGACCTTGATTCCCAAGTTTCACAAGGCACAGAAGATGTCCTCTCTTCTGTCTGAGCACTTCAAAGGCATTTCTATCCTCCCATGTATCTTTTTAAATCTGAAATAACGAGGTCAAATTCCTGCACCAGCAGTAGAGGTGAAAAGAAACTCTCTACACACATACATTTTAATTAGCTCCTGACCTAAGAGCAAGCGAGGAGAAATAAAACTGTTTAGATGAACGAAAGTTAGGCCTCCAATTGTGGCTAACCTAAGAATGTTCTTTAATATGCACTTGTTACACAGGCCTTTATGTGAGTGAATGCATTTGGCTACCTACTAACCATTATATACGTGCACAATTACATGATTTCTCTAAATACGTGCAAAATACTAATCAATCCTGTGAATAAGTCACAATTTCATTCCACAAAGTTTGATATGATGATATATAACTTTGTGTTATTATGCACAAAGTCCAATCAAACATTGAATATATACGAGTGCAGTTCGCTAGGGTGCTCGACCTTGAAGCTGGGGAACCAGGTTCAAGTCTCGGCCATGACACTCAACATCCTGTGATTCTGAGCAAATCACTTGATCTCCTCCTGCTTATCAAAAATGAATGTGTCCTTCTGTAACGAAGCTTGTGTTCATGTAAAGCACTCTGATACCCGATGTCTCGGGTCTAATTCGCGCTATATAAAACTCTAGAAACTAACAATATAATGCACCCCTACATATTTTAAGAGCGTCGAGCACTCTATCACAACCATGCACATGCATCCACGTAAAAAAAACAATAGGAAGGACAACGAAGACCGGCAAGAGGCAGAGAATCATATAAAATGGCTGCTGAAGTGTATCGCTTGTAAAAGAGAGGACAATAGGAAGGATTGCACCCCATTGTGCTCTGCTCTTGTACACTCATCACTGAAAGCTGGGGCACCCGCTTTCGACTGCTTCCTCCTTTTGAAGAAGACCCTCTAGCCTGGTGGGATGAGCTGTCCTAGGTTGCATCTCGGCTCTCTTACACAGGTGGGGACTGCTGCGAAACATTTTACTGACTGTAGACAGGGAGAGGAAGCCCATTTGATATCACTCCCATGGGATATGGACCCCGAAATATATTCTGGTGATGCTGTATAGATGAAAGGTTTGCCATATAGCTGAGCCCTCCTCCCCACTGGAAATAAGTAAGTTCCCTCCTTTATCTTTTCTCATTGCTGCCTGTGGAATTCAGCTGGATGTGGGTGAAGTGGTTTAAAGTAATGTTGTTGCATCTTGTTGAACTGTACAGGCCTAATCAAGATGTTCAGGATCACCGCTCATCAAAAATGGAGTTTTAAGACAAGTAAAATATGATGCAGGTACTGATAAACCATGTCCTGTGCAGAATCCTTGTAGAAGGAAAGTTCAGAGCTTTGTTTTCAGAATGCTCATGAGTACCTCCCTCAAACATGTGTATCAGTCCTTAGTTCATTTTATCAGGCTTTCACTTATTGTTTAATATTTTCTGATTCTGCCACCAGGTGTGTGTTGTAGTAGATGTGTAACTTGGTATTTACAATGAGAAGCGAATTTGTTGTTCTTGAAGTACGACAGAGTAAAAACTATCGGTCTCATGGTGTGGGAGGGTAGCGTAGTCATCAACAGAGTGCACCTCAGCTATGTGACCGAGGCTGGTGCCTGTCTTATCACCAGTCTGCCAAGGCTGAGGGGGCATCACTTGAATTCCGCAGTTTCTACTGGAAGTGCTGATTTTCTCCCTAGTGCCTTGAAGCCAGTCTGGCTGCTGAAAAAGGGAAGGAGTCTGCATTACCCTGTAGGAGGATAGACTGTCCATGGGGGAGACACCCAGTATGTTCATAGTCAAAGGGACACCCAGAGGAAGCAGATGGTCAGAGGTCATAGTAAGATGCAACCTGTGCTGTGGAGGGTCTCTTGGTCGTTCTTCACTTCAGGGCAGCAACAGTTGTGAAGCTCAACTAACCCCATCAGACTCTCTGTTGTGGCCGTGTCGCGTGCGTGCGTGATTCCGTGACCCTGACGGGCCCGAGAGCCGGAGCGTGGAGCGGGAGCTGGAGCTGGAGCACGGAGCACGGAGCCCGGAGCAAAGCGTGGCCACAGGGGAAATTGGAGCGTTGTGTCATCGCTTTCCCGAACGTTTTCTTGTCCTCCATTGAATCGAGGGGGCCCTCCCTGCAATTTACTGCCGCCAGCGTTACCCGCCCACCCTCCCCCTAAAGAAGCCTGAACATCGCGCTACATTGCGCATTTAGAGCGCAGCGTGAGTCCCTGCTTCAGCGCCTTCCCAGGGAGGCGGTAGGTCAGCGGGTTTGAAGTGAGGTGGGGGGAGATGAGAGAGCGTGCCCAAGTGCGGCAGAGGAGAGGTGGAATTAGTGTGGAAGGCGCCACCAGGAGGAGTTGAACTTAACTTCACATAACCCCATACTCATATCAATCTCGCAGTAGTTGATTTGCGAGGTTGTTTAAGGAGGAACCTTTCTTGTTTGACTGTATTTAGAGTGAAGTAGGGCACAAGCACACAGCACAACAGAGGTAAGTGATAACAAAGTTTTCCAATCTGCTAATATTAATATTTAACATTACGTAGGTGTTACCCCGGGGGGGGCTAGACTTGGGGACAATATTGCTTAATTTTCAAAAGTGCATGTGAAGTACAATTTGAAGTGCTTAAATGGCCCCTCGGAGAAACTAAAAGTGCATTGGGTCTAGTGCAGAAAGAAAAGGCCACTCAGTAGACCAAAACAACTTTGAGGAGAATCAGAAATGCCCAGGGGCAGAGCCAAAACCCAAACGTGTCCAAAGGAAAAAAAGGAAAGCCTCTAAGGAGACATTACATGGAGGAAGTAAGGGAGGCACAGCATCAAACTCTATTAAAGAATTAGTTGGGAAACATTTTAAAAGGGTCTTTTCCCCTGTTAATCCCCGGCTACAGAAGGGGATGAATCATGGAAAGGGGGCTCCTTCTTAATCTTTGACGAACGCCCGGTGGATTAAATAAATGTGGCTAATCAATCGGTACAGTCTTTGATAGGATATAGCGGGCAATAATGTCACCTCGACTTTCCTCATCTCTGCGAATGCCACGAGAGACGCCTGATGTAGCAGAAAGTTTGGGATCAAGGAAAAATGAAGAAGTAGCCCAAACCTCAGATGGAAGACTAAATGGGATAGATAGTCCGGTTTCATATGGAGCCAAGGGACAGTGAATCTGGACAATACTGGCGACATTATTGATGAAAATCAATCCTTAGACCCAAATATGGAATCTTCAAAAACTCCCGCTTTCTCAATGCTGGAGTTAATGTTAATGCTACAAAAATCACGCCAAGGCTTGCTGGAAGTGACTGTTGAACCATGATATTTTAAAACCTCAGAAAATGCACCTTTTTATAATTGAGGGAGAACTACATGGCATTAGGGGGCAAATGCCATCAATGTTAAGACCTGTCTCAGACCCTGTATTGATAGCCCCGGTGATGGAGGGGGATAAAGAGGTTGGAAATGTTGATCCCCCGATGGTTAACCATGATGTTGAATCACCAACTACCAATCATGAAGTTTATGTTTCTAGATGGCCGATGTTGGTAAAAAGAAGAGGAGGATTTAGAACCTGTGGGTTGCCAAAACGCACGAAAATGGTAGGAAGAAATGTACAAAGAAATGATAAAACAAGAGCAAGGAAAACGACTAGGCAGCATAAGGAACGAATAGGAGTTCCTGAACAAGTATCTAAGTTTGAACCCTTTAAAGTAGTGAGAGAAACAGGAATGACAAGAATAAGTGTAGAGAAACCAGCAAGGTTGTTAGTAAAAAAGGAGATCTGTAATAGGAAGCAAAATCACCAGGATAAGGAGTTAAAAAATATAAACCAATTGCCTCTCAAGGTAGCAATCTCACCTGGTCTTATGACTTCTCTGAATGATAAGTTATTTCAGGGTATTAGCTTGGAGGAAGGGGTAAGACATAATACTCAACTGCCACCGAGGGGATTTAGATTGGAAGGAGAAGAGGACAAAGGGAATAAGTGGCTTTATTTCGAAAAAGTGAGAGTGGGTAGGGGTGGGAAAAAAACGAAGGAAAGCTCCTATTTCATCAGATCCCACCTTCTTAACTTATTTGCCCACTGCCCACATTGAAAAGGAATAGGATCTAAAGATCCCCGGCAGGTGGGATTTCGAGCATCCTGTGATGGCAAGGAGTTTACTAGGGTACAGTTCTATTCTGACCTGGTCCAGGCTGTAGTGATAAATGCAGAGAAGGCAATACGTAAAGAAGGGATTTGTGGTTCTGAAAATCTGGATTCGTATAATCATTCTGAACTCGAGAATTAAAACTTCGTCGAAACATGACGAATTTGATATCAAAAGACCGAGAATGACGAGCACATCATGTACCTATATTTTCAGCATATTCGAGTGAAGATTTCACCTCGAAATCGTCATTTTCGTTCTAAACCCTTGGCTCCCATTTATGTGTTGCCCTTTACATAGGCCTTAATCCAGCTGAATTCAATTCCACAAGGACACGCACTCCTTAATCGACTTTTCCATGACCTGTGCAAGTTGGAACCATTGCCCCAGGCCGAACTCGTTAGGTCAGTTCCCCTCCCAGTGGCCGAGCAAGATAGCATCTAGGCTCAACAAACCATAAAACCATTTCAGCGCGCACACCTGCCATATCTCGCTCACATCTATCTCCACTCTTTTGCTTCACTTACTTTATGGTGGGGAGGTGCCCGTTTTTATTAGGGGTCCAGTGATATCTGATGAAATGTTGGGCCTTGCCAAGTGATTTGTTGTAGGCAGCACGAAGTGAAATATGGACATGTCATCATGACTCTGCTTTTTCTTTGTACTAGAAATATGTTAAAGATTTACTTTACAACCAAGAATGTTTTGCCTGAAGCCCAAAATTGTGTATAAGAAGAGACGCCTGATTTTGCAAAGGCGAGCAGTCTCCTGAGAATATACTTCCCCGTGTGTTGTATTCTAGGACACTTGTTACCTTGGTTGCAGCCAATAAAATCGATCCTTGACTTCACCTAGAAGACTCTGAGTTTCTGTTGGTCTGGATCAGGAGGAACCCGAGGTCTCTGGGTGTACCCTGACACCGCTGGGTTACCGGTTCTGTGCCGGTTCTTAAAAACCCATCACCTCAGCTGGCGCCCAACGTTTGGGGCGATTCCAGTGGTACCAGTCAGCCAGAAGATTGTGAGGAGCTTCGTGTGAAAATTCCGGAGGACGGCCAACCACCTCATCGACCCCTGCATGTCGACGTGGTCCGAAGGTCTTTGCTGCGAGGTTCCCCGCTTCCCGACGGCTACAAGGACTGCTGCCCTGGCTATCGCCCTGATTTGGACCCTTGAAGTTTGGTAGAGCGAAACACTAAGACGAGTCTTCTGGTGACGTCAACGATATTTCAGTTATGTATAAGTGGAGCGTCTCCCAGTCCTTAGTTGGTCTTACGTTTTGGGTATCCTTTGGAAAAAGTTTTGTGGTGGTACTTGCAAGCACCAAAACCGAAGGACTCGTGTATTCACGAGAAATATCGTAATCGATAATCCTTTGAAGTTTGGAACTAGACTAGAGAGCGAAGATGCCTGGTCTTAGACTTGGAAATTTGTTTTGTCTTGGTGGTAATAATAGGGAATCCCAGTTGGAGGACTCATGTCCGGTTCCTCCAGTTGGAACTCCAACTTACGAGCTATATGTGAAACATGGGGTAGGCCCCATCACCTACAACGAAGTATGGATTAAATACACCAGAAAAGATGGTGTTCTAAAATGGCCCCAATATGGTAGCTTTGATTCCGAAATCTTAGACAACCTTGAAGTAAAACTCTTTAAAAAGAAAGCCCGGCCGGCAATGTTTGACTCTTTCCGCTTATGGCGTAAAGAAGCCAAACAAAAGGAAATCAAATTAGCTAAGAAAAATAAGAGAGAAGGGGGACTTTCAGTAATACAAGCTGCTGTGCAGTTTAAAGATAATGAAGAAGAGCAGATGAATGAGCAGTTGCACAGGCAACGTAAAATGGCAATAGATAAGTGTTATCCAGTTTTGCCGTCTCTTCAGCAAGAGGCAGCAAAAGAGTGTGAAAAAGACCCATTATTGTCGCATTTACTAAATTCACCACCCCCCTATGCGCAGAATGCCACAGCACCCCCGCAACCTTTAGTTGCGCAAACTACACCTCCTGCTCCTCCACAGCACCCACCAGCTGTTCTTCAGCTGGCTCCTACTTCTTCGGTGCAGCCTTCTCCAGGCCCACCGACCACCTCTGTTTCACCTGTGTTTTCTACGATTTTGCCTACTGTATTTTTCACGTCGCCTAATGCTCCCTCTACGATTTTGCCTAGTGCCCCCTCTATTTCCCCTGATACCTCTTCTGCTATCTCTGCCCCTGCCTTATCTCACTCCGTTTTTCCATCCGTTCTCCCTTCAGTTTCACCTTCCATTCGGCAGAAAATGGCCAGCACTGTTACTAACCTTCTTTTACCTCTTTTCGGGTCGCCTACTACGACCCCTAACATGGGAAGAAGACAGTTGCGAAGTCGACTGCCTGATTATCAAGAGAGAGATTCACTGAATAATTTAGCACGGAAATGGGTCATGGACACTGTAAAATATGATATACAGTCTGTCATGGAAGTCTTCCATTAATGGGAAGCAGCGACACAGAGATATGTTTTCGAACAGATGTGTGTTTTCCTTTGCGAGGATTTAGAAGACAATGATCAGGAATGCATCCCACAAGAGATGTGTCGTGCGCGGTTTAAGTTCGGAGAGGGTATGATTGTAGGTCCAGATGTGGAGAAAGCAGTTGAAATGTTGTTATCATATCGGAGTAAGGGGAGCAGTTCTGAGTCACAATCTGAGCCTAATACATCCAGTAGGAAAAAGGCGCGACAATACCCTATGAGAGAAGTTCCCCCACAATGGAGAGAGGGTGACACAACTGCTGTCCCACCTATTCTGCCACATTTCCAACGTGTATGGGTACATGTCCCATGGAAGCGAGCTGAAGTTTTAGCACTCAAACAAACATTACCCGATCCGCGTAAAAATCCTGCAGGGTACTATAAAGAGTTGTCGCAAACTGCTGGGTCATGTATAATGAATTTAGCTGACATCGATATGTTATTTGGAAATGTTGTTCCACAGCCTTTATGGGGTAAAATTCGTCATATAGATCATGACCAGGAATTAGGTGACACATGGGCTAATATTACTGCTGCAGATGCCCGACAAGTTGGTGGTGCCAAGCCTGAGCCTTTGATAGCAGAACTCCCTGGTAAAATAGTAGATTACATGAAAACGATAATGCCTGCAATACGCGTAAATTGGGATAAGTTGTCTGCATGTAAGCAGAAGAAAGAAGAAACAGTCTCAGATTTCTTCACCAGATTTGAAGAAACGTTCGTTGACCACAGCGGTCAAGATATGACCACAGAAGGTGGTCAGAGATTGTTTGTCGATAAATTCGTGAACAATCTACTTCCAGAATTGTGTAAAAAATTAAAAGATTCAGAAAGTTCTTGGGCAGTCTCATCTTCAGCCCAGATATTGGCTACTGCACAATATTATGAAAATAGAGACAAGGACGAGAAAGATAGAGTAGAAAAGAAAACTAAAGAACTGAAATCGAAGGTTTTGCTACAGCAAGCCTATCCGCCACGTGGTGGTGGTAATCAAAATAATAGTGGTCAGAATCACTACCAAAACACTTTTCAGCAGCCTCGACAGTATCAGAGGGACTCGCAGAGAGTCGAATATACCCAACCCCGTGTATCCGTAGGCCCCAACCAGTGTTTATATTGCAAACAAGAGGGTCATTTCAAGTATAATTGTCCTATTCTATTACAACGTGCAAATGGAGTTTCTGGTGTGAAAGGTCGTGGCGGTCAGCAAACACCTAGAGGTAGAGGGCGTGGAAGCGCCCCTCAGAACACACGTCCTCTTCCACCACAAAACTCTATGAACAGATTTGATCAGCAAAATAACGTATCTGACAGGACAGCTCAATACTACGTTGATGATTATTACACAGAAGATGAGCATTGGGAAGGTGATGATTGCTAGGACAGCCTTAGACAAAGAGAGGGAGTTGTTTCAGTTCCAGTAGATCAGAGTGGACCTTACGTTGAGGTGATTACATCAGGTGTGTCAGAGCCTTTTCTGTTGGATACTGGTGCTACAAAGAGTTCTATTATGCACTCCAAACTCCCTGGCGCACCTTTGTCTGGCGAAATGAACGTTTCTGTAGGTTTTTCTGGCGCCCCAGTTAGAAATCCAATTTCTGACCCTTTGTCTCTTTCTGTTGGTCCCTGCGAATTCGAAGCACCCCTCATTCTGACGACGGGTTGTGGTGAAATTTGTTAGGTTTGGATTTACTAAAAAGATTGTATGCGACGTTGTACTGTTCTCCTTCAGGAGTACAACTTACTTTAGGTAAGAAAGTAGATTCTCCCATGTATTTGTCGAGAGATGCACTTCCAGCAGAATTGTCACTTCTCCCAGATATTCTTTGGGCCACTGGTCCTAATGATGTAGGTCTTTTAGAAATTCCACCATATGTTGTAACATTAAAGTCCAATGTCAAAATGCCACGAATTCCCCAATACAAAATATCTAATGAGGGTGAAAAAGCTTTGCTAGCGATCGTTTACGAATTGATTGAAAAGGATGTGATTGAAGAAACACGAGGCAATGTTTGCAATAGTCCTGTTCTGCCTGTTTTAAAACGAACTGACCCTTCTCAGCCACCTGTGTACAGATTCGTGATTGACCTTAGAGAGGTGAATAAAATAGTTGTGCCACAATTCCCAGTTGTCCCCGACATTACCACATTATTGACTATGATTCCAGCCTCTGCCTCCTGGTTTTCGGTGATTGACCTGAAGAATGCTTTCTTCAGTATCCCGATTGCTGAGGAAAGCAGGGATATTTTTTCCTTCAGTTTAGGAGGTCGCAGCTTCCGCTTTAAACGCGCTCCTCAGGGCTACTGTGAAAGTCCATCAATATACAGTCAAGCTCTAAAAACACAGCTTGATACGATTGTTTTACCTACAGGTGCTACTCTTGTGCAGTATGTGGATGATTTGCTCATCGCTGCAGATACTGAGGAAATTTGTAAAAAGGCAACTTTGTCATTATTGCGTCATCTGTGTGATTTACATCACAAGGTGTCACTTTCCAAGCTTCAATATTGCCGACAAGAAGTGACCTACCTAGGTCACCTCTTATCGAAGGAGGGAAGGAAACTGACCCCAGAAAGAATTCAGGCAATAGCGAAATTGAATGTGCCAAGAACACAGAGAGAAGTGCGTGCTTTCTTGGGCATTACATCGTACTGTAGACAGTGGATCCCAAATTTTTCATTGTTGGCCAAACCCTTGGTGGCATTAACGTGTAAAAATACACCCAATCCCATTCCCTGGTCTGAAGAGTGTCAGAAAAGTTTTCTCGAATTACGCACAGCATTATGTTCGGCTCCTGTGTTAGGTACCCCCAACTACAGTAAGCCTTTCACATTGTATGTCCACGAGAAGGAGGGCTGTGCATTGTCTGTGTTGACTCAGTTATTTGGAGGTAGACAGCGGCCATGCGCCTATTTGTCGTCCACTTTGGATCTGGTAGCTAAAGCATTGCCAAGTTGTTTAAGAGCCAGAGCACAGCAGCTGTTTCTATTCGACAGTCTGCTGGTCTAGTAATGAATAATACACTAATCGTGATGGTCCCGCATGCAGTAGACACATTGTTAAATAGGACCAAGACACAGCACTTAACTAGTGCTCGACTGTCAAGTTACGAATTAACGCTGTTAGCAAGTCATGTGCACATAAAAAGGTGCAGTACCTTAAATCTAGCTACATTGTTGCCAATTGCAGAGGAATCAGATGCTTCAGAACAGCACGATTGTTTTCTCAGAACAGAGGAAGAGACCAAAGGGAGAGTAGATTTATCTGACACCCCTCTTGCTGAATGTGATGGTACATTATGGGTGGATGGTTCATGCTTTAAGCTCCCAAATGGGAACGTGACTGCAGCATATGCTGTCACAACTTTGCACACAGTTGTCGAAACTGCACGAGTACCACATGGTTCAGCTCAAGCTGCAGAATTAGTCGCACTCACGAGAGCATGTGTATTGTCTAAAGGAATGAAAGTGAATGTCTACACCGACAGCCAGTATGCTTTTGGCGTGGCTCACAGTTTCGGACGATTGTGGAGAGAACGTGGGTTCCTGACTTCGCATGGAGCTAAGATTCAGCATGGTCAGTTGGTGAATGAGCTTCTTGAATCACTGACCTTGCCTCTGCAAATGGCGATTGTGAAGTGTAGTGCTCACAAGAAGGTGACTGACGATGTAGGTCGTGGAAATGCATTTGCTGATGAGATCGCGAGAGAAACGGCAAAGAACGTGATGAGCCGAATGTATGTTGCAGGCCCTGAAAGATGGACTGGTGATGTTGGAATATGTGAGGACACGATAGAGAGTGTGAAGTCCATCCAAGCTGAGGCCACAGAGAAAGAGTTGAGCACGTGGAGAGAGAGTACGGGTAGAATGGATGCAAATGGTTGTTGGATTGAATTGGCAGAGCATCAGAGATGGTTGTTACCTGATGCATATGTGCTTGCAGTGGTTACAATGGCTCATGGAATGCCTCATATCAGCGTGAAAGGGATTTGCGAGTTGTTGGCCCCAGTGTGGAAGAATTCAGGGATTCCCAAGTGTGCAGAAAATGTTGTCAAGCATTGCATGGTATGTCTGAAACACAATCCTGGTAGGGGTACCCCAACTCCAGCTGGTCATTTTGCACCTCCTACGTCTCCGTTCGAGGTTTTGCAGCTAGATTTCGTACACATGGAGAGGTGCAACAACTTAAAATACGTGCTCGTTGTTGTTTGTGCCTTCTCAAGATGGATAGAAGCCTATCCCCTAAAAGACAATACTGCCTTGTCCACAGCAAAAGCCCTTGTAAAAGAGTACTTCCCCAGGTTTGGAATGCCTAGAATGGTCTGGTCTGACAACGGAAGTGAATTTGTGGGTCGTGTGATGAAAAGAGTGTGTGAAGGGCTAGGCATTAGGCAGAAGTTCCACGCTGCAAATCACCCCCAATCAGCTGGATTAGTAGAATGTTACAATGGCACTTTAAAACTTAAATTGGCCAAAATCCAAGCGAGCACAGGTCTTAAATGGCCTGACGCTCTACCCTTAGCACTCCTATCCACCAGAATGACTGTGCATTCGCGAGTGAAACTCAGCCCTTATGAAATTGTCTTTGGCTGGCCAGCCAACATATGGGGAGTGCCTAGGCCCACGAAGTTCAGTGAGCTAGAACACCCTATTTTGCTTGATTACCTGTATGAATTGACGGCTAAATTGCGTGTTTTGCATCAACAGGTCCACAACACCCTGCTTCCGGTCTCTGAGACTCCAGGCCATTCCATTTTTCCTGGCTCCTGGATACTCGTGAAAAACTTCCAGAGAACAAAGAACGACCAGCCCAGGTGGACCGGGCCACACCTCGTCCTTCTTTCCACGAGGTCAGCCGTTCGAGTGGAGGGGAAGGCCAACTGGATCCACGGGGTCCACTGCAAAAGAATCCCTTCACCTCCGCCACATGACCAGTGGGTCCAGAAGGGTGTCACTGACCCAGAGCTTACAACTGTGCCACGTGTCATACCTTTTAGCGATGACCGTGTAAAAGAAACTAACCCTGAATGTGGAAGCGAGAACATTTTTCAAGAGACTGTGCCACGATCAGAACGATTGAACTCTTTGGAGCCTGAACTCCTGTTTCAGGACCAGACAGTACCAGGAAGAAGACGCTACAATTTGAGACCGAGAAAAACAAACTAATAAGAGTGATTCCTTTTTATGATTTGAGACCAAGACCTATGGACAAATAAATATATCCTTTTTTCCTCCCAAATACTCTTTTTGAAAGTGCAGCTCTCCCATTTAGGAAACTTGCTTATTTTTGTTTTTCGAACCGCCATCCGGGTTCCGCTGCTAGGGCCGCGGTTGATTACAGTCTTTTGGGTGCAGCTGACGACGTTAGGTCGGTAGTTCTGGTTGGTTCAAGGGAGTTGCCCTAGACTGAAGGAAGCATCCTTTAGCAGAATCAACCTCCCACCGCGGGCAGCACCTTAGAGAGGATGGAGTTTCCTGATGTGGAGAGACCTGCCAAGCAAATGAACTTTAAGCGGAGACTGTGTAACACGATGACAAAGAAAAGTTTTATAATATTGTGTATTTTTATGCTATCCAGCGTAATGATCTTTTTGATAAGTTATGTTTTATTCTCTTTCCATGTAACATTTGCGCCCACTACATCACCCATACCTCCTCCTACTGTTTCCTCTCATTCTTTCCACCCTCTGCCTGACCACGAATCCAGTAGAAGGTTAGAGTTCATTAATAACTCCTTCGTTCAGCTTTTGCACCAACACCAACTAGTAATGAACATGACTAACTGTTGGGTGTGTGGCCTTATGCCTCACACTACGGATAAAGGTATCCCTTATCTGGTTCTGCCTTTCAGCCGCAATGGTTCTGTGTGGGCATACAGAACAATATTCATATACGCACGAGAAGTCCAACCCCTGCGTTCTGTAAAGGACAACCTCAAGACTAGCGCCCTAGTCAAAGGTATAGTTGACATGATTAGGGAAGTAACTTCTTATGAAGATACTCCGGATGATGAGATACTTGCATATGTAGGTTGGAACGTGAGCGGATATGGAACAACTTTAAGTGAGAAACAGCAAGCTAAAAGATCCTCCCCAATCTGGATCGTACCCCATCAGGGTCATCTATGTCTGCAAGGTATTGGCAAGAATCCCAGAGCTCAGCTAGGGAAAAGCATCTGTACAGAAACGTATGTTTTTGGATCTCAGACTTCCCCTGCGTTTTTAGTTGCTAAGGGTACTTATTTCATCTGCCATGATAGAGCCTATACATAGTTGCCCCCTGACTTCTCGGGCTCATGTTTTGTTTCATTCCTGTTGCCTCCCACCTACACAGCAGCGGCGGACTACCACAGGACAAGGATAGTTAGAGGAGTCTTGAGTGAAGAGGACACTGCAGGTCAAGAATTTGGTGACTTTGCAATGGGTTTTCTGCCGTTCTGGGGAGCCATGGCTAACAGCAGAAACATAAGGCAATTGACAAGGGTAGTTGAGTCCACTGTGATTGAAACTGCTGGTGCCCTTAGTAACCTGACTGCTGAGCTCCAGTCGGATCGACTGATGACCCTTCAAAACAGGGCCGCTTTAGATGTCATACTTGCAGACCGAGGTGGGGTATGCAGATTAATCCAATCTAGTTGCTGTATTTTCATCCCTAATAACGCTCCAACAGTGTATCAGGCCATCTCCAAACTACACAAGATTTCCGAATCTATTCATGTGGATAAAGGAGATTGGTCGCTAATGGGATGGTTTTGGGAACTGATATCCGCCTGGGGATGGAAAATTCTAATGGTCATTGGGATGGTCTTAGCCATTCTTTTCCTGTTCTGTCTATGCATACAGTGTGTTCCTGCAATATGTGGTCTCTGTGTTACATCATGTGTAAGGAAGCCTGTGTCAAGAGATGAACTAAGTACTAGAATGATGTTACAGCAACATCTCAATGACTTTAGGAATATAGATCTGGACTCAGACTAACATGAGGATAGATTAATTGCCTATGTAAGGGCAAAAGGAGGGTTTGTGGTTCTGAAAATCTGGATTCGTATAATCATTCTGAACTCGAGAATTAAAACTTCGTCGAAACATGACGAATTTGGTATCAAAAGACCGAGAATGACGAGCACATCATGTACCTATATTTTCAGCATATTCGAGTGACGATTTCACCTCGAAATCGTCATTTTCATTCTAAACCCTTGGCTCCCATTTATGTGTTGCCCTTTACATAGGCCTTAATCCAGCTGAATTCAATTCCACAAGGACACGCACTCCTTAATCGACTTTTCCATGACCTGTGCAAGTTGGAACCATTGCCCCAGGCCGAACTCGTTAGGTGAGTTCCCCTCCCAGTGGCCGAGCAAGATAGCATCTAGGCTCAACAAACCATAAAACCATTTCAGCGCGCACACCTGCCATATCTCGCTCACATCTATCTCCACTCTTTTGCTTCACTTACTTTATGGTGGGGAGGTGCCCGTTTTTGTATTAGGGGTCCAGTGATATCTGATGAAATGTTGGGCCTTGCCAAGTGATTTGTTGTAGGCAGCACGAAGTGAAATATGGACATGTCATCATGACTCTGCTTCTTCTTTGTACTAGAAATATGTTAACGATTTACTTTACAACCAAGAATGTTTTGCCTGAAGCCCAAAATTGTGTATAAGAAGAGACGCCTGATTTTGCAAAGGCGAGCAGTCTCCTGAGAATATACTTCCCCGTGTGTTGTATTCTAGGACACTTGTTACCTTGGTTGCAGCCAATAAAATCGATCCTTGACTTCACCTAGAAGACTCTGAGTTTCTGTTGGTCTGGATCAGGAGGAACCCAAGGTCTCTGGGTGTACCCCGACACCGCTGGGTTACCGGTTCTGTGCCGGTTCTTAAAAACCCAGTACCTCAGATTAGGCTAGTGCCCCAAGAAGAGGCTGTACCAGAATTTAATGCTCCGCAACTGAAATCTTTCCTACGTTTCCATGCAGGCCTAAGTAAAAGACAAGTGAAGCTACCTGGAAATGAAGTGGACCAAGTGTTGGAAAACTTCAATATAGTAATAAATAATTCAGACCTGATGAAAGCCTGGAAAAAATGGAGCTATAGTACAAGCCCTGCAGGCCTTCCCAGCGTCATATGGAGGAACTTAATTTAACGGTATGCTGAGCGATGTAGAATAGGTAACGGGGCAGCCACAAGGCATAAAACTGGTCTCTTGGAATATAAATGGTCTCGGAACACAGTTAAAGCAGTAATTTTTAACAAAGCTTTTGAAAAATAGCGAGATCATTTGTATACACATGGACTTATCATGGTATGTTGACAAAATAGACCAAGTAGTTAAATGTATCAGTATAGAATTAAGAATAGATGTAAGGGCACCCAAGGATAAAGAAAGGAGGCAGGCCAAACAAGGAAATTGGTTTAATATAAATTGCTTAAATGAGAAAAAAGAACTAAGGAGAGAAGAACGTAGTTTACGCAAAAAATTTGACCAGACTAGGGCTGAAAATCTCGGCAAAATAAAGAGAGAATATACCTGACTTCTCCATAATGCCAAAAGGGCCCACAGAGAAGTATGTTGGGGAAAATTATTGGAGGCAATAGAATCTAAGAATATTCGTCAGTTCTGGATGCTAATAAAATCAGCTACACAATCTTCTGTTGTCCGAATGAATTGTGTAGTGGAAGAGGGGGCATGGGAAGATTATCTACAGGAACTATATTCCCCGGAGAGGGGGATTGGAGAGGATAGTCCAAGAGATTGGAGCGGCCTAGTAGAGAACTTCAAACCAGATAGCTTAATAGCTAATGTTCTCAGTACAATAAGGACTTTGAACTTAACAAGAGCAGCAGGCTCAGACAACCTACCAGCCCTGATAATAAATTCAAACCAGTCCTTGTAGGCAGAATTCTTCTCGAAGATGTTTTTAGTACTCTTAGAACTAGGGAAGATTCCCACAAATTGGAAGGGTACAATAATTATGCCGATTCACAAGAAAGAGGATGTATATGCCCCTAAGAATTACAGACTCATTAACCTGTTAGATATAGGAGAAAAGATCTTTGCGAAAATACTATTAGGTAAATTAAAAGATTGGGTAGAACAGGGATCTAATGATCCAGTTCAACAAGGAGGGATAAAAGAAGGTCACTCCACAATAAATCATTGCTTTGCCCTGTGGGCATTGGCCAGGATATCGATAGAGCAAAATGGCAAACTGTTTTGTTGCTTTGTCGATTTCCGGACGGCTTTCGATTCTGTGGATCGTAATAGCCTTTGGGAAGTCCTGGAAAATTATGGAATACCAGATGGTATTGTGATCAATTTAAAAGAGTGACACAGTGATAACTAGGCCCAGGTCATTAGAGATACAAAGGGGTCACTAAAATACTCACAAAATACCTGTAAAGAACGGTCTTAGACAGGGGTGCGTGTTGGCACCCATGCTTTTTTCAATTTTTCTAGCAGATCTCCCCGCAGTGCTAGAAATTGAAAGAAGTGCGATTCCGCATATTAACAGAAATAAAGTGCCCTGTCTTTTATACGCCGACGACTTTGTGATCCTTGACCAAACCGAAATGGGACTCCAAAGAAAATTAAATGTGTTTAAAAAATACCCTGATAAAAAGTTTTTAATTGTAAACATGGAAAAAACAATGGTCTTACGATTTGGGAAGAGAGTTAAAAATAAAAATTTGATTTGGTTTTTAGGACAAGATAAATTAGAAATTGTAAGCGAATATAAATACCCAGGCCTTTGGCTTGATAGTGCACTGAAATAGGGTACTCACTTGAAGGCACAAGCTGCAAAAGCCTTTTCATCAGTCTGCGGTCTGAAAAATGTAACAAAGAATATGGCGACATGTCACATAGACCCATGTTAAATATATTTAAAGCTATGATCCCCCGCAAGTTCTGTATGGTGCAGAAGTGCTCTATTTGAGTGGCAAAAGGGTGTGGGATCGTGAAGAAGGAAAGATTTTAAAAATGCTGCTGTCTTTACCAAATAGTACTATGATTCAAGCAATCAGAATGGAGGTAGGACTAACAGCCTGGAATGTAAAGACCCAAATGTCCCTACTAAGATTCTGGAAATGCCAGGAGCCAGAAGGCGTGCAAAAGGTTTCAACATGGTGCAGAGAGGAAATCCTAACGAGTAGCCTTGGTTGGGCATGGGATGTAAGGAAAACCCTCCAGACCGTAACGGTGCATCTAAAGTTGAGGCTTTCGCAGCCATCCCTGGACATAGTCTTTATTAAGAGAATGCTTAGAGAACAAGGGCTCCAATACTCTAGATCACAAGACCTTGACTATTTGATGGAGAAAAGATTGGTAAAACTGGGTAAGGAGCGCATGGGAAAGGGAGGACCGGTTTCCATATTTGGATCTTTTTCCCAATAAATGGCTAAGACACAAAATACTACGGGTTCGTGTGGGTATTAATCCTTGGAAGTCGGAAGGAAAAATAAAAGCAGCATTGATCCAAATGGGTGGTATTTGTAAATGTGGCCAAGGAGTAAGAAATTATATTTTGCACATACTGCTTGATTGCACATTGATTTTACTGATACGGAAAGTATTTTTACGTCCAATATTTTTTAAATATAAGGTGAATTCACGTGCTCAAGCGGCTTGTCTCCTTATGGATATGTCATCCCTAGATATTACATTTGCTTTGGGGAAGTTCCTGAAAGCAATACACACCTTTATAAAGGAGAAATTAAGAGGGATGTTTATTTTAAAACTTTTTAAAACATTCTCCCAAAAATGAGAATTTATGGATGAGACTTTTATCGATTTATATTTTTTGTAAATTGTGTTAAAATGAAATGTCTTTTATTATGTTATCACTATGAGGATCCAAAAGCTGTGTATGGTTTTAAAGACTATGGTCTAAATAAACATTGTTTATCTCTCTCTCTCCCATCAGAGCTACAACATCTGTGGGACTGATTGGGGATACAATGCTCGAATTTCCTTAGCCGGATGGCTACAACTAGCATGAGTGTTATACCAGTTCATATAAATTACTTGGAATCACACCATGGGATTCACACCACTTGAGCTTGAGAGACTAACAACTGAATCCCTACTCGCTACATCACCAAGGTTAAGGACTTGTGCAAATTAGTGAATTGCTACAAATGCTGTGAAGTTCACCTGCCCTGATTGAAGCTACAACTGCCCTGGGGCATGCCTGGCGCGATCAGGGCTACAATTGCTGTGAGGTTCCTCGATCTGATTGGACCTACAATTGTTGTGTGGTTTACCTGGTTTAATTGGCAGTGCAACTTCCATGAGGCTACCCTGGACACACGGTTTGCACATTTGACTCATCAGGCAACAGTAATGTGCCCTTGGGCATCATCATGCTTTTACAAACTTTCTTGGGGTATTAGTCCATCTGGGATCACCCAGGCTGGGAGGGAGTTAAGAAGACAGGGGCAAGTATGAGTAAAGTGCCACAGAAGAGTTGTGACCAAGATAAACTACTATATAGCAGAATGTATGCAAAATGAATTATAGTATAATATTCGGTATTATTATGCATTTAAAATGTATGTGCTTTTCTAAGAAGATAGCTTTGGGGAGTCATTGAAATGTCTGTTGGTTCACTGCAGAGTTCTGAGCTTCTGCCCCCCCCTTCCCACAATATCTCCATGATAAGCCTGTTGCTGCTCGCCTTTGGTACCCTGTGAGGCAAGTACAGAAAGGGTTGTATTTGTTGCACTTTCCAAAGACATAGTAGGATGGGCAACAGGACAACAGTGTCACACAACTCCAACTCCCCTAGGTGGAGCCAAGTAGGCCCCATCTGCCCGGTGCCCCACCCCAAAGGGTTTGACATTTTTCTATTGCAAATCCACATTAGTGTTAAACCTTGAGTTTGAGTAAAAAGGTAGGACTCTTATTGATGTCTGGCATCTGAACCTTGGGAAAGAATATTATGCTTTGAAGGTACACTCAAAGCAGTTGGCTGGGATGCTGTTGAAGATCAGCAATGCTTGGGAGTTCCTGCTGAATAAATCTTACTTTCATCATTTCAGTTTTAGGCCCCATCATTCCAAAAGGAGAGAACATATGGTTGTGTAAGAGAGTTAGGAATGCCAGACTGACATGCGACTGCTTTCCAATGGGCTTTCCGCTTGACTTCTAAATATGCATATTTTTATTTCTAGCTATTTGTGGGGGAGAAATAAAAAAGGACAGTGGTAAGATTCAATTTCCCAATTATCCAGATGACTACAAACCATCAAAGCAGTGTATATGGAAAATATCAGTTTCAGAGGTTTTCTTGTTGGCCTTGTTTTGGTTGTTTTTTCAGTCTGGCTGCTGAAAAAGGGAAGGAGTCCGCATTACCCTGAAGGAGGATAGACTGTCCATGGAGAATACACCCGGCATGTTCATAGTCAAAGGGACACCCAGAGGGAGCAGATGGTCGGAGGTCATAGTAAGGAGCAACCCGTGCCGAGGAGGGTCTCTTGGTCGTTCTTCAGTTCAGGGCAGGAACTGTTGTGAGGTTCAACTGGCCCCATCAGAGCTACGACATCTGTGAGACTGTTTGGCGATACAATGCTCCAATGTTTCCTTGGCTGGATGGCTACAACTAGCATGAGTGTTAAACCAGTTCATACAAATTACTTGGAATCACACCATGAGATTCACACTACTTGAGCTTGAGAGACTAACAAATGAATCCCTACTCGCTACTTCACCAAGGTTAGGGACTTATGCAAATTAGTGAATTGCTATAACTGCTGTGAAGTTCACCTGGCCTGATCAGAGTTACAACTGCCCTGGGGCTTGCCTGGCACAATCAGGACTACAATTGTGGTGAGGTTTCCCTGGTCCGATTGGGCCTACAATTGTTGTGTGGTTTACCTAGTTTGATTGGTAGTGCAACTTCCATGAGGCTACCCTGGACACCCGGTTTGCGCATTTGACTAATCAGGCATTAGTAATGTGCACCTGGACACCATCATGCTTTTACAAACTTTCTTGTGGGATTAGTCCATCTAGGATCACCCAGGCTGGGGGGAGATAAGAAGACGGGGCAAGTAGGAGTCAAGCACCACAAAAGAGTTGTGACCAAGATAACTACTATAAATGCAGAATGTATGCAGAAGGAATTGTAGTGCAATATGAGGTATTATTATGCAATTCAAATGTATGTTCTTTTCTAAGAAGATAGCTTTGGGGAGTCATTGAAATGTCTGTTGG
Organism: Lissotriton helveticus; assembly: GCF_964261635.1. NCBI lineage: Eukaryota > Metazoa > Chordata > Amphibia > Caudata > Salamandridae > Lissotriton > Lissotriton helveticus. Next base: position 712,703,620 of record NC_136065.1, on the reverse strand, counting down.
TTGACTTCAGAGTTCTGAGCTTCTGCCGCCCCCCCTTCCCACAATATCTCCATGATAAGCCTATTGCTGCTCGCCCTCGGTACCCTGTGAGGCAAGTGCAGAAAGGGTTGTACTTGGTGCACTTTGCAAAGCCATAGTAGGATGGGCAACAGTCACACAACTCCAACTCCCCATGTAGGCCCCACCTGCACAGTGCCCCACCCCAAAGGGTCTGACATTTTCCTATTACAAATCCACATTAGTGTTACACCTTGAGTAAAAAGGTAGGACTCTTAATGATGTCTGGCATCTGAACCTTGGGAAAGAATGTTATGCTTTGTAGGTACACTCAAAGCAGTTGGCTGGGATGCTGTTGAAGGTCAACAATGCTGGGGAGTTCCTGCTGAATACATTTTACTTTCTTCATTTTAGTTTTAGACCCCATCATTCCAAAAGGAGATAACATATGGTTGTGTAAGAGAGTGAGGAATTCCAGACTGACATGAAACTGCATTCCAATGTGCTTTCCACTTGACTTCTAAATATGCATATTGTTTATTTCTAGCTATTTGTGGTGGAGAAATAAAAAAAGACAGTGGTCAGATTCAATCTCCCAATTATCCAGATGACTACAAACCATCAAAGCAGTGTATATGGAAAATATCAGTTTCAGAAGGTTTTCTGGTTGGCCTTGTTTTTCAATCATTTGAGGTAAGTAGTTTTTTAATCAGTATCAATTGAAATACTAGGTTATTGGCATAAACCATTCTATTTAATGCCGATGCGTTTTATAAGGTAGAGAAAAATAATGCAATAATGTGCAGAATTAACATGTAGGCTTTAATGAAAATGGATGTGTTAAACTTAAACATTGTAGTAGTCAACCATATTTATTCGTACTAGGTCTGAAGACCTGAAGTGATATTGCCTGACAAAAGCTGACATGACTGAAAACTGCTGACATAACCCTAAATGTTTATTTTCTGACCATCCCAGGGACATGGTTTTCATAATGAATATTAGTTGCACACATGTTTTCCTATAGTTCTCCAAATTGTTTCTATTCATACAAAAATCACTGTTATCTAATGAATGGAGATTTAAGAAGTTCATATACGAAGATGTAGATGACCAATAATATTGTGTTTGATAAGAAATGTTCACTCAACACTGCTGCTTAAGCTCATTGTGTTTTTGGTTAGAAGGCAAGGAGTGATCCAGTTCCCATGAGAGCATGAAAAAATAATTGGCAGACTGTAGAAGAAAGCACTGCTTCTCCATTTTCTATATCCCTTCACACCTTGCCTATGCTGCTCTGAGACTACTGAGTTTCTGGAACCTCTTTTTATGAGAAGTTATGCTTTGATTGATTAATGACTTATTAAGCAGACTTTAATGGCGAAGCTTTACGCTTAATGATTTCTCTCAATCTCAGAACTCTTTATGGGTTCTTAACTGACACCTTTTTTCCTTCTCATTCTTAGTATAGAGATATTCTTTCTTTTATGGAACGTGCTTAATGCACTTGAGTGCGATTTATTTGGGTTTTTGTTCCAGTACTTGTAATATGTGTGTAGATTAAATTGGTAATGTTTATGTGCTTATTGAAAGAGATTAAACAGGTTATTGGACTCTGAGGCAGTCTAAGATCCCAGGTTAGATAAATAAGAGTTTATTTATGTTTTTCTTGTTTGCTAAAAGGTTTGTGGTGCAGGTCAGGAGCTACCACCAACTGCACACTTGAGGTAGGGACTTTAATGATTTGTTTGATTATACTTAAATTGACTGATGTTGGTGGTACCTAGTTGCGTAAAAGGTGAAGTTGCATTGATTAGAGTGGTTTCCTGCTGGTTGAGATTTCATTCGTGTGTGTGAAAAATCTTTGTGTGGAAAGGTGTAAAAACTTAAACAGTCCTGTTGTTGAATTGCCTTTGGTTTTCTTTAAGAGGAGCAGACAAACATTGTTTATTTGTGTTTCCTTAGAGTTATAGAATTGTGTATACAAGAAAATTGTAAAGGAGGGTGAACTGCTGCAAGGAGTGAGGAGTTGTGTTGTTTGTACAGTGCACAGATTGGTTGGTTGGTGTGAAACGTCACATAGTGATTGGATGGCAGTGTGCAGAACTGCGCTGAGATTAGAAAATGGGTTTACTAGAGACTGACGTATAAGGAATGCAATAAAAATACTGACGCTTTCGATTACATTGTTTGTTTTTTGTTGAATAATCGGCTTTTAAAGGTTAGGTGAGAGCTGATAGGACACTTCCAGTACAGGAAGGTGAAGAGGTACCGCCCGAGGGTACACCAACACATTATATGACAAGGATTATGGGGTTGTATACATGTTTGTGGCTTCAGCAATTGGGTAAGATCACTGTAAATGAGGGTCCTTTGAGTTTTTTGAGTTATGGTACATCTGAATTAAGAATTATTATTATTATTATTATTTTTTTATCCTCATTCTGCAATAGTATGTATACAGAGTTTTCAGGGACCCGCTTCTCTGTTCTCTGTTCCTTCACTGCCCCTTTTTTTTAATCTTGACATTGGGTTTGGAGAGTCTCCCTGTATGCGTGTTTAGAGGGAGCTGACCAACCTGGCCACTCTCACAAGCACTTTGCCTGTTTATTTATTGCCATCGCATAATCATTGGATTTTGCCCTATTTGTGGTGTAAGGTGAAAATAATCATTTAGGAAGCAAACTGGGAGTCCTCCCATATTTCCCAAAAGTTATGCTTCCTACTGGGTTTTCCTTTCCTGTCCATCTTGTTTATTCTATTTACTGAGGATACCCATTCTCGGTGTGTCGGGGAGCCGAACTTACCCACTTAATACAGAGCACCCTCTGTGCCAGCAGGATTAACATAAACAAGAGATTCTCTTCTTTTTTCATTAAGTTATTTAGACCATCATATCTAGTCACCCCAAAAATAGCAAGATCCATACTTACATCAGTTGTTCTTCTTAGTACTGTGTCTAGGATCTTACCCACTTCCTGCCAGAGTTCGTCGAGCTGGGGGCACTGCCAAAACATATGCAGATCGTCTGCTTTATCCAATTCACATTTGGGGCAGCTCTTTATATTTAACCCGCTGAATTTAGATAGCCTCTTCGCGGTCCAATAAGCTCTATGGGTGGTAAGGAGATGGTTTCTCCTTAAGGCAGCGGATTTCACAATTGACCAGCATTTTTCCATAGATACTTGCCACAATTTCTGGATATCTAGCGAAGGCAGCTCTTTCCCCCAGGTCGCCTCTGGAATCAGGAAGTGCTCCTCCCCTGCTAAAATCAGAGCCCAATACCAGCAGGATATTTCTTTCTTTATGGGAGTGTTCTTTATCATCTCTGTCTCTATGGCATTGTTTCCTCTTTTGTTCTCCTTCAGTGTTTTTGCCCAACTGGAGAGCTGGTAGTACTTTAATTTTGCATGGAACGCATTTATCTTTGTTGTCAGAATGTCCCAGTCTACTATGGTATTTTCAGCCATTAGTTGGCCCCATTCCCCAATACATGCTGTTTTCAAAGGAGTTGCCAAGCTGTCTTTGAGGCATTCTGGTGTCCCGGGTGAGTCCCATATTGGTGCGAACTCACTGTAGTAAGGTATATTCAGGGTGCTTCTTATCTGATACCATAGTTTCGCTGCAGATTTAAGGATCTTTAATTTCACCTTTTTAAAGTATTTTGGGTGACCAAATTTATACAAGAAGTGTCCAACCTTTCCAGCCATTACTTGAAGGTATTCCGGATACTGGTCGTAGTTTTTCAGCAGCATTCTTATGTGCTTAAATTGGAAGGCCCTATAGTATTCCAGTAAATCTGGGCTTGCTATTCCCCCTTGTGCTTTTTTTCTCCTTAATTTGCTCCAGGCTATTCGTGTGCTTTTTGCTGACCAAATGAAGCTTGCAAGTTCCCCTTGTATCTTTTTCAGGGATTCCCTCTTAAATTCTAGTGGGATTGCCCTAAAAATGTACGTGAATTTGGGTAATATGGACATTTTAATTATATTAGATTTTCCGAGAAAGGTCAGGGGGAGACCTCCCCAGACTTTTAACAGTTTTCTGACCTCCGCAGTAATCCTGTCAAGTATAAACTTTATTCGGTTATTAAATAAACAACCATAACAGTACAAGTAAATCATCATATTTCATAAGTTACCTTAAAAAGCACAATTCAAAATACAAAGATAAAAAAGTATGAAAGTCTTCATTTGATTCCTTTAGACAACCGTTTTGCGAGATCTAAAAACAAATTTAAAATATGCAGATAAGGATGCGACCGTTAAAATGTTATCTAATCTTTGTAATTCTAAAAACACAGGGCGACACTTATTACATTCCATAATCTTCAGTAAGGGCACAATCCATCTCCTCCTAGGATTTGTGTAAAATCTACAGAAAAAAAGTATGTGAATGTGTGACTGCTCAGACAAATCATCGCAAGGGCACTTAACAAGTAGTTTCGACCAAGTATTCATGACAGGGAAGCTAAGGGATCTAAACAACAGGTTTAATCTAAAACGCGTCAATAAGAACCTCTCAAAGCCACTCATTTTCAAGCTAATGTAAGGTTGCATATAATCTGAGGTCACTATTAGTTGGTGTGCGACCACAGTTTTTTTCATTATTTCTGTGTTAGTTCTCAGATCGCCCAAATGCCTCATACATATACCCTTAAAGATTTTCCATGAGAGTCACTCATACTTAATGGATCCTCATAATATTCCCGGTGGCCTAAGTTCGTATGAAACGTCATCACATATCTTAGCCACCCCACCTTGCCAGCGTTATCCAGAGTCATTACGTCCCTTAAAATTGAGCGATTTAGGGCACATTCCTCAGTTGTCCAGACCCTGTGCCACAACAGGATTGGAGCAACTCTAATAATGTCCTCTAGGTAGGGTTCCCCTAATTCTGCATGGCAGACATATGTTGATACACTATCGAGAACCACTAGGAGGAATTTCAAAAAGGTGTTCTCAACCACCTGAAGTGATTTCACATTCATGTGCCCCCATTAACCTGCTCCATATGTGGCAACAGCCACACAAGTTGCTCTATAAACAGTTAAAAGCTCCCCTATTGTTTTTTCCCCAGCCTACGGCTAAAAGTTTTCAGAGCCATAATAGATTTACAAAACATTAATCTCCTAGTTTGAATTGCATCGTTCCATCGACCCGTTTGGTCGAATAGTACGCCAAGATATGGAAAGGTAGATGTATGTTCAAGGGGTCTTAGACCAATATATATTGTTTTTTCCTTTTTCTGTTGCCGTGGGCCACAGTAATCCTGTCATGATTTGTCTTAGTGATTTTATCCAGGTATTTAATTAGATCTATTCCTAGGTACCTAATTTTCTCCCTGGTGTGAGTGTTGTTAATCGGGGAATTCCAGCTCATGATTTCTGTTTTCGCCTGGTTAGTTTGGTACCCAGATACCTTCCCAAATTTAGACAAAGTTTCTTCTATTGAGGTGATGGACCGCTCATAGTTGTTAGTAAAAATCATTAGGTCGTCTGCATATAGAGCGGCCTTCTTTTCCCACCCATGGTGTTTGAATGGAATTATGTTGGGGTGAATTCTGAGACTGTTTGCCAAGGGCTCAATATATAAGTTAAAAAGAAGTGGGGAAAGGGGACAGCCCTGTCTTGTCCCTCTCTTTATCGCGATGTTTTCTGTTAGACCCCATTGATTAAAATCTTGGCCTTAGGTGCTCTATACAATTCCTTGACCATTCCCTGGAACTTGTCTCCTAGGTTAAATTTAATAAGTGCTTTATTTAGGAAGTCCCAGTTCACCCTGTCGAAGGCTTTAGCCACGTCAAGGGTGATTATAGTCAAGAGAAGTAAGAATGTTCTTGGGAACGGTTGGCTACTGTAGACAGTGGATACCAAACGTTTCCCTAGTGGCTAAGCCTTTACTGAGGCTGACACACAAATATTTGCCTTAACCGCTTTCTTGGGACAACAAGTGCTTGAACGCTTTCCTAGAGCTGAGAGAAAATCTCTGTCATCCCCCGGCAATATGAATTCCTGATTACAGTGAGATGTTCACATTGTTTTGCAGTGAGAGGGAGGGCTGCACTCTCTGTGTTTACTCAGATCCATGGAGATTCGCAGGGACCTGTGGCTTATTTTTTAATTACCTTTGACCCAGTAGCCACTGGACTGCCAGGAAGGCTTATTGCAGTTGCTGCAGTGGGTATCAGTATTGCGAAATGTGGAACTATAGTGATGGGACTTCCTTTACTATTATGGTCCCTCACTGTGTAGACATCCTGCTCACCTGAACAAAAACAGAGTACATGATAAACTTTAGACATGCAAAGTATGAGCAACAGATACTTGCGGCTGAGAATATCCTTATAAGACCATGCCAAATACTGAAACCATCCACCTTGTTACCTATAAATGAGATTGACAGTGGTGATGATGAGATCAATCAACATTATTCGGCAATATGCCATAGAAATACAAGCGTTACAATTCACAATAAAATAGATAAATACAAATTGCATAAATACACATACTGCAAAAACCATAAAACATATATATAAAACACTACAAGTAATCATACAGCAATTGCTTCCACAGGTATAATTATTTACACCATGAGTGGCACTAGTCAATGAGGTTCTGTGTTATGTTAAAATGGCTGTTCATCTACGCGGCAAACAAATACTGTGAGACTGCGAATACTACACACCGGCTTGTGTCACATTGCAGAATTCATAGCATCACTCTATACATCCTAAGCCCTAGGTTATGATACAATCGCCGGATGTACAAATTCCTGAGCTCTTGGTACACCGGGCAAAAGAATAAAACATGCTTAAGTGATTAACTCACTGAGAGGCATGAAGCACAATCCTGGGGAGAGGACCTCGATTTACCCCCTCCCCCCAGCTGTAAAATAAAATAGAGAGACCCGTTTCTACACAGTGATGATGAAGTTGAACATGATTGTCTAAAAGTCACGTATTTATGCGCCAAGGCCAGACATAAAATATGAACTTTTGATTGAGCCTGATTATGTCATCTTTGTGGATGGCTCAAGTCTGAGAAATAATAGAGGTACCTTGAGAGCACCTTACGTTGTCTGTGCAATTCATGAAGTTGTGGAAGCTTCATGGGTTCTAGGTGTTTCCTCAGCACAAGTTGCTGAACGGAGGCTCTTAGAAGGGCTTGCGGTCTGTCAGCCTAATTGAGAGTGACTATATTTATGGTTAGTCAACATGGCTATGGTGTGGTCCATGACTTTTGGTCAGTTATGGTCAGAGAGAGGTTTCATGACCTCTTCTGGCTTGCCCATAAGAAATGGCGAATATGTAAGGAAATTGCTTGACGCATTGCAAATGCCTGCAGAAGTTTCAGTGGTTAAGTCTGCAACTCACAGAAGTGGCGTTGGCGAGCAAGGAAAAACTCAGAGCGGAGTTTTTCGCTTTTCCACATGCTCTGTGGGGTGTGGAAAATTCCGCAAACCTCGCAAATGGAGTGGAGTTTACCACCCAGGCCTAGTAGGTTGGCTTTATATAGATGCCTGTTTGTAACAGGATGAGATATGTCATAGTATTTTTCTTTTTAAACTTAGTTTTTTGGCATTTAAGTTGTACTTCTTCCATTCATATAATCTTATTTCCGTACATGTAACTTTAGCAGTAACATTAGATACATAGCATGACATCATCTGATAGTTGCATTACAAACTGTCTGTGTATCTTTGGGCCTTGTCAGGTAGCTTTTGGAGGATCATACAGGTAAATAGAGTCAACAGTGTTGCAGGCATCGCAAAAACGGTCATCAGGCACCCTTGATACAATTTTGTGTGAGGGAGACTCCAGGACTTGCCCCACTAAGCCTGCCGTTGGCAGCCCCATGTCATATGGCAGAAGCCGGCATCGAGATGCTCATATTGGGAGCCCCTCCGTGGCCCACCACTGTATATGGCCCCAATTCTGTGCGGTGTCAGATACGTCATGTGGGTATAATTAAATTTTATATATTTCAGGTGAGTATTCCGGGATACCTTTTGGGTGTACACACTCTGGGTCTGTGATTTTGTGGCCTACCATCCTCTCCACTTTGGCCTTAAGCAGGTCAGTGGATTTCTGGACAATTCTGTTTAATGCCTTATAGAACCACGTCACAAGTTGACGTGCTGATGTTATCAATAACAGTAGCTGGAGCACTGCATGGGTCAGAGGCTCCTCACTGCCTCTATCCAACAGGTCTCTGAATGCGCTTGTCAGGGTTTCAAAGGTGAGGAACTGGTCTGGGGGTAGTTCATATTGTGCAGTCATATCCACTGTAAGAAATAGAATCTCTGGTTGGCTAAGGCTTGCGCCAAAGCCAGGCAGAGACCACCACTCTAGTCAGGGCAAGGGAGTTACACACCAAAGATAACCCCTGCTCACCCCCTTGGTAACTTGGCATGAGCAGTCAGGCGTATCCTGGAGGCCATGTGTAAAGCATTTGCACATGCACACAGCCACAACATCCCAGGCACACTACAAAAGGAAGTCCACACACAGTTATATCAAAAATAGCTTTTGTATTCTCACACATTAGAATAGTACTCACATAATATACATGGTGCCACCTGGCACTAGGTCATATCTACAAGGGATTATTTACACCTGACAGGGCCCACTGGACCATTGTCAGAACCATCACAAAGTGAACTTAGTAAAAGTAAGACATATCATAAACGTACAACCAGTAATCACTGGTAACCACTGTACTCAGCATCAGCCTGTAACATAAACTACATTATGCACAGTATCACATTGGGCGCAAATTACATTCTGCGCCACCCCCACCGGCATAAACACATTATGCAATCATCTCATAAGCCTAAACACATTAGACCCTCACCTGCTAAGCATTCTCACATTATGAAATAATCTCAGTGGAACATAATCTCACTAGCATAAACCATAACAATCAAAACAACCTCATAATCATAAAAAACACATTTAGAGGTATAAAACAGGGTGCGTCAATTATACTATATAAATCACAGTAAAGCATCACATTTCCTAATATCACATAATCACTGACCCCCTGGTCAACTGACCTTCTCAACGGGGCTTAAACGTCCTGGGTCCAGAATGTCAGGGCTGCTGCCTATGCAGCAGAATCCAAAAGTGCGCCATTGCGCTAGGGCAAAGGAGTGCATCTCACACCTCTCTCTCATAATGCCCCCAAAGAACTGTGGCCTAAAAGTTGCAGCTGCCCAGTACTTGCTGGGCAGTTGTGAAGCAGAGGAAGCACTGGCACCTCATTGCCTCCCGTCCCCCTCAGGGACTGTCTCTCAATTGTGTCCAATTTGTGGCACTCTCCTAAAAAGGGGGTGTGGCACCTCTGTGCCCTCTGGGCCCCCACGTGGCTCTCAGGGCTTGTCACCCTCGATGGGGCGGCCCGCTCTCTTGTGGGACCGCCCAGGTGCTGAAAATGCACCTCGATCTGCCCCCGAGACTCTGGGGCTCTCCTTCACCAAAGGAGCATGCCCCCCAAATGTTGGAGCGGCCCTCTGCCAAACGGGGCCGCTCAGGAACTAACCATCTAGCCAGTGCCTCGATCGGCACGCGAAACGGAGAAGCCCATACTCACCCAGGCTCTCCATGCCGTGCTGCTCCGGTCTCCTCTTGCCTTCGCTGGGACTGGCAGCACTTCTCTCTTGGTGCGGGGCTTCCCTTCACTCCTGGGAGCCGGCGCTGCCGTTGGCGCCCTCAGCCACCTTTTCTCTTCACCTGGGCCACGGGATCTTGCCGCAATGCTTGTGGAGCCGGGTAGGCTCCTGTCCTCCCTTCTGCCTGCACTTCTTCTGCTCCCACTGCCGGCCCTGTCCAGAGGCAGGCGAACTTTGCCTGGCTTCCGGGTTGGTGGCCATTGTCCCTCGGGTCGCGGCTGTGATTTCCTCATTCGGCGGGCAATGAGGGGTAGGCTCCCTTGTGATTCAAAATACAAAGCGAGGTGGGCACCCGGAATTTACGATCAATAAGCAGGGTAGACTCCCACCACTCATAAAAATAGAGTAAATCCCATGCGGCAGAAGTGCAGGTGGGCACCCGCTCCTCTCCCCTCCAGCAGGGGGAATCCCCACATTGGGATTCCCTCACAACAAGCTGCAGCTCAGCGCTGCAGTGGAAAGCATAAGCGCTCCTCCCTCCTGGGGGAAATACAAATAAAGCGCTCTTCAGGGGCTAGGAGCCACAGCTCCTTTAGAAAAATTCCATGAGAGGTTCAAGGGCCTAGCTGGTCCCTCGGAGGCCAGCACGTAGGGCCCACCATGGCGGTTCCTCCTGGGCCCCAGCAGCAGCAAGCCCCCCTCCGTCAGGAACAGCACACCAGAACAGGACTGAACATTTTTATGGGGTCACAGTCCCTATATTTATATCAGCATTTGCCTTTGTGTCATAGCACAGGGCTTGGGGATACCAGTCAGAACTGGTTTTTAGGGGATTTGGAGCACTTTGTTTTGCCAAGCTCCTCTTCCCCTTTGTCAGGTGGGGGCTCAGTGATCAGACACACCACAGGGGGCGGAGCCAGCATTGTACAGCCTGGGCACAGTCCTCTTCAGGGTCAGGGGATTTCTCCTCCCACTACTCGTAGCCCAGGTGTCCCATTCAGCGTAGCTGACTCACCCTGCCCCTCCTGGGGCCACCCACACCTCTCAGCTCCTGCCAATCACAAGCCAGACATGCAATTCACATCAGGCAGGCAGACACATAGCACACAGAAATGCCAACTTGTAAAAGTGGCATTTCTCCACAAGTCACCATAAATCTGCGCACACCACTGCGCAGCATTTATACTCACGAGTTCATACTAAACTCGACCCTGCACTCCCCTCATACCAGGAATTACCATGGACACACTTATCCCCCATGCATTCCTATGGGAGGGCAGGCCAATCCCACCCCACGCACTCAGAGAGTGCACACACTTTACACTGGGCCACAGTGCTAAAGTGCCCAGAGGCCTAAAACCACTACCACCATGTCAGAGCGTAAGGCAAAAAGTTCTGGGGTGAACCTGCCAAAAAGGGCCAAGTCCAACATCCACCATGGGAAGCAATATGCCCATGTGAAAACAGTCTCCCACTGTTACGAATCCGATGGCAGTCCACTTGGACAGTTGTGCTGCCATGAAGAGTCCAAGGAGCGGTAGCGTACCAGCATAGAGGGGGATTCCTTTAGTTTTCCCTACACACTGCTGCCAACAATTAAGGGCAGCAGGCAACAGGAGTCTGGGGTGTGGATCTTCACTGTCGGCTGGAGCAGCTTTGCCAGCAAGGCTCCTTGGTTTGGCTTCAGTCCGACGGGACCAAACACCTCCTGATTTGCTTCATCCAAGCATCAAGTGACCCACATGAGCTGGGTCCCCATAAAGTATAATTCAAAGTTAGGAGCTCCCAACCTGCCCTCACACAGCGGTCACTGAAGGGTTTCCAGTGACACTCTGTGGTGGCCTCCATCCCAAATCTGGCTCCCTCAGGATGGAGTCCAACTGTCGGGTCCCGGGAAGTTAATAAAATAGCAGAGTAACCGTAGGAGCATCACCATCTTAGAAATAGCAAAGCATTCCAATGTAGGCAATTTGAGTGATCTCCAGAAGGGAATACATGATTTAAGGGAGTGCAAGACTTCTCCTGGATTACTCTCCTGCAGGTCCTCTAGCATGTGGTATGTCTAGATACCCAGGTACTTATAGGTGGTGGGGGCACATGCCAGCATGGGTGGGAAGTCCAGCTATGGGGAAGACCGTGGGCAACTGGAAACAAGCAGGTATTGGCCGATTTGCCTGGAGGCCCGAAAGGACAACAAAGGAGGCGTACCACATAATTGGCACCTGTGGTTCCATCCACCAGATAGAGTAATAGGTCTTCGGCATAGAGCAATACTATATGTTCGCAGTCCCCTGCCTCTTCCCTCTAGCCTAAGCAACTCTGCCAGTGGCTCCATGGCCAAAGCAAACAGGAGGCGGAATAAAGGGCATCCCTGTTGAGTGCCTCAGTGTATATCGTATTGCAGTGAAACTGTAGTGCCTGTTTAAACCCTGGCTGTTGAGTGGGTATATAACAGCCGCACCCATTTAACCCAGGCCTTCACAAGACCATGCAGAGCATGACCTGCTCTAGGATATCCAATCATACCATGTCAAAAGCTTTCTCAAGTTCCACCGACATAATCATGGCTCTTGGAATAGACATCAGGTGGTATTATAGAATATGGTGCAGCAGCCAAAGGTTAAGGGTGGTATTCCAGGTTGTCATAAGACTGTACTGGTCCTTGTGGATTAGCCTCTTCCTTTCCTGTAGTTATCTAGAAGCCAAATCTTTTTTAAGGATTTAGAAATCCATGTTTAACCCCTTCGACGCTCATGACGAGCTCAGCTCGTCATGAGTTACGCCTCTCGTACGCTCATGACGAGCTGAGCTCGTCATGTAACGCAGGTTTTTGAAAAACCCAGCGCACAGCGGGAAAACCGCTAGCGTGCATGTGGTTAACATGTAGATGAGGCGGAGTGCAGTAGCGGCAGCCCCTGGAGTCCTAAACTTAGGAAGCAGGACCTCAACGACTCTGTGTATACCGCTGCTAGCTTTGAGGGCAGCAGTCCCACGTATGTGGAGAAAAACTCCACGGGCAGCCCATCAGGGCCCAGGGTTTTTCCCGTGACCATGTCTTTAATGGCGTTTCTTATCTCTTGGGATGTCACTGGGGTCTCCAAGTCTTCTCTCATCTCCTGTGGTAGGGTCTGGTGCGAAAATTGCTATATGAAGGCCGACCCCACCCCTGCTGGGATGGGTTCTGGGCATCGGTACAAATCTACATAGTTGTCCCTGAAAGCTGGAAGTTAAGTTTTGTACCATCTGCCACACGCAAATAAGTAATAGGTGTGCCCCGGGTCTCCGGTTTAATGAGCCAGACCCATAGCCTCCCTGATCTTCCTTCTTCCTCTTTGCCCTGTTAATGTTTTCCTTGTTTATTTATTTATTTATTTAATGGTTTTGTTAAGCGCGTAGTAACTCGAAAGAGCATCCCAGCGCTGACCTGCTTCTTCCGGGGTTTCTGCCGTCTGGTGTGATTATGTTTGGGGAAAAAGGGAGGTCTTAAGGGTTTTTCTGAACTGGAGATAGTTCGGTTCTGTCCTGAGTCTTCGTGGGAGAAGGTTCCAATATTTAGCAGTGTGGACCGAAAACCGACGGCCGCCAGTCTTAGCTTTTTTTACTCTGGGAGCCGAGATGAAATTTTCTGTACTGGATCGAAGGTCTCTTTTCGTTTTATAGGGATTTAAGATTTCTTTGAGAAGAGGGGGGCCGTTGTTGTTGAGGGTCTTATGGGCCAAGCAGAGCGCCTTAAAGATGACCCTCTCTCTCACTGGGAGCCAGTGGAGGGATTTAAGAGCCGGTTTGGCGGATGATCTTCCTGGTGTTCCTGTGAGTAGGCGGGCGGCGGTATTTTGGACTTTTTGCAGTGTGTTCATGGTGGCTTCAGGAGCTCCCAAGTAGATGGCGTTGCAGTAATCTAGTCTTGCCAGGATTAGACCCTGAATGAGAAGCCTTCTTGCGGTGTCGGGGAGCAAGGGGAAGATCTTCCTGCAGGCTCTAAGTAACCCGAAACAAATTCCTGCTGTCTTTTTAGCCTGGGTTCTGAAACTCATATCTTTCTCGATCCATACCCCGAGGCTCTTAACCTCTTCCTTGGGAACAGGAGGGTGACCTAGGCAACTGGGCCAGAGGTGAGATGGCAAAGATGGTTCCTTATGGCCCATCAGGAGTATCTCGGTCTTAGAACCGTTTAGTTTCAGCGAGGATAGATTCATCCATTGGTGGACTTCAGACAAGCAGCTGTGGAGGTCAGAAGGGGCGTGGTGGGGGTGTGAGAGGGTTACGATCAACTGAGTGTCGTCGGCGCAGTTGATAATTGACACGCCAAACGAGCTGACCCTCTTCTCCAGTGGGGCCATGTATACGTTGAACAACGTAGGGCTCAAGGATGAGCCCTGCGGTACTCCACACCGGAGGGGGATGGTAGGTGAGTGGCTGTCATTTTCCCGCACCTGGAAGGAACGTCCTGATAAGAATGATTCGAGCCATTTCAGGGCCGAACCTTTTATTCCGACTTCTCCCAGTCGGTGAATAAGGGTGGGGTGATCCACAGTGTCGAAGGCCGCACTGAGGTCTAGGAGGATCACTGCCACTGATCCTCCCGTGTCCAGAATGCTTCTGGCCTTCTCCACTGCTGCCAGGAGAGCGATGTCCGTGCCCTGACCTGGACGGAACCCTGTCTGGGAGACCCCTAGAAGGTTGTTACTCTCAAGATAACGTGATAGTTGCTTATTAACCAACTTCTCCGCGATTTTGCTGTTTCCAGGGAGGAGGGAGATGGGCCTATAGTTGGCGAGGTCTTCCGGGTCTAAAGAGGGTTTCTTTAGCAGACCTTTAACTGCTGCCGCTTTCCAGCTAGGGGGGACTATGCCCTCCGAGAGAGAGGAGTTGATCAGGGCCGTGAGGGGAGGGATGATGGTGTTCGACACTTTTTTTAAGAAGCGGAGGGGGGCCGGGTCGAGGGGGGAGCCACTTTTGATTGAGGTCAGGGTTGCTTCTACCTCTTCTGTAGTTACAGGGCCGAAGGCGTCCAGGTAGGGTTGGGGGTACGCCGACGGCGGGGAAGGATTAGCGGAGGTGATGGTGGGATCCTGCTCTGTTTGGGTCTGTATAGGGGGGGGTATAGTGAGAAGAATTTTATGAATCTTCTCATCGAAGAAGGTGGCTAGGTTATTGCATTTGGTTTCAACTTCTTTGGGATCAAGGGCTTTGAGTGGGGGGTCAGGGGCATGGAGCAGTTCTTTGAGAACGGAGTATGTTTCGTGGGCTGAGCAGGCAGCGTTTTTAATCCTGTTCTCATAGTAGCTGATTTTGGTGCTCCGGAGCTCTTTTTTGTACGATTTTATGGAGGTGCGGAATGATTCCTTTTGTTCCTCGGTTTTTCCTTTCCTCCAAATGCGTTCGTGTCTTTTACACGTCTTACGCAGAAGGTTGAGTTCCGGGGTATACCATGGTGAGGGGTTGACTCTCTTAATGTGTTTCAGAGCATGGGTTTTTGGCAGAATGGCGTCGAGTGATTGGGTAACCCAGGTGTTGAATTCTTTATCCCCTACCAGGGTGTCATGGGGGGGATGGGGAACGTTTTCCATGAGTTTGGCTGCCCAGACTTCTGGTTTCAATTTCTGCCACCGTCTGGTATAAGTTTGGATTTTGGGAGGTGGGGGGAGTGGAGTGGTAATGTCCCATATAAGGGAGACCAAAAAGTGGTCCGTCCATGGGAGGGGGATGTGGTCCAACATTTCCAGGTTGGAAATGTTGGAGAAGATAGGGTCGAGCAGTTGCCCTCTATCATGAGTGGCTTGTGGGTTTTTGAGGTTTAGGCCCATTGAAGTGAGGTCCTGAAGTAGTTCATTGGCCAGTTTATCACCTGGGTCCAAGAAATGCACATTCAAGTCTCCTAATAGTAGGTAGTTGGAGCTGGAGGTGCATTTAATGGAGGTCTGGTCAATAATTTTGTCCGAAAAATCTCCTAGGTTGCCCGGAGGACGGTATACCAGTGTTCCTGATAACGAGGTGACTGGGGAGATTAGTATCGTAAAATGGCAGCTTTCATATCCTCTGATGTTGCCGTCAGATGTTCTACAGGTGAGACTGTCTTTAAAGATTATGGCGAGTCCACCTCCCCTTCCCTCTGGTCTGTTCAGTGAGCACATGGCATACCCAGGGGGGAGTGCTAGAACAATGTCGGGGCCACTGCTGGGAGTGAGCCAGGTTTCTGTTAGAAACAAAATGTCTAAGGCATTGTTAGTGATTGCAAGGTTTACTTCATGTGAGTGTTTCACGAGTGATCTGCAGTTAAGTAGGCCTAAATGTAAACCCTTTTAGGCGTCATTATGTAAACCCTTTTAGGTGTCATTATTGTAATAATGACACCATTGGCAGTCCAGGGCAACATTATACTTATCCTTTGCGACTGGTATCTTTGGGAGCGCTCCCAGGTCTGTGCCCAGAATGTTAGCTAGTTTATATAGTTTGCCCTTAAGGATTCATAGCTCTCTGTCTATTTCTCGTCATACATGTGCATTTTGGCTCAGGCAGTGTCCTTACATCACCTTAAAAGCCTTCCACTCGACGAGGCAAGCAGATGCTGTGCTGTTATTAGTTTCAAAATACTCAGAGATGGCCACCCCCCAGTGAGTCTCTATGGAAGGTATCATTGAGGACTGCCGTGTGTATGTCTGGGCGCTCAGCCTCTGGCCGTAAGCCTATTAGCAGTTAGCTGTCGTCTGAGAGAGTGCAACCTATGTATCCTGTGTGGGTTATGTACTGGCACGGTCAGCTTGAACAAACATAATGACCAATACGAGTGTGCAACTTGTTAACAGGGGCATAGCATGGGTAATCTCTGCACCATGCTATGACCACCATATGTTGTCAAGACCCCAGTTCTGAAGCCAATCCCATAAGCCTGCAGCTGCCTTGTGGGCCGACGCTCCAGGCAAGGAAGGGGTGGAACAGTCAAAGACGGTGTCCTCTACACAGTTAAAGTCCCCAACCAAGATCAAGCCCTCTCAAGTAAGGTGACTCCGTGGTGCTGAGAAGGATTGCAGGAATACAACTTGGTCTTGATTAGGTGCATAGATACTCCCGAGCATGATGTGCCTGCCAAGTAATCTACCTTCAACCAGTACATAGCATCCCTCCTTATCTATATTTGTGTGCTCCACCTCGAAGGGGATCCCTGCCCATATTCACAAAAGAGCCCTGCGGGCATAGGCAAAGTATATTGTCGCGTACACCTAACCTCTCCAATGACATTGCAAGTGCTCCGCCTCTACTCCTGTGAGATATGTTTCTGGAAGCATGGCAATGTGCACCTCTCTGAGGTTGAGATACCTGTGTATGTTGTGTCGCTTGGTCGCCGACCCCATTTCTCAAATTTTTCAAGTAATGAAGGTAAGACTGTGGTCTGGTTAAGTCATTGAATAAACTGTTGTTTACGCACCCAAGAACAACCCCGGGACAACCCCCTGCACCCATGGCTTACATTGCAGCAGACACAGCAGTCCCTGAGGCATGAAACAAGAAAACCAAGCCCAAACTGCCCAACTCAAGAGCAGTCCAGCAACTGCCCACACCAAAACCTCAAAGTCAAGAACAATGTCAGAAAAAGGCTCCGCTACACCTCCGACAAGGGCCAAGCTGTGAGAGGAAGGCGATTGTGTGCAGTCTAGTAGCACACCAGCCCTGGTTAGTAGTGCCATCCACTAGTAGTAGCCTTCATAAGCTCCTGCCCAAAACAACCTAGTGAGGAGCCCACAGCAGACACAGGGCAAGGCTCCACATTAGTGGTATTAACAGTTTCCTCAGTTTGTCTGGTCTTTGGGCAAGCAGTTCACTGCAGCTGAGTCCTCGCCATCTGTTGAGGGGGTGAAGAAACTATTAGAAGCAGAAGCAGGTGTGCTACTCAGCGAACGGGGTATCAAGGTTGCTGAGAATACCATCTTCAGAGTTTGTCCTCCTCTGTCTGCCGAGTGACTATCGGGAGGTCTCCACTGACGATCACGGAGCCTTCAGATTCCGATACCACCAAGTGAGGCTCCAAAGAGAGGCTGTCTTCTGTGTCATAGGGTTACAGCATCGTGATATTCAGGGCCGGACTGGGAACCAAAACCGGCCATGGCAAAGTGCTCGGCCGGCCCCCCATGGACTTGGGGGTGCGGCCGAGCTGTTTGCCAGGGCCGGCTTCGGAATATTTTGATACAGCAGCCGATATTGCAAAAAGGCCCTGTAACAGAATCGGCCCCCAGGGGCCCAAAACTGGCCCCCAAACGTGCAGCCCAAAGGGGAAATGCCTGGTGCCCGCTATAGCCAGTCCGGCCCTGGTGATCTTAGCCGCAACCAGGAACACAGCAGTTCAGGCTCTCTCTGTCTGGCTTCTGGATGGCTTCTTGAGTGTCCCTCGGAAAGAGGCAGCGCAGTAGGGTTTCCTGGGTCTTCATTTAGCCTTGGGTTCAGTAGCCAGTGTCACCGGAGGTTGGCTCCATGCTCTATAGGCCTCAAGCAAGTCCCACCCTTCCACAGAGTCAGTACTAAAGTGTGTAGCACCATCTAGCACAATTGTTTTGTCGGTAAAAGCAGAGACTATTGCCGCCTCTTCTCCTGGAGTGCCCTCTTTATGTCCTGGAAGGAGGCCCTCTTGGCCTGCACAGTGGCAGTGAAATCTGTAAAAAGGGGCACTCTACCCCTCCCCTTTGGAAAAGGTCTCTTGGCTTGTGCCCCCCACTGCAGCAGCAAGTCTCTCCTTTGTCCTAAAGTGTAGCATTTTGGCCACCACTGGGCGACCTAGGCCGGCGGGCGGGCCAGCACTCTGTGTGCAAGCTTCAGTGCAAAGAAGGGTGTAAGGTGCATTGAGGCCACCTCTGTTTGAAGCCAATGCTCCACATAGGACATCTCATCTCCTCCCTCCAAACCCCCGGGAGACCTATGATACTTTTATATTTTTGCAACGATTGTGCCCTCACATTTTCTGCTCGGTGTTCCAGTATGCTCACTCAATACATCGGCTCCGTCATTTGAAGGTTCATCGCTTGTTACCCAGGCTGTGGGTCATTAATTCCTGTTTCTACACCTTTCACTTTGTCAGTGAGCTTATGGTGGTCAGAATGGAGGAGCCATAGTCTAACAGACACTACTGATTTCACTCTGTAGGGAGTCTGCAATGGCTTACAGGATCTTATCGAGCTGGAGCTGTATTGGGTGCTGCATAAGTTCCAGCGCTTCTGCTGCTGGTCCAGAGTTCTGGATCAGACTTCTGTAGCTCAGGGTGCGAGCCTGGTATCCTGACCTTCAGGATGC
Source organism: Lissotriton helveticus (assembly GCF_964261635.1). Taxonomy (NCBI): domain Eukaryota; kingdom Metazoa; phylum Chordata; class Amphibia; order Caudata; family Salamandridae; genus Lissotriton; species Lissotriton helveticus. The sequence goes on along the minus strand of NC_136065.1, from coordinate 712,684,736 downwards.
CCAATACAGCAGTAATGCAGGCAGGTAGAGGGATACCAGTAGGGATCCTGATCACTCCAACAGGCTCCCAAGGTCAAAGTGGGTCCTAAGCACTGGCCCCTACCAGCGTCCCAGCAGGTCATGCTAGTGCCCAGGCCACCGTAGTCTGTCACGGGTATCCATTCAATAGGGCAGCACCTTCTAAGTTCTCTCTCCGTCAAAAAAGTATCGCCCCATTGGAGGGATGGCAGGCCACCCCGCAGGCACACCTACATACAAAGAATCACCAATCCTAAGGGCGGCCCACGCCTAAGGTCTTCACAAGTTAATCACTCTTCACCCATCCGGCAGCAGTGATCAAATGATGGCACACTGATGGTGCTCTCTGTAGGGGGGCTGTGTTATGGTGGGCTTTAGGAAGAGAGGAGAAGAGAGGGGTGCCGCTAACTGCTACAGTCAGGCAAGTACCAAAGAAAGTAAGGGTCTCTTTTACCAGTTCACTCCATGGCTCCATGGCCAACCCTTATGCTGGACATAGTCTTTAGGATGGCCCTATGACTGGCAACCCAGGTCAGGCACCATTGCTGCCTCGCTGTCACTTTCTGGAAGGGTTCACTACATGCAGGCTGCTAGGTGGTGGCCCTGTTTCCAGGAAGGGGCTCTCCAGTCTGCCATATGGCGTTGGGGGCTCCTAGGGGCCACAACAGCCACCAGTGAGCTGGTGCAGGGGGGTCAGCCCACCAATCAGTCATGGTCCTCAGGTGACCACTCTGCACACCTGCCTAAGTAAAAGAAGGCCAGCCTCAGCAGGCACAGTGTCCTCTAAAGGCCCTAGCACCGTGCATTTCCAAGCCAGACACCAGCCAACACCCGGCACTGGTCTGTGCCAAAAGTTCTCCTGCCAGACCACACTCCCCAGCGACGGTCAACAGAATCGCTGCAGCTTGTCCACTCTACCAATCAAACACCCGGTGGTAAGGGCATCACGCTCCACTCAGCAAGGACCCCATTACAGGAGTGAAGGGACCCTGGAAAATCACGCGCTTCCTTCCGTCCAGCTCAGGGTCACGCCAGGCACCAGCTCATGCTCCAAGGCCTCCTCACCAATCACCGCTACCATTGGGTGCCACCCAGCACCACTGCACTCCACTGCTACTGTGGAAGTCCAGCTCTTGTCTGGTCCATTGGCATGCCCCCAGAGCCATCTGCTTGTTTGCAGTCATGTGGCAGGCTCCTCTACCATCAACTGCAAGGTGTGGCCCACTTTCCTCAGTATTTGCGGTCCACGTCTGCCATTTTTCATCGCCGCAGCCTCGCTGCCCACGCAGGAGAGGCTTCTATGGGCTGCTAGCTACATGCAGCCACAGAGGCTCCCCCTGGGTGTCTGGGAACTGTTGCCCTCGATCTCAGAGGCCGATGGCATCCTTGGATGGCTAACTGCTGAGGAAGTGATGCAGGCCGATGCAGAGCAGCAGAATCAGGCGTCCACCATCTTGGCCTGCTAGCCACGGCCTCTGCTATGACCTAGTTATAGTGCAATTTTTTTTTGATGGGTAGAAGTTTACCCAACACAGAGAGATGGCTGTCTCACTGTAGGGAAACTGCTGTTGCGAGGGTTAATAACAAGGTTCTGGTTACCGGTTTCTCTGGAGTCAGATCATGGTACTCATTTCAACAATAAGGTCTATAGATTGCTTTGTGCTGCTCTTTAGATGGAACAGAGATTACACTGTAGTTATTGTCCAGAGACATCTGGATTCGTGGAACAGCTCAATGGTACCATAAAGTCCCGGTTGGTGAAAGTCTGTGTCTCCACATCATTGAAATGGCCTGATGCTTTGCCTTTGATGTTGATGAGTCTTCGAAGTACACCTGACAGGATTACCGCTGCATGGAATCCTCATGGGGACTGCAATGAAAAAGCACCTGCAAATGCACATTGAACATTACAAATGACATGATACCAGATTACTGCAAAGGATTCACTGATGTGGTGCATTCTGTTTCGCGGCAGGTGGAAGCTGTCACTGCAAATCCACATCAAGAACAGATTCAAAACCTTAGTTCCGGTGACTGGGTCCTGATAAAGAAGCGTGTGAAAGTCTTGTTTGGATCTGAGATGGAAAGGCCCCTTCCAAGTAATTCTTATCACAAATACTGCGGTTGAGTGTGCCGGAGTACCAAACTGGGTGTATGCATCATACACTCATAGAAAAAGAAATCCATTGAAAGAAATAGAGTTCTTTGAGCCAGAACCAAGAGTGCTGGTGACTACCACTGCAAGCTGTACAAGTACAAGGAGCGATAACACAAGAGAGAAAACAGCAGGAAAAAGAAAGGAGTGAAGAACCTCAGACAGTCGCACCAATCCAAATTCCTTCAAATTCACAAAATGGCATTGGAGTTTCTGGTGAAGAAGAAGCAACAGCTCAACCTGAGGTAACAGCTGAGACATCACTAGAACAATCAGAAGATCTGTGTTAAGGGACAACTACTGGATCAAGAAGAATCCCTTATAATGCTGAATAGCCACAAAACAGTGGTCGCAAGAAATTGATATCAAGTCTGTCAGTTGAACGCATACCACCACCGATTGCTAAGGAGACAGAATCAAGCTGTGTAAGTGACACAGAAGAAAGAGATCAACAGATACGAAGGAGATCAAAAAGAGCTAGAGTATCTTGTTGGAGGTATTCTGCACATGAATTGACCTACTACGTGAATGAAGTGCTAATCACACCAATATCAGTTTTCATTGATTTGAGATAAGAACTGTTTGAACATCCATGACATAAAAATAAAACAGTATTGGGAAAAGTTGCTCAAAAAGATTTTTGAAAGAAATAAAAAGTACGGAAAACTTGATTGAATGGAAGGTGCAACAGACTAAAACTAAAGACTGGTACGTTGTTAAATAGAAAAAGAGTTAAGAAGATTTCCTCAGTCCCAAGGTTGTAGCAGAAGAGTAGGGATAACCTTTTAGAAGAATATGGAGTATGCCTAGAGATGACTATACAAAGATTATTGTAAATAAAGCTGAAAGAAGTAACTTCAGAAGAAAAATCAAAGAGACTACTAAAAGAAAAATCTGAAGGCGAACTGTTTACTTATTGCTGCTATATTTTTGCTTAACACTCTGAATCCGGACAAACGTGTTTCCTAACCAGGGCTAGATGCAGGATTATTGTGGGTTTTAAATTTTTAGTAGTATTAGTAGCTATAGCATTATTGATAGTGATACATTACACACCAGAGAAAGATAAATCTATGTCTGTATTTAGTAATAAGACATCTGCACATAAATAATTGAAACATTATTTTGTAGATTACACGAAAGATTAAACAACACATCTGTTTTAGGATAATTCAAGAATATTAACAGGTATTAGATGCAAAGGACTGTTATGTCTGTGCACATTAACCTTCATCAGTTGCAGAGGAGGTGACTTACCAACACACATGCCTTTTTCATACATAATTTCATGCAGTATTTTACTTAGATTAGTATATAGGCAAGAACACTTTGAATATTATTATTATTCAAATTGCAACTTGGTTCTCTCGAAAGTCCCCTTGCAGAAAAGCATGAATTTATATCCACAGGCAAAGGAAAATGGACACAGCTTGCCATTATTTTATACCATCTGTACTTACAGACACTGTTAAGGCATATGAAAACAATTTGACCTGTCTGATGAGACCATTAGAAAGACATTTATCATGAAGGAGGGCACACATTTTGCATAGTAAAAATAGAGGTATCCTGTGCTAGTTCCCCCTCGCAGCTCTCCAGGTCTCCCACTGTCGCCTGTCAGGTGATGGCATGCTGCTTGGCGGACCCTCACCCCTCCCCCCCACGTACCGCACCTCTCCTCCCTGCATTTCTGCCTAATGAATTGTTGTCTTGGTTTCTTTCACTGTACTGTATGGCTTCATTTTGCCTTGTTTTGTTTATTGTAATGTAATTGCTGTTGTTATATTGTGCCAGCCAGCCTCTTTATCTGTCTAGATGAGCCGCACCACATGCCCCTGTTACTATTGGTCCCGCACATTTCCTGCCGTTCTTACACCACCCAGCACCCCTCCCCCCCAGACTTACTTAATGAGGCTGAAGTGCGACGCCATTGAGCTTTGCCTGCTCCCCCTTGCAGCCTCTGCAGGTCTCCCTCTGCCACCGGTCAGGTAATGCCACTTGATGAACCCTCGTCGCCCCCACTCATGCCCTTCTAATCCCCGCATTTCTCGCTACAGTATTGTATTGCTGCATTTTGTCTCAGTTTTGTACATAGTATTATAATTGATGTTATTTTGCCAGGGTCACACAAGATCTCTGGGGACAGAGATCAAGAACCCAGCCGTAGTCTATGACTCTTTTCCCAAAGCACACAATGGTGTTGGAATAGTGTCAATAGTTCCAAGAAAGAAAAAAGGAAAAAATAAAAAATATTCCTTTTTTTCTTTTTTTTAGTTTTTTTTTAGGTGTCCCCTCACTCACCAGGGTTGCCCCACGATGACATGCTTCATCATAGGGGCCATCCCAGCCCTCTACGGACTGGGGCGTGCTGCGACTTGTGGAATTACGTAGGAGCACTTACAAAGGACTATGTGTGGTGCAAGGAATGTGATGTGAAGGAGTGAAGTATATGTGATTAGTTAAAATTACTTGCCTAGTGAGTTGCAAATACTTTATTCTGGCTCCCAGGTGGTAAAGCTAAAAATGGGGTAGAAATGGTAGGATACCTAAATTGTAATGGGTTTAGGTGTACCTAACAACTCCTGTCTGCCAACATGTTTCGTGCGTCCCCCTAGCACTTCCTCAGGGCTACACAGGGACCAGCCCTGTGTTCGCCACTCCTTATCCAAAGCCTAATAAGCTATTAAACATAATAATAATAATTCAATGCTGCAAATAAATGAGGCATGCATCTGGTACCTACGCAACCAAAGTTAATCACGTGGTCATGAAAAGAGGCTTAACTGTGCCCCATGGAATCGGTAGGGGTACAATATCCTGGTAGATTTGCTGCCGGGATACCACAATCGGTCTCACCTAGGCAAACCCCTCCGGTCCGAATGTATATATTTTGCCAGTCAGCCTCTTTTTCTCTCTAGATTAGCCACCCCACTTGCCCCTGTTACTTTTGCCCCCAGCGCTGAATTCCATTTTTTACAATTCTCCCACCTCCCAGCCCCCCTCCCTCCACCAGGACCTACTTAAGGGAGGCCACCATGCAACCCCACCACCGGAGTGCCAAATGCAAGCCTGCCTGTCCCCTTCTGTGCCTGGACTGCACCCAGATCCAAAGACCTTGGCCCTCCAGCCACCCACCGATACTCCACTGCCAAGCTCCTGGAACTGGCCCCCAGACTGCAACTACTACTGCTGGATCACATCTTCCCCATCAACAGAAGGACCCTTTGCCTGCCACCATTGCCGTTTCACAAGCAATGCTGGACCTCCATGCTCGCCCAGCAGACCTCGGACACCCTGGAACAACTCCAGTGCATTCTGCTTACTATCCGGTCCCTCTGTAAACATGCCACAGAAATCTGGAACACCATCACCACCCTCACCCCCACATGATCTTCATCACCGAGACATGACTCAACCCCTCCTCAACCCCCGACATCTCCTTCACAAAGCCTGACTGCTACAAGACGTAACACCAAGACAACACCAACAAGCATGGAGGAGGCATCACCATCATCCACAAAGAAACTCTCAGATGCATACCACCGAAGATGACACCACACCAATAATGGATCACCTCAACTTTCAACCTATACCAAGAGAAACATCAGAGACACCGAGGTATCCGCCCCAGCTTCTGAGAACATCTACAACGTAATTGCCACTCTTGCCATCGACTCCAAACCCTACATCTTCCTCTGTGACCTCAGCTTTCACCTCAGTGACCCTAAACTCCACCGACCTTCAGGAAAGCATGAGCAACATCAGCCTCACCCAGCTGGTCACCTGCCCCCACGCACAGCACAGGACACACATTAGACCACATCTTCACAGCTTGTGACTGAGTCAAGTTCAGCCATGTCACCAAACTCACCAGGACCTAGCACAGAATTATTAACTTCACCATCGCCAGTTCCTTGTGCTCCACCACCAAGTCACTGAGCCTCCTCACCCCTCATGGCAGAAATAAACTAACAGAGACCCAGTGAATAGCCGCCCTCAACCCCGTGGCCCTACACCACTAGCAACCTGGAACAGGCCATACAGAATATCTCTGCCTGGATCTCTAGCTGCACCAATGAAGTTGCCCACATGAAGCCAGCCATTACCAGCAAATCCACCAGAGACATCAGCTGGTACACACCAGAACGTCAGACCATCAAACCTGAATGCAAGCAAATAGAAATTTGAGAGTGCTCCAACAAGAATCCATCAGACGTACAACCTTCAAGTCAGCCCTCTGCAAATACCACCAATTCCTCAAACAAGCCAATAGCGACAGACTGACTGACCGCATTGAAGCAAGCGGCAACAACACCAAGGAACTCTTCAACATCATCAGACAGTTCCCCTTCGCTTCAGCCACAAGAACACAATCAGCTTTTCCCAAGAACTCTGCAACATCCTAGCAAATTACTTCTACAACGAGATATCCACCATCATCTGCAACTTTGACCCACAAACAACCAACTTCGACAGCCACCCAACACCAACAAGCACTCAACACCAACATATGCCACCCACAAACACCGCTTTCCAAATGGAAGCCCCTCACCATGCAGACCTCTACAGCTATCATGACCTCCATTCACTCTGGAACACCAACAGACACCTGCTCCCTTCATGTCTTCAACCTTTGACACAAAGAAATCAGCAGTGCAGTAACTGCTGTTCTCAACACATCTATCACCAAGGCGACCTTCCACAATGCATGGAAACATGCAGAGGTCTGACCCCCTCCTGAAGAAACCCTCCACCAACAAACTAAAAAAATCCGTGCCAAAGTCCTTGAGAAAGCCATCAACCACCATCTCACCGAACACCTAAAAAGAAACAGCCTACTCGATGCCTCCCAATCTGGCTTCCGCGCAGACCACAGCACCGAGACCACCCTGATTACTGCAATTGAGGACAGCAAAACCCTCCTTCACTGGGGTGAAATAGCGGCCCTGATCCTTCCTCGACCTCTCAGCATCATTCAACACCGTATCCCACCACACCCTCATCAGAAGACTCGACCACGTCGGCATCCAGGGAGATGCCCTCAAATGGATCACATCCTTCCTCACAGGATACACCCAGAGAATTTGCCTACTGCTCTTCAGCTCCGAACCCAAGACCATCATCTTTGGCATACCCGTCTTACCTTGTTCAACATCCACATTACAGCACTGGCTGACATCGACTGAACCCATGGACTCAACATCATCTCCTACGCAGACAACACCAAACTCATTTGTCTGGCTCACAGATAACTCTGCCACTACTAGAACAAACTTCCGAAATGTCATGACAGGTGTCGATGACTGGATAAGGACCAACTGCCTGAAGCTCAACATGGAAAAAATGGAAGTGCTGATATTCGGTCAGAGCACCTCGCTACGGAATGACACATATTGCCTCCGAACCTGGACCCACACCTGCCCCAATCGACCACGTACGAAACCTTGGCATCATCCTGGACAGAAAAATCACCATGAAACACCAGCCAGGTCAACGCAGTCTCCTTCACCTGCTTTCACCCCCTGCGCATGCTTCGAAGGATCTTCAACATCAGGAAAACAGTTGCATAAGCCCTCGTCACCAGCCTGCTGGACTACGGAAATACACTCTATGCTGGTATCACCACCCAACTCCTCAAAAGACTCCAGACCATACAGAACACAGCAGCCGGACTTATCCTGAACCTCCCCAAATGGACCGGAGTCAACCCCCACCTCCGGAACCTCCACTGGCTCCTCATCCTTGAGAGATGCCAGTTCAAGATGCTGACACACCCCTACAAGGCCCTCAACAACCAGGGTACAGCTTACATCAACCACCGCCTGAACTTTCACCTCCCCATCAGACAGCTACACTCCGCCTACCACGCCCTCGTGCACATTCCCCACATTCACCAAAGCCACAAAAAAGGTTGTTCCTTTTCCTACCTCACTGCCAAGTCCTGGAACAACCTTCCCCTCCACCTGGGAACATCACCATCACCCACTGACTTCAGAAAAGGACTAAAGACCTGACACTTCAACTGGAGACCTGTGAGCCCATAGTACCTGGATACCCCCCGGGGTGAATAGTCGAGCTCTATAAGTACAGTCTGATTGATTAATTGAGAGAAAAAGACATTTTGATTTTTTTTTTAAAAGGAGGAAGATAAATGAAAGAAAAAAAGACTGATCCTAAATTAAAATTAAACAGAAGACAAAAGGGATATGTGTTTACAGAAGATTTATACAAAAAGACGTGTAGGGAGTAGCACTTGTGAACACATATTCAAAATTACGAGAGATTCATGGCAAATTTCACAACGAGAACAAAGTCATTCCTGGAATTTATTTGTGGACAAGATGCTTAATTCCAGTTGTTAACTGATTGGGAGGTTATTTGTTTTTTTTAGCTCTATTGTTTCCTAAAATGAGTAAATGTCTGGACCATGACATCATCACATAGACATACAAGTAGTCTAAGTGAGGAACACATTTAGTCTGAGATGGAGTAATCACCCTACCAGTAGGAGTTAACTTGAATTTTGAGAAAATTAGAAAACTGTCAAAGGTAATAGACAATTTGTCAACCTGTATTTCTGAAGTTTTATTAGTCGTTAACACAGGATTAGCGGCTGTTAGATAAATGGTTGTACAAAATCCTTCAGCCTTAGACATTTTGCTTACAGAAAATGGCGGAGTCTGCAAGATGCTGCAAGCTCAACATTGCTGCACATATATTCCTGATGAGCGTAAGAATATTTAATTTCATTAAATTATAATCATTAGAAGCCAGTAGTGTTTTAGAAAGTTTAGGAAAAGGAGTTTACAACAGCAGGAGGAGGGATCCTTAAAGCAATACTAGTACCTATACTACTTTTTGGTGCTTGTTTTCTAAACTTATTAGGGTTTTACAAAGGTATCAAAGGTTATCTTGAAAAGAGAAAGAGCAGATAGAGAAACAAACCGATAAAGAGGAAATTAGAGTTAAATGATCATATCAATCGAGCATAAAAAAGATTGAAGGAATTTGAGAGTTTGAAAAGAAAGAGGAATGACTCAACTGAGGATGAGAGTGAACTCTAAAGATTAATTTGTGGGAAACTTAGCATGGTTGATAACAATTAGAGGGGGGGAGATTGCTGAATTGTTTTATAATGTTGAGAAAAATAATGTAATAATGTGCAGAATTAACATTCAGGTTTTAATGAAAGGAGGTGTACTTAAATGCAAGGATTGTACTAGGCAGCTATATTTACTTGTACTAGGTCTGAATAGTTAATGTAACATTTCCTGACAAAAGTTGACATTACTAAAGAATGCTGTCATAATCCAAAATGTTTCTTTTCCAACCTCCCCATGGACATGTTTTTCGTAATGAATAATAGTTGCATTAATGTTTTCCTATAACTCTGCAAATGTTTCTGTTTACACAATGATCACTGTTACCTAATAAATGGAGATTTAAAAAGTTCATATACGAAGATGAAGAAGACAAATAATATTGTGTTTGATAAGAAATGTTTCACTCAGCACTGCTGCTTGAACTCATTGTATTCTTTGGGAGAAGATGAGGAGTGATCCAGTTCCCAGGAAAGCATCGGAAAATGATTGGATGTATGTAATAGAAAAGAGGAGATTAACTGCAACATTGAAAATAAGTGGTGTGTATATAATAGTGCATGTTCCTATAATAGACACCACCACTGCTTCCCCATTTTCCATATCCCTTCACACCTTGCCCTTGCTGCTATGGGACTCTACCGAGTTTCTTGAACCTCTCTTTATGAGAAGGTCTAGTCTGATTTATTATTGATTATTGAGCAGACTTTAATGCTGAAGCTTTACGCTTTATGATTTCTCCCGATATCGAAACTCTTTATTAATTCCCGACACCTTTTCCCTTCTCATTCTTAGCATAGGGATTTTCGTTCTTTTATGGAAAGGACTTAATGCATTGATGCGATTTATTGATGATTTAATTTGATTATTGAGAAAATTAATAATCAGTATTGATGACTTTATATGATGACACTTATAAAGATGAACTACTAAGACTTTGAGTAATAAAACTCTTTAAATCATACTAAACTACCATTATTGACTAAAAGTAGATTAGAGATTGTAATGATGATTTAATGTGATGTACAGCTTCTGGTTCATCTCAGTCAACAACTAAGATCCATTGGCCTTTGAAAAAAACCTGGTTAATTGTCCTTTTAAGAAGTGGCCAAAATTCTTCTCTGGGTAAACTGATACATCTAACTGAGATCCCTGCTCCACCATTGACATTGATCCAAGAACAACGTGATTGGGTAATCTTCCTGGCTCATTTTCTCTGATAACAGATTCCGACTGCATCATATTTGTGTACACAGCAATCACAGTACAGTGATTTAATTCATACCATGAAATGAAGCAAATCGCTAGCAATTAAGGAAAATGGAAAAATAGTCTTGTAAAAACAATTATTTGAAGACACTAAGGGGCTCCTTACAATGTCGGTTGGAAAGCAAACCAACCGACTCCATATTGGAATCGGTTCCGACCGACTCGCATTCAGCAAGTCTGAACGACCGATTACGAAGCTTCCGAACACAGTTCGGAAAGTCTCCCATTGACTTCAATGGGAGCCTGTGTTCCAACCGACAACAAAGGCTCCCATTAACAAAAGGGGTAGTTGTGGAAAACCTTGGACCCTGGTTCCTCAAACCAGGCACCCATGGTGGTCAGTGTCGGACACCCTTTTCGTGTCGGACAGATCGAGTCAGAAAGGTTGTCCCAATTCGACATCGTAATATGTTGGTTGGAAGCGGGGTCAATAGAGCTGTACGATTCAGCTTTGACTGACTCTGAGTTTCCGAATGCCGGTCGGAACTGAATCTGACTGACCGAATGGTTTGCTTTCCGACTGAGAACATCGTAATCGGTCGGTTGGAAATGTTTCCTACCAAGTTGGAAAGATAGGTTCACACACGGTTTTGTGGAATCAGACTGCCGTTCAGAGCCTTTCCGGCTGACATCCTAATGAGCCCCTAAGTTTTGTAAAAATTGTTATACTAAAAGTGTCTCAATCAGGGGCTCATCAAGAGGTGGGAAATTATGCAAGTTTTGAAGTGCAGTGCCCACAATTATGTGTTCTCTAAATTGACAGATTATTCTCAGTTCAAATGCTGCCTTCTGCCTGCTATTGTAACAATTATTAGCAGAAAATCCACAGAATAAGATCGTGCTATATCAACCCTGGTTAAAAGTCTAATTATGGTAAGGAATTGCTGAGTTGTATGCCAAATATTAATTCCAAAAGTCTTCCAAAAAATAACGATAACTGACACCAAACAGTAAAATCTTCTTAATCTCAATTTGTAGATATCTCACGCAAGCAGCAAAAAGTGGTAGAGGCATAGATGCAGATGCTATAATATTCATAATCCTTTCATATTAGTTCTTTCATTGATGCCAATATGGTGCGAGATGGTATGCTTCAGATCACAGCATCTCTTCAGGATTATAATACAAAGACCAGCAACAATAATTTTGCACTTCATTCCTTCACCTCGAAATTATCAAATTCCATGTAACACTTCCTAAAGAATTAGGGAGAGAAACCTGTATTATTTTGTCACTTAACTCCAAGAAGCAACTGAGTGCTGCATGAAGAACTTATGTGGTGTAGCTTATGCATTGCGTGATGATGGATGAGACGAGGTACTCCTTAATAAGAAGGTTATATGCTGTATTTTTCAATGCTGGCTAATATTCTGATGGCGGATTTTCTATGCTTGACATAATTCTATTAACCACTATTTCTACTGTTACACTACAGAGGCTCTGATAGCGAAGTGCATAGTTTTTACACTGCTAGAGTGGCAGAGCTACAATTACATCTGACAGCTAGAATGTAATCTCCACCTACAAATATTAAATCATGCCCCAATCTTAAAATAAGGACTAACTGCACATGACTCCTTAAGGAGTTTAACAATAGACCCTCAATGATGAGACCTTATTCAGTTTAGAACAGAACTTGCGCTTTCTGTGCCTTTGGAATGGGTTGAGTATTCCATCTTCTGTCAGGCATTAATGAAATATCGGTTCCTGCCTGAAAAGTAAAATATATTATGTAACTTCCTTCAGTCCCAACAATCATGGTGAATGCCGCCATGTCTGTGAGGGAAAGTCAAAACAATATTTTTACACTGGCAAATGCTTTCCTCAAAAATAAGCTTGTGGCGAACTTTAGTAGGCATGTTCAATGGAATGGATGTTCGTCTCATAATAGGACATCTTGTGTGGATGGTGTAGTACTTTATAATGTGGTTCTGATTGCCCAATCCCTCCTGCCAAACAATCCAAGTGCGAAATTGAGAAAAGGCACAGTGACCTATTGCATGGTTGTTTGGCATGGTTCTTGCTAACATTGGCAAAGTAGCGAAGTGGTCCCAGGGCCCCTCGTTATTCTTTACTGTGTGTGCCAAGATGCTGTTTCAAGTTTGAAATGAATTCTTCAAAAACTCTTCATTACTACAATCCAAACTACACACGTTGGTTGCGAACTGGTGTTAAAAAATCATGACCCACTGCACTGTGACCTAACAAAACTAGAACAAAATATGGAGCACAGTGATGGAGCTGAGATCCTTCTATCTCAATCCCTTAGTAAAGTAATCGAATTGGACTCTCCATTGGTTGTATGGACCTTTGATTGTCGACTTGATGCGCATGACAGGAGCTAACAGCAATACACTTCAGTGAAACCAATGGGGTTCCACAGAAATGACCGAGAGGTCGTTGTCCACACTTTAAGGGTTTTATTTGCAATTTAGTTCAGGTTGCAAGTTAAATAAATCAGCAAAATTGTAGCAAATATATTGTAAGAGGATACATATTAAGATGATCATGCAATCTGAGTTTGTATAACACAAGGAAGAAAATGCAAAATATGACTACATAGAGGAGGCCAAAAATTAAATATGCAGATTCGATAAAGGTTCTCTCAGCAAGGTCAGGCCATGATCTGCTAAAACGATTCTATAGAACAGATAATTAGTACATGGAAAAAAAATCGAAATAAATTATAGCATCTAACAGTTTTAGTACAAGAACAATAAGCCTTTTCTAACTAATAAGAATCCGGATAACGCATCTGCAGAGGGAAAAGAGCAAGACACGTGCAAAACATTTTTAAGCGTGGAATTCATGATACTCCGGCCAGCTTACATGTTAGGCCAACTTCAAATCACCATGACTTCAAAGCAAATACAGTTAGCATGAATAAATGGGATTGATTATAGTTGCAGAAAGTATATGTTCTCTTTAATGTGAATATATTAGTGATATTCCAACTGAATATATATGGGTGGCTCTCATTAAGGCAACTATAGCTACCTACTACATCTGGTTATTATAATGCACACAGAATAATACATTAAACACACATTGAATATAATTTACATATTAGTGTATGGAGCACTAAGTTATGCGACTCCAATGGTACTACATGGACTCTTTTAGACATCGAGGTGCATTGCGTTTAAGATTTTTTGGCATCTTGTGAACATGAAGCGACTGATGTGACATTGGACTTCACTTTCTGTGCCATATGTGTTCACTTAGCAGGTGGTGTTGTAACTAGTGCGTATCTTTTTTCAAATTCTTCCAGTCCATGTTTCATCTAAACCAGAATTATTTTAGAAGGGACTTATTGGATGGCAGAGTTGGAGGTGGTGGTGACTATTGGGTTGCCACCGTTCAAAAAAAAAAAAACATTTTCTTAAAATGCCACCTAAAGGAGGTTATGGAGGTTATGATACCTATTAACATAAGTTATAAACAAATATTACAGGTATTCTTTATATTTCTGGTCCTGGAAGGTTCCTATTTCAAACATGAATAATCCGAATTAGTATTAGCATTTAGTTTAAATTGTTAAGCGTACCAGGTTCACCCAGTATTAGCTTTAAAGTACCCCCCCCCCCCCCCAAGAAAGCCCTGTAAGCTTTGATATTCTCCCAAATTAACCATAAGTGTTTTCTAATGTGGAACATTGAAAATAGAATAGAACCTAGGATTAGCCCCTTCAAATCTTAAAACTATCCATTTTATATATTATGAAGAAAGAGAAACTTGGAATTCCCATGTTTGAATCTTTAAATTGTCCTTAGGGCCCTCAAAATATCCCATATTAATCTTGCGATTGTCCATATTTGAAACTTTGTGTTGTTCACATGAAGGACATGGCCTTCTAACACACATATGAATCTTTATATTGCATCAGAAAGGCCTTGAAATTACTCTGCAGAAACCGGGAAACAGCGTTTACAACACTGTTAAAAACGTGATGCTATTACAATGCGGTTGTTACAACAACTGTGTTGTTAGTATGCAATACCTTTACATTGCAAGTCATTACAATGACTTGCTGTAGGGGGCGCAAAGGTATTGAATATAAAATCCAATACATTACCTGCTGTTGCGCAAACTGGAGAAGGAATAGTAAATAATACTATTCCTAAGTCCAGCACGCCCCCTATAGCAAGTTGTTGTAATTACTTGCGATGTTAAGGTATTGCGTACTAACAATGCGGTTGTTGTAACAACCACGTTATAATAGTATGCAATTTATTAGCATGCGTTGTAACATGCTATATTCACAGAAACCTATTAATCTGGAGATTGTCCACATATGTACCTTTTTATTGCCTCACTTAGACCTCAAAAGTGTGGTCTATAAACCTAGAAGTACATCCTATAAACATAGAAATTGTCTTTTATGAATCTTGATTTTGCCCTCCAGGAATCTTGAGGTTTTCCCATTTACATCACTACATCAGTCTATTTAAACCAAGAAACTGCCCTATGTGAGCCCTTACACAAACCCTCTGCAAACCTTGAGATGAACACCATAAGTCACAGTTTCCCCTCCTAATTTCTTGAAACTGGGCAAAAAGTGGAATCAAGTTTTCACCATCAGTCCTAAAGCTCCTTCCTCTGAGTATCTTGACTGGGCTTCTTGCTTTGGACATGTTGTTCCAAGAAGAAGGATGGCAAGGCACTGAAATGATAACATCCTTACCTGAGAGATGAGCTTATTTTTGGTTACTTTCATTCTTTCATTTTTAAGCCGTCATTGACTTCAATTGAAATTTGGCAGGCCTTCCTTCATGCCATCAAGTGCATCTGATAAATATGCAAGTGCCTTTAAGCCTTCAATACATCACCTTTCTTCCTATTGCTTTTCTGCCCATCACATTGAAATACACCCAGAACTTGGCAGCCAAACTCATCCTCAACCCATCACACACAACTCACATCACACCACACCTCAGAGAACTACACTACTTTCCGATACATAAACGTGAACTCAAATCAAACTCCTCACACCAACACACACTCACACACACACACACCCACACACACACACACACATCCAAGGCACTACACAATGCAGCCCCCCTACCAAAACAGTCCAATCTCCTTCCACCAATGACCCACACACCTCCGCTCTGCAGGACTCCTACTCACACACATCCCATGCGTACACAGAACCAGATCAGGATAATAGGTTTTCTATTACATTACTTCTAAAGCATGGATCGACCTCCCAGTCCACATCAGAGCCTCCTCCTCTCCTTGAAATTCATAAGGACCTGAAGACTTGGCTGTTCAATGAGCCCACCTACTATTGGAAGGGCTAGGAGCACGCGCCTGCTGAGAGGCAGGATACCCTTGCTGGTGATTGTGAGCTTCACAAATAGACATAACATAGCAAATAAGTATATGGGTGGCCTTTCTTTAAAATATTATTGACTAATTATGACTGCAATTTAAATGTTTTTGAGGAAAAGATCGGATAGAACTAGTGGCACCAAACCTGAGTTGAGGCATGCAAGACCATCTCCATAATAAACAAATCGACGAATACAAAATAAAAAAAATGAGTGAATATTCTAACTCCTGCTCTTATCGCATACTAGTACATAACGGAAAATAACATAGAATCTGGTCCTTCTTGTCACAAAACATAAAACAGTTCTTCAACAGTTTGTATTGCTTTCACAGTACCTGCAGCACAGAACATGCCTACCAAAAATAATCTCAATATCAATGGGAAACAGAATGTACAAGGTATCACAATATAAACACAAGATGTGAGCTTAAGAAAAATTAAAGTTTCACTTGTGGGAGTGTCAGCTTCACAATAAATAAACAGCAATCCACAATCTGCATGATTTGGCTAGACTCTTCCAATTTTTCATTAGCAAGTTAAACATTTTACTGAGGAAAACACATTTATCCAATTTCTTTGGCCTCTCCCACATGCTCAATAACCAATTTCTTCATAGTTATACACCTGTCCAATCGCATCGCCACATTTCTAAACCACAGAAACCACAGACACCACAGACCCAAGTGATCCAATCCATATCCCTTCTGGCAAATATTAGGCTCACTGAGTACTGGGTCCTAATGAACCTAAGCATATAATTCTTGCTGTTTATCACTAATATTGCTATACAAGGAGTCATATCACCCTCCCGCATTGTCCTCATCTCAGTTTGTTTGGTCTCCCAAAAAAATCAGATCTTATTGTATAACAGTCCCAAATAGTACCATGGAAATTCTCCCTCCTCATCAAGAAGTTGAATAGCCCACTTATTGGTCAAATCTACATCAAGGGGTATTGCCTTCATTTGAAACATTCACATAAATTGCTCAGTGATATTTTTGGGGAGTGACATCTTCAAAGCCAAGTCCATGAAGTGGAATTTATTTTCCAGCCAAATGTTAAAAAAGTAATTCTTTTTTCAGACTTATATCTTTTCGAATGACCCATCAAATTTTCAGACCTAGCATTGTAACACACCTAATGAAATGTGAAATCTATGATCTCACTACATGCTGCTCAAGTTGGATGGCTATAGATGGCCAGAAAAATGAATACTAATGTCATAAGTTACCTATGTGTGCTTTGAAAATGTATTTCAGTTATGCCTACCGTATGACGGGACTGCCAAAATAGCAATTTAGGACTGGAAACATTCCAATCTAAAATACAAATGTGTTGTTCAGTGGTCTGCCTGCATCTTTCAGTTTGTGAAGATAATATTTTCTAAATTGTCCACAATAAACCTTAAGATACAGTTTAGTGAATGTCTGTATTTTGCAGATGTGTGCATTATTTAGTGCTTTGTCCTCCAAAAAATAATAAATATACCATATAGCCACACCCTTCAAAGCACTCTAAGCCGTAATCCTGCCTGCTGTGCAGTCTTCGAGCCTCAGTGCAGCTCCCTCAGGGCTTTCCTTCTGTGCCTGGGGTGCAGTGCCCAGCCTCCGAGAGACAGCCCTCAAAATCTCAAACAACTTTGGCCACCATATTGTGACCTGAAGACCCGGGCTGCTTTGCCAAGCACAGACTTGGATCTCAGCTGCTGCAGACACCCCTAGACACTTTGGGACTTGGGGCATGCCTGAGCACATGCTTGCGTCACCAGGCCTAGGGTGCGTGGGATATCAGAAGCTCCTAGTGGTCTTCTGCAACGGGGTCTCTGCAAGCGCACTTCCAATGATGGGAGACCTTTCAAGGGCACATCACAATTGTTCCCTGGGATGCCCCTGAACATGGGGCCCTGTAGTTGTACCCGCTGGTGCTGGGGACAAACATGGTACAGTTTGCGCCACTGTGCTTCTCCAGAGGGTGTGATCTTGCGGGCCCATGGAGAATTCTCTTTCTCACCTCCTCTGCCACTTGCCTTCCTGAAACTCACCTGTATGCTGCAGCACCTGAATGCTGATGCTGCCCAACCTTCAGTCTGTGTCCTCAAGGTTCCCCCCTGTGTTGTGGGCCTGACATCTTCCCAGCACCCCTTTGTCCTGTTTTGTACTGCCTGAGGGACATTCTGGAGTCAGCTGCACCCTGTCAACCCTCATGTATGGACCAAGGTGACAATGGGGAAGGACATAGGTTTCAGCTGCACTTACCTAGCCCAAAATCGACAAATTTGCAGTCTCATCCTCCGGAAACTCTTGTTCTATGAGGGCATCTGGCCTTGCCCCCCAGGCGGAAGCCAAAGATTGCCTACTATATTGCAGGCCATCCAAACATCCTGGGAGCAGTGGAGACCAAAACTGGGGAGGTAAGAATTGAGGTATCCCTATTCCCTACTCCACCAGAACCTATGAAACATGGACAATAGTGTCTGAGGCAGAGGGCCTATTCTGGACATTAGAGAATGATGTTGCTACCCTGAACCCTAAACTAGAATATTTAAGCTCCTATCTGCAGTGGCCTCCCTTGAATCCCTTGCACGAGTTGCAGAACACAGGTCCAGGCGCAACAATCTCTGCTTTGTGGGCTTTCCGGAGGACGCTGAATCCACCAGTCCTGAGAATTTCCTAAATGGATGGCTGGGCTCCTAGGTCCCTGAGGGTAAGCTCTCCCTGTGGTCTGTCACTGAGCTGGCATGTCATTTCTGACACAATGTTCCCCGCCGGATGCTCCTTCGTACCCATTGATCACTTTAATACTTGACTACCGCTTGACACGATCCTCCAAGAAGCACATAGGGCCAGAGACTTGAAGTTTCAGTCCTTCCATATCTTGCTCTTCCAGGGCTACACCTGATCTGTTTATTGTTAACAGAAGTCCTTTGAGGAGATTAAACACAAATTCAGGCCTTGAATCTCAGATGAATGCTCATCTTCCCAGTCTAAATCAAAGTGATTTCAGTGACTGCTATGCCTTTTTCAATATCCCAAAAGTGGCCTGTGGGTGGGTGGCCAAAAAGAGATATCCGATTGGCACTGTAGCCTGAGAGAGGGTGCCCATCGACAAACTGCCCTGCACAACCAATGCACTCCCAGAGCCAAAGCATAATCACTAATCATGTGCAAGGTCCCATAGGAACCGGAGGGCAAGTTGTGCCTCACCAGACTCTTCTACCCTGAAATTACCTAGGTGGGCGAGTTGGTCAGTCCCGGATGCTCCATTGGGTAGAATGCATCCTGGCCTGGGAGCCCCTGTGAGAGGATAACTTCAGTGACATGGAGACCCCTCCCTCAAGTGAATGAGTTTGGGATGACCAGTCATCCACGTCAGTGCTGACATGTGAGTAGCTAGCTATATACTTGGCCGCCTTATCAGCCACACACCTAACTGCAGACTTGGCAAATATCCTGATGCAGGAGGAGGCCCACATCTAGCACTTGACACACACCACTGTTATAGATGGGAGTTTTAGGGCAAGATATACATCAGGGGTGGTAGTATGGGGTAGAGGGGTTGTCAGGGTGTGAATGGTCGTACTGTTCAAGTTGTTAATTGTTTCAACCATAAATACGGTATCACAGACTTTCATGTTATGTCACTAATGGATTCTTGGCCCTGTGGCATCCTTCGTGGTACACCTGACTGGTAGCCAGGGAGATCCATTGGCCTCCCTCTGCTATATTTGCTTTGTCTACCCCACATGACAACCTTTCCAGTTATGTCTTGGAACGCAAATTGCCTCCTGGACTGCATTCCTCCGCTATGCCAGACGCACCACTACACTGATATTATGCTGCAAGAAACCCATCAGCTGGGGTCCCATGGTTCCTTTGGGTACAAAAGAGTATTTGGCTCAGGCTTTGAGAGAGGTTCCTGAGGCACTGTCATACTCCTCCACAAAAGTCTTCCTTTTACAATTACCTTGTTTTCAGTCGATCCCCAAAGCAGATTTGTCAGAGTGGAGGGGTCTCCTTGCAGGAAAGCAACACAATTTCTTAAGTGTTATGTGCCACCACAGAATCAGGTCCCCACCCTTGAGGCAATCAAAGCCCCTATCCTGGCTCATCCATACGGGTGCTACCATCGTACGAAGGAACTTTAATGCTTTTCCTGACCCACACACAGAATCTTTTGCATCCCCACAACGACTCACACATAGAGAGACAAGAAGCTTATATACTTGACGAACTCATCTATGACCCTTGGAGAGTCTGGCACCACCACAAGAAGGAATACACTCACACCTCTGCAGCACACAAAATGTATTGACCTGCTGATGCTTTCGGTAGCTGATTGTTCTGTCTCTATTCTTCCCAGAGACATCTTGAACCACTCCTTGAAAGCATTCTTCTTCGGGACACCCAGGCGGCCCTTCGCCAGATCTGGTGCCTCAACGGGGGGTACCTTACTGATGAACAATGCTCTGACTGGTCAAATGGAACACTGTCCGAAGAGATAATGACTTGTTTGCTGAATAATATTACCATCTCTACTCCTGCAACTGTGCTTCCCACTCAAATGGCACAAATCTATTCTAACGGCTACCTCTCTCCCATCTGTGTCCGCGTCCTTGAGGGCTGCCCTGGACCACCCTACTGCCATCGAAAAGAGGAGGAAGCGATCTAGGGGATGCACTCTGGGAAATATCCTGGCCCAGAGGGCTTCCCCCTTGAAGACTACTGCAAGTTAAAGAGCACCATCATCCCCCAACTGCTCATACTCTACAATTAACCCCCCCCACACGAATTGGACATAACCATAGTGGTCAACTCTAAATCCAGCCTCATTGCTCATCAGTGTCCTGCATACAGACCCATCTCCGGAATCAACACTGAGGTAAAAATATTCATGAAAGTCCTAGCCAACCGGCTTCAGGGAGTTCTTGCCACCCAGGTCCACCTAGACCAGTGTGGCTTCATGCCCTGTCTCAGCACCCAACATTACATCAAGCATGTTCACATCACTCTCACCCACTTGTGGGAACAACACAATCCATGTGCTCTCCTTTTATTTGACTTTAAAAAGGTATTTGGAAGCATGGGCTGGTCCTTTCCGGGTAAGGTAAGGTTCTCGAATACATGGAGTTAGAACACAACTTATATAGATATGCAGGGCTCCTTACTCTAAACCATTGGCACAAGTGCTGGTGAAAGGGGTATTGTCTGACTCATCCCCCATTTGACAAGGTTTCCAGCAGGGTTGCCTGCTATCTCTGCTTCTGTTTGCACTGGTTCTAAATGCAGAAGATGTTCTCCTGTTCCTTGCCAATCTTCACGTCTATGGGCCTCATGCCTATGACTTTTAGCCCTCTATGATGAAGCCTCTAGCCTCAAAGTGAAAGCGAATAAATCCTTACTAAACCCACTCGGTGACAATGAGGTCATGTCTTGGCAGACATCCATCCCTATAAGTAAACTAAGCTTTCAATATCTGGGTATTTATATAGCACTTGAGCCCACTCAGACTCTAACCTGGATTATTGATTTCCCCTTCATGTGGCTGAGTTGAAAGCTGATCTCCATAACTAGATACAACTCTTACTTTGCCTGCTTGGTAGAGTGGTTCTCTGTAAAACTATTATACTTTCATGAATTCTCCAAGTCCTCCAAAACTTACAAGGGTCAACCTCCCACTAGTGGTCCAAAGATCGGGCATTCAATAGTCGCTGCTTCCTGCGGGTGGGCCACCCTGCCCAACCCTTCGGACGAATATTAATGCTTTCAGTCAGTATACGATGGAGGCATGGGCATTGCAGACCAACAACTATATTATCATACAGAACAGACCTTAGTCATTAACGACTCGCTGTGCAGGAAAGGCAATGACCAAGCCTACCAGATGGAGCTCTCTCCTTATACAAAATTAGGGGTTTGCTATATGGCAACCCTATCCCACGGCCCTTCTTGGACTTCACCAAGGTGGTCATTAACAGCTGGCGACTGACCCTGTGCTCGATGGAATGGGACCAGAAATTGACATTATATATTCCCACAGGGCAGCGACGGCATCTCCTCCATACTTCACAGCTTGAGGGCTTCACTAAATGGTACAGAATTGGTATCACAACTCTGGGGGATGTTTATCAAGAGCACAACCGCCACACACTGCAACATCTGCAAACTCACTTTCATTTATCAGGGACTCAATTTCATAAATACCTACAGTTGCAACATGCTCTCTCTAGACACAGGGTGGACATGGTAGAACTACCTGAATTTAATCCACTCGAGGCCAAGCTTCTGATTGGGCACATGGGTAGTAGTGGCATCTCCCAGCTATTCTGTACCCTGGTAATCAACACCCCAGACCACTGTGGTCCTACAACAAGAATTGGAGGGATGGGTGGGCTCTCTCTTGATGAAATCGACTGGGGGGAGGCCCGGGATGGGCACCTATGAACTAGCTATCTCCTTCCAACCTTCGCCTAATCCAGCAGAACTATCCCTACATGACCGATCTCTCTCCCGATTCTTCCTTCAAGCTGGTAAGATCCCTGGCCCAACCAGTTTCCGTTGCACCTGCCCAGGTGCAGATTTCTTCCAGGTAGTCTGGCAATGCCCTGGTTTTGCATGTTACTGTCGCCAGATCAGGTAAACCATGGACTGGGTCTTGAGGTGTCACATAGACACCTGCTGGGCATTCTGGTGGCTTGGAGGGACCAGAGAGGATCCTATCATGGTGGGTATATTCATGTTAGTGACGAAGAGAGGCATTGTGGATGGAAACTAATGATCTACTCCTTCGCAAATAGCGTGGTACAGAGGCCTGGACTACAGGAAAAGTCTATCTACCTTGCCACGGAATGCCACTATAAGCATACTAGAATTTGAGGTAAATGGTTGAATCATAATGGACTCGGACCCTAAGGCATGTTTGTAGGCAATAGTTCCTCAGGGAGATATTCTAACTACGTATTGCATCTTTTGTATGATGACACTGAACCATGAAGTTTGTATGACTATTTATTGAGATAAAATCAATAGCGTTTATCAACAAAAAAAATCGGTATGAATGGTTACCCAAAATCCAATCAAAATTGGACATCAGAATGTCTTGCTCAAAGTAATTCTGTTTACTTACATTGGATTAGGTGCTTTAACCAAACTTTGGTAGACATAATTCCATAAGATCAGTATTTTTCCCTGGGGCTTATGAACAGGGTCTCCTACATCTAATTGACAGGCTTACGCTACGAATAAGTCTGGCAAGCAAATGTAGGCATTATGAGTACGTGCGCAATGACAGTGGAATGTCTGGAGCTTAAAGTTATCCTTGGAAAATAAACCTTCCTAGAGGTATTTAATCCATCCCGATTGCAATCCTGGTATGGAAATGTTAGGTAGGGTTATTACCAATGACAGCACAGCAATGACAATTCCATGGGTGTCACTTCTTCCTTGGATGCTAGTGCACTGATTGTTAAGAGGGGGTGTAAGATTGAAATTAGATTTGATAGGAAAGAGTAGACTATATTGAGAAATTGACTGGCAAATTTAGAGAGGTTCAGTTCATGGCATGATGAAAAAAGGCAATCAAAATTATGATGATATGAAACTGAGGGGAAAGGCCTTGCAAAATAGACCCCAGGAAGCTCATATAACCATGAGAGATAAGAACTTTGAAAAGTCTGCGCCTATGTCTATCATTTATCCTTCGTGCAAATCATCTTTCAAAATTAGTGTAGGAAGTAGATTTTCTTGATGTGTTTGTAATTCTCCAAGCCATAACCTGCACATTGTGGCGTCTTTGCACTTCAACCAAGACTTAGTACATCCTGGACCAGGTAGTTTGCAACAGAAAGGAAGGTGAGGAACTGAAATTAAATTTGAGTTTGAAGTGGGTTTATAATAAAGCAAATTAATATTTTCTAAGAGTAATAAAAACACAATCACATTTCTTATGAGTCAGGCAAGACTTAAGTGTGATCTTAATCAATTGACCTTCAAGATGTGCTTTGAATATACTGTAGAGATGGTGGCTTACACAGTCCCATGCTTTGAAAAGTAATGTTTGAGCTTTGGAATGTAACATGTAATAAATACTGCGGTATACTGTTCACAGTTAAGAAAATGCATAGCTATTTACAGAACAGAACGATGGCTTGCTTCTAAATATTCTTAAATTATTTTAAAGATTGAAAGGCATGACAATTGTGCTTATGACTTCCTTGAAGTCCGAGATGGCAACACAGAAGACAGCCCTTTGATTGGACATTTTTGTGGGTACGAGAAACCGGAAGATATTAAATCCACCTCGAATATGCTCTGGATGAAATTTGTATCTGATGGGTCTATCAACAAAGCTGGCTTTGCTGCACACTTCTTTAAAGGTAAAACGTAAGGCAGTGCAAATATGTATATATAAATTAATCTTTTATAGACCACTTAGTGTGTTGTTAGGTTTTTGAAAAGTTCAGTACTGTGATGATGGGCAGTAACTTGTTATGTTTTGTTGACAGCCATGTATGGATCATCTGTAAAAGGAGTGTGTTAATTTTGCCTAAATAAACATTGAGTTTTCAACTGCCTATTTCAAGACTGTCAACTTCAGCCATCAAGATTTGCCCAGTCACAAGTCATTTAGCTAGGACTGCCCTACAAATTCTTTTTCATCTATAATGGTTGCTCAGGGTTTGGAATTCTAGGATCCATAGATCATATGTGCTGCATAAAACCTATCGTGGCCACCCCTTTATGAAAATCTGTATAGGTGCTTTCTTGAGATCTCTTCCATTCATGAACTGCTTTTTCTGAGTACGTAGAGCTGGGTTAAATTTACAAAGGAGTGTTACAACAAAAACAAATAAATTAAACTGCTCCAAAACTCATTATGGCTCAATTATTGGAAAAATAGTCTTATGCATTATGATATCTGAAAGAGACATGTTATTGATAGATTCCTTACCTTTGAATATCCGCAGGCGTTGGACCGGATCTGGAAAGTTTTGCTTAGCAGTACCCCTGCGCATCAGTAGGAGGTGTCCTGCGGCTCCGCGTCCGTCACTAGCGTCGTATGCACCGAGATGATGTCACAGAGACTACTTAGGCGCCACCCATGCACGCTGGCGTTAGTTCTTTCTTTTTCCGCCCCCGGTATGCCAGATTCGGTTAGAGCACGTACCCTAGTAATTTTTTTACTATCTCTTTGAGACTTTAGTCTCGTGTTGGTTTTCTCTGGTGCGAGTAGGGATGCCTGGTTTTAAGTCTTGCGGGACCTGCCGTCGCAATATGTCAGTGGTGGACCCTCATGACATCTGTCTCTACTGCCTGGAGCGCGACCATGACTCCCGGTCCTGTCTGGACTGTAGGGCTATGGCCCGAAGGCCCTGAGGGAACGGCGCCGGAAGTTGTTCGAAGTTCGGCACTCGTCCCCGCGCCGTTCCAGATCCAGGGGTCGTTCCTGTGACTGCTTGTGGAGTCGTCACCACCACTCCTCTTCCCCTTTGGATTCGGGAAAGAAACTCATGTAAAACCGAATAAAGTATTTGAACTGAACTGAACTGAACTGAACTGAAAGAAACAGCACAAAAAGAACTCAAAGAAGCGTTTTCGCTCCCTGACGTCCCCCCATTGGTCCCTGGATGCTGACAAGGGAGACAGGCGCTCTGCCCCTGCGGCTCCTTTGGAGCCTGGGAGTCCCGCGGCCTACCCGCCTTACCCAGGTCTGTTGGCGACTCCCGCACAAATGCAAAAATTCCTTGCTGCCATGGACCACCTGTTTAGGCCTCGGGCTCTCGCCGGTGCGCCTTCGGGCCCGCGGTCCCGTGTCTGGATTCTGCTGGCTCGTCGGTTCCTCCGGCGGATCCAGTGCTGCCAGCAGCTCCGGCCCTGGCCCCGCAGGATCCTGAGCCCCTAGCTCCGGCCTCGGCGCCAAGAGGTCCCATGCTACCGGCTCTGGCGCCGCCCTCCGCTCCGCCGGTGGCGCTGCAGTGGATACCGCTGGTTCCGCCTCTGCCCCGGAGGAATTTGTCCCTGTCTGGGATCCGAATTGGGAACCGGCGCCAGCTCGGCCCCTGCCGGTGCCGTTCCTGACGCCGTTCCCGGCGCCATTTATTCCTTCACCGGTTCCTGCCCCGCCGCCGAGCCCTGTGCCTTCGGGGCTGGTGGAGGAGGATGACTGGGAAGGGTTTGAGGACCCGCTTGCTCGTCAGTGTGATTCTGAGCAGGACTGGGTGTGAATGACATGGAGGAGGCTGGGGGCCTCAACGTCTCCTCTGATCCGGGGCTTGCCTCTCCCCCGCCCACTATGGAGGAAGGTGCCTCTTATACGGTGGTGCTCCGTCGGGCTGCTGAGGTCCTTAACCTTGATCTCCCCACGGTGACCCAGAAAACAAACCTCCTCACTGAGGTGTTTCAGCCAGCGTCCACTTCTTCGGCGTAGCTGCTGCCCTTTAATGATGCCCTCACTGAAGTCTTGTTGGGCACTTGGCTACGGCCCCTCACGGGGGCCCCTGTGGATAAGAACGTCACCAGGCATCATCACCCGGCGCCGGGTGAACCTGCCTGTCTGGTCATTCAGGCTTTTACATCCCAGAGTGCCTTTCCCACGGCTCCGCGGGATAAGGACTTTAAGAGATTGGAGCTGTTTGGCAAGCCGTTGTTCTCTTCGGCCAGCTTCAGACTGCAGTCAGTGAACACCGCATGCCTTCCGGGCTGCTAGTCCCACGCGGTGTGGGATTCCGTGGCTGAGGTGTTGCCTCGGTGCCCGGAGGCGGTCCAGACTGTGCTGTCTCAGGCTGTGGCTGAGGGTAAGGACGCGGCTAGATTCGCCATTCGTTGTGGCTTGGACCCCGCGGACTCCCTTGGTCGGGCAATTTCCACGACCGTGGTGCTTCGGTGCCACGCCTGGCTGAGGTCCACTGGGTTCTCCCTGGATGTTAAGAGCTTGCTCAGGGACATGCCTTTTGATGGCACTCGCCTTTTTGGTAATAAGGCCGGCACTGGAGTGTTTTAAGGACTCTCGAACTAACGCCAAGTCCTTGGGCCTTTTCACCACGCAACCGGCCAGGTCCACGTTTCATTCCTTTCATGGCCATGGCAGAGGCACCCCTGGACTTTTGTTTAGCCAGAAGTGTGCGCAGAACCAGACTCAGCGGGCCCGTGGGTGCAGCGGCTGCCACAGTGGCTCCGGGGGCCGGCGTGAGGTTCAGTCCACCCGTACCCTTCGACGTCTACCTCGAAGCCTTCCTATCTGAGCTTTGGGTCGCATCCCATGCCAGTGGGTGGCAGGATTCACCATCACCTTCCCCATTGGTGTTCTGTCACTTCCGACAAGTGGGTGTTGCAGCTCGTCCGGAGGGGCTACTCCCTCCCCTTTGAGTATACCCCCCCCTGGTCATGCCTCCTCAGTTCCACCACATGTCGGGGTATCACTTTGCGCTTCTCCAGCAGGAAGTCGCTGCCCTCTTGGCCAAGGAAGCCATTGAGCGCGTTCTGGGGCCAGAAGTAGGGCGTGGTTGTTATTCCCACTACTTTCTGGTCCCCAAGAAGGACAAAAGGGGCGTGCGCCCCATCTTGGACCTCAGGGACGTCAATCGCTTCCCCCTGAAGGAGAAGTTCAAGATGTTGACTCTGGCTCAGGTCTTGGCTGCCCTCGACCCTGGAGACTGGATTGTAGCGTTGGACTTGCAGGACGCATATTTTCACATTCCAGTCCTGCCGACCCACCGGCATTACCTGCGGTTCACGGTAGGCCAATAGCATTTTCAGTTTGCTGTGCTCCCCTTCGGCATTACCAGTGCCCCTCGGGCGTTCACGAAAGTGATGGCGATGGTTGCAGCTCATCTGGGTGGATCAGGGGTGTCAGTCTTCCCCTACCTCGATGACTGGTTGTTGAAGGCGGGCTCGCCCCAGGCTGTCATCACCCACCTTCAGACTACGGCCGACCTCCTGCACTTGCTGGGGTTTTCCATCAATGTGCCAAAGTCTCACCTGAGTCCCTCTCAGAAGCTCTCCTTCATCGGAGCGGTCTGGATTCGACGCAGTTTCGGGTTTATCCTCCCGAGCAGCGAGTCCGGGATATTCAGGCTATGCTTCTGATCTTTCAGCCTCTAGCCCGGGTTTCAGTCAGGATGAGCCTCCGGCTCCTGTGCCTGATGGCATCCTGCATCCTGCTGGTACAACATGCCAGATGGCATATGTGGGCTCCGCAGTGGGACCTGAAGTTCCAGTGGGCACAGCATCAGGGCAACCTGTCTGATCAAGTCCAGATCTTGGAGGGCACTGCACAGCAGTTGCAGTGGTGGCTCACGAATCGCAATTGGGTCAATGGCAGATCCCTCTCCCTTCCCCAACTGGAAGACACTGCTTCCCTCCTGGGATGTGGAGGCCACTTGGGAGAAGCGGAGATCAGAGGCCTCTGGTTTCCGGCAGAGTCCCGGCTCCATATCAACCTTTTGGAGCTTCGGCGATCTGACTTGCACTGAAAGCATTCCTTCCCTCTGTCCGCGAGAGTATAGTGCAGGTGTTCACGAACAACACCACCGCCATGTGGTACTGCAACAAACAGGGCGGGGTGGGGTCGTGGACCCTATGTCAGAAGGCTCTGCACCTCTAGACATGGATGTACATCAAGGCATTACCTTGGTGGTTCAACACCTGGCAGGTTCTCTGAACGCCAGGGCGGACAAACTCAACCGCCGGTGCATGATGGATCACGAATGGCATCTGAACTCAGACGTGGCGCAAGGTCTCTTTCTGCAGTGGGGAGAGCCTTAGTTAGATCTATTCGCCACCGAAGAGAACATGCAATGTCATCAGTTCTGGGCTTTGGAATTTTCAAGGCGGCACTTGCTCGGCGACGCTTTTAGTCTCGAGTGGAGCTGCGGTCTGTTGTACGCCTTTCCGCCTATTCCACATCTGCCCAGAGTGCTGAAGAAGATCAGGCACCACCAGGCCCAGGTCATGCTTGTGGCTCCTGATTGGGCACGAAGGTACTGGTATCCCGAGCTACTGTTCCGACTGCCTCTTCTGGAGCATCTTCTGTTGCAGCAGCAGGGGACGGTCCTTCATCTGAACCTGGCCAGCCTCCAACTCCATGCGTGGAGATTGAGCGGCGACAGGGGACAGCTTTCGATCTTTCTTCTGAAGTCTGTGATGTCATTCTGGCAGCCAGGCATCCTTCCACAAAAACAGTATATACCTGCAGGTGGAACTAGTTTGTGGCATGGTGCACAGATACGCCTATGGATCCCCTTTCTGCCCCTCTTTCCGAGGTTCTTCTGTTACTTCTTTCATTGGCCCAGCAGGGCTCTGCTCTGGGCACTATCAAGGGTTACCTTTCTGCGATCTCCGCCTTTCTGTGACTTCCTGATCAGCCTTCTCTTTTTAAGTCCCCAGTTGTTAACCGTTTCCTGAAAGGCATTAGGCCACGTTTGCTCCTGTGCCGTTCATAATGCCTCAATGGGACTTAAACCTTGTCTTGACATATCTGATGTGCCCTCCCTTTGAGCACTTCCTAACTATCCCTTGCGTCTTCTTACTCTTAAGACGGCTTTCCTGGTAGCTATCACCTCTGCCAATTGACCTATGCCCTTCCACATTGGGCAGACCATCACTTTGCCCACCTTTGTTCCGCCTCTGCATCCTTCAAAAGAGGAAGAGAGGCTCCACTGTCTAGACCCAAAACGTGTGCTCTCGTTCTATCTGAAACGCACACAACAGTTCCAGGTGGATGACCAGTTCTTTGTTGGCTACGTGGGCGCCAAAAAAGGTTGGGTCGTGCACACACTGACCATCTCTCGGTATGCCATTCTCTGCATCAAGGCCTGTTACTCGTTGGCTAAGAAGGAGCCTCCTGTGGGACTGCGAGCCCATTCAACCAGGGCAACGGCAGCTACTACTGCTTTGGGACGCGGCGTTCGCTTGCAGGTCATTTGTCAGGCAGCTACGTGGGTCTCGCTGCACACGTTTACTAAGCATTACTGCCTTGACAGTCAAGTCCAGAGAGACGGCTTCTTTGGCTGTTCTGTTCTCCGTGACTTTCTGGTGTAATCTTGTTCGCAGACCCACCACCGGGGTTGGTATTGCTGGGGAACCTATTCTAAGGTAAGGAATCTATCACTAACGTGTCTGTTTCAGATGCACAAGTTACTACTTGTGCAACAATATATCGTAAGAGACATTAGTTAGTGATAGATTCCTTACCGCCCCTCCCATCCTCCCCGTTCTGAGAACTGATTACTAGGATTATATCATCTCTTTCAGGGTCCTAGTTTCAATGCACCAGTGGTCAGTATCTTGCTTGGCTCTGCGTTCCTGGCACGGAAAGTCGTGTGCAGAACTGACGCCAGCGCGCATGGGTGGCACCTAAGTAGTCTCCTTGACGTCATCTCGGCGCATACAACACCAGCGACAGACGCGGAGCCGCAGGACGTCACCTACTGAAGCGCAAGGGTACTGCTAAGTAAAACTTTCCTGATCCAGTCTTGGGATATTCTAAGGTAAGGAATCTATCACTAACTAATGTTTCTTACAGATATATAGTTACACAAATAGTAACTTGTGCTCTGGCATTGTCACCAGCGCCATATTTCCTATTGTTTCACATTTTAAGTGTTACAGCACAATGTGGTGACGCAGGGTAGCTTGATGCTTTCCTTTGGGGTTCAGATACTTCCACTTATAAACACCTATCTAGTTAAAATTGAGATTTGAGTTGGGTACATTAATTATGATCGCTTGAAACCTTATGTCTCGCTAGTTAGGTTGCAAAAAGAACAATTGATGGACAGAATGCAGAACAATGTCATATATTCACCCCAGTACAGAGAGCTGGACCTAAATCCATCGTTTTTTTGCTCACCATGCCATTCCAGTTTGAACCCAGCCATATGCAAATCAGTCTTGACCCTGCGCTCAATGGAAACAGTCCAGCCCAAACTGCCAGGCCAGGTCCTCCCTGGAATGGAAACAAGCATCCTAGGACCTGTTTCGGGCTATCAACCCTAATCAGCCAGGATAGTTTGACTCCAGTGGCATGGAGAGCACGGGACCCACGCCTGGTCATACCCATCCCACTCAGGGCATATAGCTGAGTCTGAACTGAGGTGGCGAAGTGAGCTAAAGAATGGTGATGATTTCAACCCAGATCTGTGACTGCGGGTGAGTGTCTGAAAGTGTCAGCGCTCCGTCCATCATCTCCGTGTCTTACTAGTTAGGTTAACAAATGTCGTGGTTGAAATAGCATGATCAATGCTCAGGGTTAAGAAACATTGTCTACCATCTAAGGGGAAATTGCATCACTCGTTTGCAGCCTTAGTTGTAGATGAGTTAAGAATGCATCCTTATGACAATCTGCTGCCTATGAAATAAATTAAATCTGCCTTTCTCCTAAACTGTGCATTCACTCTTTTTCCCAGCTGGTGCCATATAAAGACATGAACTACCGATGATCATTCTGTTTTGCCATTTTTCCCCTTGTGGCTTTAGGTCTCCTACTCATTTACTCTGGACCTGATTTCTTTGCTCTGTGGCCTTGAAGAGGTTTGCTTCTGGCGCCTCCCTCCCCTGATCAAAGGCCTCTTAATTTGGATCTGCTGAATGTAAAAGAAGCTCCTTGGTTCTCTGTAAATCACTTTTTGATTATCTCAGTGCAATGTGAAAAGATTATATTCATTCAGGACAGTCTGTGCTTGGCTGTGCTGGTTTGTGTAAGTTAGCTGTAGTGCTTAGTGACTTGTTGGCTTCTCTTAACTCGTGCACCACTACAAAAGGTAAGATTAGCTACAAAGCAGTAGGCCTTATTCTCTGTCTGGCAATGTTGTACTTTTCACTGTGCATCATCAAAACATATGCCGCAGACTGCAGTACCTCTACTTACACAGTCAGAATATTGGGCAGGGGAAGCAAAGTATTTGATAGCCATGCACATGTATACGGTGTTAGGGCTGTTGTGTGGACTTCAGTTTGTTGAAAATGTATAGCCTAGGGCATGTGAGTGGCCTAAGGGCTAAGAAAAGGCACATTGAGCTAGTCAGTGAATTCTCTTCTGATTCCTCTCCAGAGCACGCCTTCCCCCTGAGGGTAAAACATAACTCATGTGTTGTGTGATAGTCTGCCTGGCGCAGATCTACCGACCCGTGTCCATCTGACAGTGCGCGAAGATCCCCCAGGACAGAAGTGGTGTCACCATGGTCATTCACTAGTGACGCAGCCCTTCTGGTTGGCCCCCAACCCACTGGTTCTTCCACTGGGGACTCTTTCCCCCTCTCACCCCTCAGTCTGGACCTCTGTACCCTCCCAACTGGAGCGGCACTGCTAGACACCAGAACTGATAGAGGTCTGATTACAGACACTCTCAGCTCACCAGGCACTAGGGGATCCCCCTCACTGGGTGGCCCACCAGAAACTGGGTTTCGGGCAGTAAAACAGCGAACAATAGGTCAGCAAAAATATAGGAGGAAGGCAAAAAGTTTAGGGATGACCCTCCAAAAAGGGCGAAATCTTATGGTTGTTTCAGCACACCTATTTTACACTAGAAAAAGACTGACTAAATAAATACTTATTGAAAACGTCAAAGTGAGCACGAGTGACTGAGCAAAAAGTACTGCACTGTTTCCATGATCCATGATGGGACAGAGTTGTCATGTTCTTTAGTGTCCAGGAACTATTCTCTCCTTTTTAAGAGGAGTTTACAGTGGCACTGTGAGCTAGCTAGGCATATAGGCAAACATACCCGGTGGGGGTGTCTGGAATCAGTCTGGACAACAACCCCACAGTCTATGTTGTCTAAATGCAGATCCTATATAGGTTTATAGGAACTACACTACACTGGGTAGTTGTCAAGTTTAGGTGGAAAGCAGCTCCTGCATAGAGCAGCCTCAACTCCAGCGACACTCTACATTTGCATACCTCAAATGCCTGCTTTTCTGTTGAAGTCTTTAAGCATAGGATTGGCACAGTGCCATCCACACCGAGATAGAAAGGGACAAAGTATTTTGCAATTTCTACAGCAAAGGTTTTAAACTTTGGACGAGCACAGTACCATCCATGCCGAGGTGTAAAATGACAAAAGCCTTTTGCTAGTCCTATGCTTCAAAACTTTGCTGTAGAAATTAAAAAAAGACTTTGTCCCTTTCTATCTCTGCATGGATGGCACTGTGCCAATCCAATGCTTAAAGACTTTGACACCCCCCCCTCTCCCCCCCCTCTCCCCCCCCCTCTCTTTTCTTCTTTCTTTCTCTCTCTCTTTGCTACCACTGAGCAGCATACATGTAAAGCAGCCCAAGAAAGTCAACTGTATACAATGTACATGTGAAACTTATTCAATTCAATAAAAAATTTTGAAATAAAAAAAAAAGACTTTGACAGAACGGCAGACATTTGAGGTGAGAAAATAAAGTGTCACTAGTGTTGAGGGTGCTCTATACAAGAGCTGCTTTCCACCTAAACTTGAGAACTACCCAGAGTTCTCTGCTACTTTTTTGCAGTCGCCAGTAGGTAGTCACCAGTAGGTAGTTACAGTTAGGATGCAGTTTCCATAGGAAGAATGCTTTTTTCGTTTGCCAATAACTTTGGTGTCTTTTGATAAATCCTCGCAAGATTTTCAAAACTTGTTTGACAAACACTACAGCTGTCTTGAAAGTTTCGGTGTGATCCGTCAATGGGGGTCTGAGAAAAAGGGGGGGGTCCTAAAACCCTTTTTCCTGATGTTAATTTCCATAGGAAACTTTAGACACGGCTACAACCCAAACTGCTGAATGGAATTACACCAAACTGGGCAACAAGTAAGCTGTTGGTCCAGAAAGGGACATTTTTTTTAGTGGTGTAAATCCGTTAAGTAGTTGCTCAGATATTTAAAGATTTCTCAGATGTACAACTGTGGCCGTGGTGGATCCACAACTCCTCCCGATCTCGTGCCTGAGATCTGACTGGCTTCAATACATCAAACCAGGAAGTATTAGCAGCCATCTTGTAACTTGGTTGAACTGTGTCACAAGAAAACACTTTTACAAAAATTATAAGAGGGCAGGGTAGACCCCTAGGCCTCTTGGGGGGTCCGCAGGGCCAAGAAATCATTTTTTAAAAAAATAATTGGCCGGAGTCGCATTGGATTCACAACTCCCGTGGCAAAAAAATAAAAAATTAAGCGTGTGCTATCCCACTTTGTTTAATGTAGGTCTCTGGGTAGGCCAGGTCCTGGGAGCATTATTAATATATTGACACGGGGCCTGCGAGCATGGGCCCTCTGCAGTCCCTGGGACCTCCACTTCCCAGGGGCTATATTAAATAATAATGTGTGGGTCCACCTCCCCCAGGGCTGGCTCCAGCAATGTCCCGGGGTGGCCACCCTGGGACATGTCAGTTTGCTAAGCCATGGGAAACATTGCTCCGCTTCATGGAAGCGAGAGCATTAAAAATGCTCTAGCTTCCATGAAAAAGAGCAGAACTGCTTTTGGACAGAGGGAGCTGCATGTTTGCAGCTTCCTTTGTCCAGAAACAATACCAGCTCCCCTTGGAGGCAGGAAGCTGGCAGGGGCTGCTGGGGCCTTGGGGCTCCCCTTGCGTTCCCCAACGAGAGGCCATGCCCCGGGGGATGGGGTCTCTGGGGCAAGAATAGGCCTGGGGAAGGGGGCCGCACAGGACCCATTCCTCATTTTTTTTAAAAATATGAAGGCCTGGCCTTGGGGGATTTGGCCTTCAAAACCAGTGAAATTCAGCAGTTATTGGTACCTGAGCTAACTATAACATATGCCCCTACAATGCACTGCTTAATACCTCACATATTACATCACTCATGGCATGGTCAGTGACATCACTGATGACATCTCAAATGACATTACTGATGACATCGTTCACAGTACCACGCACACACCTACTCAAACCCCCATACAACCTCTTGTACGCCCATTCACACACCCGTACAACCACTGACATACCCATTCACTGACCTATACCAGAACTCGCATACTCACTAAGTCTTCCATGGAGCCACTCACACACCCACACACTCACTCACTCGTACTCACTCACCCATACAGCTACTCTTACAACCAGATACTCACCCATACAGTCAGCCACATAACCACACACTCACCCATACAGCTTCTTACACACCTACTTATTTGCCTACAAAGTCACACATCCACTCACCCAATCAGCCTTTCAACACAGTCGCTCAATCACCCATAGAAGCCCTTATAAACTCACTCACAGACACACAGCGTTCACAGTGGTTTCTCTTAATGTACTGAATGTTCGGTGTATGGCCACCATTGGTTTTGACAGCTGTACACCAAACTATTGATTTAATTTTTTTGTTTTTCATAATCAAACTCCTAAAGTGAGTTTGTCTTTAAAAAACAATAGCATGTGACCCCTTCATCCTGAGAGTTTTCCCCCAGGGTTGGGGGTCATTGTTTTTCCCTGTCATTCACTCCCAGGTTTTTCCTAGTGGTGAAAATAAAAAGCATTACATCGTCAACTAAGTAGGGCAGAAAATGCATAGTCCTTCCTTCAATGGCCCCTATTCCATCAGCCGGTGAAAGGAGGTATTCCAATGACTGGGATAAGCAGGCTCCATCAACAGAATACTCAAGGTCTGCTCATCTCTAAGTGAGGTGGGTAGACCGAGTGATGATAGCAAGGCGCTCTGCCCTGTTTGTCACAGAGTACCCTACCCGTCAAACATTAAATCTGGCCCTTTGAAAGAAAAAAGTGGAGGCCGGCACAAACAAAGCATGGTCAGGCAGGTGGAGGGAGTGCAAGGGGGTTGTAGTGCGTTTCTTTTTAAAGGAATTTACCTTAAGCCACCTCCCACATCGCGCCTCTGTGTTCTTCCCTGTCCCAAGAGACACTGGGACAGACTCCCTGTGCAATCCCTACACTGCATTCATGTTATGGGGATTGGCCTAGGCAGGCTGAAAAGATGCTCCACTTAGGAGAGTGATTCTGTTCAATATAGCCGGGTTGGAAAACCTAAGTGCACATGAGTGTGTGGCCCACCTGAGATGGCTGACCAAACACACATGTTCATTTAGAAGTGCACATAGCATTCCTTCTCCTCCGTCCCATGGCCCGGCTCACACCTCCATACACGGCTTGGCTCAGACCTGGGAAATTAAAAATAAAATGATGATACAACATCGCTTTATTTTTAACCTGCTGGCTCTGACACTCCACTGGTTCCGAGACATTGGGGCGACGCTCCTCCGAGCTGCCCCGGGAGGAAAACAAATTCTTTGAAAACACCAAAGGTTAAAGTGACCTTTTGTAAATAACTTTGACATTGTTTGAATCTATACAAAACATATCTAAAGATACCCACTTTGAGTTCATCAAGGCAAGTTGCACATATGTCAAGCATTGAACCAAAAATATGGGGCCTGGAGTGACATTTTCTATCTTAACTCCCAAACGTTCTTTATTCTTCAATACTGAAAGCAGCTGAGCAGAATTGGACCAAACCTGACATGTTGGTTCACCTTTACTCAAGGAAGTGTATTTGCTTTTCTTTTTTAGTAGTTTTCCATCTGGGCATGAATAGGTTAAAATTTAGCGATCATGACTTTTGGAGATGTGTATTTTTGATTTGCCTATAACTTTAGCCCTGCTTGATGAATTTGCATTGAATTTGGCAGATGCTTAGAATTTGCAGATTATTCTTAGTGGCCCACATGCATCATTGTTACATTTTGCACTTCCTAATTTGCGAAAAATAAGGAATCGCAAATTAAGAAGTGCAAAATGCTATGCATCATTGTTTTCGGTATTCATTTGGGATTCGGTAAAAATCGCAATTTTTACCGAATCCCAAATGAATACCGAATTCTTAAGTGCACTTTCACAATTCCTATTGATTCCTATGGGCCAAAAGGCCCATAGGAGTCAATGGGAAGGCATCAGCAAATTGCGAGTGGCACTTAGAAAATTTCATGGGTGCAGGGGGGGGTCCAAAGGACCCCCCCATGCACCCCTGAAATGTATTTTTCGCATCATGTTTCACACACACATGTCCTAAGGACATGTGTGTGTGAAACATGAATGTAGAAAAAAAAACATTTGCAGCATTTTAAACACTTTTTCCAAATTTACCGAGTGGTTCAACCACTCGGTAAATTTGGCACCCTAATTGCGACTTTGCACTTGTGAAAGTAATGATGCATTGCTTTTAAGAAATCGCACATCTGCGACTTCTTAAAAGCACCCGCAATTTTAGAACTCGCAACAATGTTACGAATTCTAAAATTGCTTCATGCATCCCAAAAAGCACTTTTGCATTCGCAAACGGCCGATTTTAAGTAATCGCACCGTTTGCGACTACAAAAATGCTTGATGCATGTGGGCCAGTATTTTTCAATGTGTACATATTTGCCAGGTAGGATATATAATTGGGGGTAGGGGGAGGGGGTCAAAAAGTGTTTATTTGCTAATACGTGTGGCATAATTTGATGAATCCAAAGGATGTTTGCTAGTCATTCCAAAAATAGTGAAACCTATTTGGATATTTTTGTAAGATACAGGATGAGCTTATGTTTTCTCGTGGTTTTGTTTCTAGAGGTGATACAATTGTTCTTCCGCTTGGTATGAGAGAAAATATTATTTCTGTGGCCCATGAAGGACATATGGGTATGTCTAGTACAAAAAGACGTATCAGAGAATTTTATTGGTGGCCGGGTGTTGATGCTATGGTAGACAGATGGGTTCGGTTGTGTCCTCCTTGTGCCAACAGTGACAAGTCCGTTAAAGCTCTGTCAACTGTGGTTTCTCCTGTTAAGTATGTTTCTATTCCTTGGAAGAAATTGGGTATTGATATCATTGGCCATCTCAATTTGTTTCTCACTAAGGAGGTATATGCGTTGGTGTTAAATGATTATTTCTCAAAATGGCCAGAGTTGAAAATTGTGGATAAAATTGGTTCTGTTCAAGTCATTGAGTTTTTAGATGAATTTTTTTGTCGGGAGGGTATTCCAGCAGAAATTGTTTCGGCTAATGGTCCACAATTTGTTAGCAAAGATTTTGTTTCTTTTCTTGGTAGGTGTGGCATTGTTCATAAGAGAGTGTCTAACTATAACCCGATGGCCAATGGTCAAGTAGAACGTTAAAACAGAGTAATCAAAGATTCTTTACAATTAGCTATCAAGAATGGTTTAGAGTGGAAGAAAGCTCTTTGTGCTACTATTTTATCGTACCGGGTCTCCCCTAATTCTGTCACTGGTGTATCACCTTTTGAAATGTTGCGGGGAAGGAAACCTCGGTCGAAGTTGTTACCTTGGTGGTTGAAAATTAAATTACCATGTGATTCTAGTTTCAATTTATCTCAAGTTAAGGATAAAGTTCAGAGTTATCAATTGAAAATGAAAGGTAGTGTTCGGTCATGTGCTGGTCACGTTCCTAAAATTAGGATTGGAAACTTTCTGCGTGTTAAATTTGGTGGTTCTTTTGGAAATAAATACGCTAAGTGGTCTGATCCTTGCAAAGTGATTGAAGTGTTTAGCAGAGCTGTTAGAGTTGAAGGTGGTAAAATCGGGAATTTTAGACGCATATCATTGTGTAAAGGGTTGAATCTAACAATATTTCCCAGCCTGATTTGCAAGCTTCTCAGTCTGATGTGATGAAATCTCGTGTGCATGATGAATGTCATGCCGCTTTGTTTGATTCTTTTAAAGATGATTTTCCATCCTTTATTGATTGTACATCAAGTTCTGGGGTAAGTTGTAATGCTGATGTAGCTTCTTCTTACAACAATAATGTGAGATTGGTGGGGAATTGAGCAGTAATGTTGGTGTTTTAAGAAAAAGCTCTTGCATCAAGTATAAACCTGTCAAATTGAAAGATTTTATTTATCGATAATTATTGTTTTTATTTAATTTTTTATTGGGGGGAAGGTGTGTAGTATTCTTATTAGTTTCTTATTACTTTACTTTAGTGTAGAATGTTATGCACATGCTTAGAATGTTATTGTTCTCTCTGGGGTGGACATTCTATGTGTGGGGAGTTAGGAGAATACAAGGCTCTTCATTGACTGCATGGACAAGCTGTTTGTTCCTATTAAACCTGATCTTCTTCATGAACCTGTTGTACTAAATTACTTCAGCAATGATGCACTTTCTTGACCCTAACTTGCATGCTGCGGCGGTCATGCTTGACAAGCCAAAGCGTTTGACTCTATTAAATGGAATTATATAATTTGCATTCTGCAGCGTATGGGCTTCCCGTTACTGTTTCTGGGGTAGGTCAGGATACTATATACTGACCCGTCAGCTACAATTCGGGTTGGGGGACTAACGTCTGAGGCTATTTCTATCGAGCGAGGCACCAACCAGGGCTATCCTCTGTCACCATTGCTCTTTGCTATCACCTTCAAGCCACAGGCATGCGCGATACGTCAGAGGAACAGAGAGACAGCTTTAAATTTCAATCACCGGCCAGTCGGTATCTCGCTTTACGCCGATGACATGGTTTTATTTCTGAGAGATACCTGCCGCAGGTGCTACGGGAGTACATTAGATTCGGGTTAATCTCAGGTCTCAATATCAACTGGAATAAGTCAATCTTTGCCCCCCTGACAGCGGTCACCTCGGCACCACCTCTGGAATACCCGATAGTATAGTTAGCAGATCCAGTCAAGTACTTGGGAGTCTGGGTTCATCGCGACCCTGAGAGAGTAGTAAGGGAGAACTATGAGCGGGCCTGCACAGCACTGGATCACCACATAGATACATGGATAGCATTACCGGTGTCTCTAGCAGTCCGCATTGCTATTATCAAAATGGTAGTAGTGCCCCGTTTCCTGTATATCTTCTCTAACATACCAATAAAACTGACACAGAAGTTTTTTACTACACTGCGTACCTCTATAGTCCGGTTGATCTGGGAAGGCAAGCAGGCCCGAGTTGCCTGGGACACCCTCACTTTAGACTATGCCAAGAGGGTTTCAGTGTGCCGGACCCATATCTATACTATCTCAGTGCTCAGGCACAATATGCGTACTATTGGGTAAACAAACATGACTTCATACCCCATGTGGTGGTTGAAGACGGTGAGGCCTCACCGGTCCCTCTTCACAGTATCATCACTCATACAAGGGTGTACACCCCTAAGACGGAAATAAACACAATTGACACTATGATAGCAGCATGGTGGGCTATTGGGCAGCTTGTGGATAAACTGCCGCTATATGCTCCATCGATGCTTCCAAAATACCATGTGGCGCTCTCAGTGACGCAGGAAACTAGCCCCATGCACTTGCTTAGAGAGGCAGGACTTAGCACCCTGCATGTCCTCTACCCGGGTGGCACCTACCTCACCCCTGAATATTTGCAGTACAATACTAATCCCACACTGCTCTTTCGATTCAATATACACCGACTACGACACGCTATGAAAACACATTAGCACACATATCCGGCTGAGCCACCGACACTCCAATCCCTTCAATTACTACTGACTACACCCACACGAAAGAAGTTAATCACAAGGCTGTATAGGGCAATACGGGCTGAGAAAGTCAGCAGGCCAAACGGGAGCTTAGTACGTTGGACCGCTGTACTGACCACACCTCTGACATTGGTGGAATGGGAACATGTGTGTAGTCTCAGTAGCAAACTCTCCCCTAATGGGAACCTTCGCATAATACACTTTAAATATTTACATCAGACATACCACACGCCCCTTCGATTATACAGATTCGGTTTGAGGGATGACAGCAGATGCAAGCGCTGCGGTCAGATGGTTGCTGACTTTATGCATCTCACTTGGGATTGTGGGCGGGTGGCTTACTACTGGGAGCGAGTGGTGCAAAATATAAAGGAAATGTCTGGTTGGGAAATCCAATGTACGCCTCTGGTGTGCCTTTTGTGTTATGTCCCTCATGTAAAAGGAGTCCTAGGCGAAATTTGTATGCATTCCCTGCTATGGCTAAGCATGGAGTTGCAATAACATGGAACAGTACATGAGCGCCAAGCGTTGCTCAATGGATCAGGAACATGGTCTATTGTAAAGAGACACTGGAATTATATGTGGAGGAACTGCCCATCTCATCCAAACCCAGAGACATATGGGAGCCACTGCGTCAGTTTCTACAGAGACAATCCAGTGCTGACGCACAGGGTGTAACGGAATGAACATTATTTGTACAAGTGCCTTGCCCAAGTTATAGAGCATTGATCATAACAATCTGATGTGTAATGTTTCTTCATTGTGGTGTTGATTGATCACGTTCTGCAAATGGCTGTTTTGACGCCAACAGTATTTTGTGACGCAGTATTGGTGTTTCTTATTTTTAAAATCTAATAAATAAACTGCAAATGTTTTGTAACCGCATTCATGGAGGCAACAAATTCCTACATACCAGTGCATCTCCCTATTAGGAATGGACACCCTTGGCACATCTCTTCCTAATAGCGACTCGCAATCCCTATTTACGACTCAGTAATAGGTTACCGAATTGCAAAATTGGTACATTTGACTGGTAAAATGTGTCGTATATCTGGCCTTAGAAGCTTCTGTCCCTGAGTCCTGAAAAATAGGTTGTGAAGTGCCAAAAGGAGGCAGGACTAGCATTCCCTGACCTCCTAGCTCGGGTGGATGTGTCCCAAAAAGGACCCCAAAGAATTAAACAAAAAAAAAAGTGGACTGTGCCAAATGCAGATGGTTGGATGGTGAGGATTGGCTGACCCCTGCTGCGTTCAACCTTTTAGGCTAACATCTGCGGCCATC
Source organism: Lissotriton helveticus (assembly GCF_964261635.1). Classification (NCBI taxonomy): domain Eukaryota; kingdom Metazoa; phylum Chordata; class Amphibia; order Caudata; family Salamandridae; genus Lissotriton; species Lissotriton helveticus. Next base: position 712,643,156 of record NC_136065.1, on the reverse strand, counting down.
CCACATGGAGAAACCCTGCATCTGATGGCCTAAGCTCTTTATCACTAAAAGAGAGAAAGAGGCAAAAGTAGACCATGTCTCTGCCTCTAGGAATACACCACATCCCTCATTGATGCTGTATTTGGTTGGATAGGTACATCTGTGTTTATTAGTATCCGGTCTGAGATTGCTTGTCTACATATACTGCCTTCCTACTCAAAATCAGGGAAATTCCCAAAATTGGATGAGGTGAGCTCACTCATCTTATGTGACATGCTTGATCATAGTCCACTTCATTCCCCTACATGTATATTGACTGAAAAAACACAGTTAAAGCTTATTTATGGTTCAGGAAATGCATTGGGTTGAAGTGGAAAAGACTGCCTAGGATGAAAAATGTATTTCCACACATGCTTTAGAAAAAGGCCTGGATGGGCATATCTCATCATCAGTGGTATGTAAAAGCATGAAACCTTACTTGTGGTAGAGAAAGAAATGAAAAGATATTGGATACAATTGCAATTAAATGGTTAAATACTTATTTTATTTCATTAATTGAATTTGTAATGCGCGCAGCTACCCTAGACAGGGTTTCCCGGCGCAGGCATGTCTGCTGCTGCATAAATATGGTTTACATTATTGAAATGGAATATTTTTGTGTACTTATGGACAACGCTCTGCGACTGTGACTGGGGCGTAATGGCGCTCCACATCTTATGGATCATCATAGTCTACCTCCTTCCCCTAAATGTATCGTGACTGAAAAAACACAGTTAAAGCTTATTTATGGTTCAGGAAAAACAATAAATTCACCAGTTACGGCGTACAGTTAACACACTAACACATACCCCCGCCATGCTTTGCTGTTTATAGATGGTAGTTTTATGTTTTTTTTGTATGTCATTCGCTAGGGGGTGTACGATCATGGTGGGGGCAGGAGGCGTTGTGCTCTTGCATTTGGGTGCTGACCATGCGCCCAACATTCCCAACGGTCATCGCCAAAGGCAGTGTTCTATCAGGGATGTCCACCATTCAGGGTCCACTGTCAAACACCACTGCACATGTCCATAAGCCATGCACAGCCAGAAGCAAAGGCAACGCTTTGTGATAACCCATGCTATGCACAGCTGAGGGCAGGACGCCGGTGGGGTTGGACATATAAGTACATCTTTAAAAAAAAGATAATTCAGGGAAGAGACATGGTTACAAACATAGTTCAACCTCAAGTGCGGAAAACCACTGACATTCGCCAGCTTCAGTCACTATTGTACACAACACACATCATAACTAGCACCAGAGCACCAACTTGTCAACTGTACATGAACAAAGAAAAGAGCTAGTCCAGAAACAACATGGAGATCGGTACGAGCTAGTGTGTGTTGTGTGAATTGGTTACCATAACTTTCAAATTTCACTGGTTTTCTGCATTTGAACCAGAACCATAACTCTGTTTTTAAATTGTTTTTTTTCAGTGAATATGTTTATATTTATACACAAACGTATCACTGAAAATAACCTAGGCTAAAATTAGGTTATACTTAGGTTTGGTTTTAAGACGTTAACATTTCTTTATAAAGCCTTAGAAATAGTTGACTGAAAAATACAGTTGACTATATTATATAGGTGGGGGAATGGAGAAATAAAGCCTTCTGACTGTCATGATCAGTTTTCCATGGGGGCTCTTGAAATGTAAGGCCCTGGGCATTTAGCCAGGCCTTAAAATTCGCTCTGTTCAGTGTCAGTAGTTTAACAAAATAGTAAAGGCGCCCCCCTCAAAGTAAGTCTCAAGGTCTGGGAGTAAGGGGGAAGAAGACAACAAATAAATACTACAAAAAACTCCCTGTATCACTTCACTCTTGGCTGATAGCAGCTCTCGAGGTCACCATCTGTTACACAAACTTATAAACATACATTTTCCTTTAACTTCATTTGATTTCTTTATTTCATTTAATATAAACGAGAAAACCTTTTTTCATTGAAAGACATAATCTAAAAAATAGTGCTCATTTACAAAACATATTTCATACAATTGGCATCGTCACCTCATTTAGGGAATGTAATAAGTACTATTTGTGCAAATCCAGTGCGCATATCACATTACATCCTAGAGGATAACATCCTGAATTCTATCTAGTACGTTTACAAACAGTAACATGTCCCCATACTCGCATCACATTCACGTCCTCACCTAGCGAATCACTCACACACATACCCTCATCCATACACACCCTATCACAACACAACATACACAGATGGAATCACAGGGGTGACTCATCAACCCTCAATGACTGTGTTAGTGACTGCGATGTCGCATCATCCGGTCGACATACTTTTCAGTGGAAGTTAACAGTTATGTCCACCTTCTTCAGGACCACTCAGTATTAATTTAATTTAGGTAAGTGGTAGGGAATCTAAAAAAAATAAAAGGATGACAGGAAAAATTATAGGTGACCACTCAGAGCTTTTTTTATCATTGCTCTGTTCTTGTCTAAATAAATAGTGAATAAACTCCCAACCTATTTAAGACCATAGACAAAGTGAAAGTCAAACCATCACCAATACCTTTGAGGTGAGAGAAATGACGACAGGAAAGAAGGTTTTATGAAAGATTTCCAGACTGTCAGACCAATAGGGAGGTATACGACACCAATCAATTGAGCCATAAGTGGGTTAAAACCATCACCAGTGCTTTTAAAAAGAGACAGACCTCCGGAGCATGCTTCTCCAGAGGCTCAATATTTGCAAAACTACAATAATAGCAGTCAGAGGCCATATAGGCGCAATTGATGGGGGCAAAAGCGTACTCCAGTCATCACCCCTTATGCACTTCACCCACTTCACCAACTTCTCTCCAGTTGAATATACCTCATGTGCCCTTGTGATGTGACTAGTATCCATGTTGGTAGTACAGGCAAATGGTATTTGTGCAAACACAGTAACATGCTTTACCTTCAGGGGTCCCAGGATGTTTGCAAAGCTTCTTAGGGTGGGCCACCGGGTCCTCAAACTGACACTCCAGAGCAGTGTTCAATATCTGATGGGACTTTTGGTGCAATGCACAATCGCCTGTAAGACGGTTCTAAAAAGTCTAAAAAGAGGAGATAGGGATTATTTGACCAACCCCCACTTTAAAACTCCTTTCTGGAAAACTGCTCTAATTTAAGTTGTATTTACTGTCTCGTTCTCACAAGGCAGATTGGTCCCTTTATAAAATAGGAAGGGACTGTGTAATGCAGTTTTTCACACAGTTGGAAGTCCGTAGGCATTATTAGGGGTCGTAAATCCTGACGTCGTCAGTAGTACTTTGTACAATTTCTAACAGACAAGGCAATGCCAGCGTGACACCACTTTAGAATGCGACTAATACTACCCAATCTTGCCAGGCTGCCCCGGGCCCACGAAGGGGGCCCTCCTAAGAGGGCAGCCACCCTTAGTGCCACAGGATTGCACATTTGCCAGCGGTGGAGTGTTGGGGGGGACCCGTGTGGGTCCCCCTCAGTGGCATCACTTCCGGGGGGAGGGGGGAAAGGTACTTATACCTTTCCTGCCCTCTGAGCGCCCTCTTTTCCTGCTGCCGGACGACGGTGCTCCTCCTGCCTGGATGCCCTGATGCTGTTTTGCATTGAGTACGAGGTGAGTGATCCCTACGGGCTCCTTCGCGGGGGCCGGGCAGCCCCTTCGCCCGCATTCATATGCAATTTTCCCCCCGTGTGATGTATTTCTTTTTTAAGGTGGGGGTAGTGAGGGGAGGGTGGTTTCTCCTCTGGGGGGGCGGGTGGCCCTTTCCTCGTCCCGATTCCTTTCCCCCAGGCACTCTCCCTTCGGTGCAGGGAGCCTTACCTGCAGCATACAGCTGCTTTCTCCCCACCCCGTATCCGGGGGGGGGGGCTGCTGCTCCCGGTTGGGCCCATTTTTTATGCCGGGTAGCAGTCTGTATTGGTGCCCCGGACCTGGCTGCGCTGGTGGGCCCGGGGGGGCAACGGGCCTCGAGCGCTGGGTAAAGGGGGGGAGACCCGACACGGTAGGCGCCCTCCCTCTCCTCCCAGCTCCAGGGGCGTGCGGGCAGCTCCTCGTCCTGGGCCCAGCCCGGGCCTTCAGTTAGGTGGGCCCATTGGGCCATGGGCCTCGAGCGCTGGGTTAAAGTGGGGAGGCCCGACGCGGTAGGCTCCATCCCTCTCCTCCCAGCTCCAGGGGCGTGCTGGCGGCTCCTCGTCCTGGGTCCGGCCTCGGCCTTCAGTTAGGCAGGTCCGGGGGGCCATGGGCCTCGAGCTCTGGGTAAAAGTGGGGAGACCCGACACGGTAGACGCCCTCCCTCTCCTCCCAGCTCCAGGGGCGTGCGGGCGGCTTCTCGTCCTGGGTCCGGCTCGGGCCTTCGGTGAGGGCGGTGAGAGGGGTTTCCACACTCACGGCAGCGCTAGGGACATGGCGTGCGGTCTCCCTTTCCCGGCCGCTCATTCAACACGGCGGTGCTTGGGCTGCCCCCGGTTCCGCATGAGTACATTCTCCGCCTCGAAGCCGGCTCCTGACAGCCCCCTCCTCTCCCCTGCACCCCGCTCCTTTTCGTATCGTCTCCTCCGCGCCGGGCCGGTTAGTTTTCGGGGTTATTTCTGGCGACAGTTCCCAGTCCTTCTCCCGTTCGTCTTTCCTCGTGTTCCCCTCCCCCCTTTATTTCCCCACCCACACACTGGGAAGGCCGGATTGTCCTCTGGGGGGTCCTGCTGGGATTCTCCTGGCCTGCTGTAGGGTGCGTTTTTCACGGCCGGGGCAGCTACTTTCCGGGGGGTTCCAGTTTCTTGACCTGTCCTAGAGAAGCGGGAGGGGCTGTTCCGGGGTGGTGGGGGACGGGCGGGGGCAGCGGGCAACACCACTTTTCTAGGCATTTGGTGGCAGTGTGGGAGCATTTAGGACCCTGTTCCAGGCTGAGAAATCCATATTTTATATGAAGGGGGGCAGGGTTTAACTGATGTATGTTTTATGTCCCAATGCAGGAACCGCGCTGAACGCCGCCCTACTCACCTGGGGGGGCCACCTGAGGCATCGACAGGTACAAGGGTCAGAGCACACTGGGGTCAGTGTGCTGGTTCTGGGGCAACCTGGTTCAGAATGGAGGGTACCTTTTGTTTTCTAATTGCAGAGTTCAGTTGCCCAAGTATTTCAAGCAGCAATAGGAAAGGAGCTGACGATGAACAGGGTCAGGTACGGGCAGTTGGTGCTTCTGGGGATGGCGTTTTCAGACACGGACTGGGAGGGGGTCGGGGAGTGAATGATGACAAGCGAGGAAGGTCTCAAGATGCAAGGGGGGCTATGCTAACTTTTCTTTTCATCTCGCACGCAGGATTCTCGCAGTGTTCAGTCCTGGAATGCACATAAATATATCTACATCGTCTCCGAGTAAGTGGTTACTGGGAGTGGGGGATGGGGCTCTGCAGCTGACAAGAGGCCTGGCCAAACTAAGGGTATGGTAAGGTGCTGTCTGACACTAACCTTATCTCCGTAGATTGAGGGATGCAGGACTCGACTATCCGACATGGATAGCCAGGGCTCTCCACTCCTTTTCACGCAGACGTCGCAGGTGGATTATTCGTTGCCGGACGCCACGCAGGAAGCTCAGTGGGCAGCGTTTATACAGATGGCCTAGACTAGAGGAAGGGCCTGACCTGGACCACGGGGATCTTGAAGGCCGTCGAATCAGAGGACTCTGGTGTCATCTGCGAGCTGCCCCCTCCGGAGCTTGACCTCAACACTGAGGCCGGGCCATCGAGAGAACCGAAGCGGGTCCGCAAGCCCACATCAAACGACTTCCCGGCAGACCTGCTCCCAGCCACATCCAGGGGACTACACGTGCAGAAGGAGGCGGGGCCCCAGCAGGTCACCCCTTAGCCCTTGGGGCCAGCGACCCCGCAAGACAATCACATGGCCGCAACAATGTACGATACGCGGGAAGATCTGGGCAAGCTCACGGACACGCTCAAGAACTTCATGGCAGAGATAAGAAAGGGGCATGCGAGCTCATGCACCCCAATTGGGCAGCAGCACTCCTACGGGAGAGGGAGGGGCACTGGCAGCTGCAATGGTGTGGGTTAGCTATGCGAATGTTAAGCAAACTCTGCAGGGGGCACCTGTTCCCGCCATCCCAGGGGTATCTTCGGGTGTTGCAGCCACGCCACCGCAAAACAAGCCGGTGGAGGGAGCAGGGGAGGTCTCCCTCTCAGCGACTCCCGCCATCCTTCCAGCGCCTTCTAGCCTTTGGGAGGTGGCAGACTCAGCGGGTGCTGCGCTAGTCATTTCCTACCCATCCGCCAGTGCGCTGGTTAGCATCCCTGCGAGCAGTAGTCTAGCCGTGCTGGGAATGCCATCACCGCCGGCCATCTGCCCGCCGAATGGGGTTCCCCCTGTCCAGCAGATCGCACCACGCGCCGTTCAGCCAGTCGCAGCGGCACCTTTGCTGTCAGGTCACTGCTCCTTGGCCTGGCGGCCAAGGAGGTTATCTGGAGGCGAGAGCTGATAGATATCTTCTCCCTGCTCTTGTTGGGTCAGGATGGGGTGAATGCCAGAAAAGCGGGGGTGAAGGAGGATGACAAAAGGTTAAGTACCAGCCGTGGCCAGAGAAGACCATAGAGAACTGGCTAGACGCGTTTGCTATCCTGTCCGCAGTCATCCTGGAGAAACATCCAGTACAGGGGCTCTTGCAATGCGGTGCGTTAATTCGCAATGAGGCGATGAAGTGGGGTGGACAGGGCTGGGTGAGCTATGACAGGGAGTTTAGTAAAAGTATGTGTCCTGACATGCGTTGGGACCAGAAGGAAGTACAGCTATGGCTAGATCACATGGGATCATGCCCGCTGCAAGGCGCAGGGGCACAGCCTAAAAGTCAGGGGAACAAGGAAGCAAGCAGTAGTACACAGACACGCAGTGACAAGCAGTCCTTTCAAAGAGGGAACAGGGGGAGAGAGAGCTATAGAGGGGGCTTCAGAAGGTCGCCCCCAGGGACCTGCTGTTTGTTCCACACGGGATCTTGCTCATGGAGTAAAACATGTACATTTTTGCACACATGCAACAAATGTGGTGGGCCCCATGCAGCGGTGTCTTGCCATTCTCAGCAAGGGGGTACACCAAAGGTAAACAGGACTCTGGAAGTTAGACGGGGCAACCTGGGTCCTTCCACCACCCCCTCTCCCCCACCTGAGGTAGCAAGTTTGCGGTCCCCACAAGTTATCCAACCCAAACCCCTCTCAGTCCCCACCGTAGGCCAGCCCCGGGAATGTGGGGGCACAGTTAAGGGCTCTTCGCCAGTCAGTTTGTCGAACCTTTTGCCTGTCATCAGACAGTATCCGCTCTCACAGGACAGTCAGATGCCACTAGCAGGATTTAGCGAGGGTTTCGAAATCCCTTATGTGGGACCTGAAGGGGCCAAGGAGGCCGATAACCTCAGGTCAGCCAAGGAACAGCCAGAGGTTGTTAGGGCCAAAGTAGAGAAAGAGAAGGCACTGGGGAGAGTGGCGGGCCCTTCCCTGCGACCGCCCCTAGACAATTTTGTGGTTTCTCCTCTGGGGGTGGTGCCAAAGAAGGAGCCTGGGGCTTTCCGCTTAATCCACCACCTCTATTACCCGGAAGGTGGCTCGGTCAACCAAAGGCTGGAGGAAGGCGCTTGTTCTGTCCCGTATTGTACACTGGACGTGGCTTTGGACTTAATCAGGAGGGCGGGCAAGGGTGCCTGGTTAGCCAAAGCGGACATCGAATCAGTGTTTCGCTTACTACCAGTGCATCCAAGCAGCCAACACCTGCTAGGTTTCAGTCTAGAAGGCAGTTACTTTTACCACCGGTGCATGGCCATGCGTTGCGCAGTTTCAGGTGCTTACTTTGAGGCATTCAGTAGCTTCCTTCAGTGGGCTCTTCAGACAGGCTATGGGGTCGTAGGGGTGTCACACTACCTAGACGATTTCCTATTCATTGGGAGAGATGGTTCACAGGACTGCAGCAATGCCCTTAGGGATTTCGAGCTGCTGGCCAGTCATTTGGGGGTCCCTCTTGTGCCTGGGAAGACGGAAGGTCCGGCGCAAGTGTTAACATTTTTAGGGATCGAACTTGACACCATAGCAGGGGAATCCAGGCTCCCAGAAGACAAGGTGCAGGACCTTGGAGGCATATCCAGGCAGCCATAGGTCAGGAGAAGGTCACTCTGGGTTTCTTGCAGAGCCTCTTGGGTAAGCTCAACTTCGCCTCAAGGATAATACCAGCGGGGAGGGTCTTTGCAAGTAGGCTCTCCAGGGCAACAGCAAAGGTCAACAGGAAGCATCACCTAGTTAGGCTAAGCAAGGGGATGAAGGAAGACCTGAGCATGTGGGCGAGCTTCTTGGAAAGCTTTAATGGCTCTGTGATATGGAGGGCGCCTTGGGCGGGGACTCCTGAACTCGCCTTGTTCACCGATGCGTCTGGCAGAGAGGGCTTCGGGGTCATCTTGGACACAGAGTGGTGCGCGCAGAGATGGCCCAATGTGTGGCACAGGAAGAAGATCACAGCCAACATTACGGCCCTGGAATTGTTCCCAATAGTGGTGGCTTTCCACCTATGGCCCTCTGTTCTGGGGGCACGAAGGGTCCTTTTCTGGTCCGACAACCTGGCAGTGGTGCGGGCCATCAATTTGCAGTCTGCGTCCTGCCCGCTTGTCTTGTGTCTACTGAGGGAGCTGGTGAGGGTGTGCCTAGTTAACAACATTGAGCGTAGGGCGCGACATATCCAAGGGGTACAGAACACAACGGCTGATGCTCTTTTTCGCTTCAGTGGCACAGGTTCCGGGAGACGTGGTCGAGAGCGAGGGAGGAGATGACAACTTTTCCAGCACATCTATGGTTCCTACTGAATCTGAAAGACGCTTGAGGGGGCTGGGCGAGCTGGCCTTAGCACCCAGGACCATCAAGCGGTACAGGGCGTGTGTGGAAAAGTTCTGCAAAGTAACCGGCGCATGGGAAGAAGTGAGGCCATCCATGGAGAGCAGAACTCAGGACTTCATTTTGTGGGCAAAGGACCAGGGGAAGAGTCAACCGTGGATTGCGGGACACTTGTCAGCGATCAGCCACCATGCTAGATTAAGGGGGCAGGTAGATCCCACTAAGTCTTTCTTGATCTGGGCGGCACTCAAAGGCTGGGCCAGGAGTGAGCCACGAGCAGGTCAGCCATAGATTTTGAGACGCTACAAGGGAAGCTGGATTGGATGGACAGGGCGACCCACTCTGCTTTTGAGGTGGCCCTCTTCTCAGCAACCTTTAGCCTGGCCTTCTTCGGGGCATTTAGAATGAGGGAACTGGTAGCTAGGTCAAAACAAGACACGTCTGGGGTGGTGTTGAACAAGCAGGATGCTGTGTTGGCAGGCGGGGCCCTCACCGTAAGGCTAGGTAGATCTAAAACAGACCAGGCGGGGGAAGGGAGGATGATCGTGCTGAACAAACTAGAGAGCGCCAAGTATTGTCCAGTGCTCCTAGTCTTGTCTTACCTGGCGCTGCGCCACGCGACAGACGGCTACCTGCTTATGCACGCAGACAGTACACCCTTGACCAAGTATCAGGTACAGCGCATAATGGAGGTGTGTTTAGAGCTGTCAGGCAACAAGATCCAGGGCAAACGTTTCTGCAGCCACTCTTTCAGGATAGGGGCAGCGACCACGGCTTTCCGGGCAGGCTTGCCGGAGGAACGCATCAAACAGGTGGGGCGTTGGGAGTCCAACTGTTATAAAAGATTCATACGATCATGAGGGACTTCAAGCAAACACGATCAGGGAAGAGATGTAGTTGCGTAAACTAGGGTTGTGACATAGGATGTCGGTGTAACTGTTTGGTGTTATTGTGTGCAAGTGTAAACATTTGATTGTTGTGTGATGTTTAATAAATGGTTTTTCAAACTTCTACATCTTCATTTGCCAGGAAAGACGGTCCGGGTAATGGGACATTCTGGAGTCCAGAGGGTATCTCAGTGGGCAGATAGCAGAAAATGGAGGCACGGGTTCACAGCCATGAGGATAATTTGGCTTGGGATACCAGACATGCGTTGGAATTGCGTGAAGAAGAAAGTCTTACAGAGACTGGGGGGGGGAATCTCTACGGCTATATGGTGTGGGGCCTTGGGGTGGCGGAGGACACACCCAAGGATGTGCAGGAGTTACAGGGCGATCCAAAGGCTGTAAGGTACAGAAGGGTACCCTCTACAGGAGCACAGTAAGGGTGCTAAACCCAATTATCCCCAGGGAGGTCCTTGCATGGGATCCTGGGGGAGCGACGGCGCAACGTTAGTCCTTCGGGCGGTTGTGGACCTGAGCAACAAGGGGTTGCCTGCAATGCTCCCCCCCACCTTAGCTGGGAGGGGTGTGAGTGAGGGGTGGACTGGTGGTCCACCGGTGGGAGGGGCTATCCCCTCCCCAAAAATGTCAACACTGGTTGGTTAGGGCCACCGTGTTTTATTGCTCATCAGGTGGGCAGGCGGCGAGGGGCTGCCTGCCCTGGGATCGCCCGTAAGTTAACCCACCATGTTGGCATATTGTTATGCAAATAAACCTGCAGCAATTTTCTCCACCTAAAAAGTGGTGTGTCTATTTATTACAATTATTGCTGTGGGAGGGCTGGGGAGTGTGCCAATATTGGCACTATGCCAGGCTGCCCCGGCCGGGCCCACGAAGGGGGCCCTCCTAGGAGGGTGCCACAGGATTGCACATTAGCTAGCGGTTTAGTGTTGGGGTACCTGGGAGGGTTACCCTCAGTGGCGTCACTTCCGGGAGGAGGGGGGAGGGGGGAAGGTACTTATACCTTTCCCGCCCTCTGAGTGCCCTCTTTTGCTGCTGCCGGACGACGGTGCTCCTCCTGCCTGGCTGCCCTGATGCTTTTTTACCTCCCCACCGCATACCAGGCACACGGGCAGGAGGGCACACTAAACCTTTTTACTTTGTGTTGCAGGCGGAGTTACAGGGCGATCCAAAGGCTGTAAGGTACAGAAGGGTACCCTCTACAGGAGCACAGTAAGGGTGCTAAAGCCAATTATCCCCATGGAGGTCCTAGCGTGGCATCTTGGAGGAGTGACGGCGCCCCGCGAGTCCTCCGGGCGGTGGTGGACCTTAGCAACCGGAAGCTGCCTGCAACGCTCTGCCCCACCTTAGCTGGGAGGGGCGTGAGTGAGGGGTGGACTGACGGTCCACCAGTGGGAGGGGCTATCCCCTCCCCCAAAATGAAAACACCGGTTGGTCAGGGCCACCGTGTTTTATGGCTCATCAGGTGGGCAGGCAGCGAGTGGCTGCCTGCCCTGGGATCGCCCGTAAGTTAACCCACCATGTTGGCATATTGTTATGCAAATAAACCTGCAGCAATTTTCTCCACCTAAAATGTGTTGTGTCTATTTATTACAATTATTGCTGTGGGAGGGCTGGGGAGTGTGCCGATATTGGCACTATACAAATGTCATTAGTCACCACAGCCAGCTTTTGATCACTGCTATATTTACAGTGTATATCTACATTGCCCCTATGTGAACATTCAGTAGGTTTAAACCACCCTGGGCTCGAATGGGTGTTAACAAAACCACCAGCTCCCCTCCTATAGAAATAGTGTGTGCGACGTTGCAGGGAGGGTTGTGCGCACAGAGAGCTACACTTTGCCAGTACTGGCTAGGGACCCTAATATCATAATCATTCTGCTGTCAGTGAGGATATAAATAAACATTGCTGAGACCACCTTTAATTTCACAATTAATGAGCATGTTGAACACTTAATTTGCGCCACTTGTTTTTCATTCCGCACCTATGTTGTCCCAAGCCAACTGTCATACGGGAAGGGGCAACTATTGGTGCGAAACGCTTTTTAAAGTAATGGTCCGAAAGTCCGTGATGCTATCACGATATGCCGCGTAGAGGCATGCTACTGAATGTAATACGTCCCTGGAGCGCCATCCTGAGTGTAGTAACATGCTTAGATCATTATTCCTAATTGGTGGAAATCATATTCGGAATGAAAACCATACTGCTGGTGCTCGTCTCAGGAGCACCATCTTGCAGTGGTATAGAATCAATTTATACACTATTCCTATTGGTTTGCATCAATACTTAGTCGGGGAACAGATAAGTCCTCCCAAGAAAAGAAGGAAAAAAACATAGTTGATTCCCACTGATCATAGTATTACACTACCAAAATGAAAGGCCAAAATACTGGGCTGATTGGATATATTCATTAGCGTTATGGCCCAAAAGACCCTATTGGTGTATATCATTTTTATGGGATGGCGGAACGGTATCAATAGTTCTCACGAGTGTGGCTTCATATCCTCGCCAAATCTGCATCTTGCATTAATGATGTCTTTCTGTAATAATAGGTAGATCACATGTAGGTGGAGTCCACCGAGAGTGAGTGAGATATGATTCTAATGCAGTATTCCTTAACAGTTAAATGGGTATTAGTACGGGGCATTCGTGCAAATCTATCCCACTCCTCCCTTATCACATGGTTTGATGGTGAGTCTAGAATGTTCCTGAAGTCTCTTATGGGCACATCTTTCTGATTTAGTCAGATTAGAATTACTATTGTAAGGATGTTTTGTTATTTTCTGTAGTTCATTAAGCACAGCTTTTTCAAAGATCGCCATCTCAGGACCTACCATTCCCAAAGGTAGGGGTGAATATAGATTTAGGTTTACACCCTGAAAGATTTGCATTACCATCTTGTGTGTCTATTTGGGGAAAAAAAAGTTTTCAGCCTTATGTTTCTAAAAAATAGAAAAATGTCCTGGTTGAGTTGGAATTTGTCACAGGAAGTACTATGAACACATGATAAGTCTTTACTCAATTACTCAATACTGCCATTCCAACTTGACTTAGACAGCGTTGGGACAGATTAAAGATACGAATGGTACCTACGCCTAGGCTGGATGTATTTTTCAAGACCTCCAATACTGCTGGTTCCGCATTCTCATATATAATTGTGGAGTTTAAGGGTCCATCTGATGGCATCCCCCTCTGTCCTGTCTCTGGTATCTGTTTCTGCCTCTGTTCCGGCCTCTGGCTAAAAAAGGAGGTGGGGCTTGGTAATACTGGTTTTGTTCTCCTTGTCTACCTCTTTGTGGTCGATTGTCAAAGTTAGCTCCCTCAGATGTATTGGAGACCTCTCCATCTGAATCTGTTGAGTAGGTGTCTAAAATGTTAGGACTTTTCTCCTCTGATTACTCCTATATATTTGAGCTTCTGGCTCATGTTGCCTTTCCTGATAATAGTTGGCCCTAAGATAAGGATACACCTTTTCTTGCGTATACCATTTGTCTGTCTTTTTCTTGATTAGTATACCTCACAATCATGTAGCTCACTGTTTAGATTTTCTAGTCTTGGTTTGGCCTCTTCTAATGCTGTGGTGCTTTTCAGCTTATCTTCCAATTCTAGGATTTCCTGGTTAAGAATGGCCACTACTTCTCCTGCCGTCTCAATGATTAGAATCATTCAGTCTCTTGAACATCTGTTCCCTATGTGGGTTCCTGTCATCCTTTGTTTTTAGATCCCCTACTACTTCCCAGTATTAAGTTAATAATGAGTGGTCCTGAAGAAGATGGAGATAACTGTTCACTTCCACTGAAACGTACATCGACCGGATGATGTGACATCCCATTCACTAACAGTCATTGAGGGTTGATGAGTCACCCCTGTGATTCCATCTGTGTATGTCATGTTGTACTGGGGTGTGTATGGATGAGGGTATGTGTGTGAGTGATTGGCTAGGTGAGGACGTGAATGCGATGTGATAATGGGGATATGTTACTGTTTGTAAATGTACTAGATAGACTTCAGGATGTTATCCTCCAGGATGAAATGTGATATGGGCACTGGATTTGCGCAAATAGTACTTATTACATTCGCTAAAAAAGATGACATTGGCAATTTTTTGTATGAAATATGTTTTGTAAATGAGCACTATTTATTAGATAATGTCATTCAATGAAGAAAGTGTTCTCATTTATATTAAACGAAATAAAAAATAAAATAAAGTTAAAGGAAAATAAATGTTTATGAGTTTGTGTAACAGATAGTAACCTAGAGAGCTGCTATCAGCCAAAAGTAAAGTGATCAAGGTTGAGTGGGAGTTTTTTGTAGTATTTATTCGGTGTCAGTAGTTTTCCATTTTGCATTAATTGTCCGAGGTCTTATGCATGCAGAACTATTCTAGGTTCACCAAACTTTTAGCATGTTTCTAAATATTGCAGGTTTTCTTCGGACTGTGGCATGACATAGTTTTTAAGATGTGCTCATCCATACAAAAAAAACATTATCTTTCATGGATTGAGTTTAAACGTGTTGAGCGGTCATGATCCTAAGAATTGTATATTTTGACATATGTCTGAACCAGATGTAATAAAAGTAGGTTCCCAACGGAATATTCACTACCAAAGGCAGTAGGCTATTAAGTTCACTACACATTCTAGAAATGATGGATGCATTTTCTGCTTTAGTACTGACATACATGGGGGCAAGGAACACACCTTTATATGTTCATGTCCGGTGTTTATTTTTGGAATTTGCTTGGCTGGTGTAGAAGTCTTTTCATCTAATTCAGTTGGAGTTCTTAATTCTGGAAGAATGCCTGTATTCTTATTTAAGAAGAATATTTAATGAGGAAAGCTTTGACATCAATTCAAATACAGTTGTCAAACCTAGAACATGGATAACCTATCTAATGTTTATGTTTATGTTTACAGATTTGTAAAGCACATGGCTGCCCGTAAGCGTCCCAGCGCTAGTGAAAAAGAAGAGGGAGGTGGGGAAGTGGGTTAGGGAAACAGCCATGTCTTTAAGAGTTTACGAAAAGAGAGCAGGTTCGGTTGAGCCCGAATCTCAAGTGGGAGAGCATTCCATAATTTGGAAGCGTTGTAGGAAAAAAGAAGACCGCCGGAATGGTCAACACAAAACCTAATTCTGCAAATATTTACATGAATCACACTACACCACATCTGAATAATAGTGATTTACACATATGTAGACAGCACACTTAATTGACAACAAAAGACAAGACATAGACGACAGTCAATTCATATTTAAGTGTGTAAGCAAGCTCAAGTTCCAAAAACTTCAAACATTATAAGGTTAGCAAAAGAGACAAAAAAGGAGCAATTTTCTTAGATAAACATTCTTTTAACAACTCTAGTCATTGGGCAAAAGACCAAACAGTGTACAGTCAAGGGCAACCTAATGATTTTATCAAACTTTTTACAGCAGTTCAATCAAAGGTTATGAAAGAAGGTCAGCCTGACAGTCTGTTCTAATCACTTGAAAGGTCAATATGTGGTCAACGCGTTTCGAACCCGGAAAGTCCTTTGTGGGTTCTCATCAGGACCTATAACCAGAGCTTAGTCTGAGGTCAGCCGCTCTCAGATTATATTCTTTTTAAATAACTGGATTGCGGCGTTAGACAACCCATTTTTTTAGAAGAATTTTGAAAACTCCAAGAATGGTAAAGTGTGGGAGGACAGTGCTTAATTTTCACAGCCGTGGTGAATTTGATTTGAGAGCGGAACACTAATAATTCGAAGACGCTGTATTTTAAGTACCCTTTTTTTGATGGGTAGTTAGTCCCAAGGTTAAAATTCCATCCTAGTGTGGCCCCTTTTTCGTACTATTCCAAAGCGTCCAGCGTCTTCCATCTCTGCGTCGTTTCGCGAGGTGCCATTTGTGTGAATTTGTAGAGCACATCTAATCACCTGTGAGAGTATCCAGTAGCTGGGTAGAGCACGCTCGAGGGGGGAGAAGGAGCTCATGCTTGTTTCATCTGGAAGAGCCATGTCTTGAGGTTTCTTTGGAAGTCCATGAGGGAGGAGGAGGTACTGAGGTGTTTTGGGAGGTCCTTCCAGGTCTTGGTTGCGAGGTATGAGGCCCTCCACTTTTGGCCTTCTTGATGTGAGGTAGGTGTGCTCTTGCCTTGGACACAGAAAGAAGGTGCCTGGTGGGTTGGTAGAAGTTGAGGCGTGTTTGAGGTAAGCTGGACTGGTGTTTTGGACATATTAAATGTACATGAGAAACAATTATGAAGTCCCAGACAATTTGGTTAAGACCGATCAATGCCTTTGTACCCTTCATTGTATTTTCAAATGTCAAGTGAACCAGTGAAAGAATTTCATGTTTTTTATATGTGCCTTTCGAATACGTCCTATTGCACTGAAGTATCTCAAATGTTGGTTTGTTGAAAGATATATTCTGAAAGAGAGAAATGTCCTATATCACATGACTTTTTTTTGTTTTCTTAGAGATGGATGAGTGTTCCAGACCTGACAATGGCGGCTGTGAGCAACGCTGTCTGAACACTTTGGGAAGTTATAAATGTGTCTGTGAACCTGGATTTGAGCTGACGGCAGACAAAAAGAGATGTGAAGGTTTGTATTTTTCTTTGACCATGTATGCATCATGCTGAATGTTGTAGTAAAATATGCATATAAATCTTATACCTTTGACATTTTTATACAATGGGGTATGAATTTTGGTTTACCTATTTGCCTTTCAGCAAGCGCTGAGCTGTACATTTCTAAATGCTTCATGGATTTTAATAAACACCACCATCCCACTTATGAGACTGGCACACCACAGTAGGAGGAGCTATTGAGAGGTGCACGGGTTTCCTTTGTTGGCATCCTTGAGGGTTACTTCTGGTTGAGGTGATCCTTGGAAGAGGCTGTTCATCTTCTACCTTACTGGCAAAAAACAAACTTTTTTTCCAATTTGTGTGGGGGTGATGCGATGGAGCCTTGGTGCATATCAAACGGAAAGGTCTGTCCTCAGGACTATGTCTACACATATTTCTTTGTTTCAAGCCTGGTGGTTTCCTGAATGTGTATGTCAAATTCTCAACCTAAAATCTTGATCTTGTCTTTTAGGTACAGTATTGTGTTAGAGGTGGCAGTCTAAAATATGGGACAACCATATCGTGACTAAGGAACCTAATTTAGTTCTTAGAACATTATTGATCTGGCTGTATTTTTTGCTTGCTAAATGTTGCCCCAGTGTGGAAGACACTGTTTAGGGGCTCGAAGTGGATGCCTGGAACGCTGGTAAAGAGGGATTGCCACCATCTAGGTGTGATAGGAAATGGTCATGACTGCAGTTCTGAAGTCGTGCTTTGGGAGTCACGCTTTGACTTAAAATATCGGAGTTCATGCCAGGTTATCTTGGTAATGTTATGTTATGCTAGATGAATTAATAGAGTGCGCACATCATCCCCGAAGGGATCTCTTTTGTGCAGCCTACAGGTCACAGTTCAAAATTACATTAAAGGTTAAACAGCCATGTTTTTAAAGATGTTTTTAAATGAAAAGAAGTCCAGACAAGAGAGTAGTTCCAGAGGTAACTGATTCCAATGTTGAGGGGACAGGAATGAAATGGAATGGCTCCCATGCCTGTCCGTACAAAAACATTTCGGACATAACAGTAATTTGCTAGAACTGAGATGGCAGATTGAAATGTATGGCTGCAGCTTGTTTTTCAAGTAGCATGGGCCATTTGCAAGCAAGGATTTGAAAACTAGACACAGAAGTTTAAAAAAGAGAGAGCACACTTTTTTTATGTGAAGCCAATGAAGAGATTGTAGCGTAGGTTCAGATGGGGAATGGAGCGTGTAATATAGTTGACAGTCTAGTAGCTGGGATGGGCGGAGCTAGATGGGCTGAGGGGAAGAGGAGGGGTCAGAACAGGATGAAGGCAGTTAGAGTAGGGACAGGGTTGAGACAAGTGATATACAATAAAGCTCCTAAAATATAAGAACCTGTGTCTGTGGTTCCTTGTAGCAGGATGCTACAACTGGCGACGAGGGTGGGATGAGCAAGCCCACTGCATGCAGAACCCCAAGAAGACACCCTGTCCCAGGTAACGTCCAGAAAAACGCTGCCGAGTACAGTAAGCTGCTGCCCGAGAAAAGAAGCCAGCAGCAGGCGACCCTGCCCCTCCAGAGACTGTGAGGATCCCAGAGGGAGCCATTACCACGAGCGTTTGAGCGCTGAAACGCTCGGAAAAGAAGAAGCCTTTCGCGCCGAAAACGCGAGTCCCGCCCGATGCGTGAGCTTTGGCACGCTATCGGCGCTGAAGAGCGGGAGCCCAAAAAGTGAGTTGGGAGCCTACCCCAACCTCACCTGAGGACTGCTATGGCCAAACAAGTGTGAATCCAGGTGGGGACTGCCCCACGAAGGTCTGTTGCCAAGCGCTGCTGAGCGCGGCAAAATTGGAGCCTGATTGAATCCCGACGTCGGAAAACCTCACTCCGGATGCGTGGGTTTTGGCATGCCCCGCCGAAGGACCCTGCAAAGTAAGGCGGGAGCCCACCCCATCCTCACCTGACTGTGGCATTGACCAGAGGGAGCCAAATCCGGAGTGTGCTGACCCTGGAAGCAACTGCTGGTGAGTCCCGTGTGAAGAATCAGGTTGAATGAAGAGAGAGAGAAAGTAGTGCCTGCAGATAACCACGGCGGCCATCTTTTAGTCAGGCAACTCTTGGGACACCATCCATGTGTGAACTGTAGGCGGCCATTTTGAAGTCAGGCAAGAGGCAGTAAGCAAGCATTGGTTGAAGCAAACAAACAAGCATTGGCAAGAAAAGATAAACAAGCATTGGCGAATGGAGATAAACAAGCACTGGCAAGAACAAATAAACAAGCATTGACGAGAGCAAAGAAACAAGCATTGGCGGAGACCAAACAGACATTAGCAAAAGCAAACAAGCATTGGTGAGTGCAAATAAACAAACATTGGTATATGCAAATAAAACAAGCATTAGCGAAGACCAAACAAACATTGGCAACGACAAGCAAGCGAGCATTGGCACATGCAAATAAACAAGCATTGGTACATGCCACTAAACAATCATTGGTATATGCAAATAAAACAAGCATTGGCGAAGACCAAACAAACATTGGCAAAGACAAGCAAGCAAGCATTGATACATGCAAATAAACAAGCATTGGTACATGCAAAGAAACAAACATTGGTATATGCAAATGAAACAAGCATTGGCGAAGACCAAACAAATATCGGCAAAGACAAGCAAGCAAGCATTGATACATGCAAATAAACAAGCATTGGTGCATGCAAATAAACAAACATTGGTACCTGCACGTCGGCAAGCCTTGGTATGTGCAGATAAACAAGCACTGGTAAATGCCAAGAAACAGGCATTGGTAAGGCAAAATGAATAAGCGTGGATAACGGCGCGTGAACAACGATGAACAAGTCTTGGCACCCAAAACAGAATAAGCACGAGCAACCACAAGAGTGACTTAACAAACATACATTGACAAAAAAACAAACGTCAGCACGGGTGGAAACTCGAACATTGAGAAACGCAAGCGAATGCGCAGTGGCAAATGTAATGAAGTGACACGTGTCTGCAAAATAAAAGACGCACAAGCAAACGACCAGACCAAAGACCTTGATCAGAATCTCCCTCTCTCATGGCGGTAAGAGACGTAGCACAGCGGGTCACTCCAGACATTGAAGTACCGCCCCCAGCGGTGCAGACTGATGATTGGATCTCGGATCTCAAACGACACTGGTGGCTCGAAGCTTTGGAAGATTTCTTAAAAGCCAATGGTGAGCAAAGAGAGAGAAAATGTCTGATACTACTCCTCCATCTGGTGGGTCCTGAGGGCCGATGCCCAATCAGGACATTTTCCAAAGAGGATACAGATATCTATAAAAGACTCCAAAGGGAGCTCTGTGCCCATCTCAACGCACAGACAGATGTGGATCATAACCGCATGGTTTTCAATACAGCACGGCAGGAACCAGGCGAACCGTTGCCAAACTTCATCACTCGGTTACAAAGTCTGGTACGAGGCTGCCACTTCAACACTTTCACAAATGAGGATGCGGTTCGACTTCGGATAGTTGAAGGTTGCACAAACCCTGACACCAAGCGCAAGATCCTGCAAGGGCATTGGTCGTTAAAGGAAATCATCAAGAAGGCCGAAATTGGAAGGCAGATAAAAGCAAGAGACGGATTCAAGGACGTGCACCTGAGAGCAAACCATCAAGATACCTGGGAAGATAGAACTCAGAAAACAAACAAAACTGAAAGGAGAGAGAGGGAAGGCAGACCAGCAAAAAGACAACGGGAAAGATACAGTGACAAAGAAAGTGACAAGGACTACTCAGAATCAGATGACTCAGAGTCAACCATCCAAAAGACAATTCCAAGGAGTTATTCACCCCTCAAGAGTTCCTCAAGGAGTTATTCAAAGTATGACACACAGTACTCTGATGAGGAAAGAGCGTCAAGTGGGACAGATCGCACTCCTGGACAAGAGGGCATCCTGCACAACAAGTGGGAGAGAAAGACAAACCCTAGAAGAAGGGGTCGCACTGGTCAACACCTGAAGTCGGCGCAGGAACATCAGTCGTCAAGCAGTGAAGACGAGTCCAAGGAAACATCTGGCAGGAGACCACATCAGCCCCAGATCAGAGGTGTTAGAACATCAAACAAGTGTGAAGGAGAAACAGGTCGCACAAGATGGACTGATCCTCCACAGCAACGAACCAGAAAAGATCCATGCATCTTTGGCTCACGCGACAACGAAGAAACGGAGAGGAAATCGTTAACTTCAGGCGAGAAGGACAAAAAGGCAAAAACTTGGGATCAAGCACAAGGAACAAGCGTGGGGTCATCAAACAACCCCCAAATGAGACAGCATTGAAGATGCTCCAACAAAGGCACACGGAGAAACATCCCAAAGACAATTCAAAGGGAAAGAGCAATTTGTCACGGACTACGGAATTCAAAAATCCATTACACAAGACCGTTTCAAAGAAACATTTGAGAAGGATTGGGAAGAAGGCTCTCTCTGACGCGGAGCGCACATCCATCCAATCCTGGAAGTTGACAAAAGACTTCTCTGACCCAGAAAGCACGTCTATGGCCAGGAACTCCTCTGGTTCAGAGAGCGCATCTGCCCGATCCTGGAAGTCGACAAGAGACTTCTCTGACCCAGAGAACATGTCTGTCCAATCCCGTGAGTCGACCAAGTCATGGTCCCGACAACAGACATGGCGTCAACCACCCGAACACACCATGGAACCAAAGGACATCCTTCCCGTCAAGAGCAACATGTCACACACTAAGGTCTCTGAATACTCAGTCACTCCACCTGACAACCTGTCATGTCAGTCACAAGTATATCCAGACACAGATCAGACACCATCACCCCTGAAGGGGTCCGCGAGGCTGACTCACAGGACCTACAAAAGGAAAACAGAGACAGTGGACCTTAATAACCGGACGGGAAGGGACCAGCCAGTCACTCCGCAAGGAAAGCCGGACATGTCAGGAGAGAGAGATCATCAGATGAGAGAGAAACATGCCAATGCACCGATAGCTCACGAGCTCGCCAGACAACCCGAGGCCGTGAATGAGTTATTGAACCAAACCAAGACCGTCTCATCAGGTAGCACCGTACTGTCTGGCGTACATGACCCTGAATTGGTGGGCAGTGTTGCTCTCGACCGGGCTAGCCAAAAGGAAGTAAGGGTAGATGTGGCGAATGAGTTACCGAACAAAACCAAGACAGTCTCATCAGGTAACACCGTACTGTCTGGTATACATGACTCTGAATTTGAGGGCAGTGTTGCCCTCGGCCGGACAAGACAAAAGGAAGCAAAAGTAGATGCGGGTGCTCGGAAGAGGACCGGAACATTATCCACTCGTGAAAGAGATCGAGCATCTGAACCAACCGTAGTCACACCACCGGAAGGAAACATGAGGACTGCGGACCGTGAGAGTAAACAGTTCACACGCAACGTGGTCAAGAATGCCTTGATCAAGACAACAGAAAGATTGACCAAAGCCAAGCCCACCACTGATTCTACACTACTGGAGTTTGAAAAACAGGCCGTTCACCGACCCGTGTGGTGGATTGAAGAATTGCGAACACTGAAGACATTAAGCTCATTTTGTTAAGAAAGGGGGAGATGTAATATAGTTGACAGTCTAGTAGCTGGGATGGGCGGAGCTAGATGGGCTGAGGGGAAGAGGAGGGGTCAGAACAGGATGAAGGCAGTTAGAGTAGGGACAGGGTTGAGACAAGTGATATACAATAAAGCTCCTAAAATATAAGAACCTGTGTCTGTGGTTCCTTGTAGCAGGATGCTACAGAGCGGAAGATTGCAGACCAGGAGGGTAGCCGTGTTCTGATCAATTTGGAGTTTTGAAAAGAGGCTTTCATTCATTGTGACCATTAGGGCATACCTATAGTCCAGGTGACTCACTATGAGTGCCTGAGTGAGAGTTTTCCTGGTCTGCAAAGTTATCCATTGAAAGACTTTTCTGAGCATACACATCAACCCAAAACATATTACAGCAGTTGAGTTTACATGCTCTTTCATAGAGAGGTTGTCAACTATTAGAACCCACAGGTTTTAGAACACTTTTTGGGGGCGTTCAGTCAACCCCAATTCAGTCGGCCACCAATTGTCTGACTAGACGGCATGTGCTTTCCTAAATAGTAGAATTTTTGTTTACTTGAGTTCAGCTGAAGAACATTTGCTAACATCTAGGACAGAATATTTATCCTGCAGTGCCTGAGTTTGTGTTTAGTGGACTCAGGGTTGTGCCCCATAGTGATGACAAGTTGTGTGTCATCTGCATATGAAATGACATCAAGGTCACAATATCTAATAACTTTGGCCAAAGCAGCCACATATATATTGAAAAGAGTGGGGCTTAAGGTGGATCCCTGCACAACCCCCTTAGCTAAGGCCGTGAATCTGGAGTTATAGAGATCAAGCTGTACCGCATGTGTTTAATCCATCTGGCCCTTAAAGCTGAGACGGTTGTTGACAAATAATGTGCTTCCTGTGAGTGGGAAATAATTCATTAAGGTTCTTTACAGTTATATTTTCTTGTATACTAACTTGTTTGTTATCAGTGGTGATCAAAGCATATCTTGCATTGAGGGGTGTTCAGTTTCAAGTAGATTTTGAACCCATTTTAGGAGATTTACATGCATGTTACTGATTTTTGCAGGTTAGCGAACATCTGTGAACATATAAAAGGAAGCAAATAAAGTAAGAGAAAGGAAATAAAGGTTTTTATGGCTCAGCAAAAGGCCATATAGTTTTCCAACTTCTCTTTTGCAGAGGCAGATTGTTCTAACATTTAGGAGGCAGGTATCGGAAGAAAATCCTTGAAGCTCTTTTTCTCTAGATATTTTGGGACACATAATTTGAATAGGTTTCCTTTGCTCATAGTTTGGGTAGGAATAGAGGGTTACAGAGAATCGGCTAATTATGATTTCTGTGCCCAAAAGCATAAATCATAGTGATACATTTAAGCTGCATTCTCTTCTCTGCTGCCAGAGACGGGAGATTCAAGTGCATGGTTGCAGGATGTTCACAACTGTCCTAACAATGAAGTTCTGTGTTTGCTGGAGTAATGCTATCTATTATGGAGGTAGCTTCACATACAGATCATTTGGATAATATTTTTGGGAGAATACTCAGGCAGCAACTATGGAAGTATGTTTGTCTCTGTGAAGGAATGAGAGAACTTTCTTTAGAAGACCCGACGCCAGATGTACAATAGAATTTTGCATGCGCAAATGGGTTTTAGACCCGTTCGCGCATGTAAAAACCTGTGGGCCATGTACTAACCCTGTTTTTCGAGTCACAAATAATTTGTGACTTGCAAAATAGTGTTAAGCAACTCGGTATTAGCGATCCCACAAGCCATGTAAGAATGTTTTGCGACTGCAATTGCGGTCGCAAAACACTCTCAGTTTACCACCCTCTTCAAGAGGGTGGTAAAGCACTCGCCAACAGGAATGGGTCGCTTTGTGGATGAGGTGTCCGCGATTGACATTCAGCCTAGGGCAGTTGAGGACTTAAAACTGAAGCACCTAGGTCCGAGGTAGTCAGTGACGCCCCCCCTCGTCAAGAGGCAGAGGGCCTTAAGGAGATTTGCCAAGCTGAGGATGTCCCACCTACAGAAGTTGTGACTTCTTCAGCTCTGCAAAGTTCAGCTCAGGGGAGCCAGCGAATGTCTAGCTTCTGGCTGCTTGATTTGAAAATAAAGAGTGTCTGTCAGACTGCCCTTTTCTCAGCCTGACAGACATTCTTTATAGTGGGCAAAAGGTGAGGGGGAATGGCCCATTAGGACGGGCAGTGGTGGGTCGCTCATTTTAAATAAATGACATAGTATGAGTGAGTCTCACCCCCTCCCCCCATCTGATGGCTCTTAATTAGGCTGATCGGGCCAGAAGTGTCAATGGGTTTACCTTTTTTATGGAGAAATGCGTTGATAGATAAGAGTCTTAGTGATCTGGCAAGGACAATTAAACCCTCTTTGCCCATAGGAGATCTCCTCAGCAAAGCCCAGAAAAAGCATGTCCCCATAGTATAATTTCAGTCCACAAGGAGGACCTTCCTTCTCAGTTCAGACATTAATTCTATTGGACTCGTCTTTAGCATATTGATATAAAACTCACACCTCTGTTTCTCAGGAAGCACTTTGAAGACCCAATTGTCTGGCTAGACAGTACAAAGACCAGCACCAAGGTACTCCTTATGTAGCAGCCCCGTACAAATGCTGCCACTTAATTATGTTGAAGCCCTTGGTGTTTTGAATATCACATTACATTAAGAAGCGTTCTGCTAGTCTTTCACTTGCTCAGCAAGGCAATAGTTTATTAGTTTCTCCAACACACAATGTCTTTTTTTCCTTTTTTTTGGAGTTTGACAGACTTGATACTCTGTCACAAAAGTAAGGGGTGCCCCATCCACCATATTAAAAGTGCATTATAGCCTATTGCAGTTGTAATATTGCGGACAGGAGGTTTACAAGAGTATTCAATTCACAATTCTAAATAAGGCCCTTAGTCCTTTGAGTTTTAATGTATGTTCACTGCTCATATGCTTTTGTGACCTGAGGCCGTATTACAGATAGTGCCACAAGGGCACATCGGGCATGTCCACACACTTTTTATGGTCCAAGGCACTATGATATTACAGAAGGGGCCGCAGAGGCTGTGGGGCCCCCTTCGTAATATCGATAGTGCTGGTGCACATGTAGCACCAGCACTATCTTCAGAGGGTCTTCCCTCATTTGCATGAGAGTGTGGTCTAATGTAAATGAGGGAATCCCTTTGACTTCAAGCCCAGCAAATCCAGGAGGCAGGGAGTCTCCTGCTGCAGGGTGTGGGTTGGGCACTATTTAAGGATTCCATATACTCTGCAGCGCTAGACATGCATTTAGAGGGGGATGAGACTTCAAGCCCCAAGACGCTCTGCAAATCCAGGAGGTGGGGAGTCTCTGCAGTGTACTGGTCAGGAGCTATTTAAGGATTTATTTTATCCTGTGGTGTAAGATGCATGCGGGCATGCCTGGGCATAGACCGTGCCTGTCTTCGCTCGAAACAGGCTGGGTTGGGCCCCCCTTTCACTGGCTTCCTTACTCTTTCTTTGGTTATATGGACCTTTGTATCTAAATTGGGAATTGATAGTTCATTTATTTTTATTTGTTGAATCAGCTAAGACTTTTAAGCCTGGCAAGAATGGAGAAACGTGGGCCAACCGGTCTAAGCAGCAAACAGGCACTTCCCTGGATGGATTCCTCCAGAGTGCATTAGGTGCCTTAAATATGGAAATAGATTTGGCTGAGCACTGTTCTTTTTTTTTAAAAATATTTTTATTGGTCAGCTTGAAGATACTCAAAAAAAATGCAATAACCGGTGATTAAATCAGGCAAACATAATAGAATCCAATTACACATCATTGTGAACATTAAAATCAAAACGCATGAAGCAAAATATGAAAGAAATGAAAGAATTGCATTGAGGAAGATAGGTGTGCGTTAATCTAACGGGAGAGTATACAGGCAACAGAAACCAAATAACAATTATAACACTACAGACAATTAATTATTCAGCCAAAGCCTAACGGGCCCCCAGATTTTCAAACCCTTTTCACACCACCTCATACCCCCTCTCAAAAACACTGCTGATTCTAAATTATAAAGGGCTAATATCCTTGCCTTCCAATTTAGAAAAGTAGCCGGGACCCGGTTGATCCATTCTGAAGTTATACATAATCGAATTAGCGACATAAAAATACACATAAGCCCTTCCTTATGGGAGGACCTAGTCACAGACATATCTAACTCACACCCCATAATGACCAATTCTGCAGATAATACCACCGGTAATTTAAGAGATATATTAATGAATGATTGAACATCTTGTAAGAATAAATCTAGCTTAACACACAAAGAAAACATATGTATATCGTTAGCTGCCAAAAGACCACATCTTGGACACCCATGAACAGTGGTACCTCCCCATTTCGACATTTTAGCGGGGGTGAAATACAAATCAAATAGGGCCATATAGCTTTGAGAGCGTAAGCTCCCAGAAATTAACACGGAATTAGAAAGTTCTAATGCATAAACAACATCCAAACCACCCTTCCCATGCTTAGCTTCTAATTTTGCGTTCTGTACAACAAGGTCGTCCGGAAGGGCCAGTATTCAATTTTGGTAAAGATCGCCAATGCGAGCTCTCCTTAAGATCAAGTCCATCAGTGAGCTTCTAGATAACGCACCTCGAACAGTATGAAGAAGATAAGTTAGTTACCTGCGTACCTGAAGATACTTAAAAAATTCATGAGTATCCAATCCATACTTATCTTTTATAAATGAAAACGGAGCTACATTACCATCGTGAGCTAGATCACCCAGTACATTAATGCCCAAAGAACTCCACCTAAATGTAACAGAATCTTGAAAGATAGATGGCAAAAGCCTAGCCGCAGTCAGGGGTGTATAAAAATTGATATTGGGGATGGAACAATATCGGCGCACCTTTCTCCAAACTGAAAACATTGCTAAAATAACCTTGAACTTTGTTTTTTTATAGTAACTGGGTTCTAGAACTGAAAGAAGAGTCCCATTGGCATCTGCCCCTAGGCCGATCTCGAAAATAGAAGGGCTAGATGCAGGTGGAAGTGACGCTTGTGTGGCAAAGAGTGGGACAGCCAGATGCTGTACAAGAGCTGCCCAGTTATAAAACAATAAATTAGGGACTGACCACCCACCCCTACCTAGTGGAAGACACATCCATTTGGCAGCCCTACGCGGAGAATGATAGCTCCACAGGAACCGATTGCAGCATCTTTGCGCACTAGAAAGACTAGATTGAGCAAATTCCAAGGGTATAGTCTTAAAGATATATAAGAATTTTGGCAGAACCAACATCTTCAATACATTCCTCCTGCCAAATAAGGACAAATGAAGGTTATCGAGCCTTTGCAGAGTAGAATTCACAGTATCTATAATGGGCAAAATATACATTTCCGGTAATTGTTCGACTGCAGCGGTGATCTTAATACCCAGATACATAGCACTTTGCACAACTGGGGCGTCAGAAATTCCCATGGCCGATGACTGAATAACCTGGGTTTTTTGGACATTAAGTTTATAGCCTGAAAGTTGTCCAAAGGCTACCGCCAAATTCTTAATTGCTATAAACGAGAGTGACACATTACTAGTGAGAACCACAATATCATCAGCTTATGCCAGCGCTTTGAAATCAACCGTATTAATCTTAAACGACTGGATGTTCCGGGAGAGCTCTATCTTACTAATAAAGGGGTTGATATATAGGGAATATAGAAGGGGTGAGCAGGGACCCCCCTGCCTTGTACCCCTGCCAATGTCAAAAGGTTTTGAGACAGCCCCTGAGATTGACAGGGTTGCTTGGGGGGCAATATACAATGACTGTAAGGCATCAATAAAATTTGGGGAAAACCCCTTCCAATGCAAAACCTTCCACAAGAAACCCCAAGCTACCCTGCGAACGCCTTTTCCGCCTCTAGGAAGATTGCTCCAAGCTGAGACCCTGTGACTTGGGCCCAATCAAAAAGGGCTACGACACGGCGAACGTGATCCGCAGTGTCCCTTCCAGGGATGAATCCATGTTGGCGGATAGAAACCAATGGGGAAACTACCAATGCTAATCTAGAAGCCAAGATTTTCGAAAAGATTTTGGAATCGGTATTAATTAATGAAATCGGGCGAAATGAAGCTGGATCTAAGTCAGGCTTACCTTTTTTTTAAGCAGGATAATAGTTGTTAAACACCAGGAATCTGGGATCCTACCAAGCTGAGCTTCCCTAAGAATTGATAAAAGGTCCTGCCTAATCTCAGCCCGGAATGTGGTGTAAAATTCTAAGGGGATAGAATCGGGACCCGCTGCCTTTCCGCTAGCCAAGGAGTTTAGCGCTATATCTAACTCTTCACATGTGATAGGCGCAGAAAGAGCCTCGTTATTGTAGTCCGAAATGTTTGAGGTAGTGAGCCCCTCTATGTAGGCACTGAACCCGTGGTCAACTACTTGGTCACTAACCTCCTCAGTATACAAAGACTGATAAAAATCTGAAAAGACTGAAACCACTCCAGCCGGGGTATCCTGGACAACCCCCTGAGAATCCTGAATTCTGCTAATACGGTTAGCTAGGCCAGGCTGCTGGAGTCGCCTGGCAAGGACCCGGCCAGATCTTTCACCGTACTCAAACATCATCGAGCGATATTGCAGATACTTGGACACAAGATCCTGGGCTAAGAACTCCAGCAACAAAGCCTTTATTCGGGCAACACGCGACTGACTAAGGAGTATGTCACTACCCTCTCTAATCATATTGGTCAACTGAACCTCTGCGCAACGCAATTCCTCCATCCGCCCCCTTATTTGATCTTGAATTTGCTTCTGGCGAAAGAGGAGAAGCTTTTAGTCTCGCTGCGTACTGCGGCTTTAAGTGAGTCCCAGACAATGTTAATAGGAGCAGAACCCCTATTAATATTCAAAAATTCTAGCAACCAGGGTTTCATATGACCTATATAGGTTGGTTCTGACAGTAACTTTCCTTAGAACGTCCATAGTGTAGGTGATCTAGCAGCGCCCGTCATTATACAGTTGATAATCAGAAGGTTGTGATCTGAGATGATTCTAGGGGAGATGGTAATTGATGCGGTGCCAACCATTTGATCTGAAACAAAAAAGTAGTCTAACCGGACCATTTTCCTATGAGGGGCAGAAAAATATGTGAAGCCATCTGTTACTGCAGTAATGAAACCATAGGTCACTCATAAGATGTTCTTGCACCAGAGCTTGCAAAGCTCTATAAACTATGGGTTTATGGCCCACATAATTCTGCCCTCCAACAATATTAAAATTGGCTGGTAGATTAATATTAAAGCCCCCGCAAAAACAAATAGGCTGGGGCCAGAGGGACAGTTCTACATTTAAATAATCTAATACTGCAGGGTCATCCAAATGTGAGTTGTAGACGGTACAAACCGTCAAAGCTGATCCGTTAATCAGAAGCTCCGCAATAGCCCACCTGCCCCCTGAGTCTTGACTGGTTCTCAAGCAGGAGCCTACGCCACGCTTCAAAAGTATAGCTACACCTCTTATCATAGAGGACTGAAGTGAGCAGGCTACCATCTCAAACCCAGGGATTTTTAGACATTCCCTATTGTTCCAAGGAACATGAGTTTCCTGTAAACATAGTACCTCCAAATGCAGAGTCTGTATGATCCGTGCCAATAGAGCTCGCTTCTTCCCATTATTTAACCCGCACACATTCCCAGAGGCTATAGATAATACCCAATGCCATCGACAACTAAAGAAAAGAAAAACACAATTTTAGAAATTGTCTGATTTAATCCATGATTGCCTTGATATAAGAAAGTATTTCTCAAGCTTAATTTTTTGATGCACCCCAACCCCAGCCTCCCCCAGCCCTCACCTCCCTCCTGAGTGCCCCCCCTCAGGCTTCCACCCCCCACGCAAGGCTGGAACCGTAGTTCCGGTGATGGAGAAGCTAGAATAAGCGAACCCACCCCCCCTAGAAACGCTGCCAAATAAACAAAACCTAAGCCAGAGAAAGAGATATGTCATCACAGGACATCAAATAGTTGCTGAGAAGCAAGAAGACAATTTAAGAGCACAAAGACATGTTCGACAGCAATTACATGTTTGCACAATTAATCTAGAAATGATTTTGCTTGGATCTCAGACTTAAAAAATTTAGTCTGGCCCTGGTGTATGATTTTAAGTTTGGATGGAAAAAGCAGAAAAACCTGTGGCCCCTTAGATTGAAAGGGGGCAATCAGTTGACGGAGCTGCCACCTCCGTTCTACCGTGGCTGGACAGAAGTCCGGCCCCACAAAAAATTGACATCCTTTTCCAGATCTTTGCCTATCAGGCCTGGCTAAATCATAAATGTTATCTCTGGCTAAGAAATTATGTAGTCAAATTAAAATAGCACGAGGTCTGTTATGGGTCTACCCTGAGCGCTGCTTTGGTTTAAAAGGAAAACGATGGGCACGTTGGATCTCCACCCGCCAGTCCCATTACTTCACCTCTGGAAATGCTTCTGAAAGCAAGTCCACAACAAACTGGCGAGTGTCTGACCCTTCCGTACCCTCCGGGACCCCCAAAATTCTTAAGTTGTTGCGACAGGCCCGATTTTCAATGTCAACCAGTTTTGCTTGAATGTCTACCCTTTGTGACTGAATTTCATCCAACGTAGATTTTTGAATCACCAAATAGTCTTCCAATGAAGAAATCTAAGTCTCTGCCTCCGTGACCCTGGTGGCAATATCTGTGCAAGTATTGATAACTCTACGCAGGGAATTTTGGTCCCTGCGACAAGCCCCCTGTGCTCGGGCGCTTTCTTGCCTCGTCTCCTCTTGATGAGCCATTATAGTTTGATAGATAATATCGAGAGAGATTTCCGCCGGCGGTGAGCCTGGGTAAGATTCCAACACAAATGGTGCTAGAGCTTGGGAAGCGGGCTGAGCTGATAAAGAATAGTCCCAGGCTAACGAGCCTAAATTATCCCCAGAATCATGAGGTGCCTTCCGAATTGTAGGGAGACCACGAGAAGTAGCGATGGAATTCAATAGTTCCTTAGTGCGCCAATCACCCAACTCGCTGCCCTCATCATCAGTCCAGTCTTTGTCTAGCCCGTTGTCATCCACTGAAGATCCCATGTGCTCCGATACTGAATAGAAATTATCCCCATCTGTATCCGCTTCAGAGCTAGCGGATGTTACTAGGAGCTGTACTGGCTCACTGTGGGGGGCTAGTAAATGAGAATTAGGCTTAGAAACTGAGGGGAGTACATCTCCCAGAATCCCGCTTGCGTGTGCCTCCAAACCCAATATAGGACTAATAGCTGTAGCAGCCCCGGGGAGTGTGTCTAAGGACTGTAGTTGCTCAGTTTGGACAGTTTGAATTGGCTGTTTACCCACCACAATGTTTTTGCCCCCAGCCGTAGGGGAAGAAGAATTAACAAGAGTTATTGCCTTACCGGCTGTAGCTGAGGCTGTAGCTGTTGTTGCTGTTATGCCGAGGGCAGCATGCTCTGTAATAGCCATAGAGGGAGCAGCAGGGCTCTGGGTGACCTTAGCAGATGAACCAACCCGAGTTTTGAACTGTGTTAGAGGCTTCATTGATTTAGCAGTGACAGCCTTTTTCGAAATATCACTCAGCGGTACCGCTGCTTGTGGAGGCATGGAGCGAGCTGGTACCAACGCTGAGGCAGGAGTAGGCGCTGATACCGCTCCGGTTTTGGCCACGGCTCGCGGCAGGGTCTTCAATTGGTTTTTTGGGAGCATCTCAGCGGTGGTGAACGATCGGGCGATCCGGCCCGGCTGTCTATGTTGAATGCGGTGAAATGCGGAGAGGCGTCCACCAGGGTGACAGCGCGATGGCAGGACTCTGCACGGGAAGCCGAGACGATGGACACAAAGCCACCAAAGCATCCTCGGTAAGCCGGCTGAAAAAGCACTTAATCAGAGCCTCGTGTACACCGCATATAGGAACTGGCAGCGGTTAGGTGGGGGGAGGAGAACGCCAACACCAGCTCACTCGGCCCGAGTACCGGCCGCCATCTTGCCTCGCTGTCCACCTGCCAAATCACCTCACTGCAGTTCGGCTGAGCACTGTTTATTCTTTTTCCCCCTACTCCTTTGTATACTGCCCCTTCTCACTCAGCAAACCTTGACACATGCACCATTGCCACCACCACTATTCCAGGAAAAGCTCTTACAAATTCCCCTTCCATTTTCACCCTGCAGCAGCCCCAGTATATGTGGATCTGCAATCCAAATCGACAAGCTCCACAGCCCATGGACAGGCAGTGAAAAGGAAGAGGACAGAAGTGTGTGCTAAATCCAAGCGATCACGATTAATTCCTAATAGTCTGAACAGGGACTTTGTGGGCCTTGACAAGGATAATCTGGAAGATATATAATGGGAGCCCTGTGTGACAAAATGCTTAATGGTATGGATCTAAAACTAAATCCAGTCTTTTAGCGGCTGGGTCTAGTCGAGGCAGAATTATATAAACTCAATTCTATTAACCATCTCCCCTGAGGCGTGTCCTTACGTGGCTGTATTATCAAATGTACCATGTCTGTTACCCAATTCTATTCATTCTTTTTCCTGTTAAAAAATACGGTTCCCCACTGGGTGCACAATAGTGCTCAATTACCTTGTCCAGAAGCAACTGTATATTCTGATGGACCAAATAGTGAGAAGGATTGGTCTCCTGGTAAAAAGCTTTCAGGGTGATTGTTTGATTGTAAATTTGAGGTCTCCTGCTATTGTGAAGAAGTTACTAGCCAACTGCTATTTCTCCAGCGGATTATGTTCTGGTATCTCTCTGCTCCCTTAGATTACTTTTACCACCATCTCAACCCAAGACATATACTCAACATTTATCTACTGAGACCCTTGATCCCTAGAAGTATTACAGCCAACCCTTATTTGATTCCTTCCACATCTACCCTCACTAAGTTCAATTGACTGAATAAAGCCCACAGACTTGTAGTCATCTCGCCTATCTCGGCTCAAGGAGATGGCACTATAATATTCGGGTTCCCAAGATTAGTTCCATCCATTTTCTCTCTACATATGTTTAGCCCATGACTTGAGGCAGCGTATAACTATGTTTTGACCCAAGGCTACCAACATGCGATAACCACTCTCCTCTGACTAGTTGTTTGTTGAGGACAAGGGCAAATCTATGATTATGGCTCACCAGCCTTTGGTATCAGCTGGGCTCTCTTCTTTTTATGATAACTTGCGCTCTAACACCAGCTATTGTTTGAAGGAACATTGGTGGTATTAAGTCAAAGCTTGACGACCCTGCATGGGGCTAATTTATTGACAACCATGCACTCTGCCTTTTTTAGGATGCATGGGTGATTGTGTATTTAGGTGTGGTTTTAAGAGCTTTACTGTTCCCGCAACCAGCTCCTAAGCTGTGCGTCCATCCATGGACTGCTTGCCTGAGGGAATACTACCCTTTTCTGTTCTGTAGCAAAACTTTAAATAGGATCGCCAGACATCCAAGGGCTAATTATCTCCTTCCCTAAGGCCATTCCCTTCCTGTTAGTTAATATTTACAGTCAGAGTGTGGGGAATTGTCAGCAATCACCACCCCTCAAACTGATAAAGGAGATCTTGGTCCACCATTCAGTATTCCATCATGATATCGTGGCAGGCAATTGAAATTACACCTATGAACCCAATGGCATCATGCAGGAGTTGTGCCAAGAAGAGGACATGATTTGCAGAATCCTGAATTAACTTCCCCAGGTAATAGAAGGCTCTCAAGAGTGGCCCTACAATTGGTATACCTTACCTTAACCACGGATTGCGGGCCTGTAATGGTTGTTTGACTTCAATACCATTCCAGCCCCCACATTTAAAAGAGGGTCGTAAGTAAGCGTTATTGATTACAGTATCTTAGATGTTAAATTGTGGGGAATGATGGAGGGTAGGGAAGCATCTTAGGGATGAGAGTGATCATAACCTCCTAGTTTATACTATGAAGGAGTTGTTCTTCTATGTTCTACCTCCTCCTTCTCACTAGTATGACCAACAACTGGAGGTTACGATCAACCGCCCAAACATAAAGTGGGAGGCAATGTGTTCTTACCCTAAGGCACTTTAAAATATGTATACAATCACTGCCTTCCACATGGAGACCATGCTTGATAACTGAGGGAATAAAAAAATGATTATAGCTGAGCCTAATGAGGTGATTTAAAGAGACTTCTTTTTTAAGGCATCCGCAAGGTCATTGCCATATGGGCCTGCGAATGAGTGGTTTACACAGCATTGTCGAGAGGAAAAGATAAATCTCTTTAAAGTAATCAAATAACTAGGTAACCAGGAGATAAGTAAATGCAGAGCACACCACTGGTGGGTAGTAAGGCAAGCTAAGGCCACATGGGAGCTCAACAAGTGAAATGTTTTATTAGTTGCTGCCACCAGTAATGACTCAAATACATTTTGGTGAATAGCAAGCACAAGTGGCAGGGATCTACGGAAGTCAGCTGAGTCATCTATTTTGCCCTGCGAGTGGGCTGCCCATTTCGGGAACCTTCACTCCTGCGCACATTAAACTGATTTGGACAACACTAGTCTGGAGGGAGCTATCACACCTAATCCGCACTCTACGCCTATTCTCTTTACCCTAGCTGAGACGGCCCATGCGTTAGCATCATTCAAGCAAGGGAAGGCTCATGAGTTAGACAAGATTCCAGCGGATTTTTTTTAATCCAGTCTCAATATGTGGGAACCTTAGCTCAATACTGTGACAAACGCAATTGTGGTAGTAATGTCTAGCACTTGGAAAGGGACAGAGATTGTCGCAATTTTCAAGAAGGGAAGTCCAAGCATCCCCTCAATTTATCGGCCAATGAGCCTCTGCGATAATCTCCAAAAGGTCTTCTGCAAACAAGTCTTGGAGAGACTTTTGGATTGGATTAATAACAACAATAACCTATCCAATTTACAGGTAGGATTTTGATCTAAGATGATTTCATTTCACCAGCTCGTCTGCTACGTTTTGGCTAAGCAGAAAACTGTAGATATTGGAGGAGGGAGAACTTTGTGTAGCATTCATTGATATTCGTGCTGGCTTCAAACTGGTGCCGAGGATTAAACTATGAGAGGCCTTATGCTGGCTGGGGATGCCCTGTAATCTGTTAAACACGATTATGCGCCTTCATGAGAGAAACTTTGCCAGGGTTCGATGTGATACAAAAGGAGAATTAACACAGGCAATTACTATTGAGAAGGGTGGATGCCAGGGCTGAGTCTTGGACTTCACTCTTTTTCTCTTTAATTTTAACTACTGTGTCAAGTTCTTGACTTGTGTTAATGATGCCCCTGCTCTTGTAGGACAGAAAGTCCTGACGCTTTTTTTTGTCAATGATATCCATCTCTTGACCAAAACCAAGATGGAACTCTAAAATCTTGCGCATAAATTCAACTTGTTATGCCTTGAATATGGTCTCAGAATTATTGTGTCTAAGTCAAAACAGATGACATATTCTAGTTACAAAAGAGTGAAGAGTGCTGTGAATCTAGGTGGTGAAGTATTCGAAAGGGTCAGTGAATTCTGATATTTGGGGATTTGATTGACTGCCTCTGGCCTCTGGAACCAGTATACCCTCAAAAGTTTGTACCTTTTAACCCATAGAGCAGGGGCAATTCTTAGGCTTGCTAAAAAGGCTGCATGGTTTCCCTTTTTCCCCTCAATTGAGATCTATAAATCCAAAGCTAGGGGTACGGCACTATACTGAGCCGAACTTTGGGGACACTGCCACTTTGGTCTACTGGGTACCAATGAAAATTCTTTTATTAGAACCCTCACTGGTCTAAGGAGGGAAACACCCCTTGTGCCATTAGCATTAGATCTCAATTTTAATTTTGTGTCCTAGTTGACCGCCTTAAGACTGTTACTTGGGGCACAAATGAATTGAGCCCCTACAAAGAAAGCCTTATCAATCTATACCCCTTAAAAAAGATTAAGTGGCTTGTCCATGTCAAAAAACATGAATAGAGCTAGGATTAGCCAATTTTTGGGAACAACCCATCATATATAATAGCCACAGCGGGTGAGGAGGTTAAAACTAGATTTTGGGAGAAAGTTGCTGCTCAGAGGGATTTGTCTAGTCGCCCAGGTTGACTTACTAGATGTTTTATATTGCATAAATCTGTGCCCAAGGCAGAGGATTTTTTAAATTGTATTTGACCTGCATGTGCCCACTCACTGTTCTTGAAGTTTTGGTACAGCACACTCCCAATTACTGTCTTTACTTCACTGCGGGACTCTGCCAAGCCTGGGCCCACTTGCTGGAATGCATGCATAGTGTTGGGTGCAACTGAGGAACACGCTTTTCTGGCCGAAATATGCGAGCCAGAGGCATGTGGATTGCACACTTATGCCGGCTTTTGTGTATAACAAATCAAGTATATGTCCTTAGGATTTGTAAAAGCAATCCCTTGTCTGTGATTGTGGTGGCTATGCCTGAATTCTTACACAATTGGCCAAAAATTGTTAGATTGATCGTAAAAACGTATGTCCACTGAAATAATTTTTTTTTAGGTTTTAATTGGAACTTTTTAATACTCTTGAATGGTGCGATTTTAATCTATGTATCTCGCAGAATTGCTTTTAACTATAGAAGTGTTTTATGCTTTGATGATGAAACTATGTTTTCAATCAATCAAATAAAATGTGACTCTGTACCTGTGCCGCATTATGGATGCGGGCGCAGAGGCAAACATGCCAGTAGGAGGCACACTGATAGTGTGTCATAAAAGGTGGTGCATTGTCAGTGCGGCCCTGGAGGGCAGCCCTCTTGAGGTGTAGATGGTGGTCCCAGGGACCTCCCCACACACTTATCTGTAGGCAGGTGCAGTAGCTAGCTGCATCTGCCTGCAAGGGGATCTCTATCCCCTCTTCAAAGTATAGCTGGGTTAAATCCTGTTCAGTGAAACACAGACGGCTTTGAAGCAGCTTCTTTGTATTTCACTGAAAGCAGTGACCCAGGGCAGGGCAATTACGTGCCTGCCCTCGGGGGCAGCACTTTCATTGTAACAGGGTGCACTGTTCTGGTTTGCACCGGGGGCACCAGTTTAAAGCTGCACTGTGATGCAAACAAAGAGTGCACCCTAATACTAATAGGGGTCCTGGTACGGCAATAAAAAACATGTAAAATAAGAAAAGTAAACATAACATTAAAATATTAAAGTATTAGAAGCCATTTACACTAGCCATGTTATATTCTATTTATCTGTGTAGCGCACTAATCACCCAAGAGGGTATCCGGGCATTTGGGAAGTGTGCATATTTGTGGTTCCCAAGGTGCTTACACAAAGATCCAGGTCTTTAGCTTCTTGCAGAACTAAAGAAGTGAGGAGTAGGATCTGATGTGCTGAGGGAAGTCGTTCCATGTCTTAGGTGTGATGTAGAATGAGTGACCTCAAGTTCTGCTTTTGGGGAAGCATGGAATGTGTGCGAGTGACAGTGAGGCAGAGAATAGGTGTCTGGTAGATTTGTGAAAGTGCAGGCAGTTTTTCAAGTATTCTGGCCCTGTGTTGTATAGAGCTTTGTAAGTGTGCATGCAAAGTTTGAATTGCTGTGCTTGTGAATGAGAAGCCAGAGGAGCTTCCTGAGCTGTGATGTGATGTGGGTGCACCGTGGGAGGTTGAGTATGAGTCTTGCAGCGGTGTTTAGGATGGTCTGGAGTCTGTATAGGAGTTCTTTGGAGATTACGGCATATTGAGTGTGGCATAGCCCAGCCTTTTTGTGTTGAGTGCTTGTGTGACAGTTTGTCTGGTCTTCTGAGGCAACCATTTGAAGATTTTTCGCAGCATAGGTAGGATTGAGCTTGTTGTCTAGGTTGATCCCTAGATTTCCTGTGAGGTCTGTGGATGTTGGTTCTAGCTCTAATGGCCACCAGGTGGAGTCCCATGGGGAGTTCTTGTTGCCGAAGACCAGTACTTCCATCTTATAGGAGTTGAGCTGTGGGCAGTTGGCTCGCATCCAGTCTTCCACCATGGTCATACAGTTGATGAAGTTGGTTCTGATGGTGGTTGTTTTGTCTGCCAGGGAGAGGATCAGTTGGGCATCATCAGCCTAGGTGATGATGGTGATGTCTTGTGATCAGATGATGTTGATGAGCGGTGTCATATCTACTTTGAAAAGGGTGAGGCTGAAGGATGATCCCTGTGGGACTCCGCATATCACTTTCTTGTTATCGGATGTGAAACGTGGCAGCCTGCCCCTTTGGGTTCTTCTGTGTGCTCAACAACCCTTTTGCAAGGTAACTTGTAGGTATCCATACATCTCTAAAGGAGATTCTGGAGAAATCACAAGCATGCAGTTAGTAATTTGAATGCCTGAAACAAGAACCAATAGACCCCAAACTTGAAATTTCATAGGATGTCCTGTTTACCTACATCACCATGCAAAGTCAAGGCATAATGCAGAAATCACAAACTAAATGTCTTTTTAAGATCGGATTATGAACAAAGAGTAATCTAAAAGCTGTTATCTCAGGTAGATATTTGGGAACCACCAGAATCTCCAAATTTCCCAAGGGTAGAGGTCTTCAAACTGTGGGCTGCACCCCAGTGGGTTGGGTACATGTATTGCAGGAGCACAAACGAAGAGATTTAGGCCTGTCTCTGAGCACTCGCAGCTAATGCTGCCAACATAGTGTTTTCCTTACAGTATCCATCCAAGGAGTCTAATGTTCTCCGGAGGCTGACTCCTGTTTGGTTTAGCAGCACCACACTATCTGCATATTGTAGTGATGATACAGAAAGTTTCCCATTCTTGGAAAATGCGAATACGCTTGGTTCAGTGGGTTGTAACATCTGGCAAGAATGTTTGAATATAGGAGTTGGATTGCACGAATGAGGTTAGATGGAATGTTCCTAGCTTGAATTTTCTTCCGAAGTAAACTCCTGTTAACGTGTTTGAAAGCTTTCGAAAAGTCTATAAAACAGATAAAAAGCAATTGGCTTTTGCTGACTTGATCTTTCGACCAGTATCTGAACCCTACTAAATTAACCAGCGTACTCTAGTTGGGTCTGGTTAAAAGGAAATAACTTTTCGGATGCAGACGCATATTTCCGGTTCATTATTAGAAGCCTTGAAAAATGTTTTGCCTCAGTGTTCAGCAATGCAATTAATCAACAGCTCTCATGATTTGCATACAGCCCCTTTGTGTAAAGTGGATAGAGCGTAGAACCTCACCAGGAGTAGGAGACTGATTTGGTTTTCAAAAAGCTGCTGTCCAATGTGTGGGGTCTTGTTTGAAGATAATTGCTTCGGAACCGCTGCCTTTGCACTAGCAGCGCTGGGATGCCTACAGGTTGCCAGAGCTATATAAGTGATACACAGAATAGAATAGAATGCTGGGGGAACCTGCATTGCTGTCATCCACAGGGAGTAGCCATTTATGCTGCTCCCTATGAGCGGGAGCAATCTGTTGATCTGTTTCCCTGCCCGCATCAGTGCGGGCAAAGAAACAGATCATAAGTCTGCTCCCAGTCAGCTGGAGCATTTTCAAAGCTCCTGACCAATGGGAGCAGACTTCGTGTTTGCTCCAGTTGCACAGGAGTCTTGAAAATGCTCCCGCCAGGCAGGAGCAAATAAAAGTGTCCCTGCCCTCGCTGGTGCGGGCAGGAAAACTGCTATGTCCCATGGGTGGGCTCCCTGGGACACAGTATGTGAGCCAGCCATGGTGGATAGGGTTCCTGGGGCCATTAAATGCTCAGCTGCCCCATTCAGTTTTTTCCTCAGGTTCAACCCTTGGGAGATGGGGTGTCCAGGGCCTTTTAAAGGCTTGGGGGCCACGTGGCCCTTAAAAAATGCTGTGGGTCTCTGGGGAATTGAGTTCTCAAGACCAAATACGGTTCGAAGAGGGAGGCCCATTCTCCTTCCTCTAAAATACTAAATTGGACCCTGGGGGATGGGGTCTCTCCTTTAAAAGAAAACACATGGCCCCAGGGGATGGGGCCCCTGGGGCCTAATAAGGCTCAGGGAGGAGGGCCGCGTAGTCCCCCCTCCTGTTTTAAATAAGAAATTACCCCTGAGAATGGGGTCCCCCAGGGGACCTATTAATCTCAGGGAGGGAGGCCACTCTCCCTATTTAAAAAAAAAAACATTATGGGTTTGTCCAGGGGACTAATACGGCTCGAGGAGGGGGCTGTGCATTTTTTATTATATTTGACCCCAGGGAATGGGCCTAATAAGGGTCAGGTAGGAACCTGAACCCCCGCTTAGTTTCTGGCCCTGGGTAAAGAGGCCACTAAGGCCACAAATTACATAAGGGATGTCACAAAACATGTCATTAATATATCAGGTCATAAGCAGTGCGTGGTGAAGGCGCAAGTTGTTGCTAGCTCTTCTAATAATAACCAGTATATTTCTGTGTTTTTTTTTCAAACCATTAAAGTTGCTTTAACCTTTGTTTTTTGCCCTTGATTAAGTGCTCGTTTGCACGAAAAGCGTTGGGCGCAAGAAGAAAGATGAATTGTCCTGTTTTCCATGGTGCAGCTTCCCCCAATAAATGTGGTGATACTTACCTCCAGTGTGTCGCTTCCTTAAGGGGATA
This sequence comes from Lissotriton helveticus, assembly GCF_964261635.1. Lineage (NCBI taxonomy): Eukaryota > Metazoa > Chordata > Amphibia > Caudata > Salamandridae > Lissotriton > Lissotriton helveticus. The sequence continues at coordinate 712,602,711 of NC_136065.1, read as the reverse complement.
ACCTCTTTTCGTTGGATTTATAACGGCCCATATTGCCGCACGGAAGCCCCGCTGCGGTGTAGCGGACCCATATCGACACTGGGTGGCGCCTTTCTGTGAAGGGACAGGAGTAACGCGAGGGAAGTTCTAAGGTGCAACCTGGACTAAAACAATACATTCTGCCAACGCACTTGCGATTCAATGGTCAGTGATGGGGCAGCGCACCACAACTCACTTGAGAAGCACAGACAGGGACTATAGGAACCAGCAGGCAGTGCGCCTATACACGCCCACTGAGGCGGGCCTCGTGAACAATACCAGGTGCTTGATTAGTGGTGGGAGTGCTTAAGACTGTTTTTGCCCATGATTAAGTAACTGTTTGCACGAAACGCGTTGGGCGCAAGAAGCTAGGTGAATTGTCCTGTTTTCCATGCTGCAGCTTCCCCCAATAAATGCAGTGATATTTACCTCCAGTGTGTGGCTTCCTTAAGTGGATAACCTTTTTTCGTGTATATATATATATATTACCTACTGGCGGTCGCAAGTAGGTATATATAGTTAGGATTTTTTCTCTATGGGTTTTTTGAAAATTCTATGTCTAATAACTTTGGCGTTTGTGGACGGAATTGGCTGAAATTTTCAGGAAAATGGCACATTTTGTTTCTGAGCAGCCCTTGAAAATTTGGGGGGGGTTCGTCAAGGGGGGGCTGAGAAAAAAGGGGGGTCCCAAAACGTGTTTTTAACATTGAGTTTTCCATAGGGCGGTTGGCCTCACTTTTAGCCCGAACGGCTGAATGGATTTGCACGAAACTTGGCAAAATTGTAGGGACTGGTAGCCCGATGTGCCTTTTGTAGGTCTCAATATATGTGCTCCAGTGGATTTTGAGAAATTAACGTTTAAAGAAAGATATATATCTGTAACAGCGGACCGGGCAGCGCTCCAGGACGCATACTTTTCGCGCAACGGAGCTTTGTGAAGCGAAGCTGATTGGTTCTCCGGCGTCTGTCAACATTCCAAACAGTCCGTAGCGGCCGCCATCTTGTCTCTCGGTAGGATCGAGAGACAAGAGGAGGCCAAAGCGAAGGGGCAAATGACCATAAGGGGGAATAGTAGATCCTCGCTGACCCCCTACGTTTGATGTGGAGGTTTTAAAAGGGCCCCGCGGGGCAAAAAAAAAAATAATAATAATAATCGAACGGCTGAATGGATTTGCACGAAACTTGGCAAAATATTAGGGACTGGTAGCCCGATGTGCCTTTGCTAGGTCTCAATATATGTGCTCCAGTGGATTTTGAGAAATTAACGTTCAAAAAAAGATATATATCTGTAACAGCGCTCCGCTTCGCGTACTTTTTGCGTTACGGAGCTTTGCGAAGCTGATTGGTTCTCCGGCGTCTGTCAACATTCCAAACAGTCCGTAGCGGCCGCCATCTTGTCTCTCGGTAGGATTGAGAGACAAGAGGAGGCCAAAGCGAAGGGGGAAATGACCAGAAGGGGGCATAGTAGATCCTTCCTGACCTCTTAGGTTTGATGTACCATTTTGCCAAGTTTGGTGTAATTCCGTTCAGCCATTCAGGCTGTAGACGTATGTAAATGTCCTATGGAAAATTGCATGGGGAAAACACATTTGAAAGTGTTGAAATTTAGAACCAATTAAAATGTTACTTTGGTTTTGTATTTGTGTGTGATGAAAGTTAATTGGTTATGTATATATTTCAAATGAGAGGAAACCACACCATTTTGTGATACTACTGTCTGAGGTACATTTGTGAGGAATTTTTGGTGGTGAATTTCTGGTGTTTGATTTACACAGTACTAACACTTCTCCTACTTTTAAAAAGGTGAGTTGTTAATTTGTAAGGGGAACTATGTTGTACACTTGAAGATAATTTGAAAAATGTTTTCTGTTATTTATTTGCAGTCCTTCTGTTATACTAAATACTTGATAAAGTTAGTTTTATATTATGTATTACTAAAAACGATAAATGAAAGTGATTATTTTTTTCTGCAATTTACAGCAAGCAATTTCAAAATAAAATGGCTCACAATGAAGAGACCGTGGCAATTTCTTTTGAATTGTCCACTACATTGATTGAAATTGAGAGCACCAATAATGAAATATTGTCACAAGGAGGACATGACTTGTATGATTCCATTAGATTGATTGAAATGGACAGCACCAAGAATGAAATATTGTCACAAGGAGATGACTTGAATGATTCCACTACATTGATTGAAATTGAGAGCACCAATAATGAAATATTGTCACAAGGAGGAGATGACTTGTATGATTCCATTAGATTGATTGAAATGGACAGCACCAATAATGAAATATTGTCACAAACAGGAGATGACTTGAATGATTCCACTACATTGATTGAAATTGAGAGCAGCAATAAGGAAATATTGTCACGAGGAGATGACTTGAATGATTCCACTACATTGATCGAAATTGACAGCACCAATAATGAAATATTGTCACAAGGAGGAGATGACTTGAATGATTTTTTTGATCAATCTCTTGATGGCGAATTTATCGAGTGTTTGGAGACCATAGAGTTACAAGAATCATCATTGGAGACTTTTCATGAGGACATTGCTGATGAGGACATGTTACTAGTTCTTTCAAATTTAGAAAATTCTGAAGAATAAATTTATATTTAGAAATCAAAAATTGTTTGAGACATTATTCATTTTTATTTTTAATTTGAGGTTGTAGCGAAGTGATTGTAGTATAAAATGAGACTTATAGTATAGAGTGCAACATTTTTATGTTACATGGTAAGTTTACTCATATTTACTTCCCTTCTGCCACTATATTATCTCCAATGTGTATTTGACATCTCTTCTTCATCTCCGGCCTCCTTTCTCTCACTGTGTGTCTCCGATGCATCTTATCGCTGCTATTTTGTGTAATTACAGAAGAGAGTAAAATAAAATAGTTCGGAACGTGAAAAGGGGGCAAAGTAGAGTACTCCTCACCCCCTAGGCCTTTTTAGGCGGTCCCAAAAGGATCAGTTTCTGCTTTCCTGAGAGATTATGGTACGAGTTCCATATACCACAATAACTTGCATTACAACATGCAAGATATCTATCTCCTATTACCAACTTTTGGAGATATTCGCGCTAAGCGCGAATATCTCCAAAAAGTAACACCTGCCCTGAGCAGTTCTTAGCCATGTTATCCAATGGGAGGTGGATAACATGGCTAAGAGCATTAGCTCGGTAATGCATGAATATCGCTGAGTTTTTAGCGATATTCATGCATTGCGGCCGTTTTTTATCGCATTTGCGATAAACCTTGATAATAGCAAGGTTTATCTTCGATAATTTCTGACGATGCTTAGTGGTAAAAAATTCGTTGGTAAGCATCGTTAGCGATAAATATCGCTTAACTTTGGTAATATGCCCCAACGTCTGTTAACGTTCGATTCGAAGGAAATGAGGAAGTGTTGAAAAACATTGTCTGCGCCATCTTGCCTTTTTTGAAATGCCACACTTTTGTCGTGCACGGCAGCCATTTTAGATGTCTTGACCAGACCCACTCTCTGCACGCTGTCGATTCGTAGATGGCTCCTCACCCACGCAAGCATCTTCCCCAGGCACTGGTCACCACCGCTCTCTGTCTTATGCATGGGCAATAAACCTCCCCCCATCTGCGCTGCTCTTCCCTGAGAATCACACTCTGTGCCCGCCCGACACCTCCCTTTCGCCCTATTCACTACCGCACCCTCTGACACTCCTTTTCCTCTGTGTCCGATTGTCCAGGCTATCAGCTAGCCCTGCAGATGTAGTTTATGGCCCCAGCTGTAAAGAATCACCCCTCTTCAAAGGAGTTATAGTAGATCAAGGCCCACACCCGATGAGATCCGTCACACCACACGTGTTCCTACTATCTGAAAACCATCCTGTATTGTGATTGGGGAGGGGACCGAGCCTGAAGCGGAAGATTCCAGGAATGACTCTTTGTACATCAAAGTTTTTACAATTATGTGTCACATTAAAAATATATAGCACTCCAACAAAGTAGTAGGAATATAAAACTTTAATAACATATAAATATATACAACAAAACAAAAACAGTAAAAACATTTAAACAACGAAGAGACCGTGGCAATTTCTTTTGAATTATCCAATAGATTTATTGAAATTGACAGCACCAATAATGAAATATTCTTGTCAGTAGCGGTCTGTTGTGCGAATAGTTCCAAGGCAGCAGAACGCGCTGAAATCTAGATGGCACGAAGGTGATGTCTAGTAAGTTGCCGCCCAGCAAATAACGGCGTGGGGCGCCGCGGGGGTGAGTGAGTCCAGTAGGCACCACAGCTATTCTTACCGGCATTGCAGAATTACTGCTGGGGACAATGCCTGTGCTGTAGCAGGGTCACAGCAGAAACAAAAAGGATTCTGTTGAAGATGTTGTTGGTTTTCAATTTGAAAACAGTTCTGGTGTCAACTGCTATGCTAATGTAGTGGTTAATGTTTTGTTTTCTCTAGAAAATGTAAAAGAGGGGGAGGCAGTCCAAAGTTCCGTTAAAAGGGCAAAGGAAAGGATCGGTGGTTTGAACTATCAGTCAAAAAGGGGAGGGGGTGCAATAATTTTTCCTACCGGGTCACACTGTGCTTTCACCGGAAGTGAGGTCTGCAGGATTCTAGTAATTCAAAGTGAGGCTGGCGCCAGCATGGGAGCGCCGACGTCCCGCAGATACAGTTTCCTCACTCCACGGGCGATCATGGCAGTCATTCCCCATCGGGGGTCGGAGACTCCCGCGGCTCCTCTAGAATCTTCAAGGTCGTGGAGGACTACGGTGGTGGAGTCAACCAGTGACCGGGCCATTTCTTTATCCTGGGCCCGCTCTTGCCAGGTAGACCGCCATTTTGAGAGTTCGGCAGCTACCGGCGATCGCGGGGTCACATGAGCGGACGGGCTCCACCCTGCCGGGCGAGACGTTGCAGCATGGCCACAGTGGAAGAACCCTTTTCCGGGCGCCTGGAGCGCTGAGGGTGCAGCTGGGAAGCCTCCACCTGGGGAGGCGGGAGAGGCCTGTTCGCACCGTCTCTCCCTCCCAGTGCACCCCACGGCGTCTCGCTTGAGATTTGTTATGGCCGGACCAGGCGATGAGGACGAGGGGGGGGGGGGTCGGAGGCATGTGCAAGACATCCCCCCCCCAGTGTTGTCGCAGCCATTATTCAAGAAAGAAGAAGTGTCCCGTCCGTCTTCGGGCCGGGCTTCCGGTAGATGTCGGCCGGACGCCCCTGGCTCTGGCCCCATGAACGGGTTTCTTGGTTTATCGGCTGCAGCCGGATCCCGTCGGCCTCGGCCCCCCGACCGTTGGTGGCCGGACCGGAAGAGCATGTGGCGGGACTACCTGCAACTCTCAAGGGCCACCGCGGCCGGACTGGGAGAGAGAGGGGAGGGTCGAGGAGACATTCCCCCCCCCTGCAACTGTTCAGCGTTGTAAAGGCAATCCCCTGGCCGGGTCCCGCTGGCCTCGGCCTCTCCTCCGGCTACACCCTACGTTAGGATCTCCTGGCCGAGGCGTGGCAGCAGGACCTGCCTTATATGGGCTGCTCCCGGCTGGGCGTAGTCGGAACCCTGCCCCACCTTGGAAGTTTCCAGAGTGGGGGCGGATGTTCTACTGACTTGCATTTTCCCTAGTCTATCGATTTTTTTGGCGTGGCAGGCGGTGGGACAGCGAGGGGTGATTTGGTTTCTCTTACTGTTTTTCTGGTCTCTCACCACTGGCATATTTTAACGTTTTCTTGTTTCTAGGACATTAATAGGTTTTATCATTACGTTATGTTATCGTTTCTTTGTTCGTTGTTTAATAAAAGTTCATGTTCATCAGTGGCCTACTGATTTTCGTTTTCCTATTCTTTTCTTTCCAGGTTGTTTCATGCTAAAGTTTCTGTTAACAGGATACAGTGATCACTTCGTTATTATTGCATATGTCCTTTTCACTAGGGGTGCTCTCTTGTCGGGCCAGATGACATATCTCTAGTAAATGGTCCGGGTGAAACAGGTGCATCAATCAGTGGGGAGTAGATAGGCATGACAGATTACAACGGGGGAGAAAGGTCCGCATTACGTACCCTTTCACTACTTGCAAAGATTTTCCTACGTTTATTTGCAAACAGGGAATACCTCCAAAAAGAACTAATTCCCAAACAGTCAATGTTAGGACAATCAATCAATCAATGAGGAATGAAATAGGTACGACGTGTTAAAGGCTTGCGTTACCTACCCTTCACTATCTGCAAAGGGAGAGAGAATATTCCTATTCTTCCTCGTTTGCAGGCAGAGAAGATCCTTAAGAGAATTAACTTCGAACAATTCAAGGCTCGATTCAAACAATCAACAAGGGGTACTGTGAACACAAATGAACGCCGCTTATGTACATACGCATTGCTATTTTCAACAGGTTGTTCCTAATGTTTCTATTTTAGCGAGGTCAAAAAGAGATCCCATTAGTGGCCTACTGATTTTGCTCGATTCCTTTTGTTTTTTTACACGATTTTTCGCTATCTGCAAAGACTAAACAGAGTATTGCGACTCTGTGCTTGTTTGTAAATAGAGAATGAACCAAAGAGAACAATCAATCAAATGGAGACAGAAGCAGGCACGACGGATTACAAAGGGGGCAAAGGCCTGCGTTAACTACCCTTCACTATCTGCAAAGAGAGAGTACTCCTAATAGAAATGAGGGGTGGGGGGCAGCATTCAAAGCAGATCAGTGTGCATAAACACGAAAATGTTTTTACTTACCACGTACTTGACATTCGACAGCTTATGATATTTGCTATTAAAAAACCATTGAAATTCACTGAAAAAACCATAGGTTATAGACCATATATAGTTAGGAATTAGCATTTACAAAACCTTGAAAATTCACTGAAAAAACCATAGGTTATACACCATATATAGTTAGGAATTAGCATTTAAAAAACCTTATTTTACTCACACAAAACCATTGAAATTCCATATATAGTTAGTTGCACTAACTATATATCGCGCACCCGCAATCCACTGCTGATCATGTCACATATTACATCATTCATGACATGGTCAGTGACATCACTGATGACATCTCAAATGACATCAATGACCACATCACTGATGATATCATTCATGTGACAATACAATGCATCTCCTCACGTTTTAATATAACCTCTGTTTCACCCAGTGTTAAATACAGAGTATAATTTTTGAAACCATTGACACACCAATACTAGTTACTACATACGTACTCACTGATTCCTACGTCTACACACACATTCACTCATTCACCCATACAATCATTCATACATACAATCACTCATCTTTACAACACTATCATATGCACTCATACACCTATACAGACACTTACACTCTGCCACTCATCCATGGAGTTACTCACACACCTAGTCAGTCCTGTAAAGAATCAATCACACTTCCATTTTCTTGTCTATACAGTTAAACATAGAGCACCTTACATTTTCAAACATATACTAACACATACTTACTTTCTTATACAATCATTGATACAAGTACACATTGATCTGCACAGAGTCACACACCTCCCAGCCAGCCACACACACACTCAGTCTCCTATACAAATACTTGGACAATCAATCAATAACCCATATAGTTAATCATATAGCTACTGATCAACACATGCAGCAGTTTACAGAACAACAGACATAATGATGCACAAATTAAGACAGTTTAGTCACTAACCCATGCACTCAGTGAGACACATTTAATCACTCACTCATACATTCAGTCATGCACCTACTAAATCCTTCGTCCAGACACTTATACATCTACTCATTCTTCAATATGTAAAACATATTTAAACTTTACAGAAACACACAGTCACTGGATGATGTCATCAGTGATCTCATCAGTGATGTCATTTGAGATGTCATCAGTGATGTCACTGACCATGTCATGAATGATGTAATATGTGACATGATCAGCAGTGGATTGCGGGTGCGCGATATATAGTTAGTGCAACTAACTATATATGGAATTTCAATGGTTTTGTGTGAGTAAAATAAGGTTTTTTAAATGCTAATTCCTAACTATATATGGTGTATAACCTATGGTTTTTTCAGTGAATATATATATATATGGATACGAGGACAATTAACAGATTTTAAATCGATCCTCCCATGCGATATAATGCGCAATACAACACCATTCTAAGATGGCGCCTATAGCGATATCTGAGGGTGCAGTCCTATGTTGCTGTCAATGACCATGTGGAAACTTTATTTAACATGCTGTTTGTGAATTATGATTAACACATTGACGAAGGCTCAGGCCGAAACGCGTCTGTGCGTTTTATCCACCTAAATAAATCTTTCAGTGGTTTATGTACCCTCCTTGAGTGCTGCATCTTTTCTTGGAGCCCTGAAAAGCTTGAGCGCGATATATATATATATATATATATATCGTAAAAAGTTCATTAAAGACAACCAGCCACTTCCACCACACAGGGAAGGTTCAGGATAGCGGGTGTGATTCCCGCTCACAAGCCAAGAGTAGGCAAATCTTGTCAGATTTTAAGATAAGCAGCCTATGCACAGGATGTCTGTTTCAGTGAGTTTTTAATGGCAACGCGTTTCAACCCAACCGCGTCTTGTCTTCGTCACAACCTCTTTACTGTAATGATTTGAGATATATATATATATATATATACATATATATATATATCCAAAACTAAGTTTGCCTGGAAGAAAGAGGGGCCCACGAGCAAGGTAAAGGTTTCAGCATTTAATTCTTTGTCAGGAGCGCAGCTCGCGAAATGGATGCAAAAACAGCAAATTCAATGAAAAGTCAGCCTGACGCGTTTCGTATTGCTACTTCTTCAGAGGCACTGACTCGAGCTTCAAGGCAGGCATTATTTAGGCAAAACCACGGCACAAGTAGCCGCCCAGGTGGGCGTTGCCGGTCGCAGGGCTTCATGGTACCTGTAGTGTAATGTCCTGTCCTCCTTCAGTCAGTGGTCTGCCTTGGAGCACACTGTTGATGAAGAGGTGAGACCACAGTGGGGTATGCAGAGTCACATCACAACTCCACAGCTGTCCTTTATCCCCAACAAACGCTCCTTGCTCCCAAATTGGTGGCGTTGTTAGGCGTCTCCGTGGGGGGCTGAAACAGCCCCAGGGCTGACCTCCACGGCTCAGGCACGCCGCTGAAATATCCAAAACTAAGTTTGCCTGGAAGAAAGAGGGGCCCACGAGCAAGGTAAAGGTTTCAGCATTTAATTCTTTGACAGGAGCGCAGCTTGCGAAATGGATGCAAAAACAGCAAATTCAATGAAAAGTCAGCCTGACGCGTTTCGTATTGCTACTTCTTCAGAGGCACTGACTCGAGCTTCAAGGCAGGCATTATTTAGGCAAAACAGCTGCGGAGTATATATATATCACAAAGAGTCCATCCCGCTCCAAGAAGAAGAGGGACGTACACATGGAAGGAATGAATAAGGCTTATTTATTATATTTAGGTCTCCCACGAACCCGGAAAGAAAGAGAGACGCGTTTCGCCTGCGCAGCAGGCTTTATCAATCTGTTTGACACCCGTAGACTTCAACTATATATAGCCCTCCTCTTTCACATAGGCAACAGTAAACATGGAGAACAGACAACGTATATAAACCCATGACTGGCAAAAACAGACTACACATGGCATAAATATAAAGAACATAGTGCAGAAAGTAAATAAGTACAAATAGCAGCATACTGCACAGCCATCAAGTTTTGCCAGAGAAGAATTATCAACACCTCCAAAAAAATGTATACATGTAAACATAAGTGTGTTCTCTGCCCGGAGATAACAATCTCAAATGCATTGATTCAAACAGATAGCGCCAAGAGCTCCCCAAAGCATGTAGCCTACTCAATGCTCCATATAAATAAAACATACTTTAAAAAGCGTGCTGAAATATTCTGTTTTTATAACTGTATAAACCCACACATTGCCACATTACTAAAAGGAACACAATTTCGCAAATATCACTTGCGGGTAGACAAAGCAGGATGAAATTATACTTCCAAATGCATAAACAACCTGGAACAAGTTCAAGAGATTAAGGGCTCATTAAACATCCACGGGGCTCAAATTACATCAACTGAATGCAATTGCGACCCTAATGTCCGCCTCCGGATGATCGCTGCTAAACAGTATGACTACAAAACCCAAAATCCCCTTTGATGGCTTTACCAAATCGAAGTCCGTGCACAATTATTAATGTCAGAGTTCCAAGTGTAGATATCAATAGTATTTAGTCAACTAAAAAAAGAATAATGTTCCATTAGAAGGGCTTCCAGGTCAACATGGCAATGGTGGTGGCAAGTCTCCAAAGTCACTTTTGGGAATAGCACGCATATACATTCATGCACAAACTAACACTGTCATACGCACTCATGGGGGTCGGAGGAGATCGATGCAAAGTAGGTTGATATAGTTAGGACCTTGTTTCCATAGAAAATCTGCAACATTCTATTTGGAATAACTTTGGCCCCTCTAAAATCAGCTGAACTACGTATTCCGATTTACTCACCTGTTATCAGGAGAGACCTCAGTGCTGCATCTTTTCAGCCCACTACTGATCCTGAAAAGTGATTCTAACCATACTTAGAGTAACTTGAATTTCCTTCCATAGGCTAACATTGACTGGTTTCACTTCGAAGTGTGGAGTTTTGGAACTTTAAAATATTCACCTAAAATCTTACGAACTACGAATTCCGATTTACTCACCTTTTATCAGGAGAGAACCCAGTGCAGCATCTTTTAGCCCAGCACTGACCCTGAAAAGTAATTCTAACCATACTTACCAGTAACTTGCATTTCCTTCCATAGGAACCCATTGTCTGGTTTTCACCAGAAAAGTTTCTAAGTGTCTTTTTTCACAAACGAAAAATATTCCCGAAAAATCGCCTGTATGACTTAAACGCATTCTTTCAACTATTTACAGGAGATGCACCAGTGCTGGATCCAGGATCCACCACTGAGTAAGAAAAAGTTATGATAACACTACTTACCTGCTAAGTGAATTTCCTCCCTTAGGATAACATTGGTGATTCTATGTGAAAACATTTCTTTGTGTCAACTTTTAAAATACAATAATAGTCCTTAAAAATCACTACTGTAACTAAAACACTTTTACTCAACCGTTTACAGGAGATGTCCAAGGACTGAATCTAGGATCCAGTCCTGTGGTTAGAAAAGTAATCCATAAAGTAACTAATTGCATTTAACTAGAAATTCGTATTGAGGTTAATGTTGCATTATGTTTAAAATTGTGTTGCCCATTGCAACAACTGTAACTACTGTACTTAAAAGTCTGTTGCCTATTTGCAAAGTATTTAAACTAAAGTAATTCATTCTGAGAAAGGATATTTTGTAATGTAATGTATAATGTAATTATAATGTAATTTAAAAAATAAAATATCTAAAAATAAATAGTTAAAAAAATATAGTAAATCAGTCTAAAAAAATATATAAATTAATACATTTAAAAATTGTCATTTACAAAACCTTCGAACTTCACTGAAAAAAACATAGGTTTCAGGCCTGATATAGTTAGGAATTAGCATTTAAAAAACCTTGGAAATTCACTGAAAAAACGTAGGTTTTAGGGGTGTTATAGTTAGCCGGACATTCCACTTGTACAAAACCATTGAAATTCTGCCGATATCTCGCGCGCCCGCAATCCACTGCTGAGGATGTCACATATTACATCATTCATGACATGGTCAGTGACATCACTGATGACATCTCAAATGACATCACTGATGACATCACTGGTTGTGCCGTCCACAGAAGCAGCTTGTAAAGTGTGTCTCAGGCCTGCCATTGCAAGACCGGTTTGCAGTCTGTGACTGCCATGTCGACTTGGCAAGTGCACCCACTTGTCAGTCCCTAAACCTTCCCTTTGCTTCATATCAGACACCCCTATGGTAGGCCCAAGGGCAGGGTGCATTGTAAGCATGAGGTAGGACATTCCTTGGTATGTGTAGCATGTCCTAATAGTGAATTACAACCATTTTCGTTTTTCACTTTTGCAAGGCTACCTGTTCTCCATAGGCTAGAATGGGCAGTTAGATTATTACATTCTTATAATCCTAACTGACTCAGGGAACATGGTGGAAATTTAAATTTAGTATGGCTGAACTCAGAATGATAAAGTACACCTTTTAGTAACGTTGGTTTTAACTTTCTGTGTTTGAAAATATCACTTTTAGAAAGTAGGTATTTTCTTGCCTAACTGTCCAGGCCTGCCTCTGCTAGGTTGTGTATTCCTTGTCTGGGTTTGTGGGTGACAGGGCTGGGGGATTCCAGGAGACAGGCTGGGGCAGCCCAATGGTGAATAGAGAGATCTGCATCTAGATGGGAGGGAGGAGTTGCACCTGGGACCTGAATAAAGCTGGGTCTTCCCTCTACAATGCTAGCTCCACCTCCTGTGGTGTGTCTGATGTCTCTGTCCTGCACTGTGAAAGGAGAGAAGGAATCATGTCAACAAAGTGCTCCAGGGCTGTGCCTCCCCTCCCCTGTGCTGGCTCCACCTCCTGTGGGGAGTCTGATGTCTATGCCATGCACAGTGAATAGAAGGAAAGAGTCCTGTAAACAAAGTGCTCAGGAACTAGTTTGGACTAGGCAGAGGCCTCTCTGCCTTTAGAGAACAAAGGATTTTGTGGTATAAATATTGGGACCCGGTCCCAAGAACTTTAGAACACTTCTGGAACAAGAAACCCTTTGCCAAGGAGAAGAACCAAAGGAAGCTGCAGGAGTTTGGACTGCCCCTCTGCCAGTGTGCTGTTTGCTGGGTTGGCCTGCATTGGTTGCTTCATTGCCAAGGAAAGGATACAGAACATTCTCCAAGGGCTTGAACTTGTGCTTGCCGCCTGCTGAAGTCTCAGGGACAAAAGACTTCATCTTCAGCTCCTCTCTGAATTTCCTTGCTGGGAATTCTATCTACAGACATTGGCGTGTCACTGGGAGCTGGAAGCGCGCCACATCGAGAGGAAGTGTGTTCCCACCACAGCTGAAATCATCACATCACCGGAAAAGCGTGCTGCTGCCGCATTTCCCAGGAGGCGGGTGTTCATTGAAGCTGCCTGCTGTCGCATCACCGGAGAAGCGTGACGCCATCGAGAGAGTCGCCATCGCATCACCTGAAAAGCATGTTGCAGGGCCTCTCGCGGCTCCAAAGTACAGAGCCGTCACAAGGCTGCCAGGGCATCTAGGCATCGTCATTGCATCGTCACATCAAGGGTGCTGTCTTCTCGCATCGCAACCGGATCATCGCATCGCATCAAGGCACCACCTTGCGTATCGCAACGGGCCCGCAGGCCGAGAATATACGCATCACGTCTGCACCGGCAAGGATCACGACGCATCCCCTACTCTGCGCAAGCATTGAGGCATGACGCATCCTTTTCCCCGGATCACGGAACCGACGCATCTCCCCTTTTGAGAGCCTTTTGTTCACTTTGCGCTACGCATCCAGGTACTTTGTTGAGAACTTTGTCGCATTTATCATCAACTTGAACTAAGCAACTTTAATCATCTTTAAGTCAACTTTAAGTATAGTATTGTGGATTTTTGTCGTTTGTGGTCTTGTGTTAAGCCTATCTAAAGAATACTTATTTTTATAAAATCTGTGTTGTGTCCATCTGTAGTGTTTTTACTGTATTACTGTGTATTTCACAAATGCTTAACACACTGCCTCTGAGATAAGCCTGTCTGCTCATGCCAAGCTACCAAGGGGGTGACCAGGGGTCATTTAGGAGTGTAATCCCCTTATCCTGACTTAGAAGTAAGGGTCCCTATTTGGACAAAGGTGAATACCATTGCCAACTAGAGACCCCCACATCTAACAGTGACACTCACCTTGGACCTCGACATGGACTGCCATATTTGGTTTGGTTACCAATGACACAGCAATCACACTGCGGACTGTAGTCTTCCAATCCTTATGAACTTGTCAATCCTGATAGGACTCTGGCTGGCCCTCCACGGGCCAACAATGTAAAGTGGGGTTTGCATGGCCCGGTCCTGGTCCAGCTTCAACACTCTACTGAATGTGAATAAAACATTCCAATTCACACAGATGTGTCATGGCCATGCTCAATCAAGAATGAAAGTATGGATGAATGTAGGGACAGTGAGACCACAAAAAAGTACTCCCTGGGTAATGCTATCACTGCACATGTATGGCTGCGACCCAGATAGGCATTGAGACACACATTGTCATTCAAATCAAAACTCATCACAGTTGAATACAAGTGAAGGTGTGTAGACTTTATTAACATATGCGTGTCAGCACAGGCAAGATAAGTGCCACAACATACAGAGCAATGCAGCAGTATGTCAGAATGAGGAACGTTGCCAAGCGCCACTGTCCACTTCGGGGTAGTGCCTCACCTTTCACATTTGTGTGTTAAGCTGCGTTGTTGTCCTGGCAAATGCAGCCATGTCCACTGTTGTTGGTGGATATGTGACCAGATCTCCAAGATGCAACAAGGTGTTGGGACATGTGCAATGTGTTCCAATCTGTTGTGGCTGCAGGTACGTAGTTACTCGTTCATGAAAGCGATTGCAGCTTCGTAGGCTAACATTTCCAACATGAGGTTGTTGTCGACTTCATCAAACAGGACGGCGAGGCGATCCATTAGCGGGTCCGGACAGATGTGCTGCGTCCACCCCCGTACACCATTTAGCACTACAGTCCAATAGGGAAGCAGTTCAGTGTGGTCACTGCACACAAGGATTTGTTCAATCTCCCAGGTCCAGCTGCCAGCATGTATGCCAAGTGTCAAGGCATCCCATAAACGGGTATCACGGTGACACTCCTGTTCGTGGGCCATCATGTGGCACACACACATGTCAAAATCCTGTTCAGCTACCATCTTGTTGGGTAGGCAGACATCCATGGATCACTGGAATATGCACGATCGACAATGCAACACAGGCTAAATGCAGGTGACGTTGGCAAGGCGGAAGCTTAGCAGGTAACTGATCAGCAGCACTGCCCCCAGTAAATGCAGAATTTGTGTTCCACGTGACATTGATTGTGCACGTGTCCTGGATGTTCGGCCATTGCATTAGTGGCTCTTGTTTTAGCAGCACTATTCTGACCTGCGCCAGTACTGTGGATGAAATGCCACATCTCGGATCTATGATTTGTTTTAGTGTGCAACGGTTGTACGCCTGGGATGTTGTGAGAGTAAGTGTGAAGGCCATTCCATGCAAGATAACTTCGAGCAAGGACTCCTGTGTGTGTAGATGTTGGTCTCACGCCTGACTGTGCGTAGTGTGGGAGTCAGCATCAGCTGCTATAGTATCTGTCAGAGGTTGCCGGGCACATGCAATTCCGAGGTCGGAGGTGCAGATGTGCTTCCGCCTGATAGTTCAGACAAAGGAGCTTTCATCTCTAGTTTAAGTTTGTAATCTGCTTGCATTCATGAAATGTGAGGTGGCTTGTTGGGGTTGGGGTGGGATGAGTGCGACTTTGTGATTAGTTTTTGACATGTCTTGCATGTGGCATATGAGCGGCATCACTGTGTGTTATGTTGCCTCAAAGCTGCTCCTCCCTCCCCCGAACCCATTCACTTATGTGTGCTGCACGATTTTTGTCACTTGCACTCCTATGGCACAGTATTGTCACGCCTGTCTGCGCATTTCCACAAGCCGAACAACGACACTATAATTTTGGCCGTTGAAGGTGGCGGGCCACGTGAGTGTAGGCCTATGGTAAAGATAGGGCAGACACAGATGTAGGGTGCATGCCTGGCTGAACTGGCGTTGCTAATGTGGCTAGGCATTTGGCTCATGCATGTATTGCGCTCCTTCATTACTCCGTTAATGCGAGCCTGCCTTCTGGGTGCATGCCACATTGCTGCTTACAGGGGGGGATGACTTAGCTACATGTCCAAGCTCTTACCCACTGCCTGAGGTGACATGGTTGCGCCCGCTGTCCACAACACACAGCAAATGTGGTAGGGCCAGGGGCCATCATTCATACATAATGACCACACGGATACACTTGGATAGATAGTAGCACTGGCTTGGGCACATGCGCCCGGCCCCTTTTTATTATCAGGATGACATATCCGGTGACGCCTATGCTGGATGAGTGTGGGGTGAGTGTGAGTCAGCCCTCAGGGAGTGGTTGGTGCTGGCAACAACTTGAACAGGGATCACTATTAAAGCGGAAACAGAAAACACCAACATAGCACAAACAACTGCGAAGCATCATGGAGGTAGCCAGAGCAAGTACAGAGGTCACCCAATATTCAATCAGAGGAGGCCATGACTTGTGGTGCACTGAGGTAGGGGCACTAGAGCTGAGTGTGCTCATGTAAATAAATTGTCAATGATTGTGTCCCTTCGGGATATTCCTGCTGTAGCTGCAGTGCGGTGTGTTACACCTGCCTCATCATCATCGTCATTCCAGGTCTTCCATACTACCTGAGGTGACATTGTTGCATCCACAGTCCACTGTACGTAACGCAATCATTAAGGGTCCATGAGCTGTGGTGCACAGAGTTAGTGGCACATGTGGCGCTCAGTGGGTGGGCAGCCTGCGATGATGTGTCATCCGTGAAGGTCAGGAATGGATTTGCTGTGTGTAAGCCGTGCTGACCGCAGTGTAGGCCGGAGGCAGAGGTCAGCAGGGGCCCACAGCCATGTGGTGTTGTGGTGTTGACTTGTGCTGCACAGAGTTGTGGCACCTGAAGTGCTCAGGGGGTGTGCAGCCAGCAATGATGCATCGTCCGGGTGGGCTGCACTGGGTGCAATGTCTTTTGCCTACTGAATTCTGCCTCAATAAGGCCACGTGGCATTGACATGTGATGCACTGAGTTAGTGGCACCTGTGGCGCTCAGCGTGTGTGCAGCCTGCGATGATGCATGGTCCGGGCTGGCCACACTGGTAGCAATGTCTGTTGCCTACTGGACTGCATCATCTCCAATCGCGACTCGATCTGAATTGTGAGCCCTGCTGACCGCAGTGTAGGTTGAAGGCAGTAGTCGGCACAGACCTAACCCCGTGGTGCTGTGCTGCTGGGGGATTGTGTCGCGGATGCCAGCGATCGGCTGAGGAGGCCGGCTGTCACGGCGGAATCTTGTGGCAGGGTGAGGGGCGCCACCCTGGCAAACGCATTGGCCATCCCGGAAGTGAACTATGCCCAGAGCCCCGGCCTATTTATTCACACTCCTACGCAGGACCAGCCCACTCCGCTTACGCTTACAGGGGGGGGCCACACAGCTACATGACCGAGGTCTTCCCCACTGCCTGAGGTGAAATGGTTGCGTCTACTTCCACAACACTACAAACACCAGCAGTATATGTCCACATGGACAGGTCTGTGCTCTGCATACTGAGTGAGGTCTGTCCAGCACATCACCGCAACACTTGGCATTTTGTGTATTCTTATTCATGGGTGACTTGCCTCCTTCACACATACTTGGTTCCCACCTCTCCCCACATTCTGCTATTGTGTGGCTGTGGGGTCCTGCCGTTTCCGGAACGTCCGCTGTCCTGTTCTTCGCTGCCTTGGTGATAGTCGCAGAGGGATGGTCCGGGGGGCCTGGGGGTGGTGGTGGTGGGTGTTGTGGCCTACTTGGGTCTCCGAGCTGCATGATCAGTAGTTCCATGACGTGTTGATCTTCAGATGTGGCTCTGGACAGAGCTCCCTTTCATACTGCAGGTAGTCGTCCTGCCTTATACCAGTAAAGGGCAGGTGTTAAATCCCTGCTGCTAACGAGCCTTTTTGCCTGTTTTGGGATCGCAGGTCTGGCTGGTTGTTGAGAATATAGCGAAGTGGGGTTTTCGTGTGTTTTTGCACAGGAACGCTTACTCTGCATATCATTAGCGTTAGTTGTCGCTCTCATCCGTGGCAAAGTTTTTTGCAGAAGCGATCGCTGGAAAACTGGCGAGATAGGCAGTTTCCACCAGCTTGAGAATGGGGCGATTATTCTTTCGCCACTTTTGCTGTGCTAAAGTGCAGATAATTTGGCTATATGTCCTTGAGAATATACCCCTATATCTAGTATGTGATTCAACCAAAGTTGGAGTAATATGGCTAAACTGTGGTCCAAGCTATTATACAGTAACACTTGTTTCTTTACCCCCTCAACCGCATGTTATTATAATGAAGGGATTGAACCTGTTAAATTAAACCAGTAAGGTTCTAAACATAAACAAATAAAAAATGTGGTACAGAGACTGTGTGTGTGTGTGGGGGGGTTGTGTGTGTGTTTGTGAATGCATAAGTGTAAGTGAGTGTGTATGTGTGTGTGAATACATGAGTGTGAGTGTTTGTGTGTGTTTGTGCTCCGACCACTCCCTCCCTTCTAATAGTACAGGCTGCCTCTGTAAGAGTGACTTAGCTTGTGTGGAAGGAGTGATAGTGAGGCTACCTTCCTCAGTGAATCAAGAACGTCCTGGCTTTCTTAATTATTTCAAAAATACATTTAGGCTAACCTTAAATGCGACTGCGCAGAACTAGGTTTTAACTTGTCCAGTTAGGATTAACTTTAGTCTGACCAGCTCTTTAAATATGCGGACTCTTGGTGGTGATTGTCGTGTCACCATGCCTGACCCTGTCTGCAACTTCTTAGACAGGCATTGCACGAAGAGCAAGGGAGGAGTGAGGCAAAGGACGCCAGTGGAGGTAATGAGTTAGGAGAATACAGACGCATGAAAGATAAGCTTGAGTCCATGCATTATTTAAGCGCGAAGACACGAAACCTGCCGACGAAGGTGGGATGCGAAGACACCCCTCCAGCAGAACGCGAAGGAAATGCTAATCGAGTGCTGCCGTGACTGCTGCACAGCACGCGTCATTGTCAATGTGAACGCGTATAGCAGTTCGGACCATATCTCCTGGCCGCAATGAGAGCATCCCGCAAATTAAACCACCTGGAGCTCCGACCGAGCGGACCTGCATGGAATTGGGGGTAAGATCACTGATTTCCCACCATTAAAGCTGGCATGCAGAGGTCGCATTCAGCGGCCATCTTAAAGTCAGGCACACCTCTTAAGAAAGCATTGCCACCGCCCCAGCGGCCATCTTGAAGTCAGGCAAAGAGCAGAGGGCACCCCTGGGCCCACCAGGAACATAGTTTGAAACCCCATAGAAATGGCTGCGGCTTGCCAGAGTGGGAAGTGAAGCCAATGGTGCCTCATCATGACCAGTCAACCTGATTTCTCACAAAATGCACCGCCCGGCCCAGCCCAAGCTATGCCACCTGGACCCATATTAATGGGGGTATCGTTCCTGCATCCCCCCAAACCTCTGATGCTGACCTCTGGAAACATCATAAGTTGGATAGGAGACTTTGAAGACTTCATGAAGGGTTCACAAGTCAGCGACCCTGAACATCAACTCATAGCGTTACGGAACCTGGTGGGTAAAGACATCAGACAGATTATCAAAGAACTACCTCCAGCAAATGCTGCGCCGTACACAGACATGAGAGAAGCCTTAAACATGAAATTCCTTCACTAGTGCAACTTGGCCTATGAACGCTACACTTTCATCCTCGCATCTCAAGAACAAGACAAGTCCATGGGCGACTTCCTTTCTCGCCTAAAGCGTCTAGCACGATACTGCGAGTTTGATCATTTTAACACCGAAGATGCGCTTTGTCTACGAATTATTCAAGGGTGCCAATCAGAGTCACTACGATGCCGGCTGTTAAAGAAACACTACTCACTCGACGACATCGAGGAGCTCGCATGAATAAACGATCAAGCAGAAGAGCACGCAACAAAGATGGAAGCCAGCAAGATGAAGAAATGAGAACAAGCTTTCTGAATACAATCTCATACAGAAGCAAGACGTCGATCGGATCATCGGAAACCTGGAAAGTTCACTAGTTCGTCCTGTGGTGGAACCAGGAGCAGCAACACCCAGAAACAACTGTCGCAATGTTATCGCTGTGGCCTGGATTACCCACAGGCCCCTGCCCAGCCATGGGACAACAATGTCACTGATGAGGAAGGGACAATCATTGGAAGCAATGTGGCAAACTCATTGTAAAGAAGCCGGACCGACCAAGGGAAGTATTGGATCACTTCACCAGGTGAGGGCAGTGTAAGGAAGAAGGGACTGCTCAACGAGCTCATCCAGATCCAGCACTCAGTCACAAGCATCATATCGATCCCGATGGCCAACGACCAGAGATACATCCGCCCTCACTCCCATATCACAAGACAGTGAAGAATATGTGTGCATGATAGCGGACCCGGACTGGTTAAAGAAATACCCCCGATTACATATTCAAATGGGTAATCATCCTACCAAGTTTGTTCTAGACACTGGAGCATCACTCAACTACATCTGCACAACCGAATAAGAGAGGATGTGCCTGAAGCCGAACTCAGCTTACCTACAGCAGAACGTCTGAAGCTTGTAGAAATTCTGTTCAAAGTGGACGACTCGCCCGACATAATAAACAAGTTCCCAAAACTATTCTCGGGCCTAGGAAAATTAGCCCATGTCAAAGTCAAACTACACATCAACGAACAAGTGACGCCCATGGCTCAGCATCATAGGAAAGTACTACTCCATCTCCAACAAGCAGTTGATGATGACCTCCAAGACCTGCTGATAGCAGACATCATAGAAAGGTCAACCGGACCTACTCCGTGAGTGTCACCTGTAGTAGCCATACCCAAACGAGGACATGAGAACAAAGTGCGCCTGTGTGTGGACATGCAAGCCCCGAACACAGACATCGAACGAGAGAGGCATCCAGGACCTCACATCACTGACATAATCACTTGTTTAAATGGAGCAACAGTTTTCTCGAAACTGGACTTCAACAAGGGGCATCACCAGCTCGAACTCCATGAAAAACCTAGGTACATCACAACGTTTACCACACACCAAGGGCTTTTCAGATACAAGCACCTCAACTTTGGTATCTCTTCAGTGGCGGAGATCTTTCAAGAGGCAGTCTGGCGAGTGACCCACCATATCCCAAACTCATTCAACTACAGTGACGACATCCTCGTCTTTGGCGCAACACGTGAGGACCATGACAAAGCACTGGATTGCGTGTGTCATGCCCTTCCCGTTCATTCAGCTTCGCGGCCGCCAAGCTCTGGAACTCCCTACCCCTGTCTCTAAGGTGCAAGGAGGACCTCTCATCTTTTAGAAAGGATCTTAAAACCTACCTTTTTCCTAAGGCAGTGTAATTGTCACCTGTAAGAATGTCTGTGGTCAAAGCGCCAGGATGCCCTCTGGGTGACAGTTGCGCTATAAAAGTATGCCTACATACATACATACATACATACATTCTCAATGCCAACCTCACATTCAACCGAGACAAATGTGAATTCCATAACTCAACTCTCCAGTTCTATGGTCACACCTTCTCCGAAGACGGTATGAGACCTGATCCTGAAATAGTCTCAGCGCTGGCCGACACTCCGCAACCCCATGACGTCAGTGACATTCGATCTTTCCTGTGCATGGCCAGTTATTGTGCCCAGTATATCAAGGACTATGCGACCATCAGCTACCCGTTGCTAGAACACACAAGACAAGGCCAAAGCTTCCACTGGTCCAATGCATGCAAGCATGCTTTCAATAAGATCAAAAAGGCTGTGAGCTCTGCCGTCCACCTGGCATACTTCAGTCCTAGAAGTAAGACCGAGATTACAGTCAACGCCAACCCCGTCGAACTTTGCGCTATTTTAGCTCAGTATGATGACGAGAGAGATCAGCATCACATTGTAGCCTATGCCAGTCGCAGCCTCACAACACAGAGAAAGCATAATTGCAGCCTGAAAAGGAAAGCCTGGCAGTTGTGTGGGCATGTGAGCACTTCCATCTGTTCATGTATGGGAAACACTTCACGCTCATTACCGATCATCAAGCCCTAATCGCCATAGTCGGCAACCCTCGAGCGAAGATGCCTTCACGAATTGAGAGGTGAGGAATCCACCTGCAAGACTATATGCACACCAACATTCACAAACCGGTAAAGGTGGAGAACCCAGCAGACTACATATCACGATATCCCCAAGCGCTGACGCAGACACGCGACTTGTTTGCCGAAGAATACCTTCATTTTGTCATTGATCAAGCACGTCCACCTGCCGTCCCACTGGAAGCCATTATGGAAGCCACTTTCAAAGACGCCACACTTCAAGACGTCATGCAACGTATCCGCAACGATTCTTGGAGACATCTGGAGGATCCACTAACCAATGTCGCCATCAATATGCAAGAACTCTTAACATGTCAAGGATGATCTCACGATCAGTGCAGACCGGCTACTGTTGATACACAGAAGGATTGTTATTCCTCACCAACTAAGACAAGGAACCATCAGTCTAGCACATGAAGGTCACAGAGGCGTAGTCGAAGAAAGCACTGCGGGAGAGAGTCTGGTTACCGTCCCTCGACCAGATGGTAAAAGCCACACTGAAAGACTGCCCACAATGTCAACCAGTAGGATGAGAAGAACTGCATGCCCCACTGCAGATGTCTGACCTCCCAGGCAGCTTGTGGCAGCAAGTAGCTGTCGACTTTTTCGGCCCACCGAAATCCGGAAAATATGTCATCGTCATCATGGATGAATATTCCCGATTTCCATTGCAAACCAAATTTCATCCACAAAAGCATCCGTCGTCATACCGGTCATCGACAAAGCGTTTGCAGCAGGGGAATCCCCAAGGTGGTGAAGACAGACAATGGGCCAAGTTTCAATGGGCATGAGTTGACAGAATTCGCAAACCACCTGAATTTCAAACACATGAAAATCACTCCCTTGTGGCCCAAAGCCAATGGGATGGTTGAGCGTTTCATGGCCACCATAAAGAAAAAGAAACAACAAGCTGAACTGACTCAATGTGACATCCAACCAGCTCTCAATGAAGTATTGCGAGCATACAGGACCACACCGCACAGCACCACCAACAGACGTCCTGCCACCCTGGTGCTTGGGAGAACCCCATGCACCAGGATACCTACTTCGGACGCATTCATGTAGTCCAAACTACCAACCTCGGACCACGAGACACTAGTGAATCTCGACAAGACCAAGAAGGCAAAGATGAAGGAATATGCTGACAACCGTCGACATGCAAAAGCGTCTGACATCCGAGAAGGAGACTGGGTACCGGTGAGGCAAGAGCGGAAAACCTAAGCCGACAGTCGCTACTATGCCCACCCGCTCCTAGAAATGAAGAAAAGAGGGACTACGATCACAGCTGCCTCTGGAACCAAGAGGACCACAAGAAACGTGTCGCACTTCAAGAAGTGCAATCCAGCGGCATATGCTCGAGAAGAAGAATCTGACTGGGACATGGGCGTATCGAGTCCAGAAAGGGATGATCAAGAAAAATATCGTTGGGGGGAGGAGCTACGCTAGCAACCAAGATGGCCGCATAAGCTCCCGGCTCCGCCGACCTCCGCCGGAGGCTCATGAATCCTGACTCCCATCCTGATTTCCCACCGGACTCCCGTGCAGCTGAAGTGCGCCTGACACTACAGGTGCAATCCCGGAATCTCTAGATGCTCGGATTGTGAAGATACGTTGTGTGCCATTCTTGGCCTAACTCAGAGTTGAAGCCGGGGCCTCGAGTTCTAACCCGGCCGGGTTGGAGTTGAACAACATCGGCCGCGGGACGTGGGTGGTTCCGGTCTCCTGAAGTGACATCTTTCCTTTTCGTTTCGGATGGTGACCTGGTGGCAGCTTTCTTTTGCAACTACGGCGGCTTTCCATATCGGCTGCTTGGACCGGGGATCCGCCGCCCGGAAGCCCCGTTGAGCTCCCGGGGTTGATGGGCTTGGTTCCTCGTTGGCGGCGACGGTGCTGCGATCGTGCTTGGTAGCACCCACAGTTGTCATCTGCATTGCTTCTGCCTTGTGCCCCGGAGAAGTCGACCTCCGGGCCTCTGATACCCGCCCGGTCGCTCACTGAGGGGCGATGGAGCGGGCCGAAATTACACCGTCGCTGCACAATGTAATGGCCGCCATTGGGGAGCTCCGCAAACGAGTCACCGCCACCTTCCAGAGGATGATCGTAACGGTCGATCACATCTGCCGGAGACCGGACTCCGATCCTTTGTTGGTTATGAGCCGGGATGCCTTACCCGCGGCGCAAGCTTCGATTGCTACCGAGGACCCTGGGCGGCTGTCGGACTTGGAAATTTCTCGCGACCCTAAGATGGCGGCGAACGAGCCCGAAAGTACTGGCTGTGTGTTTGGCCCTCTATCGATGCCGCCAGGGATGGATGTGACTATTTCTATACTTCAGTTTGTCTTCTCCACAGACTATGGGATTTATACCTTGCCTTTTTCAGAGAATGCTCAAAAACGCTGTGCTGACTTATCGTTGTTGGGCAGTGGACCTGGTTTGACTTTTGAACTTTGTCAGCGTTTATCCTGGTATCACTCCTTCTGTGGTGTCTTTGATCCGTTTCTGTCTTTGGATGTTCTTGTTGTGATGGCGGTTCAAATGGCCAGGGCTCGCATGAAGACTCGCAGCGGCCTGATAGTATTTGATGGGGTCTGCGTAATTGATCGTCGGGGCCAGGGCTGACTTTCCTATGTTTTCTTTTGGCTCTGACGGGTGGTGCCT
Organism: Lissotriton helveticus; assembly: GCF_964261635.1. Classification (NCBI taxonomy): domain Eukaryota; kingdom Metazoa; phylum Chordata; class Amphibia; order Caudata; family Salamandridae; genus Lissotriton; species Lissotriton helveticus. The sequence goes on along the minus strand of NC_136065.1, from coordinate 712,578,140 downwards.
GTGGGAGCGAGGGCTAGACGGGATTTTGATTGTCTGAGTACTGTGTAACTGCTATGTTCGAAACGGGATTTGCTACCTCTGTGATGCCGGGGGCCGGGTGGGATGGTCCATTTTTTGTTTGTGGCTCCCCTATTGAATTTTATTGCTATAACTTGCTCAATGCTGCGATAGGGGATGTCCGCCTCTGGTGGAGAGATGGGAATCTGGGAGCCTGTATCGTTTTGTACCTTTCTCCTCCTCCAGCTTTTCCCTTCCTTGGGGTGTAGTTTAGTGGGCGACAGGCACGCTGCTAGTGGGGTTAGGTCGTAGCCATCGGCAGGGGTGTAGGGTGGGGGGTTGTGTTTTTTTTTTTATTTTTCCTTTATTTTTTTCTATGACCTTCCTATTCCCTTTTCCTCTCTTCACAAGAACTGTGGCATATTCTCCTGATCTTTTGTCCATCATATCTGAGTGTCATATGTTCAAGTCGTATATCCTGTATTTCTGGTGGGCGGGTGCTGTTGCGATGTACTTGTGGTCATTTGCGTCTTACTGTTCTGCTTCAGCTTTAAGCTGGTATTGATCCTTTTTTCGTTGCCTATGATCGTAGTGTATTTCTTCGACTTATTTGCCCGTCCCCAGCTGGAATGTATTTCCCCTAATGACACCTGATGTGTATATTTCTTTCTTGTGTTATACTCAATAAAAATAAATATAAAAAAAAAAAAAAAGAAAAACATCGTTGTGTGGCTGACATGAACGAAGTGAGAGAGAGGCGTCTCTCTCGCCGACCACAGAGAATCATCCGGAGACCAGTTTGACTCCTTGAAGAACTCTAAGAAATGACCATGGGACATTTGACAGATCAAAAAGGGGGGAGATGTTGTGTCGCCATGCCTGACCCTGTCTGTGACTTCCGAGTCAAGCATGGCAAGAAGAAGAAGGGAGCAGCGAGGCGAAGGAGCGCCAGTGGAGGTAAAGAGGTAGGAGAATAAAGACGCATCAAAGATAAGCTCGTGTCCGTGCATTATTTAAGCGGGAAGACACGTAAGTATTTGATTTAAAAAAAAAAATTTAATCGATGCTCAGTGTCGACTTTTTTCATATAAAGAGAGTAAGTAAACTGCAGAGTTTGGACCAGTGCAGAAGAAGGCCCGTCAGGGTTAAGTGAATACCATACTAAATACCAAGAAAATGATGTTAATCTGTTAAACATGATAGTATGTTCTGGGAATGGGATAACGACTTTTCTGTTCAAACACTGAAATGACAGTGTTTGCAACTTTTTAAAAGTATAATGTAGATAAGCGGAACACTAAATATATCAGTACAGTAAAATCAGGAAGTAAAAGCTTGAATTTGAGTTTGGCGTGCAGGCAAAAAGTGTGAGGTATACCGTCTACAGAGGATATGGGCCTTCTATGCACTTTAAGTTGGGCAGATGCATTTCACACCCGCCAAACCCTAGAAAATCGTATTTATTAACAGAACAGGTTCACCTTGATTAAAGACCAAACTACGAAGCAAGCAAAGCTTTTACGGACTCAACTGACACTACGTTAAGCACAATCCTGACATCTAGTGGATGAATGGAATATTTACTCATGAAGTTGTTGGAGTCACTTTTCACTATTAAACGATGCTCGGAAACTGTCTTTGTAAACCGAAGACCTAATTTTCTTGCAAAGTCTTAATGGCTGGAAAGGCAAGTTAGAAGGTATTAATCACCATAAATGAGCAACTCTCACTAGGGCAAATATAGATGATCCTTTATTTAATAAACATTGGCAAAACAAATAGGTGTGGACTCTCTGAAAGTGCAAGATGCTCCTATGCCATCACTCATCTGTTAATTCATGTACTCAGTCACTCATCATCCATGCACTCATTCGTTTTTCCTTGCATTCACACATCTATTTGTCCACCCATTGCCTAATTTTTGCATTACCCCACTCTCCCATTTACAACACAACATATTAAAATTCATCATTACCAGGGAGACGTATTGGCTTTGCAGCTGGTTTGTGAGGGAGAGTGATTGCTAGTCTATGATGGCTTGTGAGAGTGTGTCCGCTGCCGAGCCGCCTCTAGTCTAGAACTAAGACTGTGCTGTTAGTGGTGTAAGAATACTACTCCGTGAAAGGTGTAAGTGCTATCAGTATTGTGTGCCCGTTGGTCTGTAAGACATGAGAATGCGTCTGGTAGACTGACTGCTGCTCTGTAAGGGGGGGTGTAGGTAGTGTCTCTCTGCTGGCATGTCAGGGGTGTAAGAATGCTTCTGATAGTGTGACTGGTCCTTGATGTCTGCTTCCCCTAGTGATGCTGCTCATGGTTCAGCAGGGAGGTATTGATGGCCCAGGCAGTTTGTTTATTTTCTCTTTAGAACCCTTGCCATGTGACTAACGTTAGGCCACCCCCAACCACCAACCCCACTCACATGGATAATGATCCCACATCATGTACACGACTGGTTGAGTTGACTGGCACCTCCAATCATCAGTTACAGTAATGAACTAAGACACATATCTCTTATTAATTGCAGAAGTGCAGACCATCTGTCGCTAGGACTTTGCACTTAGCCCTCTTGGACAACTTTATAGCCGTTTCTAGCAGCGGCTCTCCCTTGGTGATGCCACTCCCACTTTGTTACCCCAGAGCGACTTCATCTCCCCTGGATGAGTTCACACATAGGGGCCAATTCACAATGGTACATTTTCCTGAGTGCATCTGCTAATTTGTAAAGCTACTCTTCTACCTAGGCATACATCTCCACTTTTGTTTTTACTATTTGTCACTTCTAAGTGCAAATGTACACTCAGGTGTAGACTTGCATGTCTCCACCCCTCGAATGAGGGGATTGATCCTCTTATAACCCCTTTTAGAACAATACAGTTACTATCAATAACTTTGTATGTTTGAGGCGATATCTGCCACCTGAGTGGAAATCTCAATATTGGAAAATATTCACGGAAAGTTTATTATCAAAAAGAAATGCAATTATTTTATTGTAAAGTATAAATTAAAATAATATTAAGCTGAAAGTAGTAATATTAAAAGTGACAACACATTACCATCTCAAATTCAATTTGTACTACATTTTTTAAACAGACACTCCTATTCTATAGAATGAAATATGCCAAGCGATCAAGAGGTTACCATCAGGAAAGGCTGTGGGCCCAGATTTAAAACCCATTGAGTTCTATAACACGTTTATATCTGTTTTGTTGTCTTTATTTTACATCTAGTTAATTCAATAGAGAATAACCTACAAATACCCTTTTCATGAAGAGAGACCCACATAGCTGTATTCTTAAAAAACTTGTTGAGATCCGTTAAGTCGTGGGTCCTATCAACCTATATCATTAATTAATACAGATTCAAAAAATATTGCTAAAAGAATCTCTCCTTGGATCGCAAATTAGGTTGAGCCCATGTAACACAACTTTGTCCCACAACAAGATGCTACATCACACACAAACTTAGCAGTGTCAACTATTAGGTCGAGCTACAGTGCACATGCGCTGTTTGCAAGACCTGCTGTCATAAATAATCCTACTTTTTACTGCCTGCTACTTACCACTTACTTACCATTGGTTCACTCCATGTCCTTTGCTGCCTCCCAATTGTTTGGCTTCTCCGATATGTCACCTCCCTTCAAGGTTGTGGCGCACCGATAAAGTAGTTTCCTTGTGCTTTGGTTTTTAAACTGTTGTATGGAAGAACTTTTCTTTTTTAAAGTTTGCTTTAAGCTTTCGCCGCTGCTCATCAGTGCTTGTTTTTGTAATTTAGCATTTTCTGCCCGCCACCACTGGTCAGTGCTTCATGGTTTTTATCCTCTCGCCATCGCTTTGTATCCCCTTCCACAGCCTACTTTTCTTTCTGGACTCGTAAACTCTCTCCAGTTTTTTTTGTGCTCTTGTCATCTCTTTTATTACTTCCCTCCTCTTTCCTTCCTACTCCCCAACACCATCTGCACTTTCTTCTGGAATGATCAACAACGCAAAAATTTCTCAAAATCGCCAGCCTTGGAACGGCGGCTAGAAGCCGAGTCACATGTCAAAACAGCGCTGTGCAAAAACATGTCAAATATAAACTTTCACTATGTTGACAACACCAAGCGTGCGTCATGGGAACAAGGTCAGACTGATTTGCATATGGCCATGTCTGAACTGGGGTGGCAGAGTGAGCTAAACAATGATTATGGATTAAACCCAGATCAGTTGACTGGGGGTGAGTGCTTGCATTGTTCAACACTCCGTCCATCACCCCCTTTGGTTTTGGTTTGTTCGCCCTAAGTTGGCACGGTATGCCCATACGTGGGTGCCTTGCTCACTTTGCCACTGGATTCAAGCTAGCCTGGCTGTTGACGGCTGATTAGCCAGAAACCGGTCCCAGGATGCTTGTTTCCGGTCCAGGGAAGACATGGCTTGGCAGTTCGGGCTATACTGTTCCCATGTGGCACAGGGTCAGCCTGATTTGCATATGGCCATGTCTGAATTGGGGTGGTGTGTAAGCTAATGAATGATGATGGATTAAACCCAGATCAGTTGACTGGGGGGTGAGTACTTGCATTTTTCAACACTCCGTCCATCAACCCCATTGGTTTTGCTTTGTTTGCCCTAAGTTGGCCAGGTGTGCCCAGACGTGGGTCCCTTGCTCACTTTGCCACTGGATTCAAGCTAGCCTGGCTGATGACGGCTGTTGAGCCAGAAACTGGTCCCAGGATGCTTGTTTCCGGTCCAGGGAAGACATGGCTTGGCAGTTCGGGCTGGGCTGTTCCCATGTGGCACAGGGTCAAACTGATATGCATATGGCCATGTCTGAACTGGGGTGGCGGAGTGAGCTAAAGAATGATGATGCATTAAACACAGATCAGTTGACTGGGGGTGAGTGCTTGCATTGTTCAACACTCCGTCCATCATCCCCTTTGGTTTTGCTCCGTATTTTATAATGGCACATGTGAAAACGCTCATCATGTCTCGCTTTATAGCACATTGTTTTCTCCAAGTTCCTCCTCACATTTGTCAAAATTCTTAAATCGTACCTATCAGTTTTTGTGGTAAAAATTAACACAGAATTTTGCCCATTTATTGACATTTGTATGGTATGTTTACCATTCTTATGTTAATTTGTAGTGTGCTGATGGTCGCCAGTATGCTTGTGTGCTAAGGGACTGTTGGAGGCTATTGTCTAGCAAGTAGTCTGTTTTTGCCCTTGTTAACACCATAAGCAGCTGGTTACGTGTTTTGTTCTTTGTACCCTACTGACACTCGTCTCTACTGTACCTGTGATCTTGACACGTTCATGTTTTTCCATTCAGCAAGTAACTGTTTTCTTGGAAAACCGTCATTTTATCTCTTCATTCACAAATTGTACCTATCAGATGTGCTTCTTAATGTTTTATTGGTTGACCTGCTACGCTGTGAGATGTAGTCCGCCACCCACTCCACCACCAGTGGATTGTGTACAGTAATCTTCGGATCCAAATTGTTTGGACAGCATAAGGTTTTTTTCAGGATTTGCTGAACGCTACTTTTCATGCAACCTTCTAATAACCTGTGCATGTTTTTGTTTCTTTATATTTGTTATTAATAATTCATGTAACTGCTTGTCTTGTATTGAAATTTTAAGTAGTGAACTATTCATGCCATAATTTGTCATCATTTGAAAAAATTGGTTTTTGTAGGTCTTGGTCGTAAATTAATAAATGGAGCTAGTTGCAAAACAACAGGTTCAATCTGTGTTTTTCCTGCTTTAGAAATGCCAAGAGGAGTTTATTTCGTACAAAATAAGGGGCCTTGTGACTCCATCTTGAATTCTCAAGGTATGCCCTCTCAAAGGGTAGTTTCCTTTTTTGGCCGAGCCTGTGCTGCGCATGTGCTGCTCTGGGAGGAATGCTGTATTAGAGTATGGATTTGAAGCTCTGCCCACCCTCCGCCCTTATTTTTCATTGACTTGTCCCATTGTCCTTTGTGTAAATGCTGGCTTCTGATTCATTAATAGGCTTGTTAGTCCTTCATTTGTACTACATTGTCTTCGTTTGTAACCTCCCATGAGGAGTGGCCCTTTTACTTCAGTTGTTACATGGTATATCTTATTTAGTTTGTAAACACAATTTTCTTTAATGCGTTTCTCCTACTGCAGGCACAACCTGCTTTCCTGCAACTTTCAGCGTGCCATGCGCACTTTCACTTTCCAAACATACCGGGACAATGGCGGCCGAGGTCTGCCATTTACAAGAGTTTGAGCTTTTGGCATTGTAAATGACAATGCCTTTTATTTATGTGTTAATTATCAAAACAGATCATTAAAAAGCATTGTCATGTACAATGCCATTAGCTTAAACTCTTTCAAATGCGAGACCTATTGCATTGCAAATGTTTGTTGATGTTGCATCTGTTCAAAGAGGCTCCTGTCAGCATGATCTTTTTGGATGCCGACAAGGCATTTGAAAGTGTCTCTAAGCAGTTTTTATGGTGCCTTTTGAATGTTATCAATCTTGGGCCTATAATGATAAAAATGCAAGCGTAATATAAATATTTTACATCCGTGGTGATATGTATGGATACATTGTCTGAAGAATTCTCAATTATGAGAGGGGTGCAGTAGCGCTGCCTACTTTCTATTTCTTCATGACATATAACCTATATAAAGATGCTTAGTCAGTTCGATCCCATATGATTGGTTTGTCTCAATGGAACTACACGTAAGATGGCAGCCTATGCTAATGATATGGTAATCTTTACTTCTGAGTCTATTGCAACATTACCTGCACCAGAACAGGTGTCAAAAACGTTTGAAATATTATCAGAATATTCTGTGAATGCAAACAAAACTCAAATGCTCTGTAATAGGAAACCGTCCTTAAATGATGTGTTAAATAGGTCAAAATTTCTACTAATATTATATGTCTTTCAAAGCAATTATGTAGCATTACCAGTCGCCATGCTCAGTGCTTAATATAGCGAAACAAATTTCCTATACGGATCACAAGGTGAAGTTATCCCATAACAATTTTAATTTTACCAAAATTGTTCCTTTTTCAAGCTCTCCCTCTTGCAACCCGAAATGCTTTTTTTTAAATTGAAAGTCCATGGTTGCGATTTATTTGCCATTATAAAAAACCGAGAAGGGCAGTATCTCAATTACAAGAACCCTTATATAAGGAGGGCTAAGCTCTCCCATGAATAGATTCTACCATTAGTCATGCTTTTCTATAAGACTATCCCAAGTCATTGGTTTATCATGCATTATTCGAACTGACATACTTAAAAAAAAGAAAAAACGAGATTCAAAACATTATCTGTATATTTTCAAATTTGGTCGTCCAGCTATGTCAAATTACTAATCCCTGCTTTCTAAATTTTCCCCATGGTGGATTGGTACAAATTTTGGTTGGCACACACTTACAAACCTTAGGACAAATATAAGAAGTAGATAGAGGTGAGCTGTGCAACAAACCAACCAGCTGGAACATACCCAACCTGCTGCTGACAGCAATAATCCTTCTCATACCGATACCTGGGTCAGGATCAAGCTTGGCGATGGTGCCCATCTATCGGAAGATTCCATGCCACCAGGGTGTGTGCTAGCCCCCACCTTTCAACCTTTTACTAGCCGACCTGCCAATCTGCCTGGCACAAGTCAATGCTCATGCTCCGAAACTGGGAAACACCTTACTCCCAAGTTTGATTTATGAGGATTATCTTGTACTACTCAGTCGACCTAAAATCGGCCTTCAAAGACTCCTGGTGGCCACAGCCCAATACTCAGACACCAATGCCATGGCCATCAATGTCAAAAAGTCCTAAATAATGACCCAGGGAAAACCATTGCGATGCCCTCATCAGTGAAACCTGGGCAAGGTCAAAATGGAAGAGGTACAGGCATATAAATACCCGGGCATGCCTGTGGACAGCAAGGGCCCTTTTAAACCACACTTAGAGCTCATGCACCAGAAGTCAGTCACCCTTACAGCTGCCTTCAAGGGCATCAAAGCAGCCACAGGATCTTCCACTTACCTACCACTGTTGAAAATATTCCAGGTGAAACTAATTCCCACCATCGCTTATGGAAGTGAAATTCTTAGAGGGAGAGACGCTGCTCACCTAGACAGCGTTACTACTAGACTTTTCAAAGCGGTCTTCTCCCTGCCAGCATACTTGTCTCCAACTCAGCTACGACTTGAATTTCGCTTAGTCAAGCAATCGATTGCAGGGGAAGGAGCTTTGGTTAAACTCTGCTACAAGCTAAAGGAGGCTAGCAACGAAACAGTATGTTCCCGCCTATGGACAGAAATTAAAGGAAGAGTCCTTTCTCCAGCCAGAGACTATTTCGTAAGCTCCTTGGCATCACTAGGCCTAAAAGAATAATGGGAGTCCTTTGCCACCTATCTTCAGACCAACTCATTGGCCAACAAGCACGCCAAAGCTTGTTCGCTGCTTGGTGATAAAGAGTTATTTGCAAAAAGACGGCATGCTTGGCTCACACTGGCGTCTTACACCAAGCTAGCACCTCAGCCATACTTGGGCAAAACCTTCAAAGCCCAGCCCAAAATGGCCTCATGAGGTTTTGAATTGGCTGCTTGTCGTCACTCCCACATTTACCTCCTTGGAGGCGCGCTAACATGACAGGGTTTTGACAGCTCTGTAGAAAAGCTCCAGAGACATTGGTCCACAAGATTTGTGTCTGCAAAGCCAACATAAAAGACCGAGGAGCTATCCCAAGCCAGGTTTAGAACCAGAGGGGCCTAGGTCGCGGTAGGCCAACAATCCTAGCCTGCTTCAATGCCATGGACAAGCAGCTTAGCTGCAGGCACACGAAATATCTAATTAGGCTTGACCAGAAAGCTTCAAACTCATCGGAAGCCATGTCCGCCGCAGCACACAAATGCCCTGGAAAAGCACCATAAGCAAACAGCGCAGCAGTGACTCTACATATTTAGCAGCAATCCGAGGCAGTATATTGGGACAGCTGCTGAGATTTATTAACCACTTGGCTGCTAAGGGTGTGCGAGGTGTTCCATTGACTTTCCATTGAAATCAATGGAAAGTCCATGACGAGTTACCCTTGTCATTAGCGCTGAAGTTACATTGAGCTTCAAATGGCACCCAGTATCTTAGCCTTTTAAAGCAGTGTTTTTTTTAAATCAACAACCTTTTATGCTATTTCTCATGCAAAGTTTTTTTGTATATAAGCAATCAGTGCAAAGGTTTTAAATAACTGTGCACTTAATAAAATAAACTTAAAACTTGAACTTGAAATGGGTAAATCTCTTATTAGTCTGGAGCTAAATTAATATATAGAAAATCAAGCCTGAACCACACACACAAGGTAGTATAGGCAGGGTATACTATCTGCTACAATTCACGAAGACTTCCTCTCTAAACTGTGGTTGTTAAAACTTGTTGAATTAGTCAATGATACGGAGATAAAACAAACTATTGATAAAAGCTATTCACCATTATAAATTCATACAGCGCATATATTTTACCCCCAAAAGGCTGCTCTCCTAGGTTTGTCGAGTCTGTTCTAAAGGTCTTTTCTACCTGACAGTAGAGGCTGATAGCTTACATATTTTTAAAGAATGTCAATCAATTGAAGCATACTAGCAACAGAGACATTCTAAGCACAGTCCCCATGTGAATTAGAGTAGAAAGGGGTTTGCCTTTTGAACTCTGACATATATAAAAAGGAGGTGGTTTTACATTGCAAACTCTCTGGCAAATACAAGTGGAAGGTGTTTTATATTAAGAACTCTCTCGCAAATACAATAAAAAGGTGTAGTGTGTCACTTCTCTATGCATTCTCAATCACGAGGCAGGCAACCAGAATGTATAAAATGCTTCTTTGATGTTCAGGCTCAGAGCATAGAGGAAACAGTTCAGACATGCTGCTCTGCCACAGCAGCTGTCACCATAGAATGCATATACTAAACAACAGGGTGGCTGGTCAGGTTTTACTTATTTTTATTTTTGTTTTGGCACACCCAGCCTCGAAGTACCCAGCGGTCAATATGTTATTTTTATCTATTTTCTAGTATTCAAAAAACTTTTTACATTTCATTTTTATATGTCAAAGAAAAGAGAAACAGTCATCAAACAATAAAGGGTACATTCAAAAACACAATGTGCATAATATATACAAGTGGTCAATATGTACATGAATAATACAGAGTTTACAAAAACACACCAAAAAATTAGATAGCAATAAACAAATTCAGTGAATACAATGCCTACATGCAATATTTCAAAAGGATAGGCACCAGTCCTTCAAATTTTATAGCAGAAGACCAGCGGACAACACATTTCATAAAAAATGCCTGCTAGTCTTATAGAGCCAGAGATTAAATGTTAAGAAGGTCGCTCGACAAGGGACAGAGAGTGTAGTATAATTTAAGTCTCTAGTGGCACCCTTCTTCTTTACCCCTGGCTCAGGGTCAACGCGTTTCGAACCACAGAACGATTTAGGGTTCTCCTCAGGACACGGACTGGATGTAGCCGTAGCTGTGAATATTCATAATGAAATATGGTGTGAGTATTGATTACACACACGTCTTACAGACTCAGCAGACTCGAGGACCAATGGTTGTAGCTACCTGGTTATGGTGTTAATGATACAGAAGTATGCGGGCAGCAGCCTCACGGGATGTTCAATGTCTGCAGAAAAATAATAATAGAAAGTAGCCTGTCACTACCAAGGAGCATGTGTGTCATATGGGGCCAGGGCTGACTTGTGGTTTGGGCATACCTGATTCCTTTTATGGCATCCGCGATGTTGGTCTGGGCGGGAATGGTTCGGTAATGCAGAGAGCGCAGCGCCTGGAATCAAAAGGGGAAGCACCCGCGTGTGAGTCTATGTTGCCCAGGAACTAAGTACATTTATCGAGGGGCCGCAAGGGGGGGGAGGGAGGAGGGCGTACCTGTCTTGAATACAGTTTGACACGGTGAGAGGAAGTCTGGCCGATCGGTCCAGCGAGGTTTACACAAACGCTGTGAATGACATAAATAAACGAAGCGTGATTAGGTACAGAGTGGGAGCGGACGTGCCCCCACCCGCCAGAGATCGCAGCGTTCACGGTGGCGTTCTGGAATTTAGTTTAAAAAGAACTTACTCGAGAAGCAGGAAAAGAGCGTTCTCCTCTACCTCAGTCACTCCAGCGTCTGGCAGACAAGCTGCCCGGGCCGGTTTCGATAGTTTAAAGGTGACGTGCGGCCATATTGGCTGGGCGGGTCTGAGTGCTAGGAATGCTGGTACTGGTAGTTCGAGTACTTTTCGTGAGTGCTACAGGCGTGGTGCGCCATGGTGCTCCCCTGAAACGGACAAGCAAGGAAGCAGTCGCAGACAAAATAGAAATAAGAATCATTATTGCAAGTTGCTGACTTCCGACATTTCGTTAAGGCCTGAGATGGTTGTGTCAAATTTCAAAATTAAATAGGCTTCTTTTTGTGACAGACGTGTCTCAGGGTCACCATTTCCACCTTTGATAGCTGACAGCACAGTCCATTTCAGGTCATTAGTCGGTGTTTATGTTGTAGGAAGTGTGACACTAATGGTGCTGAGAGAACTTTATTATTGATGCGGGAGCGGTGCTGTATGATCCTTTGTCGGACCTCTTGTGTTGTCTTGCCAATATACACTTTGTCACACGGACACTGAATTGCATACACTACATTTTTTGTTTTGCAATTCGTGTGATCTTCATGGCGCCAGAATCTTATGCCATCAGAGAACAATGAAGAACCATAGCATAGGACAGCTGATCACATCAACCCGTCCCCAACCAAAAAAGGACTCTCAGAGCACCATCTTTGGCACGACTCCTGTCAAAGGACATCGGAAATGCGGGACTTGTTCCGTCTGTAATCTCACCATGGAAGGTTCATTGTTCTCTGATGGCAAAAGATTCTGGCGCCATGAAGATCACACGAATTGCAAAACAAAAAATGTAGTGTATGCAATTCTTTGTCCGTGTGACAAAGTGTATATTGGCATGACAACACAAGAGGTCAGACAAAGGATCATACAGCACCGCTCCCGCATCAATAATAAAGTTCTCTCAGCACCATTAGTGTCACACTTCCTACAACATAAACACTCGACTAATGACCTGAAATGGACTGTGCTGTCAGCTATCAAAGGTGGAAATGGTGACCCTGAGACACGTCTGTCACAAAAAGAAGCCTATTTAATTTTGAAATTTGACACAACCATCTCAGGCCTTAACGAAATGTCGGAAGTCAGCAACTTGCAATAATGATTCTTATTTCTATTTTGTCTGTGACTGCTTCCTTGCTTGTCCGTTTCAGGGGAGCACCATGGTGCACCACGCCTGTAGCGCTCACGAAAAGTACTCGAACTACCAGTACCAGCATTCCTAGCACCCAGACCCGCCCAGCCAATATGGCCGCACGTCACCTTTAAACTATCGAAACCGGCCCGGGCAGCTTGTCTGCCAGACGCCAGAGTGACTGAGGTGGAGGAGAACGCTCTTTTCCTGCTTCTCGAGTAAGTTCTTTTTAAACTAAATTCCAGCACGCCACCGTGAACGCTGCGATCTCTGGCGGGTGGAGGCACGTCCGCTCCCACTCTGTACCTAATCACGCTTCGTTTATTTGTCATTCACAGCGTTTGTGTAAACCTCGCTGGACCGATCGGCCAGACTTCCTCTCACCGTGTCAAACTGTATTCAAGACAGGTACGCCCTCCTCCCTCCCCCCCTTGCGGCCCCTCGATAAATGTACTTAGTTCCTGGGCAACATAGACTCGCACGCGGGTGCTTCCCCTTTTGATTCCAGGCGCTGCGCTCTCTGCATTACCGAACCATTCCCGCCCAGACCAACATCGCGGATGCCATAAAAGGAATCAGGTATGCCCAAACCCCAAATCAGCCCTGGCCCCATATGACACACATGCTCCTTGGTAGTGACAGGCTACTTTCTATTATTATTTTTCTGCAGACATTGAACATCCTGTGAGGCTGCTGCCCGCATACTTATGTATCATTAACACCATAACCAGGTAGCTACAACCATTGGTCCTCGAGTCTGCTGAGTCTGTAAGACGTGTGTGTAATCAATACTCACACCATATTTCATTATGATTATTCACAGCTACGGCTACATCCAGTCCGTGTCCTGAGGAGAACCCTAAATCGTTCTGTGGTTCGAAACGTGTTGACCCTGAGCCAGGGGTAAAGAAGAAGGGTGCCACTAGAGACTTAAATTATACCTCACTCTCTGTCCCTTGTCGAGCGACCTTCTTAACATTTAATCTCTGGCTCTATAAGACTAGCAGGCATTTTTTATGAAATGTGTTGTCCGCTGGTCTTCTGCTATAAAATTTGAAGGACTGGTGCCTATCCTTTTGAAATATTGCATGTAGGCATTGTATTCACTGAATTTGTTTATTGCTATCTCATTTTTTTGGTGTGTCTTTGTAAACTCTGTATTATTCATGTACATATTGACCACTTGTATATATTATGCACATTGTGTTTTTGAATGTACCCTTTATTGTTTGATGACTGTTTCTCTTTTCTTTGACATATAAAAATGAAATGTAAAAAGTTTTTTGAATACTAGAAAATAGATAAAAATAACACATTGACCGCTCGGTACTTCGAGGCTGGGTGTGCCAAAACAAAAATAAAAATAAGTAAAACCTGATCAGCCACCCTGTTGTTTAGTATAGTAGAAGTGGTTCAAGTTGGTCAGTGACAGGACCCAAACCTTTCTCCTTGCCCTGCACCATAGAATGCATGGCAGCGGCACCCATCTATGTCACCTGTCTATGTCATAAATAATATGACATATGTTTACAACCACAACACCCCCCCTTAATAAAAACGAAATCAAACATCATTACGATACTTCAACAAATATAACATCCAGGGAAGAAAACAAAACATAATATATTAGAGAAAACATTAACAAGTGGAATCCTTCAGTAACTAACCTACAACCTACTCCTTCAACCATCCAGGCAATTCCCTCTTCCTTTTCTCACAGACTGACCCAACAGCTGTTGGCTTCTGTACCCTATCACATCCTGAAGCCCCTGTTTCTGAGGTCCTGATTCCTACACACCCTTCTTAGATCCTACATCACCACCGATAGTACGCTGCACCGAGACTGCACTGGACGTGCATGGGGCCTCCTCTATTCCACCAACTGGTGCCGTTGACTGTTCTTCATCAAACTCACCCATGTCTTCCAGCCAAATAGAATTACCACTACCACTTCCCGCTTCACCATCCCAGTCCTTCCTCTAATACCTCGAACCTAAAGCCACATGCTTTAGGTTCCACACTTAATCACACTTACATCTGACAACATTCTGCAAAGTTTACACCACCTGTTCTGGTGCAAAAAATTGGCTTTCACCCTTTGACACTTTATTAGGTTTCATCACACACACCCAATTGCCAACGTGTACATGAAATGGTTTAAGTGCATGGGCAACATTGTAGTAAGATCTACTTCTCACGTGTGTCTCTTCCAATCTTCTTTATACCTTGTTCAGTGACCACTGCATCACAGCACTATCACACAACCACACCGGAGTGAACTTACACCTGGGACTCATACCACTCATAACTACACACCGGGATAAACCTGTAGAATCATTCATAGTCACCTATATGCCTATACAGCTTTCTGCACAGCAATCCATCAATCCCACTGATTGCCCACAGCACTCTAAATAACCCCTTGATCACTCAGCTAAATCTTTCCACAATGCCATTCCCACTGGCAAAACTGCATTTTTGTTTCCCACACATACTTTCTTAAAGTATGTTTTTACTACATTCAAAACAAATTTTACACTATTACCGCTCAACATACTGTGGGAATCCCTTCGGAACAGAAGGTCCTGTCCAAGAACTTTAAAACTGTGACTATCTGCTCTTTACACCATATATACCACTGGCCATATGAAGAAAAGATCCATTAAAACGATCACATACTCTTGCAAGACTCTAATTGGATCCAACAAGTCTACTACCCCACACTCCCAAGATTGCTACGGAATAACACATTCACTCATGGGTGGTCTTAAAGTATGTAAAGATTTGTCAGCAGAAGAACAAGTTCCACAGGTCCTGACAAACCTTTCCACCTCCTTATCCACCCCCGGCCACCAAGATAAATCCTTGACAATTGATTTGGTTCTCAAAATACCTAAATGCCCTTCATGACGCAGACTTAAAATCACTTCATGTGATCCACACTGAGGAATAATCTTACTTCCTTTAAGGACCAGTTCATTGTCTACCGACAGATCCGATCTAACTTCCCCAAAAATGTCTACACCCTTCAGACAATTGCTCCTTCTTGGGCCAACCCTCAACCATATGCTGCAAAATCAACTGCAATACCTTACCTACTTCTGCTCCCTCTTCCATTCCTCCTTTCTGATACCTGGAAGGCCTGAGTCATGTATCAAATGCGATCTTAGTCATTTCATGAATAGTCTTCTCATTTCTCTAAAGGTCAAGGCATACTGTATAGACAATCAGCTACCCTATGGTCCTTTCTAGGAACATTCACCATACAATAAATGTAATACGTCATACTCATTGACATCCTCGCAATCCTGGCAGATGCAGTAACACTCCCCTCTGTAGTCAGGAATTTAATTAAGGGCTTGTGGTCTCACTGGGTGATGACTGATCTACCCAATACAAAGGCATAAAAATGTTGCAGGGCCCATGCACATGCTGGAGCCTCCTTTTCAATAATGGGATACTTCTCTCCAGCCAGTGACAATGATCTAGGTGCAAACAGGATAATGCTCTCATTACCCCTGGCATCCCTCTGTACTAAAACTGCCCCAAACCCTTTATTACTCACATCCTTTTTTAAGACACTGTCCAGCCCAGGGTCAAAACTACTCAAAGTCGGTACTCTTTCCATTGATTCGACAAAAAGTTTGCATCACATTGCGAGTACCATATTAGTTTCATATGTTAATTTGAGCAGTTGCCTCATGTGATGAACTTAGTCTGCAAAATGTGGAATTCAATGTGTGCAGTACTTCGTCAACCCCAAGAAGAACCTCACCTCATCCTTGCTCGCAGGTGCTTGGGCCCCAGTAATAGCACTGATCAACGAGGACTTAGGTTTGACTTCCTCCTCACTAATTACATACCCCAAGTAAGTAACACTCCTCTCTACAAACGTGCGTTTAACTCTACAGATAGTCCCTTACTTTCCAGTATGCTTAACACTTTCTGCAACCTCTCATCATGCGGTGTTCTTTTCTCTGCAAATTCTAAAATACAATCCTTGAAAGAACATTACTCTCCTCTCTTTCCCAAACAGCTTGTGCATAAAAACGCTGGAAAACTGCCGCTGCTGATGCCAGGCCAAACCGCATTTGTTTAAATTGAAAGTACCTAATGGGTGTAATAAATGTAGTGAGTGTACTGGACATTGGTGTGAGAGCAATCCGATGATATGCAATCGAGAAGTTTATAGTTGAGAACCAATTATACCCCTTGAAGCACAACACCAGCTCTGGAATTTTAAGGCAGGGGAAAGTGATCATTGATGATGGTATTGTTCAGGTGTCTACATTCCACACAGAGATGTATGAGTAAAATATTATCTGACCATCTATAAAAGCTTTGTTTAAAACATTTTAAATTTTATTTATGAGTTTTATATAGCACTAGCAAGACCCGAGGGTATCCGAGTGCTTTGCAGCCCACACATTCATTTTACACAAAACAAAAATATAATCAGGATAGCTAATTTGATTCCAATCAAGTCATTGGTTGAGCATGAAGGGAGATAAATAGTTTGGCCAAGATATAAAGAGAGCAAGAGTTGAAGAGCCTGCCACATTGGGTGATTGTTGACCTCATAGTTGAGGTGTCTGTTGAGGAGGATATCCTTTAGCTATCTCTTACTACTCAAGAAGGAGGAGTTTGTCCTGATGTGTATTGTATTGAGTTCCAGATTTTGGTGGCATTGCTCTAGAACAAGCTTGACCAAGATTTTTGTTTATGGACTTTGGATGGAATGAGGAGTTAGGTGTTTGAGCTTCTTAGCTTTCTAGTCCGACCTGCTTTTTTGAGTTTTGAGGCAAGTAGGCGGGTTTCCCCGTTTGGAGGTCTTTGTGAGTGAGACAAGCAGTTCTGAAGCTGTATCAGGCTTCCATCTGGAGCCATTTCAGTTCTTTCAAAGTGGGGGCAGTGTGGTCATATTTTCTTAATCCCGTGACCATTCTGGTCGACAACCTCAGTGTTTCTTGGAGTCCAAGTGCCATAAACATCCTCAATAACAGCGGTTGAGCGAGCTGGAAAAGCTATCTCAGCTAGGCAGTGGGAGCCGATATTTCCTTCAAGATGGCCCCTAAATAGGTCACACATTGTGACCTGATGAGCAACGCACATCAAAATATGATGGCTGGTCTGAACTGTGACATGCAATCCTAACGCCCGTCAAGATCAGAAGACGTGAAAACCTCCTCCAGGAGTGCGCTCTGTTGTGGTTCCTCACCCCTCAACTGAAATGCCTGCACTGCTGAGAACACGACCAACAAGGAATCCAATTTGCAGCTCACTGCCCCACTGCTGAGTTGCTGGCATCACGTGCTGCCGAAGTACTTATGCTAGCACCCCCACACAGCTGCGTTAGAATGCAGCCAAAGACGATGCATTACATTTCAGTGCCCTCTCAGGTTTCGTGTACCGATTTAACATACTGTAACTCAGGATAATGATCAATCCCTCCTTCTAGTGCCGCATCGGAGTCGATTATATTGCTGATCCATCACCTTAGTGTTACAGCAAAACCATCTTCTCAGGCAAGCACACTCCTCGAAACAGCACAATGCAACCGAACAGGCCACTCCAAACCAGCCCATCACCAAATTGTAGTGTTACTTCTCTATACACACTCAATCATATGGCAGGCAACCAGGATGTATTATATGCTTCTTTAATGTTTAAGCTCAGAGCATGTAAGAAACTGGTGCGACAATCTCCTCTGCAACAGCAACTGTCACCACAGAATGCTTGCCAGTGGAACCTGTCTATGTCACCTGTCTATGTCATAGCATGCTATAAGTATACAACCACAACAGAAGGCATCTCAAAGGTAAACAAAATAGGGAAGGGTTTTACATTGCGAACTCCATGTCCACAGAAATGGGCTTCACGTTGTTTAACACAGAGCTTTTTAGAGTTTTATTTTAGAAGAGGCAAGTGAGATCTGATTTACATTGTGCAAATGTGTAATTTATGTTTAGAATTTATTTGTGTTTGAATTACATACCATTTGCTATTTAAAAGTGAAAGCACTGTCTGGACATTTGTTTATTAAGTGCTATTACACTGATAATAAAATAATAAAACCATTCAAATATAAAATACATTTCCAAACTAGCAAATCATTAGTATCTTATCATTTCTCACCTATTCCATTAAAAAAACTTTAAAGTTGGAAATAAAGTGCTAAAGTGTCCTTACACGAATAAACTTCACTGCAAATGTATCATATTCCATCTTTACAAACCAAAACTTATCAATACATAATGAAATTCTTGTTTCAGTCTTGTTGACAAAAGCCTTAAAGGTGGAGTGATTTTTCCTCACTGGCTGGATAAGTTATTTAATTTTGATCAAATCAGCCACATGCATAAAAGGTACAAACACATTAATTGTAAAAACACATATTGTTAATATAGCAATAAATATCTGTTATAGCAGCATAAAATAAGCTAAACCTACACAGTCTCGTAGATTTCCAGCTTTTATCCTGCACGCTTTAAATTTGTTTTGTGAATTTACTGTTCAGGATTGCATTCATTGCTTTAAGGCATGCAATCACAGCTTGTCTGCATGAGGGGATTCCTCGCTGATTGAAGGCTGCCTTAAGCAAACCCTTCCTGTCCTTAAGCAGGCCAGGGCAAAGGCAGGTTATAGGGAGAATGCTCTCCTCCCCAGATTTGCACAGTCTACAGTTTACCATTGTTGTGTTCCAGGGCCAGGGTGTAACATGGGCATGCCCTGAGAGGAGACCAAAGCGATACTTAATAAATAAATATTTTTCCTTTCTTGACCACCCAGTCTCAAGATGGGGTTGAGGCTTATGATTTTTGTAATCATTTATAACCATCCATGCATGAGATCTTACTGCAAAAGTCTCTTTATCTATTATTCTAGAGATTTCTTTCTTTGTACTGTTGATCACTTTTGAAAATGCTTTTATGGGCATTTGCCTTTCCCATAGTGTTCAGAGGACTAGGTCATCCAGCCCTAGGTCCACATACTGCTTAGACGGTGCAGTTGTGCTTGTATGAACTTCTTGGCAAGGGTTTGGAAAAGTTGGTTTCCAGTAGTTGATTGTATTAGTTTCCATACTTTAATGAGCGGAGGGACGCGACTCCTCCCCCAGCTAGCATGCAGAGTTAAAAGCCACACCTGATCCCGCCGCGCTTGGTGAGAGCAGCGCGAGTAAGGCGATGGGCAGTGTGAATCTGAAAACGTGCAATTTTTAAAAACTGTTTGGTGTTTTTTAGCTTTTTGAAGCGTGTCATTAATTTTTTTAATTGACTGCTGGTGGGAAGCTTGATGTGCTGAGGGGGACACAGACATTGTTGGGCTGATTGTACTAACCCCCTGAAGTGTCCCGGTCCGTCCCCGTTCCGCCACGGCTTTTTGTGTGCCGATTGAGCGGAGGGACGAGACTCCTCCCCCAGCTAGCATGCAGAGTTAAAAGCCACACCTGATCCCGCCGCGCTTGGTGAGAGCAGCGCGAGTAAGGCGCTGGGCAGTGTGAATCTGAAAACGTGCAATTTTTAAAAACTGTTTGGTGTTTTTTAGCTTTTTGAAGCGTGTCATTAATTTTTTAAATTGACTGCTGGTGGGAAGCTTGATGTGCTGAGGGGGACACAGACATTGTTGGGCTGATTGTACTAACCCTCTGAAGTGTCCCGGTCCGTCCCCGTTCCGCCACGGCTTTTTGTGTGCCGATTGAGCGGAGGGACGCGACTCCTCCCCCAGCTAGCATCACTTCCGGGCCAGTTCCTATTTAAGGCGATTTGCTTCCGGCCGCGCAGCGGGCGCGACAAAGGCGCGCCGAAGTCGAGCCTAAGTCCAGCCCGTCTGCGCCCGTCTGCGGCCGGATTGCGGCCATGGCCAAGCATGCTGCCCCAGCGGGAGCGGCTCACGATAGGATTGTCTGGTCGAGGCAAGATCTATTGGCCATTAACCGAGGGGGGCTTTGTAAAACTCACCCCCTTGTGGAGGCCACGATCCCACTCATTTGCTCAGTATGTGGTAGCGCGTGGGCCACGCCCGCTTCTCCTTCCATGCAGATCTCGGGAGCTGCTTCGGCCCAAGTAGCTAGAGGTCTTAGAGCGGGACTCGTGAACTGCAGATCTTTGCCTCAACACAGCACTGACATCTGGCTGCTCCTAGATAGCCAAGCCTGGGACTTGCTGTTTTTAACTGAACCTTGGCTAAATGAACAAAATGTGACAGCCATTTTTTTAGCTATACCGATGGGCTTTTCTATGTGCATTTCGAATCGTGAGGATGGCAGGCGGGGGGGGGGTGGGGTGGCAGTAATTTTTAAAGACTGCCTATCCTTATCGTCTGCAACACCTGTTGCAATCCCAGGAATGGAATGTTTATATTTCTGCCTCCTCTTAAACTCACAACTAGCCATTGCTGGGATGGTGGTTTATCGTCCCCCGGACTGCGCTGAGAGCAGCACAGCTCGACTTTTAGATGCGATTACGCTGAATGCGTTAAAGCATGAGCACTTCCTGGTTGTGGGAGATTTTAATGTCCACATTGATAAGGATGACAACACAGTGGCTGAGCACCTGCTGGCAGCAATGAGTGCTGTAAACTTGATGCTCCACAATAAGGGTCCCACGCATAGATCTGGACATACGCTGGATTTAATTTTCTCCACATTAGAAAGCATAACAGTGGATGATGCACTTCCAGTAGTATGGTCAGATCATTGGCTTATACCATTCAAGCTGGTACTAAACGAGGAAGTGCCTAGGAAAAGCAAACACTCTTATATGAAGAGGCAATGGAAAAATCTTACTCCAGCCATCATGAGTTCGATGTTGTCTCGTAACCCACCTGAGCATACGTTGAGTGCCAACGTGGATGCCCAGGCATTAAGTAATTGGATTAGCAACATGATAGAGGCTGTAGCACCAGCAAAAAGGGTGACAGCGCAAAGATCCTCCCCCACTGCCCCCTGGTTCTCAGATGAGCTACGACTGGAAAAAAGAGCCTGTAAGAAACTCGAAAGACAATGGAGATTAAATTATTGTCCTATAGCAAAAAAACACTT
Source organism: Lissotriton helveticus (assembly GCF_964261635.1). NCBI lineage: Eukaryota > Metazoa > Chordata > Amphibia > Caudata > Salamandridae > Lissotriton > Lissotriton helveticus. The sequence continues at coordinate 712,556,832 of NC_136065.1, read as the reverse complement.
TAAAGAAGCCACCAAGCTGTTCCATAAGCGCATTAAGAAAGATAAAAAGAGCTACTATGCCTCCGTTGTTCAACAGGCAGAGAACCCTAGCAAAGAAGTGTTTAAACTGGTTAAATCCTTTTTGAAGCCCCAATGTATTGAAAGGGATATTCCTCCGTCGGTAGCACTCTGTGACAAGATCTCTATCTATTTTGATAACAAAATACAGATGGTCTATGACTCCTTTGGCCCGCATAAACCCACGGCCAAAGAGGATAGAGAGAGTGGTGGCCGGCCCCCAGTCTCTTTGAGGAAATTTCATCCAATCCCGTTTGATAAGATAAGGCAGGAGATCAGCCGGTGTAAATCAGGCTCCCCAGAGGACCCATGTCCACCTAAACTGTGGGATCCCTTGGTGGATGCTATTGCACCTATGCTTCAACATATCTGGAACACATCCATAGATACTGGGGAATTTCCGGAGAGCTGGAAGCATGCGACGCTCCTGCCATTGAAGAAGAAGCCAACCGGGGAGGCGGAGGACTTAACTAACCTCCGTCCTATTTCCCTGCTGGCAGCCCCCGGAAAAATGCTGGAAAAACTAATTCAACGCCAGCTGAATGCTCATGTCGAGTCCAATAACATTCTTCATGAGACTCAGTCCGGGTTCAGACCCGGCTTCAGCACAGAGACGGCACTGATTGAAGTGGCTGATTCCCTGAGGTGGTCGTTAGATTCAGGAGACTCGGCTATGTTGATGCTCCTGGATCTCTCGGCCGCGTTTGATACTGTGGATCATGTTAGGATGGTCCAACGTTTGGCAGAAATTGGTCTACAGGATCAGGCACTTGGTTGGATGCAGTCCTATTTGTCAAACCGCACGCAGAGAGTCACTCTGGGGTCATACGCTTCAGAGCGTAAGCCTCTGAGATGCGGGGTCCCGCAGGGATCTGCCCTAAGCCCCCTTTTATTTAATGTTTATCTGGCCCCTCTTTTTTCCCTCATTGCAAACTGGGGAGTCACCGCAATATCTTATGCCGATGACAACCAGCTGGTTTTCCCCTACTCAGAGGTTTCAGAAGCGGCTTTTATAAACTTTAAGGGGTGCCTTCAGGATGTGGCATCCTGGATGAATACTAATAAGCTGAAACTGAATCCGGGAAAAACGGAGGTGATCTTCTTCAGTAAAGGCAGACACCCTCCTGCTGAGTTCTGGTGGCCGACTGAGATGGGCTCGCCACCCCCCCTCCCAGTGGGCAAAGAATCTGGGGGTCAAGTGGGTCGAAAATCTCTCTTTCGTACCCCAGATCCACCAGGTCACAGGCTGCTGCCTGAGCAAATTGAGGAATCTTCGCCCAGTCCTGAAACTTTTGCCTGAGTCCTGCCGGAAAATTGTGATCCATGCCACCATTACCTCGAGATTGGATTATGCTAACGGTCTGTATAGCGGTCTCCCAAAATATCTGGTCTAAAGGCTGCAGACGGTACAAAATGCGGCAGCCAGGCTGCTTAAGCATATTCCTTTCAAAGAGCATATTTCCCCCCATCTTCGAGCCTTGCATTGGCTCCCGATTGCCAGCAGAATAAAATTCAAAATTCTGACTCTGGCCTACAGGTCCCTCTATGGCACCTGTCCTAATTATCTGCGAGCCCGTTTGCCCAGATACACACAGACCCGCTCCCTTCGCTCCAATGATCAGGTGCGTGCTACTGAGTGTACCGCGAGTCAAAAGGGCTAGATTGGGCGGCCGGACTTTCTCAGCCAACGTGGCCCGTCTATGGAATGCCCTACCTTCTGAGCTGCGAAAGGCCCTATCAGAAACAACCTTCAGGAGACAGCTTAAGTCGTGGCTGTTCTCGGTGCCTCTTTAAGCCGTAGTCTCCCAGCTAGTTTCTTGCTATCCCCTCACAGCGCCGGGACGCCTCCTAGCTAAGGCAGCTGTTCGCGCTTTATAAATTAAAAAAAAAAAATGTAGCCTCCTTTCCTTGCAAAGGTTTAATTCAATAGGCCAAACTCAATCTGAACCTGAGAGACATTTTGGGGAAGAATGAAAAGTGACCCAAAAATGTTCTTGTATATCCCATTGTGGGAGCTGAAATAAAGAATAAGAAATAATACCACAGATACGACTCTCTGTCAGCACAGAAGGTAGCAGAATTTATTGGAGACCAGCAAACAATGCAAAATATGTGCAGCACGGAGACAGATAGTATAGTCACTACGTGTCCTAAGATGTGATGTTTCTGACAGCTTTTATAGACACAAACCACAAGACAATGCAGCATCATAATACGAGTAGCACAAATTAAGCATGGCCTACTTGACCAATTAGCAAAGGCCTGGGCAACGCTATACCATTTATGGTCCGAAATATACTGTTGCTGACTACATGTCTCAAGTAGGCAGCTTCTGGGACTTTCCACTGTAATGCAACATATTAGTCTTGGTACTTTTCCATGTAGCAATTTGCAACATCATAGCACGTACCAGAAATATTTCTAAATGTGAAATGCTCAAATACTTTGCAGCTAAGCTAGCATCTTACTATGTTCGTGTATCTTTCTTGAGCAAGCCTTGCGTTACAAAAGCAGTTTACTGAGGCACAGTGGAAAAGTACATGCATCTTGTGCAGTGATTCTTATATCAACTTAACAGGGCCTAAAGCTTCAAACATTTGGTATCATATAAGAAAGATGGCTTCAACATTGCCCCATCTGATACCAAATCATTACTTCCCATCCTTTCTTTACACCATCTCCTGTCCTTTCTCACTTGCGTCGGAGTCATAATTGTGACGTCCATGTCTTTTGTGTCGTGGCATACAGGATGCACAGCTGGAATTGAAAGCTGCGCATCATGCTGGACAAACCTGGATCATTATGCACAAGGTGTCAATGCTGTTATAATTTTAATGATCTCATCCAATATCCATGATCCCCAGCTTCCTAACCATAGCATTCATCTTTCCCATATGCTTTCTGTGTGTAGGTTGTGTGCTTCGTCTTTAATTTTGTGTATATTATGTATTGCTTTGTCTATATTGCAGCTGTTGTCAGGTAGCCACGAAGAGCACACCTCATGGATGGCCTGGCATACTCCACCCTCCTTTGCCAGGAAGATGTCTAATGCAACCCTGCCCTGTATCACTACTGCTCTCATTGCAGTGGGTTCTTCAGTGGTGTTTCCCAGTGCTGCTGCTGTTGAATCTGCAAGATCCTCAATCATCCTTGCTAACTGGTGTATCCGTATGGAGGTATATACTACCTCTACGCCAGGCACTATGGCCCCTATCCATGTCATCACGTCATCTTGCCATTCTGGTGTTCTCCGAATATTTCCTGTCCGTTGCTCTTGGTGCTCAACCTGTACTAGGTCAGTGAAGTGTGTAATTCGAGGCAGGATGGAGGCAAGGTAGCAACTACCATACCATCCCGGGGGCAAATAAAAGTATGCCCATTGGTCACAGCCAAAAAACAGTCCCTGGTAACCCACTAGTCCAGGTGACGATTGCTAATCACTCTAATCTGTGATAGTTTTCTTATGTGTGTGCAGTTACTCTCACCAACGAAAATTGATGGGATTACTGAATATTATCCTTCTGAAAGTCCTAGGGCTTTATCATGCCTTTCCTCACATTCCCTTAATCCTTGCTCATCGTTCGCTAATTCAGCAATGCTACACCCGAAGCTGCATTTCTTCCATTCTTCCTTTCCTTTGATTAGTTGTGATCTTGTGCATGGTTGTTCAGCTGTTGTCTTATCCTAAATCTTGGTATTTTTATCTCAGCCCCTTTGTCCCAACCAGCCCTGTTTTTTCACTCCTCATTCCTAGAAGTTTTGGCAAATGTATTGAGCATTGCCTGATCCCTTTTTGTTGGTGGCATGTTCATGCATGGCACCCCCTGTCTCTTAGGCCTTGCTGTGGCCAGTCCTACTGCTATCCCCTTCACAGAATCTGCAACAGTTATGGACATGTTATGCTGTCTGAAGAGTATATCGCACATTAGGACACATCCAACATATGTAGAGATTGGTCGGACATTGTAGCTCATGCTGTTTTCTGTGTCTGTTGGAAGGTGTGTGCATACATACCATCCCGATATGTTCATATGCCTCAAGGATCTATCTTGAGCCCCACCATATTTAACATTTATATGGCCCCTTTGGCGAAGGTCGCGGAGGCATTTGGAGCCCGGGTCATATCGTACGCTGATGACACCCAGCTCCTGTTTACTTGCAGGAAGGGAGAGGTTTTTAATGGCGACAGAATCAGAGACTGCCTGAGTGCTGTTTTTGCATGGTTTCAGCACCAGAACCTGAAATGTAACTCGGATAAGTCCGAGTTGCTCTTTTTTGGCTGCGCTGAGGACCCTGGCTGGAAATCGTGGTGGCCTTCCGACATGTTCCCCCCTGAGAAACCCTCTGCCCAAGTCAAAAATCTGGGTGTGGTGTTCGACGACAGTCTTTCTTTTCGTCCCCACATCACGGGCTTGGCGGGGAAATGTTTCGGCATTTTGAAGATGGTGAGGAAATTTCTCCCACTGCTTTCCCTTCAATATCGCAAGAACATTGTGCAAGCACTCGTGGGTTCGCGTTTAGACTACGCTAACGCACTTTTCTCAGGTCTGCCTAAATATCTGGTATCCAGACTACAAATTGTCCAAAACTCGGCGGCCAGAGCCATCTTTGGCCTTCCACGGAGAGCTAGTGCCTCTCTATTGCGCGGCAGGCTGCATTGGCTGTCTATCGCTTGCAGAATTAGGTTCAAGGTCCTTACGTTGGCATTTAAAGCCCTCCACTGTATTGGCCCAGCTTACCTTAGAAAGCGGATTGCTTTTTACGTTCCCCGGAAGAGTCTGAGATCTGCTGACCTGGCTAAAGTGGAGGTACCAGTGATCAAACGCGTGCGGATGGGTGGCCGGTCTTTCCAGTTCATGGCGGCTAGTTTGTGGAATGAGCTCCCTCTGTCACTCCGTAAGGCTAACAATCTCCTGGCCTTTAGAAAGGAGATCAAGACGTTCCTCTTTTCCGCCTAACCAGTGGGTCTACAGTGTTTCTGCCTCTGGGTTTTTCTTGGTTGTGTTTAGGACTCTGCCAAAGCGCCGGGACACCCGTTCTGGGTAGCCGTGCGCTCAAGAAATATAGTTTTAACATAACATAACATAACATAATGCGCACATACATTTTTAGCATTTCAACATATTTATTTCCTTGGTACTCGTCCCATAATTTCCGTTCCCCTTCTCCTTTAATTTTAACCTCCCCCAAAATGCCTTGCTCAGTCATGTTCATCTTCTTCTCTCCGTAAGTTACATTTGAGTCACTCCTATCCCCCACCTGACCATTAAGGAACGGTATTTCAAGATCTTTTGCATATATTATTATTAATGCACTTACTATTATTCCTAGGACTGAAGACAGTATTTCCAGTAGTACCGCTGGCCACTTTCTCTTCTCTTTCCTTGTTCTTGGCTTGTTCGGTGGTGCTGTGGAGATGTTGTCAATGTCAAAAAAAATTCTGAATAGTCCCTAATTTAATTTTTCTTTGTTTTTGCCCTATGCTATCAGTTGGCTTCTCTTATAGGACCAGATCCGTTGTACTCTATTGCGTGAATCACACACTCTAAAAATGTCTAGGCGTGTTGCTGCAATATTTTGTGCTGGTGGCCGACAACTGAAACCGGGTGAACGATAGATCTTTTAAAATTAGGTGGAGGTAGTGGAGGTTTGGTCACAGTCAATTCCAGCGCTCCATATATTTCCGCCCCAGCGACCAATAGTTAAATTTGAAACACTAGCTCTGTCTGTCCTTCTGCCACTTGTAGGGATCTGAGCCTACCTGATCTTAGTACTGGCATTTGTAATTTGCTAAGCCTACTGATGTCTTTGGTGTAGCCCTGGCAATATTCTTATAAATGTTAGATATTTGGTAGTCTCTGTAGCAAAATGTTCACTTTTCTAACTATCAGGGCCTGCACCCCTATTGATCTGATGGTGCAGGCGCCAGCAACACTAACTAGCAGGTCCTGCACCCATATTCTGAATTGGTGCTGGCGCCTGCAACACTTTGAAAGCAATCGTTGGTGCCTTTGTTGTTTACCATCAGAGCTTTGCCAGCACATGACGGTACCGGCACTTTGAAGAAAAAGTAGGTGTCCTTGGATAAGATGAGCCGTTGAAGCCTAGCCTGCAACTAGCAGAGATCTGCCTCTTTTTTAACACTTGTCTGCTGTTGCTTGTCTGGTGGAGCAAAGGTTGTACCTGCCGAGATCCTCAGATGCCACTGGTGGTGGTGGTGGAAACTGCGGTCCTTGATCGGGCCCTGATGCTTTCCTGGTGTGAGAGCTGTGGATTCAGGAGGTCAGCACCTTGCCCTTGACGGTTGTTGCTGTAGTCAGCAGAGCCTGGAAGGGGCCTCTCCACCTCGGCTGGAGGCAGTGTCTTCTGGTTTGAGCTTTTACCCAGATCCAATCACCAGGCTGGAGGTCATGTGACGATGGAGTTGCTGCTTCTGGAAGAGCCTGCAGAACCTGGTGGTGAAGATAACGTAATCTTTCTGTTAATTTCTTACAATAGCACAAAAGCAAATCGTCTACTATTGATAGTGGAGCATTGGACATATGTCCTGCAATGTTCATTGGGCGGCCAAACAGAATTTCATGAGGGCTTAGCTTTGTCACCCTATCTGGCATGCTTCTCATCGCCAACAGGGCTAGTGGCAGTGCGTCCACTCATGAAAGTTCAGTTGATGCACAAATTTTACCAATTTTATTCTTTAACACCCCATTCTTTCTTTCCACGGCACCTGCTGCTGATGGGTGATAGGCACGGTGCAGCTTTTTATGTGACCCGAGCCCCTTGCATATTCCCCCTATGAGATGAACACAAGTCCGTTGTCTGAGCTCCGAAGTGATGAATACTTTCTTTCAGAAGGCATTTGGCAACAGTATGTGCATCACAGTTCTTTGTTAGATAAGCTTCAGTCCATTTTCTGAACATGCATACAATTACCAACACATGTTTGTTCTTCTGGGTAGGGGGCATGTCAACGAAATCAAGTTGGAGACTTTCAAAGGGTCCGTGGGGTGGTATGAAATGGCCAGGTGCAGTTGTAATATTGTGCACAAACAGTGCATTGCTTACAAAGTCTCTCTGCTACTTGACGGAACTTGTGGTTGTACCAACATTGTGAAAACAGTATGATCATGCAGTCTCAGCTCACATGTGAGGGACCATGAAAGAGGCGTGCCATGGAATGGAGCATTGATGAAGTAAGCATATTTTTCATTCGGTCCTGTCCACAACCCCACCTTTGTTTTTATACACCTTCCTTTTACCCATTCCTCCTTTTTATGTTCCTCAACCTTTTCCTGAATGTGTATAGGGTAAAATGCAACAAATAATTGTTAGCATGAATGTCCTTGTTGTTGGCTGATAATTTGTACCATTGCTAGCTGGCAGCCTGTTAGCGCTATCCTCTTTGCTTCCCTCTCGATAAAGGTGTTGCCTTTCGACACATAGGGCCAAATGTATCAATGGTTTTCCCGTTCGCAAACGGGCTGATTCTCAGGACCAGCCCGTTTGCGAACGGGAAGAAGCCTTTTGGGATGCATCATCCCAAAAGGCCCTCGCAATAAAGGGAATCGCAAAATTTCCGATTCCCCATTTTGAGAATGCATTTAAGGAATTTCAAATTGTGATTCCTTAAATGCAATGCAGGAAGCACCCAAGTTGTGCGAATTTGCCCTAAGAAATTGCAAATTTCCACTAACCTCAAGTTGGTGGTAATTTGCAATTTCTTAGAACATTTTTCTTTTTTGCATTTTCAAAGGGCCATGTGGCGCACATACATGCCCTTAGGGCATGTATGTTCGCCACACGTGCACACATACATATTTTAGGGGTGCAACAGGGTGTCCTTTTGACACCCTTGCACCCTTGAAATTGCATTTGCAATTCCCGAGTACCTAATGGGTACTCGCACATTGTGAATGTCTTCCCATTCATTCCCATGGGTCTCTAGGCCCATAAGAATGAATGGGAAGGTATTTCCTGATTGCGAATCCCTATTTGCGATTTGCATTTAAGGAATATTAAGGAATCTCAATTAATTTAGAGATTCCTACATACATTCCATTTTGTGAGTCCTTAATAGTGATTCACTGAAAATCACTATTAAGGACCTCCAAAACTGATTTTTCATACATGTGATCTATAATCTTTTGATGAGGTGTGTGCGGCACATTTTATTATATCTACCTTTGATGGCAGTAACAGTGCTTGGAGAAGGTCACTGATCAGTTGTGCGTGTTGTATTTGTTGACCTGCTGATGTGAGGAATCCCCTCATTGACCAGTTGGCCAAAGTCATGGACCACTCCGAAGGCATACTGGCTGACGGTGTGTGTGTGTGTATATATATATATATATTCACTGAAAAAACCATAGGTTATAGACCATATATAGTTAGGAATTAGCATTTACAAAACCTTGAAAATTCACTGAAAAAACCATAGGTTATACACCATATATAGTTAGGAATTAGCATTTAAAAAACCTTATTTTACTCACACAAAACCATTGAAATTCCATATATAGTTAGTTGCACTAACTATATATCGCGCACCCGCAATCCACTGCTGATCATGTCACATATTACATCATTCATGACATGGTCAGTGACATCACTGATGACATCACTGATGACATCTCAAATGACATCACTGATGAGATCACTGATGACATCATCCAGTGACTGTGTGTTTCTGTAAAGTTTAAATATGTTTTACATATTGAAGAATGAGTAGATGTATAAGTGTCTGGACGAAGGATTTAGTAGGTGCATGACTGAATGTATGAGTGAGTGATTAAATGTGTCTCACTGAGTGCATGGGTTAGTGAGTAAACTGTCTTAATTTGTGCATCATTATGTCTGTTGTTCTGTAAACTGCTGCATGTGTTGATCAGTAGCTATATGATTAACTATATGGGTTATTGATTGATTGTCCAAGTATTTGTATAGGAGACTGAGTGTGTGTGTGGCTGGCTGGGAGGTGTGTGACTCTGTGCAGATCAATGTGTACTTGTATCAATGATTGTATAAGAAAGTAAGTATGTGTTAGTATATGTTTGAAAATGTAAGGTGCTCTATGTTTAACTGTATAGACAAGAAAATGGAAGTGTGATTGATTCTTTACAGGACTGACTAGGTGTGTGAGTAACTCCATGGATGAGTGGCAGAGTGTAAGTGTCTGTATAGGTGTATGAGTGCATATGATAGTGTTGTAAAGATGAGTGATTGTATGTATGAATGATTGTATGGGTGAATGAGTGAATGTGTGTGTAGACGTAGGAATCAGTGAGTACGTATGTAGTAACTAGTATTGGTGTGTCAATGGTTTCAAAAATTATACTCTGTATTTAACACTGGGTGAAACAGAGGTTATATTAAAACGTGAGGAGATGCATTGTATTGTCACATGAATGATATCATCAGTGATGTGGTCATTGATGTCAAATGAGATGTCATCAGTGATCTCATCAGTGATGTCATTTGAGATGTCATCAGTGATGTCATCAGTGATGTCACTGACCATGTCATGAATGATGTAATATGTGACATGATCAGCAGTGGATTGCGGGTGCGCGATATATAGTTAGTGCAACTAACTATATATGGAATTTCAATGGTTTTGTGTGAGTAAAATAAGGTTTTTTAAATGCTAATTCCTAACTATATATGGTGTATAACCTATGGTTTTTTCAGTGAATTTTCAAGGTTTTGTAAATGCTAATTCCTAACTATATATGGTCTATAACCTATGGTTTTTTCAGTGAATTTCAATGGTTTTTTAATAGCAAATATCATAAGCTGTCGAATGTCAAGTACGTGGTAAGTGAAAACATTTTCGTGTTTATGCACACTGATCTGCTTTGAATGGTGCCCCCCCCCCTCATTTCTATTAGGAGTACTCTCTCTTTGCAGATAGTGAAAGGTAGTTAACGCAGGCCTTTGCCCCCGTTGTAATCCGTCGTGCCTGCTTCTCTCTCCATTTGATTGATTGTTATCCAAGTATTTACTGTTTTAGAATTAGTTCTCTTTGGTTCATTCTCTATTTACAAACAAACACAGAGTCGCAATACTCTGTTTAGTCTTTGCAGATAACGAAAAATCGTGTAAAAAAAAAGAAAAGGAATCGAGCAAAATCAGTAGGCCACTAATGGGATCTCTTTTTGACCTCGCTAAAATAGAAACATTAGGAACAACCCCTCATGACAAATACAAAACTAGTGAGATGAACTGAACTCCACACAATGATGGCTGCAAAACAGCTCGGCTCCGCCACCCACCCCGCCCAAAATAACGATAAAGAGCGGCTGCCATGATTGGTTGCGGAATGGCCACAACGGAGCTACGAAATGGTGCTGCTCTCATGCTAACCCCAGCTTCGGTCTGAAACATCCAGAAACACTGTAGACTACCAATTCGATCAGTTCCGGTAGCGCCCCAATGTAACCCGGTAGAGAAGAACTAGCCCTCCCCTCTTTGACTGATGGTTCTTGTTGCCTGTCCTTTCTGTTGTCATTTAACAGAACTATTTAGCCTGCTGAAAGGGGTTGTGTTTCGACCGCTGGTTGGTGGAGACATTTTGACTATATTCTGGACCTGCGTTGTCGCGTAATGCGTCATATGACGCGCCGCGTTAGCGCATCCGGAAGTCATCCGGGGCGCGCAGCGCGTAACGTAAGCATAACAAGTCATGTGACTTGTTAATAAAACTTTTCATTGGTTCATTTTACTTTTCTTATTCTAATGATGAAAGCCTTGGTCATATCACCTAAAAATTACGCTTTTAATTACTTCCGAACATTATTTTCTCTTAAATATATGTTATAATGTTCCAGGCTAATGTACTTTCCCGGAAATTTTACAACTGTCCTGCAAGTAAAATATATTCTTTTTTCGAGAAAAAGAGCGTTTCTTCGTCCCATGACGGAGCCGTTGAGCAAAAGAGGGTCGACCTGCTGTCTTAGTCGCCGATACGCCTGAATATGAGATTCTTATCGATCACTTTATGTTGCAGGAATAGAAAACACAACAGCCCTTGACCATTTATCTTTACTGCGTTCCTTCGAATTATACCTTTTACCCTTCATGTAATTGGTCTGCTTTATTTCACTTGCCTTTTAATGATTCTAAAACAGTGACTATTATTAAAAACTTTACCAATGTATACACTACTACCATGTTTTCTTTTAAAAACCTTTATTGTGAAAATTTCATTATACAAATACGAGCCTATAACCACGTGGGCCTGCCACGGAGCAAACTGTAATCGTATATGATGAATAGATATTTACACTGTAGAGGAACGTAACGGGCGGGCCATTAGGTTGCAAAAACTAAGGTGTCTAACAGTTACGGAATCGGTGGACGTACATTTTATAATTAAAATACGACAGGGCCAGTTACAATAAAATTATCTAGATATACATTTGCGGGCAAGTACCATGGGTGACGTTAATTCGAATTTTCAACAGTACAGTAATCAATAACACATCAGAACTTAATATCAATAGGGATGTCGAAATATTCAATCAATTCTCGTCCCCGCCCGCCATGTGCTTCAAAACTGCATACGTATCTCGTGATTTCAAGGTTCTGCAACCAGTACACAACAAGGAGTTACGAGTCCCATTTATTCCGGCGCCATTTTGGGCGAGGACGGGCAGGTCCAGGATATAGTCAAAATGTCTCTACCAACCATCGACTATGATGATGTTCATATGCTGTATTTATTAGAGTAACACTCATCTGCCCACATGAAATTAATTTACCACAATCTAAACATGTCATTTTAATCTTTCCAAAGTTCTTCTAAATATTTGGGACCGTTTCCCTTGCCTCTGAAGCTCTCAGTGCCACTTCTTTGATGAATGTACTAGCAGGTCAGGGGTTCTCCTCCAAATCTCTCTTTTATGCAGCACTATAATTAATTGGTGCCACGTCTCCATATGACGATGCATGGTATAGTTACCACAACTATATATTTTTTCGGTTCCTCTGGAGAGTTCATCGTGGCAGATGAAGCGTGTAACATACCGGGCATTTACCTTTTTTTGCATGTACAGGAAAGGAAAAAAAAATCGAGCGTTCGAGTTCTTAGGTGTCCCAGGGCCATTTTAGTGGACCAGGCCCAAATCCAAAGAACAGCCATCTCACAGGCTAATGGGGCGACCCACGCCGAGTTTCAGCATTGTAGGATGACCACACAAGTACAGCAACTTGCTAGACATCACCTCGGTGCCATCCGGATCTCGGCGCCCCACTGCAGATGAAGTGCCTCTCAACTATGAAACCACCACGGTGACATCCGGATCTTGGCGCGTTGGGCTGCCTTCGGCCTATTCGCACATCGGTCCGCTACTGACGCCATCTCACAGGCTAATGGGGTGACCCACGCCGAGTTTCAGCATTGTAGGATGACCACACCAACTTGCTAGACATCACCTCGGTGCCATCCGAATCTTGGCATCTCAACGCCTAGTGGTATCTTCCATACAGAAAATATTGTTACGCTGCCTTTGGCCCCATTCGCACATCAGTCCGCAACTTAGACATCACCTCGATGCCATCCGGATCTTGGCATCTCAGCGCCTTGTGGTGTCAGTCAGAAAATATTGTTGCGCTGCCTTTGGCCCCATTCGCACATCAGTCCGCTACTGACACCATCTCACAGGCCAATAGGGCGCCCCACGCCGACTTTTACCATTGTACGATGGCCACACCAGTGGCACAACTTCCTAGACATCACCTCGGTGCCATCCGAATCTTGGCATCTCAACGCCTAGTGGTATCTTCCATACAGAAAATCTTGTTACGCTACCTTTGGCCCCATTCGCACATCGGTCCGCAACTTAGACATCACCTCGGTGCCATCCGGATCTTGGCATCTCAGCGCCTTGTGGTGTATTCTCTTCAGAAAATATTGTTGAGCTGCCTTTGGCCCCATTCGCACATCCGTCCGCAACTTACACATCACCTCGGTGCCATCCGGATCTTGGCATCTCAGCGCCTTGTGGTGTCTTCTACTCCGAAAATATAGTAGAAAATATTGTTGCGCTGCCTTTGGCCCCATTCACACATCAGTCTGCTACTGACACCATCTCACAGGCCAACAGGGCGCCCCACGCCGACTTTTACCATTGTACGATGGCCACACCAGTGCCACAACTTGCTAGACACCACCTCGGTGCCATCCGGATCTTGGCATCTCAGCGCCTTGTGGTGTCTTCAAATCAGAAAATATTGTTGCGCTGCCTTTGGCCCCATTCGCACATCGGTCCGCTACTGACGCCATCTCACAGGCCAACGGGGCGCCCCACGCCGACTTTCAACATTGTAGGATGGCCACAGAAGTGCGACAACTTACTAGACACCACCTCGGTGCCATCCGGATCTTGGCGCGTTGTGCTGCCTTCGACCTATTCGCACATCGGTCCGCTACTGACGCAAACTCACAGGCCAACGGGGCGCCCCACGCCGACTTTCAGCATTGTAGGATGGCCACACCAGTGCGGCAACTTACTAGACACCACCTCGGTGCCATCCGGATCTTGGCGCGTTGTGCTGCCTTCGGCCTATTCGCACATCGGTCCGCTACTGACGCAAACTCACAGGCCAACGGGGCGCCCCACGCCGACTTTCAGCATTGTTGGATGGCCACACCAGTGCGACAACTTACTAGACACCACCTCGGTGCCATCCGGATCTTGGCGCGTTGTGCTGCCTTCGGCCTATTCGCACATCGGTCCGCTACTGACGCAAACTCACAGGCCAACGGGGCGCCCCACGCCGACTTTCAGCATTGTAGGATGGCCACACCAGTGCTGCAACTTGCTGGACACCACCTCGGTGCCATCCAGATCTTGGCGCGTTGTGTTGCCTTCGGCCTATTCGCACATCGGTCCGCTACTGACGCCGCCTCACGTGCCAACGTATTTTCTCCTAATTTTACACCCTATGCCGCATAACAGGTCATGTGACTTGTTTATAAAACTTTTCATTGGTTCATTTTACTTTTGGTTTCCTAATGATGGAAGGCTTGATCATGTGACCTAAAAACAACACTTTTCATAGGATGAAAACTTTTTTTTTTCCCCAAACGATGAAAGCCCCACCTTGTTTCTGGATGTTTCAGACTGAAGCTGGCGTCAGCATGAAAGCACCACCATCTCGTAGCTCAGTCGTGGTCATTCCGCGAGCAATCATGGCAGCCGCTCCCCACCAGAAGCCTGCAGGAGTCGGAGCCCCCAAAACTTTTGATGAATTCTCAAGGCGGAGGGGACGCTTTCGAGAATGAGGTCCAAGACCTAGCAGACAAGCGTCCGATTTCCAAGGTGTCCCAGGGCCATTTCAGTGGACCAGGCCCAAAAAGGAAACAGCCTGCCGCCATTTTGAGAGTCCTGTGACAGCCGCCTATCGCTGCACCGCAAGAGTGGGCGCAACTCAGCTGAATTGCGGCTTTTGACACAGTGGACCAAAAACGGACGGAATGGCAACTGAAACGGTAAAGGGGCGCCCCACTACAACAGATGACACTCCACCTGGAGAGGCCCGTTCACGCCGCCTCCCCCGGGGCGCTCCACGCCGTTATTCGGAGCAGCATTGTAGGATACCAAAACCAGTGCGGCAACTTACTGGACATCACCTTGGTGCCATCGTTCTGCTGCCTTGGAACTATTCGCGCAACAGTTTGCTACTGATGACCCACCCCCCGCGACGCCCCATGCCGTTATTTGCTGGGTGGCAACTTACTAGACATCACTTTCGTGTCATCTAGATTTCAACGCGTTCTGCTGCCTTGGAACTATTCGCACAACAGTTTGCTACTGATGACCCACCCCCCGCGACGCCCCACGCCGGAAATCTGGACGTTGTGCTGCGTTGGGACTATTCGCACAGCCGACCGCTACTTCGTTGTTTTTCCCTAAAAATGTTTATATGTTATTACTATTTTTGTTTTCTTGTATATATTTATAAATTATTAAAGTTTTATAATCTTACTACTTTGTCGGAGTGCTATATATTTTTAATGTGACACATAATTGTAAAAACTTTGATGTACAAACAGTCATCCCTGGAATCTTCCGCTTCAGGCTCGGTCCCCTCCCCAATCACAATACAGGATGGTTTTCAGATAATAGCAACGCTTCTGCTGTGACGAATCTCATCGAGTGTGGGCCTTGATCTACTATAACTCCTTTGAAGAGGGGTGATTCTTTACAGCTGTGGCCATAAACTACATCTGCAGGGCTAGCTGATACCCTAGGACCAGCCTGGACAATCGGACACAGAGGAAAAGGAGTGTCAGAGGGTGCGGTAGTGAATAGGGCGAAAGGGAGGTGTCGGGCGGGCACAGGGTGTGATTCTCAGGGAACAGCAGCGCAGATGGGGGAGGTTTATTACCCATGCATAAGACAGAGAGCGGGGCTGACCACTGCCTGGGGGAGATGTTTGCGAGGGTGGGGAGCCATGCTAAGGATCGACAGCGTGCACAGAGTGGGTCTGGTCAAGGCATCTAAAATGGCTGCCGTGCACGACAAAAGTGTGGCATTTGAAAAAAGACAAGATGGCGCACACAATGTTTTTCAACACTTCCTGATTTCCTTCGAATCGAACGTTAACAGACGTTGGGGCATATTACCAAAGTTAAGCGATATTTATCCCTAACGATGCTTAGCAACGATTTTTTTACCGTCAGAAATTATCGCAGATAAACCTTGCTATTATCAAGGTTTATCGGAAATACGATAAAAAACGACCGCAATGCATTAATATCGCTGAAAACTCAGCGATATTCATGCATTACCGAGCTAATGCTCTTAGCCATGTTATCCACCTCCCATTGGATAACATGGCTAAGAACTGCTCAGGGCAGGTGGTAGCTTTTAGAGATATTCGCCCTTATCTCGAATATTTCCAAAAGTTGATAATAGGAGATAGCGATGTTAGCGACTGTTTCCAGACGCTAACATCTTGGCATGCCCACTTTGCATGTCATTAGTGATAAATATCACTCACATGCAAAGTGGGGCCCAAGATGGTCGCTATCTTCTACTAGCCGTCGCTAACTGGTGTTAGCAACAGCTAGGTAATACACATATAATTTTATCTCCGCGGAGCGCTGTTACAGATATATATCTTGTTTCTGAACGTTAATTTCTCAAAATGCACTGAAGCACATATATTGAGACCTAGCAAAGGCACATCGGGCTACCAGTCCCTACAATTTTGCCAAGTTTCGTGCAAATCCATTCAGCTGTTTGATCCTACCGAGAGACAAGATGGCGGCCGCTACGGACTGTTTGGAATGTTTACAGACACCGGAGAGCCAATCAGCTTCGCTTCGCAAAGCTCCGTAACGCGAAAAGTACGCGAAGCGGTGCGCTGTTACAGATATATACCTTTTTTTGAACGTTAATTTCTCAAAATCCACTGGAGCACATATATTGAGATCTAGCAAAGGCACATCGGGCTACCAGTCCCTACAATTTTGCCAAGTTTCGTGCAAATCCATTCAGCTGTTCGATTATTATTATTTTTATTTTTTTTTGCCCCGCGGGGCCCTTTTAAAACCTCCACATCAAACCTAGGGGGTGAGCGACAATGTACTATGCCCCCTTATGGTCATTTGCCCCTTCGCTTCGGCCTCCTCTTGTCTCTCGATCCTACCGAGAGACAAGATGGCGGCCGCTACGGACTGTTTGGAATGTTGACAGACGCCGGAGAACCAATCAGCTTCGCTTCACAAAGCTCCGTTGCGCGAAAAGTCCGCGAACCAGAGCGCTGCCCGGTCCGCTGTTACAGATATATATCTTTTTTTAAACGTTAATTTCTCAAAATCCACTGGAGCACATATATTGAGACCTACAAAAGGCACATCGGGCTACCAGTCCCTACAATTTTGCCAAGTTTCGTGCAAATCCATTCAGCCGTTCGGGCTAAAAGTGAGGCCAACCGCCCTATGGAAAACTCAATGTTAAAAACACGTTTTGGGACCCCCCTTTTTTCTCGGCCCCCACTGGACGAACCCCCCCCAAATTTTCAAGGGCTGCTCAGAAACAAAATGTGCCATTTTCCTGAAAATTTCAGCCAATTCCGTCCACAAACGCCAAAGTTATTAGACATAGAATTTTCAAAAAACCCATAGAGAAAAAATCCTAACTATATATACCTACTGGCGACCGCCAGTAGGTAATATATATATGTATATATATATGTATATATATATATATATATATATATATATATATGTATATATATATATATATATATATATATATATATATATATATGTATATATATATATATATATATATATGTATGTATATATATATATATATACATATATATATGTATATATATATATATATATATATATATATATATTTTCAACAATCTTTATTGTAGGATAGCTTAGGTGAAACACAGCATAGTGCCTACAACCCCAGTCAGGCCGGCAGCGGAGAAAAGCCTCTGGTATAAAAGTATAGGCAGAGTAGGACTACACAGCAAGCCTCCTACAACCACTTCGGACCGGCCGCGTCAGATGAAACAGTTTGATGAATAGCTTAGTATAACCATGCACGTGTGAACCAAATCCCCAAAAAACACATATTACTGCTGAACATTATTAAACTCAGAAGTTGACCAGTCAGATACCATGTATTTACTGTTAGCCCCATAAGCAATTCTTCCGTAAACCTTGTTGTCTCTCTAAGTTGTGTACCGTGGCTGGGGGGGAGCTAGCACATGGTTCAGGTCATGTGATCCTGGGTTATCTTATCTCCGCCAGGCCGAGGCCCTTCGCTGCATCTGTGGAGGTGGTCTGCTCCAACAGGTATGTCTGAAGGGGAGCCCATATGTTGTGTGGGCGAGAGGAAGTTAGCAAGAGCTCGGCATAGGTTTGGAGTTGATCTTGGCAATAGATAAGATCCTGCAGCCAGTCCTTAAATTTGGGAGCTCTCCCTCTACCCCACCTGCTGGCTATGTGTCTCATGGCGAGTAGGAGTACCAAGGAAACGTATTTGCGTGTCGCGGCAACTAGTGCTTCAGTGTACCCTAGCAGTGTAATGAGGGGGTCAACGGGGGTGTGTAGCCCTGTCATTCTGTCGAGCGCTGCAAGCACTTCCGTCAAGTAATATTGTATGGGGGGCAGTCCCAGGCTAAGTGTTGGAAGTCCGCTCCTTCACAGCCACAGCGAATGTAGCGGTCATTGTCGCGGAGGTGAAAGCGTTTCAAGAACGCAGGTGTATAATAGAGGCGATGGATGTATTTGTAGTGGATGATGCATAGCCTGCTGCTGGCTGAGACAGTTACAGTTTGTCGGCAGCAGTAGGGCCACTGGTCGTCAATGAGGGGGGAGCCTAGATCTTCATCCCAACGTGACCTAGCTGGGGGTGTCATGCGTGCAATCTCTTTGAGTAGTGCGGTATAGCAGCGAAACAACATGTATGGGAGCAGTTTGTTGTAGGAGGGCATGTAAGGGAGGCATGATGGGAGGTTCCTGCCGTGTCAGTGTATATATTTGCTCTTTTTCCTTTAGCCAATGTGCATGCCCTCATCAGTGCCACGAGCTCAGCTGCCTGTGCACTTTGGCTGCTGACAGCCTTCCCCCTTCCAGCAACTTCTTGGCAGTGCCCACTGCATAGGAGGCCTGCAGTGTCCCTTTGTCGTCCCTGAGACATGACCCATCTACAAACAAATCCCCTTGGCCATCTGGGAGGGGTGTATCTTTCAGGTCAGGGCACACTTTTGTATGTCTGTCTATAGCCAGTGCACAGTCATGGAATGCATCATCTGACCTCAAAACATCTAGGTCATGCTCTGTTGGCAAAAGACAGGCTGGGTTTAAGGTGGTGCATCTTTTGATGACAATGTGTGGTGCTAATAGTGTCAGCTCATATCTGGTGATGCGTGCATTCGTCAGATGCTGAGTCTTAGTGGATGTGAGAGAAGTGTGTCTACTGCATGGGGAACATGCAAAACCATGGTGTGTCCCAACACTATATTTTCTGACGGTTCTACCGGCAGTGCTGCTGCCGCCACTGCTCGGAGGCAAGGCGGAAGTGCTGTGGCTACTGGGTCTAAGGTGGTGAAGTAGCATGCCACTGGGCGGTAGAAGGATCTGTGCTTCTGGGTTAGCACCTCCAATGAGCGCCCTCCCTTCTCATGGCAGAACCAGTGGAAGTCCTTACTGTAATCTGGGAGACCTAACGCTGGTGCCCCACTTATTTCAAATTTTAACTTGTTGAACACCTTGCAGGGTCCTGCAACCCTGGCACAATGTCTGTAACATCTTTGCGTGTTGAGGCCTGCAAAGGCATGGCAATCAGGGACAAGTTTGGAATCCAGTGTCAACAGTATCTCGCCACCCCCAAGAAGGCCCGAACCATTTTTTGTGTACGTGGTTGGGGGAAATGGGTGATGGTGGATATCCTGTCAGGCAGTTATTTTCTTGTTCCTTCGGACAGTTCATGGCCTAAACACTTCACAGCAGTGAGGCAGAGCTGTAATTTCTTGCGGGAGACCTTGTAACCCTTAATCGCTAGATGGCGCAGGACGGCAACAGTGTCCTTTGCACAAGCATCCCTTGAGGGTGAGGCCAGTAGCAAATCTTCTATGTACTGGATATGTTTGGAGCCTTCCTTTAGTACTAGGGAATCCAAATCTGTCTTTAATGCATTTGTGAAGATGGAGGGTGACTCTGTATAGCCTTTTGGAAGACGACACCAACAAAACCGCTTGGGCGTGAATGAAAAAGCAAAAAGATACTGGCTGTCGGGGGGCAGGGGAATGGTAAAGAAGACAGAGCTAAGATCCACTACTTTGAAGTGTGTGGCTGTTACAGGGATATTAGACTATATTGTGGCTGGGTTTGGGACCACTGGAAAGGAGGGCACCACTATGTTGTTCAATTCTCTCAGGTCTTGGGTAAAACGATAAACAGGGGCCCCATCCGGTCCCTTAGAGGAATTCTTGACGGGAAGTATCAGTGTGTTGCATTGGCTAGATCATATTTCTCGTATTATTCCCTGCTTCAGGAGGTCTTGTATGACTGGTGCTATACTCTCCTCCCCTTCTTTTGAGATCTTGTATTGTGATACTCTTGGAGGGGGGCTCCTGGCTTTAATTTGATCTGTACTGGTGGGTAGTTGAAAACCTGTCCTACGTCATTGGTACTCCGGGTCCAGACCTGAGGTGGCACGCAGTTGCGCAACTCTGAAGGTATGCTGGGGTCAGTGGAGGTCATAAAGGCCTGCAGCATCAAACTGTTTGGCCTGCTTTCTAGGAAAACCCATGTTGGTGAGCAGTGTATAGTGCATTGTAGTTTGCAAAGCAGATCCCTGCCCAGTAAGTTCACGGGGCAGAATCTGCTCAGGATGACTGATGGTTGATCGCTATGGTGCCTACTACCAGTTTTAGTGGCTGTGTGAGATATTCATCTATTGGTTGTCCTGTCATTCCTACTGACGTTACTTGTGTTGCCGAAAGTGGCACCTCAATGCCCAAGGTGCCTTCATCGTTTATCTTTGAGCTCCTGTGTCTACTAAGAATGGTACAGTTTTGCCCAAAACTGTTCCCTTCACATATGGGCCAGATTGGTCCAATGCTATTTGGTCCAATGCTATTGCTGGAGCTATTAGGCAGTCTTCGACTTTCAGGCATCCCTAGAATGAGTCTTGAGGCGGCGGTGGGAAGTCATTATCCTGTTGCATTCACCCACCCGTCCCTTCCCGTCCACTCATGCTGTGTTGGGGGGTGTTGTTTGATGCATACCCTTGCTGCTCATAATTTCTATAGTCTGTACGCTGGGTGTTATGCTGGTATTGTTGTTGGCCCTGTCCCCTAATGTGTGTTGGCCTATCTTCCGCATTTTTTTATTTTTATTGGGCAATCTGTCTTCCAGTGGTTGGGGTCTTTACAGTAGAAGAAGGCTGTCCCTGGTGGAGGTAGGGAAGCTGACCTACCATTCTGTGGTCTTCCTGTACCCTTTCCCCTCCCCCTTCCCCTGCCTCTTCCTTGCTGGCTTGAATAAAACCTCTCTTGTGCTACTATCACTCTGACTTTCTCTTTCTTTATTTTCTCTGCCTCCATTGTTTGTGCATTATACTGGTAATTAGAGCAGTATCTTGCTGCTGAAACACCTTTTCAATTGGTTCTTGTTGCCCACAAACTAATGAGGTTTGTAGGTGTGCCTTAATAGGTGGTCTCAGACCTTGAACAAAGGTGGTGATAAATGCCGGCACGGCATCTCCCATTGGATTCTTTAGCCCGCTATTCTGCTGGTAGACTTGCAGAAGGCGGTCAAAGTAGGAGTTTACACTCTCATCTTTATCCTGTTTTTTGTGTGTTATCTTATTTCAGTCTAATTTGTCTTCCGGCATCTTTACTTTGGAATATTTCACTACTGCTTGATATTTCTCATCTACCTCATCTCCTGGAACTCCTCCCTTTCCCCTGTCTGGCTCCCTCTTATGCCACTCTATTTTTCTTTTGCAATCTTCCCACAGATCCTTTGGCACAATTATATTGAATATGGTATCAAAATCCTTCCATAATAATCCTCCCAAAACTGCCATTCTGTCTAACTCAGCGTATCACGTCCTTGGTTATTCCCTTAGTTTGGGAAATCTATGTGAAGCACATAATGTCTTGTCTGGACTACGGGACATGGACATGGACATATGCTAATTTGTTGTCTCCACTGCCTGGTGGAGGGGGCACCTCTCGCAGGGGCATAATCAGTGCTGCTGGTGCTGCTTCAGGGGCTGTTGTCCCTGTGTAATTTATTCACGTCATAAGTCCTGTGATATGGAAATTGTAAGTCCTGTCTCTTAACTGTAAGGTCATGCCATTTATGTATAAATAGTATGGAGCGGAGCCCTTGGGGTAGGGCCACAAGGTATGCTGATGAGTCTTTTGGTGGAGCTGGCTGACTGATATTTCATTTTTTTTTACTTAGAAGGTTTTCCATGGTGTTATTGTATGAGGTGCAAGCGCTAACCCATGTTGCTTTGCGGCGACAGTTCAGAAATACCAGACAGAGGGAGAGTGGGATTTCGCGCTAAAATGCAAACAGACAACACAACGGGTGAACGAACGTTATCATGCGCTTTTCAGCCAGTGTCCAGCTTTTGCAGCAGTAGAGGAAGCTGTTCATCAGGCAAAAGACAGTTCAATCGGTACTAGTTCAACAAAGTATTCACAAGTGGTAAAGAGAAAATGTCCTGGGTGCTTTGTAGCATTACTCTCGCTCCTTGGACAGAACGAAAAGGTGACAGGAAAGTATTTGGAAGAAAGAGTAGTGTTTCCATCTCCTTGCAATCTCCTGTGGTCCCGTAAGTGGGCAGGAGGGGCAGTTAGATGGAATTGAAGACCCTAGGGACTGTGCCAAGAGGATTCAGGCATTCAAATAAACCGTAGTAGACGCAGTACTTGGCAACCAGAGCTGCAGCGCTGTGTTATGAGGAGTGCTGTGAATGGGTGCAGTGTAAGTATGCTAATCCCAGAATGTTAATAGTGGAAATAGGAACAATATTATTAGTATTTTAAGGGAGATGATAAGCAAAATGCAAATAGGAGGAATTGTACAGTATAGGGTAAGTATTAATAAGTCTGCCAGCCAGTCCATTGTATTGGGGCGGTAATTTTAAGGGACATTGGATCTGGTGATAATAAGTATTTGATGGGTGCTAAGTTCGTTGTCAGGGGGGTAGCAGCATATTAATATCAGTCACTTAGCGTCACAATACCCAAATAAAATGATAACCTGACAAGTACTGAGAACACCCAACAATACTAACAGTATTTAACCACAATGTATGAGAGGCACATCACAATGACCCAATGGGAAAAATGCAATAAAATCAAAAATTATGGACAATAAAACAACTGATACTCCCTCCCCGTTGTGCCTAGGTTGATCACTACGTACAGCTAGAGACCACCCCTGGCATCCAGCAGGAGGCAGCGGCCCACTGGGTACCCGGAGCCAGCGGCGCTGAGGTGAGTTAGCTGCACCCAAACCTGGGTTCATGAAAACTGATAGTGGCGCCCTGGAAACTAAGGGGCAGCCTGCCTTGCTACTACTCCCACAATATTGTTAGTTCACAAAAAGCATGCACAAACGCAGGGGTGCCTACACCGGCACCACCTGTATCTGGGGAGCAAAACTGCCACAACTCTAAAACGAGGGGCTACCTGCTACTACCCAACCTGGAGGATGGAGATCCTCAATCAAGACTCACCAATGAATGTTAATTCTGGCAAAACCTACCATCCTCCGCTCCAGTCAACGAGAAGTAGCTGTAAATGTCCTCCACGCCCATGGGCCGGGGACTCTCCGCAGGCAAGACAGGGGGCTGCAGAAGTTCCCCCTCCTTAGTACACTGTCAGCCAAGTGCTGCTTAGCACCAGTGAGTCACTGCGTGCAGGAAATGTGTGGACGGATGCCATCACCGGCCAGTTGGGGTGAGTATTAGGACCAGATACTGAAATGGAGAGCAAAAATGCACATTAGAGAAATTTGACAGAGGTTGGCGGCAATGTCAGAGGTCAAATTCAGCGAACGGGGCAGGAGACAAGGCACTGTCAGCACCATGTAGCAAGTACGTTTTTTTATAGGTAGTAGTGTATCCTTGCAAAGGATTGGAACCACACAATCACTAGATTATTCACAATAACAGTTTTAAGTGTGAGTTTTGTTATACATGTATCAATAGGGGTGCTAACCCGTTCTTCCTATCACCTACTACCCAAAGGTGCCAACAACTCAACCAAAGGTTGAGTAAACACAATTGTAACAAATGAAAGAGATATGTAGCACACCCTTATATTTGTCTCAAAGGTCCATGACTATGTATAGGACAAATTTACTGGCTTTATGTATAATGCGCCAATGAATAACTTCCGTCTTCTTCGTAATTACTGAACTGTCCAAATATTTTAAATGTTTTCAAAAAGCAGAGTCTTGATGATATAGCAAAAAACTGCCAACACGTGTTTCGTCTTCCCTTAGACTTTGTCAAGGCGAACGGCGAAATGTCTTTCAAACATATAATGTGCCCCTTAGGCAGTTGGGGTTGTTTACCATAGCACCACAGAATAAGTCTTCGTAATAAAACGTCCTCTGACGTGACAGGTTAAGATAATTATTGCGTTTTCGGTTGGAACTTATCAGGGTTCGGCCATTTCTCCCCCATGTTCTGCTGGTCAAATTGAATAGACGTATATATAAGGAGAATCCTTGATATTTTGAGGTTGGAACAAACAAATGCACGATATCACACCACAGGGACTGCAAAGTGGTGAGGCCAATAGAGAATATTACAAAGACTTATTCTGTGGTTCTATGGTAAACAACCCCAACTGCCTAAGGGACAAATTATATGTTTGAAAGACATTTCGCCGTTCGCTTTGACAAAGTCTAAGAGAAGACGAAACACGTGTTGGCAGTTTTTTGCTGTACCATCAAGGACCAATAAAAAGAATCACATCTTTAAAGAAAATCCAGTGATGTGGACTCTGCTTCTTGAAAACATTTAAAAGATTTGGACAGTTCAGTAAATATGAAGAAGACGGAAGTTATTCAGCCAGTAAATTTGTCCTATACATAGTTATCGATCTTTGAGACAAATATAAGGGTGTGCTACATATCTTTCATTTGTTACAACCATGTAGCAAGTGCTAACCTTAAACAGATGTACAGTCTTCAACAGAATGGTGACAGACTGAGATATATTTTCAAAGCCACAAAGAGGATGCAGCAGTCACAGAGCCAAGGAGAAGAGACAGAGACAAAAGTCATCAAACCTCAGGTCCACGAAATCCGAATGAAGCTGAAGTCCAGCTGCCAGTGGCTGTTGCAGTCAGTGATCCTGGGGCCGAATTCTCCACCAAATGTGGAAGCTGAAATAAATATGTGCAGCACGGAGACAGACAGTATAGTCACTGAGTGTCCAAAGATGTGACGTTTCTGACAGCTTTTATAGACACAAACCATAAGAGGATGCAGCATCATAATACATGTATCACAAATTAAGCATAGCTTACTTGTCCAATTAGCAAAGGCCTAGGCTGCGCTACACCATTCATGGTCCGGAATATACTGTTGATGACCACGTGTCTCAAGTAGGCAGCTTCTGGGACTTTCCATTGTGATGCAATGTATTAGCCTTGGTACTTTTCCATGTAACAATTTGCAACATCATAGCACGTACCAGAAATATTTATAAATGTGATATGCTGAAATACTTTCTGGCTAAACTAGCATCTTCCTCTGTTCTCGTATCTTTCTTGAGCAAGCCTTGCGTTACAAAAGCAGTTTTACTGAGGCACAATAGAAAAGTACAAGCATCTTGTGCAGTGATTCTTATGTCAAGCTTCAAGCATTTGGTATCATCTAAAAAAAGATGGCTTCAACACCATTAGAAGTTAGCACATCACTTACTCGTAATGCCTCACTCCTGTAGCCTATGTTCAGTGGTAATTTAGCAGCGATTACTTTTAGTAGTGGTAGGTAACTGGGCCATCAAAAGCTTGCTGTAAAGTACGGAATGCAAGGAGTAACGTGTTACCATTTCTTTGCAAGTCCTGCTTTTGCTGCCAGAAGTTGCCCTTATAGTCAAATGGACTCAGAGGTATCTGTAAGATTTGACTGACTCTAGATGTTGCCCTTGCAGGTACCACTTGTACATTTTCTGTGTTTTCATTTGCTCATGTTCATGCCTTTTGTTTTCTTCTCGTTTATTAGCATTCCCTTGGCTATTGAGTACTAAGATAGCTTATCAATGAGTTGTTACAAGCCAATTTTTATTTGGCTTAAAAGTACCACATCATCTGCATACAGGAGATTCAATATTCACATACCTCCTAGTTTAGATGGATGTGCATTTACAACGTCGAGGGCTGAGGCCAGGTCTGCTAGAAATCATTTTAACAAGTTCTGCGCAAGCACACAGCCTCGTTTTAATCTCTGGAGAGTTACTATTTCCCTTGACAGAAAGGAGCCATCCCCAATACTCACTCTCAGCCAGTTGTCTAAATATAACAGCTGCACAGCTTTTAAAAGATGTGTGGGAATGCCCAGGAGGCCAGTTTTTGCCAAAGAAGGTTGTGCTGCATGTAATCTAAAGGTGACTTAAAATCCAGAAAACAAAGATAAAGAGGTTGCTTTTTCATATTTTGCTTATCCATAATTACCGATGAAGATGAAAAATTGGCTGCTGTCCCAACCCTTTGTACAAACCCGATTTGTTACTAGAAATGATGTGCTTTTCTTTGGCCCAAAGCGGGAGATCCGTTAGAAGATCTTCAAAATGCTTTGCCTCAGTATCTTTTAATCGTGATAAGCCAATAGTTTTGTTGTCCCCTTTGAATATGGGGGTGTTTGTAGAGTCAAATTTCAAATCTTTATTCGATTAATTGAAAACAACAATCATAAAAGCACATAATATAGCAAACAAAAGACATTCATTTATCACAAAATACGGATTTTGGACGACAGGTTAAAAATTGCATATATCGAGAGCAGATTTAAAAAAAGCATACTTTTCCTTATAGAAATTGCTTTCAGAATAAAAATCGCAGTGCGAAAACAAATTTCGTGGTCATTCAGGGAGAAAAGCAATCGCATAGCTGATTTAACAGTAGTTATTGCCCTTTTTTAAACAATGGTTTTAGATAAAATACACGTTGATGCAAGTAGAAATCGCAGATAAATAAAAAATGGACAGTACTTTGTTTTGTAATCCCATCACAAGGGCATGGTACAGAAGTATGGATTTTTATGTGTGGAAAGGCCGCCAAATTATGGACTATACCCAGTCTCAGCCTGGTAAGGACATACCGATGAGACGGCCGAGTGACCGCTATTAGGTAGGTCTGAAAACCAGTAGTCTCGATATTAGTATAGTAGTACTCGGGAATTGTAAGCAACATATTTGCCTCCCTACGTGCTGCCGCCTTTTTCCCCAAAAACAAAGATTTTAACTCCTTTTTCGGGATATAGAGAGACTGGCTGGATCGGCCAAAATGTCCATGTTAAATAATAGTCCTACTGTGGACACGACATAGTTAATCCAAGGAATCGAGAGCCTCTTGTCTAAACGGAGGCAGTCAGTAATAATGTCTCTTGTAAAGCTAGTTTCTTCTTTAGACCAAATTGCTCTCCAAACCATCAAAGGTCGTAAACTGATTAGGTCTGACAAATATTCTATCCCTAGCTCGTTGTGTATTATGGGTGTAGAGGCTGATTGGGGCAAACACAGTAATCTTTTCAAGAAACAGTTCTCTTCCGTTTGCAAGACCTCATGACGGCTATGCCCCCATACCCCTGACCCATACAAGGCTACGGGGGCGCACCTCAGTCGATATATTTGCAACATGTCGTAAATACGGCGTTGTCCAAGCTTGGTTGCAAACTTAAAGACTCCGTGTGCGCTATTGGACATCTTAGCTTTGACGTTTGATATTCTTGTGTCCACAGGTTATTATTACTAAAGGTTATACCTAAGTAACAAAATTTATTGACAGCCTCAATCCTTTGCCCATCAATAAAAAGGAGCTAAGCTTCCTCGGTTTATTTCCACAAATCATAGTCAAAGTTTTCGTATAATTAATCTTAAGTTTGCGTTCTTTTATGAACCCCGCAAACCTATCCATCAGTCTCTGCAAGCCTCGGGGGGGTTCTAGATAAGAGTACCGAGTCATCGGCGTAAAGCAGAATGGGGATGGCCTGCCCATCTACTTGTGGTGCGTCGGAGTTAACTAGCCTAAGCTCAGCCTCTACGGCATAAATAAAAAGAGAAAAAAGGAGGGGTGCCAAAACGCACCCTTGCCTTATACCTAAGTTAACCCCAATACTGTTGGTACACTCCCCACCCCGGCCAAACCTGATACGTGCCGATAGATTGGAATGTAATCTGGCTAGGAAATAAATAATCTCCGAGGGTGCACCCAATTCAAGTAGGGTTGGCCATAATAGGGCATGATCGACTAAATCGAACGCGCTGCTTAGATCAGCGAAACAGAGAAAAAGCGAGCCCTGCTTGGCGCCTGTGAATTTCCCTATTACGAGGTCTAAGTTAATGCACTGTTCGATCGTCCCTAAACCTTTTCTAAACCCAAACTGGGAGCGGGCTAAGATTCCGTTACTCTCCGCCAAATCCTCTAACCTAGCCAGCAACACCGGCTCATTGTCTTAAGGGAAGAATCTAGAAGAGAGATTGGTCTATAATTCTTTGGATCTGCCATAACTCCCTTTTTATATATAGGTATAATCACCGATTCCCCCCATGAAAGCGGGGTGCCTTCAGTCGCTGCAGCGTTAAAAACTTTAACCAATACAGGCCCCCATAATTTCGAGTCAGACTTCTACAAATCGATCGGTACCCCGTCCGTACCGGGTGCCTTCCCACCCTTACTACACCTGATCGCCACATCAACTTCTTGTACTGTGATATTCAACGGGGTGGCCGGCCAGGGTTCAATGTTCCTAGAGGATGGGGGTGCTGTTCCATTTGAATTGAATATACTTCCAAAATGTGACTTCCAACTTTCGTTGCTGACATGAGCAGTGAGTACCGGAGTGTCCTCACTCTTAAAAAGAGGACGATTAACCACATCCCAGAAGAGTTTACTATCCGACATCTCGCCTGCTCTAGTCAGACTATCCCAGGCTTCTTCCCGAAGTTCTCTCTTCCTACGCTTTAGCTGTTCTTTATAAGATGCCCGTAGGGTAGAGACAGTCAAACTATCCCTTGGTCTGCTGGATAATGCTGTCTTTAATTTTTTCAGGGATTCGGTACATGCATGGTCGAACCAACCAATCATAGGTTTGTTATTACCATGCGTGGTGACTGTCAAGATATTATTAGTTACAGTATTTATCCTATTAAAACTGGATAGGATTTCCTGGGTAGATGAATTCTCATCCAGGCAATCTTGTAAATTCGGGAGGCAAGCCGACACAATTTTAAACAAAAGTTTTTCTGAATTATCTCCCCTCCATTTTATCCTATAGCCGTTAGATCTACACGGCGCTATATCATTAATGATACAAGTATTGGGCAAAGGCTTAAGGCCCCAGAAAGTGATCACAAGTGTAATACAGTTGTGGTCACTTAGAGCTAAATCCTTTACCACTGGGGCATCACAAAAGGGGCTAATAATATTAGAGATCAACAGATGGTCAATGATCGTGGCCGAGTTCCTGCCCATAAAGGTAGGAAGGAAGTTGCCCTGGCTGTCTTTAGCTGGTTGGAGTATAATTAGAGCAAACTTGGCCAGAACCGAGTTCAGCGTTTCTCCATACACATTGTGAGGAAAGTGGGTAATACCATCCCCGTTGTCATAGTTGTTCCCACAGACCCTGGTCCCTGGTAAGGTACACATAGTGATGTTAAAATCCCCGCCCCAGATGATTGAGAAATTCACACAATTATCCTTACAAATGTTATCCAGGGCCTTCTCTAATTCCTTTACCACCAAGCAACGGGAGGAATCGAACACATTGTTGTAATGGTTAATCAATAAAGTATTACATCCGTTCTTATGGGATAACCACACAATTTGTGAGTGACAGCCAACTTTTTCATACAAAATCACCTTTACTGGAAGTTTAACAGAGAGTAAGATAACCAGGCCACCTTTGGCTCTACCCATATTCGAGGCCTGTGCTGGTAGATTATAAGATACAAAACCATCATAATTGATATCATTCACCCACCAAGTCTCCTGGAAGCATAGTATGTCATGATTTATCATAAAATCTTTCCAGCCCAGACAGTTTCGTTTGTTATTCCAGCCAGCAATGTTCCAATAGGCAAGATTAAACCATCTATCACTTATTTCAGTACTATAAACAGAGGCTTCCTCAACATTTTTTAAGGGACTCTCTGGCGGGCTTAGTTGGTTAGTATTAAACGAAATACTTCCATGTCCATCAGGTAAAGTGGTAGCTACACCCCGGATCACATTTCCATCACACCCCCCCGCCCCGTGAATAATCAATCAGTGTGGGCTCCACTTGCTGTGGAGACTCTATATAATTAAGGGGTGGGCCTAATACCTTAATCTTGGGGCAGTTACTCACGAGCTCTGGCTGGAATTTGGTCAGTCAATCTACGGCTTCTAAACAGTTAAACCGGTTATAGCTGGCATAGGCATCGATACCCGAAACCCCCCTGACGTTTTTCCTCCTTACTACTCTAGTCCAATCGCCATTGCCTTTTATGGGTTCTCTCTCATAATTCATTGGATAGAAAAAATTTAGGGGAAATGGCTGGATGATTGTGTCTGTCTTGTGGTTTTCCCATGCACAAATGTGGGAGACTGCCCTCGGATCTCTAAAGGTTACAAGGACACAATCACCCTTGATCGATTTAGCCATTCTTCCCACCCAGGGGGTCCTCTTAACCATGATAATCTCATTTGATGTAAAGGGAGGAAGAGGTCTATTCACACCGAGCCAGCTTACCACTTTGTTCTTTAATGAGGTAAAAGATTCGTAAACTCCCTCTTTTAAAACCGGAACACCCGTGAGAACCACTTCCAAGGGCTGTGCCTCCGGTGGGAGATCAGGATATGGAGCTTTCCCTGCCTGGTTATTTATTTCGCAATCAATATCCTTGGGCGGAATTTCCTTTACTTTCGAGGGGGCCTTAGCTGTAACTGGGCCTCCTTCACCACCCCCGAGGAGTACTAACTTGGATCTTGGCTTGGGGATAGGTACATCTTTTCTCACCGGTTGGGTATTAATAACTACTATCTCAGGTTGGATGTCTGTACTAATGCCATTTTCTATGGGTTCAGTATAAGGAGTTGTGATGTTTTCCATTCTAGTGACCATTTTTTCGAGTGTATTCGTGTTAGCTGTCACAACCTTTTCAAGCTGATCCAGTTTACAGGTAATAATCCGGGTTCGTTCCAATAGTGGCAGCATTAAAGATTTTATTAATATTTCAATGTTTCCTAAAAGGTCGCTATTTCCTATATGTTCAGAGTCCATATTGAAAGGGGCAGAAAGCCTCACTGGTATATTAAATAAACAGGGGCCGGGTGTTAGGCCACAGTTTTTTGATATTTTGGCAGGTTTCTCCAATTGTGGACTCCCTCCCCGTTTCCTTTTGCTAATTCTATTTACTATTTATTTTTTATTTATTTTGAAAGTTTTATATAGCGCGAACAAGATCTTCGCAGATATCAGAGCGCTTTACAGAGGAGGGGAGCATGTATACGCAGATACATCAATCATGTTAACAGTACATTGAAGTGCTATCATAAAACAATCAAGTAAGTCAATTTCAAAGTCAAAATAAAAATACAAAGGTTCGAACAAGTAGTACAGATGAGTATCGAGTCTTTGTAGTTTTTCCCCAGTAGTCGTTCAAGTGTATTTAGCCATGAGGATCGCTTTTACTTCTCTCTTGAAAAGTATGGTAGAAGTGATGAGCCTTGTTTCAGGGGGGAGCGAGTTCCAAATCCTGGGAGCCATTCTTGAGAAAGAGCGTTTATAGGTTTTTTCCTTGCGGAATCTTTTAGGCTTTAGCAAAAGATTGTTTGTGCCTCTAGTGTTTCTGGAGCCTCCAGAAATCGTCAGCTTCTGAGCGAGGTATCTAGGTGAGCTCAGGTGGACAGCCTTGTGGGTCAAGCAAGCGATTTTCAGGTGTATTCTGGCTTCAAACGGCAGCCAGTTCAGTGATTTGAAGTCAGGGGAAATGTGTGAGTGTTTTTTTGATCCAGTGATAAGTCTCGCTGCGGCGTTTAGAGAGGCTCTTATGGGTGCCGTAGTAGCTAGGGGGAGACCGCAGAGGGCGGTGCTGCCGTATTCTATTCGAGGTATGACTAGTGATTGTACCGCAGTTTGGAAGTCTTTGGCTGGAAGGAAAGGTTTAAGTTTCCTAAGGGTGTTGATTTGGTAGTTTGCTCCCTTAGTTGCTTTGTTGATGTGTTCCTGCATGCTGAGATTGGTGTCAAGTGTTATGCCCAAAGATTTCGCTGAGTCCACGATGGTGGGTTGAACATTGAGTGCCGTTAGGTCTTTAAGCCACATTTGTGCGGGAGTGATCTTCGCTGGAGGTGAGATCAGAAGGAACTCTGTTTTAAGGGCATTGAGTTTGAGATGATTAGCGGCCAACCAAGATTGGGTGCTTCTGATCGTTGAGTTCAAGAGCGTGATGTCTTTGGGTGATTGTAGTTTGAGATAGAGTTGGGTGTCATCAGCATACATGTGGAAGTGTACATTGGATTCTTGCAGCAAGGTGGTGAGAGGTTCCATAACTAGGTTGAACAAAGTTGGGGATAGGGAGGATCCTTGTGGTACGCCTAGCGATACAGGTCTTGGTGCGGACATCAAGTTGTTGCTCTTGAATTTCTGCGACCTGTTATGCAAAAAGGAAGTGAACCATTTGAGCACAGTTCCAGATAGGCCCATTCTTGTGTTTAATAGTTCGAGTAAGCTCTCATGTTTGACGGTGTCAAATGCGGAGGATGAGGAGGCAGGTATCGTTATGATCTAGGATTTGGAGGGCGTCGTCGATTATGTGAATCATGGCAGTTTCCGTACTGTGATTAGCTCGGAAGCCTGATTGATGAGAGTTGAGGAGATCTACTACACTTTGGATATTCGTTGATGGGTGGACGAGGTCAGGGCTGTCCAAGGATGTTATTAGACTAATAGGGCATTGTGTAAAACCACTTGTAGGAGAACTATCTATTGTGTTCTCTAGAGGGAAATCAATTGCACCCGATTCTCCCGGTTTTGGGCTACAGGGCGGACATATAACTGTTCCCGAATGCGCTAACCCAGAAACAGGGGAGACAGATGCACCAATAGGACCCAGCGAAGAGCGCCTGCCCGTCACCAGGTCAAGGGACAGACGCTTTTCTGTCTCTGCTATTTCTTTCTCCAGTATTTTTGCAGCCCGGCTGATAAAACGGTCCATGGTCCCAGTAACAGCCCCCCGGGGTAGATATAGTAACATTTCTCCCCTTCCCTAATCGCAACACCATACTGATAGTTAGATGAACACAGCCAGTGTATAAAATGCTGTAGGATGCAAATAATGTACTTCAAAGAGAGTGGGCCCTGCCCGGCCTCTTCCATACTCGGACGGCCTCAGAGGGCCCGCCCTTTGCCCGGGCTTAGCCCGGCGCACACCCGCGCACGTCCCGCGTCGCACGGGGAGGGCCGGACTTAATAGGAGAAAAGGCGGGGCCGGTTAGGGGAAGAGGACCAGCTGGTGACTCCAGCTATGAATGCTGGTCCTCGCAGTCCCCACAGGCACGTCAGCCCACAGTCCCGGTCCGAAATTCACGAAACTGCTCGTGTCGCAGCACAGGGACCCCTCGATGTATCCAGCAAACAAAGTCAAACACTCCTGTGGCAGGGAAACAGAAGCCTCACGCATCTTCAAAATTCTTTGCCTCAGTATCTTTTAATCGTGATAAGCCAATAGTTTTCCAGGCGTGATTGTTGTCCCCTTTGAATATGGGGGTGTTTGTAGAGTCTTTCCACAAGGCCCAGAAGACAGCTTAGTTTGGTACAGTGCATTTGGTATTCCAGTCGTACCAGGGGCCCATCCTGTCTACCCTTTCGGATGGTTTTTCTTATTTGTTGCTCAGAAAAGCTGATCATGGACTCATTTGACTTTATCAGGAGACCTATAGAAGTCAACTCCGTCTCATACAGCTTTGGGACACTGTGTCCTCTAAGGATTGATTAAAGTGTTTAATAAGGAAGTCAACCCAACATGCTTCTGCTATGTTGGAACTCGTAATTGTCATTGGAGCCCAGTTCAAGTGGTTAACCATTTCCCAGAAGCCCATCAAGATTTCTTTTTACTAAGATATAGTGCTTTAGCACAGATGTCATGTTTCTTTGCTAATTCTTCTTCCTAAACTGTTCTCCAGTATATTTTGCTTATAAGCTTCCGTTCCGCTGAAATGTCACAGTTCCCAAATCCCTCTAAGTCTCAGTGTTCTGTTGCAATTATTTCTTATCACACAAATAGAGGCAGTGATGGTAATCCTTTTTAAGTCTTGCATCTGTGTTTTAATTTCACACATACTAGGATGCTTTTTTGAGGAATAAGTAGCCAACATTTTATCTGTAACAAGTGTCCACGTAGTTATTGGTTCAAGGGTATCCCTTGTAAGACATTGCTTTACGAGAGTGGAAGCAGTGGCCCCAGTTGACTCTATTGTGCAATCTGACCAGCATAACTTCCTGTAGCTTGTTGTGGTTATTCTCCCTGATAAAGGATGTGCCTGTCTGTTAAGAGGGCATTGGGCGTAAATCTTCATGACTTATTGCCCATGGTCACCTTTTCCTGTTTTGATACTCCAATAACATGAAATTAGGCTGAGTAATGTTAGCGTTACCACTGTATAATCTATTGTGGAAGGTGCCCCAGCTGAATAATAGGACCATGCTTGGGGATTGTCCTGTTGGTACCTCCCATTCAGTGGTCTAAGCCCAAGGGGCTCAAGGTCTTTGACTAATGCCACTACTTATTCATCCCAGGTACAGTTAATTTTGATTCCACCAGACTGGCTTGGGACAGACCAGATAAGATCCTGTTGTAGTACATGATCATCACGAGAAAAAGGCCAACCCAGATTCATATTAAAGTCCGCTGTAATTAAGACTTCTGCATTCGCTGGGTATTGTAGGCAATTAAACAAGATGTTTACCAGTTTAAAGGACATCGTCTTTCTGGATCGTGTATCTGGGTGAATGTAAAGATTTATTTTCAGGAGAGGTCTCTTGATATCTTTACGCCACCTCTGTAGTTTGACTGCCAAGATGTTAAAGTGGCCTACTTCTACCTGTTCACTGTGAATTTTTAAAGCTGCAGCTATGAAAATTGCCAGTTCCCCCCTCGGGCACCCAAACCTCTTATTAATTTTGTGCTGGGTTGAAATAGGCAATATATCTGCCTTTTAAGAAGGGCTGCATTGCCCATGTTTCTTGTAAAATAATGATTTGATATTCTCTTAGAAGGTTTATCTGGTGCTTGTTCTGTTTTTTAGCACATATGCTATTAATGTTCCACTAACACAATTTCAGGGATTTTGTTGCGTTCTACACTAATATTGATCAGGGGAGGTGTTGAATGAATGAATGAATGAAAATATTTATAGAGCGCACGGTGGCCAAACGGCTTCCTGGCGCTGAGAGCTCTAGTGAACAGAACATTAGCGTGTCAGGTTCGTCTCCCCTCATGTAAGGCTGCTGTTAGCCATCCTGCATTCAACTGACCACAACTGTAGTGATGTAATGGGGAATGCAAATTCTGCTGCTGCAATGTAGATGTAGAAGAAGATATTGTTTTGCCAATGGGGTTCCTAAGGAAAGAGAACGGTTGCATATGTTCTCTTGTTTCATGCTTTGAAGTAACTTCATAATGAGCCACAAAAGGGTCTGGATAGCCTGACTGACAAGGTATACTGACCTTTATTCCCCATTCAAGAAAACACTCTTTCTCGGGAAGGACCTTCCTGGCTAGCTGTTTAGAGGCCCAAGTCACAAGGGTTGACTCTTGCTTCTCATTTTCTGTAGGAGGCAGGAAATCAATAGATTCTTTATCAGTTGTTGACATCTTTGCTATTGATCGAAAAGCCTGTAAAAGCTTTGAGATATTACCACAGTTAAGTATACCATGTCGTCCCCTGGACTAGTATTCTGGAGAGAAGACTATTTGATTCCCTTCCATCAACAGGCCAGGAGACTTAACCCCCGGTGTTTGCACCATAACTAGATGGGCCTGAGCCAGTTTGTCGTCCCCTGGACTAGTATTCTGGAGAGAAGACTATTTGATTCCCTTCCATCAACAGGCTAGGAGACTTAACCCCCGGTGTTTGCACCATAACTAGATGGGCCTGAGCCAGTTTGTTTTTGGATCTGGTCGGATAGCCTGGACATTATGCTTGTGGCAGCTACCGAATCTTGGCAAGCCAACAAGCTTGCAGAGGCATTGAAGGTAGCCGTTCTTTGTATAGGTAGGGGCTGAGCCTGACTTTGTTTTTTGTAAGGGCGTCTAGGCTGTCCTCATTGTTGGCTGTAAGATGTTGACGTGATTGAGCTTCCCTCCTCTGACTTTTGTCCAGCGAGGCCGAGTTCCCAGGGGAGCTAGGAGTTTGCAGGGCTGGGTTTGCTCTAAGGTCAGGACTACAGCCTTGTCTAGAGTGGAGCAGTTTTCCCTCATTGTGTATTAAATAGGGGATAAGGCTTATTTTGTTGACCTGTACTGTCTTGCCTTAACTCTTGCATTGGCTCTAGTCAATGCTCAGTTTCTAGCTTACTAGTTTACTTGCAATAATACAAGTAATAGATACTGAGTTACCTTTAGCTTTATTACTGGCCTTGCGTTGTTCTTTCTTCTGTTTTTTTGTCATTGGTTTGTCAAGTTGCTGCAGCGGGGGTGAATGTGAATTATAGGGGCGCCTCTTGCAATATTTCTCTCTAGAACAGGGTCACTTTCCTCCTCTGCTGTTTCTACAGGTTGTTGATCACCTTCTGTCCCACTTAATCCTGTGCTTATATTGTTAAATTCGTACGTCCTGATACAGCACTGTAATGGTTGTGTTAATGAAGTTGAATGTTTATTGTAGTGAGGAATATCCTGTTTTAGTTTTAAGTCCTCTATTAGGGTGGTAAATGCCTCTGGTATTGTTGCAAGCTTGTTGATTATTGGTGCACAGGTGCATTTGATGTTAATTGCTGCAACGTTGTTCTGTCCCCAGGTTATCAGATTATTTAGGTCGGCCAACTTTTGGTTGATTCCTGAAATGAATTTAGCCAAAGCATTAAGCAGGTCCACTTAGATGTCCATTTTGGTAGATTGGGGTGTCAGGGTGTCAAATTAAAGTTGTGAAGTTTTGAATAAGAAATCCCACACAGCCCCATAATCTATATTTTCCCGAAGTGCTTGGCATTTTATGTAGCTCATTCTTGATGTTTACAGGGATATTATGTACTATAGATAGCCCTGCTTGAGATCCAATGTCTACTTTAGCTAAATTAGTTATAGGGTTAGTGATTATGTTATTGGCTGTGTACAGAGTGCTCTAACAGTAGAACTCAGTCTCCTCTTATAGCTATGTTTAATTTATCCTCCAATCTAATCTGCTTGGGCTTGTAGCTCCATAACAGTTGTCATTGGCCATTTGTTCAGTCTGTAGATACAATGGGTTTAAAATTAGCTGGGGTGAGCTGTTGGGGCTTAACTGATGCAGATCCAGTTCTCTCGTCTCTGAGCAGTCCTTTTGTTCTTGTATCCCCCGAAGCACATTCGTTGTACAATTGCTCAAACTTCTATTGGCAGTGTGGCACAATTTTTAGTAGCTAACTGGAGAATGTAAAAGATGAAGATGGACTATGGGAAGCCGGTGGAGATGGTGACTCCAGTCAAAGTAACTCTAGTTCAGTTATATCCAGTTGGTTTCTTTATTTCGTTATGTTTTCCAGCTCTGAAATTAGTGCTTTGTCCACCCACCGCTTCCGGGACCCAGTTTTGTAGCTTATATTTTGAGGGGGACTATTGCCACTTATGATTGGAGAGATTGGAACAAGAAAAGTGGTTGTGTCCTTGGAGATGGAGAAGATAGTCCCAGTGGGGTAATATAAGAAGTCAACTTTGTGCGGTATTTTTGTGGATTTCTTGAACATTCAAGATACTGAACAGATTAAAGACTGATTTTCCAAGATTAGTTTTGCCTTAGAACTTTTTGTAATCTGCAAGTCTTGAAATGTGTTCTTCCTCATAATGTGAGGTCGTGGCACTCTTTCCTGTCATGTTGGTTCTATCTCCTCCTCCCGAGCCTTGATAGTCAGAAATTAAAGTCTATCTGATATTCCATGGTAGTTTAAGGTAAAAGGCAACTGAAAAAAAGCAATTAGAGGGCGCCTGGAGTCTTACACTACTTTAGACTGTAGGCAGCTGTTGTTTATGCACTAACCGATAGGGCAGGTATGCGGAGATACAGACAAGTGACAAAGTGGACTGCAAATGCAGAGGGTTACTGTTTAGAAAATTACTACTTAGAGGAGTACTGTTTAAAGTCTGCAGAGCCAGACAGGGTAGAGCAAAACAAAAAGGGAAGGGGCATAGAACAATGCGCACAAAGGTGCACCGACCTATTGCTGACTGCTTCCATGCTTCGCACTGCTCCTGCAGCCTAGTGCTTGCTTAATGGTCAATGCTTTTAGCCCCCTGCCAAAATCCTGTGTGATAGTCCCACGGCAAAAAAGGGTGTTACCGTCTTTAGTATGTGCCAATTAGCCCACTGTAGAACTGCAACACTATTTGTTCCCGCCTGCCTTATCCCCTTCAGTGGCCGCTTGTTACCGGTTATCAGCTAGTTGTTGATTACTCCGCAGTGGTGTTTGCAGTGGTGTTGTCAGCAGCTGTCGATGTTTGCAGAAGAAAGTTAATCCAGGCTTTCAGTATATCCTTCTTTTGGGGAAGGGCTTTAGTCCTGGAGTCGTCTTGAAATGATCTTTGGGCCCAAAAGTAGCCAGAAGATGACCTGTGTGCTGTGGCCCCCTAGAGCCAGGTGCGGCAGAGTGCCAGAAGACTCTGCTCCAAAGGACACGGCCATGCTGGCAGTGCTGGTGCTACCTTCTACCCGCTTTTACTGTTAACAGGACCAGACGGTGCGGTTGTTGGGGAGCACGAGCACACCAGCTTTTCCTGCCTCTAGCAACCTTCCTCATTGCACTATAGGTTGCAGGGGCTGTGAAGGTTCACAAGGACAAACGTGGAAGAAGCAGGCATCTTCTCACCTTCAATCCCATGGGAATGACTGTCCGCTGCATCAGAAGTACTCGGAAAACTTAGGGCAACTCCGACACGGGCAACAAAGGCTTCAACAGTCTCAGCAGCAACCGACAGCCTAATTAGGTGCGGTAAGGCACGAGCACCCCAGCCGTCACCCCCCTGCCTCCTCCGCTGCTGTGTGGGCACTTGGGCAATTCACTGCACCGGCATCCCCATCTGCTTTTGTAGGGCCTTGTGTTCAAATGCTACTCACTGGAGAAGACAGTGCAAACTTGGAATAGAACCAGAGCTATAATCAAAGAAAGGATTTTGCTTTCTTTGGTGGAAATCAATTAAGATTTTTCGGATATGTTAATATTTCAAAAAGATACTGTCAAGGCTTCGAAGGGTTAAAAGAGAGAGCTAGATTGAAAGTTGTAACTGTATATCTTGATTTGCCTATAACATATGCATTCTATTATAAATTTGCACAAAATTTGGTAGACAATTATGTGTAGCTTACTCTTCAGATGTATACATTTGTGCTAGGAGGACACTTAAAAGGAAGCGTAAAAAAGTGTTAATATGCTAATAACGGTGGCCTCCTCTGAGGAATTTGGTAAATATTTAGCATATTTAGAGTTGCATTAGTATGATAAGTTGTGCTAAGATCCATCATGGACAGACATTCAGTTTAACTGATACAATTATGTAGCACACATGATAATGTGTGGACTGCTGCTTTCTGTGCAAATATTTTTATTTGTGCATCACCAAGTAAAGTGTCTTGATTTGTTTTGCTCCTATTAAAATCTCTGTTTTCGGCACAGTTCAGAATTACGCATTAATTGTGCTTCATTTTTGCTTTCCTAATTGACAAATGCATACAGTCCATGATTACATTGTGTTGTGCATTGGGAAAAAAACAATATAGTACAGCCTTTCCTTTCACACACCCAGTACTCTAGCAAGATTGTCACGTAATTCACTTTAATAACTTCTGTCATCTTACAATTGAGAAAAAAGTAAAAAACTATCAAATTCAAATTCAAATGATCTTTATTCGGAGTTTAGTACATCCATAAAAGTACATACAGAATGAAAATGCATTTTAAAAACAGATTAAAAACACATATATAAAAAAAATAATTAAAAACAGATTATCCAATGGGGTTTAGGCAGCATGTATAACGTAAAGTGCAATGTGCATAATATATGAAGTGCAAACTGCATAATAGAGGAAGTGCATTAATCTATTTGTAAGCATAATCTCAAAATTCAATTTATATTCTCCCACAGCGATTATTTAATTCAGAGCACGTATACAATTAAATCTGTAGTCAATTTATAGTAGAGTGCTCAAAATACATGAGATGGCATGGAACTATTATCCATTAGCCATATTCCATACTTGCCCTCGATCTCACGCAAGCTTTTATGAAGCAACTTACAGAAAAAATGACTTCATCTGTGTGCAACATTTGCAAGAATTTTAAAGCATGAATGGAATCTCGAATGTTATATTTACGAAGAGTCGGCCTTAAATATTGACAGGTATACAATTTGTAGTGGCCACAAAAGAAGAGGTAGTGTAATAAACTTTGTTTACCGCCTTGGGAACAAGGACAGTCCAACTCTTCTAATTTTTTGTTATAGCCAATAGGGAAACTGAGCAAATTAACTATGCTTCCATCCCGAAACCTGAATAAAAGGCTCCGATTCCATCTACCTATAGAGATTGACAAGTATCTTAAAGGATTGTTCAAATTTTCAATACCTGGGTCAGTAATGCACAAATATCTAGTGACAACTGGTTTAGAGGATTCTGATCTCGTCCGATCCTCATTATATAAGTCCAGCAATGCCCGTTTAATACTATTCTTATGAGCGGGGAAAATAGAATCAGGGGAGCTAAATAAAGATCCTTGGCCCACGCTCAGCAGACTATTTTTGACTGCATTTAACCAGGGTATGTGATGAAATCTATCACTTAACAAACAGTCTGATATTATACTGCGCGTTAAGGATGCTGCTGGATTTAGCCATATTTTAATCCAAAAAAGCGCAGGCCTTGACTTAATAAAATCGACAATATATGGCAGCCTTAGTTCATTGTGACAAATAAATGTAGGTGCACAAGGAACTCCCCCCAGCACCCTCCTACAAAATCTATTTTCCTCCAACTGGAGGGCCATGCTGTTACAATAACCCCACACTTCAGCTCCATAAGTCCCAGTTGGCCGGCATTGGGTGCGATAGATGTTGAGGAGGGGAGTAACAACATCAGCCTGTTTTGGTTGACGGAGGGATAAAATTGAATTAATTGACTTGCCAATCTTATTTCTCGCATGGGCAGCATGTGGCTGCCATGAGCCTGAGTTAGAGAATAACAACCCTAGGTAAGGAAAAGTGCTGGTGCATTTTAAGGTGTTGTTACCAGATTTAATGGATGTAATATTATACTTTTTTGGTCCGCAATTCATAATAAAAGATTTTTTTAAATTGGTGTTTAGACCAAGATCGGACATAAAAGCGACAAACCCAGAGATTAAAATGCGTAAAGCATTCGGTGTACGCCCCATTAATACTGCGTCATCCGCATAAAGTAGGGTAGTAATGGGGGAACCATTTATAATTGGAACGTCCTTAATGATCTTACTCAAAGTGCTACTCAACCCATTGATATATAAAATAAAAAGCAGTGGGGCGAGTACGCAGCCCTGTCTAACTCCTCTGCTAATAGGGACGTCATTGGATAAAGCACCGTCATTATTAATTCGTACTCTAGCTTTTAAATCCCTATGTAAATAAGAAAGAAAATACACCAGTGAGTCGTCCAAACCATAATCAAGCAAAAGTGACCACAACCTAGAACGATTAACAAAATCAAACACAGAACTCAAATCCATGAAACCTAAGTAAAGAGGGGATTTTTTAACAATGATGTATTTAGCCATGATCAGATTTAAGTTTAAACATTGTTCAATGGTGCCTACTTGGCTTCTAAAGCCAAGTTGACTACAATGAAGAACATTGTTGTCCTCAGCCCAATCCCTTATCCGTTTAAAAAGTACCCTTCCAAGTACTTTTAGCGTGTTATCGATCAGTGAGATCGGGCGGTAACAGGCGGCATCCGACCTGTCACCTTTTTTAAATATGGGTACGATGACACTGTTCGACCAGGATTCGGGAATTGAGCTATCATTCAGGTTATTAAATAAGTTGCATAATAGAGGGGCCAAAACATTAATTTCTGATTTAATCTGATCAATTGACAGGCCGTCCGGGCCAGGGGCTTTATTGCTGGCGCTATCAATAATAGCATCCTCGACCTCTGATAATAAAAAGGTCAGAGGTTCAGCGCTATTAGATAGAGGGACAGTGTCTAAGGGAGTGGCTGATATGGCGTAAATTTGGGAGAAATGCTCTACCCACGCCTCACCCGTTATATTACTATTGATTGGATTGATGTTAGAACCAAAAGATCTTAAGGACTTGACTTCTCTCCAGAAACCTGTTGTGTCCTTTAGTGTGGCAGTACGCGTGAGAGATTCCCAGTGATTAATCACTAGGGCCTCGGATCTAGTTCGTAAGGCAAATTTATATTTTGATCTTAATTCTCTCACGAGTGGAGCATCCCTTGGGTTAGTATTTAAGGCTGCCCTCAAGTCCCTATTGGCCCTCGAACAAGAGGAATCGAACCAGCGGGGACCATGAGATATATTCTGCCTAACGGGTTTGGAAGATTCTGTTTTGATGGCCCGACATAAATCACAAAAAGGCGCCAACCACCTCATTACTAGGACTTGTATATGACAGGCAAATCGCTACAGTCTCAGGGTGTTTATTAATTACTCTGGATAGAATCTCTTTGTTGTCAACTCCCTTCCATACTAGTCTCAATCTATCTGTTGATAAAGCCAGATTTTGAGGCCCAGCCTCTGACTTTGCTGCAACCTTTGAGGTCTGTGGATTGTGCAAATATATTCTAAGCGGATAGTGGTCACTGTAAGCGGAACAGATGACTTCTGCTTTTAAAATTATATCGCTTAGAGTTGGGCATGTAAATATGTAATCTATCGTAGAGGCACAGCCCTGACCTATGAAAGTGGGGGTTGTTATATCATTTGCACTAGTACCTGCAATTTCCATTACATTTACTAGTTCACGGGAAGCTATATGGTTTTTCAATTCCTCACCGTTTTTGCATAGTGGGCTGTTACGATACATATGGGCATTGAAGTCCCCTCCAATGCAAATACCATCAAAGGACCCATACTTTTGCCCTCCCATAATTTCATCTATAAAATTAAACAATAACATAAAATTACCATTAGGACGGCTAACAAAGTCATTGTTATAAAAATTAATAATACATAAATTCAATCTGTTAATGTACTTCATAGCCATAAAACAACAAATACCCGGTGTA
This sequence comes from Lissotriton helveticus, assembly GCF_964261635.1. Lineage (NCBI taxonomy): Eukaryota > Metazoa > Chordata > Amphibia > Caudata > Salamandridae > Lissotriton > Lissotriton helveticus. The sequence continues at coordinate 712,513,596 of NC_136065.1, read as the reverse complement.
GGGATCAATTTAGTTTGCACCCCGGATTTTATTTTGGACCAGATAGATAAACCCCCTCTGGGTCGTCCCATGTGAGAAGGGGAAGCTTTATGATTATAACAACAGAAACCCTCCATTGTTGGTGGCGTTGTACTCCAAGTTTCTTGTAGCATCAATATATCGCAGTTATTATCAACCCAATTAAGCCATTCTGTAATTTTCAATTTGGATTTTAAACCTGCTATATTCCAGCTAACAAGAGATAATTCTGAATCCAAAGACAGTTGGTTATGTGTCGGAAGTTTTTGACTCAGAGCAGTTCGAGGCAAAGATTGTGGAACAGTCTGGAGTTCAGGTGTTGGTGTCAAGGATAATTCGACAGAAGTAGTCACAGATGGTCAATCTTGCATATCCAGATCCGAAAGAGGTGCAAATCTATTGTGCATTTGGAATGGATAAGGGGGGGGTTGAAATTGCATAGGCGATGGCCGGAAATGCATAGATGGTGGTTGGAAATGCATTAATGACGGTTGAAATTGCACAAAAGGAGGACGAGATTGTGTTGCCATTTGTCTATAGAAATAGCTCAAGGGTAACATAGTTGCAACAGTAGAAATGGTAGAATAGTTGCTATTTCTGTTAAGGAGGTTTCTTACGGTCCCTGGGTTTTTGAAATTAAGAACTATACAGTCACCTTCCTTATCCTTGAGTGAAGGCCCGACCCACGATACCCTGCGGGCCGATATAATCTCTCTTGAAATGTCAAATCCAACGCCTTTGTGCTTATTCAGCCAGTCTATGCACTTATTCCGCAATTGCACCCATGATTCCCCCTGGTCCACCCTCAACGGCGGTACTCCTGCTAGGACCAAAACAAAAGGACAAGCCTCATGTGGCAAATATAAGGCTGGCCCTTGGTGTTTGAAAGGTTTACTTGTCCCTTGTGGGCCAGTACCCACGTTGTTATCGACAGCAGTTGATCTTGATACTATTGTGGATTTGTTTGGCCCATTATTGCGGTTGGAAACAGGGATGTTAGAAATTGATGCAATAGTAGTTTTTCTAGGAGCAGGTATGGGAGTCGGTTTTATGGGTAAATTGGGTATGTTCAAAGTTGACCCTCTATTAGTGGATCGGGGTTGAATTTTAGGTGGTGCAATAGACGGAGGTAATGATGCAGGATTGCTCGAAACCCCACCCAAAGAACTGGTGATCTCCTGTATTTTTAATGACAATGTGTTGTTTGCAGTTTCCAATTCCTTTAAGAAGCGATCAGCTCTGATTTGGTCCAGGGTGACAGACCCCTTCCTTTTTATTTCTCCATTCTTGACCAGGTTATCTAATCTGTCCAGTCTTTTAAAAACGTTATTAAACTGATTGATCATTTGCATTTCTAGACGATTAAAAATTGTATCCACTATGGTTTCTAAGAGGTTCCCATTCTGTCTTGAGAGATTATAATTATCTCCCATTAGTGCTGTTTGAGTCCATATGGTTTTAGAAAACAATCCTCATGTTGATAGAATGAGCAGCAATTTGTCAGACAACATAGCCAATTTTTGAGGTCCACATGTGTAGTGTAGTTCTGATAGTACTGTTTCATGCAGGACCTACACTGTTTATGGATAACATATACTGTGGGCTTGGTGGCAAACTGACTCTGTACACCCCCACCGAATATGTCAGCCTATGTTTTCGCATTAGCTAGCTCGCAGTGCCACTAGAATCTCCTGTTATCAGAGAGATTCATTTTGGCAACCTCAGAACATAATAACCTCAGACTTGTGGAAACAATATACTACTTTCACCCAGTCACTCATGCTTGCTTGTTTTGCTCTCAGAGAGATACACAGAAGAAATAGTCTAGTGTGTTTACAGTAAGAATGTATTGTACTGTTCTTCTCATGTAAAATAAAAGTGCTGCCACAACTGTAACTCAGTAGCAGAGATACAGAACCAGCAGAACAGTGAATAAAAAGGCATAGTATTGTTCTACCATTTTGCAATAGTCATGAACACATACATGAGTATGAAATGCATTCATAAAATAAAGTGCGTACTCCTAAGATGCCTGTCTAGATGTACCTAAGTGTACCTAGCATGTGAGTAGGTGCGTAAGAGCCTAAGTCTAAGATGCTAAGACTAAGAGCTAAGAATCCCACTAGGATTTAGTCAAACCCCATACCTGAATAGTGAGAGTGTTTGACTTCATCATGGAATAGAGCTGGTCACCCCGCAAGGTGTCGCCAGACCATTGTCAGCTTGAGCAATGACATGCCGGAGCTGAAGCGTCTCTGGTCAGTGTGTCAGCCTTGAAGTCTCGGTTTCCTCCTGCCTACTGATAGCAAGAGGTGATGTATTTATACAGTCTATGTGCGTGTGTTCCCCATTGTTCAGTATGAGGATGAAGTTGGGGATTAAACCTTGTGCGTCGATGGGAGAGATGAAGTGTACCTCCTGGAGAGTGTACTCATAAACTATTCATATGTGCTAAGGATTTAGCGCCGGGAAACCTCCGGGTAGCTGCGCGCTTAACCAAGTGTAATTATAAATAAATAAATAAATAAATAAGGATGACGTCTTAGCAATATCGATTTTTGGAACTAGGTGAAAGGTTTAGTCCATAAAAGGCTACAGTCCTTATAAGACGTTATGTCCATACAAGGCAGTCTGTCCTTATTTGGAGTTATGTCCTTATAAGGCTCGCTCATATGAAATGACGGGGAGATGATGTAGGGAAAGTGTAAGATGTTCCCTGGACCTATATCAGGGTACCGATATGAAATATAACACATGTAATTATTGTTCATTGCATTGCTGATAGATTCTTACAAGTTTAACTCTCCTACTGAAGAAGTAATGTACAAAATTGCAAGTGACACAAGAATACTTGAGTTACTGAGGGTGGATATTATTATTATTTTAACATTCAATTGGACAAACGCATTGATGATTACAAGCAACGAAAAAGGGGTCAACAAGTGTTTTGTGACTTTAACAAGGTAATGTGTCACTTCATCAGGGCTTCAGATTTATCACTGTATTTAAGGCATAGAAAGCCAAATGTCACAACAAGAAGGAAACAACTTACTAATATTGCAAACAGAAAACAGAAGAACAAGCATAGATATTGTGAACAAAAGAACAAAGCACAAACGAGAAAATAAAGATCTTGGTCCACAATAAATGATTCTATTAGTTGGAACATTCAATCTAAAATGTAATTAAAGAATAATTTGTGACAGAATGAAATATCATGTATTCTTCCATGATGATGGAAAAGAAGGAAATGATACTGATGCAGCGGTAATTTCTTCTGGTAATTTCTCAATGCAAAACCCTCATGCTACCTCTAATTTACCGCTGAAAAGTAGTTGGGCTCTTGACACAATGTATTACCTTCAGGAGACTTTACATAAACATGCCCAGTCAAAATTGCAATTATTATTTATGCCAATAAATAGAGTTGTTGAGTATTTTAAAGGGTTTTATTTTCTAGTCAATAGTTAAGTTTTTCTCTGACCCTTTATTCATTAGTAAAATATCAATCAGGTTACAGAATTTGGAAAACAGGAAAAATAGCATTAATACAGAACATATTACAGTCTGCATATAAGCATCACATGTAGAAAAGAAAATGTGGCGCACAATATCAGTCAAAACTCTTAAAGAGTTTCTAAGAAAAATAGTCTTGCAAGGCTAATCAATAATCAAATAGTCTGCAAAAATCTCCCATAAAGAGAAATAAATGCATAAGACAAATAAATCTTTTCAGACCTAATTAATTAGTCAAAGCATAAACTTAGAATTTTAGCATCTAAATCTAAAAAGACTTTCTACCTGTTGCTAATCTCTGCATCTCTGCCACTCTGATGGGAGCTGCTCCTTGAAAGCACCCCCTCCTTCACCAGACCTAAAGGGAATGTGGCCTACTGTGCCAAATATGACGTGCCAGGACTTTGTGAAAAAACATGAGCAAAGGAACCCCTCCCCTCTCCTCGGACGCAATCTCACCCAGGCTGCAGCAATTTCCTCCCGCGACCTTTCTCGTACCTAACCCATAGAATGTCTAGTCCAATCTGTTCCTTCTCTCAAGAGCTCACACGCCCCCCTAAAGTCTAATGAGCCTAGAAGCCAACCACGCCTCCAAAGAGGTCATTATTTATACTCTAATTCTTGGCAGACTACACAAAAATGTTGCATCTTCTGGAAAACTTGTGTATGATTGGTCAGCCACTATGGCATGAGGTCTCACTATCCTGACTCATTGGAAATTCTAAACTATACCGGTTTTAACAGAAGAAGCATAAATGAGTAAATCAATTTTTTATGTTTGCAACATTTGCTAGAATTTTTTTTTCTATCTTTTCCTCTTCCTTCCTGACACAGGCTAGAAGGATACTCTAGCTAACTGGTACTTTGGCACAATCACAAGAATGTACAGTTCACAGTGGCCTCGACTCCTTTGTGGTTTGAGGCGAGGTGGTGTAATCTGTGCATGCTCTTCTCTTTAATGCAAGTCATAGCCTTGATGGATTCACAGTCATCCATGTTAATTTAGGCCCAAAAACAAAACAAACAAAAGAGAGTATTAATTTCATGTAAATCAGCCCGTTATGTTTCCCTCCCTCATACTAATACCCCTCATAAATGTTTACGTAGACAAGCTATTAGTTTAAAGCAGCTTTTATGATTGATTATGTACAACATGCAAAATGTGCAATGTATAACATAGCATTATTATGCATTAGGGTAAATTTTAAAAGCACACACAGTTAATACATACATGCTTTAATGTTTTAGATAGCTTTTCATGCAAAAAAGCATTTAGCCCCATGTGTAGTGTTTGGTGCATTATTAATTCACACACATTATAAAAGAGGTGTTTTAAACTAAACATGTTTATCAATATATGCAACAAGCCAAAGTCTCTTAAGACAGAAATAGTGAATTTAGATTACAAGGGATGATCTGGGAAGAGAGGACACATTCTATTAATCTGCAAAGCTAAAAAGGCCACTTTTCTCTACACTGCAAAAACAGATAGTAATTTAGCACAAACATTCCAGACTGACTAGGCCTCAAATGTGCGTATCAATTTTAAATGCAATCTGTCTGAAGCACAAAAATAAACAATGCCTGACTCCAGATGAAATCTGCTCCATCATTACTGGGCGGGAACCTGTCACCATATTTGTTCCTGGATATTGTTTGGATTGTACCTTGAAGTCAAGGGAGAATAAGCCTGTCATCCCATATAAATCTCTAAATCAAGGTCTCATGGAACTCAGGATGGGTTTTCATATGCATCCCTTATGAAGTGTGATAGTTAAGTATCATGCATGAGACAAGTAAACAAAGTAGAAAAAAGAGAAACCAGTAAAGAAAGAATAAAAAAAGCTGAATTCCCAATAAAATGAGCCCCTTATGACTAATTTAAATAGTTTGGGGAAGTAACACCTAAAGATCTAGCATAAATTCTTAAATATCATTATACAGTACCTGTATGATTTATAAGGCCATGGTGCGAACAGATTCCAGTCAAATCAAATGTACAAAAGTACCACAAATGCAGAAACTATCTGTAAAACATAAAAATGCAAAAAGTACATTAAAAACAATTATAATTGCAATGTTATTAGCTGCTGTCATAAATTCAATGCTTGAAGAAAATAACACACCTTTCCTAGAAGCAAAATGCGGCACAGTAGCCCTAAATCATAGTAACATGATGGCTATAATGTTAGAATCCAGCTCCTAAACATAAAAAGAATATCAATATTCAAAGAAAAATGTGTGTTTAAATAACGAGATTATTCACTTCTGCTTCAGAAATCGTTATACAATTCACCCCATCACGTAAGTTTAATAGCATATACCATACTAGCTACTCTGCAAATATTGCATTTAAAATACAACCACATTAAATGTGGGCACATGACACCAATAAACTGCCTTCCAATTCTCGGAGAGTGATTAAGCAAGCTTTATGCAAGTATTAAACATTTATTTAAAAAACGGACCAAATGAATACTGCTTACTAAACTTGATTGCGCCCAAACTCAAGACAGTCTTCATTTAAAATATGACTGAATTACTGTAATACCCACCTTTTAACGCAACCTCATTCCTCTTACACCTTGATAACCGAGCTTCGTGCCACACACACCAGTACAGAAATGCCTGTTCTCAAATGCCAACAAGGCTGTCCGTCTTTTTCAACACCACTATGACATCAGTGCGTACTATATCTGTTCACCATTGGCCCAGAATCCAATACCTGGGAAAAAGCAACTAGACTACTGACCACTATGTTGAGCTACAACAAAATCATTCCTACAATACATAAGGTAGAAGCATTCAGCCGTGTACTTCATATGTTTATTCACCTGAAATTCTTAAATGATTGAACCAATAACTGCCTTAAGAGCACGAGCAAATAGCTGCAGTGATATTTTCTCAGCTCCATGTGGGCAAACCCCATAGTGCCAACATCGGCAACACTCCTCAGTTCTCATACAGCAACATACATAAATAAACCACAAGACACCTTGTTAGTGCACAGTGGGTGGGGGAAGGCATTTGTACCCTTGTCCGCCCCACGGCTGGAAGTGACATGGCCAGCTGACCCCCTGGTCCCTAGCCCAGGGAGCCTAGTCTGCTGACTCCTGTGCCTTGCTGTGGCACTAAGGCGGCTGCCCTGTTGGAGGGTCCCCTATGTGGCCCCGCGGGCAGCCTTGGCAATCTCCCTATGGTTAATGATGATTTGCCTTGCCTGTTGGTATCGGACAGAGCAAGCTATGTTTCATTTTGTGATCCGTTGCTTTGGAGGGAAAAGTGAACCAATGTGGTTCTCTCCTTATAATTCTGAGGCAGGTGGAGTTCAAATTGCAATACCTCTGGTCTAGTGTTGACAAAAATGATGAGGTATCAGATTGTTCTACACCTGTATTTGCTTATGTGAATCAGACATTGTCCAATTGCTTTTTGTTTTCCAAATCTGATAGCAAAGTCTTTATATTCCAGACTTCTGTTCATGTGTTACAAGTGGTTCTCAAATGCCTCTAATCTTCTGTCTGAAGATTCCAGTGTAGTCTGGAATGTTGCAATGTCTCATCTGAATTTCCTTAGTGCTGTCTTTGACTGTTCCTCTTGCTGTTTTAATTGTTATGGGTTCAGCACTCAGGGTGTCCAGTGGAATTTCTGCAATATCTGGGGTAGACTTAGCCACTAGTTCAGATTTTTAAACTCCCTGATATTGTTGTTTCTGCAATTTTCATTTAGACATAAGGAATATCAGCGGTGCACTAGCTCATTATAAATCAGTGATTTATAGGACCTACAAACAGTATCCTATTGGTGTTCAACTGAACTGCTCAGATATTAAAACATTCAACTCAATAGGAGCATTTTCATCGATGAAGCATAGACCAGTAGCAGTTTCCACAATTTTCATCAATGTGACATCACTTTTAGCCCCGATTCTCATGGTCACCAGGTACCATAAGTGTACTTATGACGATTTGTCAGATTGTTTCTACTTGCCTAGGGTACTGCAATCTCTAGATTCACAGTAATAGTCACAGCATGGTATTCGTCCCTTGTCAATCTACAGTTTTTGATAGACTTTATAGGTACCCCCCAATAGCAAGTTTTTTCCTTATTAGAAGAGTTAAAGGATACTTGTGAGTTAATCACAAGCTACATCTTCACGCATTTAACTGAACCAGTAGATTTGCTGGTTTCGGGACCTGGCTTACAGCTGATAGCTCAGGTGGACGGTGGTGCAAAACTTCCACCCCGTTTATGCGGAATTTAGAATGGAAAGGCGGTCAGCGCTCCAGAGTGTTCGTGTAGCTTAGTGAAAGGTTTTAGTTTGTAACGAATGCCCTACATGCCAGTACTAGGTAACAAAACTTTATTTCCCAGGAATTATTGAACTCTTTCACTGTTTAGAGACAGCATTGACAATCGTGGATTATCTGGTATCACAGTGTTCTCGCTAGGCCACCGTGATGCAATGTTGCTGGAACACTCACTTTTTTAGGTCTCGCTAGACGTAAGCAAAAGCGAAGCTTTTGCGTCTAGCGAGACAACTTACGTTGTTACTTTTCAGGGAATGAGGACAGCAAAGTGCCACGCGCATTTGCAGGCCGAGATTCGACCTCGTGAGCGCGCACGTCGTCACTCACGCATGCGCACAAAGAAAGCCATTCACACACTGCATATACACACACGCACCCCCCCTTAAACATACACACGCGCACACAGACAGACAGACGCACGCACAAACACACTCAAACAGACACACACACACTCGTACACCCCACCCCCACTCACCCCTCCTCTCACTCAACACACTTACCTGTTCTGGCGGTGCTCGGCGGCGGATCAGCATCTCGGGCGGCGGTAGCGCTTTGCGGGGCTCTCTCACCACATGAGAGCCCCGCCTTCCCCATGCGCCCGCCCGCTCTTCACCCGGTCCCCCATCTCGGGACCGGGACTCAATGCGGAGCCTTCGTGGCTCCTCGGGCAGCTCTCTCTGACTCTCGCCGCGATGGGGCGGGACTTCCGGTTGGGGCCGCGCTGGGATTGGCCGGCTTCCCAACCGCTTCCGGGTCGTCGCGGGCAGCGCAGCGGCCCGGCGGGGACTTGTTACCGCTCAATATCTCAAATATCTTTCCATCATCCATACAGCCCTGGAAGGGCACCAGGGAACTGCTAACAATTAAGTGCTTCACAGCTTTGTCAGGGGTATGAAGCGCTGTACAAATGTTCCGACACAATCCAACGGAATATTTAGAACAAAAAAAAAACCTTGTTAGCAACCTACACGTTGCACAGCCACAGGTCCAGCAATGTCACCACAGAATTACGGAGGCAGCCGCAGGGTAAGGACAGCATACGGGCGCAGTGGCCCTTCCACACTCTGCCAAGCCAGGCGCGCTATGCCTCTGGGCTGCTTACCTCTTGCTGATGATAATGGATGGCTCCTAGGCAGCATGGCTGAATTCACTGATTAATCGGAGCTTAAAGATGGATTTACGGTGAGGCGCTTGTTTATATTGTATGGTAGGTTAGAAAACTGTTTATTTTACTTAACATTTCTAACTTAGTATGGACAGGAAACACATGTTGCCATGCGTTTTTCTCGCATAAGTATACGAGCATTAATTATGAAATGCTTTCGGTGTTGTATAAATGCTTGCCGTGTCTTTGAAGATTTCACCAACCTTCTATTACAACCAGCGTGCCCTCCCTGTCATAAGATGAGATTGCCTACTGTAGGACACGCCCGTCACAAAAACCAGGAACACTGTGGGCAGAGTGCCATAAGTGGAGACAGTTGTTAGAACAACAGGCATTGCATAATTCACACACCAGTTACTGTTGAATAAATGTGCACGATTCATCATGCCTCTGACATAAAGCCACAAATCAATATAAGATGTGTAACGCAGACACATTCTTTGCAAAATTGTCACCTAGGCATTATTAACAAGACTGTTCAGAATGCTGTAGACCAGGGCGTGTGAACTGTAGGAAGTTCCATTGCCATAACTTTACTGCATGTCTTGGTCTCACCTCGTAATCTGCCCCAACTAAGACAGTCTAGAGTGGGCCACTGGAATTGCATGATTTTGCAGTTGCAACGTTTTCCGCTTAATTGTAAATTTGCTGCATGTGCCACATAATCCATAATTTACTGCATAATCTGCAGATTTTAACAAAAAAAAATTTTCTTACTTGAACTTATGATCAAAAGTTACTAAAACGCAGTGACGTGTTGCCCAACAGTGTAAGCACCTTTGATAAAGTTGACTGGTCCCCTTATTGTGTATTTGGGTCCTAATCTGGTACTAATGAGTTAAAGCTTTTGCTAAGGTAGTGTTAACCTATATAACAAGCATTTGCAATGCAATAGGTCTCGCATTTACGCGAGTTCAAGCTATTGGCATTGTAAAAGACAATGCCTTTTATTTAGGTTTTAAAAACTAAAATAATAATAAAAGGAATTGTCATTTGCAATGTCAATAACTCAAACGCGTAAATGCGAGACCTATTGCATTGCAAATGCTTGTTTAAGATGCACTGAGAACTTTTTTGTGCGTTTCTTTTCAAGCTTCTGAACAAGGACCTTTTCTGATTCAGGGGTTAGGGATCTTGCTTCAAAGGTTAACTTGCCACAAAAAGGATACAACATGGCCTTGTATTTTTTTGCCAGTAGAAGCGATGTGCAATGCAAAAGTAGGAGTAATCTGGAGACATGTATAGATGATAGTAATTAAGCCTGGTGCTTGAGAAAGCCTCTGGTGCCCCAAACAACGCCCGAAGGTTGTTTGTATGGGTTTAGTCCAGTTCTTAATTCATACAGGGCGGTGGGCGCAGATGGCAGGCAGCAGCACTCATCATTGAAGACCGAGGCTTGTGTTCTTTATTGTCAGACTTTGACCCAAGGCAAAAGAGAGACCAGCAGAAAAGGGAGGAATGGAAAGGTAAACACTGACAAATGTGGGAAGCTGGCATGACATGGGACCTGCAGGAATGATAAGGCGACAGGAAGTATAGGAAAATAAGGTAAGAGGTGATAACAAAATCAAACTGCTTTGATCTTCAGCAAACCTGGCATTGGGCAGGGCCAGCGGTGGGCTCCCATCAGGAAAACCTTTGGCCCCTGAGTTTATTTTTATTTTTTTTTTTTTGTTTTACAAACCTATCACTCGCTCCCTACAATGGCACCATTAGCACAGGGCACAAAAGAACTCCTAGAGGCTGAAACCAGGGCTCTGCGTCAGGAATGCGCTGCTTGTGGCTTCCATAAGGGCGGTGCCTGGAAGAGCGTAGCGCCTCAGGTTACAACTCTTGCCCGCCCTCATGCGGTTAGTGTCTTGAGAAACCTTCTCGCCCGTCAGCGTGTGTTCACTGCTGTCCCTTCCCAAATTTTGGTAACTCACAGCAGTGAAAGAGCTGCATGGAACACCTGTAGTGTCTTTCTCAATAGTGCCTCGAAGACAGTCCTACTTCCAGAGTTCAAGGCGCTGAGCTGATGATTATGGTTTATTAGTGCTTAGAAACGCCCATTCACCTCCAACAAATTTTGGCTCATTTCATATCGACTTAAAAAAAAAAGTGTATGATTATTCGAAAATGGTGAGTGTGTGGACATGCTAATAGGGGATAATCTGCTGCATGGCTAAATTTATACGGTCCCAAAGGCGAGACCTATTGGCTATGCCAATGCTTGTTTAAATTTGTGATTGATTTTGGGGAAAAGTTATTTCCTGGAGAGCTTGCCTATTATTAGTTTGAAATCAGAGAAGTATTTTGAAAATCAAGTTGTGTTGAAAAACAAGTTTGAACCAATTTGTCAACATTTGCCTTTAATAGTTGAAGACTTTAGGATTGCTTACGTTGGTGACTTTGAGTTTTTCCGTACAAGAATGAGAAACTTTTTCATCAAGATTGTAATGATTTAGGATATGTACATGTGAATGTGCATTAAGATCAGTGGTGTAACGAAACTTGCGCCCGCCGCCCCCTCCCCCCCCAGAACGTACATGGAGGGCCCTACCATGCCCCCACTTGACTCAATCAGGAGCTCTCAGGCCAGGTACTGTGCTGAGGGGGCCCCCTACACCTCAGGGGCTGTGGGACCTTATGTTACGTCACTGATTAAGTAATGATGAATGGTATTTAGCAGTAAATGATACATGTGTTGCTTAGAACAGTACCCACAGAATATTCATAAATGTTAATTGTTTTCCAGTTGCACCAGAGACAAGTTTGAACCTAAAATATTCAGTATCAGAAGGCTTACAGATAGGACGTTGTAGATAATAATTTTGTAAACAGGGAAATAGGATTGTGATCACATAAGTAGGTACTCAAATCTTTGTACACGTCAGTTTAATGAAATCCACCTTCTTATGAAGAACACAAAGGGTTGTTTGCACAGACATACCTTTAAGATAAATCTTATCCTATTCCCCTGTCGCTGTGTCTATTATTGACCAGCATATTATATTATGTGTGGTCAGTGGTGGATGCAGTGATGGGATGAAGGATCCAGAGCATAAGGTTAGTACTTTCTAACATTCTCATATCACAGTCAGCGGTGCCTGCCATCGTTATGCGTTTAGGGGTGCTGCCAAGGCAAAAAATTAGAAGTAATTCTTCGGTTTTGTCATGGCCCATCATACATGTTGTCTCATGGTCTCCTCCTTCAAGCGTTATTTGGTATAAATGCGGGAGATATCCCATGTGTGATAGAAAGTGAGGTAAGGATCAGGGTCTCGCTCTTATCTGTAAAACATTTGGTGAATCCTTTCAAACCACAATGGGTCTATGTTACCTCTCACCACCAGATACGAACCACCCTCTGCTGCCTTTTTGGCACTCACCCCTTTTGACAGTCTCCAGAAACAAACATCCATCTAATGCAGCTCAACTCCTTGGTTTCTCTACAGACAACACTATTTGTGACACCACCTCACTGCGAAGTGGTGGAATTCTCCAGAACTCCACATCAATCAATCTTCTCCATTACTGGTACTGCCACCATTCCTGTAGTGTTTTGATGTCCACCACGCCACTCTTTCAGGCCAACAGTCCCCATGGATCTATTTCAATTCAGCGGGTAATCCCAGGGTTTTAAGTGGGCCGGGTCCTGCCGGTGCTCAGCACTGGCAGTTTTTAAAAGCAGGTGCTGTGATGGGTCCCTATCGGGCTCTCCATTTTTACCCTCAGGGTGAAAAAAAATTAGCTCTCTAATAGTACAACCCATCACTGCCTTTGATGTAACTTTAAAGAGACTAGTTTTTCAGGTTTATATAGCGCAAACTAGGAGCGCTTTACATGCACATCAGTTACATTACACAAGGACATATTCATATTTTGAAACACAGGATGTCAGGCTTGAACCCGTTTTCTCAGCTCGAAAGTCGGCAGCTCTAGCCTTATGCCACAACCTTGCCCACAAGAGGGAGTTGCTTTTTTAAGAGTATATATAACGAAGTGATAGTTGTTGCTTGCTTATCTTATGCATCTTACAACCATTGTCAACGCCAATAGGCCTGTCTTGTTATAGGTGTAGTGTTATATGTCTGGATGAATAGACAGAAGCCACAAAATACCAGTGAGGCAGCACACTATGCTAAACACAGATTTTTATCTTAATTGTTTTAAGCCTCACCCTTAATTACAGTGGTCACGCCCCTATGAGAGAACCCCCCAGTTTGTTCATCCCACTTAAAGCCGGGGGTAACCCATTACAGGTTATGTGGCAGATTTTTTTCAGGCCAGCAGGATCTCAACTAGAAAGCTGCCGCGGTGGATGCAACCAAGCCCCATCTCCCAGAATTAGACATAACTTGTAAACTTCATGTGGCTGCCACATGAGAAAAAGTTGCCTTTAGCACAACACTGTTGCACACAGATAAGGACTGTGCAGCAATGGTCATCTGCAAGATGTATTTTCACAGGGCCATTTGTTTAGATTTGACCATAGCATCTTAATGTATGTTTTTTTTAAATAACTTCGGAAATTACTTAAGAATCAAGGTTTGGGGGTCATGGCTTAGCCGTGCAACGAGATGGCTGCTCTCTGAAAGGACTCCGCTGGCCAGACTCGTTAATCCTACACTAATATACTGGATCAGGCATACAACCTGGAATAATTGCCTGCCTAGTGAGGCTACGAGTGGAGGCGGTACCTGAAGCCCAGGAAAGTTTGCGAGCTGAGGCTGTTGAACGACTGGCAAGTGCCTCGTGTGCTGCAGGAGAAGTCATCAAAAGTTGCGGCTTTCGCTCTGCTCCGATGGGCCGCTGTGAACTCGGGGTTGGCCCCCGTCCGTCATCAGGGCTGGCTTTAGAACTGGCGGCGCCCAGTGCGATATTTACTTTTGGTGCCCCCACTTCCATGATCGCCTTTTCGGATTCCCTCACAACCCCTGGGCATAAGTGCCACTCATCTCTCCAATCAAAAGTTATTGCTAAACACAGTGCCCCCCATGAGGCCAGCGCCCCCTCCACAGGTCAGCACCCAGTGCAACTGCACCAGTCGCACTGCCCTAAAGCCGGCCCTGCCCGTCATTGAGCACCGCCGTGGGTAGCCTTGTGGTAAATAAATAAATTACCGGTACTATTTTTCTATGCATTAAATGAAAAGGATAGCTCAATAAATAAGAGGCAGGGTCCGTGGTATCTGAGTCATACGGGCTTTAATTAAGTGGCTCGAGCCAATGGATATCGGGTTCCATCACCTACTAAGGTTCAGGAAGGGACATTCTCAACATTTCATTAACATCATACAATATATATAGTAGAACCATACAGTTGCATTGAATACAGTAGGCGTAACAAGTGAAAGAAAGAAAGATAAGAACATATGGGCGTAAAAGAAGGCGTGCACAGGGCGTGCACGGAGGTGTGTGATGTAGACGTCACAGAAGTGTCATAAGTGGGTGGACACATGGAGGGGGCTTCATGGGCAGCTGGAACCTTTAACCTACTGGTGCGCGCAAAACGAGTCATGACGCGTAACTGGGGAGAGCTGGGGGGGGCGCTGACTTCTAGCACTAATAGAGGAGACTGAAGTCTGGGATGTCAGAACGACCTGTACCTATAGCGTATCTGATATCTTGTGTTTGGAGTACATGTTGCTTGATTCTAAAAGTCATCAGGGCAAAGGCTACTTGTCACTAAAGGCTAGTGTATGCATATATTTCTTCATGTATTGCATGGACTATGGATCTTCTATGGATACTAGTTCAGTAGATCACTTGCATGGAGACAGAAAGACTAGACTGTAGATGGATATGTTTATGCTGTTCGTAAGCCAGGAATGTGAAGCCGGGGAGCTGAACAGATAACTGTAGGCATAACATATTCTTGGCAGGCAGGCCAGGCCGAGCCGGGCACCACGTTGCTGGGCAGGAAGTAAGGGAAGGGTCAGGGATGCGGGCGGGGCTGCATCTCTCAGAACGTTACAGGAGACTTGAGGCCTGGATCTGGTGTCCAGGTCCTGTGGGGCCTTAGAAACGGGTGTATCTTGATGATTTAACGTGCACCATGTAAATACGTTGGCAACATAGGCCTGAAAGCCTAAATCACGTTGCTTTCACGGAGGACTGGATAACTGACATACTAACGTTGGACGTAACTGTAAATGCGTCTTTATTTTCGGTCATGGAAGGAAATGCATAGAAATCATGCATATATATTACATGTTGGGGAACACGTAGGGGACACATAACAGGGCAAAATTCAATTTTCCTCATTCCCTCCTTGTTCCCTACGTTCCCTTCAGGAAACATCAATATTCATGAGACCATCTATCTGTTCATACAGCATCATTTGCTCGTCTTTTTTCATTTGGGTATGGGATCGTGGACGTGGAATACAAGATGTAGCGCACAAGCCGCAGATCGCTGGGCCACATTGTAAACAGAGACAACAACTGAATATGATCATTACTATTAATCCCAGGAATGACAGTACTTTCCATCCCCATGCAGAAATTACACTCCAGAGCCAGCCGGACCAAGTCCAGGTGCCTGGATTCTGGTGTAGCTGATGAGCTATTTTATGAAGTCTAGTTATTGCTGAATACACAGACGGTGCGTTATTAGGAATGAAAACGCAACAACTAGATCCGATGACTCTACAAGCTCCGCCCCTATCGGCCAGGATGACGTCAAGGACAAGGCGGTTCTGAAGAACAACAAATCTCATAGCAGACTGCTCTTCTGTTAAGTTACCTAGGGCGGAAGTAGTCTCATTCACTACTGCTTCAAGGGTTCTGGTTAATCTGCGTATTAATTTACTATTCTGGACAGGACCTATGAAGAAAAAGAAACCTTTATTGAAATCCGTATACTGTTCCAATGCAGTTTCAGTCTGATCGACAATTGGGGACTCAACCTCCCTCCTATGTCTGACGTGTACTAGATGGGTATTTCGGTGATAATCGGATGGGGCTAGGAAAACTGGTGGCAGTAGGAATGCAATGTAACATGTTCCATCCCAATCTAGGGGCAAACGTACATAAGCGGTCTGACCACATATAAAATAAGAATGACGTGAAGCTTTGAAAATAGACTTCCCTTTGTCACTGTACTCGACC
This sequence comes from Lissotriton helveticus, assembly GCF_964261635.1. Classification (NCBI taxonomy): domain Eukaryota; kingdom Metazoa; phylum Chordata; class Amphibia; order Caudata; family Salamandridae; genus Lissotriton; species Lissotriton helveticus. Next base: position 712,497,494 of record NC_136065.1, on the reverse strand, counting down.
ACAGTAGTACAATCACTGTGTCCTAGGTGTACTGAACCATTCTTTCTAACACATAATTCGCCTTTCACTGGTAGAACTGTTATAGAAGGCAAGTCTGAATTGGTCTCGGACTGAACATTCAAAACCATGAGGTTAGAGGAAAAATTACCTAGATCATATACTTCATTTTCCAGATCCATCCCTGTCCTATGGGAAAGACCTTCCTTATCTGGGAAACAGGATTCATTCATAACTGTATTCAGAAGGGACTTATCGTCTAAAGATGACGCCAATGTAAACCATGCTCCACACGAACCATTGTGTGAAAACGGATAGGGAAAGAGTGGCAGAGCTCCCTTCACTGTCTGGTAAGGGGGGAGTCGACCACATACCCAGCAATTAGTGGCATTGCTGGTCTGGTGCGAATAGTGTAACATGTGAATAAAAGTATTGTTGCGCATTGCAAGTCGATGGGATAACTCGTGAGGGGGTAGTTCACTAAATGTGTGCTCTACTGTATCATTAGAGGAAAGGTGTACATGTGAATCGAGAGGAGGAAAAAATACATGTAACATAAAACTTATACATGTGATCGTAAGACTCAGAATAAACATAAACAATAACGTAACAATGCATCTGCTTCGCAGACTTTTACAGTATTTCATTTTCTTGAAGTTTCGTCTATCTCTCTCACTATGTGGGTCTATCTCATACATGTCAGGAACCTGTCTAACCGCTTCACCCAAGGGGGACTTAAACAATTAAACGCTGTCTGACTTACTAGACCTTAGTTTCATTTTATACTCCTGCTGCAGAGTTTTCTCTAACAGGGGAAGTTTAGAGTCAGTATCGGAGCAGTCCTTGAAAAAAAATCTTTGGACGTAGTCCATGGAAACGCTTGATGTGACTGGAATGGAGCCAGCCTTTTCTTCCTTCTAGCTTTACGGCGGTCCTTGTGGTCATCAGAACGAGTTTTGGCTCCTTCCAGCGGGGCTCAAGAGGACTTGAACGATCAAAATTTCTAACCAGAACTAGATCTCCTGGAACGACCTCGTGCGGTTTCACCTGGGTGTTGTCTGGAAAGGCAGCCGCGACCTGTGAACGACAAGAGAGTAGTGCAGACATCAAGGAAGCTAGGTAATCTGTCAGCATGTTACTGTCAACATCGGTGATTTTACGAGGCATAGGTGTACCCCACATGTTCGGGGGACGACCAAAAAAAACTACTTCATATGGTGACAAACCAGATCTGGAGTGAGCGACCATTCTCATATAGAAGAGGGCAACCGGCAGGGCTACCATCCAATCTACACCTTTTTCTGCACAGACCTTCGCTATTCGTATTTTCAGAGTTTGATTGTGTCGCTCGACGAGGCCAGCTGCCTCGGGGTGTCGTACACAGTGGAATTTCCACTGGTACCCTAACAAAAGTGATACCTGTTTCATGAGTTCGGACGAGAATGGCTGTCCATTATCTGAATACACAACACGGGGCAAACCATATCGAGGGAAAAACTCACGAACCAGCTGCTTGGCAGTGGTCACGGCAGTATAATCTGAGACTGGATATGCTTCTGTCCATCTGGACAAAGCGCATACAACTACGAGGACATACTTGAATCCTCGACATCGATCCATCTGGATATAATCCATCTGGAGGACTTCAAAAGGATGGTCAGGAGGATGAAATCCACCTTGTTCCACGGGAACACCTTTACCTGGATTGAACTGACAACAGATCATGCAGGTACGCACTTTCTGCTTCGCTGCTGCTCGTAAATGCTTGTTAAACCAGAGGTTCTGGATGCTGTCTAACATGGCTTTTTCTCCTAAGTGTGCTGGACTATGTGCTGTATTAATGATGGCTTGAACCATAGAGTCGGGGAGAAACCATGTGGCTTTTCCCTTCGTCAACCATCCCTGATCTGTCAGGACCCCTCCTTGTTCAGTCCATTTCTTGATTTCGTCTGGAGTAGCATGTGTCTGTATGTCTAGTACATCTTGTGTGGGATCCTTGACTGTCATGCAAGTCGTCAGGACTGAAATGTCTGTCTTTGTCGTGTCGGCTGGAATGTCTGGAGTCTAAGCTGTAAGCTTGGCTGTTCGATCTGCCAGGTCGTTACCCTGGGAAATGGTGTCAGTGACTCTTGTATGTGCCTTGCACTTCATAATCGCTATAGCTGTAGGTAAATGTATTGCTTCTAACAGAGCTTGAGTGAGGGGGCCATGCTGAATCTTGGCTCCATGAGAGGTCATAAAACCTCTTTCTTGCCAGAGGACTCCAAAGTCGTGAACAACTCCGAATGCATAACGTGAATCTGTATATATGTTTACTTTCAGGTTCTTGGCTCGTATGCAGGCTTGGGTCAGAGCGATGAGCTCTGCTGCTTGGGCAGACAAGGTGTCAATACGATGTGTTTCTATAACTTCAGTTTCAGTAGTTACTGCATATGCGGCTACTAACTCTCCTGTACTTGTTCTCATACATGAACCATCCACATAAAGTGTCAGGTCTGGGTCTGGTAATGCAATGTCCGTCAAGTCTTGTCTTGGCTTCGTCATGGTGTTAATAACTTCCACACAGTCATGTGTCGCAGGGTTTGAGGTAATCGAAGGTAACAGTGTAGCAGGGTTTAATATGTTGCAGCGTCTGATCTCTATGTGTGGCTGAAACAGTGTCAATTCATATCCTGTTAATCGTGCAATTGTCAAGTGCTGAGTCTGTGTTCGGTTTAAAAGAACTTCCACAGAGTGTGGAACCTGTACTGTCAGGGAGTGTCCTAACACTATGGGATCACTTTGTCTGATAGCTAAAGCTGTGGCGGCAACTGATTTGAGGCACGCAGGCAAAGCCTGGGCTACTGGATCCAATGTGCTAGAAAAATAAGCACAAGGCTTGTGTTGTCCTGCTTGATCTTGTGTGAGAACAGATAATGCTGTACCATCACGTTCAGTAACAAAAAGTGTAAAAGGTTTACTGTAGTTTGGTGTCGCTAAAACAGGTGCTCGACATAAAGCTTTCTTTAATTCTTCGAAAACAAGTGTATGTTCCTGAGTCCAAGGGAGGACAGTCGATGTCGCTGCCTCCTGTGTTGTCAACTGTATCAGTGGCTTGGCTAGATATGCGTACTGAGGGATCCATTGTCTGCAGTAAGAAGTGAGGCCGATAAAAGCTCGTACCTCCTTCTGTGTCTTGGGCTGTGGAAGATGTGCAATCAACTGGATACGGTCAGGTGTCAGCTGTCTACCCCTCTTGGACAGTAAGTGTCCAAGGTATACCACTTGCTGGACACAGAATTGCAGTTTCGAAGGGGACACCTTGTGTCCCATTTCAGCCAGAAAATACAAGACTGTCAGTGACGCACGTTCGCAGTCACGTTCTGTACGGGCTGTAATTAATAGGTCATCAACGTACTGGAGCAGGGCAGTGTCAGTTGGCATGTGAATACTATCTAGTTGACGTTTCAGTGCTTGACTGTAAATACTTGGACTTTCTGTGAACCCTTGTGGTGCACGTGTGAATTTATAGCTTCTTCCATTTAAACAGAATCCGAAAAGGAACTGGCTGTCTGGATGGATGGGTACACTAAAGAAGGCGTTCTTAAGATCAATAACAGTAAAGAACGCTGCTTCGGAATCAATGGCAGTCAATAAGGAAGAGATATCTGGAACCACTGGGTACTGGGGTATGATACATTTATTAAGTTCTCGAAGGTCAATCACTAGTCGATAAACTGGAGGTGCATTTGGGTTAGTACGTTTAAGGATCGGAATGATAGGAGAATTACATACATTGGAGTCAGTTTCTACAACCACTCCTTGAGCAATGAGCTCGTCAATGATTTTTGATAAGGCTGCTACAGCCTCAGGTGGTAACTTGTATTGTCGGATTCGTGGTAATACAACTCCTTGTTTCAGAGTGACACGGTATGGTGTAATGTGCATACAACCTACATCAGTTGGACCTTGCGCCCATAAATGCTGTGGTACATTCAGTAATCTTGGATCAAAATCTCTTAATACATAATGTCCTTTAAAATCACGTAAAAACAATCTCACTCCTTCCGGAGAACAACAAATCACTGCTCCTAGTTCTTTCAATGTTTTAATACCAAGTAAGTTTTCTGGACATGATTTCGTAAGTAACAAGTCTGTAGTTCGGGACAATGGACCAACTTCTAGGGAAACTGGTTTCGATATTTCATTAACAATAGGCTTTCCTGAAAATCCCAGGGAAACATTTCTTGAGCCTGAGAGAGGGGCCCCTGGAACCTCGTCATGACTGATGGTAGTTCTACTTGCCCCTGTATCAATCAGAAATTTTCTGTCTTTCCCTAATACCTGGCTGTGTACATAGGGACCTTCTTGATCTACAGGAACCTCGATAAGAGGCAAGCCAACCTCTCTCTCTAGGCTGTTTCATGAATACTGCTGATATTCTGGATAATCTGACTGTGCGTACTGGTACATCTGCTGTGTAACTTGTTGTGTGGCAGCTATAGGCTGCGGTACTGTTACTGTCTGTTGTGCGTTCTGCGGCGGTTGCATATTTTGCGGAACATGTTCCTGTCTAGGAGGACGCGGTCTCTCTTTCGTCTTACCAGTAGCTATGTTGTGTTTCAGAACGGCACATTCGTTTATATAGTGACCTGGCTGTTTACAGTAATTGCATGTCCCTTTAACGGGAGCCGCAGAATGACTGGTCTGAGTCGTACCCCTCTTCTGACTATTCACCGGAACAGACTGTGCCACTAGTACTTTCATTTTCGTGTCTTTCATACGTCTCTTTTCGTGTTCTTGCTCTTCTCTGATTCGGTTCTGATGGTACTGCAACATTTGTAACATTTGGGACGGGGTATTAGCTTGCCAGGTACTCTCAACTTTCAGTACTCGGTTTTTGACTTGTGGTAAAGAATTCTCTACTAATTTGGTAACAAAAAGATGTGGATACGATTCACTACTTGTTTTCAAGCCGCTATTAATAATGAAACATTTCTCAAATCTGGAATAAAAATCACTAGTGTCTTCGTCTTGTTTCTGTTTACAGGCTGAGATGGCATCCCAGTCTTCCTTTTTCGTGGTTAGTAATCTTGGCAAGACTTGTATTAACAACTCGGGCAATGCTTTGGCTTTTTCCCCGAGACCAGTACCAGGAACTTGTGTATTATCTTCGTTCTCTAATTCTGCCCAGTCAATCTTTTTCTCTCCCACCTCCCATTCTTTTTCTTTAAGTTTTTCATATATGCCCGCAGGCAACAGGACCTTTAACATTTTAATGATATCGGGATACGTGTATTCTCCCATGCGGAGCATGTCTTTTAATTCACGGTGGAACCCTGCTGGATCTTTATCGTGACAGGGCACTAACTTTTTCATTTCCAGTAATTCTATTTTTGTTAAAGGGGTGTAAACAAATACTCGTTCGAGCGTACCTCCCGTTCCCTTAACAGGATGGACTTCTCGCAAGGGATTCTGTCTGTCTATGTAAAATGTCTTCCTTACTGGGGGTGGAACAGGAACGAAATGTGGAGTCAGGAACGTTCTGTATTTGTGGCGTTGTTCTAAAATGACATTAATCAAATCGGTACCTAGGCCTTTCCATCTGTTTAGGAGTAATTCGTCCAATACATTATATAGGGGACCTGGATCAGAATGCTGACTTTCGTACAGTGTAATGAGGTGTTGGATCATGTACATACCCACCAGTCGCTGTTCGTCTGGGAAAAGTTTCAGAAACGTTTGGGCCACTACTTCGTCTGAAAATGTGCTAGAATCACTAGTCCATTGAACTGCTGATCGGGCTAGTTCCTGTTCATGCATAGTACTAAGCTCACTGTAACCTATTCGTTGTTTCAAAACTCTATCGGTAGCTTGGAATAAATGCTCAAGAGAACATTGTTCTGGTACGGGAGGAAGAAAAGTTTTCTTACATTCTAGGCGTGTATGTCTGTCAAAAGGTCTCGTCCTACCTACGTACGCTATTCTATCTGGGTTCTCTATGTCTACATCTTCGTCTGAAGTATCATTCTCTTTCTCGGTTTCTCTCGTTGCTTTCTCCCTTTCGTGTATGCCTAGAATTTCCTTACGAATCTTTCTATACATGGATTCTATACAACCTTGTTTACTGTGTTTCCCGTCTGCTATGTTGTCACTCCATTTTGTCAGGACTTTCATCTCGTCTTTGTTTTTACCAGGCTGGTCTTGTTCTCTTATTAAACAATTTATCAAAAACTGCAAGATCATATTTTGAGTCTCGACTTTCCTGTGGGCCATAGCCTCGTGAATACTTTCTGGTCTTTCCCCTGTCCTGATGAAATGATATATTCTGTCTAAATGTTCCCTCATCTCTGGTATGATAGCCAAATAGCTTGCAACTCATCGTAGACGTATGGAATATAATATCATCTGATCTTCGCCTGGCACTGGGTCATATCTACAATCCGTAAGGTATTGTTTGAGGGCTGCGTAAGTAGCTACTTTTGGCGTGCGCTGTAATGCTGCGTCTCTCAGCGTCATTCGTTTTACTTGAGGCGGGGTGATAGGGATACCTCCCCCTGCCCCTCCTGAACTAGAATCGGCAACTAATACTGGATGTGCCGTTGCTGATAGTGTGACTGGTAAAGTAGGCATACGTAACGTGGGTTGGTCCGGGGTTACTGGCGGATCAAAGGGATTCCCGGGACCAGTGGCTGGAGGAACAGTAATCACGTTATTACCAGGGTTGTGAGGTTGAACAGACGGGGTAGGATTCGGATTTGTATATTCTGGGACAGTGTCGTCTAAATAGGAAGAAAGGAAAATTTCAGCTGCGGTCGGTTTATGACGTAGCTTAGTTGGGACCAATGGTGGCGGTAAATTACAGGCTGCTTCCGGGGTCGCCTTAGGCAGGCCCTCGGCGAGAAGGGGATACATGCCTTTAATAAGGGCATTTCTTTGTCTGTCTGACTGTTCTGCTCTAACTCGTTCACCTTCTTCTAGTAGTTCCCTTTCTTGGGCTTCTTCTGATGATTCCCTACTTAGTTCTGCTTTCCTGAATTCTTTTTCTGTTCTTTTATGCGATTCTTTACGCCACAATTCTATGGCATCTTTCTGGGATTGTCTGGCTTTCTTTTTCCATAATGCTTCCTCTACTCTCATGATGCATTCAGCATCCCAAGTTCCTGAAACAGGCCATCTATATTTCTCTTCTAGATTTTTGGTATAATCTACCCATAAGTCTAAGTACAGTATGGCATCTAAGCCATGTTTGATACATGAAATGTCCAGGACTGTCCCTAGGAGGGACAGGAACTGATTCCTCGAGTATCCCTTTTCTGGTTCCTATCTGACGTAACTTTGAAAACAGAGGCATATTTGAACGTACTTGAACTCGAACACAATAAACACAGTAATAAAATAACAAACAAATCATTCATACCACGACATCAAAACACATTAAACAGGTACTACCTAGTACATTGAAACCATAATGCATCGAAAACATAATACTGGAAATCTCGAGGAACTATACTAGAAAAACAGAATTACTGGATGCACTGCTAAAACAGTACAGAACATACCGGTCTCATAAAGAGACACGTCATACCGTATCCACCTAGGTGAACACGTCGGACCGGATCTGTGTACCCAAACCCGTCTGGACCGGGCACAAGTTAATGAACCCGTCTAGATGCGTCCCCAGCAACGGTACTCACCGGGAAGCAAAACTGAAGGCCTCGGACTGGACTGGACTGGACTGCTACGACGTCTGGTTACTGCTACGCACTACGCATGCGCTTCGGGCTTCGGAAACAGGTGGGCCTCAGGATACCTCGGACCTTGCTCTCTCGGCTTGGGCTCTGGTCGGGACTCGCCGCGTTCCTCACCGCCTCGTCTGGATGCCGGACCGCAGTCTCCGTCTCCTCCGTGGGCCTGAGGGAGATTAAGCAGGAAAACCTGCGAGTGCACAGTAGGGGTCCGTCACGGCTGTAGAAGGGGTCAGGGGGCCTGCGTTACATCGCCGGCGCGTGGGGAAAGGGCTCGTCCCTATTCGGGCGCCATTATGTGGTAAATAAATAAATTACCGGTACTATTTTTCTATGCATTAAATGAAAAGGATAGCTCAATAAATAAGAGGCAGAGTCCGTGGTATCTGAGTCATACGGGCTTTAATTAAGTGGCTCGAGCCAATGGATATCGGGTTCCATCACCTACTAAGGTTCAGGAAGGGACATTCTCAACATTTCATTAACATCATACAATATATATAGTAGAACCATACAGTTGCATTGAATACAGTAGGCGTAACAAGTGAAAGAAAGAAAGATAAGAACATATGGGCGTAAAAGAAGGCGTGCACAGGGCGTGCACGGAGGTGTGTGATGTAGACGTCACAGAAGTGTCATAAGTGGGTGGACACATGGAGGGGGCTTCATGGGCAGCTGGAACCTTTAACCTACTGGTGCGCGCAAAACGAGTCATGACGCGTAACTGGGGAGAGCTGGGGGGGCGCTGACTTCTAGCACTAATAGAGGAGACTGAAGTCTGGGATGTCAGAACGACCTGTACCTATAGCGTATCTGATATCTTGTGTTTGGAGTACATGTTGCTTGATTCTAAAAGTCATCAGGGCAAAGGCTACTTGTCACTAAAGGCTAGTGTATGCATATATTTCTTCATGTATTGCATGGACTATGGATCTTCTATGGATACTAGTTCAGTAGATCACTTGCATGGAGACAGAAAGACTAGACTGTAGATGGATATGTTTATGCTGTTCGTAAGCCAGGAATGTGAAGCCGGGGAGCTGAACAGATAACTGTAGGCATAACATATTCTTGGCAGGCAGGCCAGGCCGAGCCGGGCACCACGTTGCTGGGCAGGAAGTAAGGGAAGGGTCAGGGATGCGGGCGGGGCTGCATCTCTCAGAACGTTACAGGAGACTTGAGGCCTGGATCTGGTGTCCAGGTCCTGTGGGGCCTTAGAAACGGGTGTATCTTGATGATTTAACGTGCACCATGTAAATACGTTGGCAACATAGGCCTGAAAGCCTAATTCACGTTGCTTTCACGGAGGACTGGATAACTGACATACTAACGTTGGACGTAACTGTAAATGCGTCTTTATTTTCGGTCATGGAAGGAAATGCATAGAATCATGCATATATATTACATGTTGGGGAACACGTAGGGACACATAACAGGGCAAAATTCAATTTTCCTCACTATGTGGAGCCACGGCTGGTGAGAGGTCGCTCACTGTGCCCTCTGAGAGACATCGACGTCCACTCCGCAGCATAGGGATCGGCCTCACCTGCTGACTGGGGGGCATTGGTTGGCGGCGATAGAGGACTGTGTTTGGCTGAGCACCGAGCCCAGAGGGAGAGAGTGAACACCAATGGAAATTCCCCACTTACACTATTTGGAGGGTCGCTGGGCTGGGCCCGGCCGATGAAGGCTCAAAATGACATCCGGCTATCCCCTACCTGCATAAAACCTAGAGCCTGGATGTGCCCCAGTAGTAAGCAGGAGCCTGCGGAGGTAACTCGCTGAGAGGCCCCACAGGATACAAGGCAGCGTGTGTTGCTCGACTGCAGGGAGCTCCCATGCTTTTAAAGGTTGGCAGACGAACACACATTGAAGGGAAGCCGAATATTCAAAATGGCGCCCAGCACTGAAGCAGCCAACTTATAACGGCCCCTTGGGAACAAGTTGATACCGGCGGAGAAGGAGAATGATACCTGTTGGTGCCTGGTGCTAATTATGCTGTAAGACGGGCCTCTCTCTCTCTTTGCTGGTGGGTGGTGACGCACCAGATCTGACAGGAGTTGCACGCAATGACCCTCCTGGAAGTGGCACACCGGTCTGTTGCTGAAGAGATATTTCAGGCCCGGAGGGTGCTAAAACTTGGATCTGATAGCACATTTTGGTTAAAATAGTGGGATGCATGCAGGATGGGAGGCCCGATGTAAGAGAGACATAAATAGAGTAATTCCAGAGTTGCGACTGGCCCGGATTGATCAGGCAGTGTGCACAGTGAGCGATAGACTACAAGCAGCAGTGGTGGTGCAGCTATTCACTTTACAAAATGGGAAAGCATGATACTAAACAATCCAGGCTGAACTTTGATAACAATAAGAGACTGACAAGCACACGGAATCAGAAGCACAACAAAAAGCTGAGACACTGTCCAGGGTAGTAGCTGGACAATCGGAGAGGGACCTCCGCACCCTGTTGCCGGAGATGAAATCTAGCCTTCAAACAGTAGATGACAAGCTAGATGCCATGACCACCAGATTAGACCAAGTGAAAAGGAAAGTCAACATTCATGAGACCAGGCTGGATGCACTGGAGAATAAAGCTGAGGTTGCACACAAATTCCAAATGGACACAAAAGAGCAGATGCACCAAATGAAAAAACTACCATCAGTCATCAGAGCCAAGAACAAAGATTTGGAGGCCCACTCACAATGAAACAACCTGCACATCACAGGTGTTCCAGACACAACTGCCATGGCTAAAATAGAGCAATACATAGAAACGTTGCTCAAAGACTTGTTTGACTCAGACCTGTGTCCAATGTCAATTTTCGAAAGGGCCCACCACTCTCTGGCACCAAAACCACTGATGGGGGCGCTGCCCAGACCGATCATGCGCGAATACTGAATTATAGGTACTGGGATGCAGTTCCCCGTCTGGTGCAGGAGAGAGGCACAGTGCAGCACCAAGGGAAAACCTGGCCTTTTCTCCAGACTTCACCCAAAAAGGGAAAACGCACCACTTTACGAATGTAAAGTCAGCTCTGAAATTTGCTAAGCATATTGGAACCACCAAATCTGCTGCGTTAAAATTACACAGAGGCTGGTAACGATACAAACATGAGTGTCAATGACTAAACTGCTGATGTAACCCCACTGCATGATGAAAAACCGCATGGGTTGGTGGACTCAGGCGAGCCCGCTGGCATGGAAAAGCGGCAGGAATAACTTCAAATGAACAAACATACAGATTTCTGGCCTTGCCTACAAAGCCATGACTCAAAGCATACTAGTACTATAGAGTACCAATCTACTGAGATATCTGGCCGCCTCACGGTACCTCTGTGGTAATATGCCGGCGGCACCTAGCCCCCAAGGGAGATCTCCTGAGTAAACTCTCACATGTCTGTTGGTTGGATGGGGGGGGGGTTGGAGGCACAACTTAGTTGGGGGGGTTGGTGTGTGAGGGTGGGAGGTAGGCGTAGTTATTGTTGCTGTTTTATGTTTCGAGTGAGAGATCGGGAAGCATTGTTGCAAACACTTTAACCAAAGCTTGATGAGACATCTAGAGCACTACACGGACACTAGAACCTCTCACCAAGTGCAGACTGTGAAGCCCGCATTAAGGAGCATCCACATGCCATCCCACACAAGGCAACTAAACGCCTCCAAGTCACGCAGACGCACAGATTAAACCCATCACGCTCCTCACCTGGAATATACGTGACCTAGACAATAACAGGAAGGCACGGCTGGTTCAGACGTATCTGCTCCGGCACAGCATCAATGTTTGCTTCCTCTAGGAGACACACCTCACAACATGAATAGGCTGCGGTCGAAACGCTGGGTTTACCCATATGCAGTGACGTAGTCAAACTGCTCAATCAATCTTCATAGGGATCTCAAGTGGACTACATGCCTGACCTTAACAGACGCAGAGGGAAGATTCATAGTAGTATAGGGACGCATTGGGGGCCAGTGCCTCCCGCTGGTGGCAGTATACAACCCTAACATGGACAACCCTGACTTTTACAGCAGAATATGGGCTGATATAATAAAAATAGGTGCAGGCATAAAAATATGGGGGGGGAGAGATGTTAACGCAATCCTGGAGGACGTGAGGGACAGACTGGGCGCCGCGCGAGCACTACACCCTTGAGCCACCACTCAATTACAATCTATAATGAGAGAGACTCATTTGGTCGATATCTGAAGACAACTGGACCCAGATACGCTTGAGGGCACTTGCCTATCTGTACATCAGAAAGCATTGTCCAAAACAGATTTCTGGTTACTGTCTGGCAAAGCAGCTTCTTGGAAAAGTGAGGTCAAACACCTGCCACACACTTTATCTGACCACGTGACGGTAATGCTCAGGCTTCTCGTCTCGCCGATGCCCCCCAGAGCCTTCATGTGGCATTTGCAGCGGGAGGCACTTTTGGATCCAGTCTTTAAAGACGAAATCCGCAAAGAGATACTGGAATATTTTGAGATTAACGAGTCACCTGTGCGCGCTATGGGAGGCATTTAAAGTGGTAACAAGAGGAGACTGCATTGCCAAAGAAGGGGGGGTGGTCATCAGGGATATCAGGCACACATCAAGTAATATTGAGGCAGACATTCGCAGATTTGAAAAAGAATACTACAAGACACAAGACCCTGCGACATTGGCTAAAAAAAGAGAACAGATTACGGCACATGAATAGGCAGCAAATAGAGAGCTCAGCTTCTTAGGCAAGCATGAGCAAGCCAGACGATATGGTGAGGGTGATCGACCGGGGAAAACCCTGGGACAACCTTGAAAATGTCGCACTCTCAGGTCCACATAATTGAATTACTGGACAAGGACTCTACGTTGGTAAGAGATCCTAAGGATCTCCAAAAGGTGGTCAAAACCTACTTCGAGAAATTAATTATATACATTCTGCGACACACCTGACCAAGCCTCGTTGATCAAATACTGGGACACCATTGAACTGATCTGGTTGGAGAGGTACATCGAGACTATCTAGATCTCCCCTTCACGAAGAGGACATCATACAAGTAATACAAGGGATTAGGCTCCAGGGTCAGATGGCCTCTTGATTTCCTTTTTTAAGACATATGCATCGATACTGGCACCACACCTGCTCAAAGTGTACCAAGAGACTTTTGACTCTGGTAGGCTTCCACCGTCCATGCATGAGGCCTTAATAAGTATAATACCCAAGCCTGGTAAATTGCCAAATAATTGTGACCCATATCTCCCACAATCTCTGATTAACGTGGACAGTAAGATTTACGCCAATCTCTTGGCCTTCAACCGTTGCTGCCCCTGATGATCCGTTCATATCAATCTGGTTTCATACCAGGTAGATCGACCTCCCATAATTTGCGGACACTTTTGGCGACACTGCGCTATCTGCATCCCCAAACATCAGCAATTGCTGCCCTCCTTGACGCAACTAAGGCATTCGACACTCTAGAGTGGTCCTACCTATTTGCATTACTGGCACGTGTTGGCCTCAGTGCACGGTTTGTGCGACAGATTAGACTGCTATACACAAGCCCCACGGCTCATATCAGCTACAACACTGTAATAACTGACTACTTCAGAATTTCACGTGGCACCAAACAGGGGTGCCCATTGTCGCCTCTGATGTTTGCCATAGCGATGGAGCCCCTGGCCGGGAGGTTGAGGCGACTTCGTGCGCAACGCAGTTTAGGATTCATGACCAGAGGACTGGTGGGCTCCCTCTACACCGATGATATCACATTGTACATTGCTGCCCCACTTGACAATTTAAAACCCCATGATAAAAGAACTGCTAAGGTTCTGACAATTCTCTGGTATTCAGATAAATTGGTCCAAATCCATATTGCTACTGCTCACGGACCAAAAGGCGCAGTTTCCATTGGACTAACCGCTACAATGGGCAGAGGGCCCTGTCCAGTACCTCGGGGTATGGGTGAGCAGGTATATAAAAGAAATTTAGGAGACGAATTATGGTCACATGATGACATGGTTGAAAGAAAAGATATCCATTTGCGTCAAGCTGCCCATCTCCTTGTGTTGCCCAAATTGCTGTATCTGTTTTTAAATATACCCATGCCATGGACAGCAGCTTTTTTCAAGAGACTCAGATCGAATATGATCACTTTGATCTGGGAGGTCAAGCAACCTAGAATTGCTTGGAAACCCCTGACTCTGCCACTCTGTCAGGGTGGTCTGGGAGCTCCAGACTTCAAACTATACGCACATTGCGCACAGGCACCTTCTGTCAGAACCGTCATCCAAGAAACTAGTCACCCTTTTCTATACTAACACTCAACAAAAACACCCATTGACGCATCCTCACGCACTGGACACCTGGAACGCTAAATTTGACGACCCTGTCACGCTGGAGCAGTGGCTTTATTTCTGTGGCCAGCTGGAGCTACTGTCCCCCAATTATAGGCTAAGATTAATTTTAAATTTCTTTATCAGCTATATAGAACCCCCATGCAACTCTTGAAAATGGGACTAGTTCAAGTTCAAGTTCATGCATTTATAAAGCGCACTACTCACCCAGAGGGTCTCAAGGCGCTGGAGGGAGGGGTTTACTTTTTATCGAATAGCCATGTTTTCAGTTCTTTTCTGAAGGAGATGTGATTCTGAGTAAGGGGGAGGTGGGTGGGGAGTGAGTTCCAGGTCTTGGCAGCCAGGGAGGAGAAGGATCTGCCACCCATGGTGGTTTTTCGGATGCGCGGGACTGCGGCGAGGGCTTGATTGGATGATCTTAGTTGGCGGGTGGGATAGTAGAAGGACAGTCGGGTGTTGAGGCATTCGGGTCCTAGATTATAAAGGGCCTTGTGTGCGTGGGTAAGAAGGCGGAAAGTAATTCTTTTGTTGACGGGAAGCCAGTGGAGGTTTTTTAAGTGACCGGTGATGTGCTCTTGGCGCGAGATGTCTAATATGAGTCTCGCTGATGCGTTTTGGATGCGCTGGAGCTTTTTCTGCAATTTTGTTGTAATTCCTGCGTAGAGTGTGTTGCCATAGTCCAGTCGACTCGTGACCAGTGCATGGGTGACAGTCTTTCTTGTTTCGAGGGGGATCCAGCGGAAGATCTTTTTGAGAATGCGAAGGACGTTGAAGCAGGAGGACGATACGGCGTTGACTTGTCTGGACATTGAGAGGGAGGAGTCTAGAATGAAGCCAAGGTTACGTGCATGGTCTGTGGGTGTGGGCGCAGATCCCAAAGCGGAAGGCCACCAGGAGTCGTCCCAAGCTGAGGGGGAGGAACCTAGGATGAGCACCTCCGTCTTGTCTGAGTTGAGTTTTAAGCGGCTCTGTTTCATCCATTCGGCTACTTCTTTCATGCCTTCGTGAAGGTTGTTTTTGGCGGTGTTGAGGTCTTTGGTGAGGGAAAGGATTAGCTGGGTGTCGACGTAGGAGATGATGTTGAGGTTGTGTTGACGTGCGATGGAGGCGAGGGGACTCATGTAGACGTTGAAGAGGGTGGGACTGAGTGAGGAGCCTTGAGGTACGCCGCAGATGACTTCGGTGGGCTCTGAGTAGAATGGGGGGAGTCGGACTCTCTGTGTTCTCCCGGCTAGGAATGAGATGATCCAGTCCAAGGCTTTTCCTTGTATGCCGATGTTGTTGAGGCGTTGTATGAGGGTGTTGTGACAGACAGTGTCGAAGGCGGTAGAGAGGTCGAGTAGAATGAGGGCCACTGTTTCACCGTTGTCCAGGAGTGCTCGGATGTCGTCGGTCGCCGCAATGAGGGCGGTTTCGGTGCTGTGTTTGGCTCGAAAGCCGTTCTGTGAGGGATCCAGGGAGTTGTTGGATTCAATGAAGGCTGCTAGTTGGCTATTGACGGCTTTCTCGATGACTTTGGCCGGGAAAGGGAGGAGGGAAATGGGTCGGTAGTTTTTCAGATCTGAGGGGTCTGCTGTTGGTTTTTTCAGAAGGGCGCTGAGTTCGGCGTGTTTCCATATTTCTGGAAAGGTGGCGGAGTCGAAGGAGCAGTTGATGACATCGCGGAGTTGGGGAGCGATGATGGAGTCAGCTTTGTTGAAGATGTAGTGGGGGCAGGGGTCAGAAGGTGAGCCAGAGTGGATTGAGTTCATGAGGCATCTAGCAATTGCTGGAAGTGTGAGGCGCCAGATGCTACATTTTGGCACCTGGCATGGCACTGCCCTCTGGTAGCAGCTTTTTGGGACAAGGTGACCAGCATGATCAAAGAAATCACTGGGGTAGACATTGACTGCACACTGCTAGTGGGACTCATGGCATATGTCAAGGAAGTTCCTGGAGCCCATAGCTGGCTATGCGCTGGGGAAGGAAACAGGGCCCATCCATTGACTCCTGGATAGACGCTGTAGTGTACTGCCAGGAGCAACTCTCCAATTTTTGGGAACTGAGGCTTCCTGCCTCTAGACCAAAGGCTATATGGCCCCCAAATTCAGTCTGGCTAAAGGAAAAGAGAGCGCAGATCCCCTCCCCAGCAGGGTCGATCCCCTCCAACCCCGCGAGGAAGTGACTGCTTGACAGACGGTGAACATAAAATGTAATGGGATTGTCAAATGGGTTACGCTGCCACTCGCACGGACATTTCAGTGAAGCTGCTGAAGGACACTATATTTGACTTGAAATGTGGGCCTTGATGTGAATGTCCCGCACTTAAAACTGATAAACCCACATCTTGATGTGCTGTAAACATAGTCGATATAAGAAGCAATGTTATGATGCTACCCTCTCGCTGTTAAATTTTATTTTCTAAGCAGTTAAGTACGACATTAGCATAATGAATATATACTGAAGGAAGCATTGGTTTACTATGTATATTTCTGTTCTGAATTCTCAATAAAATCACCCCCCCCCCCCAAAAAAAAAAAGAACCAAGGTTTGAAGGGCAGTATTGATAAAAATAAAACTGAAAAACCCTGAAATTCTCCTGCTCATAATACAAACCATACCTCGCACATTCTAAATGTAATGTTAATTACCTAACAATGATTTTAAAAAAATCTGAAATAACGTCACACTCTTCTTTACATGTCAATATATACACAAAAAGGCTCATACTTTATAGTGATTCCATTCATTGTGTTAATTATGTCATATTACTAGAGATCCTTTATGTGATGTGCGAAGTCTGTAGTTACTGTTAGTTAAGAGTTTTCATTGAAAAGCGTTGTTTTTTTTTTTAACAACGTTGGTATTTTTTCAGGAATCTGCACAAAACTTTCCAATAAATAAATGCTCCTCCGTTTTGGGTTCGACATCCCAAGTTTCGTGCAGATCCATCAATGGTGGTGGAAATAAGAGGTTGAGCAAAAAGGCATAATTTAAAATGTTAATTCCATGGGAAACTTTGTTCCCAGTGACTGAAAAAGTTGAATGGAATGACATCTAACTTGACATGAAACCTACACTTTTCTCAGGAAATGAATTAGTCTTATTTATTTTGGTTCATTTGTGCAATTACGGTAAAATATTTACGGCCCATCTTTTTGAAAGTTTAATAGCTACGAGTGGGCCTCGGTCTTAGAAATCTTTGAGGTACCATGATACTGGGATGAGGAGACAGGTATGGCTGAGGAGAAAAGTTTGTGAGACGGTAAGGTAGGAGAAAGCACCAGGGATTAGGAAGGAGGCAGAGAGCAGTGAGCAAATAATAGCTTTTCAATGCATCAGTTGAGACAGTGTGTGAGTTTGCCTTTAGGGAAATCGGAAGACTTTGGCATATGTACAAGCCCCTATCACCACCACAATGTCACTTTTTATGACTTTCGGGTGACAATAGGGGCTTTACCCTATTTACAAGGCAGCGTTAGGCCCCTTAATGAGGCTTAACTCTGCCTTGTAAATAAGGCCCCCTTTCACGCTATGCTTAGCATGAAAGGGATGGGCAGTGGGTGCTGCGGTGGGCAATCCACTGCAACACTTATTGATTTTGACACTGCCCCCGATTTACAAGGGCAGCATAAATAGGAGACAGCACCAAAATTAAGACCAGGGAAAACCTGAGCTTCACTTGGCGAAACAAGGAGAAATGCATTATTTTTCCTCGTTTTGGCATTTTCCATGTTTGTTGCCTTGTGCGGCGCACATGGAAAAAACAAAATGCCTTGGATTGTTTATGTACAGGGAGGTCCCCTTCTTGTACATAAACGATCTTTAAAAAAATTAAATTTGTGACTTCCATGTGTGCTGCATTAAGCAGCACACATAGAAGTGACAAAATGGCATTTAAATATTGTTTATGGACAGAAAGGGGGACCTTCCTCTTCATAAACAATGTTTCCCCTGCACCCAGACACCCTTACACTATGGTGCAAGGGTGCCTGTTTTGGCGCTACACTGCTAAGTGTAGCACCAGCTCTGGGGGAAACGAAAGGCTGCACAAAATCCTTGTGAATATAGTGCAGCTTTGCGTTTCTGAAGTGGCAGAGCGAGGCATTAAGCCATGACGGCTAACGCCTCACTCCGCTACTTCCTTGAGCATGTGCCACTTTGTGACATACTGGTACGTGGTGAGTAGAGCTGAAAGGAGTTATAGCACTAGGTATAATATAGCGTTGGTTAACAAAAAAATCTGGTAAAGAGTAAAGAAAATTCAATTGTTCAGGAACATGTATTGAAATTATTGTATATAATTTAAAATGAAGTAACCATGGTAGACCTTTGCAATGTGGAGCCTACATGTAGGCATTGCAGGTTAAACCCATTCCCAGTCTGAATGCTGGTATAACATGTATATTATACTTATTTTAATTTTAGGATGTCATGGATCCTTCTGGGTACATTTTTAAGTGCACTCTGTTTATTGATTTGGTGTACTTACATTTATATTCAGCAATAGGGCCCCTAAGGTGGTTCCTTTGTTAGAAAGAACACATTTAATTGCAGTCTGGTGCTTTCATGCCACAGGAAAATATCACTAAAGAAATATTTGTTAGAAGTTTGCTCATTGAAACTCTCTCTTGGAGAGTGCATGTCATAGGAAGGACCAGAAGGAGTGCACTAGTTGCACAAGATTTGTGTAGAAAAGAAAAGTGGACAAAGGGGTGCTTATGTCACTCGACATCAATAGTCTAATGGCAGCTGTGTCACTGGCTCCTGGTTGAGGGGTAGTGGTGTATAATGTATAGATTGTCAGCTATATTGTTGATTTTCTTGTTGCGTCTATGGAAGGAGAGAAACCAACAACTGACCAGCTTGAATACTATAAATAAGATAGCCCTAAAGTGCAACTTGACCAGAGTATTGCCTTCTTCTTTCCCCCTATTGATACCCTATGTTGAACAGGGTAAATATTCCAGTCACTTCTCAAGCACCTTCCGCCCTTTGTCTGATGCTTCAAATATAACCCCCTTCTCTGGACTGTACAGCAGTGTTGACAAAATAGCTAATCTCAGAAGGACTGCCTCTCTATGGCTTTATGTGATTGGATTGTATCCTGCCATGAGTTCGCTCATTATCTTTAATCGGCCTCTATGTTGCCTCTTGTCTATTTGCCACTTTGGCATATTACTCTGGACCTCATAACTCCTTCATCCATCAGTCTGAACTTCCAGCTAGAAAGACATGTGTTTTTTGGCCCAGGCCTTCCTTCTATGATGGTAGGCAAGACCAGGTACCCATTTCTTTGTAGCCTTTATCTCTGCTTGTTCCCCTGCAGAGCCTATGTTTTTATTCAGAATGTAATGTTTGGTTCTAGAAATCTCCTGACCTCTTTCCAACTTCCAGGAGTCCTGGAGTTTTTAAGCCCTACAATATCTAGTTATGGGTTCTTCATTTGTGGTTCAGGTATGTGATTGCTTTCTTCTGCGTTACAGCTGCTTTGCCAAGTATATCCCCCTCACATATGAATATTGTTCCTGCTTTCTATATGAAGCATTGGGCACTTCAGGTATTCTAGGCAACAGCTGGTTGTTTTAACCCCGTGAGTGCCATGAAAGTGACCTCCATAGCCATATTGTTCATAACTGGATGCTATGGACATGTAGGTCATGTCCACAGACCCAGCACAGGAGCAGCAGCTGCTGCATACTGCTCTAGTAACCCTCTCTCACTCCGCCTTGGGTTGGAGCAGGAAACTCTGCTGCTCTGGGTCAGAGGGGTGTGACTGTCCTGCCATTGATGCAATTGTGCCAGTGTCATGTCATTAGCAGGACTGGCACTCAGGAAACCACATTCTCCTCGCCCCCAAACTGCCCCCTGGGAGGCAGAAAGTCCACTGATAGGGAAAATAAAAAAAGCGAAAAACACAGGAGCGTGGTGGGCCTATTTGCAATGGGGCATTACAGTCTTTCTGCTACCCCAACGGGAAGATTGGGGAATATGCCTCCAAACTGCCTCAAGGGGGGTTGAAAGCCCACTAGACACCAGGGATAATTGGTTAAAAAAAAGCAAAGGATTGGTGTGGCCGCCCACCGTACTTCCACTCCAGAAGGGAGCATTGGAGTTTTTTGTCACCAATATGAGGTAAATTGGATAATCTACCATACAACGGGGTAGAAAGTCCCCCAGACGCCACTGATTGTATTTATTGAAAAATAAACAAAAAGGGTGACGGTAGACCCTCTGTGGAATGAAGGAAGTGGCCCTTAGGGGCCACCCGGGTTACTGAGAACCACCTACTATGCCTTCCCAAGTAATGAAGAGTCGGTCAGAGAGTAGAGAATACCAACAGGCGTTTATTAGCAATACTCTGTAGAGGAGTCCAATGTGACCTGCACCCTAAGATGTCTGCCGAGGGACTGGCCCCCAAACAGCCTGCAACACGTAACCATTTCTCCAGGAACCCCCAACCATGCCCACAGTGGAAAGTTACAGGCTTAAGCCAAACATGAACAAAGGAGGCACAGAAGGATGAGCTACCACCTGCTAAATGGGTACACACTATCATAATTACAAGGTTGCCGTGCCGGGTCTCAGCGTCTCCTAACGTGGGAGCAGAGCAACACACAGGGGCTGAATGGCCTATTCATTAGTAAGTCAGAAGGCAACCTTCAACAGAAGAGAAAATAATAACTAAATATAGTCTTTGGCAGAGGCAAGCAAAATGAATAACAGGGCTTAGTTTGGACACAGTCTAATAGGGATTGCGAAATACAAAATGGAATCACACTTTCTAACTGAGGCTTGTGCAATACAAGGATAACTCAGTGGGTTGCATAACGTAAATACACATGAGATGTCATTTAGCCGCACACTGCTAAACTACTATGACACGAAATAATTATTTAATAAGAATGGGGTGTTTCAAACCTGACATGGATAGGGCCTAAAGGGGGTAATATAGTCTTTCTGCCCCCCCCCCCCAGAAGGGAGATTCAGCGAGATTGTACAGGTTTTAAATTTTGGCAAAACAAATGGGTGAAGACATTCTACTCTGGCATTGGGCCATACGCCCACCCTAGAAAAGGGAAAACAGTCCTACTGTATTCCTGAAGACAGAGAGAATGTTTGCTCCCAAATTTTGCCTGGGGCCAGAAAGACCACTTGACAACAGTATATCAAAATGGTGCCAAAACAAACAAAAGCATGGGAGTGGCCCATCTTCACATTGGACCATTTCCTCTCCTCAGACAAGGAAATGGTTAAACAACAAAAGGTTGCCAGCATCTGACCCTGGCATTGTGTCCAAACCCCATTCCTAAAAGGGGCAACCCAGTTATTTTGGATTTGTTTGGGATCTGGTGTGTCCTGACATGAGGCCCGTCCCCTCAAGGCTCAACAGTATTCCTGCTCGCCTGAGGACTAAAGCATCCCCATCACCAAGGCAAGTGAGAGGTAGTTTTTACCCTATTAGGTGTTGTTTTTAAATATGAGCCTGTAGAGGGGGGCTGAGTCCTAATATTATACCACTTGCCATGCTGAATGGCTGCACTATCTTGGCTCGGGGTCAACCCCCACCAGAGATACCTACCAAACCCACAACATGTCTGAAAACTAGACACCCAGGTAAGTCCAGTGGGGCTTACCTTGCATTGATCCAATCATGTTTCGTACCCACAATGCCGTGAAAACCTCTAAATCTGCCTAAAATTATACATTTCCTCAGATTTTTAAGACTTAAACTTCTGGTATCTGCACAGATCCACAAAATTCCTCCCACATAGTGTTCCCACACTCTTCCCAAAAAAAGGTTATTGTACTTGTGTGACTAAACCTAGCGCTCTTAATACAATCTGCCCCAAAATGCTATCAGGGATCACATCAAAACGGGTAGCTGCAGTTTTTGGACTTGGTCAACTAGGGAAACCTGCCAAACCCAGGTGTTTTTGCAAACTAGACACCTTGGGGAGTCCAGGGTGGTGTATCTGTTTTTTAACCTACAGTTCCCAGCAAACCTCAAACTTTGCCATAGAGCATGCATTTTCTTGCATTTCTGTTTCAGAAACTACAGTAATTTTCACGGAGCCACATAGTTCCTACCACTCAGGGTTCTCCGTTTGTTCTGCTCATGGGATCTATGCAAGATACTATACCCTAGACTCTTCTGGGTGTCTTGTTTTCAGAAATTTTTGGGTTTGGTAGGTTTCCCTTGGTCACTGCTGAGCCTGGGCCAAAATACTGCAGCAACTCCTATTGCCAAATCAGGTTATTTTTTTGATCGTAAATGTCGATGGCTGAAAATTGTGGTTTTGGGGCATTTTCATTCTTGGGTGCTAGGTCCACCCACAGAGCTGGGACACTGTTTTTATCAGGGAACATGGGGGAACGCTGAATGGTATGAAATCTGTGGATTCCTGTTGAACTTTCCCTACAAAAATGTGAAAAAATTGTTTTTATCCAATGTTTGAGGTTTGTAGGGGCTTCTTAAGGGGGCTTCTTATGAAACAACTGGTCAAATCAGTGCAGGTTACACCATCCTGGACTCCACCGAGTGTCTAGTTTTCAGAAATATCAGGATTTCCTGGGTGGCTTCTGGCTGAGCTGGAGTTCTAAATCCGTAGCCATCCACATTGCAAAAAAGAGTTGTTTTGAGTAGGCAAATCTAATCTGTCCATGTTGCGTTTTGGGCCTTTTCTATGTCTGGAGCTAGGCAAACCCACACAAGTAGGGTATTTTTTTTTATCAGGAGATGTGTTAGAATGGTGAGTTGTTGGAAATGTGTGGATCCCCACAGATTTTGAAACTTTTCCTCCCCCAAAGGGGTCAAGTTTACAGGGATGTCTGGGTTTGGTAGGTTTCCCTGAATGGTGGACAGTTCATGTTGCACTTTGGATCCTTTACTGTCATGGACGCTAGACCCAACATCCAAGTGGAGTGCCCTTTTATTGTGAGACATGTGAAAGCACATAATAGTATAACATTTGTTAATACCAATTGGATTCATCTGCATTTGTGGCTTCCAAATGTAAGCCAATGCGCCTGAAATAAGATATTTTGCAAATGCCCTCTGAATCGCATTATAGTATGGGTAACCACAAGTTCAGAGATGAACAAATGACATTGTTCCTAAACTCAGTGTCTTGTGTACATTTCAGAAATGTATAGGATCCCTTAATGCCAATTTTTAGTTCCTTAGTGTTACCATATAAATTGGTGTATAGTCAGTACACAGTTATAAAGTGCAACTCAGTTGTTAGCTTTGGGAATCACATGTTTTTTGGATAACCTACAAACCCTATATATCCCTGGTATCAGAAGGGTCTATTGTAAATTTGCTATTGTGATAATAAATTTCAAATAGAAACACTGTCATGAATGTTTGTATTTCCTACTGATTTTCATTATTTGTATTTCAACAATTCTTTTATTTGGGAAAGACTTGATGGCTCTACATAAATGACCCTTCATTGAATTCAGAATCCTGCCTATGTTTCAGAAATAATGTGTAGCTTTCTGGGTCAACCCAGAGGTTTCACATTTGTTTCTATCACAAACTGTGAGTAGGTTGTAACCACAAAAAGTATGAAAAATGGTCGGGTAATCTGCAAATCTGACCTTTAGCACACATTTGCTTGCACACTGACAAGAGATTGCTTACTTAGAAAAGGTTTGCTTACAATTATATTTCCTTATGGGTACATCATCATACCTTTGAACATTCTATTGAAAAACCCAATACATTGTGCATACTGGCCTTGTTTGTTGTCTGTTTGGCGGCAGCTCTGAGTGGGTAGAATAAACATGACAGCAGGACCAGAGCCCAGGCACAATATGAATGGGTTCAATTTTATTATATAAATTAAACCAAGCCTTTGTTCAGACTGAAGAAGATTTTGATGGATTGTCGCGGTTGCCCCTTGCCTGAATTCTAGCCCAGCTGAATTCCATCACTATTCCGAGAGGGACAATTGCCTGCTTTACACCTTGACTGGCTACCAGATGACCCACGCAAGCAGGTACATTTGGAGTTAGACCACTCCAAGGTAGTCTGGCAAACCTGCACACCATATGCTTTCTCGGATAGGCAGCGCTAGGTAGGAGTACAATTAAATGTATTCATATAATCAATTTAAATGCACAATGGTTGAACTTTTTATCTTTTTCACAATTCCATAATGCTGGCTGCTATCCTCTGCTTTATTCTACTTATTATTGCTGCACACATTTTTACACAAGAATCCAATTGCTTCGGTAATGGCAATTCAAGTATTTCTTGTGTCTCCCTTTGGGCATGCCTCAGTTAAAAATGAAAGAGTAGATCTGGTTTTATGATTTCCTTGGGGGGATCAGGGTCATCTGTTTCTGAGGATGTGGGCACCATCCAGTACCTTGTAAGGTTTAGAGGTCCAGATGGCACACTGTGAGCTAGCCTGGAACTAGGTCAATATATTCTGATGATATGGGTAGACTCAGTCCCCCATAGTTTTGATGCCAATGTTGCCCAAATATACAATATTACTGAATTAGTAGGAACCATACGACATTACCAACGTTCTAGGCCAGACACTTATTTAATGGGTCTCCTGAGTAGTTTTCTTACATGTGTCCAAAGCCCCTAGTCACCACCCTAACGTAGTCGTCCATGGCGTTAGGGGAAACTCCTCCTCAGCAAAGCAGGGAACCCCTATTTCTGGCTGAAGGTTATTCAAGCTTCAGCCTCTATAAGGTTCACCCCACTATAGTTTACCTCCTCTGAACTCCATTCATTAAAATGGCTAATCCATTAGCAGTGGTTATACCATTAAATTGCAGGTATGCAGTAACACAAAAGTTACAATAGAAAGGGCTTCCTTCTACTGGAGGTAATGTTACCTTCATGTTAGAGTCCCATAAAGTGTATAAAACAGAACTATTCTATTTATGGGTAACATTTCTGGCAGCAGACACATTACAAGAATTTTTCACACATACACTTGAAGCAGCCATATCAAACAATTACAGAGCTTATGAAGTTCTGGAAATTCCACTAACATTTCAGGAACGCATAAATTGGTTCCATGGCACCCTACCTCATCCATCAACAAACGTCAGATTAGGTCTCCACAGCAATGACGGGCCAAAATGGCCAGTCTTAGCTGGTTATGCACCATATCCACAAATAGCAACACTCACAGCAGCTGAGCTGTGTACACTTTATTTTTTTTGTTTAAATTTCTTTATTTGACGTTTTTAAACAATAATAAAGAATAACTGACCTTACGTAAGAGAAATATGTGTTGAGGTTGGATTCATGGCATCTGTACACATTAGGCATAATAGTAGTGCATAACAGTTTAAGCACAGCATCTGTAATAGGTGATTGTTTAGATTCACATTGCAATTAGAAACGATTACTGGATGGACAATTTGTCTGGCAATGACAGCCGTAAATACCACTGGATTCTAACATGTGCAAAGTCTCAACCGAAAATGGAAATCAAACCCTCCATTGCAACCCGTCTGACCTATATGTCCACTTGTTACAGGCAATAATGCAATATAAATTTATTTATTAAAGAAGAAAGAAAAGTAAGAAAAACAAATTGCAACAAACCAACACACAGGATCATATAAGGTCAATGTTTGGTGCTTGCTCCATGCGTACACCCAACCCTCCATCCTGAACCCCGCCACTGGGGGATATCGAATAGATGAAAATCCAAAGTCACTGCAGTTCCCAAGTACAACAACAGCACGAAATCATGTGATATCAATGCCTAGTTGTTATGCTCGATATCTGTATCATGGAGCATTCAGGAGGCTACTATTGACCTAGCCCCATTTTAACTCCAACAGTATTGTGTCCCAGTATTGTGCAATGGGGTATTTACGCCAACCAGAAATTTTCTCCCTGTGGAGTTCCGTGTTTTCAGTCTGTGTCCATACCACTAGTGAGTACTTCCAGTTATTGAGGGCAGGAGGGTACTTGCTTTTCCATCGCTTAGTGATCAGACGTTTAGCTACAATAAGACCTAGATCCATGAATTTGGAAGTGTCTTTGTGCTTCTTGGGTCTGGGAAATAAGCCTAATATACATTACTCCCATGTGTGCAATTGGGGCCTCTCAGTGTATGCTGCCAGCACCGTTGTCACTTCTTGCTAATATGTCTCTAGAGTGGGGCAGGACCATAATATATGTAGCAGGTCGGCATCCGCCTGCATGCATCTTGGGCAGGCAGAATTGGTTAAGTGAAAATATCTGTTTAGTTTATCAGGGGCCGTATCGTTTGGCACCCATGGAATTTACCATGGGAGTTCCACAGGGCTCTTGCCTGAGCGCTACCTTATTTAATATCTATGTGGCTTCCTTATCTAATGTTCTAAGGAAATATGGGTTTATTCCGATATCATATGCCGACGATACGCAGCTACTCTTTCCCTTCGATGAACTAACTCATACCATTCAGGAGACCTTCTCTTTGGGCATGAATGCCATTTCACAATGGATGAGGAATAACTTTCTTCAGTGCAATGTTGGGAAGACCGAGCTCCTAGTTTTTGGGGAAGCCCCCAATGTATGGTCCCCCAATTGGTGGCCCATTAATCTTAGAAAGTCGCCTATTCCCAAAATATCTGTTAAAGACATGGGAGTCCGGTTAGACCATGCCCTTACTTTCAACAAACATGTTGGCCAGACAGTTGGTACATGCTTCCATACTTTGGGCCTACTTAGGCGAGTCTTTCCTTCACTTCCAGACTCTATAAGAAAGACTCTGACTCAGGCTCTTATACTGAGTCGCCTACACTATTGCAATGGTTTATTGCTTTCTGCTAATGAAGCGTCATTCAATAAACTACAGGTGGTTCAGAACACGGCAGCGTGACTGGTTTTGAGCATGCCGCCCAGATCTGCCTCCCGTCCTCTTCTTCTAAAACGCCATTGGCTGCCAATACGCCAACGGATAAAATTTAAGATTTGCTGTACCATCCACAAAGAACTACTCAATCTTGGTCCCAGCTATTTGTTAGAAAAATTCACTCCCTATCACCCCCCAAGATCTTTGCATTCCAGCACTAAACATCTACTGACGGTCCCTAGAATTAAGAGAGCGAGACTAGGAGGAAAATCTTTATCATACCTCGGACCGAAATACTGGAATGAACTTCCTCTTTCTCTGAGAATGCTCAAATCATTTAGCTTTTAGGAAATTGCTTAAAACTACTCTGTTTTGCTTTTAATAAAAATACACAATAGCCTCCGCTGCACAGTGATATGCCCCCACAAAAGCGCAGTGATACTCCTTGGAGTCGATTCTGGCGCTACACAAACCATTAAAATAAATAAATAAAATAAGGGGATAAATATGCTTTGTGTATGATGTAGGTCTGAATAACATGAAATTTGACATTTTATTGTATTTGCATGGGGGCCAAAATTGTATCCCACTCGCCATCTGTCCATGGAGTACCTCTATCCTCTTCCCTCCACGCACGCAGTGACATAAAGGGTTGTAATGTGTGGGATAGCAAGGCCTCCATCAACCAGTGTATAATATGACTGCCCTTACCCATAATGTGTAACTACTGATTCAGGAGTTGCATTTCAGGATTGTTGTTCATGTCTCCCCATGCCGACAATTATCTGATGATTGAATTATGTTGGAAGAATTGACCTACTGGCAACTCATACTCACCAGACAGTCTGTCAAAAGGTATAAGGTTACCATTGTCGTACAAATTGCCAAGTGTGTGTATCCCGGCTGTATGCCAGTGTAAGAGTGCATTAATGAGGGTTATCGTTTTGTTTCTGGGGGTCCTTAAGAGGGGCAATGCTAGAGCATATGGAATTTAACTCTTGGTGAGATATAGACTACGTTTGTGACATCTAAGGGCCATGGCCAAATAGATTGGAAATGGGGTTGGGAGTCGGGCCAGTAGGTGGAACAGATTATAAACCTGGGAATGACACCATTGTGGCAGTGTCGAGGCTGTGTTTGCTAAATTAAGTCCTGCACGCCATTTCACCACCCATTGGAGCTGCACTGCTAAATAATGGATCTCCATGTTGGGACAGCCAGCCCACCTTTGTTTGAGGGTGCGTTTAGCTTCCAAAGTGCTATTTTGGGATGGCTTGAGTTCCAGATAAAGCCCCTAATCAGCTGTTCCAATTCGCAAAACATTTTGGTGGGGATATAAACTGGGAGGTTAGAAAAATAATGCAGGCGCCTAGGTAGCATCACCATTTTGGTCAAAGCAATTCTGCCCATCGCATTTAGGAGTAATGTTTTCCAAAATTTCACTTGTGTCCTAATGGAGGATATGGCCCTGATTAGGTTGCCCTCTTAGATTTCAGCAGGATTGCAGTAAATAAAAATTCCTAGATATCCGAAGGTGGAAGGTTGCCAGTTAAGAAGTGAGTTATTTATGAAGTCCTCTGGGTTTTGAGTCTCGCCTCTGAAAGGGTGGAGGCATGACTTGGCCCAGTTCATGTTCAGACCCAATGTCGCCTCAAACTGCTGCAATGTATAGTATACATATAGTAAAAGATGGTCCGCATATATCGAATCGACATGTATCCCATCGCCCAATGGAATACCCCAGTCCCCTTCCCCCGTTATGCAGCTGTATTGCCAATGGTTCCATTGCCAATGAGAACAGCAATGGGGACAAGGGGCAGTCCTGCCTGGTGCCTCTGTTAAAGGTTATGCTCTCCGAAGTTATATTACCTGATCAGCTGGAGGAAGTTCTCTCCGAACCTGTATTCGTGTAGAACAGCAAAGAGATAAGGCCACTCAAGTGAATCAAATGCCTTCTCCAGGTCTAGGACCATGCAGCCTGAACTAGGCCAGGCGACTGTGGCATACTCCAGAATCCTAACAAATCTGCGTATGTTCAGAGAGGTGTTCCAGGTGGGACAAAACCATTCTGGTCTGGGTGTCCTAAGGATTTTACCAGTGGGTCGAGTGGTGCGGCAACTATAGATGCTAACATTTTATAATCGGTATTAAGCATAGCTAGCGGCCTGTAAGAACCTAATAATATAGGATCCGTGCCTTGTTTGGGGAGTGAGACAGCAAGGCTTCCCTCTGTGTGATTGTGAATGTGGAATCTGCAAGTGCAGCGTCAAATACTCTTTTGAGCTGTGGTGCTAGTATGTCTGCGTAAGCTTTGTAGAACTCGGATGGAAACCCATCTGGGCCTGGGGTCTTCCCTGTAGCTAGGGTGCACATACTTACCAATATTTCCTATATATTTATTGTAGCTTCAAGTTCAAACCTCTGCTCCGGGGTGATTTTGGGGAGGGCGGTGGCAGTCAGATATTGGTGAATCTTGTCCATTGTTATATTGACTGCAGATTTGTATAAAGTGGCATAGTGAGATGTAAATTCCAGGTGGATGTCCTGTTATGAATAATATAATATGCCTTGGGGGAGCGACTAGTTGCGATAGGGGACCTGGCATCATCTTGTCTGATGAGCTAAGCAAGCAGCTTGCCGGCCTTATCTCCAGTATTGTACATGCGTGCGGAATTAGCTGTGTAATTAAGGCAACAAAGTCTTTACAGTAAGAGTGCATGTTCAGCCCTGTAGTCCTGTAATCTAGTGCCAAGTCGTGTGTCAGTGGTGGTGTGCTTCTCGAGGTATGCTAAGCCATTTTCTAACCTAGTGAGTCATGTTTCAAGGGACCTGCACATGCCGGCCTATATACCTAAGCAGTGTCCTTTTATTACAGATTTGAAATTGTCCCACTTTATCAAAATGGAGAACGTAGTCTGTATTTTCAGTAAAATAATTTGTCACGGAATCCTCTAGGGAGTCCCAGAACAGTCTGTCCTCTAATATTTCAGTTTTTAGACGCCATCTGGGGTTAGTGGCATGTCAAAACCCCAATTCAATACCAACGTATGTGGGTTGTGATCAGAGTTTGTTCTTCCAAGATATTGAGGTTCTGCTATTACTGGTAGTAAGCCCTCAGAGACTAGTATTCTGTCTAGTCGGACATGTAAGTCATGGGCTCCTGAATAAAAGGAATAGATCTTATCTGTAGGATTTCTGTGTTGCAAGGCATCTGCTAAGTGCCAATGGGCGATCTAGATGTTTATTGCTTTCATGGCAGCAACCTAGGTGCCCCAGGTAGTGGGGAAAAGGATTGATCAAGAGAGATGTCAAGTATGCAATTATAATCCCCATCAAGTATCAATGAGATGTCATGCCAGGTTGATAGTTTACTTGATAGGGAGTCTAAAAATAGCCTTTGCTCGTGTTGGGTGCATATATTGATGCTATCATGACAGGATTGCCATTTAGTCTACCCTTTACAATAACGTTTTGGCCGTCTGCATTGATGAGTGAGTCCTCTGCTTTGAGTGAAGTGCCTGGTCTTACCCACACCAGAGTGCCGCTTGCGTAAGCTGAGTAACCTGTGGCATGCAATTGCCCCCTCCACCTCCTCTGTAGGTTCGACCCCTCCGATTTGGTTAAATGGGTTTCTTGTAAGAGGGCAATTTGGACCCGGTGGCGCTTAAGATAGGAATAAATCAGATCTCTCCAGGAGGGAGTGTGTATCCCCCTCACATACCTTGTACATATCTTAATGTTGGACATGATATAGGTGGGAGCGCAACACTAATATCTTTGAGGGGTGTTGAGACAACCGTGAAGTTTAGAGTAACGTTCAGGAGCTATGCCAGCTGGTGTATGTTTATTGTGCCAATCTGGATAATGTCTCGGTCTAGTGAGTGCTGTAAAACTTATCTAATACAACCTGAAACAAATAATACCAGTAGGGCGAGAATGCAACAAGCTGTCGTCCAAACCATGCAACAAAAAGGCATTTTGTCAGTGAACAGGGGTGAGGTCACTAGACGATGTATGTTAGTGAACCTGAGGGATGTGATGATCCCCTTCTTTGATGTGTGAAAAAGATGCTCATGGGGCCAATTGACTCTTATGCATGCAGGGTCACAGCCTTTGGTCTGTTTGGTCATAGTTACATTATTCATAATATATGTAAGGGGAAATGGATATTGTGATTGTGAGGTGAGCATATGCTACAACCACTATACAGGAGTCCCATTATACTTGCATAGACGTCGCAGGAGTCTCTTGAGCTGGGTCCCGCAGACAGCATTCAGTGGGCTAGATTATGTCATCCACAGTTTGAGGCATGACCTCCAGGAGAGAATCAGAGTTCTATAAATGTAGGGTTTCGCCCATGGATTCGGCATCACTGGCTCTGTCTGGAATGCTGGTGTCCGACAATGAGTCAACCTGCGTGTTTCCCATCTCCGCTGCCACTTGTAGGGCATTGTGTTGGGCCATTATCATTTGTTCTAGATTTGGTCCAAAGGTCAGTCTCAATGTTTTATTTCTGCATCTTTTATCTATTCTGCGCTGTCTGGAACCATTCAACAAATGTGGCTGTGCTGTACTGGAGGTAGGTGAACCATCTTCTGCGGGACTCAAAGCATCCAGCCACTCCCATGCAGAGAAGGGAGTCTCAAAAAAGTGGGATTTGCCATTTGCAATGATGCACAGATGGGCAGATGGGCGGGGAACAGAAGGGAGTACTTGAGATCTAACTGGCAAAGTCTGGGTTTCACCTCCAGGAAGGAGTGTCTCTGTTTCTGGACTGTCGCTGTATAGTCTGGAAAGAACATCACTGTGTTGTTCGCCATTTGTATCTTATGTAATTTCCTTGTCTCTTGTAATATCGCGTCCCTGTCTCTGTAATAAGCGTGTGGAACAGGAAAGGTCTTCGGCCCATACCAGGAGGAGGAGGTTTATTTGGTACCCTGTGTGCTTGTTTGATGACAAAGTGTTGTGACAGCGATCCCTCAGGCAACAGGCTCTGAATCTAGTTTTTTGTGCATGTAGTTGTCTCGACCCTCCTCACCGTCTGGCAGGCCTATGAAGCGTACATTATTCCTCCTAGAGTGGCCCTCAGAGTCTTCGGATCGGCTTTCAAGGTACTTCACCCATGTCGTAAGGTCTTTAAGGCTTTTTTTGGTGCTCAGCGCCTGTGGTGAGAGCTCAGCTACTGTTGCCTTGAGAGCGGATGTTCTATCTGTGAGCTTCCAATGGTCAATTTTTGTTTTTGAGCGAGATTCTTGTCAGCTCCATTGTGGTGCTTAACTTCTCCATGGTAGCTAATACTGCATCAAGTTTGTTGGACATAGTGTCTGTAGGTGCCTCACTAGGCATCTTGTCTGATTAAAGGTGGGATGGAGGTGGTGCCCCTGATATGCCTTCAGTGCTCAACCTGAGACGACCCATGTGAGACATATAGTGCCAGCGAGTGGCGTGTGACTCCCAGCAAGTAAAGGGGGTGTGAGACCCATGTTAATTCAGTGAGTGTGCGTTATAGTCGAGAACCAAGCAGGTAAGTGTTCCGTAGGTGGGGTAATAGGCACCCCTCTGCAGTTTAGTGGATTTAGAATCTGGTATGTTGGCATTTGTTATTAAGTCGACAGTCTTTCTTGAGAGTATGCAACTATGGAACATGATGTATCTGTAGCTAAACTGTATAGGACGATCCGCTGTCGCAGTATCCTTTTGGTTGAGACAGCCAGTGTGCCTGCACTCCTCCTCGCTCACAGGTTAGCCTCAAGAGAGGCAGCAGTAAACTGTACTAGTGACCAAGCCAGAGGATATTACAATAGGCACAGGGCAGAGGAGACGGCAGTGAACACCTGCAGTCCAGTTTGCCACTCACCCCCGGCATACTCCAGTGTGCACTACTTTCCAGGTGCAGTTTGTGGGGTAATTCAGATGTGAGGGTCCATCTGGACCGCAAGTCTCTATATATGGTGGAAAGGAAGGGGGCAGATCTGGGGCCCAGATTGAAGAGTCACCCGTCCCTCAGGGCCCAACAATTAGTCCTCTCCTTGTTTTGGACGTAGAGTGACCTGCCAGGCAGCGTTGATGGTGGGCGCCAGATTCCCAGTCCGCCGCTGAACACAGGGACGCGGCCCTCCCCCGGCATCGCTCACCTGAGTTCACCTTGAAGCAGCAACAGAGGGCTGTGAGGTCGGAAAACAACAAGTCACACCTCAATACCGGAGAGGGTCGCAGATGCAGGGTGCCACCACCAGGGTGAGGTTTACAAAGCTGGTTGCCACCCAATCTCGGTGAGCGGTCAACTGACGTCACCTTCAGATGACCGGAAAGGAGAGAGGGCTGAGATTTTTATTTCCCTGAGGCTTTGAGGCGACAAGCACTCCTGTGCCACAGCAAGGCCCGCTCATTCCAGCAGTGGCAGGCAGCATCCCGTGCACAACAGAGTCGGGCTACCACTCCACAGTCTCGCAGCACTGACATATGAAGCCATTTGAGTTAAAAACATTCCAATGGAGTCAGCCACGGACCACCTTGGACCTCCTGGAGCACTCGGGTGGTCCCAGGACAGCGGGTGGCAGGATGTATTTCCGGATCTGCTACGAAGGGCGGCGGAGCTCTAATAGAGAATGGCTGCCATCTTCATCAGCATAGCCACGCCCCCCGCTGAGATGTGTACACTTTATACTAGTCTAGTAAGATTATACAGACATATTGTTATGTGAGAAATAACAACAAACTCATTGAGGACTGCTCAAGCTTTACAACCACATTTGGCAATCCCAGCGATTACTCCAGTTCGATTATGGGAAAGGTTCCCACCAGACGGAAGGAGATTCCATTCTGGATTGCACAAAAACGAATATGTGACGTTTTCCCGCAAACAATTACCCCGCATACCATCACTCCGCAATTATTATACCACAAGTACAATCACCCCGCAAATTATCACAACGCAAACTTTTACAACGACTACGCCTTTACCACGCATGTCATTACAACACAAAGGCATGCTAAAGATATACTCATTGTAAAAGTTTTAAAGGTAAGTCAGAGTATACTACCCTACCCAACCCTACCCTACACCCTAATGTAGAACCCCTGCACAACCCACCCTCGACACCCAGTCCTTTCCCCACATTTACACTACCCAGCACGACCCCCCAAAACTACCATAACCCACTTTTATTCCCTACACAAACACTACAACACTACCTTAATACACTACCCCTGCACGGCCCTACACTACACAAACACCACATCACTACCCTACCCTATACAAACACTACCCTAAACCCTAAAACACTACCCTACACTACACAAACACTACAACACTACCCTAAACCCTAAAACACTACCCTACACTACACAAGCACTACAACACTACCCTAAACCCTAAAACACTACCCCCAGCATGAGCCAACACTACACAAACACCACAACACTACCCTAAACCCTAAAACACTACCCCAGCATGACCCTACACTACACAAACACCACAACTACCCTAAACCACTACCATACACTACACAAACACTACAACACTACCCTAAACCCTAAAACACTACGGCCAGCATAACCCTAAACTACACAAACACCACAACACTAGCCTAAACCCTAAAAAACTACCCCAGCATGACCCTACACTACACAAACACCACAACACTACCCAAAACCCTAACACACAACCCCCAACACAACCCTACACTACACAATCACTACAACAATTCCCTTAACCCTAAAACACTACCCTGCACAACTCCCAACACTACCTTAAATCCTAAAACACTACACTACACTACCCTATACCCTACACTACACAATCACCACAACACTACCCTAAACCCTACACAATCACTACAACAATTCCCTTAACCCTAAAACACTACCCTGCACGACCCCCAACACTACCTTAAACCCTAAAACACTACCCTACACTACCCTACACCATACACTACACAATCGCCACAACACTACCCTAACCCCTATAACACTACCCCCAAAACGACCCTACACTACACAAACACTACCCTACGCTGCACAATTACTACCCCAGCACGACCCCCCACCCCTAAAAAAATTAACCCAAAACCCCTTACTTCTCTCTCGTCGTGGTACCTCTCTCCTGGTTCATTCTTCATGAAGTCTGTTTTTTTTTCACAACGCGAGTGCATTTACCATACATGCCTTTACAACGTAATTCATTGTAAAGACATGCGCGGTAAATGCACACGGGTTGTGAAAAAATGTGGAATGATGGTATGCGGGGTCAAAGTCCAAAGAAAAAAAGATTTGTCGTAAACATGTAATACCACAAAAACATATCACCTTAACACAGTGTTTCCATATATGGGACTCAAGATACACATTGAATTTTCACAATGTGCCTACCTTTAGGGTTGGTTCCTCCGGTAGAAGTTTGGCACATGGGGCACAGTGTTTACTGCAATCTATTCTATCATGCATGGTGTACTATTCATAGCTGTTTTGCCTGAAGTGCTCTAGCAATTCAAAATTACGACAGGGTGGCCCCTGCACTGACTCCTGGATGAAACCTACCGGCAATTATGCCACAGTGTCCTCAATTATTTTAAGTAACATTAAAGGAAGCAGCAGCTTTGGCTGTACGCCAGCAGCTTGCACAGGTCATTCTAGCAGGCAAAGAGTGCAAACGACCAAAAGTTATTGCAGGTACATATACGTCGATAGGTCGAGATTATTTAGGGGCCAGACCTAATAAACCACAACTTAGAGGTATTTCTGTAAAGGATCATTCAAAACAAGCACTAGAGTCTTCTAAAAAAAGAATGCTGGTATAATAAGAAAAATAAGGAAAAGGTTAAAACAGGGGGTGGATCTCTTCCACAGGAGTCCTCTGAAAAGCAGTACAATCTGAATCTCTGTGAAAAAATTAAACAACCTCACAGGTATCATTATACTGATATATGTTCCTTCTCATTCCTTTCAAGAGTCATCCAAAAACCACTTGGAGAGAGAGGACGATCAGAGTGCCGATCAGAGGAGTACATGAAACCAAAGAAGGACTCACAACCCTCTTTTGACATCACTATAAAAAGGGAAG
Source organism: Lissotriton helveticus (assembly GCF_964261635.1). NCBI lineage: Eukaryota > Metazoa > Chordata > Amphibia > Caudata > Salamandridae > Lissotriton > Lissotriton helveticus. The sequence continues at coordinate 712,461,573 of NC_136065.1, read as the reverse complement.
AGAAACTTCCCCAACAAAAGCCTCAATTTAAGAATAAAAAGGTGGCTGGTATTGCACTTAATTATGCCACAAATATAGAGGACTCTGCTTCTGAACAAAGAGTGGGCTTATAACTGCTAGAGAGTAGGCCTGAGCAGTGAACTTCACTCTGTTTGTGGAGTTTTCTGCTCTCCGCTGAGCTCACAGAGTGCAGAAAACTCCGCTTCGCGATGTGCAGCATAGTTTTTTCCCCGCTCGCTATCGTGAACGGTAAGTTCGCGATCGCAAACAGAAGGTTCGCGATTGCGAGCTGCCGCTCGGGTAGAATTTCTACCTGAGCGGCAGAAATATCAGCACAAACTGCAGTTCGCACTGCACTCCGCCACTCACAGAACTTTGCAGAGTTTTTTTATAACTTCGCGGAGTTCCACGTAGAAAAACTCCATGAACTACGTTCAGGTCTACTTGAGACCACAGCATAAGTCACAATAGTTCATCAGAATCTTCAAGAGTTTCTGGTGGTGAAAGCAACTAATGAGTTTGTTCAGGTGGAAATACTGGATATGAGTGTTAGTTCTCTGGGCAGATTATATCATTTGCAGCTCCAAATTGAGGGTGATATACCCCCTACTATTAAAGTTTTCTTCTGGGAGAAGTTAACATTTGGATACGACATTCTCATGACTGAAAAAGATTTGCCACCTGAGTTTGTATGAAAAGTCCCACCAGGGGAAGCGTGAAAGTACCAGTTTTCTCTGTTCTTATTGCAGAATCAGTTAAACATGCATTTGCCAAAGAGTGGGCCATTGCACAAGCCCTGACATTATATCACAAACATGTGGCCTGGAAGAAAGATTTATCTTACCATATAATACCCATAAGGTCCAGCCCAAAAGTACAACCACAATACCCCATAAAACACTAAGTTAAATGTCCAATTAGAGAAATTATAACACAGCTTGAATATCAAGACCTAATTGAGCCTTGTAGCTTACCAATGGATGATTCTTTGTTTCCTGTAGTGAAACCAGGTAATTCCTACCATTTAGACTTAGATTAGAGACAATTAAATAGTCATAGTGGCACTTATGCAGTACAGAACTCAGATAGCGCAGCACTAATGAATAACATTGTATGCAAAATACAAAACAACATTAGACATTTCAAATGGCTTTTTCGGCCAGAACATAGCGCCTGAAACCAGGTATTTAACCACATTTTCAGCGCTGGGCTCTAACAAACAATTAAGTTGATTCCCACAAAAGTGTAAGAATAACTCAGGCTTGTTCATTGCCATTACAACATTTTGACAAGGAACCATTGTCCCATGTCAATGCCATATTCTTTATGAATGATGATTTGGGAACACACCTGGCCAGAGTAGATCGCATTGTTGTGGGATTTGCTTAAATAGGATACAAATTAAATTTCCAAAAATCAAAAATTGCTTTTCTTAGTGTCCTGCTCTGTGGATACGAGCTATCAAATGAGGGCAAGAGCTTAGCACCACATATCCTAGAGAAGTGTGCACTCTTAAAAACTTCAAATACAATTAAAAATAGCTACAACCACTGTTGGGCTTTCTGAATTTTGGTAGAACATATATACCAGATTACGTACAATTGTTAAAACTGTTTTATGAGCTTATCCTTTCAGACTACTCAAGCACACATTGGATATCAGAACACAGATCTTGCGTTCAGTATAGTTTGGCATGCTACCTTTAAAACACTCAGGTGTCAACACCAAAAACCTGGTGATCTGTGTAATTACGGAAACCACAGGCTACACATATATCCCTTTCAATGAGGGTGACACAATACCAATTTCATATAAATTGTATTTATGTTCCATTGTGGAGATGTGTTTTGCACCAACAGAAAAAAATAGTGACAGCAGTACAGACAGCTGTAGTGAAAGAAAGATCATTGGCTCAGGGAAAACATATTATTGTTCTGACCCCCTTTCCAGCCTTAGAGGCTGTCACAATGGCCAGTGTCCCGAATGCGAAAGCCTTACATCCTAGATGGATACAGTTGGCCAACTCATTAACAGCAACATATTTTTTCTTCGATCCTACATTTCAAACACATGCATTCCTACAATATGAAGAAGAATACCCTGTGCCCAGGGAATTAATGCCTCTAGATAAGTGTGAAGTAATAGTTTACACAGATGGTTCTGCCCAGCCTGAAGTTCGAACAAAACATCACTATGCCATGGGTAAGCAGTAAAATGAAGGATGGGTTCTTCCTACCTCTCAAAACATTTACACAGTTGTGGAAAAGTAAATTTTGCCATGTTCTGTGTCCCTACGCCTCATCCATCATATGTTATGTGTGCATGACCAATATGCATATGTTATTCCCCATGTCCGATTAATGACGCAATTATAGTTGTGTCCACCTCTAGTACGTCAGTTTCCAGTCCTCGTGAATACTACGAATATCAGGCCTATGTAAAGTTACGTTGCCACGTTTCTCAGTGTGCACGTTATTCCATAATAAAGTCCCCGTTTCCAGGCCTCAAAAGGGCCCGGACATCAGATTCAGCTCCTGTCTCCTGAAAAGCCTCGCTAAGGAGCGATACAGCCCCCACCTGTATCCTCGACCCTTCACTTACTTCCTGCCTCGCAGTGCCCGGTGCAGCTTGGCTCTGCCTCTGAGTCTGCCAAAAGTATGTTATAGTTCCAGTTATCAGTTCAGTCCTCCTTCTCTGCATTCCTGAGCTACTGAACTGCATCAATAGTTTCCGTCATTGTCTAGCCTATTCGGCTCCACGTTAGAGAAATACTGTATTAATGGTCATTTAATATTCTTCATCACGCACTACATCCAGAATAATGCATGGTCCAGTCTTAGAATCAAGTTAGCTTTTCCCCTCATGACTCCTAGTTTATATCAACATGTTCCCTAAACATCAGATACCAGATAGGGTTTAGGTACATGTCGCTCCGACCCTCCAGACTCTAGTCTCTGCTCCTAGCACAGAGTTCGTAGCCCCCAGTTTCTCCTAGTGATACGTCATTGCCAGTTTTCGCGCACCATTAGGTTAGAGGTCCCGGCTCCTTAGGTAGCCCCCTCCTATGTTTCCGCCCATTCATGACATATTCTGTTACGTTTTCATCACATGCCTAAGTATACTCCCAGTTACACCTCTTTTTACTGTTATCTTTCGCGACTGCTACGCGTCACGCCTTCTGCTCCACCCACTGCTACGCCTACTGCAATGTAATGCTATGTGTTTGCGCTATGTATATAAGTCAATGTATTGTTATTAAAAGTTAGCGCGCTCATCCCAGACCTAGCCCCAGCAGCTGCTGGGCCTCTTTTCCCCTGCTGGGCCCCAGTTGTCCTGCTGGGCCCTGTCACTCTGTTCCTATGCAGGTTGTCCTGATCCTGTCCTTATGCTGTAATAAACCTGCAGAAACTCCTACTACCTCGAATCTTGACTCTTATTTTATTGAGCTATCTGTTAGTCATTCATTCATTCAAAAATAGATCCGGTATTATTTATTTATATACCACATAATGGCGCCCGAACAGGGACTTGCCCTTTCCCCACGCGTCGGTGAAGCCACGCCGACCCCCTGACCCTCTGCAGTCGTGACGGAACCATACCGTGCACTGGCAGATATTTCTGCTCCAAGTATCCCTCAGGCCCACGGAGGAGACGGAGGAGGCGGTCCAGCATCCAAACGAGACGGTGGAGGAACGCGGCGAGTCCCGACCAGAGCCCAAGCCGAGAGTCCAAGGTCCGAGGTATCCGGAGGCCCACCTGTAACTGAAGTCCGAAGTTCGTCGTCTGTCGTCCAGTCCAGTCCGAGGCCTTCTGTTCCGTGCTGCCCGGTGAGTACCATTGCTGGGGTAGTATCTAGACAGGACCAATCTAAATTGACTCCTGGTCCGTGGGTTGGTGGTGCCCAGACTCACAAACGAAGTGTTCACCTAGGTGGATACGGGTCTTGATGCGTCCCTTTATGGGACCGGTATGTTCCGTACTGTTACAGCAGTGCATTCAGTAATTCTAGTCTGTTCCGTTCTCGAGAAATTCTGTTCTGTTTCTGTTTTCAGTATTCCAGGTAATATTCTGTTCGAACTGTTATTTATAATGTTCTTTATGTATTTTAATGTTGTGGTATGAGTGTGATGTGATTTCGTGTTTTCATTGTATATTGTATTCTGTCCAGATTACGGTTCAGTCATGCCGCTCTTTTCAAGATTACGTCAGCTAAAAACTAGAAAGGGTTTATTAGAAGAAGCAGTTCCTGTCCCGCCCAGGGACAGTCCAGGTCACTTTATGTATCAGAAACATGGCATAAGCGCCATAATGTATCTAGATTTATGGGTAGAGTATACCAAACAGTTAGAAGAAAAGTATAGATGGCCCGTATCGGGTACATGGGATGCCGAATGTATCATGCGAGTAGAAGAAGCATTATGGAAAAAGAAAGCCAGACAGTCACAGAAAGATGCCATCGAGTTATGGCGTAAAGAAGCGCATAGAAGAACGGAAAAGGAAGTCAGAAAGTCAGAGTTAAGTAGAGAATCCCAAGAACGAGCCCAAGAAAGAGAATTAATCGAGATAGGTGAACAAGTCAAAGCCGAACAGTCAGACAGACAGAGGCATGCCCTCATTAAGGGTATGTATCCTCTCCTTGCCGAGGGCTTGCCAAAAGCGACCCCAGAGGCATCCAGTAATTTCCCGCCACCATTAGTTCCGACCAAGCTACGTCACAAACCGACCGCAGCTGATATTTTTATTTCGTCCTATCTGGACGACACAGTCCCCGAATATGCAAATCCTGTTCGCGCTCCGCCAGTCCCTGTAAATCAGGCACTTCCTGCTCCTTCAGACACCGGGGTGCCCTTAACAGCTCCCCCGGTCCAGTCCGCCATACAAGTCCAGCCCACGTTACAATTACCGACCTTGTCAGCACGAAGAATGTCAATCGACGATTCTAGTCTAGGGGCCGCAGGAGGAGGTCCTCCTCAAACCCCGCCGCCACACAAGCGTTTAACATTACTCGAATTACATGCTCAAGCGTTACAGCGCACGCCCAAACATCAGTCTGTTACAGAAATCAGGCAAACCCTTAACGAATGTGTCTATGATCCAGTTCCAGGCGAATATAATATGGTTTTATATTCCTTACGTGTAAGGAGAGTGACCGAGTATCTAGTCACCTTGCCGAATATGAAAGAAGATCTAGACAGAATATATCGTTTCATCCGTACAGGGGATGATCCAGAAAGTATTGGCGAGATTATGTCTCAAAGGAAAGCCGAGATTCAGCTCATGATATTAAAGTTCCTGATCAATTGTCTAATAAGAGAACAAGATTACCCGTCTAAAGATCCCGCCGAAATGAGAATCCTGACAAGGTGGAGTGATAATATAGCCGAGGGTAAGCACAAGACCGTCGGTGCTATGGAGAGTATGTACAAGAAAATCCGTAAAGAGATAGCAAAGATACACGAACAGCGTAAAGCAGCACAAGTAAGCGAGAAAGAAAGTATCTCTGATCCTGAAGAGGAAGACGAGAATTCCGCCAGAATAGCGTATGTAGGAAAATCCAGATTTCCGGATCGCCATTTACGTCTAGAACACAAGTCTATTTTCCATCATCCAGCACCAGAACTAGGTTCTCTAGAACAAGTATTTCAAGCTACCGATCACATTCTGAAATCACGAATCGGTTATAGTGAGTTAAGTACCATGCACGAACAAGAACTAGCCCGATCAGCAGTCCGATGGATTACTGATTCTACCACTTTTCCAGACGAAATAGTGGCACAAATGTTTCTGAAACTGCCCCCAGCCGAGCAACGACTGGCGGGTATGTATATGATCCAGCACCTCATCACTCTGTATGAGGGTCAACATTCTGATCCAGGTCCGTTGCATGATATCCTGAACGAGTTACTCCAGTATAGATGGAGAGGTCTAGGTACCGATTTAATTAGTATCATTCTAGAACAGCGCCACAAATATAGAACGTTCCTGAATCCGCATTTTGTTCATGTCTCACCCCCAGAAAGTAAATCATTCTACATAGACAGACAGAATCCGTTACGAGAAGTCCACCCAGTCCAAGGGGCGGGTGGCGTAATGCAACGAGTGTTTGTATACACTCCGATTTCAAAGATGGAACTTCTTGAAATGAAGAAATTAATTCCCTGTCATGACAAAGATCCAGCAGGGTTCCATAGAGAATTAAAAGACATGCTCCGTATGGGAGAATACACTTACCCAGACATCATTAAAATGTTAAAGGTCCTGTTACCCGCAGGGGTGTATGAAAAGCTAAAGGAAAAAGAATGGGAGGTGGGAGAGAAAAAGATCGATTGGGCAGCTCTAGAAGCTGAAGACAAGGCACGAGTACCAGGTACCGGTCTTGGAGATAAATGTAAAGAATTACCAGAATTATTGATTCAAGTTTTACCCAGATTATTGACAACTAGGAAAGAAGACTGGGATGCAATCTCAGCCTGTAAACAGAAACAAGATGAAGATATTAGTGATTTTTATTCTAGATTTGAGAAATGTTTCAGTATCAACAGTGGTCTCAAGACAAGTAGTGAGTCATACCCTCACCTTTTTGTTACCAAATTAGTCGAGAATTCAAGTCCACAAATTAAAAACCGAGTTTTGAAAGTCGAAAGCACCTGGCAAGCAAATACTCCATCTCAAATGCTCCAGATGCTCCAGTATCATCAGAATAGAATCAGGGAAGAGCAAGAACACGAGAGAAAACGTATGAAAGACACGAAAATGAAAGTGCTAGTTGCACAATCTGTTCCTCAAGACAGTCAGAAGAGGGGTCCGAATCAAGCCAGTCATCCTGCAGCTCCCGTTAAAGGGAACTGCAATTATTGTAAACAGCCAGGTCATTTTATAAACGAGTGTGCAGTTCTGAAACATAACATAGCTACTGGTAAGACTAAAGAAAGACCACGTCCGCCTGGACAAAAACAAGTTTCACAGATTCCTCAGCCACAGAATGCACAACAGACAGTTTCCGCACCGCAGCCCATTGCTGCAACACAGCATGTTACATCGCAGATGTACCAGTATGCTCAGACAGAGTATCCAGAGTACCAGCCATACTCATGAAACAGCCTAGAGAGGGAGGTAGGCTTGCCTCTCATCGAGATACCTGTAGATCAAGAAGGTCCCTATGTTCACAGTCAAGTATTAGGGAAAGACAGAAAGTTTTTGATCGATACAGGGGCAAGTAGGACCACAATTAGTCACGCCGAAGTTCCAGGGGCTCCGCTCTCAGGCTCAAGAAATGTTTCCCTTGGATTTTCAGGAAAGCCAATAGTTAATGAGATATCCAAGCCAGTTACTCTAGAAGTAGGTCCATTGTCCCGTACTACTGATCTGTTACTTACTAAGTCATGTCCAGAAAACCTATTAGGCATTAAGACACTGAAAGAATTAGGTGCAGTTATTTGCTGTTCCCCAGAGGGAATACGATTGTTCCTACGTGACTTTAAGGGTCACTATGTATTACGAGATTTTGATTCAAGATTGTCTAATGTTCCACAGCACTTATGGGCGCAAGGTCCAACTGATGTAGGTTACATGCAAATCACACCCCATCGTGTGACTCTCAAACCAGGTGTAGTGTTACCCCGAATCAGACAGTACAGATTGCCACCTGAGGCTGTAGCAGCCTTATCCAAAATTATTGACGAGCTCATGGCTCAAGGAGTAGTTGTAGAAACTGACTCCAATGTATGCAATTCTCCGATCATTCCAGTCATGAAACGTACTGATCCGAATGCACCCCCAGTATATCGATTAGTGATTGATTTACGAGAGCTTAATAAATGTATTATTCCTCAGTACCCAGTTGTCCCAGACATCTCTTCCCTGTTAACAGCCATTGATTCCGAAGCCATGTTTTTCACTGTCATTGACCTCAAGAATGCATTTTTTAGTGTTCCAATTCATCCAGACAGCCAGTTTCTTTTCGGATTTTGTTTAAATGGAAGGAGCTATATGTTCACACGCGCTCCTCAAGGTTTCACAGAAAGTCCTAGTATTTACAGTCAAGCACTTAAGAGACAACTAGACAACATTCACATGCCAACTGACACTGCCCTGCTCCAGTATGTCGATGATCTACTGATCACTGCCCGTTCTGAACGTGCTTGCGAGCGAGCATCCCTTACAGTTCTGTATTTTCTAGCCGAGATGGGGCACAAGGTGTCACCTTCGAAGCTTCAATTCTGTGTCCAGCAAGTGGTATACTTAGGACACTTGCTGTCCGAGAGGGGTAGGCAGTTGACACCAGACCGTATCCAGTTAATAGCGAGTCTTCCCCAGCCCAGAACCCAGAAGGAGGTACGTGCTTTTATCGGCCTTACTTCTTATTGTAGACAATGGATTCCCCAGTATGCATTTCTAGCCAAGCCACTGATACAGTTAACGACACAGGAGGCAGCCGTATCGACTGTCCTCCCTTGGACATCTGACCACACACTTAGTTTCAATGAGTTAAAGAAAGCCCTATGTCAAGCTCCAGTTCTAGCTACACCGAACTACAGTAAGCCTTTTACACTTTTCGTTACTGAACGTGAAGGTACAGCATTATCTGTTCTCACACAAGATCAAGCAGGACAATACAAGCCCTGTGCTTATTTTTCGAGCACATTAGATCCAGTCGCCCAGGCGTTGCCTGCGTGCCTCAAGTCAGTTGCAGCCACAGCACTAGCTATCAGACAAAGTGATTCCATAGTTTTAGGGCATTCCCTGACAGTACAAGTTCCACACTCCGTAGAAGTTCTTTTAAACCGAACACAAACACAGCACTTGACAATTGCACGTTTAACAGGTTATGAATTGACACTGTTCCAGCCACACATAGAAATTAGACGCTGCAACGTCCTGAATCCTGCTACACTGTTACCATCAGTTAATTCAAAACCAGACCCACACGACTGTGTGGAAGTAGTTAACATTACGACAAAGCCAAGACAAGACCTGACAGACATTCCGTTATCAGATCCTGACCTGACACTTTATGTGGATGGTTCATGTATGAGAACTAGTACAGGAGAACTAGTCGCCGCGTATGCAGTGACTACTGACACTGAAGTTATTGAAACACACCGTATTGATACTCTGTCCGCTCAAGCAGCAGAGCTAGTCGCTCTGACACAAGCCTGTATACACGCCAAGAACCTGAAAGTTAATGTTTACACAGATTCACGTTACGCATTCGGAGTTGTACACGACTTCGGAGTGCTCTGGCAGGAGAGAGGTTTCATGACTTCTCATGGAACCAAGATTCAGCATGGTCTCCTTATTCAAGCCCTGTTAGATGCCATACATTTACCGACATCCATTGCTATCATGAAATGCAAAGCACATACGAAAGTTACAGACATTATTTCCCAAGGTAATGATCTAGCAGACCGCACAGCCAAACTTACAGCACAGACTCCAGACATTCCAGTTAATCAGACACTTACTCCAGATCCGACTACATGCATGACAGTTAAGGACCCTACACAAGATGTCATAGATATCCAGTTACATGCTACCCCCGATGAAATCAAGAAATGGTCTGAACAAGGAGGGGTCCAGACAGATCAAGGATGGTTAACGAAGGGTAGAGCCACATGGTTTCTCCCCGATTCTATGGTTCAAGTCATTATCAATACCGCACATAGTCCAGCACATTTAGGAGAAAAAGCTATGTTAGACAGTATCCAGAACATTTGGTTCAACAAGCATTTACGAGCTGCAGCCAAGCAGAAAGTCCGTACCTGTATGATATGTTGTCAGTTTAATCCAGGTAAAAGTGTCCCGGTGGAACAAGGTGGTTTCCAGCCCCCTGACCACCCTTTTGAGGTCCTCCAGATGGATTATATTCAAATGGAGCGATGTCGAGGTTTCAAGTATGTCCTTGTAGTTGTATGCGCTTTGTCCAGGTGGACAGAAGCATATCCAGTCCCAGATTACACAGCCGCGACCACTGCCAAGCAGTTGGTTCGTGAATTTTTCCCTAGATATGGACTCCCTAGAGTCGTATATTCTGATAAAGGTCAGCCATTCTCATCTGAACTCATGAAGCACGTTTCCCTTTTGTTAGGGTACCAGTGGAAGTTCCATTGTGTACGCCATCCTGAAGCAGCCGGTCTGGTCGAGAGACATAATCAGACTCTGAAAATCCGTATTGCAAAAGTCTGTAAAGAAAAAGGTGTGGACTGGCTAGTAGCTCTGCCAGTCGCTTTGTTTTATATGCGCATGGTTGCACATTCTAGATCAGGTCTGTCCCCATATGAGGTCGTATTCGGCCGCCCCCCTAACATGTGGGGTACTCCTAGACCCCGAAGTATTACTGATGTTTCATGTAATATGCTGACAGATTACCTAGCTTCCTTGATGTCTGCCCTCAACTCATGTCGTTCACAGGTTGCTGCCGCCTTTCCAGACAATACCGAGGTGGCACCGCATGAAATCGTTCCAGGCTCCCTAGTGATGGTCCGGAATTTCGACAGATCAAGTCCGCTGGAACCACGTTGGAAGGAGCCACGTCAGGTCCTCCTCACCACCCGTACAGCCGTGAAGTTGGAAGGCAGAAAAGGATGGATCCACCTGTCTCATGTTAAACCTTTTAAAGGACTGAAATCCGTTTCTAAAAACATTTCCCAGGATTTGAAGGACTGCCAGAATATTGCTCTTAAGGACTGTCCCGCACAAGACATTATTACAACCCCTCCCTTGTTAGAGAAAACTCCGCAACAGGAGTATAAGTTAAAGCTCAGGTCTAGTAAAATAAGTCAGTCAGTTTGATTGTATAAGTCCTCCCCTAGGTGAAACGGTTAGACTGTTTCTGACATGTATAAAATAGACCCCCATAGTGAGAGAGTCAGTCAAAGTTCAATCAGATGTATCGTTTTTCTGAGTTTCGTATTATTCATCAGCATTTTGATTTCCTGCACCAGCTATGCGTTCTATCTGTATTTTCCAGTTCCTCATGTAAATATGTCTGCTAATGCTACAGTAGAGCACACGTTTAGTGATCTGCCTCCTCACGAATATTCTTACCGCCTCGCTATGCGTAACAACACATTTATCCGTATGTTACATTATTCACACCAGACCAGCAATGCCACTAATTGTTGGGTGTGTGGTCGACTCCCCCCTTTTCAGACACCGAAGGGAGTTCTGCCACTCTTTCCTTATCCATTCTCACACAATGGTTCGTGTGGAGCATGGTCCACGTTAACGTCATCCTCAACAGATATGTCTTTTCTTAACAGTACATGTTTTCCAGACAAGCAAGGTCTGCCCCACAGAACAGGTTTAGATCTAGAAAATGAAGTTTATAATTTAGGTAATTATTCGTCGAATTTCATGGTCCTGAATGTTCAGTCTGATACTACTCCAGACTTACCTGCTATTTCAGTACTACCAGTCAAAGGTGAATTATGTGTCCGTAGTTATGGTTCCATACATGTAGGACATAGTGAATGTACTACTGTTATCAAGTATGGTGACAGTGGGAAATCTGTTTTCAAAGCTTCACGTCATTCTTATTTTATTTGTGGTCAAACTGCATATGTTCGTCTGCCCCTCGATTGGGAGGGAACCTGTTACATTGCTTTCCTACTGCCACCTGTTTTCCTAGCCCCATCTGATTATCACAGAAACACACATCTAGTACACATTAGACATAGAAGGGAGTCCCCAATTGTCGATTATACTGAAACTACTCTAGAACAGTATACAGATTTCAATAAAGGTTTCTTCTTCTTTTTAGGACCTGTCCAGAATAGTAAACTGATCCGTAGGTTAACAAGAACCCTTGAAGCTGTAGTAAATGAGACTGCCTCTGCCCTAGGTAACTTAACCGAAGAACAATCTGCTATGAGATTTGTCGTTTTGCAAAATCGTCTCGTCCTTGACGTCATACTGGCCGATAGGGGCGGGGCCTGTAGAGTCATCGGATCTAGTTGCTGCATTTTCATTCCAAATAACGCGCCGTCTGTTTATTCAGCTATAACCAGACTCCATAAAATTGCCCATCTGTTACACCAAGATCCAGGCACCTGGACATGGTCCGGTTGGTTCTGGAATATAATTTCCGCCTGGGGATGGAAAGTCCTGTCTTTTCTAGGTATTGCAGTAGCGATCATATTTAGCTGCTGCCTCTGTATACAATGTGGCCCTGCGATTTGCAGCATGTGTGCTACCTCTTGTATTCCTAGTTCCAAGCCCCGTTCTAAATCCCGTTCCAAGACAATTCGAGACGAGCAAATGGTACTGTATGAAATGATAGATGGTATCATGAAAATTGATGTTTCCTGATGGAAACGTAGTGACAAGGAGGGAATGTGGAAAAGTAAATTTTGCCATGTTCTGTGTCCCTACGCCTCATCCATCATATGTTATGTGTGCATGACCAATATGCATATGTTATTCCCCATGTCCGATTAATGACGCAATTATAGTTGTGTCCACCTCTAGTACGTCAGTTTCCAGTCCTCGTGAATACTACAAATATCAGGCCTATGTAAAGTTACGTTGCCACGTTTCTCAGTGTGCACGTTATTCCATAATAAAGTCCCCGTTTCCAGGCCTCAAAAGGGCCCGGACATCAGATTCAGCTCCTGTCTCCTGAAAAGCCTCGCTAAGGAGCGATACAGCCCCCACCTGTATCCTCGACCCTTCACTTACTTCCTGCCTCGCAGTGCCCGGTGCAGCTTGGCTCTGCCTCTGAGTCTGCCAAAAGTATGTTATAGTTCCAGTTATCAGTTCAGTCCTCCTTCTCTGCATTCCTGAGCTACTGAACTGCATCAATAGTTTCCGTCATTGTCTAGCCTATTCGGCTCCACGTTAGAGAAATACTGTATTAATGGTCATTTAATATTCTTCATCACGCACTACATCCAGAATAATGCATGGTCCAGTCTTAGAATCAAGTTAGCTTTTCCCCTCATGACTCCTAGTTTATATCAACATGTTCCCTAAACATCAGATACCAGATAGGGTTTAGGTACATGTCGCTCCGACCCTCCAGACTCTAGTCTCTGCTCCTAGCACAGAGTTCGTAGCCCCCAGTTTCTCCTAGTGATACGTCATTGCCAGTTTTCGCGCACCATTAGGTTAGAGGTCCCGGCTCCTTAGGTAGCCCCCTCCTATGTTTCCGCCCATTCATGACATATTCTGTTACGTTTTCATCACATGCCTAAGTATACTCCCAGTTACACCTCTTTTTACTGTTATCTTTCGCGACTGCTACGCGTCACGCCTTCTGCTCCACCCACTGCTACGCCTACTGCAATGTAATGCTATGTGTTTGCGCTATGTATATAAGTCAATGTATTGTTATTAAAAGTTAGCGCGCTCATCCCAGACCTAGCCCCAGCAGCTGCTGGGCCTCTTTTCCCCTGCTGGGCCCCAGTTGTCCTGCTGGGCCCTGTCACTCTGTTCCTATGCAGGTTGTCCTGATCCTGTCCTTATGCTGTAATAAACCTGCAGAAACTCCTACTACCTCGAATCTTGACTCTTATTTTATTGAGCTATCTGTTAGTCATTCATTCATTCAAAAATAGATCCGGTATTATTTATTTATATACCACACAGTCACTAGGTGATTGCACTAAACAGCTGGCCAAACTGAAAGATCTAATTCAGGCACAAGAGAATACTGATCCTGAGTTCCCCACACTTATAGTGTGTGATTCATATTATTGTGTTCAGTCTTACAATGAGTATTCACACTATTGGGGCCCGGAAGGATTCAGAGATTTTACAGGGTATACTATCATGCACAAGTTGCTTTGGGGAAATGTGGCAAATCTTAAAGCAAGTTTACCACAAGTTCATGTCATCCACACACTGAGCCACCAACATGTAGGAGTACATGTTGCAAGGAATTCACTGGCTGATGAAGCCGCAAAGATAGCCGTGCCAACTGCTGTTGTAGCTGCAATTACGTGTTCCCATACGAGGGTAGATGAGCACATCATGAGTGTGCAAAACATTCTGTTTGCTCTTTTCCCATAGTGAAGGATAGAGTTCCTCCAAATTCAAATTGCACACCAGAGTTGATTATGGCAGCACATGAGTGGTTAGCCTCTGCCCATGCAGGTGTGGCTGCTACAGTTTCCCTGCTACAGCAGCGCTACTGGTGGCCTGGTCAATATATAAACAGACTAAAGGATGTGTCCTTAAATGTGACATTTGTCCACAAACAAAGTTTCTTCAGCTGTTAGCACACCACAAGCACCACTCTTGATTTCTAACAAGCCTCTGGCCTGTGTGTATCTAGACCACCGCAGACTGTTACATACTGACTGGTCCGTTAAATACCTTCTGTAAACCGTAGATTCATGTTCTTGATTTCTATGGGTATGGCCACAGCAATTGGCTGATGCTCACACTCATTAAAAAAATTGCAAGTCTTCATCAGGACATATGCCTCAACTGTGTTCCATTTGGACCAGGGCACAGCATTTTCCTCTAAGGTTTACCAGGATACCATGAGTACTCAGGGTGGGGCTGTGCACATTTTCTGACCTATCATACAGAGGAAAATTTGATAGCCGAGAGGAAAAACCGTGACTTTAACAGCTAGAGTATTAGGCTCAGGTCGTAGTTGGATCTACCACCTGGACGGGCTCCAGAAAGCCTAATAAAATCTGCCTAGAAGATCCTTGGTTGATTAGACTCCCTATGAAATCCTTTTTGGAGTCTAGATGTGGGTTCTGGACCTCGACAATCCTAGCACAATGGCAGCGGAGACCCATTTTGATATCAAGGCACATTTGGCTGTCTGAAAGATTTCCGTGATGAGCATAACAACAAGCTAAAGAAACGTTCTGCCAGTGGAGAAGTGAATGTACAAGCAGAAACTCCTGGCGGGATTCCAAAGATCCGGGGTCTGGTCAGAGAGAAGATTGTGGGCAAGAAGGAGTTTGGCCCATCTTTCAGCGCTCTGCTGCCGGTCCTGGCAGTTGAAGTTACTAGAACTGTACTTTCACTGTCCCTTGCTGGATGTAAAAACAAACAATTTGTGTCAATTGGTCTTATCAAACAGCACCATGTGGCCTGTCCTATGCAGTAAGCCACAAGGGCTTTTGAGTAGTTACCTGCCTCCTCTCACTACCACACAGCGGATACCTTTACAAGAATTAACCAACCCAAAGGTCTCTGTTCCCCAGCAGGGGTATCTGATACTAAAGTTCTGACCCTTCCAGGGACATCTACAAATACCTTACGCAAATTCACAAGTTTCAGCACCACATTTCAACACTGATGTTGTGTCTTACGATTTGCCATCGGAGTTAACTACCAGTTCAATACCACCACATGCGGTCCCTGTTTTTTCACAGACTGTCTCTGGCTTTTTTGCCAACATTGATCACTTTTCCTTCGATTCATCAGAACCACCATTGCATCAATTCGTGCAATATTAATTTGGTTCAAAAATACATATTTTTGGGGGCGTGGCCAAGATGGCGGGCTGAACGGACGTCTCCTCGAGTGGCTCCCCGTCTTACCCCCCTTTAGCGCTCTTTCTGCAGATGAAATACCCCCCCAAGCACCTTGAGCCTGACCGGCGTTTGTGGGGCTCCTCACGATTGTTCTGGTGTGACCGGACGCTGCATTGCTGCTGCTCCCGGGCCAACCTGGGCTGCGAGAGAAGCGCACGGACCACAGGAAGAGTAAAGGCGACCTTGCCCGCCCGGTGATTGCAGCCAGGCCCTTCCCTGGTAGCGGCCCGAGACCCGACGCAGACCGGAGCTGCCCGCGGTCCCCACCCGCGGGCCAGGCAGCGGAGGCGATAGCGGGCGGTTGGCGGTGGCTGCTGCTGGCTGTGCGGCATCGGAGGTGGAGAGAGGCTGTGCTAGCCGGGTGGAGCGGTACGTGAGGCCCCGGCTCGGGCCTGCACAAGACCTAGCTGACGTGACCCCTGGTGTCCCTGGCAGCAGAGGAACGCAGAGACGGTGCCCCGGGAGAGCGGAGGGGGCACCAGCCGATCTATAGCCCTGAGGGCCCACCACAGGTGAGGAGAGCCGTGTGGGGCGGGCGGAGGCCGAGGGTTCAGGGGGCATAATCGAGCCCCCGGAGCTGGGCCTGGCAAGGCCCTGCCTGCGCAGAGCAGTGACGCGAAAGACCCGGAGCGACACGGAGCAGGGGAGGCCCGGGGCTACGACACCAGAGCCAGCGTGCCCCGCCATTGGGATCACAACGCAGCTCCCCCGGTGGCGGTGGGCTGAGCGGCCTCAGAGGAGTAACTAGCACGTACCCCACCAGCGGCACACGGACGTCACCGCAGCGGGGGCCCGGGGGACGGGCCCCTGTTGGAGCTCGTGGAGGTGAAGTGGTCTTCCCGTGGAGCACCTACCGTCTGGGACAGCTGTGATCAGACTGGGAGGTTTCCCCCCCATGTCCAAGAGATTGCCCTAGGGGTGAGGCGAAGATAAGAGGTGCCCCGGGACAAAAGGCACCAAGAGACAGGCCCGTCCTTCTGTGGCCGCTGGGATTGTCTGTGCGGGTGCGGGACGCCGGAGCAACGTCCCGGAGCACCGCATAACCGGGGAGGAACGCGCTGGGGCTGACACCGGCACGCATAGAAGCACCAGGGGACTTGAACGACCCACACGCAGAACCAGGGGCGGCACAGTGTCCCTCATGGAGGGTCTCTGGAAGAAAGGGGACCGCACACTCCCGGAGATGCTCGCGAAGAACCAGTCTAAGACTGATAAAGGGCCGCCTTCCCCCGAGGTCCCGAAATCACTACCGGCCCCCTCTGAAGACAATGTGCCTATCACCAAATCCTTTTTGGAATCGCTGTTTAACTCCCTCAGGGACGATTTCAAATCACTGAAGCAGGAGGTGGCCGGTGAGGTTAGGGAGCTCAGGCGGACGTAGAAGACCTGGGGGAACGCGTGGTTGCTATTGAGGACACCGATCGAGCCCGGAATGAGGAGGTCGAGCAGTTACAACAAGAGGTCCTGCGGCTCAAGAACCAGCACCTGGACCTCCAGGCCCACGCAGAGGACCTGGAAAACTGGTCCCGTCCAAACAACATTCGGGACCGGGGGTCCCTCTTCAGGCAGAGGGGACGGACATCACCGGCTACCTACAAGACCTTTTCAGGGACATACTGGGAGAAGCCGCGGGTTTTGACGTCAGGATAGGCAGAGCCTATAGAGTGGGGCCTCCCCAGCGCTCATCTGGCCCACCTCCGGACATTCTGGCTTTCCTTCCTGACTTCCCCCTCAAGGAAACAATCCTCCGCGAAGCCCGGCGGAAACAACCGCTCCAGTTCCGCGGCCATCCCATTGCCCTTTACCAGGACCTTTCCGTGATCACTTTGCAGAAACGGAAGTCATTCAAGATTGCCACGGACTTCCTTCATCAACGTGAGATTCCATACTCCTGGGGCCACCAGTTCTGACTCATTTTCAAATGGAATGGTGCCCTGCATCAGCTGCGCTATCTCAAGGACACTTGCAAGTTGCTGGGCATAGAAATAGAGGAGGACCTCCCACCGCCGAGGCCGGAACAGGGGCAATCCAGAAGTGGCTGGCACACGGTCGGCCGCAGACGCTCCCCGAAGCCGCGCCTAAAACCTGAGGCCCACATCATCTCGCAGGAGAGAGCAACGGCCATTCTAGAGGTGCCAAAGTAACAGCAGCTTCTGAGTGATTCTGTCCTTCAAAAGGGGGGGGACTTCTTCGCACGTTTGTATTCGCAGCGGGGGGGGCGGGCGGGGGGCCACGGAGGCCGCCGTGGGACAGTGCTCCTACTAGTGACAATACCACAGCCCAGTGTTGTTCTGACAGGTCTGGGCCTATGGACTTACACGGTTGGGGAGTTGGGAAACGGGTGGGAGTGGCGGGGTTGGACCTTTGGGGTCTTGGGATGGTGGTACCATGGGGGTTTGGGGGGGTTAGCTGGGGAAGGGGGATGGGCGGATCCGGGTCCACGGATGAGTGTGCAAGTGCGTGTTATGCGGTGGGGTGAGATGAGCGTTGGATGGGTCGCTCCAGCTCCCAGCGACAGGGTTACAGAGGGGCCGGGGCTACTGAGTGATCATGCCTGCTACTGAACTGCGCCTGCTCACCTTGAATGTTCGGGGCCTAAACAACCCAGTAAAGAGGCGGGCGGTCCTTTCTTTCCTGGAGAATTGGAGGGCCTACATTTGTCTCCTTCAGGAAACACACCTCTTAGCCAAGGACTGCTTCAGGATGAAGTCGCGTTGCTTCCCGCTCCAATATTTCTCCTCAGGACCCAATAAGTCCGCAGGGGTGGCGATCCTGGTGGACCAGCATTTCAGGGGGAAGGTTGGGAGGAAAGTGGCGGAAGTACGAGGCAAACTACTCTCCTACAGCTTTTCTCTAGGGAATCCTCCTTTACTGTTATCTCAGTTTATACACCCAACGAAGGCCAAGAGAAGTTCTTCCATCAGACACTCACTGAGGCAGCGGCTGCACCGAATAGGCATTTTCTGATCGGGGGGGACCTGAATCTGGTGTTTGATAACCAATTAGACAGATCGGGGCAGTGCTCTACGCAGGCAGGTACTCTCTCACGGGAAGGGCTGGCTAGATTGGAGGAGGTGGGGTTGGTGGACCTTTGGCGCAGCTTTCATCCAGGAGCCCAAGACTTTTCCTACTATTCTCATGCCCATAAAACCTATGCAAGATTAGACTACTTTCTATCCTCTACATCACTCAAAGCGCTAGCGACAGAGATAGATTTTGGAGCTGCGGTGCTTTCTGACCACGCACCGTTGTCGGTGGTGTTCTCCTTCCCTACTGTGCCTAGAGCTGTGCACTGCTGGAGATTGCGCGACACATTACTACATCGTAAAGACAACGTGGAGAAAATCACGGTGGCCATTAAATATTTTTTATCACACAATCACACCACAGACACACCTCTGGCTACACATTGGGCAGGGCTCAAGGCGGTCCTTCGCGGGGAATTTATAGCGATCTCGGCAGCGGAAAATTCCGAGAGAGCGCGCAAACGCGAGGAACTGACGCTGAGGACAAGGGAATTGGAGCAGATGCACCAGAGGACGGGAGCGCCATGGGTGTGGAGGCAGCTCAGTCAAGTTCGACAACAATTAGCGGCCTTGGACCAGGACAGGGCTGAGTTTGCGGCACTGAGGACGCGGCACTTGTATTAGACTGGGGGAGACAGGTGCGGGCATCTGTTGGGTCGTGCGCTTTGGGAGACTCAGCAACGGCGTATGGAACAGGAGATAGCCACGCAGGGTGGGGGGTGCGTCACTAAAGACGGAGACATAGCGAAGGCTTTCAGCGATTTCTACACCTCCCTCTATACGGGTGCGAGGCTCAACCCCGCAGTCTGTGGGGCCTTTTTGGAGTCTGTTCCCCTCCCGACCCTGTCAAAGGATCAAGCGGATCAGCTGGACAGGAGTATTCGCCCCGAAGAAGTGATCTCGGCGATCTCACGCCTTAAGCTTGCCAAGGCGCTGAGTCCGGATGGATTCACGGCCATTTTTCATAAAACTTTCTGCCCGTAGGTGGCACTGTTGTTGACTGCTTTATTCAATTCCTTTTTGGAATCCGGAGCGATCCTGCGGGACTTGCTAGATGCCACCATCTCGGTCATCCCTAAGCCGGGGAAAGACCGCACTCAATGTGGGGCGTATCGCCCCATATCACTCCTTAATGTCGACCTTAAAATCCACACTGGCATCCTGGCTGCACTGTTGGCTCCATTTATGCAGGGGCTGATAGACCCGGATCAAGCGGGTTTTTATTCCAGAGCGCCAAACGGTTGATCATACGAAGAGAGCCTTGCATCTGATAGAAAAAGCGACGCGCAGTAGTGGGGAATACATGTTGCTCGGCATTGATGCCGAAAAAGCCTTTGACCGGGTCCACTGGCCATATTTGGAGAGTGTATTGATAAAAGCAGGGCTGGGAGCGACCTTCCGGACCTGGGTCCTGAATTGCTATACCTTCCCCACGGCAACGGTGAGGGTCAACGGATGCTCTTCTCCGCGCTTTCCCATTGAACGAGGGACGCGGCAGGGGTGTCCACTGTCACCCCTGCTCTTCGCACTGTATATGGAGCCGTTAGCGCAGGCTCTGAGACTAGATTCGAGGATACAGGGGATTAAGTTTGGCGCATTCGTTCACACGGCAAGTCTTTACGCGGACGACGTCCTTCTATCAATAGGCTCCCGCAGAACCTCCTTGCCGGCGTGTGTGGAGATCCTGGATTCCTTTGCTGGAGCAGCAGGTTTCAAAGTTAACATGTCAAAATCGGAGGCGCTGGACCTCTCCCTAGAGGGGCAGACGTGAGCCTGTCTGCAAAGCCGTTTCCCCTTTCGATGGGCATCAGAGGCTATCCCGTATTTTGGGATTCAGCTGGCGGGCACTTTGTCGGGCACGGTCCGTATCAATTATGCTAAGTTGCCCCAGACGCTACGGGCGGAACTCGGCAGGTGGAGGCATCTTCCCCCTATCCTGGCTTGGCAGAGTCGCCGCTGTTAAAATGACCACCTTGCCGCAGATTTTATATGTCTTTCGGGCTATCCCCCTGCGTCTTCCGGAGGGGTGGATTAGGCAGACACAGTCGGAACTCGCCCAATTCATTTGGAATGGCAAGCGCCCGAGGATGAAGCTTCAGTTAGCCATGTTACCGCCGGAATAGGGGGGTCTGGGCCTCCCGGATCTGCGACTCTACTATCAGGCAGTGCAGCTTAGGACCTTGGTGGAATGGAGCAGGTGGGAGTCAGAGAAGCACTGGCTCTTCCAGGATCAGGCTGTGGCGGCCAGACCATTACAGGAAGTTCCCTTCCTCCGTAAGACGCACCGCCCTCCTAATTTATATGCTTTCTTCATCACGCGGGTACCCATGGAAGTATGGGACCAGACTAATTTACGGCATGAGTTGACCACATTTCCCTCCCCACTTATGCCGCTGGTAGACAACCCGGAGTTCGGGCCGGGATGCGATGCTCAGGCCTTCGCCAGGTGGCGTCCGGTGGAAGTTCTATACCACTTATACACGAAGGAAGGGATAGCCCCCTTCGAACATCTGAGGCGGGAGTATGGCCTGCCGGAGACAGAGAGGCTCCGTTATTTGCAGGTGCAACATTGGGCACTTCATGCTCAGGTGCGGAGAGGGGCGGATAGGAAGCTTAGCCCTTACAAATACTGGTTACTCTCACGGACGACGGATAAACGAATCATCTCAAACCTATATTTCATGTTGTTGCCACGGTATGCGCTGGTCTATAATCCAAGCAGGGTCTGCTGGGAGCAGGAGCTGGGTTGGGAGCTTACCAACAAAGAATGGGAGGACATCTACTACCGCGCACGACACTCGGCGTACCACATGGGGCTGACAGACACCTTTACCAAACTGGTGACCTACTGGTATTATACGCCCGAGAGATTGCACGAAAAGGACCACACAAGGGATGTCACCTGCTGGCGGGGTTGTGGCGAAAGGGGCACGTTGTTTCACCTGCTATGGGAATGCGCCCGGATCCAGGATTACTGGAAATTGGTTTTGGATGAGGTAGATGTCCACTTTAATACGGAGATCCCAAGGTTCCCTGCCTATGTCCTGCTGGGTCTTCCGAATGCCCTGACCTACCCGTTGAAATCACGCAGGGGGAGGTTGATGGCTATCGCCTTAGGCTCTGCAGTTCAAAATGTTCTCTCTTTCTGGCGCACTGCGCATACCCCCACTTTCCAGGGCTGGTTGTTTCGCCTTTGGGTCGTGCTCGGCATGGAAAAGCTGTCCTTTATCAAAGCTGGGGAAGGATCTAGATTGGCAAAACTGTGGCAGCCGTTCCTTGCTCTGTTGGCCACAGAACTCAGGGAGGTGACATGTCCCCGGTATCTGCATCTGCTATGCCTATCACAGGCTCATCATTGAGAGGCTTTGGTGTGGTTGGTAGTTTGCGTGCTGGGGATTATGGACCTGGAACCGGGGTGGGGGCGGGTAGGCGGGGGAGGGATGGAGGTTGGGGGTGGGGGGAGGGGAGGGGGTGTTGTTGTTTTTTCCTTCTTTGCAGCTGGCTCAACTTTATAATTCTTTTGGGAATGGGAGGGCATTGCGGGGCTTGGGTACTGTTTACTTATAGCTGTCTTGGGTTTTTAATGCCTCTACCATTGTTTGGTGTGCTCAGGATCAGCAATGCTTCTCTACTTTTGTATGAGCTGCCTTTTTCAATAAAAAGATTTAATACTAAAAATACAAATTTTGTTCCACCGTGGATTTACATGAAGATTTCGATTTCATTGCGTTTCCTTTTCATCTGGATTGGTTTTGTGACAGTATTCTTTTTGCTTTTAAATGGACATTAGCTTCTGGAATGCTCTGCAGCTGAACTGTTAGCGCAGATATTGAAGTTTCATTCTTCATCACACAAAGTGAAAAGAGACCTGTCCCTAGTCAACATTTCTGCAGTTCCCGTCCCATGTGGCATTGTTTGCGTTAAGGTCCACTTTAATATTTTTAATCCTACAGAAACGCTACAAATACCATATGTTTTCAAAATATCACTGAATTATGTTTTCACTCCTGGCAGCATCTCTGATGATTGAGATATCAACACTGTAAAATCTATGCTGTCTGAGCTAGAAAAGTATACTGTATTTGAAAGTGAAGACCTGTATAGTAGGACATCTAATTATGATGAAATGTTTTGTTATCATCACTATGCACTCCATTAGTTACACAGAGGTAGTACTCCATGTACAGTATTTACTATACGCAATGAGAATATTGCCCTACACCACCTTTGGGTAGTCCAAAAACAAATTCACAGACGTTTACATAATTTTCGAGAAACAGTCCCAGAGTTTTATTTTTATAAACTTCTCCCTTCCCCAGCTTTGAAAAATATGCTGACCCACACAAAATTAATTTAATCAACCCCCTTTATTTTCCAGTTGCCTATACAATGGTATGACTTTTGGAAAGACAATATTGATTTGATATCTGTAAAGACTGGCAAGTTCAAGGCAATGAGTATTTGTTTAGAGCATGTCTTATACCAGTACAAATGATTTTCCTGAACAAAACTTTAAAACAAATATCCTGCCTCGGCTTGGCCAAGATAAAGTTATGTTATGTTATGTTACTTTATTTTTGTATAGCGCAAATCAGCACTGGTCTCTAAGAGCTTTTAAAGAAAGGAACAAAACGGATAGCCACAGGTGATCCGCCAGCAACCAAGCTCGCAGTTTAAATTGAGGCTGTTGTCTTTTTAAACAAATGGGTCTTCAGAGACTTCCGGAAGGATAATAGCACCGATTCCCCTTGTAAGATTTCTGGTATCTCGTTCCAGATTTGAGGAAGGAGGACCGACAGAGCTCTACCACCCTTGGATTTGAGTTTAAATCTCGATGGGGCAAGCTTGCAGGCCTTGGAGGAGTGCAAGGCTCTGCCTGGGGTGTACTTTACCAGTCGATCTTTAATGTATTTAGGAGCCTCTCCATAAATAGCTTTGTGGGCTTTACAAAGGCACTTAAATTGCACTCGGTGTTCAATGGTCAACCAGTGCAATTTATGTAGAAGGGGGGTAGCTCGTGTTCTCCTCGGTAGGGAGAACATGAGCCTGGCTGCATCATTTTGGACTACCTGCAATTTCCTGAGGAGCTTCCAAGGGAGGCCTTGATAAAGAGCATTACCATAGTCCAGCCGAGAAATAACTGTGGCGGACACAATGGATTGTAATGCCAGAACAGAGAGAATGGGAACAAGTTTCCGCAGTTGCCTAAGTAGGCCTATACAGATGCCTACTACTGCGGAGACTTGGGGAGCCATGGACAGGTCTGAATCAATTTTCAGTCCTAGGCTTTTTACTACTCTCCCAGGGGTTGGTACCTACCCCAATTCGGGGGAGGGCCATTGACAGGTCTGAATGAATTTTCAGTCCTAGGCTTTTTACTACTCTCCCTGGGGTTGGTACCTCCCCCAATTCGGGGGGCCAGAAAAGCTTACACCAGGGGCTGTTTTGTGTATCGATGATAAGCACCTCAGTTTTATCCGGGTTAACCTCAAGAGGTTATTTGCCATCCAGTTAACCGTAAATCTGAGAAGACATTTTTACTGAGTCTTGAGCCTGGCTGGTGTTATCGAGTTGGACCAGCAGTTGAGTGTCATCTGCGTAATTAAAGACTTGGCAGTTTCTTCGAGTTAGCTCTTCCACGAAGGGCTGCAGATAGATAAAGTATGTGAACACACCAAACAGTCCCATATTTGCTTGTTTCAAGAATTGCAACAGTTCACAAATTATACAGAGGAAAAGTTCAACAACATGCTCTAGAATGGAAAATATAATTCTTCACATTCTTGTCCAGAGGGATGGTAGTGGTGTGGCCATTAGATACTAATGGTTTTCATGCACGTTTTTTAAACAGCACAAAGAGTTATAGACAGACCCATGGGATGTGCAGACACAACACTCTGGTGGTAACAACGTACAGCGTGGGAACGTTATGCCTTAAGTGGTGGACATTCTACTTTAGTCAAGGTGAAAGAGCCATTTTTTGCCTTCTTCAGCTGCCATATATTTACATGATATTTTCCTAGGTCCCAGAAAGCCATGTTGTAAGTGCTTTTTGTATGATGTATACAATGAGTTGTGGAAATTGTCACATCAGGAAGCTGCTGAGCTGATACATGCGACTGACAGAGTGAACTTAGAAAAGGCTCCAGCAGTAGTTGACATTGGTATGAATAGCTTATCCGCCAGAATTTATTCTCTGAGTAACATTGTGTCGGCTGCTATTGACATCATACAGTGACATGTCCTTCTTAAAACATGGACTAAACCAGCTTAGATCAATAATGCTATTACACTGGATGTTACAAATTCTGCGGAGTAGTTGTGTGCCATGGAAACACCTGAATATTACTTTTTTATTTCTGCCCTATAATTTGACCGGAGAGTAGGAAAATCATGGCAAAGAAGGTTGCAATATACACAATATTAGACATAGAACATCTAGAGAAATTAACATTCACGGTGGCAGAAACACCTTCAGCCAGTTGGATAGTACATGGGTTTATATCTCTGCCAGTTTCAACATTCCACTTTATGAGCGGCTTACACTATCAGGTAGGCATAAATGAGACTTTGGGGAGAGATTTGTACATATGACATGGGTTCTACCTTTTGATTGCAGATGTAGGAATGGAGACACTGAGGTATTTCTTAGTGGCACCGATACTGTGAGAACACTTTTGACAAATTCTTTAGTTTGCTGGAAAGTTACACTTTACAGGCCAGTAATGTGTCAAAGGCAAACTTGTTAGATGAAATGTTCTCCAGCTGCTGTAATTCGTCCCCCATTCAAATTTCTCTCTAATGGAATCTTTTTGATTGTGAATGACTATGGGGTTGAGACCGTATGTTTTGATGTTTGAGATAGTTGTGACCTGTTGAACAAATATGCTTTTTCCACCAGCCCGTACAGTTAGAGGAGTGACGATATGGCCTTCAATTTCTATTTTTAATGTGAACTGTGATAGCCTGAACAGACTGAAAGCCTTATTGTTTCAGAAGGAAGTTTCTTTAACATCTGCAAGAGAGACGTCGGATCCACAAATTGCAATGTCTTCTACTGACATAACATCAGTACTACACACTAACATTTCCACAACTCTTCTGAGAACTTCTGTACCGCATTTTTAATGCATCTAATACTGCAGAAGTAGTACACTTTTTTAAAGCGATAGGAACTGGGCTTGATATCACTTTCCAGTTTGTCTTTGGAGTGATTACATCTTTCATACACTCCTTGGTATCGATGTTTTGAAGGCATTCCGCTTGTTCTAGTTCTGATTGTCGGAATCCTGATTCTATTTTTGCTGCTCAGCAATGGATGTTCCGCAATGTGGCCAACTGGGAATAGCACTACCACATGTACTACTGTGATGTGAATGCATGTTGCAGTATTTTGTGTGCCCTTACTACCTGAACTGAACAACAACTAGTGTTTGTTTTTTTAACCTGTGTGGTTACGTTGCATATAGCCAGTGTGCCACTGTTTGCAGTGCACTTTTGAGTGTGCAGTGGATATATAGCTTGTAATGCAGTTGATTATATCTACAAATATGGAAGTGCTGATGGGTCCGTTAAGAATCCATTTGCAAAGATGGCCTGCGCAACTGCCATTGCTTCCAAATCCATACTATGAGCCTTCTCTGCATGCCTCGCCTCCTGGGTTTTCAGATCCTAGCTTTTACTCTGTGGATGCACTACTGGCTCCTACACCTTCAGCAGATGCTGATTGACTTGTATATGACCATGTTTGTTTTTTGGAACTTGTGACTGGGATGCCAATGGAAAAATTGTCTGTGGAAGCTGGAAACAACATTGTTTCCACTGACTTAAACATTTAGATAGTTTCGAGAACATTTTAATTCTTCAACTTTTTAATACAAAATTGCTCTTTTATGCAGATATTAATAGCGTATTTTTAATTCAATTTGGTTTGTGAGTAAAGTGACAATTTTAGTACTTTTTAGGTTTCATTAGCAATTTAAACTTTGACTTTAGTATATCTTTAGCTTTAATATTATGCTTTTTAGTCACTTTACAGACAAGGTGTGGGTGTGATGAGGCTACTAGACCCTGTGCACGAACACTTCCATTTTGCATGTTCTCGTTTAAAGTTGACCTCCTTATAAGCGGTGACTTAGCACACATTTGCTTGTGTGCCGACATGAGATAGTGTACGCAGAACAGTTTTGCTTACAATTTAATTTCCTCAGACGCACATTATCAAACCATAGAGCATTCTGTTCAAGGACCCGGTACATTGCGAACACTTGCCTTGTTTGTTGTCTGTTCGGCGACAGCTCTGAGTGGGTACAAGAAACATAACAGCAGGACCAGAGTTCAGGCACAGTACACATGGGCTCAGTTGTATTATATAAACTGCACCAAACCTTTGTTTAGGTTGAAGAGCATTTCAATGGATTATTTGGTGCACCTAATTACTAGCCCAGCTGAATTCCATCATCATTCCAAGAAGGACAGCGGCCTGCTCTACATCACAACTCGCTACCAGATGACCCACGCACACAGATAAAGGAAATGGGGAGTTAGACCACTCTAAGGAATTCTGGCTGACCCACACACCCTATGCGTTCTAGGGTAGGCAGCTCTAGGTAGGAGTAAGTGCACAATTGTTGGATAGATTATTTTTCTTACCATTCTAGCAATGCTGGTTACTATGCTCTGCTTTACTCTACTCATTATTGCTGCACACATAATTTACACAAGAATCCAGTTGTTTCAATACATTTTTAAAATGCCAATTTTTGTATTTCTTCTGTTCCCTTTCGGCATGCATGAGTTAACAATGAAAGGGTAGATCAGTTTCCAAAATATCCTTGGGGGAATCCGCATCATCATGTTCTGAGGTTCCAGACACCATCCAGTTTATATAATTGACGTTGTTTACTTAAACAAAATAATCACTGTGGGCTGTTACTATAGCACGGGCCTGTGCCCCTGTGGTTGTCAAGTGTTAACACAGAACGTGGAAGTATTTACTAATGGACGTAGAGGTACCTAGCTCAAGCCTGTCAAAAGCGATGACAGTTTATTCGGAGGGCTTTAGGGGTTCAAGAAACTAGTGGGGGCTAAAGATCCAGCTAGCGTCCGTATGCGAATGGCAAACAAAACTGAACCATTTCCTGAAATTGATGGAGGGATGTGAAGTTGTTTTCTTGTTGTATTTTATGTTGCAGCACTGCATGAGACTGCTTGTGTTTGCATGCCATTTCCCCCTCTCCCATCTGCCTCCTTGCCCATTCCCATCCAAGACGGGTGCTTCAAAGCGTTGTGTAGCTTTGCACTACCCTCCCTTGCTGCTGTCCGTGTTGCCTGCCATGCTTCCTGCTACTAGCAATAATAGATGTCTCACATTGAAACAGAGTTCCATTTGCCTACTAGGTGACAGTGTCTGAAGCTGCAGGCAGGAAAATGAAAATTCAGCTGCTGGTTAAGATATTGGAGGGTAAAAGTACCTTCAAGGGATTTTCTATTTGTTCATTTTGAGCTGATAATGATATTTGCTGACCACTCTGAATTTGGGTCAATTGTGCAAGAATGCAACAACAATTAATCATTCACTATAAATCTGTCACAATGTGTGATCAAAACATAGGAAACGGATGCAAAGAGGGTGTATATGAACATTTTCAGTATTTAATACTTCGGAACCATTAAAAAAGGGTGCAGAATGAATAACAATATTACAAGAAGTACATGTTCTCAATTCAACACTTCTTTGAAACAATTGTTAACGCTTTTCTTCCTTGATATACTTGATTTACAAATCCAAACAAGAAAAAGCGTTGGTCGACGTTTCGGTCGGTAGTTTGCTGAGACCATCTTCAGGACAATTATACAATATCTGAAGACCCTAGAATTGATATAGAGTTATTATTAATAAAAAACATTCTATATCATATATATCAAATAACACTTAACATTTTAGCATATAACACCCAGATTCTGTTCAGTTTTGAACAGATAATTACATCCACAATTCTTAATTAAACTAATGTTTGTAGTCAATATATTCTGTGACAATATATTGACTACAAACATTAGTTTAATAAAGAATTGTGGATGTAATTATCTGTTCAAAGCTGAACAGAATCTGGGTGTTATATGCTAAAATGTTAAGTGTTATTTGATATATATATGATATAGAATGTTTTTTTATTAATAATAACTCTATATCAATTCTAGGGTCTTCAGATATTGTATAATTGTCCTGAAGATGGTCTCAGCAAACTACCAATAGAGACCGAAACGTCGACCAACGCTTTTTCTTGTTTGGATTTGTAAATCAAGTATATCAAGGAAGAAAAGCGTTAACAATTGTTTCAATGAAGTGTTGAATTGAGAACATGTACTTCTTGTAACAGTGTTATTCATTCTGTACCCTTTTTTAATGGTTCTGAAGTATTAAATACTGAAAAATGTCATATACACCCTCTTTACATCCGTGTTCTATGTTTTGATCACACATTGAGACAGATTTATAGTGAATGATTAATTGTTGTTGCATTCTTGCACAATTGACCCAAATTCAGAGTGGTCACCAAATATCATTATCAGCTCAAAATTAACATAAATAGAAAATCCCTTGAAGGTACTTTTACCCTCATATACTTTTTGCCCGAACCCTCAAGGGTGTATTGGGTTGTCCATTTCTTTGATATCGGTTAAGATATTTTACACAGGCTGAGCCAACCTACCTGTTCAGCCTTCAAAGAAATATAAAATGTGATCCATTAACACTTGACAACCCCCTAGGGACAGGCTTGCGCTACAGTAACAGCCCACACTAGAAAAATATAAGAGTAAATGATTTGGATTATAAGAACTGGATGCACTCAAGAAATGTCTCTTAAATTGTTTTAACTTTAGCTGGACTCTGACATACTTATCCACACAAAGGAAGAACTGTATTCGAGGGTCTTGATTAAAAAAAAAATAATAATAAAAAAAGAGAAAAGCTTAATTCCTTATTTTGAGTTAAAACAATTATATTAATTGTGGGATTCATATTATCTGTATATGTGAAGTTTACAATAATAGATTGTATTTTGAGGGCAGAGTGAGACAAAAACACAATGCAACACAAGGTGCACTAGCGCCTCGCCTAATGACAACCCCTGTGATCTCAGATACCAGTATTTCGGCTATGAAAGTTTAAAGCTGTATCTGTGAGCTTCTGGTAAGAACTGAGGCATTTGTGTGGTAGAGGCTGAGCATAGCTTATCTGAGTTATTTTTGTACATTCTGCCACAGGTGTGCCATGACACGCTTCTTCCCTGCTATGAAGGCAAGAGGGCACGGGGAAGGGGCTTCATACAGGCTACAAAGAGAACATGGAATATAATGAGAACACGCAAAAAGAAAAAACAGCTCATCTGTTCTAGAAATGAAAGTGCTGAATGTAGATTAGTGATACTGATAGACGTGATAAGTCTTAGTTTATCACAGAGCTATTCTTTCAACACAATTTGTACCCTACCAATATGCTCCTGTGGTGTAATGTAGAAGAATCACTGATGATCTGTGGTGGAGGTGGCAAAGAAATGTGGATGGAAAAAAATTATAAAATGGGCTGTGGAGGTAGTAATGGGCAAGGGGAGTAGGAGGGGGAAGAAATTGTGCCTGAAACACATTGGGAGTAGTGGATGGGCACTGATTAAGTAATACCAATCTGTGCTTTGTCCCTGCTCCACAGCAAGCATTGGAAGTGCTGTTTCGGCTGCACTGCCTAATTAAGACTGATGCAAAAATGAATGATGCTGAAGCAGACAAATGGTAAGCAATAGGCGGGCTTCAAGCCCTTCTAGTAAACTGTGGTGTCTCGCAAGCGATATGCTTGAGCTAGCGCAAGCTCTTGCAGGATGAACCCCAAAAACAAACAAAAAAAGAGTAAACAGGGATTGTCTATGTACCCACAATCTAAAACACCATCCATGCACAGATCAGAACCTCACACACTCGGCTTTAATTCAGAAAAGATCCAAAGAAACACTTCTTCAAAGACCACTGCATTTCAATGCCTTATATGGTCCTCCTCACTCTAAACTGGGCAGTCTCTGTACTCACCCTCTTTAGAATCACCAGTTATAGTTTTCTGGCTTGGACCCTGTACAGTGCTCCATTGTCCCTTGCTAATTTTAGGTATGCATAACTGCCTTAAGATATACATACATCCAGATACTGTTTTATACATCCAACCACAGCTTTACTCGTATATATCAGACTTCTTCCAAACCCATGGTAGGATTGTGGATGCTTTCTAGTCAGTGATATGGTGTATATGTTTTCATTATGTAGTAAAGACTGGGTGATACTTGTTGCAGATTTGTGGATTTTAAGCATTTGTGGTGAGGAACTAGAGTCCCATCAGGCTATAGGTGGGTCCATAAGAGTCCCTAGAGGGCCTCTGCTAATGAACTACTAAAAGGCAAGGGTTTTCTGCCTGAAATAATTGGAGCCTTCCGGGAAATAATGTCAAGTGTTCACTCAAGATGCACAGCACAACACTAAAAAAGTAGGCTGCCTCCCAATATGTAAACTCAGGCAACTATTCTACCAATGAAATGGTAGCTCTTGTTTTCCAAAGGTGATGCTCTAAACATCCAAACATAAAAACTAGATGATTGCAAATACAAATAAAGCGTGATTTCCCATTTAATGGATATCTATGAAGTTGGCAATGAAAGCCTTCACTTTCAGGGTAATCATCAGCACAGCATTTTCAGCAGAAACTAATTTTGATTTTTGCAGCAGGGAGCAGATCTAGTTGATGCGCTCATTTAGATTTTTTCCTAAGGCTTAGTCCTTTCATAGCAATAGTACAAAACTTTCATAGTGTCCGAGCACCATTTTCCCAATTAATAGCTGTAAATTGGGTGAAGAATTGAGGAACACTGAGGGATTTATTCTGAAGTACGATGGACAAATAAAAAGAAACTAATAATAATTATTCAATTGAGAGCATTCACCCTGATTAAAAGTTAGGCTCATTACTACAAAAAATACAAACTGGTCTGTAAACGTTATGCAACGTTAAGCAGACAGTAGGGCCCCCAAAGTGACTTTCAGACGGCTGTTCCGTGGCAGTCGGACGCCATGGAAAGGCTGTCAGAAAAGGACATCATAATCCCAACGGTGTTGCCTGCACAGGCACAACTGCCATTTTCATATTACAAGTCTGACTGCCCCCCAAAAGGGAAGCGGCAGCCTTTCCCCCGACTACAGCACTCCGACCAGCGCATCATAATCTGGCAGTCGGATCGTGGCCCTGAATGTCGGGTGGACCACCTCTAAAGGCCTGTCTAAGTTTTTTGACAGAGTTTGGAGGAAGTATGTCCTAAACATAAGGGACATTATTAAGAGTACATTCTTGCATTCAACCAAACCTTTTTGCACAAGTTTTGCAGAGCAAAAAAGGACAAACATTGCACTAGATCATTTCAGGTTGTACTAGACTTCCACAAAAAAAGAAAAATTACTCAAATCACAAATTAAATTAGAGCCATGTGAGAGATGGGGGCAACACAGTGCTGGACAGCCCATCAGTAGGTGCCATTAGTTTTTATCTTCATATCCCTCGTAATTCCACTGAGGAACAGGAAGCCAGATTTATTAAGATAGAATTGACAAAAAGAGGTCGCGGTTAGCACACCAATTTTTTGCTAATCCTGTTTTTCTTTTTTTAATATGAACCAACCTCAGTACTGAATTGTCAGTTCACAAAATAGCGAATCACAGTGGGTTGCAATTTGACTTTCCTCATGACTATTAATGATGTACGTCTCAAATTGCAACTCATTACGATTCACTACCATCAGGGTATGATGGGTTGATGTTATCAACAGACCACCATGTCTGTGACTGCTTTTAAATAAAGCAATTTTTTTTATGTTAAATGCAGCTGATTTTCCTTAAAGGAAGACAAAATCCATCTCATAAAAAAGGAAGAAGATTTTTAAGATTAGGCAGTGGATTACTTTCCAAAAAACAATTTTGTTGACCATTCACAAAAAGGAAAAAGTTCCTTTGGGACCACTTTCCATTTGTAAACATTTCAGTACTGTGTAAAATATTAATGTTTTGAGACTGGAGTTTGGTCATGACATTTTAACATATACTATAAGGAATGACTATTTGGAAGAGAAACTATAAACATGTCCCTTCAGAATAGTGATTGCTAATGTTACTATTGGTTTCCCTAACACATTTAACGATCAAATTACTGAATCACTAAATAGATTTATTCCATTTATAAAATAAATTTTCATGATGCAAATCACAGGGGTTGTGACCATGAAATGCATTTGTACATCTGGCCCCATAGTGCATTACAGACACCTCGTTGATGTTTCATTGCCTGATGTTATGTATACAGATCCGAGGACTGTCTTCCGTAATTTTGTAGGTCTGTTCACCCTTGTCAATTTTACAATGGTGACACCTAATTATGCATTCATCCAACTAGAGAATTAAACAATGCTTTAACAGCATCAAACTTTGGATGTTAACAAGGTTTTCCCATGGTCATCATGGATAAGACACTGTTAGTAAGTTGCTGCAATTATAAATATACTTAGCTAATTTCCTTTAAATGTTCTTCTGCTTCTTCACCAGTGAGTTGTAATTTCAAGGTTTCGATGTGAGTAAGTTAATGGAACTAATTTGTGGTAACCGCTTTCATGTGTTTGCTGCACGAGGTTAGCTCACGCAAAGTTGCATGCAGTCATATGAGGATTCTGACATGAGAATTCAGAGGGAGACTTTAATTTGAATGAGGAGCATTAGAAAAGCTGGGATTGTCATGCTCCTGGTGCTGTTACACGTATTCTCTAATAAAGTACAACTCAACAAACAAATTGATTGGAATTCATTGGCTCCAGTGACCACTACCTTTTGGCGACAATCTATTCAACGATCCCCCGACATGCTGTCAGAACATACAGAAACAAATTCATAGATGTGTTATTTCCTGAGAGTCTGGTCAGGACAGAGTCCGCATGGTCCGCACTATGAATAAGGTATTGTGGCCAAGTTTATTATGCGTGAATGAGCTGACAGTCACTACACCTAGTGAGTTCTGTCAGAAGCAGACTCTCAGCATATGAGTGTTTCGTACGATTTATTACTAACTTTGAAACACGTCAAGGAAGCTGATTTCATTAATTAGAAGCAGTAACATTTTCAGAGGTGTGAAGGATCTCGCAATCCTTTACCGTTAGTGCTTGTAGACTGGAGCTCATGCGAGCATTGTTTTTCTAAGCTAGCTCCGGGGCAGAAGACATTCACTGTGATTGCGTAAATTGCATACTCTGCCTTACATTGCCTGATTTTGCCTGATGCTGTAACAGCCATATTGGGTGATTCTATTAGCTTATAGTTGGTCAGGTACTTTACAGCTGTTAACGGTGATACACATACCATTTCTAAACAACTAAATCTGTGTACCGGATCAAGCCCATCACGTTTTGAACAGTGACATGCACACTGCTTACTTGTGTGTCATTAACACATTTGGAGACACTCACAGAGTGTATCTTTCACAACATCACTTACATTAATTATGTACTTGGAGATTACAGTAACATACACATTTCATAATTTTCATGTGTCAGTTTTCTTTTATAGTCAACGGTTTTTTGGGGGGTTTTGTGTTTGGTTTCATTTTTCCATCCAGGAGCTTACAATATTTCAGGTTATGATTATGTATTTAGTTCTTTTATTTTCTGTAATACATTTACATGACCATAGGGTGGAATGCATGGTGGATACCCATCAAACTGTAAGTCGTTTTTGGTCAAGCATTGTCCGCATGATGTGATCAGTAAGTTTCAATTTTTAGATTTTTGAAAAGTTTAAGTTCCTTTATTGAGCTGTACTTTACCGTTTAACATTATGCATTCTGTTACCGCACCACCTCCATTTTTACAATCTCCAGGTGAACCTCCCATCAAATGGAAAACGTGGTTTTGGGCTTTCACAAAGGATTTTGCGGCGATAGGAGTAAACCGATATTGTCCTGAAAGAAAGAGGTTCCTTTTAGAACATAATTTAGGGTTCGACGGGCAAGCAGTCTATGAACATTTACCTCCCGTCCATGAAGGGTCAGATGAAGAACAGGAACTTGATGTATATCAATTAGCGATAAGGAAGCTTGAAAAACAGTTTGATGTGCAACCCAGTTTAGTTGTCAACAGACATATGTTTTTTACCAGAGAGCAGCACCGGGAGGAATCGATAGATTCATATGTTGCAGCATTAAGAATACTTGCCGCATATTGCGAGTTGTAACAGTTTATACATCAACCTATAAGGGATCAAATTGTGGTCAGGTTTTGGGACAAAGCTGTTCAGGAAAAGTTATTGACTTATAAAAATCCTTCGTTATCAGACACAATTGAAATTGTTAAAAGTATTGAAATCTCACCCAAAGCTTCAAAAGAGTTGGTAAAAAAAGAATGTGTGGGTGTCCATGTTGCTTCTGATAATAGGATGAAAGGGCAACAGTCCAGCAAGTTGGCATATCCAAAGAAAAATGATGAAGTTCCAAGGTATGAATTTCAGAGACCGGAACAAAATAATAATTTTTTCAAACAAAATAATGTATGTTTTAGACGTGGTTATGTTCAACATAAACTGAAAGGTAAAGTAGGTCCGGCAAAGAACTTGGTGTGTAAATCTTGTGGGAAATAGGGCATTTTGCCAAAGTGTGCAAGTCAAGGAAGAGCGAGGTTAATATGGTGGCTGAATATGATGAAGAAATGGTTGAGCTTACAGAAAGACTTAATGTTAGTTGGAACCTAACATGAAGAATCATATTGCATAGATCCCTACACTGATATCATTGTTGATGGCAACGTTTTAAAGTTACTAGTTGATTTGGGTGCCAAGATGACCATCATCTCTGAAGTTATGTTTAAAGATAATTGGTCCAACAAAGAATTGAAACCACCAGACAGGTGTTTGATATGATATAATGAGAAACTAATTGAGTTGTCAAGTTATTTTGAGATCAGGTTACAGTTCAAAGCGAAGGTCATTGTAGGGAAGGTGTATGTCGCTAAGGAAGGACTCAATGTCCTACAATGGTACCATCAAGGACTTTTTGGCATGACTTTGAGGCCAGGAAAGGATGTTCAAATTTCATTGATTAGGGATCAAGAGTCAAAAACAGACTGTATCTGGATAAAAAAAATCACTAAAGTTTTTGAAAGAAAGCTAGGTAGAGTAAAAGAATATCAGCACATTAAGGTTCAGGACAATGTGGTACCAGTCAAGCACACATTGAGGAATGTACCTTTTAGTGTCAGAGAAGAGCTGTCCAATATGCTGGAGAAAATGTCTGTTGAAGGAGTAATTGAACCAGTAGAGTCTTCTTTGTGTTTATCTCCACTTGTTATGGCCCGCAAGAGAACAGGTGACTTGAGGCTCTGCATTGATTTGAGGAATATGGGTGGAATCCTATCCCCTACCAAGTATAGATTACATTCTGACATGTTTTGCAGGGGCAAACGTTTTCAGTAGGATTGACTTAGCATCTGTGTATCACCAGGTGGAGCTAGAACAATCATGCAGGCAGGCACCTTACTACTTTTGTTTTATCTGTGGGTACGTTTCAGTTTAAACATATGCCTTTGGGTCTGGCATCAGCGGCCTCCATTTTTCAACAGATAATAGAGTCAGTGTTGAAAGAGGTTGACAGGGACGTTGCATTTCAGGACAACATTTTCATTGCAGGAAGAAATTTACAGGAACATGATCAAGTCAAGAGCATAGTATTACGGAGATTACAGGAAGCAGGCATAGTCGGCAATTTGAGGATTTGTGAATTTGCCAAATCCAGTATAGAATATTTGGGACATGTTATTTCTGAATAAGGGGTGCAACCAGTCCAGGTCCTGTGGATGCTATCACTAAAGCCCCAGTTCCAACCTCCAAAGAGCAAGTTTAATCGTCTTTAGGGGTTTGTAAATTTTTGCAAAGTTTATTAAAATGTTTGCAGATAAAATGGAAAATCCTAGAAGGTTGCGCAAAAACATGATGACTTTAAGTGGGATGAAGGGTGTCGAGAGGATTTTGACAAGTTGAGATTAGAAATAGGGTCAGCAGGCATACTGGCGCCCTATGATCCTTCCGTCCAATGCATTATTACGGTTGATGCCAGTAACAGCAGCTTGGTTGCTACATTGTCTCAGGAAAATGGGCAGGTGGAGAGGACGGTAGATTTTGCATCATAGGCATTAACGGGGAATGAGAAAAAAATGTCTGTCATTGAGAAAGAACTCTAAGTGTGTTGTTGGGCTGTCCAGAGATTCAAAAGTTTAATTTGGTGCAAGAAGTTTCAGTTGGTTACTGATCATAAACCATTAGTTGGGATCCTTGGTGGTGATGTTATCCGGGATCTCATAATCAGGATATCTAGATTGAGCCCCAAATTGCTGCAGTATTGTTTTGACAAAAAACACATACTTGAGAGCAAGAACCTCAGAGCTGATTATTTGCCCAGAGCACCATTAATGGACGGTGTTGACAATGCAGTAGAACAAGATGAGGAGTGTCTTCTAGCTGTCATTGATGCATGTGAAAGGGAGACTTTTGGACACGGAGACTGGATGAGTTATTTGGAGAATGATGAAACTCTGAAAATGGTTCAGAATTATATTGTGCAAGGGTAGCCTAAAGAGAAAAATGTGTCACATGATCTCCAACCATACTTTAAATTGCGGATAAATTGACCATGGAAAACAATAACATTGTTTTGAGGGGAGACAAATTTATTCCTCCTAGGTTATTGATGTTGAGTATCATTCGAGCTGGTCATGACGGACACTTAGGCCCAACTATCACTAAAAGGAAGGTACTTTTTGTTTATTGGTGGCCCAGTATGGACAGTAAAATAAAACAAACTTTCTGTGAATGTGTAATTTGTGCTACCAGTGACAAATGTTTGAAAACATCTTCACCTCCACTCCATCCAATGAAGTTAGCAGGCAGACCTTGGTCTAAGTTGGCAGTAGATTTTATAGGACCATTTAGTTCACTTTCAATTGAGCACAAGTACGCTATAGTCTTAGATGATTATTACAGCCGATGGTGGGAAGTGGAGTTGGTTCAGGAAGCAACAACAGTCACTGTTATTTCTTTTGTCAACAAAGTCTTTGTGCATGAAGGCCTGCCTAATGAGTTGGTGTCTGACAATGGGGTACAATTTTTTTTCAAGGAAAATGCTGGAGTGCTTAGAAAGAAAGACAAGAGAGTCACACAGTATCACCTTCAAGCCAATGGTTTGGTTGAGAAGATGAGTCAAACATTGGTTGAGTGTGTACAGTGGGCTGTCAAGAGTCAAAAATGCTTGATGTCATAAAAGTAAACGTTACATACAGCATACAACAGTGCATTTCATTAACACATTTTTAAAACTTCAGGATTTTTTTTTAAATAAGCATTCGTAAGTCAACCGGGTAACCAAGGCTTAAAATACATACATAACAAAAACTATACATATAAAATACAAAGTTCAAATATCAAAACATGATCAAGTACAACATTAACTCTGCTTATGTTGTTCCTGTAATCAACCAGTTAATCAAACCCTGGGATGCATAAAGTACAGTCACATTTTATAAAGTGCCTGGTGCAGAAAATAGTCCACATTTATGACATTCCTGGTATCAGTCAAAATACCTAGACCCACTATACATAATGTACAAATACATTTTGTAAAGTGCAATAGGCAAACTCGATCAAATAAGGTAGTCCCCGTTTATGACACATAGTGGACCTCAAAATAAAAACCCGATAAAAACGTATTTACGTATTTACTTCTAATGGCTCCTGTTAAAAAACTTGCAACCCCAAAACAGACCATGGGGGAAGATAACATTTGAAGGTCTAGTAAGGGTGGCCTAACTTGCACAAAGTCCAAAAACAAGTCAAATATAAAATTGGCAGTAGACAATATGTTGTTCTCTCATTGCACTTGTCTCAATTCTGTGAATCTGGTTCAGTTTCTATTGCTAGATTTATATATGTACAACTCTCCGTCCATGTCTTTAGTATTAATATTTTTGAATGATGTTGTACTTAGTATTATTTTCAAGTTATGTTTAATTAAAATGTATTTACTGTGTAAGGAGGGAAATGTTGTGGTAAACTACTGCATGTGTTCTCTGCATGAGGTTAGATTGCACAGAGGTGCATGCAGTGGTATGAGGATTCTGACATGAGAATTCCAAGGAAGACCTTAATTGGAATGCGGAGCGTTAGACACGCTAGGATTGTCATGCTCCTGGTTCCGTTACACATAATAAAGTATAACTCAACAACTGAATTGTTTAGGAATTCAGTGGCTCTGCCGACCACTACTAATGTCCTCAAAATATACCTGATTGTTAGGGTTCCACTCAGAATACGGTTGTTGTGTTTATTTAATGCTAATAATAGTAAAAGCACTTATAACCCCCAAACTATAAAATACTAACTCCCTCTAACCTGGTATCCCAGAAATCCACCCTCACCTGTTACTTCAACTCCAACTATTGGACTCCTTTCAGTTGAGCTTTGATGATCTAGTACAAACATAGAGGCCACTGAATTGGCTAGCTCTAGCTGTCAGAATGTTCTGCATATCCTTCTGTCTTCCTCAAAAGGCTGTACTGGTTTTCCTCTCCTTTATTTGGACACAAGACTTAAATATTTTGTTCCATTTGGCTACTACTTCTCTTCCCGGGACTGGCATCATTTTTCAAGTAGTGGGCGAAGATTAATTCATGCGTGGGGGCAGTCTTCTAGAGTGATTTGCCAAGAATTTTGACTTCTAAACCATCTCATAGCTGTTCTAGAAAAAAATAGCTTTTGTTCTTTAAAGCCCTGCATCAACATTTGGGGCCTATGGACTGCCTTTAATGCAATTATGTGAAGGAATCATGCAGTTAGTGTAGACCTGACATTCATGTCGATCTGTTTGATTGAGCTTGACTGGTGTCCACACCATTGTGGTAACTGTTTGTGAGGCATCTGGTACCCGCTTCACATGTCTTCCTATTGCGATTTGCATAGTAAAAGTTAATAAATCAGACATAAAGAAGTACCTGTATCCAGAGTCAGAATGCACACCACCAAGATGTGGTGACCTCCTATTGACTGAACTTCCATAAAACTCCACCAAGTACGCCCATATCCCTTACAGTGGTAACATCTTTAAACCTTACAGCATTTTGACCAATGCCACAGGCTAAGCTGCTAACAAGCGAAACATTGTCACTATTCTGGATGAGTAGTTTGAATGTTTTACTTTGAATATTATGCTTATCTGATCAAATGGTTTGGATGCAAATGGTTTGTAAAAGGCCCTTTGCATGAAAATTAATGCTGGTTTAAATCTGTATTTGGTTTGACCATCATCCTAGCCATATCTGTTTTTGGAACCTTTTAATGTATTTCATCACTGTTAGAAATGAGGGTCTCTTGTTGGCAATGGTTTGAACTGTTGTCCAAATAGGTACCCTTGCTTGAAATCAGGATAAGGGGGATACACTTCTAAAATAACCCCTGCTCACCCCCTTGCCACAAGCAGACCGGTTTATCTCAGAGGCAGTGTTTAAAGCATTTGTTGACACATACAGTAATATAATGAAGACACTACAAACGGACACCACACTAGTTTAGAAAAATAAGTATCTTTATCTAAACAAGACCAAAGGGCAAAAATCGACAATACAGTATCCAAAATAGGCTTCTCAATAGAAATAGTTCAGTTCAATGCAAGTTGTAAATGCAACACTTTTCCCACAAAGTACCTTAGATGCGTCACGCAGAACCAACAAAAGGGTCACGGGGAAGGGGATGCGTCAGTTCCTTGCTTCAGGGGAGGCGGTGCACCTGTTCCTTACTGCAGTACAGGGGAGATGATGCGTCTGTTCCTTACCGGAGAGGAGGGGATGCATCTGTTTCTTACTGCATTCCGGTTACGATGCGACAAGATGGCACCTCGATGCGTGGCGACGATCCGGTGTGATGTGCAAAATGGCAGCTCGATGCGACGATCCGGTACATGCGTGAATGTTTGCAGC
Source organism: Lissotriton helveticus (assembly GCF_964261635.1). Classification (NCBI taxonomy): domain Eukaryota; kingdom Metazoa; phylum Chordata; class Amphibia; order Caudata; family Salamandridae; genus Lissotriton; species Lissotriton helveticus. Next base: position 712,420,962 of record NC_136065.1, on the reverse strand, counting down.
AGCACAGCAGGTGCTGCAACCGTTTTCTCGGCGATGCGTCGGGACCCAGTTGAGATGCGGCGCACTTCATCTCCGTGGCTCGGCGATGCATCGGGACCAGGTGCGAATGCAGCACACGTCGTCTCCGTGACTCTGCGATGCATTGGGAATAGTTGCGGATGCGACATGCTTCTTCCGCAGGTTGAAAATTACCAGCAAGGAAATTCAGTGGTGCTAGTGCTGAACTCTTTGTGTCCCTGAGACTTCAGAACAGGAGGTAAAGCTCCGCTTCAAGCCCTTGAAGATCTTCCTCAAGATGACAAAGCAAACCTCAAGCACTTTGAATAAGCTTTTAAACGTCTTTGTTTGGTAGGATATCAGTACAATGCACACTGCACTTTCTATAGGCTCTGATCTAAATGCCAGGCTGGGTTACCCATTTTATAGCTATTAAATCTCTTCTTTTGGTGCTAGTCGTATATCTATTGTTAATAAATTACACGTTAATTTGATGCAGCCATTGTAGTGCATAGCCATGGGATTATACAGGAATAATCAAATATGGATATATGTATGTGTGGAGAACTACTGGGAAGTAAGCATAAGCACGGATCATTGTTTTATATAGGCCACTGAGAATCTAGGGTATTTATTTCTTTTCCACGGAATCTAGGGATGTTATCAATTGGATAAATGCTATTAGTGTCTCTTGTCATGTACTCTGTAATAGCATGTATTCTGTTTGATTGCTTTCGTTTGTTTGGTTTCCTGTTCTAATGAAAAACAATCAAATAAAAAAAATGACAAAGCGAACAGCAAAGTCATTTTCTCATTTCCTTGGCAACAAGTAACCACTGCAGACCAACCCCAAACAGTAAACAGCACAGGGGCAGTAATCTCCTTGGCAAAGGTTCCTCTTGATTTCCCAGAAGTGATCTAAAGTTCTGGGGTCTGGGTCCCCCTTTTTATACACACAAATCAATTGTCTCTGAAGGCAGGGAGTTTCTGTACCCAGCCAAAACTAGTTTTGTCCTCACTGGGGCAGCTTCCTGGCAGTAGGTGGAGACAGCATTGTTGAAAGCAGACCTGGCCCAGGCAGGTGAAAGGAAATCTCCTCCCCCTACTCTAAATTGAACCCAGGTCCCATTCAGCCCAGCCCTGACTCATCAGACTGCTGGAGCTGCAGCCCTCTCTCAGTTCCTGTTACTCACAAGCCAGACATGCAATACACAAAAATAGCAGACGCATACTGGATGGTTAGGCAAGAAAATACCTACTTTCTAAAAGTGGGATTTTCAAAAACAGAATGTTAAAATCTCCCACACTTTAACATTTTGAGTTCAGGCACACTAAACTTTATTTTCTTAGCGTGTTCCCTGGGTCAGTTATGTTTATTAGATGTATAATCAAACTGCCCATTCTGGCCTATGGGAAAAGATAGCCTTGCAATAGTGAAACATGAAATTTCTATCAGGACATGCCACACACATTAGGGCATGTCCTATCTTTCACATGCAATGCATCCTGCCCACAAATGCACCTTGGGCCTACCTTAGGGGTGACTAACATGCAGAAATGGGAAGCTTTGGGGACTGGCAAGTGTATGCACTTGCCAAGTCGACATGGCAGTCCCAGACTGCACACAGGCTCTGCAATGGCAGGCCCAAGTCACTTTTTACAGGCTGCTTCTGTGGGCAGCACAATCAGTGCTGCAAGCCCACCAGCAGCATTTGATTTACAGGTGTGGGCACTCACAGTGCACTATACTAGGGTCTGACAAGTAAATCAAATACCCAATCATGGAATGACTAATCCATAACAACAGTTTACAAAAGGGAGCACTTGCACTTTGGCACTGAACAGTAGTCGCAAAGTGCCCAAAGCATCTAGACCAGCAAAAACAGCAAAACACAGGAGGCAACAGCAAAAAATGGAAAGGAGACTCACGCCAATGGTGCCAAGTCTAACAATCACCAATTGCTGTTTATTCCATTGCTTCATATAGTTCCACATAATTTCAAAACTATTCATTGTTTGCTTCCAGCTCTACCTTGTCCCTTGAGGAAAGAGCACCATGACTGGACACGGTTTGACCATCCAATGTCGGATTCAACAGGGGAAACATTCTCTTCTAGCTGCTCCTCATGAATTATCACATATGCCTTGTCTTCTCACCAAAAATATAAGCCTTGTTTAGCTGTAAGCTTCCAGATGTAACGCTAATGCTAAATATTGCAATGCACTCTGCTTGTGTTTTTTTAGGTTTTTAAAAAGTGATACACTTAAGTTGTTCACAGGTACAATACTTGATGCATTCCTCCATAAATCTCATGATTTTTGTTTTATTTCTTATGCTCACAGCTGCCTGTGGAGGGTTTCTTACTAAGCTTAATGGCACAATCACAAGTCCCGGCTGGCCCAAGGAGTACCCAACTAACAAAAACTGTGTGTGGCAAGTGGTAGCCCCTGCACAATACCGAATATCGCTTCAATTTGAAGTATTTGAACTTGAGGGGAATGATGTAAGTGGTATGCTTTTATCCATTATGATGTGATGTTTTTGAATTGCTTTCTGCTTGGAGAAGAAGTCTGTTATATAGTCCTCTCTTCTTCATGAACATATATGTATTTTGCTCATATAAAATATTACGTGACAATCTCTGTTATAAATGCTAAAATATTGTACAGTTCACATTTATGTTCAGTGAAAAGTCCAGCACTTATTTTACTGTGTGGTCTTGTTTATTTAATTTACAAAGGCAGGTTGGATATTGATATTCAAGATTTGTTCATTAGATGTACTCCATACCCAGCAAATCCAGCCAGTTCTGTGATATGAGATTTTTTGGATTACATCACTTCTTTTCTAGTCACCTAGTTTCAGTGGGGGTGTTTGGGCTGTTACTCCCCTCCAATAAATGTATTTTCTGGTAAACAGTTGGATACATATGCCTTCAGTCTGGTAGGTGAGTTTAGTTTATTAGTCAATTAAAACCATAAATAAAATCACACGGTTAAAAAGTACATAACAAATAAAAAGTAAAATGGATGTAAAAAGGGTATGTCATTCAGCTAGTACAACCTCGACTCTTCACGCTACATACCATGTGCTTTCTTCAACTTTCCTTCCTAGAGCTTTTAGTCAGGATACCAACACTAATCTTTGATAGATAAAAAGTGACTAAACAGGAATCGTTTGTTACCCTAATGTCTAAAAAAGCAAGCTTTCTGCACAGATAACTAAAATGTCCCTTAAGTACAATAATATATATAATTAAAATGCCTATAAGTATGACTAAGAAAGGAATGAATAGGGTGCCAGATGGACTGTGAAACGCACTATTAAAAAGAGTTATACAAGCAATCACATCAATAAAAATACAGAAATAAATACAGTACTTATCTTAGTCTAATGGGATAAGGAATTTCTAGTTTCAGTCCCTAGCAGCCCGTTCTTCACAGTTACTGTGCATGCTCGGTTAACATTAAGGGTTTCCAAGTAATCACAATTTAGGATTACATTCAGGGACCAGTCGGGTATGGTGAGGTGTCTGTCTGATTTCACCAGAACTGTTACACACACAGACAAAAAAGTACCCACACTCTCTCACTCTCTGTTTTGAAAGTCCTAAAACAAGTTGGTTATTTTTCAAAACATTGTGTTTTCTTTCACGTTGTACTACTACCAGTCATCTTTCATCTACCTTTATATGTCCCTTAGGTCCCTCTCATGCACCCTGCTTGTCATATAATGTATTTTAGCATTATATGCCAGCGTGATTGTTGTCAAATCTGAACCCCCCCCAAAATCTTACTGAGCAATCTACGGTTCTGCTAGTCAGAATTGTAATATTTGAATCACACACATTCATAGATTAAGGTGTGCACTGACTCTCCTTTTACAAAGGCTGCATGAGTGAATGCTGTTTAGGGATGTAGATGTTACCTACCATAAAGAACGGCATATTGATTAGAAATAGCCAGGGAGAGAAGCTAGGCGAGTGTGTGTAATGGAAGGAAGGAGAAAGCATTTTGATTGGGATATGGAGGGAAGAGAGAATTCAGAAGTAGCAGAAGATGCAGAGATTGGAAAAGGAAGGCAACTCTCACCCTCCCGAATGACTCTTCCCAAAAATAAATTAAAAGCAGACGGATAACTGAATAGAAATAAATTAGAGTTGCACTTTCGTATGAATATCGGTCATGAAGGGTATCCTTTGGGGTGTACGTTTATGCATAAAAGTCATATTTATATGATAAAAACATATTTTCGAAGGGTAAAACCCCAGAATCTGAATTGAGAAATGCTACTTTGAAAAATTCCAAGTGCCGGGATAATCATTCAGGAGTAATATCTGACTATTGCTATTGCTGCAAAACAGAGGCAATATTAGAAAATTGTGCTCGGATAGCAAACATAAATATAAGCAAAATGTACTGGAAGGATACGAGCTATTTTTAGCGTATGCAACCTGGCAAAACAAACTTCTTAATTGATAGCAAAATTAGTTATTTAACATGAATCGTTACTTGGTTTCTGCTCGGGGAGATGCAGATCGGCTGAGAGAGCAGGCCGTTTCCACTCCCTCTCACTTCCTCTGACGTCAGACGCCACCAGAGGCGAGGAGCTGCCACCGAGGCTTCTCGGAGTTCTCAGAGTTTTGGATGTTTTTGGAGCCCTGGTGTGCGGTTTCATCAATCCACAGATTTAAGCAATATTGAGAAACATTTTCGCTCTGTAACATACAGAGCCTCTTATGAAACGAAAAAATCTCTTTTGAGGCACCTGAGACAGCGTGGACGGACCAATTACAGCCAGCTGCCTGTGTTATTTACATTTTTTTCTTTTTTTTTTTTACTCTGCCAAAGGAGGGCTGCCGGAGTTTCTCGTCAGGGGCCCCAGGTTTCTCATTTTTCTTGCTCACTTGTCTTCGCTGTCTTGGCTGAGGGTCGCTGGGAAGATATCATTTAGCTGACGTTTATCTGTCTCACTGTATTTGTCAAGAGTTCTGGGCAGCTTTTTCAGCAGCTATAAGTCGAGGGCCACTGCAAGAATGCCACTATGAGGCAATTGGCCAAAGGGGCAAAAGCAACAACCCCGGTCGCATCACCGACTCTGGCACAAAAAGTCAAAAAGCGTGCAGCTCTAGCCACGGCGCCGGTGAATCACGCAGCAGCATTCCGGCAGGATCTTCCTCCTTCATTTGAGCTCGTGGGGGAGGGGAGTGCTGGTGCAGCCCTACAGGACCAATTTGAGGCGGAGATGGTTGACCTGGATTCCCCCATTAGTCCCAGTGACATCGCTTCCTTAAGGGCGGATTCACTGGTCTCCGGCGCTTCCACCAAAGAGACTTTGACCCCCATTAAGGCAGCGGGTGAAAATCTTGGGACCAATAAATACTCTATTTTTATTAAAGCCAAGCAAGATGGACCTTTGATTGAGGCAAATGTAATGCAGTAGATGAAAGGGGATGATCTTTCAGTAGTAGATAACTTGCTTTTTAGCGGCCCAGGATCCCTAGTCTCCAAGTCTGGTAGTCAAATCCCTCTTCTCCTAAATCCATCAGCTGAGGAAGAGCCCATGCTGCTTTCAAAGCCGGGGGTCGCTGATGTGTCTTTGGTGGCCTCACCAGTTGTCCTTGGTTTGACGGGTCCAGAGGGGTCCCAGGCGGAGGATAGGTCAAACGATATCCAGATGGATCCCCCACAAGGTGGTGGCTCCTTTTCTATGCAATAGGATGCTAAAAGCCTCCTCAATTTAATTTTGGAAGAGATTCGGGACTTAAAGGCTTCCCAATCTATTGAGATCGCTGAAATAAACACCCGCTTCATGAAGATTGATGAATCCATGGCGCAGGTCCCGGCACGGCTCCTGGAGGCCGAAACTCGGATCTCCCAATTAGAAGATCAAATGTCATCTCGAAATCGTAAAGTGACTACTTTCCAGTCCCAGAGAGCTTCATGGGAAATGAAGCTGGAGGAATTGGAGAACCAATCCAGACGCTCAAATCTACAGATCCTGGGCATTCCAGAGGGTTTGGAGGGCCAGCATATACTACAATGGGTTGACTCTTTCATAAAGAAATATGTCCTTACAGATTTCAAGGGGGATCTGTCAATAATGAGAGCCCACGGAGTCCCCGCACATCTTCCTGCTAATGCAAAGTTTCCCCGGATGATTCTGGTTAACTTTGATGATTTTAGGGTCAAGGAGCAGATCGTGCCTAGAGCAATCAGGCAAAGACAGTTTTCCTCGGCAGATGTGCCAGTGTGTCGTATTTTTTTCAGCCATGTCAGCCTCCACTTCAAAAAGGCGGAAAGAATTTGTAAAAATGCTTCAATTGTTTAAAGCTCAAGGGGCACAAGCCATGATAGCTCATCAGAGCAAGCTCAAAGTGTTAGTCAAGGGCAAATTTCATATTTTTTGTGATGTCGCAGAGGCATAGGGTTTACTAGAAGAGATTTCGGCAGAAAAAAACAGGGGCTGGAAGCAAGTATTTGGTCGACATATTGGGTGGTATGCATTATGCATTATTGGGTTAGGAATGGTTTATTCATCTCTTGAGGATTGTATTATTATATAACTTTGTACACGGGTGAAATGTTAAGGTGTCAGCATCTGGCATAGAAGTGAAATGACAGTATAAGGCGGTTAAGAATTTAGGTTTTGTAAGGTAGGAAAGGGGAAGTGAGGGTAGGCGGAGGGCTTTATTCAGCTCCACTAGGAACCAAGTCAGCATGCCTGTAGAAGGGCGGGTGTGTGGGACAGGTTGTCAACCACAGGGTAGGGGTGGCCATCTGCCCGGGTGACAATAGGTCAAGGGTCAAGGGTTGGGTGGGGAGCACGGGGGAAAAAATGAAATCCATATTTTAGATTCATACTCATTTGTTGATGGTTATGCTGATTGTTATGTGAGAGCAAGAAAGAAGAACCTATCATCTCCGTTAGATCTGGGCGGGAGGCTTCTCTCAGTTTTACTAAAAGGAATATTTTTTGAACATGGGGCATTCAGAAATTCACTCTTTTTTTGTAATGGCTGATAAGGAAATAGTTAAAGTAGTGTCATTCAATGTCAATGGTCTCAATAATAAAAGGAAAATGCGGGCTATTGAGACTTGGATTAAAACAGAGAACCCCTCGGTTATTCTAATACAAGAAACCCACACACTACCAGGGAAATTTTCCGAGTTTGCAATGTTCAGATCCTGGGCAGCTTATAGGGGTTTCTCTTCATCCTCAGTAGCACATAGGGGTACGGCGATTTTTTTCAACAAACCATTTCAGGCAGAGGTGGTTAACTCGGCAAGCGATCAAAGTGGTAGATGGTGCTGGGTCACTTGTAATGTAGACCATCGACCTCTGACATTTGCTAGTATATACGCCCCAGTCGAGGATAATCTTCTCCCATATGAGGAACTTTTCCAATCTTTAATCCAAGTCCCGGGAGATTTGATCGTGGTTGGCGATTTCAATTTGTTAATGAATCCCAGGATCGATTCCTCAGCTAAATTTAAAAATCAGTTAGAACGAAAAAGTCTTAAAACTATACACAGCTCTAGCTCAAAGCTGCATATTATTGACCCCTGGCGATCTGCATTTCACAATCAAATTGCCTACACCTGTTTTTCAGGGAGATTCCATACTTTTTCACGCACTTACTTTTTTCTTATTTCCAGGAATTTGTGTTTTTTGAAGCAGAACATTTTTCAAAATGGATTCTCTGACCATGCATTGGTGGTCTTGGAGTTAGCATTAGGTAAATGTAGGGAAGTCAATAAAAGGTTGACGGTAAACCGTCAATATTTGCTGGAAGAGGACTGGATATCTTCCAGTAAATCACAAATTGTAGAGTTTTTCGACCGCAATCTTGGCTCTGCCCCATCCCACGTTGTATGGGATTCATTCTAAGCCTTTTTTTCGAGGTCTAGCTATAGATAAAGATGCAGAAAATTTAAGGGGAAGGGTGAAAAACAGTTTGCAGAGCAAAAAGTGCAAGAATCTTTTGATAGGTTTCTCTCTAATCCCTCGGCCCTGAATACACACCAGTGGGTTCAGGCTAAGCGTGACCTGACTGAAGTATATAATGCCAAAAGCGACACCCTTTTTCAGCAGGTTAGGCAAAAGACCCACGAAGAAAGCAATTATACCGGGAGATTTTTAGCTTGGCAGGTGAGGGAACGGGCCGTAAGCAATCAAGTATTGGCTCTGAGATGCCCTACCTCTGGCGCTCGTACGGAGGATTCGGTAGAAATAGGAGAGATAATGGCCCAGCATTATAGGAGAATCTATGGCCAGCAATCATCAATTGATATCTCAGCATTGGAAGATTTCTTGTTGGAACACGAAGTACCAGGGCTATCTGAGGAAGATAAAGGGCATATGATGAAGCCTTTTACAAAAGATGAGTTAGGGGAGGTCATCAAAAATCTTCCAAATGGCAAAGCCTGGGGCCCAGATGGTTTACCAGGGGAATTTATTTAAACATTCTTTGGGGTAATTGGGGATTCTTTACTATTAGTTATAAACTCAATTTTTGAGGGTGGGCCCATCCCTTCATCATTTCGAGAAGGAAGTGTAGTCCATGTTTTAAAAAAAAAGGTAAAAACAGCGAAGACCCCAATTCATATCGTCCCATCATGCTCTTAAACTCTGATTACAAAATAATTACTAAACTTTTAGCAAATCTTTTTAATGATATTGCTCTTATTTTGTCGAAGTTGAAATGATAAAGGTAAATAAGAACACAAACACAATTCGCTCTCAGCACACAAGTTTTGCAAGATTTATTGGGAACCCAACCAGAATGCAAAATATACGTGCACACGGAGGCCTCAGCAAAGCTTACTGAGTGCCCAATTGGTATGACAGTGCAGAGAAATTTTATTGGTACAAGCCAAAGAGGATTGGTCATAACAAAATACGTAACACAGATCAGACTATCTCCTGCTGGACCAATCAGTGAGGGCTAACCCTGGTGTGATACCTTCTAAGGACCGAAAACACACCTATAGTCTGGTGTTGCTGCCTACGTGTCATCGGCAAAGCAGACTTGGGGTTTTGTCCATAAAGGTGAAATAAGTGTTTCTCGTATTTGTGGGCATGGCACGGACGTGACGGGTCAGGTCATGCTGACACTGATGGGAAATGTGAAGTTTTGCAATAGCTAGCTGGAAGCTGGCACGCTTGTTCTCGGAAAGCCTTGCGTTGCTTTGCACGTTGCAGCTGACTGACACACAAAATGGAACGTGCGACCATTTTGTGAATTCTTGCTGGTGTCAATTCTTAAGTAGCACAAAGAAAACTATAGGCCTGGAAACAAATGTATTTGGTATCATAGAAATATCCGCTTCATCATTCCCAAATCTGATACCAAATCATATGCTAATCAGAAACCATCTTTGCTCATCATCTCTTGTCCCTCATCCTCATCCTTATGGGTGTGGTGTGATGAATCACCATTTCTGGATATGCAGCGGGCACAGGAGCTGGAAATTACTGTACAACAAGCTGGGCATATTTTGATCAGGAGGCATAGTGTCAAAAAGGCTGCTACGACTATTATAATGGCCTTTAGTATCCAAGAACCCCGGTCTGCGAACCAGTCCATCATGTCTTCCCATAGGCCTCCTGTGTGTATACCGTGGGCTTCATCTCTAATGTCTTTGATCTTTTTTATTGCTTTATTTATATTCCCACTGTTATCTGTTATGAATACACTGCACTTAGCCTGGGCCTGGAAAGATACTTGATGATGGATTGGACAGACTCCTCCTTCTTTGGCCAGAATGATATCGAGAGCAATCCGGTTTTGGACCACGACCGCCCTCATGGAGGTAAGTTCCTCTGTTATATTTCCTAAGGCATCAGTGGTAGAGTCCGCGAGATCCTCAATCATCCTGGATAACTGGTGTATCCTTACTGAGGAATAGACATTGCCTACTACTGGGATCATTGCCCCAAAACCTGTTAACATGTTATCTACCCATTCGGCTGTTCTCTTGCCCCTAACTAGTGTCAACACTTTTTCTTCTGCTGGCACTAATTCTGAGAAGTGGGTCATCTGTGGGATGATGGATGCTAGGTAGCAACTTACATACCATCCTGGGGGCAGGTAGAAGTATGCCCATGGACCACAGACAAAGAAAAGGCCCCTGTAACCTACCAGACCTGGTGACTGCTCGTCACGACTCCTAACTCGAGTTAGTCTTGTGGTGTGGTTACAGCTGCTGGCCTCCATGTATATCTGAGGAACTGTCTTGGCGGGTAGTATGCCTTTTATCCTGTTTATCCTGTCTTCACAGTCAAACAATCCCTGCTCTCCCTGAAGTTGTTCTTTGAAGGTGCATCCAAATTAAATGCATTCTTTCCAGTTTTCTTTGGACAGTAGTTCTGAAAAACTGCATGTTCTGGCAGCTCCTTTTGGCAAAACTGGTATTCTTTTTGGTGTTATCCTTTCATTCTTGAGGATGCAGGAGGGGGTTGAAACTTCCCCTACCCTGAACCTTGGCACTTTCATGTTGCCTGTCTCTATGTCATCCCAGCCTGCTCGACCTTTCCAATCCTCATTCCTAGAAGCCCTGTCAAATCCTTTTAACATCTCTAGGTCTCCCTTAGTTGGCTGTATATTCATGCAAGGGACCCTCTTAAGTCTGAGAGGAGGGCCTGTTGTCTTTCTGCTATAGCCATTGCTACCGCTGGGATCAGCAGCCAGTACTTCAGATGAAGTCACCCCTATCGATACTGACACAGACATGTTGTGTTGACTTAGTAACATGTCACGCATCAGAACACAGCCTACATATTTGGATACCGGCAGCACGTGGTACTTCAAACTATATGTGGCATCTGTGGGCAGGTGTGTGCAAACATAGCAATCTGATATATTCAAAATTGTAACATATAGCTTTAGCATTTCAATGTATTGATTTCCTTCATATGTATCCCACAATCTTCCTTGGTCCTCTTTATTCACATCCACCCCCATTTCAGTAATGTTCGTGGTCATATCCTTTTCATAGTCTTTTGGGGATTTTGTTGGCTCAGCTCCATCACTCCCATCCCCCACTCTTCTATTAAGATGTGGTATTTCAAGCTCAGCAGAATATACTATTATCATCGTTGTTACTAGTATTGCTGGTGCCGGTAACAATATTGCAAGGACCACTGCTTTCCAGTTACATGTGTGTCGTTCAGTGGATGGCATGGCTCCAGAATAACCCTGTGCCCTCTCTATGCTTTCAATCTTCTTGTGAATAGGCCTTAAGTTTATTCTTGGTCCACTCGGGCTGGTGAATAAGCCCTAATTTTATTCTTCTTCCTCTTGGCGCTATGCTAACTAACCTTTAGAGCCAGGTACTTTCCCACTGTAATAGTCTATTCAATGTCTCGGATACCAGTGCCCTCTGTTGCAAAAACGGCACAATGGAGAATGTTCAAGGTTTTGGATAATACTAGAACCAGTGCTTTCTATCGCAAAAATGGCACCATTGAGAATGTCAAAACGTAGATCTGTTAATTCTTGCTCAAGTACTTGCTCTGAACCCGTTGGAAAGGAAATGTCATTAAAAATTAGTCTTATTAGCTCACTGAGCAATAGTGGACTTGGGACAAGTAGTGTTAATGTTGCACTTATGTCTATCCCCGGACACAAAAGAGTTAATTGTATCCTGGACCGTTGTCCGCAGGCTTGTATTGACACAGATCAGTCCTGAGCCCTTGCATTAAGCAGCAGTTTGTTAACCATTAATCTACTTCTGTACCTTTCTGTTTGTTGGAGCGAAGGTTATATTCCCGGTGAGGCCCTGCTGTCGGTACCAGCGTAGGTGGGATCGTCCTTCGCTCTCAGGCGTCGCTTTTTTCGTGTGTGTGGCGTGGATCCACGAAGTTAAACCGTCACATTTCACTGCTGTAGCCGTTGTTAGGATAACCTGCATGGGCCCTCTCCATCTCGGCTGCAAGCAGTTCCTCTGTGTGTGGGCCTGCACCCAGATCCAATCTGCTGGTTGTAGATCATGGGCTGGCGGAGTTGCGGCTTCTGGGAGGGACTTCAGCACCTGACAATGGAGGTAACATAAAATGTCTGTTAATTTCTTACAGTAACACAATAATAGGTCGTCAGTTACTGACAGTGGGGCTGTTGACATATGTCCTGGAATGTGCATTGGTCGACCAAACACAATGTCGTGTGGGCTCAGCTTCGTTACTCTGTCTGGTGTACATCTCATTGCTAGTAGTGCTAAGGGCAGCGCATCTACCCAGGAGAGGTCTGTTGACGCACACATTTTAGCTATTTTGTTTTTCAACACCCCATTCTTCCTCTCAACAGCGCCTGCTGCTGGTGGATGATAAGCACAATGCAATTTCTGTGTTATTGCAAGCACCTTACATAGTCCCTTTATGACATGGGAGATAAATGCAGGCCCATTGTCGGACGCAAGGAGGGAGGGTACCCCAAACCTTGGTAGTAGTTCCTTCAGTAGGCACTTGGCCACGCTCTGTGCATCACAATGTTTAGAGGGGTAGGCCTCTGTCCATTTGCTAAACATACAGACCACGAACAAAACGTACTTGTATGTCTGGGTGGGGGGCATGTCTATAAAATCAAGCTGAAGGCTTTCAAATGGCCCTTGAGGAGGGGGGGGAAGTGGCCAGGCGTAGTTGGTGTACCTTTTCTGGTATTGTATTGGGCACAGACAGACATTGCTTGCAAAGCCTCTCTGCTGTCTGACGAAATTTTGAGTTATACCAACATTGAGAAAACAATCTGATCATACCATCACGTCCCACATGTGAAGGCCCATGGAACAGTCTGCTCATTGAAGGGAGCATGGTGGGAGGCAAACATATCCTGCCATTTGGCCCTGTCCATAACCCCTCCTTTGTTTGTATGCAACCCTGTTGCGCCCATTCCTCCTTTTCCTGGTTGGCCGCACTCATCTGAATATGTATTGGGTCAAAATGTAATGAACCACTATCCTCTCTGGTGTCTGTCCTGCTGTCTACTAATTGTATCATTGTTAGCTGGCAGCCTGTAAGTGCTATTATCATCACTTCTTGGTCAATGAAAGCATTGCCTCTGGAAATGTTTTTTTTTTGATGAGGTGTGGGCAGCACATTTTATGATAGCCACTTTAAAAGGTAGTAGCAGCGCTTGGAGAAGGTCACAAATCAATTGTGCATGCTGTATCTGCTGGCCTGCTGATGTACGGAACCCCCTCATTGACCACAGCTGGCCAAAGTCATGGACCACCCCAAAGGCACACTGGCTGTCCAGGTATATATTCACTTTCTTCCCTTCAGCCCACGCACATGCCCTTGTAAGTGCCACGAGTTTGGCTGCCTGTGCACTCTTTGCTGCTGTCAGTCTCCCCCCTTTCAATAATTTATGTAGCTGTGCCCACCGCATAGGATGCTTGTAGTACTCCTGTGTCATCCCTTAGGCATGACCCATCTACAAACAAATCTCCTTGAGCATCTGGGAGTGGTGTATCTTTAAGGTCTGGGCGTATCTTAGTATGCCTATCTATGGCCAAGGCACAATCATGAAAGGAATCATCTGAATCAAAATCCTCCAGCTCATGTTCAGTTGGTAGCAAACACGCAGGGTACAGGGTGGTACATCTCTTGATGACAATGTCTGGTGTCAAGAGTACCAACTCATACCTGGTGAGGCGTGCATTGGTGAGATGCTGTGTCTTGGTGGATGTGAGAAGTGTGTCCACGGCATGTGGAATGTGTGTCCCAACACTAAGTTGTCTGACTGTTCCACGGCAAGTGCTGCAGCTGCCACCGCTTTCAGACACGGCGGGAGCCCTGAGTCCACTGGGTCCAGCATGGCAGAGTAATATGCCACTGGGTGGTAGAAGGCTCCATGTTTGAGCCAAGACCCCCATTGAGCAACCTCCCTTCTCGTGGCAAAACATGTGAAAATCCTTGCTATAGTGTGGGAGGCCTAGTGCTGGTGCTTCCCGCAATCCTCTTTTCAGCTCATTGAAGGCTTTCTCACATTCTTGTGACCAGGGTACAGGGTCAGGTATGTCTTTGTGTGTGAGTGCCTGTAAGGGTTTCGCAATGAGAGAGACATTTGGTATCCAGTGACGACAGTACCCTGCAACCCCTAAGAATGCCCTAACCTCCTTCTGAGTGCAGGGTCTGGGAAAATGGGTGATTGTCGAGATTCTGTCTGGCAGCAGTTTTCTTGTTCCTTCCGTTAACTCATGGCCTAGGTACTTCACAGAGGTGAGGCAAAACTGTAACTTCTTTGGGGAGACTTTGTATCCCTTTAGTGCTAAGTGGCACAGAACAGCGATGGTGTCTTTTACACAAGCTTCCCTCAAAGGCGAGGCCAATAGTAAATCGTCAATATACTGGATAAGCGTGGATCCCTCCTTAAGTACCAGGGAGTCTAAATCTGTTTTTAAGGCATGTGTGAAGATGGAGGGTGACTCTGTATAGCCCTGCACGAGCCTTGTCCAACAAAATCTCTTCCGTCTAAAACTAAAGGAGAAGAAATGTTGGCTGTCCGGGTGCAAGGGGATGGTAAAGAAGGCAGAGCTAAGATCCATCACTGTGAAGGTGGTGGCTGTCACTGGGATGTTGGATAATATTGTTGCTGGGCTTGGGACCACTGGGAAAGAGGGCAACACTATTTTGTTCAATTCTCTCAGATCTTGTGTGAATCTATAGACAGGGGCCCCGTCCGGGCCCTTGGTGGCCTTTTCCACCGGGAGTATGGGTGTGTTACATTGACTGTATTGAATCTCTCTTAAAATTCCTTGCTTCAAGAGGTCCTGTGTGGAGAAGCGTGGCTCAGTGGTTAGAGGCGGCAGACCTGGAAGCTGAGATCAGCCGTGGACCAGGGTTCGATTCCCCGCCTCGGCGAGTCTCGGGCTCAAAAATTCCACGGACTTGATAATTCTCGTTCCGGTGCCTACTCAACTCACGGGGTCACACTCTGCGACTCTGGGCAATAGCTTGCTTAATCTCCACTACGGCCCCTCGCGGCGGGATGCCTGGCTTTCACCTTGTGGACACCCTGCCGGGGTATCTCACAGGGGAATACCAGGACGGGTTCCCTAAGCAAGCGCCGAGATGCCTACGGGTAGTCGTGCGCTATACAAGAGCGTAATCATTTCATTTCATTTCATTTCTGTATGACTGGTGCGATGCCTTCCTCCCCCTCTTTAGAAATCTTGTATTGTGGCACCCTTGGGAGAATTGCCCCTGGCTTTAGTTTTATCTGTACTGGTGGGTAGTTCAATACCCGCCCTACGTCAGTGGCACTTGTTGCCCAGACTTCAGGCGGCACACAATGGCAAAGTTCTGGATGTATTGTGGGGTCGGTGCATGTCATGAAGGCTTGTAACATTAGGCCATTGGCCTTGCTCTCTAGAAAGACCCCTGTTGGTGAGCAGTGTATGGTGCATTGCAATTTGCACAACAAATCTCTACCCAGCAAATTCACGGGGCAAAATCTGCTAAGAATAAACTGGTGGTGCACTGTTATTGTACCTACTACAAACTGTAGTGGCTCAATAAGGTATTCTGTAATAGGTTGTCCAGTCATGCCTACTGCGGTTACCGTAGTCCTAGAAAGTGGAGCCTCGGGCGTTGTTAGTTCCTTCAGCATTGATCTTTGAGCCCCTGTGTCAATTAGAAATGGAACAACCCTTCCCAATATTTCTCCCTCTACATATGGTCCCGATTGATCCACTGCTATTGCTGGTGCTATCACGCAGTTTCCCACTTTCAGGCATCCCTAGAATGATGTTGGAGGTGGGGGTAGAGGCCAGTCATTGGTTACTGGTGTCCACCCCTCCCCTCCTGTCCATTGCTACTGAGGCTCATTTTCCTGTTGCGCATTGTCTCTGTACCCTGTGTGCCGAGTGTACTTGGTGTGCTGGTGTCGGCCCTCCTGCCCGCTGTTCTGTCTGTACCTATTGTCCTCATTTCTTTTCTTTAATATTGGGCAATCTGATTTCCAATGGTTGGGGTCCTTACAATAGAAACATGCTGTTCCTTGTGGTGGCAGGGAGGCTGATCTGCGGGGTAAGGAAGGTGCCCTACTGGTCTGTTGTTTTCCTGCGCCTCGTGCCCCTCCTCTGCTCCTTTCCCTTTCCCTGTTATTGCTATAAAACCGTTCTTGTGCCACCATTAGCCTCACTTTTTCTTTCTTTAATTTTTCTGTCTCCATTGCCTGCGCACTAGACTGGAAATCTGAGCAGTATTTGGCCGCCGCGGGCACTTTTTCTATAGGTTCCTGCTCCCAGCAGACAAAAGAAGTTTGTAAGTGTGTTTTGATAGATTGTGTGAGACCTTGTACAAATGTAGTTACCAGGGCGGGCATTGCATCCCCCATGGGGTTTTTTAATCCACTGTTCTGCCTATACACTTGCAGGAGGCGGTCGAAGTATGTATTCACACTTTCGTCCTTCTCCTGTTTAGTACTCATAATTCTGCTCCAATCAACTCTATCTTCAGGTACCTTCTCCTTCAAGTTTGCTACCACCTTCTTATATATTTCATCTATTTCTGGACCTGGCATCCCTCCCTTGCCCCTCTTTGGCTCCACATCTGGCCACTAGACCTTCCCTTTACAATCTTCCCAAAGGTCCTTTGGGATAATGATATTAAACAACGTGTCAAGATCTCTTTATAGTAACCCCCCTAACGCCGCCATCCTATTAAGGTCTTCATACCATTTTCGTGGTTCATCTCTAAGTTTGGAGAAGTCCTTCATGTAACAATTAATGTCCTGCCTGGACCATGGGACATAAACATATGCTAAATCATTTGGCGCACTGCCAGGTGGTGGCGGTATTTCCCGCAAGGGCATTATAAGCGATGGAACTTCTGTTGTGGTGGAGGAGTCTGTTGTGTTGGCTGTGGTGATGGAGTGGGCAAGGGAGTGGGCTACGTCAATTACTGCACATGTGTGTATTAGCTGTTTCCATTGTTGTAATTTGTCTATAGCATATCTAAGCGTGTCCTGCAACTTAGACTCCTCCCATGTTATTAAATCTGAGTCTGTGAATCCGAACTTCCCTACTTCCCAATCATATTGTGCTGGTAGTGGGGTACGGCTCCCGTGGTTGTCTGGGTGTTGGCTTGTTTAGCATATGCCAAATGGGCCTGAGGTCCTTTGTTAATTAAGTCTGCTCGTGCTAATGACAGTGTTTTCTCTAAATACCTTCTACTCTGTGTTTGTATAAAGGAGTCCACTGTTAGTGAGCCCTCCACGAGCCGCTGTAGTAGTGCTTGACAATTTAAAGAATCGCTCTTTAGCATCAATTTAGGTGAGTTTGGAGTGGAGGCAGAAGCTCCTCCCACCCCTCCGCCCAAGCTGCCTCGTCTTTTGCTCTCTGGAGTTGACTCTGTTTCTGCCAAACACTGCTCTAAGGTCGAAATGTCGTGTTCTGTGTGGTGGACATATTTAAATGCATCCCATATTAGTGAATGCCACTGTGACTGTCTGAATGAATCATCCTCTGATTTATCCTCAAATAATTGCTGCCACTGTCTGTCTATTAATTTAAGTATTTTAACCTGTTTCTTAACACATTCTTTGAGAATACAATGTTTCTTATCGTTGTATTCTGAAGCAGCTTGGACCGCTGTGTCTCTCATTAGTTTCAGAGAACCCAGGTCTTGGACAGCGTCCAACTTCAGTCTCGCAACCTTATCTTTCAGCGCTCTGTGTACAAAGGTTATGGCTGCCTCCCCCTCCTCTGGAGTTAGCTCAGTGTGTTCTGGCTCAGATGCAGGCAGTGGTGAATCGCATCCCAGGCACCCCAAGAGAATATCTTCTAGGAGTTGGTCCTCCACCCCGTCTCACCCTCTACCTTCTTTTCTTCTTTAACTTGGACGCATGGGAATGCTCCTACTACGTCTAGCTGATATTTTCTCCAATTGCCCTCCAGTTTTGCCTGTACTACTTTTTTTTAATTTCCATAATTTCACTGTGGACTTTTGATTTGACCACGCTGGTTGAACGCATATCATTTAACACACAGTCCCAGCTATAGAAAGCCTCCCATTCTACACTTCTAACCTTCTTTCCCTTTAAATTCAACATCTGGGGCAAATATGATAATTTTGCCATGTCATATGTGCCATTACATGGGAACTGCAAGTCCGAGTTTTTAGATGTGAGATCGTGCCATTTGTGGGTGTACATAATTGAGCTTAAGCCTCTTTTTAAGCCCACTATATATGCAGGTGAGTTCTTGGGTGGGGCTGGCTGAGCCGTATCTAAATTCTTTTTACTATTGCTGTTTCCCATGGTTGAGTTGTGTGTAGCAGCTAGTCCTAAACGCCTCACAAATAACTGTTCAAGTATACCAGACAGATGGGTTGCAGGGTGGACTTCAAAACGGTAACATGTGATACAATAGGTTGACAGAAATACTTCATAAATATTTCAGCCACACAGTATTTGCAAGAGAGCAACAAGAATGCCATACATCAATCACCCCAACAGGTCATATTGTGCCAATTCACCAAAGCTGTTTCACAAGGAAGAAAGAAGCCAGATCCCGGTCGTTTGTTGAGCCTTGATGGCCTGTGAAATAAGTAAGATAGGAAAAGAGACCCTGTCTGTGGCTGTGCCACAGGGTCCCGACATCCAACAATAGAGCAAGAGTGGTGAATTGCTTCGTGCAGTTCAGACAATCACATAAAACATCTAGGACAAATTCTGGGGATCTTCCGCGGCAGCGCTGTAGAAAAACCCCTCTGTGCTGAGAATGCATGTGGGTCTGCTGTACTTAATCCCAAAGGAGTGAGGGGAATAACAGAAATTCTTTTTAGTTTTGGAAATGTAGAGAAGTGCACATGAATCGGTCTTTACAGCCAGTCCCTTTTAGAGGCCAGAGAGTATTATGGACGGAAGTACTTATTTGGCAACGTTGGTAAATGGGTGTGTGAGGTAAAGGTCTTTTATCAGATCCCCGTCAAGTAACGTTCTAATACCCAGAATAAATGAATAAGCTGGCAAAGGAAATCTAGAACCTGGCACCAAGTGAAAATACTCCACATACCTAACAGTATTTGGCCACTAAATAAGCCAAGCACATCACAAGGACACAATAAAAGAATGCAATGAAACCTATAATGGTTGAGAAAAGAAACACTGGTGTACCAAGCGTCACACCCCCCTCTTCGTGCCGAGAAGAATCCCGAGGCACGAACCTAGAACCACTCTGGCGCCTAGAAGGATGTCTCCAGGGGGAGGGTGGAGGCGGAACCCAGGCAGGGCGACGGGCGTTAGCATAAATGCCCAGATATTAGGCCAGCGGCGCGTGGGCGGTAGTGCTGGACCCAGATCAGAGCTCATGAGAACAAACAAAAGTATGATCGACAAATACACAGTAGACAACAAAACCTGCCCGCTAATCCGGCCACCCGTATCGCGATACCTAACAGGCACACACACTAGGTGCCAATCTGGGGAGCAAAACTGTCACACCCTAAAATGGGGGGCTACCTGCTACCACCCACAGGGGAGCTAAAAACCTGCCACACACAACAATGAGGGGCCAACTGCTACAACCCAATACTGGAGGATGTAAATCCCCCCCCCCCCCCCCCCCCCCAAGTGTACTCACCGGGCACCGTCCAGTCTGTCAGAGCATACCGACGTCCGCTGCAACCAATGGAAACGGTCTGGCAAGGGTGTCCTCCACTCCCAGCGGCTGGTGACTCTCTGCTGGTGGAGAAAGGGTGCAGAACTTCGCCCTTAATGGCAGGCCAAGGGCCTTCCGATACCGAAATCACCAAAGAGTTACTGCCGGCCAGGAATCCTGCAGAAACTTGCCGTCACCAGCCAGGGAACGCAGGAGACCAAGGCCAGACCCTACAGGACAAAAAAATGTACGTGAGAAAAGGCAGCGGACTCCAGGTAGCCATGACAGAGGTGAACACACGCCAGTGGCACAGAAATGAAGAAAAGTCAATAGCGCAGGGAGCGAGAGAAACGGCTAAACAGGAGTTACCTCCTGGGCAGCGTGATGACAGAAACAAAAATAAATCATCAGAGCCAATACCTGGAGAAGGTAGAAAGTGTTCAGAAAAGGGATCATGAAAGACATGGAGTCTGGACAGGCAGTGTAAATGTCCCCAAGACACAGGCACACTGGCCCAGACATAGAAAGCCAAGAACAAGAGCCATAGGAGGCAGAAACAACACAAGCGTGCTGAGAGTGAAAAGAGCAGGATCACCCCAAAGCCAACAGAGTGGCAACAAACTGACCATCCACTGGGTCCCACCCTTCCAGCAACCAGAGAGATCGGGGAGAGATAAACAAACGGAACGTTATCACCTCAAATCCCCTCCCTCCGAAGGGAGCCGAAGAGTCCAATCACCAGTGTCCGTCAACGGAGCCAGTCAGTTGTGATGGGTCCGCATTCTTCCACCAAATGTCGAAGCTGAAATGATAAAGGTAAATAAGAACACAAACACAATTCGCTCTCAGCACACAAGTTTTGCAAGATTTATTGGGAACCCAACCAGAATGCAAAATATACGTGCACACGGAGGCCTCAGCAAAGCTTACTGAGTGCCCAATTGGTATGACAGTGCAGAGACATTTTATAGGTACAAGCCAAAGAGGATGGGTCATAACAAAATACGTTACACAGATCAGACTATGTCCTGCTGGACCAATCAGTGAGGGCCAACCCTGGTGTGATACCTTCTAAGGACCGAAAACACGACTATAGTCTGGTGTTGCTGCCTACGTGTCATCGGCAAAGGCAGACTGGGGGTTTTGTCCATAAAGGTGAAATATGTGTTTCTTGTATACGTGGGCATGGCACGGACGTGACCGGTCAAGTCATGCTGACACTGATGGGAATTGTGAAGTTTTGCATTAGCTAGCTGGAAGCTGGCACGCTTGTTCTCGGAAAGCCTTGCGTTGCTTTGCACGTTGCAGCTGACTGACACACAAAATGGAACGTGCGACCATTTTGTGAATTCTTGCTGGTGTCAATTCTTAAGTAGCACAAAGAAAACTATAGGCCTGGAAACAAATGTATTTGGTATCATAGAAATATCCGCTTCATCAATTTAATCCATCAGGATAAGAATGGTTTTATTGCTGTAAAGCAGCTTGGCATGAACACACACTTTTTGGTGGGGGCACTTGACTATTTCAATACCCAAAAGATACCAGCCTTGGTGCTGTTTTTAGTGATTTGGGAATCTTTATTTTGTATTCTGGGTAAATTTGGCATCCCCTCTAAAATAACGTCGTTGGTTGAAAAGCTATATTTGAATGCCAAGGCTAATAATATTATTAATGCAGCCAGTGCCGGACAAGTAAAAGTTAAAAGAGGAACTAGATAGGGATGTCCACTTTCCCCAGTTTTATTTGCATTTTTATTGAATCGCTTGCTATAGCCATTAGGAACAACAGGGATATTTGCCCCCCACTTCCAAATCTGGATAAAATTGAATTATACGCGGCCGACATCATGCTGATCATAAAACCAGAGAAGGATGTGCAGGCAGCGGCCTTCCAGATTTTTGCACGGTATGAGACATTCGGAGGGTATAAAATTAACAACAAAAAAAGTGAAGTCTTACTTTGCGGTGGTGGGACATCTAGGGATTTACACCCGCTATTATCTCATGTTTGAACGCAAATCGGAAGAGGTATTTAGGGGTGTATTTCTCACCCTTAGTCTCAGAATTATAGGAGTTAAATTATGTCCCACTACTTCGAAAAGTTCAAGGTTTACTTACCCGTTGGCATCCTCTTCCATTATCCATTCTAGGCAGGGTAGTACTGATAAAAATGTCAGTGCTGCCACTTTTTAACTTTCTCTTTTCAGCTATTCCCTGTGTTTTAGTTCATTCCTTTTTTAAGAAACTAGAGTCCATGTTTACATCATTTCTCTGGGGCCAAAAGGTCGCCCGCATTGCACTTAGCATTTTATATGAGGAGCGGGCAATCTGTGGGTTAGCTCTTCCCAATTTGAAGGATTATTATTACGCATATTTTGCACAATATATATCTAGATTTAAGCAGGATTCACATTCTGTTTTTTTTGTAAATGTATTCATGAACTTAATTTGTAAAGCGAATCAGATCCATGGCCCACTATCAATTTTCAGATCTCCTAAGCTAGTACAGTATAAGTCTCTACATTGTTTTACTTTAAACTGCAGGCTTTTTATAAAAGATATTCTATCCCAGTAATTAATAGTTCCACTCCCATAGCACGTCTTTTTCCCTCTGCAGGAATTAAAGATTCATCCACCATCAGTCAAATTTGGATTTAGGCAGGATTTTTGAAACTCTCGGATTTCCTGCGGAATGACAGGTGGTTGAATATTGAGGAAATAGCTTGCTTAACCCATAGCAATGTTCTCCTCCTAGGGTCATATAATGCTTTAAAGAAGGTTTTTAGCAATCTGGACTTGGTACATATTAGCAATCAGAAAAACCTAGTCTATCACCTAGTAGAAGATATGGCTCATAAAAAATCGGGGGTTTGGAGAAAGCGTCTTGCCTCGGTTAAGGGGATGGATTTGGAATCTAAAGCTATAACTAAATGGGGAAAATATGAGGAGTTGGAAGTCAATGCAAATATGTGGTGTACAATAAATAAATTAAATTTTAGCACGCTCCGGGGGGCCAATTGGCAAAGGATGCTTTGTTTTTGTAAATGGTCACTGTATAGAACCCCGAGCTTTATAGCTAAAGCCTATCCAAATGAATCAGTGCAGTGTTTTCGGTGCCACAATCATCCATCTGTCAATTGGAAACATATAATTTTACAGTGTCCCTGAGTCCAGATATTTTTGATTGACATTTTCAACTACTTAACATCAGAACGCATATTAGTTAGTGGTCGCAATGCCTTGCTTATAGTTCTTGGATATGACCCAGATCTCTGCCTACCTGATAAAATGATTAAACTTCTCTATATTGGCATGGCAGTTGCCGGGTCACTTTTGCTTCAAAGGTGGCGATCAGATTTAGTACCATCTAAATATGAATGGATCTGGAAAATGTAACAGGTAAAAAAAAGCGAACAAGCATATGCCTTACGAACGAGTGGGCTGAAGAAGTTTGGCAAGATCTTGGCAGAGTTCTTTAATGGGGATGCCTAAATTGAATTCCGTATTCTTATAGGTTTTATGCTCTAAGAAGGAAAGATCTGAGAATATGTTTAAAATGGATGGGATTAGGGGGCATTTGACGATATTATAGGGCATAGGTGTTTTTTGCTATTGGATTTGATTTGCTGCTGCTGATTTAAGAGTTCAACGAACTCCTGTTTAAATATTTGTTAGATTTTGATTCCTGCAAATCCGATGATATTGATGAATTTTGATGCATGTATGTCGACATTTGGATATATGAATTTTAAGATGCTAATTTATGTGATATATGGATTTCAATTAAAACAAAAATAATAAACATGAATCGTTACAGGTAATCATACATCCATAGTAAAGACCGTGGTATACTTGGCAACCTATGTATATTCTAGCTCTAAACACGCTCCTTCTCCCCTGTACTTACTCCTGGAGATTTTGAAGTCTGTAAAACTGAGTGACCCATAGTGCTGCACACTAGTTGGCATCTAGGCCTGCATACATTTATTGAAAACACTGGCCAAAACAAAAGTCTTATTAACCCTGGAAAAAGTAAAACATTCGGGAAAAAAACAGACTCTCTTTTGTCGCCTAAAAAGGCACATGCAAATAGGCCTGCACCCTGGGTGTCCTTTGGAGAAGATACAATTGAGGATTCTGCATCTAACCAGCCATGGTAATTTTTCTATCCCCACCTGTTAAAATTAAAGTTGGAATTAACATATTATGTTAAACTGAATGCATAGAGAGGAAGTTTGTTAAAATAAGAATGCTTGTGCAGGTAGCAACTGGGTAACTCATATTTTAAGAGCTAGCCAAAGGTTTTTTCAGGCTTATCCTGAGAGAGGCCCCAGGTTCCTTGGATCTCAAACAAACATATTAATTACTGGTAATCTTCATTACTCTAAATCAAGCTCTCCTCATCCCAGTCATAATGAATGAGGATAACTTGCCATAAGACAGCTCCTTTCCATGTCAGTTCGACCTATAACAAGTCCTACTTCTCTCTCGAGCATCCCAATAAATGCCCCTCCTCTTGCTAGCACATCCAGCTTTGTAAAGTAAAAAGTTATTTTACATGGGAGGGATGGTAAGGGATCAGATTCCGAGTGAGATGAGGAGAACTGAATTGGCCATAATGAGTGTTGCAGATAAGTAATAAGTTTATCTGAGTGCTCCTCATTCCAGTCATAATAGTGAGGGTATAAAAATGCCTCAAAGACACATGTACCATTTTCCGCCATAGATATTTATCTGCCTATTTCTTCCTTTTCTTTCCGTCTTTTTTTACATGCATACATAGGCCCAATTTAATAAGCCATCCTCATTTAACTGTAACCAGTAGTGGGACACAGAAGTGTTAGATATGGACCAGGTGTCTGCCATATATATCTCCTGTAGGATAATTTATTCTATGACTTGCAGCCTCGATTAGCAGGTAGGAGAGAGTATGTCAATTTGAGCCAAAAATGACAACGTTATATCAAATATAATGGCTATATTGCAGGAAGAAATAGAATGGATCGGTGCTTGCTCAAGTTCTTCTGGCTGACATATAGAGGAATGCCCCTAAAGAAGGACTTCTGTTTTACACGTAAACAGATGACTCTCTGAATTGGGATTGGAGAAAAGAGTAATCATGATCAAAATGAAGAATTGGGTGAGTGTCATTGATGTAAGCAGAATCCTTCCACTACAGGCAGGGGTTCATCTGCAGTGTGTGTCCATCTTTCTCCTTCAGTTCTCTTCTTTTTCTCAGCTGTTCCTTCCCATGCAAGTGTTTAACAGTGGTGGTGAAAAGTTTCTAACAGTGGATGTCCCTGCCTATTTCAGATATACCACATTAAATCTTCACTCCCAGATTGATACTTCCAGGGAGCAGCCCACAGGCTACCCAAGCCCAACCCCCTGATAAGTATTCTATGAACAATTGAAATGTCTGCTGGAAGAAACATTGCATCATTGCAACAGATCCTTTTCTCTGATCCAAGCTCTACCTATACATGTCTTGTTTCCTTGCTTTAAACTTACATAAAAACCTACAGCAATTGTAGGCAAATACATTATGTTATCCATTTGCCCTTGTAAGAGCTTCCTACCAAGAGATGTATTTTACTGCTTTATGCAAATTTCATTGCTACCCTTTACTCTGCCAGGAGAAGGGCAATATCCCAGAATGGGTCTGTAGTTCCAGGGTAACTTTGAACTTTGAACTGGCTACAAGAGTATTCAACTAACTCTGCAGCGTAGCTCCAAGCAGGTTCCAAGCATAACCTGCACAGAACCTCTTAACCCAGCTGTACTTGTTATTATTCGTTATTCTGTATATTTCTAAAGTGCAAACAATCGCTCCGAAAGGAGCATCCTGGCGCTGACTAAACAGTGTGCAAAAGGATTGAAAACAGAAGAAAACTATATAAAGGACATTACATAATCGTCAGAAAGAGAAAAAATCCACGTTTTGAGTTGTTTTCTAAATTGGGTTTCCTGAGTTAGGGTTCTAAGATGGTTGGGAATAGAATTCCACGCTTTACCAGATAAAGAAGACAAAGACTTGCCTCCTTTAGTCTTAAGTTTGAATTTTAACGGCTTGATCAAATTCTGACCTGAGGATCTTAAGGTCCTTACGAGACTATAATGTGCGAACCGTTTGATGAGATAAGTCGGGCCAATGCCATTGAATGCACGGAATGCTATAATTAAGATTTTAAACAGTATTCTTTTAGGGAGTGGTAACCAATGAAGGGTTTTAAGTGTGGCAGAGGCAGATGATCTCCTGGGTAACTTGAGAACAAGTCTAGCCGCCGCATGCTGCACACCTTGGAGTTTTCTGAGGGTATTTTTCTTTTTGACGCCTGCCATCAGGCTGTTACAATAATCAAGACGTGCAAGAATTAAGGCCACTGCCACTGCCTTTCTTGAGTCTATGGGAAGAAAATCAAAAAACTTTTTTAGTGACTGGATGATATTAAAGCAGCATCCTGCAACATTCCTGACATGTTGGTCGAAGGATAAATCGGCGTCAAATAAAACGCCAAGATTTCTCGCTGATGCAACTGATTGCGGTGGCGCAGGGATGTCCTCAGTCCACCATTTGCTGGGACAGAATTGGGGGTTTTTACCAATGGGCAGAATTTCCGTCTTGCTGGTGTTACATTTATGATGGTTTTGATCCATCCAACAGAAGACATCTCTTAAACACTTGTTAAAATTCAACTCAGCGTCTGTGGAATTGTTCTCCAAGGGGACAATCAGCTGAGTATCATCGCATATGATGTTACTAATATGCCGTATGACTCAATTAAGGAGATGAGGGGGACCATGTATATATTGAACAATAGAGGGCTCAAGATTGAGCCCTGTGGGACTCCAGAATGTACCTTCTTCTCCTTAGAGAGAAAAGTGCCCAAAGAGATGGTCTGGGACCTGTCAGCCAGGAAGGAGATTATCCAATCCAATGCAACGCCCGTGATTCCTATATCCCTAAGTCTATTAATCAATAGGGAGTGGGAGATAGTATCGAACGCCGCCGTAAGATCTAATAAGATCAGGACGGCGTTCTTACCCTGATCTTGTAATAGCTTTATTGAATCCGTAAGTTCAATCAGGGCAGATTCCGTGGAATGGTATGAACGGAAACCCGATTGCAGAGGATGGAGGATTTGATGGGTGTCTACGTAATTTTTTAATTCTTTATGGACCATTTGTTCAGTGATCTTTCCCAGAACGGGGAGGAGTGAGATCGGGCGCAAATTAGCAAGGTCTGTAGGGGATTTGTTTACTTTTTTCATGAGAGGTCTCACGATTGCATGCTTCCACTCACTAGGCACAACGCCTGTGCTCAGGGAGGCATTTACAATCTCATTTATGATGGGATTAACAACCTCAATTGCTTGATGGAGGATTCTCGGTGGACATGAATCTGAGGGGGCACCCGATTTGCATGACATGATTGCCTCACGTGTCTGGAGAAACGTAACCGGAGTGAAAGTTCTGAAACAGCCCTTCAGGTTTTTTCCACAATCCGGTGGGGTGGCAAGCAAAGCTTGACATGGAGCTTGGAAGTCCTTTTGTATTTGTGAAATTTTTTCTTCAAAGAAGTCCGCAATCTGATTGCAGAATTCTAAAGAAGGTGGGATTTCTGGTTGTAGGGCCCTAGGATGGGTGAATGACTTGACGATGGAGAATAACTTTTTTTGCTTTTGTTTGGCTGTATTAATAGCATTAATATAAAAGTTCTTCTTAGCTATTTTGATCGCCATGAGGTAGATTTTTCTCTGCTGGGTATACAGGCTTCTTTCTATCAGGTCATAAGTTTTTCGCCAGTTACGATATTTTTTTCTGCATAATAAATGCAGTTCTGCTAGTTCAGATGTGAACCAAGGGGCATTAATCTTCCCTTTTTTCCCTTTACCTTGAGGGCGATTTTGTGGGATTCTGTCCTTAATCTCCTGTCGCATCCACATATGGAAGCATTTGGAGCCCTGGGCAGCATCACCAGGCATGATGGAAATAAGTGGAGCAGCGTTAGGGTGCAGCTTCAAATTAGCCTCTATTCGAGTCCAGTTAACATGGCTCCCTAACTTATGCGTCAGTTTGACTGGAGGTTGGGGCTGTGAGAGCTTGATGTGAAAGGGAACCAAAAAATGGTCTGACCAAATCTGCGGGACTGGGGACTGAGTCTCTAAAAGGGGAAAATTAGAGCATATTCCGTCCAAGGTATGACCGGCTTGATGCGTGGGCTGTGTGACTTTTTGTTGAAGGTCAAAAATATCCAAAGTTTGGAGAAAATTCAGAGCCTGTGTGTCAGATGTGGATTCCAAATGTAAATTAAAATCACCCAAAAATGTGAAGTGTGGGTAGCGAACTAAGAATTGTCCTAAAGAGTCACTTAATGAGTCTAAAAATGACAGGGCACTACCTGGAGGGCGATAAATCAAGCCGCCTGAAAAGGAAGATGAATCATTTAGTTTGATAGAAAAGCCCAGACCTTCAACCCCTAAAGGGAGCTAAAGAAAAGGTATGACATTTAATATGGCTTTTGAGCACTACCGCTATTCCACCTCCTTTTCCTTTCATTCTATCCTGTCGAAAGATAGTGTAGCCAGGTGGAAGGGCAGCTGCTACGTCAGGGTTGCTGGACTCTGTCAGCCAAGTCTCTGTTATAAAAAGACAATCCAAATTAGAGTCTACAATAAGATAATTTAGATCCTGACTGTGGCAGCCCATAGAGCGGGAGTTTATTAGCCCCCCCCCTAAAATATGACGTTGTCGTGGTAATATTACATGGGGGGGATTGTATCTTAACTGCAGCCCATGGGGAGGACCACAGACAGGATCTACACGAAAAGGGTCCTCTGATTTTAGCCATGTCAATCCTACAAGGACAACCCATGGGCATAGTGAGGTTCATAAGCTTACTTACCTGATAGAAACAGGCAGATTGCGATTGAACAGCCCCCCCTGCACCTGTCGCGGACTTGGCGCGGACGGGCGCAGACGGGCTTTCCTTTGGCACGCCTTCGGCGCGCCATTGTCACGCCTTCGGCGCGCCATTGTCACGCCCGCTGCGCGGATGGGATCTGTTACTGTTCATATACTGGTGGAGGAGTGTGGGAGGCGTCGCAAGACTGGAGCGCTCCCCTTGTTCCAACCCAAGATGGCGGCCATCCCTGTGTCCAATCGCGTCAGCTGCCAATCGCTGCGCGTGGACCAGGGTTCTAGGTGCTGCCAGGGCAGGAAGAAGCGTAAGTAAAAAGGGAAATTAAATCTTCCCAGAAATGAGCGAAGCAAATAAAATACAATCTAAGCAGTTTTAAAAGTAATTGCCTAACCCCCGGCTTTCCGCCTCAGGGGAGTAATGTAGAGCACACTGAATATGTGCGCGCGAGGAGGAGTGCCTGTTTTATACCTGGGAGGGCGGGAGGCGTCGCAAAACTGGAGCGCTCCCCTTGTTCCAACCCAAGATGGCGGCCGTCCCTGTGTCCAATCGCGTCAGCTGCCAATCGCTGCGCGTGGACCAGGGTTCTAGGTGCTGCGAGGGCAGGAAGAAGCGTAAGTAAAAAGGGAAATTAAATCTTCCCAGAAATGAGCGACGCAAATAAAATACAATCTAAGCAGTTTTAAAAGTAATTGCCTAACCCCCGGCTTTCCGCCTCAGGGGAGTAATGTAGAGCACACTGAATATGTGCGCACGAGGAGGAGTGCCTGTTTTATACCTGGGAGGGTGGGAGGCGTCGCAAGACTGGAGCGCTCCCCTTGTTCCAACCCAAGATGGCGGCCGTCCCTGTGTCCAATCGCGTCAGCTGCCAATCGCTGCGCGTGGACCAGGGTTCTAGGTGCTGCGAGGGCAGGAAGAAGCGTAAGTAAAAAGGGAAATTAACTCTTCCCAGAAATGAGCGACGCAAATAAAATACAATCTAAGCAGTTTTAAAAGTAATTGCCTAACCCCCGGCTTTCCGCCTCAGGGGAGTAATGTAGAGCACACTGAATATGTGTGTGCGAGGAGGAGTGCCTGTTTTATACCTGGGAGGGCGGGAGGCGTCGCAAGACTGGAGCGCTCACCTTGTTCCAACCCAAGATGGCGGCCGTCCCTGTGTCCAATCGCGTCAGCTGCCAATCGCTGCGCGTGGACGTGGGTTCTAGTTGCTGCGAGGGCAGGAAGAAGCATAAGTAAAAAGGGAAATTAAAGCTTCCCAGAAATGAGCGACGCAAATAAAATACAATCTAAGCAGTTTTAAAAGTAATTGCCTAACCCCCGGCTTTCCGCCTCAGGGGAGTAATGTAGAGCACACTGAATATGTGCGTGCGAGGAGGAGTGCCTGTTTTATACCTGGGAGGGCGGGAGGCGTCGCAAGACTGGAGCGCTCCCGTTGTTCCAACCCAAGATGGCGACCGTCCCTGTGTCCAATCGCGTCAGCTGCCAATCGCTGCGCGTGGACCAGGGTTCTAGGTGCTGCGAGGGCAGGAAGAAGCATAAGTAAAAAGGGAAATTAAATCTTCCCAGAAATGAGCGACGCAAATAAAATACAATCTAAGCAGTTTTAAAAGTAATGGCCTAACCCCCGGCTTTCCGCCTCAGGGGAGTAATGTAGAGCACACTGAATATGTGCACGCGAGGAGGAGTGCCTGTTTTGTACCTGGGAGGGCGGGAGGCGTCGCAAGACTGGAGCGCTCCCCTTGTTCCAACCCAAGATGGCGGCCGCCCCTGTGTCCAATCGCGTCAGCTGCCAATCGCTGCGCGTGGACCAGGGTTCTAGGTGCTGCGAGGGCAGGAAGAAGCGTAAGTAAAAAGGGAAATTAAATCTTCCCAGAAATGAGCGACGCAAATAAAATACAATCTAAGCAGTTTTAAAAGTAATTGCCTAACCCCCGGCTTTCCGCCTCAGGGGAGTAATGTAGAGCACACTGACCATCTTTTAAAAGGTGGGCACTGGACATTAAAACTCAAATCAATTTGTATCAGAGAGCTTACAGTGAACGATACTCCATTAGGGAATCCACCAGCAGTAGAGGTCAAAAACCAGATGTCCAGGCTGGAGATTCTCACATAGTCTACTTCCTTCTAGATGCATGAATATAATTATACTTTATTGTCAGAAGGGAAAGTGAAGGCACTAGCTAAGTTGAAGTAAATGAGCACCAGAACAATGTCCTGACAGCATAAAAAATGTATAAGCAACAGAGTTATTAGTTTGGGATTACTTTGTCTCAAAAACGTTTTTGAC
The DNA here is from genome assembly GCF_964261635.1 of Lissotriton helveticus. NCBI lineage: Eukaryota > Metazoa > Chordata > Amphibia > Caudata > Salamandridae > Lissotriton > Lissotriton helveticus. The sequence goes on along the minus strand of NC_136065.1, from coordinate 712,390,151 downwards.
AATGGGAACCTGCATCTCCAATTAGGTATCATATGGCACTAAAATATTAAAATGTCACTGGTCTGCAGGGTAGTACTAACCTCCACAGAAGTACCTAGAACTAGTGACTCTTAGTGAGACAAGAAGCGGTTGTAAATAGGTCATATGGACATAAGTCAATGTAAGAAATGTGTTCTTGAATTTTAAGATGATGTAAGAAATTGGGGAAGCCCCACTCAAGCAACAGCCACAATCTGTGGTGAACACTAAAAGTCACAAAATCAACCTGTTTTTAACCCTCTGGTAGTCTGACACAAAGCAGTAAGGCTTAACATAGAGACAATGTGTTAAGTACTTATGAAACAGTAATACAGTGAAAACTCAACCCAAAAGAAATCTCACACCAAGTTTGACATATAAAGTAAATTATAATAAATAAAATGATACCAAAACAAAATAAATCCAATCAGTACAAACTGAGGTATGATTTTTTTAAAAGGTTTTGTGACACCAAAAGGACAAAACGCCCACTGATGGTATCTGGTGACGGGAGACCAGTACAATCTCACAAGTTAAGAGCAACTGCAATGGAGCACTGGTCAGAAACAGTGACCAGTTCCCCCCCCCCACATCAGGAGTTAGTTTTGGATTTAGAAGAAATTCTGAAGATTTCCTGGAGTAGGGAGAGTCCTCAGTGGGGCCCGACAGCTTGCTGTAACCGAGAAGAGGTTGTCCATGATGGGGAAGCGCCAGACGAAGTGTCGGTAAAGCTGTTAACGATGGCAGGAAAAGCTGGATTTTCAAGCCGAAGAGGTCACCATCTTCAATGGGGTGCTATTTACTTTCGAGCATGGTGAAGATTTCTATCTTAGGACTTAGAAGTTTTTCTGTAGCTCACAATCACCAACAAGGGCTGGGAGGAGAATCCCTGGGTTGATCCTGGAGTCCATCAAAAAGCATTGTGTCGCGACCCGGGCAGATGGTAACGAAACAAGACCAGCAACAAAAAAGCTGGAGGGGGCTATCAGAAAAGTTGGCAAATCCTGCATCAAAATTGGTGAAAAGCTAACCTGCTTAGAAGAGAGAGCTTCAGTGGCTGAAGCATATATCATCAAGGTTAAGGAGCAAATTGAGGCACAGGATGCCTAACTTTCGAACATGATGTGGAAGCTTGAAGAGTTTGAAAACCATCAGAGATGGAACAACATCTGCTTTCTTAGGATTGAGGAAGGGTTGGAGGGAGAACTTTTATGCTGGACCTACTGAAAAATGCATTTCCCTAACTGTCAGAATGGAATTGGGACTTAGCAGAGGGTGCACGGGTTTCCCATGAACCTACATAACTATGGCAATTGCAAGAACAAGGGGGAACAGAGGAAACCTCGAGCAAAACATTTTTATTGTGGGAGGGTCATTTTTGGTTGAGGCAAGATAAATTTGAGAAAGCCCGGCCTGAGGGTAGAAGGAAGTATAGGGATTCCCCTTTCTTTGTTCGTCCAGATTTATGTCACACAGCAGTGGAACACAGATGCAGCCTCTGACAGTTAATTGAGCCTTTTCAGGATGCAGGGTTTGAAGCCTACCTATTGACTCTGGCTTGGGTGAAAACTCTGGCAAGGGCACAATCAGGTTTTTGCCTTCAGAGGTTTAAGCATGAGAATATTTGGGTAAATTATTGGCTGACAAGGCTATTAGATAGTCCAGTGTACCTTCTTGGATAAAACCCCTGGCTATCCCTAGGGACTGTTAAATGTATGTTATAAATAGAAGTTGGCCCCAGGGCTATATTAGGTATGCAAGCGATACAATGTTTGATACCATGCAAGATTGGTCTCTGTTCTCTGAGTACTTTTTATCTTTAGTTTTTTTTCTCTCTGGTGGGGGTGTGGTTGAGGTGGGGGGGGTCTGCACCACTTTTTTTCAGTCACCTTCATACAGACCCTGGTGGTCTGGCTGCCTCTAAAGGATGGAGAGGAAAGGGGGTTGTGGGATGGGAAGGATTGTTGGCACTGGGGGGTAGGGTGGGAGAGGTCTTTAATGTATTGGTGAAACAGCAAGTATGTACATGGATTAGACAGCTAAAAAAAACAAGGATAGCAAGATTTAAATTCCAAGATAGATCAGTCAAGAATGTGGTTGGGTCACAGGTCCCTTATGGGTAAGAGTGCGTGTAAGATCGAACATGTAGGTGGTGAGCAATATCAGGGGGATGACTAAACTGTGTATTGCATCTGTAAATATCTGTGGGTTGAACGGTATTGCTAAACAGAGAAGGATTCAAGAGGACACAAAAATGTTTGAAGCAGATATTTACTGTCTTCAAGAAACCCATGTGACCTGGAGGGATAAAGCCATGTTGTAAACATTGGCATTGAAAGTTCTCTGTTATACGTCTCAGGAGACGAGAACTAAGGGGGTGGCAGTCTTAGTGAAAGGGAATACCATCATCAGCGGGCGTAAGGCTGTGGATAAACACAGAAGATTTGTGATGGTGGAGTGCAAGTACGGTTTGGGGTCTTTTACACTTTGTTCACTTTACGCACCTATTTTAGATGACCCCACACTGTTTAACTTCTTAGCAACAGAACTTACTACCTGGCCAGCCCCATATGTCTTATGTGGGGACTTCAATTTGAATGGACTAAAGGGAGAGTCAGGTGGAAATTAAGTATTCGGGCCACAGGCCTTTAAATCCCTCCAATATCCTTTAACTGAAATTGAGTTTATTTGTATTTGGGCTCATTTTAAACCATCTGATACTGGGTTTATGTATTACTGGGCTCCTCATGGAACATTTGAAAGACTGGACAACTTTTTAATATCACCCTCGTTGGCTGGGGGCATGGATAGAGCACCATCCTAGACTAATGTCAGACCATGACCCTCTTGTTTTAGAGCTGTCTCTTGAGGGACTGCAGAGGTCAGTCAGAAATTGTCCTTCAAGAAAGCTTTCTGTATGACTCAGAGTATATAAAGCATATGAAGAGCTGGATACCAGAATTATTTTAAGACAATAAGGGCAGCTCTCCCCCAGGTGTTGTTTGGGACGCATTCAAAGCCGATGTAAGAGGGGAAACCCTAAGGTCCAGCATTATGAAACAGAAGCTCACTCAACTCCGGCTGTATCAAAAGCTAGTGGAGGCAGAGGCATACCTGGCAGAGGCTGTGTCTTCTGGCCCTGCTTTGAATCATATACCTATAATCAGGTCACGGCTGAATTAGTTTATGGCTAATAAGATGGCTGGGATTTATGTCGCTAGAAAACAAGAATGTTATGAGTAGTAGATCTGGAAACCATGAAAGTTTATTAGAACATTAGCAAACTTACAAACTCAAATCATTAAGGGAAGATTCTGTGACATGCTAAACTGAGAGGAAATTGGGAAATTCGTGAGAGAATTCAAACAGGAGATATCAGCAAGTAAAGCCTCTAGAAGGTAGAATCAGAGATTCAGTCAAGTAAATGAGAATGGATGTGCTCAGGAGTCTAACTCTATGAGCAGGAGTAAATTTGAAAGACTAGTCTTGAGAGAGTGAGAAGGGGCTTCTGAATCTAACTAGCTCAGCACCACACACTGAAAATAAATTTCGCAACAGTATGCATCACTCCCAATGGTTTGTAGAAAGAGGAGACCAGTCAGGATCGAACATTTCATCATATTGGGGAGGTCATCTCTCTTCCCTGCTATTACACAATGGAAGTTTTTTGTTGCGCAGCCTTCAAGAGATATCTCAAATAAGGTGATTGACCTGTCCTTAGCACCTGTGCAGAAATTCTTTATTCACTCTCCGTGGAACACATACAGAGAAACAATTCCCACAGAAACCAAAACATTTTGTAACTTTCAAAGTAACATAAATCACTGCAGCTTTGCCTCCTGAAATGAAAGAAAGGAAAATACTCATCAAACACTGAACATTTTGTACTCAAACTGAGACCTGCATTAACCATGGCTAACTTAAAAGTGACAATCACACTATATGTATATATATAGTGCAGGGTAGTGTATGTTATGGAAAGCATGAAATAGTGACAGAGCGTCACCATATGTATAATGTTTACCACACCCAGATGTAAAAAAACAGGGGCTCAACTCTGCACTGAGCTGACGCGGTCACCACTGACGACATTAGGGAGGAAACTTGCGTATTTTGGGAAGTGATTGAGAGACGTTAGTATGGTGGCTAGTATCTCATTACAGAAGCATTTTGGAGGTTAATAACACTCTAAGGTACACTATATTCAGGAAAAAAGAAATGCACAAGATAAACTGAAAAGCACTATACCTGGACTAGTAAAATATTTATTCATCTTTTGTGGTGCAAAATCTCCTTTAGTCTACTACAGTTAAAACATTCCAAACTGAATTTTGTTTTGTTATTATTTGTGTGTTGTGCTAGAAAATGCTATATGAATTGCTTTAAAAGGAAAACGCCCTACGTTACATCATTATATTTTACTTTAACACACCATACTTTCAATTTCACAATGAAGTCTATGAGAAGCTCAGGTAATTATATAATTATCCTTCCTTTGAAATGTAATGGAAAGGTCCGTATGTGACCAACATTTGAGCATATATTCAAATAATGAGCATGGCAACTGATTCTTGATTACATTTTGTATCTTTGGAAATTTACACTTACACATAGAGCCCTGAAATGCTTGCCTCCCTGTCTTTATATTGTGGTGAATTTTAATTTCAACCGCCCTTGTTCTTGATCATTGATGCACTCTAAGATTTAATAAGCATATTTTACTTTGTATTTTCCAAGGTGTGCAAGTATGATTATGTTGAAATTCGGAGTGGCCTTTCATCAGATTCTAAACTCCATGGAAAGTTTTGTGGCTCTGAAAGGCCTGAAGTAGTAACGTCACAGAACAACAATATGAGAGTCGAGTTCAAATCTGACAACACTGTTTCAAAAAAGGGATTTAAGGCACTATTCTTTTCAGGTATGTCAACATTCAGAGATATTTTTGTAGTTAAATGTCAGGTATTTTTTAATTACAATGTATGGTAGGTGTGCATTAAAATGCATTTACTCTTTCAATTTTTGTTGTGTGGGAACCAGATCATTGTACAATAAAATTATAAGGTACATCATGGTTAGCAGTCATGATGACCAGAATCCGTAGTCAGTATTTTTTGACCCTTGTCTAAACCTTTGTCAGAATTTCAAAGTGTATGATATTTACCAAGCCCAGTAATTATCAGGCAATGATTCATCCCTACCAGCCCAAAAGATCCTTAAGATCAGAGAAGTGGAGGTTGCCTGTTTTCGTATAATGCTGCCAACACTTGGAATCACATTCCCCTCCAAATTCGTTCTCAAGTAAGCCACATGAACTTCCGTAAACAGCTAAAAACCGTCTTCTTTCCCTGATATGTTCTGAATCTGGTATTTTTGTAACTCTCAGCGCTGGGGTGCCTTTGGGTAACCAGGTGCTCTACAAGTGTTACCTCATTCATGTTTCATCCTACATTAAAGTTCGGCATGTCAAACCTTACGAAAAGGAACAGTGGAAAACAGTTTGGTCTTCACCATAACATGTATAGTTTTTTGCTGTAAGTGCCAAAATCTGCATGTAATTCCTCAAAAACTCAGAATAAGTGCTGTTTATGGCACAAGAAAAATTCAAAACGTGGGGAGTTGGACTTTGTTGGGTGTGATGAATAGCATCTACTCCCCGAAAACACTCATAATCAGGACCATAGCACAGCAACAAAAAATTGAAAAAGCCAGAGTAATTTGTGCAGCAGATGTTTCATGAAAAGAACCAGGAATCTACAATTTCAAGCAGTTATTGCTTAGGAGGCCTGGTTTTGGATCTTCTGGGTGATGATGACATGTGAAGTTTTCTACAGCACTGCATGCATGGTAAGGTAGTTCATCTGGCAGCTAGTTATTTGGGTAGCATGAGGTTGTTACAATGGAGATGTAATTTTCTCTTCTATCAAATCCGTCCTTTGCTTATGATTTAGGCGTGCACATGGGCAGAAATTGCTCATCATTGTATATTAAGATGAGCACCTATAACCTGCCGTTGACAAATGCACAATGAATGATCTTGGTAATGGAGAGATTGAAATGTGGGTAATGATAAAATATTAGGGTATATATTGGACTTCATATGTGTGATCAAAATGGTTAAGAGGCAGACCTATTGTTTTTAATTTGGCATGTTCAAGTTTGGAATTAATAAAGTGACACTTTTTTCAATGTGAATGTCAGAGATCACTTAGGCAAGAACCTTCAAAGTCCACTTCATGAAAGCTGTTACATTGAAAGAACTTCTCTGATTTAGGGTTTTTGTCTTAGATCCTAATAAAGATATTTGATGGTTATCTTTAGACGGGCACGCAGTGGATCTATACATCTGTCTATATATGTCTGTGGGGAACTCCAGGAGGAGTTGGGTGTGGCAGAAGCACAAAAGCAGGACCTCTATCACACTCACATTGAGCTTTAGAGCACTCTTTCCTACTCAGTTCTCTATGAAGGAGTGTTTTATTGGCAATGCACAGAATGAATACTAGATATCATTGACTCTGAAATAGACTGATCTATTATTGCTGTAGGAATTAATCGAAGTGCATCATGTTCTTGAATAGGTATTCAACCTCAAAGTTCTTATTTCTTGTTACATTTCTCGGCCTAAGTGGAAAGTACATGCCCAAAATTGGATCCCATCCTTGCTATACCACCAGTTTCAAGCTAGCCTGGCTGATGAGGGTTTATTCCCCGAAATTCATCCCATGATGTTTGTTTCCAGTCTGGTGAGGATCTGGCCTTGCAGTTCGGGCTGGACTGTTCCCATGGGGAGGAGGGTAAAGGCTGATTTGCATATGACTAGATCCAAATTGGATTGGTGTGGCGAGCAATGAAACAATGGATTTAACCTAGATCTGTGACTGGAGGTAAATGTCTGATTTTTTCAGCATTCCGTCCATCTTCTGTTCCTTTTGCATTTACCTCAAAGTCACAGGCTTTGGTTCTGGGCTTGTGCACTAAGATGGTGTACATTCATTTCCTTCCTAAAAAAGCTGCAGAAAGGTCAGTGGGTATCCTCCTTCTTTGCACATTGTAGGAGCAACATCCTCTGCTCTTTTTCACATTACTCTTGTCTCCCCTTCAATTCACTCTTTACTGACTCATCTTATCAGTAAGGAGGAGTGAACATTGACTCTTCCAAACCACATTATTTACCCTCTCCCCAATAATGGCCATGCTGCTTTCCTTGCATCTGTTGCATCCTCTGTGGAAATTTGCCTCCAGACCAACAGTAGAATTGAGATTCTTTTGTGTGTGGTGGAAAAGTATGGAACAAACGTTGCCGCCTCTGAGCTCAGGCCAAAAGAATCAGTATGTTGTCCCAGAATATTAGGCTAGTCTCCTTCAATCATCAATCAACAGAACAGCAGGAATAGTTTTAGGATTTAAGTTTCAAAGTTGGACAAAAAATGATGGTGGTTCTGGATGTTTTTTAATGGGGGCTGTTCATTGCATCGGATGCTTTTTGGGCATCTTCTGTTATAAATAGCATTTTGGAGGTAAGAACTGTGGAAGGTCCTGCATTCTTTTACATGTGTGACTAATACATTTGATCTTTATGGTTCACCTTGTTGGCATGCTGCAATATTCTATACCAAGTACGCTTTTTAATGCAAATGAAAATCACTTTTGCCACTGTTTGCCTAAGTGAGCAGTAATGTGCCTGTGTGCCTGAAGACCTTTACTTGAAGTACTTTAGAAATCTGTATTAAACTGTAATTATAATCTCTCAGTAAACACCCTAGTTTGTAAAAACCCACATTTGATGTTAGCAAAGTATGGCAAATAAAATGTTACCATGTTTATATGAATGCCCACACAGTCATCTAGTTTCAGAATATCTTGTTATTTTAAAAATTTGAAGTAAACCATTTATCACTAAATTCAAAATGTAGTGCTACTAATCTAACATAATCAGAATCTTGCTCTTGGATGACTTCTAACTGCCCACAGCTGCCTTACTGAGGATTTTGCCAGTCACTTAGACTTTATCATAATGGATGTTCCTGGCCTTATTTTTGAGTTTGAGAAAAAGACTTATCTCAGAAGAGACATCATAAATAAATACAAAATTCAAAAACAAGTAAGATTTGAGAAGTAGTACATTAGAAAAACATAAAATATAAGCAAGTAAAAGTTATGCATAAAGTTATGACAATAAATCCGTTTGTGAACTCGCAAAAAAAGAGGAAGACAAAAAGAAAGACAATAAAAGTAAAGAATTGAAATAAATAGGGGAAATAAGGGAATATGGTAAGCTTAATATGATGGCAAGTATATCAAATGCATAAGAAAATTTGTAGGAAGAAAACAAAGTTAATAGAACAACATCTTTAATTTGTTATTTACTGTATATATTTTATGAGATGTATTCCTGTATGTGTTTTATGAGGCAAATCCCTGAATTAAACATTATTGGATTTAATTGATAACATCATAATTAATATTCCACAAAGTGAAGAACATTTGCAAAATGAAAAGGAGTAACAGTAGTAATATGTAAGATATATATTCACTATAAATAACATTTAAAGGGGGGTTTGAGAACCTCTTTGAAAGCTGATTGATGTAGCGTAGAAAATGTAGCTGATGAATAAATAAAAATAGTTTCAGGTGAGCAGGGTTGCTTTCATTTGATGGTGAGTGAGATAGGATTTACAGATGCTCTGTCAAACCAATGATTGTAACATACACTATACCACCATGCATTTAAAAGAGATATTTGAGGAGTTTTTCCAATTCTTACTTGTTTGTTGGAAAGCAACTCTGAATATCAAATCCGTAACAATAACATCGAAACTTTTTTAGTCATTAGAAAGACCACCCAAAACATTTTACTATAACTAAAGGGACTTTTTACACACAAAATATTGTTCACTTTTAGCCAGAATCTTACGTGTGTTGACGAGTACATCATACATGTTTCCAATGAGATTAATTGAACATTGCAACAACAACAACAAGAGGTTTGAACAGTAATATGAACTTTATTTAATATTTCTGGGCTTATCATAAATCTGGTATGAATACAAAATAGAGTTTGGGGTGTGTTAGAGTGGGAGGATTTCAGAATGCTGAGCCAAATTTTATTCCATAAATTATTTGTCCAGGAAACAATTGGGTGCTTTTCCCATTCCAGTTCAACATCAGATTTATATGTCATGTTAAGAGAAGGATGAGAGCATTTGTGAAAAATTGAGGCTTTTGGAAGTAAAAATAGTATTTGTAGGAGATGAGTATTCTGTATGTCACTGGAAGAATTTCAGTGTAACCTGTCAAATGTGCCTGAGACAATTCAATTAGAGGTTTTAACTTCATTAGTTTAGGAAGGTCGTGGGTTAAAAAGGTGCTGAGTTTCCTGAAAGATACAGTGTTATTTTGAAAGAGGTGGCTTACATATGGGAAACAGTTTTTCTTGCAAGACTCTCCATAATGGTTCTATTATTACATTTGATGATATTTTTATGATTCCTTCTTCACAAGGTGAGAAAATTCAATTGAGGCTAATAATCTAAATGCATTTTTAAATTAGGAAGGGGCATAGAAATGGATTTTTTTGTGAAAGATAGATATTCCCTGAATAACCGTGGACATTTAAAATGGCTTTTCAGAGCAACTCAAAGGGGAGTATAATCTATGTTATTACCAATGAGAGGTTTATTTTCAAATGAAAGCATTGTGATGGGATTGAAGGTGAGGAAAGTTAACCCTACCGACTTGTTTATTCTGTTTTACTTTAAGAAGAGAAATACAGGGTTTCTTATTGTTCCATAAAAATGATGAGAGGAGAGAGTATGTTTTCTTAAAGAAATGTTTTGGAATGCTACTGGCAATGGTCAATAGTGTATAGAGAATAATAGTACAGAACATTATCCTGATAGCCTTTACTTACTCCCAAGATAACACCAGAGGATTCCATCTAGAGATTAGGGAAGATATGTTGTTAATGATTTCATTAAGATTTACTTTAACAGTTTCTATAATAGAGTTAATAAACCAGAGGCCTAAGTACTTAATTTTATGTGTTTTTCCAAGTAAAGTCGAATAAAGTGAAATCTGCCTTCAAACACAATCGGTAAAGTGGAAAAGTTTCACATTTATTAGAGTTGAATTTATAATAAAAAACAACAGAAACATTAACTTTCTCTATAAACGTTGATAAAGAGGACTCATAGTTTGGCATATATAATAGCATCTCATCAGCATAGACAGAAACCTTGATTTATTGATCACCATATTGAAATCCTTGTATGTACCTGTTATCTTATATAGAAGAGGAAAGGTTCTAGAGCAGTGACAAGAAGCAGAGGTAATAGAGGACAACCCTGTCCAATTCCTCAATGAAGTCTAAAGGGGAAGGAAACCAACTTATTAACAAAAATGGAAGCATTGTCGGATTAATAAAATAGTGAAATTAAATTGATCATTTTGCAACTAAATTCAGCTGGGGGCTCAGTTGTTCCAGTGCCCCAGCGGTGTCGTAAGGTCGTCCCCACTGCGCAAAGTAAAAGGAATTTTCCTGAGGGCAGCTCAAACGTCTCCGTCAGTTTGGCAAGTCATAGCAATTCGCCATCTCTATAAAGGTCACCTACTCGGGATACGCCAAAAGATGTCCATCATAGTACTGCCCCTAATGCACCCATCTTATTTATCTCCATCAAGGCCCACAAATGCAAGGATGGAGAATATGGTAGAAGGGTATGAGTGTACTGTAGGCTGCGTTACCAGTAATGCCGAACAGCCTGTAGTTCTCTAGGTCCCCCTGCAACAGGTCATCTAGGTATGAATAAGATTTGTAGGAGGACATCGAGGCCAGGTGTCCCCTTAGGAACTGTACCCTTAGGTTGCAAACATAGATGCAACCACAGATAAAACCACTGGGTATGGGCCGCCAGATAATAAGTGTCAAAATCAGGTGCCACTAGTCCCCCATCCGTCTTGGGCCTGCGCAGTTAAGACATCACCACCTTTCGCCTGCCCACCCCCTAGGTAAACTCCACGAGGAGTGAATCTATCTCCGTAAACAGTCTGCAGGAGATTACTATTGGCAGTGTGGAAATTAAGTAAAACAGGCGAGAAGTGACACCATTTTCACAACCACCAGTTGTCCCGCCACAGACAAGGGGAGAGTTCTCCGAGATCCCACGCTAGCTCGAATGCCCTAATAGCTGCTCCAATGTTGCCCTCCAGGATGTCCCTGGGGTCATGATATATTTGGACTTCCAGTAATTTCATACAGGTGCAGTCCTGTGTGAGGCTTTTGCAACTCCCCGGGTTCAAGCATAAATTTGCATAAGGGAAAGGCGAGCGATTTTTGCTAGTTGATGCAATGGTCAGATATATTGCCAAATCTATCTAAAAGTGAGATAGCTCCTGGGAGGTCCCTCACTGCATCGGCCAGAAAAAGAAGCATTTCATCTGCGTACAGTGCAATATTGTGGGAGGCACTGTGTTGGTATAATCCTTGCTAGGATGTCCCCATATGTGCTCTACTTGACATGTGTCGAACAACGGGGAAGAGAGGAGGCAGCCTTGCCTGGTACCCATCTCCACTATATAGCAATTGGAGATCACCCTGTCAGTCAGCTCTCACACTGATGGGTCCATGTAAAGGAGCCTAGTCCAATTAACAAATCCAAGTCTCTGTCCCATCTTGCCCATCTCCTAATACAGGTAGTCCCTTTGTAGGCTATCAAATGCCTTTTCTATTTCAAACAAAGCTATTACTCCTTCTCTCTTTGCAGGACATATAGTATCCATAATGGGAGAGCTGTGTTGCGCTCTGAAATAAATCCAGTTTGGTCAGGATGGATGAGTTTAGACGTGGGCGAGACGTAGGAAGCCAATATGTGACTCAAAAGTTTGTAGTGCGTATTGAACATTGAGAGCCCTGGTAACCCTTTACGCCTTGATGGGACTGTCCCAGTTTCAAAGTGGGATCACCTGTGCTCGCTCATAGTAGTTAGCAGTCGACAATGTCTCGGGAGGCAGTGAATACGTCTACGAGCCTGGGAGCTCAGTCCTCTACTTATGTGGCACAAAACTTCACGGGGAGGCTGACCAATCCAGGTACCTTTTTCTGGGCCATAGTTTTGATGGTAGCCCGCACCGCCTATAGGGTGATGGGGCTTCACAGTTCCTCTGCGTCATATGTACCCAGGCCCGTTAATTCCACCCACCCCCAGAAAGGCCGCCACAGTCTCCCTCAATTGTTCATGGGGCCGTATAAGGCAGTATATTATTCCTTGAACCTACTATTTATTTTGTTCTGTTCATAAATGCTCTCTCCCTAGTCAGAGTGCACCTCCATAATCAGGGAACCTCTAAAGGTGGGGTTGTCCTGCCAAGCTAGCAATGTTCCCACCCTTTCTCGCTCTGCTTGTGCCCGGATCATATATTCCAGATGGTCAAAGCACCTAACCCGTTCCAGGTACCCTGCTACCTGTTCTTTTGCTTCCACAAGTTGCTGCTGTAATCCCGGGTCTCCGGAACAGTCCCGCTCCTGGACCCTCATAGTGTTCACATGGGTTTCAACTTCCCGTATCAATCAGGGTCTGTCGGACCCCCCACTACCTCAGCAATGTATTTGCCCTTTACCACAGTTTTAAAAGCATCCTATTCAATTAGAGGTGAAGTCGCCAAGTGTGCGTGCTCTTCGAAATAGTTCTTAATGGCCTCTCCTATGGAGTGGTGGAACACATGGTCGTCTGGTGCTTCCACGTGCAAGCACCAGTCTGGAATACAGGAACGTTTCTTATGTCAGTCCAATGCACTTAGTATCAGGTTGTATTCAGAAACCATGCGGCAGAGGTATTCCACACGTCGCACCATACTGTGTACCCCCGGGGAGAATAAGGAAGCATCTAACCTGACATGCAGGTCATGCATGCCTGAGAAGAAGGAAAAGTCCCAAAGTCCGGTGTGCAGACTTCTCCAGGAATCTATCAATTCCCCCTTTTGCTGCAGTCTCGAAATGTATGTGCCAGTCGTATCATAGTGGAGTCACCTAAGGGAGACTGCGATTGATCGAGGGCAAGGTCAGCCACACTATTATAGTCCCCAACTATGATAATGGGTTGAGTTAGGTGTAGGGCTAGGTTGTGGGACAGTCCACTGAAAAATCCCCCCATATCTGTGTAGGGGCATAGAGCCCTACAATAGACAGTGCTCGGTCTGCCAATCTACCTGTTAAGAGGACATATCTCCCATTTGGATCTATGCGTTCGCTCGTTTTTTGGAACAGGACTCCAGGGCGTTTAGAGATTATGACCACCCACACAAAAGCAGAATGCGTTGTGACATTAATTCGGCCCATCCAGTGCATCCTTCTCCGGACCAGTCAAAAGGGTTTCCTGCAGTATAGCTATATGAGCTTCTTGCCCTTTAAGCGTAACATTTGTGGTGTTTCGCCACCGTATTCAGTCCCCTGAGGTTCCAACGGACGAAAGTGTAGGTCGGGGGGTATCCATGTCTGGAATTCACAGTAATGATCAAAAGGCATTGCCACCAGGGCAGGGATTAATTGAACTCCAGTGTACCCAGCCCTCTGAATTGGGAGCGGGAAAAAGGAGGTGGAGTAGAGTGGGAAAGTGCCCCTGAAAACCAAACTTTAACAATCCAACTCCCTAACCCCAGGATGAGAAGTGAACTCGACCCCATCCAAACCAGCGGACGACTGGCCAACATTTGCGCACTCTGCATATGCACAACAGACAACAAGAGGGGGGGTTAGGCCAGAATGGGCTTTCTGGCTACACTACACATCATCTACAAAACAGAAAGGATTATAATACTAAGGCCATCTCCCCTCACACAGCAACATTTAACTTCACTCTCACCAAAGGTGGGAAGTAGTCATCTCCAGACCTGGTACAGAATCAGTATTCAGCTCCCCGTATTAGGCTCCTAGATTATGTCATCTGCCGATGAAGGGGTGAACCGTGGGAGAGAACTGTCATTGTTATGAGAGGGAATTGAGCCAGGGTCCGAGTCGGAGTTCTCCAGATTGTTATCTGCTAGTTCTGACATGGTGGCAGAGCCCACTTCAGTAATGGCCGCTGCTAGATCTAATGTTTGCTAGCACTCCTGTCTGGCTTGGGAGTGATATGGAGTTGCCCTCAATCCCGGCTTCGCTCTACTCCCCAGGGGCTGACGGACTTCCTGGCATTGACTCTTACCACGCCTGCTCGCCTCTTTAGGCAGCTGCTCAATCCAATCCCATAGCTGGGGCGGGGAGGTGAACAAATACGTGAAATTATCATAGGTGGCTCCAAGACAAGCCTGGAACAGCATGGCATAGGTGACACCCAGTTTCCTTAGGAGTTGTTTGGATTGAGTGAAGGAAGCCTGCTGCTGCTGTACTGCCCTAGTAAAGTCTGGGAAAATCATGAATTTCTGGTTTTCAACAGTTATTTCTCTTTTGAGCCGGGCCTGGGTTGGAATATTGTCCCTGTCTCTGAAATGTGGGACCTTAGCAACCACAGGACGAGGGCCTGTGACAGACAAAGGGGGCCTGGAAGGCACACAGTGGGCCCTACAGGTGGAAATGGGCCACTTTATTGGAGATGTGGTCAGAGGTCTGCAGTATATGACTTCTGGTCTTGAGGCCATACAGACCTTCAGTGTTATCATTGGGATAATGGGAGATGCTCCGGACAGCAAAGGGTGTAGCTGCATCAGCGTCTCTACTGCATATACACACATGCTATTGCCCCCATGGACCATTGTTGGCGGTGAAGTAACCCCCCTTTTAGAAACACATTTCGCTTAAGTTGCCCATGAAGGACATGGGGTCCTGCAGTTCATCCCTGAATACCCTGATATTAAAGGGGTTCCCAGTTTGTGAAATCTTCTACTAATCTTGTCATTTGTGGAGGGTGGTATGCAATGGATGCATCTGACAGTGAAACACATTGTTTGGCTATGTGGTCCCTGCATTATCTTCCCTCTGCTTGGGTAGGCATCAGCCGGATGGGCCTGAGTCATTGTCCTCTGAGTCTGAATCAGAAACCTCCATGGGTAGGTCCCTCCTACAGGCAATGCTATGAACAATTGCACATATCCCATTATTTTTGCATGCCGTAACAGGTTCATACTGCAGGACCCCTCCGTGGCACCAGAAGCACGATTTCAGTATGCCGAAGGTGCGTTCCATCACACTCCTGGTATGCCTGAGTGCAGTGTTGTACCATCTCTCATGTGGGTTATTGGGAGACAGTTAGCGAGTGAGGATCCATGGCTGCAGCGCATACACACTGTCACCTGTCGAGACCTATATGAGTGTGAAACAACATTCAGAGAGTAGTGGGCAAGTCAAGAAAAGCTTTATTTCAATTGCATTTGTTACAATCATAAAATCACAGATAAAATACAAAGATTACATAAAAATGTACACCAGAATTTAGAAACAGTATCTATTAAAAAGCTTTCGAGATTGATATACATTCCATATTATTAAAAAGAATAGTATACATTAAAATGACAGTACATCTGAAGAATGTTGTCCCCTAAATCACAATACTCTTCCTTTGATGTAGGACTTTCTTTAAAAACATGGTTATCCTCCAGGCTACATGTTCATTTTCTAAAAGCTGGAGCTTGATAAAAGCCGGACGACATTGCCTCAGCCCCCAGATTTTTAAAAGTGGAACTATCCAGGCCTTTCTTAACTCTATATAAAATTTACAAAATAAGACTAGGTGAGATGAAGATTGAGCCGATTGGTTATCACAAGGACATAATTGTAATTCACTTGCCCAATCATTCATTTTTTGCAAAGAGACAAATCTATGAATAGTTCCCAATGTAAATCTGATTTATAGCTGCCTATCAAAACCGCCGGGTACAAATATTAAATATGGCTGCAGGCTAAAAGTAGAAGGGACCATCTGATGTTGCTGGACACTTGGCTTCGTGATTTTCCCAGATAATCTTAACATATCCAGGAATTGAAGGTCATCTTTTCTTAGGCTTTTTCTGGTAATCAACGTGAGTGAGCTTGGGTTAGTAAAATATTCCGGATGGCCTAAGTCTTTCATAAACTCTTTCACAAACTTGACTTGGAATTTTTTGCGGCCCTTCCAGCCTCGGACTATCCTGTAGAATCTCCCTATTTAGTTAGGTCTCCTTTTTTTGACCAAATCCTATGCCAAAGAAGAATTGGCTCTAATTTTATGAGGTCAGATAAGTATTGGGAGGCCCAGCTCTGCGTGACAGACATAGGTGGAGGTACTGGTGGACGCTGACAAGATGCATCTTAAAAATGTGTCCTCCACTAGCTGAATTGGGTGTGTCAGCAAAACCCCAGACTCCCGCTCCATATATAACAGTCGAAACACATTTCACTTTGAATATTTGCAAGAGTTCTCTCGGGGGTTTCCTACCCAGTTTTTCTGAGAAGCTGGCAAGGGCAGTTGTTATTCTAATAAGTGCCAGCTTTTTTGCTGAGACCGCTTGGGCCCACGTGTCATTCTGGATAAACAGAATCCCTACATATGAAAAACTGTTAGTGGGGGCTATTAGATGTCCATCCACATATATAATCCCTACACTTCTGGTTCCCAAGTCCGCATCTCATTATAAAAGTCTTCTGGAGACCTATCTACGTGCGGGACATTATGACAGCGTCGTCCGCATATCAAAGAGCTGGTATGGGACGGTTGTCTATTTGGGGGAAATGTTGAGCATCCTTAAGAAGTGCCTGCCCTAGCCCATTAATATAAAGGTTAAAAAGGAAGGGGGCTAGGACACAACCTTGTCTAAACACCCCTCCTAAAAGGGAAGGAGGCAGTGCGCTCTCCCCCCAGGCCAAAGCCTACACGTGACTTTGATTCACTGTAGAGGCGCTTAAGAAAATGAATGATATTTTTATCAACCCCCAGTGTTTCTAAAATCTCCCAAAGTTTAGCATGCCTCACACAATCAAAAGCTGTCGTAAGGTCGACAAAATCTAAACGCAATCTCCCCTTTTTTGCCCAAATATACCTACCCACAAAAATAGCTAGGTTTAAGCTCTGCTCTACAGTCCCTAGTCCTTCACTGAATCCATATTGAATATATAATAACATTTGATTATCCTCTGCCCAAACCTGTAGGCGTTCCAAAATAATTCGTCCAACAACTTTGGCCAGGGAATCCAATAATGAGATGGGCTTGTAACAGGCGGGAACCTGGTGATACCCTTTTTTAAATATTGGGACAATAGTGGATTCCATCCAGGTTGATGGAAAAGAGGCCTGACAACTAGCATTTATTATTTGTGTAATAATGGGGGTCCAAAGAGTAGTGCTGGACTCATACAAATCCACAGGGATCCCATCCGGCCCAAGGCTTTGCCACCTGAGCTTGACGAAAGTGCTCTATTTACTTCATCAGAGAGTAATGTCTGCACTGCTGCATTTCACTTTGTACACCACATTGCATTACCTAGTGTGTATCCTTTGTCAAAGTCCCCCTTTTCTAGTCACTAGTGAATGCCACTGTGGTGAAAGATGTAGGAGTCATGGGTGCTCCCTGGAAATTGTGCTACATTGTCCATGATCATGGGTTGTGCATTGCAGGCTACCTGAATGTTTAGTGAATGTGTGCTTTTACGGTTCCAAAATACATATTCTAGGTGGTATGGGGGAAATATGAGCACATAGATCCCGTCTATGCAGCCGATTCCTTGTGGAAATCTCGCTATCCTACAAAATAGTGTCAGTGTGCTATGAATTTCTATAGCATCCCTGGGCAGGTAGATGTGTTTGTGTATGTGGTGGATAATGGCATTCAGGAACTTGCAAAAGAAATGCGAAAGCACACTCTGCGACAACCCTTCGGCCACTGCAATCATATCTTGGTAACTACCAGTGGCCAATAGATGGAGGGAGCAAAACACATGGGCATGGGTGAGGATTGAACTGCTACACTGGTTTCTGTTTCTTATTGTGACTTCAAGATAGTTATTAGTTCTAGAATAACATTGCTACTCAGCCTGTACTGCTCTTCCCCGGTCTTGTCAAACACGGTTAGCCTGACTCTAAAAATCCTCTCCTGTCTCCGCCTCCTCTGCTGAGCAGGCAAAATCTGTATCCTCCTTGCTATCATGTACAGGGCAGACATTGTAGCAAAATTTGTGATGCATTCGGGCCTGTTTTTATAGGGTTAGGCCATGTTTCTACCTGGTTTTGATTAATGATAATTTGATTGTGGAAACGGGTCATTTTGCGCTTATTCGTAAATTGCGACTTGTCTGTACATAAAGGTTAGCGACTCGCAAATACCGACTTCCTATTTGAGACATGCAAATTCTACACACATTTTTTTGCATCTCAGTAATCTGTTGCTTCGCAAAATCTGATTTGCGAATGCCTGTTGTACATTGCATATGGTCCATTTAGCATGCGCAATTTGATTGGTGACGATTTAGCGACTCTCAAAACGGTCATACATCTGGCTCCAGGAGTGCTGGGGGAATGCAGTATGACTTGCACCATGAATGCTTGGGGCGAGATTGGCCGCAATCATGCTGGATGGACCCAGATGGCGGAGCTCAGCTAGGAACCCCAAGAGTTTGCTTCCTATCGCATTGGCACCAAGCCACGTCTGAGTGCTGTGGTATATGTTGACGCCTAAATAACGGGCCCCCATTGAATTTGGCTAGTATCCACGTCAACTGATTGAGGCAGCCTTCATGGTGTATCGGGAATAAGCACGTCTCTGCCCAGTTGACTCCTAAGCTCGAGGTAGCCCCAAAAGCAATGTCTCATTATGTTCACCACTCCCTCTCTTATGTCTCCCACATAGATAAGGATGCCATCCTCATAATGAGAAACCGTGTGTGTCTTCCTCGTAATGATATACCCCAGGACTGTCCTGTTTGGCATAGTCCATGTAAAAGGGGCTCCATCGCCAGAGCAAACAGCAGTGTCAATATCAGACATCCTGTCTCTTGCCACGATGCACCAGATACTTGTTGGAGACCAATTGACCAATTTTTACCCTGTTTGTTGTTTCTGTAAACAGCGGTTTGACCAAACGGAGTAGTTTGACCCCCATTCCCACTTTTTTCATAACTTCAAACATGTACTTCACGTCCAGCACCAGACATTTAGCATACAGCAGTTGTGTTGTAGCTTCCCTGAGGATTTGATGGTGCTGGGTCAGGTGTAAATACGTGGACCTCCCATGTATAAACATGTACTGATCTACATGAATCAAATGCAGGCATGCAGTAGAAGGGGTGCGGCAAAGGCTTTACTGAGAGTTTTGTAATTCCATTTGATCATGGTCAATGCTAGGTATGAAGTCACATCCAGTAGGTCCCTACCTGGTTTAGAGAGGGAGATTAGTATGGCCTCTCTCATGGAGACTGGTAAAATGCTGATTGCCTGCTATAAAGAATACACCTCAGCCAGTTTAAGGATCAATATATCTGTATAGGACTTCAATAGGCAACCTGTCCAATCCTGAGATTTTGCATGTACGGAAGTCCCATATGGCTTGACTGATCTCTTGCTCATTAACCAGAACATTTAAGGTCTGTTTCTCTTCCTCCATCATTGTAGGGCGTTTTATGAGGCGGAGGAACGCCTCCTGCCCCGGAGTTTTTGGGTATGCTTGGAGGTGTAAAATATATAGTAATGTGTGTGAAACACCCTTATGAATTGTGTTTTGAGTGTAGACAACTGTGGCGGGGTCTTTGTGTATAACTGTCACTGCCACAACTGCTGCCTTATTTTTAAGAAGCCTGGCCTGGAGAGGTCCTGGCTTGTCACATTTCACGTGAGTTCTAGCTTGGTGTGCTCTGTAGTCAAGGCACTGTAGAGATTCAAGGATGTGGGCACATTGTTCTCGCGCTAGAGGGATGGGGGCTGGATCTGCATTAGGCCTCCTATCTGCCTTCTCTAGGGTGGCAGAGAGGTCTCTAGTTGGTCTATCTCCTGGTTTAGCATCACTCTAGCACCTATTATGGCATTTGTGCAATGTCCCAGTATAATAGTTTTTAAGGCTTCCCCCTCAATGAGACATGTTGTGGCTGTGTTTGTGTTTTCAGGACTGTGCTTAACTATAACGTCACAGATAGTCGCTGGGGAGGGCTGTGGGCCTCAGCTTCCATGTGGGTATTGGAGGTATATGGCTCCGCCAAGAAAGTTGTATTAGTAGTGGGTTGTGATCTGGGAGTGTCTTGTCTAGATATTCAGCGTCTGTTACCTGCAAATGCATGAGAGGGAGCAGAGAAATCTATCCAGTCAAACATGTAGGTTATGTGGGGCATAATAGAAGAAATAATCTCAACTGTCGAGTGCAGACTGATCCAATGGTCACCTAGGGACCACTGCATGACCCAATGTATCAGATATGTTGCAGCACTGATCATAGTGGAGTTGGAGAGGGGGTTATGAACGATCCAAAATGGGTGAAGACCTTCATTAAAGTCCCCTCCTGTTATTTATGGCATAATTGCCCAGTGTATCAGGTGGGATGAAAAGGAGGCAAGGAAGGATGATTGTCCGGTGTTAGGTGAGTAAATGTATCTCAGTGGTACTCTGGTACCATCCAGTACCCATTCAATTAGAACACACTTCTCTAAGGGATAAAACACAATGGTCCAGCACTCCTCTCAAACAGTCTACTCCAACAAGATTTCATATCCATTCAGCAGGTCTTGTATACATATTCTTTGTTCATAATCTTAATAAAAAGTACACAAACGTAACACTCCTCTAAGGGTCCTTTTCCACTGTAATGGGTCAGAAGGGGACTGCCAAGCAGATCCTGTTAAGTGAACCCCTGTAAATCGTGAGTATTTAGTCCCATAGCACTGACCACTCTAGCGCTTCTGAAGACTTGCAACCTCCCCCTTGACGAGATGCAATTTTTGTAGGAATGCTCTATGTGCCTGCCTTCTCATCCGTTATTGATATATTAAGTATAACTTGTTTGCAGTAGTCATGACTCAGACATTCCACATCATCAGGTTCAACTTGCTCGGCAGAGAAATTTGGAATAGTTAGGTTATGGTGGAGGTCAGGACCCAAAAGTGGGAAGGTGAAGAAGCGACTGCATGTTTGCTTCATGCCAAGTCACCCAGTACCATGCACCCCATGAAGGCGCATCAACATAACCATCCCAACTCCCAAACCCAGGGCGGCAGAGCAACATCTAGCTGCACAAGTGTGTATACCAGTGTCAAATAAAGTCTAGTCTATAAAAAAGTCCTTTCGGGCCCCTCAGGCCTCAAAGGTCCCTCTGGCAAAGCAGGATGTGGGGGCATGCCCACCAATGACCGCTGTGTATCCACTGCGTCTGGTTGGGTTGGTGGCAGGAAGGGCCTGTCTTCACAATGTAAGGGCTGTTGCCCCCCCACAGGGGAGGGAGGTCAAAGTGTGATGGATAGGGGTGCTCAACAGGTAGTCTGGATGGTCAAGGACACTGCACCAGTGGAGAAAAAGTCTAAAGTATTACCTCGGTCATCTGTGGCATCACCACAGGAAGTGGGGTGGAAGCCTAGCTCAGGCTGGAATCTGCAGTATCTCTATCCAGAGATATATTATCTGATTTCTCAGAGGGGCAAGGCGAGTTTGGATCTCGGAGATAGGTTGCCATGGCAAGGGCTGAGATCCTTCCACAATGTGCCTATGCAGGCGACGGAGCAGCGGAGTCCCCATGGTTGCTGCTCGTACCAGTGTGCCCTGGCAAAGTCGCCCCACAAAATCATGTCTGTTTAAAATTGCTTCTATGTGGCTCAGAAGCGTTGGCTTAAGATGAAGCGTGTCTATGTTGTCCGACCCAATGCCAGGTGTCTCCTGCTTGTATAAAAGTTTGTTTTCCTATTTGCCATCACTTAAAATTTTGCAAGGAAGAGGAGTGCATATTTGAAGCCAGCGTCTCAAGTGTCCATTTTGCACCCATGAATGATGCACTTCGGCATTGAACCGAGATGACATAGTCTTGGAAGAGCATAATCTGGGCTTTATCATAATTGATTGCATCCAGTCATCTAGCTGCATGTAATATGCCATCTCTGTCCCTGAGGTTTAAGATTTTGGCTACAACAGTTCTTGGAGGAGCACCTGGCATAGGGGGGCTGGTGGCCACCCTGTGTGCATGCTCCACCGTGTAGAGAGACAGGTTTCAAGGAAGGCAGTAGGGTCCTCTCCTGTATCCTCCGGAAAGCCAAGGATGCGGCTGTTATTTCTCCAGGCCCTGCCTTCCATGTCATCTGGCCTCCGATCTAGGAGTCCAAACTTACTGGCAGGTTCCTAAATTGTTTGTTAAGAGTCAGCACTTGAGGCTGGAGTTCAGATATGGATTCTTCTTTGAGCATTACTCCAGCTAGAGCTTCCACTGGTCCTTACAGAGTAGCCCTAGTTCCAGTAATACTGCTTCTACCCTTCCTCCAAGATCTAGGCTGGTTTCTGTGACGGCCTTGAGGATCAAGTCCAATTTTGCAGCCATGGGGTCAGTCTCCAGCTGTGAAGGTGCTGCAGGGTCAGCGGGGTATGTCTCTCTCTCAAGGTGTGGTTTTGCACAGCATGATACTACCGCCATGGGGCTTTCTGCCTTTGGCCACGGGTCTTTCTGCCTTTGGACGTGCCATCATCAAATGCTCTTTGGGTACCCACTCCTTCCATGCTTGCTCATCTTCTCCAAGCCCCCCATCACCCAATGCCTCCCCTTTAGACCCATATGGACTGGGGAGGTAGTAGCAGCCTAGTGCCTCTCTCTAGAGGCTGACCCCTTGCCCGTTCTCTTTATCAGCAATGGTGGCGCACTTGTGCTGCCCAATTCCTCCTCCAGGCCCATCTATCATGGGAGTGAGAGTGTAGAGATAGTCCTGCTTAGGCCTCCTCACTCTTCAGAATTGTCTCTTGTAGATTCAGAGTTGGAGCCAATTAGGACAAGGAGGCCGGGTATACAGTTCCTCTCTGGGTTGCCTCCATGGAGCAGTGCTTTCAATCCTGGTTTAGGCAGCAGGAGGCGGGTCTTAATCACTGGCCAGCTCAGTGCTCTTTGGAGCTCCAGCTACTCCTCAGGCCTCACTGCATCTCAGTGGGCAAGATGAGTCTCTCGCCTCCCCCGTGCTGCTGGACCTACCCTGCACCCCAGCGGGGAGTGAGTGCCCTGATACACTCTGCTGGCCTCTGTTGTCCACAGGCAGACCCACAATCCATGCAGAGTTATGGCAGGTGCGTCCCCTGCCTCTTATATCCGGACCCAGTGAGGTCCCTTGGGCTTGCACTGGTCAAACACCGACTACCACTACAACTCATCGATCTGGCATACCACCTGGCCACGTCTGGTCTTCCTTTGCGGTCCCAGGCTGGTTGGATGATGATAGATTATTGAGCCTTCGCTCAGAGCCTCACAGACTTGCGTCTGCCATCTTCCAATGCCCTTCACTCTCCCCAAAAAGTTCTGGTCTCACCCAGGTGGATTCCCACTGAATCAAGTATTACCTTCAAACTGGCATGTGTCACACATAAATCACTCCAAACTACCTCATTCATAGGCTTACAGTTGGCATGAGGCCCATGACAATTGAATATATCAAAGATCCACCTTACCAAAACTCCAGCTTTAAAGAAGTGTAAAACAGTATGTTCTCCAATGACTCAATTGTGTGGAATTCTATACCACTCAACAAAAGACACATTTGAAAGAGAGATAAAAATTGTGGTATTCTAGCAGTACCTTTATCTTCAATAGATACAACTTTACGAAATGGGCAACTCCATCAACCCAACAAATTCCAAAGATAGACTCATTCTTTTCTTCATTCTTGTACTGGGCAATAAGTCCTCTACTGTTCCATATCCATCAGTTTGTTTTTAATTGATAATTACAAAGGTAGAGCTAGTCTTTTTGTTGGCCTGCAAATATTTGCATATATTTCGTATGTGGTATTAATGTCCCTTCTCCACCCACCATTTACATAATTATATGTCACTTAGCAGTGACTTGTAAAGTTACTTATTTCTAAATGTATTATTCACTACTATTTTTAAAAACTGGCTCCTATGTAAAGTACTGTTAGACTTTTGAGTGTTATCCACATTATACAAAATGTCTCTCATAAATAACTAGTCGCTGTTTTAATTCTAAGGGCAGCTTGTTTATTTTCATTGTTTTCTCTTACTTGCAGAAGACATATTGATTATCTTGGCCAGGATCCAGCACTGGATCTTTCATAGATTTGCTTGCTTAAATCATTCCCCTTGGTGAAGATGGCAGCCCCCCTTTGCATACAATAGTAGTGCAGAAAAGGAATCCACTATAAAGAGAATGAATAAACAGCAATAGCTATGTAACACATACACCTCATTGCAAATAACCCACACTCCATCCAGTGAGGTGGAAGTGCTCTGAACTCCACTCAGACCGGAGTCCACCTTAGCTAAAAATCCTACCTTATGTTGTGTTGTGTTGTGTGAGCAGGGAATATCCACTGATCTATTTTCAATTCCCTTAACTTAGAGAGCAAATTTGGTAAACTTACAAAGTTACTTGATTCTTCATGAATCACACCAAACCCTTTGGAAGATTTCACCCCTTTAATGCTGTTGTCACTGGGCACTTCTAGGCCGGGCACTGTCTTTTTCAACTCATAACATGTCTGAAACTTACAGAAGGGCTCACTTCAGACCCTATGGTGCTTGTAGCAAGAAGCAACTCCTTGCAGTATACCCGCATAATATGTGAATATGCTCAATATATCCGCAGCACAAAACTCAGGAGCACAATATACACTAGAAGGTTTATACTAAGCCTATACTAAGAGAGTATGATCTTTATAACCTGACAAAATGAAAGGCCATTTAGGGTTTTGTTCAGAGTGCCCCTTTCTCTACCTCGAAAACAATGCAAAAGCTGGCTAAATCAGACTCTGAGAAAAGCATATACCTTTCTAAAGCCTCATTTGTAGATAACTAAATTCTTTAGGAACAAACTGATGATTCTCAAGAAGGCTGAAGCTAAAACTGTTAAGCGACCTGAAGTAAGCCATTCCTCAGAGCTTTCCTGCTAAAATCAAAATCGAGAAAGCCATTACTGACACCTACTCCATGTCAATCATTTAAGAATTAATTATCGACATCCTCTCTGTTGACGGAAAAATTCAATCCTCTTCTTTGAAGACTTCATCATCGACAAGACCTCCATCAACTCCATTGTCATAAACATCCTTGTCGATTAGGCTGACCTCGTCAGCAGCCACCTCATCGAGACTCACCTCATCGTCTATAGTCGCTACTTTGAGTTAGCCTTCATTGACGACCGAAATTGCACCTTTGTCTTCTGGCATAGTAATTTGTTCTGTAGTGTTCCTCTATCATGCATCTTCCAGTAAGTTTTTCTGGCCCCGCCACCAAAAATATGGAAATTGATGTAAAAATAGAAAAGAAGAGCCTTGGGATGATCATCATTTCTGGCCCAGCCAACAATCCGGAAGATGTGACTGTACATTCCACAGTAGAATTCACAGTTTGCCTGTGCTGCTTCGGCTTGCACGTGTTTTCCAAGAAGCAATGTTGGGTACTCATGTATGAAGTAGATGTGCTAACAGGACCTCAACCACACAAGGTTGGAAAATGGATTACCCAAGGAAAATCTGAAGAAAAAGCTTTAGAAAAAGTAGAGGTGCAAGGAGAAGCACTAATTTTAGCATGGTTTCATAAGTTTTTCAATTTTTTTCCATGGTAATCCATTTTCTCTGTCTGACAGCTGTGTTGCTCTTGTTGCAGCAGGATTCTTATCCAGGTTTTTCTCCTACCAATCCTAAGAATCCTTGGTCGACTGGACCATCTGGTCTGCTAAGAAGTGTGAAAGGAAGAACAACAGGTTCATAATAACTTCAGAAACAACCAATTCAATCCGACTCAAGAACCACTGACTACTGAATAAAGTTTTAGGAGTTTTATTACAAAGTAAAAAATAACTGAATATACAGGCACCTCAATATGAGGTTGAGAAAATAAACGGGCACCAATACAAACATAATCCTACGCAAAAGTCTCAGACGACTTAAGATAATGACTAAAATAATTTCTAAAAGCATTAGACAGATGATGACAGTCCCTGCTTAAAGCTTTGACTGCGTTCGATCAAAGGAAAGAAACAATGTAGTCTGTCTCTAAACTAACTCTAAAGTGGCATCCCTACTTACCATCTCTTCCAGGCAAGAGAATAAGATGTCAGCAGTGAAGACTTCCTAAGAAGTACACTCACTTTCCATGGGTAAGCAGCCTAAGCTACTGAGCTCATTCGAAGATGCTCCTATTCTCCTGCCCTTCTCCTGCTAAACTGTACTAACTAAGAACAACTGACTCCCCTCCTTCAGGGCACTGTCCCTAATACAAAATCCCAAAAATGTTAAAACATGCCCTAAACACGCCCCTTCGGCAGGTCTTCAGGCTGTGCTTTCCATCGAAACTGCATCCTCGTCCAAAAACGTTGGAGAGTCCTTGGGTCCCAGGCACCTTCTTCGCCAAAAGTATCTTCTTCATTTCCAATGCCTTCCCACATCTCTCGCTCCTGCCATCCTAACTCCTAAAACAAAGAGTTATTCTGACTAACTAAATGTGTGTCCTTGCACCTGCAACAGAAAGCCTGTGAACGAATTAGCCTTGTGCACACACAGATCTGCAATGCAAAATTTGACTAAGAAAGGAGCCATCCCCAGGAAAAATACATCTACAGGCCTACAATTTCTCGACAAGCTAAGAACCACAGTTAGGCCTCTTATTAATGCTTTCATACAGTTAGGCCTTTACACATCTTAAACACATTTCTAAACTACATTATAAACGTTAGATTCAAAATCATGTTAATGCATTACAATTTGCTCACAATAAGCATCCCTACATGTGCAACTTTTAACATGGTGCACGTTTAAACCTAATGTAACATCTCATCTGTGAAGCAATAATTTCTACATTACTTAAGGCACTTCTTCATGTTAAAACTACAATAGTTTCCAAATGATATGAACACTCCTAAACATTCTAACATAATTTTGGTTAATTACTACATTTCTAATTGATCACCATTAGTACAGTCCTCTAAATGTGCGGGTGCTGACTACCCATGATTATGACTCACCCCTACAATTTTCAGAATAACATGGCGCTCTATCACTCGGAATGTTAAAAGATAGTCTTAGGAAATGGAAAGATGGCACAATGGATAGAACGCTTAAATCTGAGACAGTGACAGGCAAGTCGCATTACAGTGGCTGAAAGGATTGTCTCAATTTCATATACCAACAAGGCCACCACAACATTTCATACTTTTGTGGCGTAGGAAATTAAGCTTGTTAATAGTAGCTATTGTTAGTTACGGTACTTATATGTGGTGTGACGCTCTGTATAAAATAGCTCATTATTACAACTATGAATGGATTGTTGAGGGCTTCTGGGATGCCACCCCCCACCTAAAATGCTCTCTTACGAGGAGGTGATGTTTAAGTGTACAAAGAATTACACGTTTTTGTGATTTTTCTTTATTTAGTTGTTTATTATTTATTGTCATGGTGAAGAGCTGTTAAAGAATAATTTCACTGTAGCCCCAAGGATAATTAAGGAATCTGTACTTCAGGGGGCACTCTAGAGCAGTAGCTCTTACCCTTGTGACTTCTGTGGACCCCCACATAATTAATACTGGAACCCAGGAACCGCTACCGAGTCCATATTGGAATCTGGGGACCCCCATTGGGTCAGTATTGGAATCCAGGGACCCTACTCCAAGCAATTTCGATGATTTTGTTTGCACAACAATACACACAAATACAGAAACAAGCATTCATCAAATACAGAAATGGTGAAACAAATAAAAAGAAAATTAATGGAAAGGATGGAGCTTTTATAAATTCAATTGAGGCCACTCATCAGCCATACTATACTCTGTTTGAGGCATTTGCATTGCTCTCACAAATCAATCTGAGAATGATATTTCCTTAGACATCTTTTTACTAGCCACTTAATAGTACAGTAAGAAATATGAACACCATCACAGTTGTATATAGGGATAATAATTACAGATTAGCACACTTACGGGTCTTACAAGATCCTAATAGTTGATTATTCCAATGTGGGTTAATGTGCTTGTAGTGCAGTAAGTCACTGGTTTCCGTTCTGGAAAACAGTACAGTTGGGCCGACACATGGATTTCCCCTATAGATTTTTCATTTCCCACCTATCTTCTCTCATTTTTTAGCGCACCCCCTACTTGTGTATGTAACTGTTTCTGCCACCATGCACCACTCTAAGTCTTTTTTCTAGTCTTTGAGACGTGGTGCGTCTTCAGCCCCCCATAGGTGAGCTAAATTCTGGTTAGCAGTCATTATACCCAGGGTTAACCATGTCTGCTCCATACGATTTAAATCTGTGGCATCCCAAAAGACACCATTTGTCTGAAAGCGTGTCACATACAGTATTGATAGAATTTACTAAATTGCCCCAGAAGATCTGAATTACTGGGCACTCCTCAATAATATGTAAGAAGGATCCCTCCCATCCATGTTTTCTTCTACAAGCTGATTCAGACATTCTACCCATCTTAACCATAGAGCTAAAAGGCATGTCCTATGGAGAATTTTCAGCGGGATAAGCAGCATCATGTTTACTGTTTCCTTTTTTTTTATTTATATACACTTTATTAATCTTAATTTAATAACATTTAATTTTCTAAGCAGTCTCAGGCCACTTGAGTAGATGCTGCGGACATCCAGGTGTACGCGGACCACAGGTTAAGAATCACCACTCTATAGTATGGGTGTGTCAGGTCCCAGATCATGTTGTTATACATTGTTTATTTGATGATTGTTGCACATGGGTGTTAGGGATGCAATATTTCAGTGTAATTACAGTTCACTTGTTAGTTCTTTGTATCGTATGTGCAGCATTCTTGCTTTCGAGTTTTTGCTGCTAAGGAGACAAGCTGTTAAAAGTTTTTAAATGTTTTGTTTTCAAGTCTGTGGGATGCTATTCTTACTAGATCCGGTAATGCAGCATGCTTAACAGACTTTTTGGAAGACAGAATTGTCTGGATTTATTTGACATGCTAGTACTTCATTTTCTTTGTATTTGGGCTATTAGCAGTTTACAAAATTATGAATTGGAGTTATCATGCCTACACCAGGTGTATGAGGTGCCATATAATGCAATCCAAAACCCAGGCTTTATGCCTCACAAGGGGTATGGAAACTGCTAAATAAATACCGACGTAATACATACCAATACTTTTACATACACTTCCCAGCATTGTGATCTTTCATAGATGTACACGTGAGACTTCCTCCTCCAAACTAACCTTTCTTCATGAAATCTGAGCTATGGTTGCCTCTTAGGGAGTGGAGTTCAGAGTACTTCTAGCTCATTGGATGGATTTTGGATCTTTTTCAATGAGGTATATGTGCGACTAACGTATTGCTGGTTATTCATTCTCCTTATGGATGATTGATACTCTGCACAAGTGTTGGGTGTGACCGGAGGGTCCACCTTGACCTTCAAGAATGATGCAAGTATATGAATATATGTAAGATACCAATGTGGAGAAACGTAGTTCCAGGTAAGTAACTTATTTCTTATGCTGGTAGTCAGTGAGTTCAAGATAGTTGGCACCTAAGCCCCTAATGGCTGCATCTATTCCTTTGCCTTTTAATATGCAGCCCTACCTGAATATTTTCTGTGCTATTCAAAGGCTTAAACTTCTTAAAAGGTCTTTGAAAAGTAATACAGTTCTGGTAACTGGAGAGGTTGGTTAACAGTAACAAACACAATGGTTCAGCACTCCCCACATCCCCACAATAAATAGTGGTGTACAAGTACACATTTGACGAATCCGTTCAGTAGGTCTTAAAATTTGTCTTTTATTCTGTATCTTCTTATACAACGTAGCCAACGCGTTTCGTCCAAAGAACATCTTCAGGGCTACAAGAACAAATATACAAAATACTTTTATTACACATTCCTATTTACAATTAAAACCCCATTAGGTACAACTAATTACACAATAGATGATCTCTCTATATACATCGGAAATCCCATTTCCACTATATATACACACATGTGATTCACCTACTGAACAGATTTCCTACATATCCATTAGAATAGTTTTTAAAAAATACATCAAATTATTCTCATATCGGTTCAAAATAGAGGGAAAGACTTTTAATAGACATGGTCCTGTTGACTCTCAGTCCTGAGGGGAAGAGTTGCTCATATTCTATACTTGCATGTCTAATTCCGAGGGAATTTAAAAACCTGTAGACTGTTTGTTGATCAGGGGAAATGCATTTTTATACAAAAAACACGTGTCTTATTCTTTATATTACGAACTAATGTTCCTATATAATATCATCAATCGAGAAACAGAGAAAGGACATATTAGTCGCTTACCAAGTGATGAGACTAAATTGTTGATCAATTTTGATGTGTGATTAGTGTGTTCCCAGCATAAACAGTACAGACATCCAAATGTGTCCAAGGGAGGCCACCTATTGTACGAAAAGGGAATGCTCTCCTTAGTTTACTCAAACAATAGCATCCACTACTGTGTCCTCAAATAAAAAACACAAGGGCCTACATACCTCATTAGTTCAACGTTCACTCCAATATTCCTTTGGGTAAATTCTTTATATGATTTCAAGGTTCTGGCCTATATCGTCCCCCTTTTGTACAGAAAGAGAACGTGTAAGGACATTCAAACAACAACGCCAACTCATTTATTTCTTTTCAAACAATTGATAAAAAGAGTGCACGGCCCCCACATGTGTTTCACTAGGTGGATATCAAGTGTGGGCAATTAGAATAAGCCCAAACATCAGTAACATGCCACTCCAAACAACCATGTGGGTCCATTTAGGTCCAATACCTTTCCGTCAAATCCTATTCTACACGAGGCCCATGTATATGATAAAATCGATCCAACTCCGGGACATCTGGGCCTCCCAAAGGAATATGATATAATGGTGACACCTATTTAAGGGCGAAAACAACCCTTCTTCATATAAGCGTGAAGCCAAATATGTTTCACTTCTATTCCTATCGTGTACCATTCGAAGGATATACCATGGTCTATACTTTTTCAATAAACATGTGTAGTGTGATATCACTACACTTGAAAGAGACGTAGCCCCGATATCTTATAGCACCCTGGTGCATGGACCAACGAGGGAGGAGAGAAATGCACCCTTTATCATATAATATTCCTGCGCCATACAATGGCGAACCCCTTATGAAAAGGGGATACCCCGGCACATAGTTTTGTGGCCAATATGCCTCACATCATATCTCTACGTTGAAGATGGGGCCCCCCACCTAATATCTATCGGGCTCATCCATGCCTTATTTTATGAAGCATATGCTTGATATAATTATATTTGTCTCACACATGGCCACTGATATCAATCCGACGCGCCCCGCATTTACATTTTGGTGCCGTGACTCGGATGGCAGAATGAACAGACAGGAAACATCTGGACTGGGAGGAAATGCAGGCTGCTAAACAATCGTGCCCTCCTTTCTGACTGAGCCATAGGAAGTACACAACGCACGGGTAAGTTTATAACTGGACTGCCTGATGCGATTGTCTTCTTTTGGTTAGGATAGAGAGGTGTGTATGTTTGTGACGCAGCTGTATCCCTGCCAGGTTATCGGTTTGTTACTGTCTGTTGGTCTCGCTATACACACTTTCAAACTGAGGGAAAATTGGGTGCAAAGTGGAAATCTGAGCCTGAGAGTGAGGTTAGGAACTTGACGTGATTTACGTGTTTATCTTTCTAGGAATAGACCCATGTTCTTGCTGTGCCTCTTGTGAGTCTGGCATCTTTCGGCGCTTATTTTATTTTTTAAGAGGGATCCTCTGTCCATAATATATAGAGAGACAGGGAAGGGAGAGACGGTGTCTGGCATCTCTTCAGTATTTATCAAAGAGGGATCCTCTGTTCTCAATAGAGTGACAGGGAAGGAAGAGATTGGAACTAGCGTCTCTTCAGTATTTATCAAAGAGCGATCCTCTGTTCACAATAGAGTGACAGGGAAGGAAGAGATTGGAACTAGCGTCTCTTCAGTATTTATCAAAGAGGGATCCTCTGTTCAGAATACAGTAACAGGGAAGGGAAACATCCATTTCAATAGTCAATGGAGAAGAGGCTAAATCTGAGATCCGAGTAGCTAACGGTATTTTGGATGTCGCCTGTGTAGACAAATTAAGTGATTCCCCGGGATGATTAAGTATTTTTGTCTTAAGCATTGCATTTTCGCCAGTTAAAAGTGTCTTTTGCATTTCTTTTTCTTTTTGTGTATACCATATAATAGGAAGAACTTTTAGCGCCCTCTAGTGGCCGAAGTGCGCAACTGTTGGTTAAAAAGTGCAAAGACTAAAAACATTTGCATTTGCTTTTCTTTTTTGAAAAACATGTACAAATGTTCGCTAATTATTAGGCACTGTTAGGACTGTATGTTATTGCTTAGTGCCTAGTGGTATTGATATATAGAGGTTCCTATTAGGTTCAAAAGTGTAACTTTTTTGTGATTATTGTTTTTTCATGGTTTTGTATTGGAAGTCACTGGCTGGTACAGAGGCTGACTTTAGTGAGACCATAGTATCTAGGCACACATTGATTGTTTTTTGCTGATTCATTGCTTGATTATACGCACATGCACATTGATTATAAAATATTATTAGTGAAGGTCACTGCCAAATGCAGAGGACTGGTTTGTTAGTGAGATTCAATAACTAGGGAGATTGTAAATGTAAATTGATACTTGTAAATGCATTTATGTATCTCCATGTGTATTGATCTGCCACTGATTAACTGAAGAGATTCTGTAAGCTAAAGCATCTAGAGCGCCACAATTTTCACAGATATATTATTTTAATGCTGCTAGTTTCCTGGGCGCATATTTGTCATTCAGGATTGCCCCCCCATCAGCACTGCAGACCTCGCTAGGAAAAAAACCAGTGAACATTTGCTGTGCCATTTAAAATAACTAGGTTTCACTTAGGTCTGCAGAAAATGTCTTTCTTTTAAACTATATTTTTCACACAAATAAATAGAATACATGGTTACAGAACATACAAGACTGCACACACCATACACGTACAGGTTTCTATGGTGACACCAGGATTCGAGATTGTTGGACCCGGCCTCGTGGCGTGGTTCGCCCCCGCTCCTCCGAACCCTGTTAGCGTAGCCCTGCGCCCTGAGTTCCCTGCGCAGCACCCCGTTAGCGTAGCCTGCACCCCGAGCCCTGGTCGTCCTGCTCCCTGTACACCCCGACCTTGTGACCGACGACCAGCCCCGCTTATCCCGTCCCACTCCCGGTTCCGGGCACCTACAACCTGCATGCCTCACAAGGCCCGGCAGCCATTTTTCCTTCCCGAGATCCCTGTCTCCCTGGGCCTAGCGTGACCCCGGCCCCAGCGAAACCCAGACTCCAAAGGCGCGCCAGTCCCGGCTGGTGGGTAAAGGGCTCCCCGAGTGAGATAAGCCAGGGAGTTTAGATGGCACCTCCGGCCTCCCCTGAGAGACTGGTTTCTGTCACTCCTTTGGCCTCCCCCTGTGGGGCAGTTACGATCGCACCTCTGGCCTCCCCGAGTGCTGGCTCCAGACCTGCTGGGCGTCTGGGAATCCCCGGGCGCATCCTCCAAAGAGATCAAAGAGCCAACCGCCGGACCTCACCAACGACCAGCCCCCAAGGCATGAGACCTCCGCCTGCGAGGGTCCGGACATCAAAGGGCCAATGGACTATATCAGGGCCCGCCCGACAACTAGCGGGCAGTTGTATCTTGGACCTGAAGCCTGCTGATCTGATCGCGTCTGACCCTGAGAAGAACTCAACCTCGCATCGCTGAGCCCTGCTGATGCTGTCGCTGCTCCTTCTTCGCAACACGGAACTGAACCACCTGAGCCCTGCTGACGCTGTCGCGGCTCGTCCTCTCTAAGATCTCGGAGCCCTGCTGACGCTGTCGCGGCTCGAGCTGAACTCGTAACCATCGGAGCCCTGCTGACGCTGTCGCGGCTCGTCCTCTCTAAGACCTCGGAGCCCTGCTGGCGCTGTCGCGGCTCGAGCTGAACTCGTAACCATCGGAGCCCTGCTGACGCTGTTGCGGCTCAAGCTTGAACCGGTAACCATCTGAGCCCTGCTGACGCTGTCGCGGCTCCTCAAGAACTTCTCCAGATCGAGCCCTGCTGACCTCGTCGCGGCTCGAGGAGTACTCTGGTCCGGCTGGACCATTGACGCTACCATCATGACCTGAGCCGACTCGACGTGAGTGAAGCAGCTAGTACGACCATCATCTTTCGTATCCCCCGGCTCGAGGATTGAGAGCTGTGCGCAGGGTACGCCTCGTACTGGCCTAAAGGCTAAAGACTGTCCCGCTTCCCTCTTCCCGAATCCTCAAAGACTTTGTGATCCCTCGATCATTGTGTACATAAGAGTGCTTCTTTCTTTTTACTGCTTATAAAGAACTTGTTACTGAAATCCAACGGTGTGGTGTCCGTTCGTAAGTGTGGTGTGAGCTCAGTGTGTACGATCCTAGACTCAAAGTCCTCCCCGGTGAGGACCTCACGATAAGACTCGGCAAGATCTGTGGTAGAGGTTGGTCCTGGGGTGGTCGGGTGAGCACTACCTGGCCCTCTGAGGTCGCCCCTTCCAACAGAGATACAAATTAGAGGTGCAAATTGTCTCTTGATCGTGAAGGACAAAACCATAGTGGAGAATGAAGAAGGGGAACACAAGCTTAAAATCATAACAAAGTAGGATTTCGTTTTTGCTCTTCAACACACAAAGTTTGATTTGCTACCTATGTAAAGACAAATTGTTCCAGAGTATGGGCTCTAACAATACTTTGTGTTCTTCTACCAATACGTTCATGTATTATCCTTGGGAATGTCAGTAAGAACTACTCTTTCAGATGAAGCAGTGCACTTCCATATGGGGATAAAAACTGAGGACATTACCAGCCCTTCAGATTCATGAGCAGCTTTGTTCACCACAAGGTGACATTTGAAATGATAGTCTGTTCAATGCCAGCCAGGTTGGTCTCTGCTATCCCATCCATGCATCCGATTCTAAATGAAGCTGGTGAAGACATGCCATTTCCTGATCAGCCCAGCTAGTATTTTGAGGTTATTTTTAAAAGGGAAACCTGATGATGTATTGCCCCTTATATTTCATAAGCTGGATTCTCTGAGTTTTGTGTTGTTCATTTTGATATCTTTATCCTGCGCCCTGTCGGTTCAGCTCAGTCATGTCTGGCTGGCGCTTGGGCCTTCATCATTCTGCAGCATTGAAGAACCTTTAGGATGTTTTAGTGTCAGTAGTCCTAATGGGCCGGAGCGAGTCTTTGACATAGAATTCCCTAATTAATAACTGACTTTGTGATGATTTTTCATTTTTGTCTGGTAATGTTGCTGTTTTGGTAATGTTTCAAAGCAAAGGACTGTTGCCACTTTTAGACTGTAGGAGGCCTAATCATTAGGCATAATGTAAAAAGAGGGATCAGTATACCAAGACATGTGTTAAAATATAAATGCAGATATACTTAATTCTTCAAAACGCTTGAAAATATATGTTTTATTTTATGGAGACTTCCTCTTCCCATCCAGGGTATGCTGCTGTCTCTCCACGTTGGTCTTTGCTTGCACAACAGTTCCTACACATTGGGAATGGTACAGACCTAGGTGAAGTAGACAAGTGAATCTGCTGGCCCATGTTACCTACTACACTCTTGGTCCAGTGGTTCTCTTGCTTTACTGATGGTTAAGCTCTCTGCTACATTCGGAATCATCTCCTGGTGGCACATTTGGAACCGTAGAAAGCTGAACTGAAGAGCGATGTGTACAGACATCTAAGAGAGGGTTATCTGTAGGCTTGCCCAGAGCACACTATGCTTACCTCGCTGCTTTTTCTAGTCACGCTCCAAGGAGGTTCATCTTTCCTACAAGTTGTAAAATTTATTTGACAGGCATAATGTATAAAGTACAAAAATGCTGGAATGAATAACAGAACACAGTATAAGCAGAAACTCTGACTTTATGAGCAATTTCAAACTTTTCCACTCTTTACAGTGGTAAGGTATCTGTCGAAGTAGACTACAGGGGTTTCCACACATCATTTGTTCTTAGTATTGTACCCAAGTTGTATTTGAATATATCTGACACCTTCATGCTAAGTGATTCACAGAAGCCATAATGGTTCATGTAAGTATCATTCCTGTCTGACAGGGCACAGTGGAAACATTTGAAGAGGGGCCACATATGACATATAGCCGAACAGAAACAGATAGATATTGTTACCAGACTTTGCAGACTCATGACATTTCTAGTGTGAGACAATTTGAGGTAAAGTATAGGCGAGGCTGCACTAAATATGCAATAACTATAATACATGAGTGTGTACACTGCATGGGACCATGATTTATTTGAAGGTGTACCCTGTTTTTGCTTACTTAGTTGGTACCCTGCGTAAGCTTCACCATATTCACCGTACACAACAACGTAAAGATGTTCACTATAACTGGCTACGTTCTTTTCTCCTCACAGATAAGGACGAATGTGCAAAAGACAACGGTGGATGTCAGCATGATTGCATTAACACATTTGGGAGTTATGTTTGCCAGTGCAAGAGTGGCTTTATGCTTCACGATAATCGCCATGACTGTAAAGAAGGTAATGTTTGTTCACTCTTAACCTTTGTAGATGAACGCTGAAGAAGAGTAGCATGATGTCATATTGGAAATACTAGACATGATGTTATGGAGGGCCTGAATCTATGTATGCGTGGAAAACATTTGTGAATTTACAATTGCGGCATTCAGAGACGTTCTGCATTAGCAATTGCACACACTCAACAACTGTGCGTGAAGAAAAAGCCATTCTATTTGTGCAGTGATTTTCTTACACACTTGGAAAATATTTCCCCTTTTCCTATGCTCCCATCAGTCTTGTAGGGTCTAATATAGCCATATCAGTGCACTCAAGATGATAAGACACAAAGTCAAATGAGATCATCTGCTGCTTACTAGCTGGTCTCCCCTGGTCTCACTACTTGGCACAGATCCATTCAGACACTGCAGAGAACCTATTGATATAATTCTCCTGTGGTAATGCGGGTAGGGATGCGAGAGGCAGTGGAGATTTCCGGGTAGGGCCTTGCTGGACAAGACTTTTAGAGCAGAGCTCCGTGACGCAATAGAGTACTTCACTCTCAATATTGGCTCTGTAGGCTCCTGGGCAATTCTTCGGGACGCATTTAAGGCTTACCTGTATATATTTGTGTATATCTAAGCACTCTGGTGTGTTGAAGGACCGTACTGCCACATCAGCACGTATTGAACGACAAATTAGTGTGGTTGATGACGAATAGATTGCCAACTCAAACCCAGCCCGATTTAGCTAATGTCTATCCCTCTTAGCACAATTCAAGGAGGCCGCAGAGAGGGAAACCCATTTCCTATTTAAGTACGGTGTTGCTCGGCGCTATGGGGAAGGGGATAGACCTGGCTGAACATTATCACTCCTATTGAAGGCCTCCTCTGGTCGTCCATTCATACCTGAAATTCCGTCCTCTTCGGGCCAAACTCTCACGAGTACATCAGACATTCGAGATGAGTTTCTGGGCTACTATACTAAGCTATACACCTCCAAGGCGACTTACACCGCATCATAACTGGAGTGTTACTTTGAGGAGTTCCCCATGGTTTATCTGGAACGGTTAATGCAGGGTTTTTTGGCAGAGCCATTTTCCGTGGAGGAGATAATTAGCGCAATAGATGCAGTGAACGGCTCCACAGCCCCAGGCCTGGATGGCTATTCCAGGGTTTTCTATAAAGCATACAAAGACATGTTGGCACTGCATCTTTTAGAACTTTATAACGAGCCTTTAGAGAGACCGCAACTTCCCCCTACCTTGCGAGAGGCTGTAATAATACTACTACCAAAACCAGGGAATGATATGCTGTACTGCGGATCGTATAGACTGCTGTCCCTCTTAAACCTAGACTACAAAATCCTCACCAACATAATAGCGCTATATCTGGCTCTATTGCTGGACCAAATTATCTCCCCAGCACAATCTGGTTGTGTCACGCACAGATCTACTGCCCTTAATCTAAGAACGCTGTTCTCAGGTCTCCACAGGATTTCACCTGAGGTGCCAGCAGCAGCGATCCTTTTAGACACTGAAAAGGCCTTTGATTCCCTGGAGTGTCCCTTTTTTTTGGAGGTGATGAAGAGGATGGGCATGCCGAGAGGATACATCAACCTCACAACGTGGCTTGGCTCCTCCCTCACTGCCCGTTTGCACCTGAATGGCACTATTTCATGCTCCTTTAGCCTTTCCAGAGGCACTAGGCAGGGCAGGGGTGCCCACTTCCCCTGTTACCTTTTATATTAGCCATGGACCCCCTGGTCAGGCAGTTTCAGGAACAACATTTACTCAGAGGCCTTCAATTCCAAACTGGTCCCTTGCTCATCTCCCTTTATGCAGATGATATTATCCTATATGTGAGAACCCCCGGTGATAATCTAGAACCTCTGATACAGGAGATTATTCGGTTCAGTGGT
Source organism: Lissotriton helveticus (assembly GCF_964261635.1). Lineage (NCBI taxonomy): Eukaryota > Metazoa > Chordata > Amphibia > Caudata > Salamandridae > Lissotriton > Lissotriton helveticus. Next base: position 712,351,564 of record NC_136065.1, on the reverse strand, counting down.
TTTTCAGGCCTGGATATTAACTGGGGTAAGTCATTAATATTCCCTTTAACCTCGGGCAGCACGAGATGGGAATGTGGACTCCACGAAGTGTTTGGGAATCCACATCCACAAGGATACAGAGCAGATTCTTTAACTAAATTATGTCCCACTATGCTTAAACTTGAAGAACAGGTAGACAGATAGACAAGACTTCCAATCTCCCTGGTATGCTAAGAAAAATGATCGTATTCCAGCGGTTCTTATATTTATTCCACAACATTACCTTCCCACTCCCGAATAGTTTTTTTTTTAAAACTACGCGCTCACCTCATTCGGTTGGTCTGGTGGGGTAAGAATCCCAGGGTCTCCAGAGATGCAATAACTTTGCTGTACGAAAGGGGGGGGATCGGAGTCCCCAATTTACAGATCTATTATTTGGTGGCGCAGTGCAGCTACGCACACTTCTGGTACCACTCGGATGGACGGATTCCCTATTCCAGACCCGAGGCCGATTTAGTTCTGTCTGCCATCTTTAACACCATATTACCGCAAGGATACCCTTGTGACCCAGAGGATATCCAGACAGTCTCCTCCACCAGCAGGGCCTGGCGGAAGCTGCAGAAAATCACCAAGGCACCTGCACTGTACTCACCTGGTATTCCATTGATGAACAACCCTTGGATTCCCATTATGCATGAGACAATAGTACAGCACACTCATCAAATATGATATAATGAATATTGGGGACCTTTTCACACAGGGACATGTTTTCTCCAGTACGGAGGAGGGGAGGTTTAGTGAGGCAACATTCATGGACCACTTCATTTTTAACAGAATTCGCAGTGCATTGCGTACAGTTATTGCAGTTTCCCTTGGAGCCCTCACCTCTTACCCTATTGTCCATTGTTATTACAGATTCCGCAGGCGACCACTTAATCTCTAAAATGTACAGGGCATGTATGTCCCTTGTACCCAGTAGGGACGCCAAAATTAGAGAAGCATGGGAAAATGACCTGGGCTATCCTCTCCAGGACTCACACTGGGAATATTGTTGCATACAAACTAAGGAAGTTTCCCTCAATAACAGACACAAATATTGCAAGTTTCTACGGCAAATCTATTTGACCCCCGCGAAAATACATAGGCTTAACCCAGACAAACCGCACACATGTCTTAAATGTAGATCCCTGCATGCTGACTTTGCACACATGGTCTGGAACTGTGTCAAAATTGAGTCCTATTGGCTTGCAATGTGTAGGGAAATTGAGAATATGACTGGCTTATATGTAGTGCCTTTTCCAGAGGTTGCATTGTTGGGGTATGTGGCTGGATTCCCTAAGGGGGGTGCGTCGGTGCGTTTGTATGATCATAATTTTTCTTTTCTCCTATTTATTCCTTTACTGTATGAACAAAAAGTGGGTACGCATACGCTGACTGTATTATTCCAAAAATAATAAAGTAAAAAAATCAAAAAATCAGCAGGTCAAGTTTCCTCTTTATTTTGCCTCAAAAACCTTTTCTCTCCTTGTTAGTTATTAAAACAGTTACAGTCAAGCCAGTGAGTTTCATTGGAAAAGCAAAGTTTTTTCAGGGCTGCAGTACAATTTAGAACATGTATCTATATATATAAAAACGAAAGTATGTCCGTTTGTCTTTTATGCATTACTACACCATTCATCCGATCGGCATGAAACTTTGGGAAGTTGTTGAGTACACTCCCGCAAAGGTTTCTGGCAAAAAAAAAAAAAAAAAAAAAAAAAAAAAAGTTGTTGAGTACACTCCCGCGAAGGTTTCTGGCAAAAAACTAAAAAACTAATTAATATCGGCCCCCCGGATCCCCAAGGCCCTCATAATCTTCCCAATACTGAACGTTTACAGTTTCCGGTGCGACTCGCTTTTGAAATGACCATCAACAAAGCACAAGGACAATCGCTACAAGTGTGTGGACTAGATTTGGAGAATCCGTGCTTCTCACATGGACAACTGTATGTAGCCATCTCACGCATCGGAAAACCTTCTGATTTATTTGTGTACGCACAAGATGGAAAAACAAAAAATACCGTGTATCCACAAGCACTCGAATAAATAAACAGAATTAAAACAACACTTTATGCATTACTACACCATTCATCTGATCGCCATGAAACTTTGGGAAGTTGTTGAGTACACTCCCGCGAAGGTTTCTGGTAAAAAAGTTTTGAAAAAATCGAAACAGAAGGGCCCTCATAATCTTTCTAATACTGAAATTGACAGCAAATTTGCAAGCATCGTCGACAGTTATGCCCCCCAAACGGAAATCGAATTGTCGAACTACATCTAAAGCACGAAAGAAAAAAGGCATTACAAGCTTCAGAAACAGACGAGCAACGGGAAGCAAGATTAGAAGCTGTTCGAACACAAACTGGTCAAGCACGTTCTTCTCAAACGAACGAGCAACGAAAATCAAGATTGTAAGCCGATCAAGTACGCACTGCTCAAGTCCGTTCTTCACAAACGAACGAGCAACGAGAAACAAGATTGGAAACCGATAGATTACGCACTGCTCAAGCCCGCTCGAATGAAACAGGAGAGCAACGAGAATCAAGATTGGAAACCGATCAACGGGAAGCAAGATTAGAAGCTGTTTGAACACAAACTGGTCAGACACGTTCTCCTCAAATGAACGAGCAACGAATATCAAGATTTTAAGCCGATCGAGTACGCACTGCTCAAGCCTGTTCTTCACAAACGAGCAACGAGAATCAAGATTGGAAACAGATAGATTACACACTGCTCACACCCGCTCGAATGAAACAGGAGAGCAACGACAATCAAGATTGGAAACCAAACAATTACGCACTGCTCAAGCCCACTCGAATGAAACAGGAGAGCAACAAGAGCACCAACGCGAGACGGGTAAGCTAGTATGTAATAACCATAAATCTATAATTTTATAGATGACGTTATCATATCTACAAAAAACGCAACCTATCAATTTCCGACATAGACAACAATGTGCACATATAACGCATCATTAAAATTAACAAGTCCTCATCCAGTGGTGACCTGCCATAACATTAAAGATACTCATGTATTACAATACAACATCATCACAATCTGTAGAAGAGAAGATAGAATTTATCATTAACCCAGGATCATTCATATGTATCAAGAGGGAAGACAAATGCATATAAAATTGACAAGGACGCCGAACTACCAAGATGTCTGCCATTTCACTTCTTTCTTAAAACATTGATTTTGTGATTAAATGTGTGAGAGAACGTAGGAAACGCGATATGAATCTGCGAGGACATAGCTCGTGAGGTACTTTTAGCAAGTGATACTTCTTGCTTATTGAAGTACCATTGTAAATTGGACGGTGTTATTAAGATAACCATAGACACTTTGACATTTACAAAAAACGGCCATGAATTACTGAGATTTGAGACTGGCCTTGACCCGAGGACACACAGGTGTTTTACATTATTGAGTTGGCTACAAAGAATGTCAGAACAATGCTCGAAATGCTGTATTTCTTTATTGGGTTATAAATTCTGACTGGCCATCAGAACGCTATATAAAACTTTATAAAAAAATAAACGTGCGTCACGGATCCTAGTGAGTTCATACAATTGCTCATGTTTGCTATGAGAAATGCCCTGCATTGGGCATTTAATTTTGATTAGCAGTGTTAATTGTCTGTGTGAACGTGGGATAGTGATTTTAACTTTATTACCATAAAGTATCCTATTTTCACCTGGGGTTGTTCAAACACTAATATTTGTAAAATTATTTTTTGCCGTAATATACTAAGGATACATGCCTTGCACTAAGCGTTTCATTTTGATTAGAAATGTTAATTATATGAACGTGGGATAGTGATTTTGATTGCTTTCTGATGTTTTAATGTGTTGAATACTACTGCAAAATAGCATATATTCACCTGGGGTTGTTCAAACACAAATTTTTAAAAATTAGTATTACCATAATTTACTAATAAGAAATGCCCTGAACTGAGCATTTTATTTTGATTAGAAATGTCTGTGTGAACAAGGTATAGTTTTCTGCAGTGGCAGCTGACATCTATGAGAAGTGGTGGGGCAGGTAACTGGGTGGTGGGTAAAATAACAAAATAAAAATACTTACCTGTGTGTGACATGTCCGACTCCGACCCGTTCCTTGCTGCTGCACGTCTTCCTCATGCACCGCGAGCCCTTGAGAAGTACCTTGTGGAGAAGCGTGGCTCAATGGTTAGAGCGGCAGACCCTAATGCAGAGGCCTGGCCCGTGACCAGGGTTCAATTCCCGCCTCGGCGGCTCTTGGACTCAATTTCCTTGGACCTGATAATTCTCGCCTCGGTGCCGAGTCTAATCATGGGTCCCACTCCGTGACTTTGGGCAATAGCTTGCTTAATCTCCACAACGGCCCCAGCAGCGCTTGGATGCCTGGCTTCACCTTGGGGGTGCCCAGGAGTGGACATTTCACAGAAAAGCCAGGATGGGTTCCACAGCGGTATGAATACAGCGCTACGAGGCCTCCGGGTAGAAATGCGCTATATAAATACTATACATTTACCTTAACCAGTCCTGGCTGTGCTTTCATGCTGTGAGAGCAGCGCCCTGACTGGAGGGAGCAGCCTCACTCACTGCTCCCAAGGATATGGAGGGAGCAGGCTCACTCACTGCTCCCAAGGATACTGGAGCCCTACGTGAACTCTAACCCAGCTGTCTTAAGGAAACTGATGTCTGGCTGGTTGCAGCAAGACGGCCGGCAAAAAAGACTTGTCCACTTTCAAAGGGTGCTGAGACAGCCTACCCTCCTCCCTGCTGCTGTCAGTCAGCAGTGGTCCTGCCCCCATGGTGACGAAAGAGTCAGGATATGGTTATATTGAAAAATAAAGTGGAAATAACCAACTTTATTACCATTTCATTTTTCGATTCTGGGGCATGGAGGTGCATTTTAACCAGGGCGGCAATGCTCCTCTGCTCAAACAGAGGAGCCGCCCCTGGTTTTCTGATGTTTTAACTTGTTGAACACTACCCCAAAGTAGCCTGTTTTCGCCTTGGTTTGTTCAAACACCATTTTCTGTCAAATTAATTTTTACATATCATACTAATGTGAAATCCCTTGCACTGGGCGTTTCAGTTTCGTTAGAAAAACTAAGTGTCTGTGTGAAGGTGGAATAGTGATTTTGTTTTCCTTTTTCATTTGCAAGATTTACAGCATCGAAATAAGGCATGTTTGCATGAAACTATAAGGAGCGCTTGGACAATGTGGATAGTTGTCTTCATATCTATATTCTATTCGATTTAGTAACGTTGTGTCCCTCTCTTGAACGAACCATGTGATGTGTTAATTTGATGCTAGGTCTAATGAGGAAGGTCTTGGTGGTAAATTGAATGCACTTTTGCGGTTTATGCATCAGGTAGGGTTATGAATAGTGTGTAAAAAAAAAAGTATGATGAGATTAGACTGATGTGCTGTAACTATGTTAGCCCCAATCTGATACACTTTGGCATCAAATTGTATGTTACTTTGTGAGTTTGGCACCTTGAAGGTTCGTGGGTGTTGTGGATAGAATTCTACTGGAATTTAGGAGAGAATGCATGTAAGCATATGGTTACATATATTTTGCCAATTAGACGTCAACATTTGATATATCCAATTCAGAATGTGCGGATGGGGCTGGGAAATATATTTTGCCAAAATTGGTTCTTTGGATAACAGAATCTGGGCGAATGGAGAAGAAATTGTAATATGCGAGTACACCTGGAAAATTGGGTTTTGCTTTTGAATATGCTAAGGAAATGTACTGTGCTTCAACCAAAACCGTATATGATGTTAATTTTATATGCAATTTGATCCTGGGATAACGAGGTAATTCTCTCTTCAGATTTTGATGATGTTTTGAAATATATGACTATCTTGAAAGTTATGGCAGGACATCATTAGATGATAAATTGTTAATTTTAAATATGTTTTATATGTTCAAATTGTTGTCTATGGCTGAGGGTGATAGAGTCTGGGTTTTGTGGTTATGGTACTGTTATATACAATATGCATATATTTCTGGCTATTATATGCATGCCCTAAATTGCATTGCCGCCCAGAAGAAGTTATTTTTTTAGCCAAACTCGTGGGCTATGGTTATTACTGTTTTACTACATCACATATACAGGACCTGCAGATTATTTCATTTGACATGTTGTTTTATTAACGTGGGTGCACCGCTATGGTTTTAATTAAAGTTTGTCTGCAAAGCAGAAGTATCAATAGGTTGCAGTCTTACTGTGTACACCAGATCTATGACTGGGGACAGTGCGAGATTTGCATGACCTGTCCTAGTCGCCGTGTGAAGTACTGTGATAGTTTCGTAGGTGTTTCCAATCCGTTCCCATCATGAGAGGTAACATTATCAGTTTGAGAATAAGTAAAACGTCTTAAACGTATTAGTGTGCACAGAAAGAAACAGCATGCCATTCCTGCAGTGCCCCGTCCCCGTACCTTGGAGTCGATTACACACATACAAATTATAAGTCTGTAAAAATCCTCGTGTAAAACTAACTTTCGTAAATTCTAAAAGTGCATTTAAAGTTCTAAAAAGGTTCTTGCGCTTGTGATCTATACTTACTTGTGCAAATAGCTTCACAAATTTGGCTCCGAGTACAACACTCGGTCATTCTTTCAAGTTGTTTTATACAATGGCGGCTCTGTTAAACGCACAGGTGTGTTCTCTTCTCTGTATTGGATAATGTTTATTTTCTAAACAGGCACTGTAAATGAATTGCTTTGATGCAGATTCTGCAGCCAAAGAACACAGTCATTAGACAGGATACCTATGAACCCGCCCATTTAAAGAAAACAAATGTTTCTTTACAGTTCTGAAAGTCATGGAACAGGTGTCTCTTTGACTTGCGACTGCCTGGGCGGCGAGAAACCTCTGCATTCTATCACAGACCCGCCTTTGGGTGATTCCGAAAGTCGCCAAGAAGCAGAATGCTGGGGCTCATGGGAGCATTTCTTGACATTCTCATTGAAAGAGCAAGCAGTGCTAGGGCAGTGAGAATGTAGATGCTTTACTGAATTGTTTACGTTAATTTCTGGCAGCTTATCACAGTTCGTTATCAATATAAACAAATAACTTAGAGTCAATTGTTTTATAACTGCAGCGAATTACCTACCTCCTTTTCACGGTTTTAAAGCGCCACAAATAACGCATTACTATTAACCACTTTAATGGTACTCCATATAACCAACCTTAGATGGAAGAAAGGCTATTTTGCCACTGCCAGAATGCAAACATACAGCTTGCAGGTAACTCAAGGTGCTAGCATAAGAATGTTTACCTAATTGAGCTTGGTGCTTTATATCATTTAGACTAACTAACCTCATATATAGATGCGAGCATTCTAAATCATATATAATAACAAGTATATAACACAAAAGCATAGCCTACCAGAGCTTTAAAGAGCAGTGAATGCCAAAGTGCCATCTGTCACCTGCCAATCAGGGGGCAGTATCCAGAGGTGGTTTCAGCCAAAGGAGTAGCAAGCTTCTTTTTCAGGCCTCTTTCTTTCAGCAGAAGGAGCCCTCTGTTCGGGATTATGTTTCAAGTTTTATAAGAATTGGAAGTTTTAGGCTAGGGTTAGAAAAAAACACCATAGCCGGAAAGTAAGGTCTGCTTGAGCTCAATAAGACACAAATCAACTGACCCACAAATTAAAAATGTTTTCTCTAATGAATCCCTGTCTCTCCCTTGGTAGCTTGGCAAAGGTAGCAAGGACACGAACATGCATGTAGTGTATCTGCACCTCCTCGCCAAAGAGCAATGCAGTTATTTAAAAAGACGAACCTGTAATAACAAATATGTCACAAGCATTGTAACGAAAGCCAAGCTTTGGCAAAATGCATTCAATATATAAAACATCTGAAAAGACTTCTCTTCCATTTGTTTTTCTGGGACCTGGCCACACTCTGCTGCTGAACCGTGAGTGGCTGCTACCAGGTAGGTGATGATGGGCGGGCCCTCAAAAGCATTTACTTTTAGACTAACATGAAAGATATACCCATAAGGTCCTTGAGGTGGGACATGCTTAGTAAGCAATTCCACTGTATCCTCAAACTTTCTGGCTAATAGCATAGGTCAAATGCTAAGATGAAGATGCAGAGGTTGTGACTTTTTCTGGTGAGGTAAGTCCTCTAGGAGTGAAACATTGGTTAAGTTCTAACCTTCTTTATAAGTTCTGGTAACAGAGTTACTGTAGAAGAAAAATATTCAAATCATCTATACTGGTTCCGCCTAATTCAGCCCACTGTTCCAGTTGCAGATGGGTGGGAACAGATCCAAGTAACCATGATCATCATCATGATGGTATTTCTAGCACAGCGTACACTCCCCAGTGTTTCGTGGCACACTCAACAGCAGAGATCTTACAGATGCTGCACAAAAATGCAGTGCTCCGTGATAACGATTGTGAGACGTGGCACCACTGGTGTGGGTCTCCCTTCCATTTTTTGCTGTTGCCTCCTGTGTTTTTGCTATGTTTTTGCTGGTCTAGATGCTTTGGGCACTTTGCCACGGCTATTCAGTGCCAAAGTTCAAGTGCTCCCTTTTGTAAATTGTTGTAATGGATTAGTGACTCCATGATTGGCTTATTTGATTGACTTGTCAGACCCTAGTACAGTGCACCATGTGTGCCCAGGGCCTGTAAATGAAATGCTGCTGGTGGGCTTGCAGCACTGGTTGTGCCACCCACAGAAGCAGCTTGTAAACTTTGGCTCAGGCCTGCCATTGCATAGCCTGTGTGCAGCCGTGGCTGCCATGTCGATTTAGCAAGTGCACCCACTTGTGAGTCCCTAAACCTTCCCTTTTCTATGTGTTAGTCACCCCTCAGGTGGGTCCAAGGTACCCCCATGGGCAGGGTGCATTGCATGTGAAAAGTAGAACATTCCCTGATGTGTGTGGCATGTCCTGATAGTGAATTACAGCCAATTTCGTTTTTTACTATTGCAAGGTTACCTGTTTCCATAGGCCAGAATGGGCAGTTTGATTATAACATCTTATAATCATAACTGACCCAGGGAACTAGGTAGAAATTGGAGCTTAATATGCCTGAACTCAGAATGCTAAAATACATCTTTTAGTGAAGGTGGTTTTTACATTCTGTGTTTGAAAATACCACTTTTAGAAAGTAGTTGTTTTCTTTCCTAACTATTCAGCATGCCTCTGCTACGTTTGTGTATTCCATGTATGGTTTGCGAGTGACAGGGGGCTGGAGAGGGTGTTGACTCCAGCAGTTTGATGGGTCCGGGCTGGGCTGAATAGGGCCTGCATTGAATAGAGAGTGGGGGGGGGGCGGAGATTTCCTTTCATTGACCTGATCCCTCATAGTATAGAGAGTAGGGGGAGGATATTTCTTTTCAGCTACCTGGGCCAGGTCTGCTTTCAACAATGCTGTCTACCTCCTGCCAGGAAGCTGCACAAAACTGGTTTTGGCTGGGCACAGGCCTTCAGAGGACAAAGGATTTGCTGGTATAAATATTGGGGCCCAGACCCCAAAACTTTAGATCACTTCTGGGAATCAAGACAAACCTTTGCCAAGGAGAAGAACTGAGGAAGCTGAAGGAGGAGACTGCCCCTGTGCTGTTTTGCTGTTTCTGGGGTTGGCCTGCTGTGGTTACTTTATTGTCAAGGGAAGGGGAAATGGACTTTTGTGAACTTTTCATAATCTTGAGGAAGAAACTCCAAGGGCTTGAAGTGTGCTTGCCTCCTGCCTGAAGTCTCAGGGATACAAGACTTCACCACCAGCTCCCCTGAATTCCATTGCTGAGGAATTCTACCTGCAGAGAGGTGCCTTCTGTTGTTTGGGCCCTCTGAGAAGACTGTGTGTCGCTGGGAGCACGACGCAACGAGGAGAAGTGTGCTGCCGCCGCAGCAGTTGCCGGCGCATCGCCAAAGAAGCGTGCTGCCACCACAGCTATTCGCCGCTTCACTGGAGAAGTGTGTCGCTGCCGCAGAGGTCGCAGTCGATTCCCCGGAGAAGTGTGTCGCAGGGCTTGTCACGGCTCAGAAGTTACCGGGTTCGCCGCACGGCCCTCTGGTGTGCACGCATCGCATCCAAAGTTGTCGCATCGCACTGGATCATCGCATCGAGGTGCCATTCTGTCGCATCGGAACTGGAACGCAGTAAGAAATAGACACATCACCTTCTCTCCGGTAAGGAACCAATGCATCACTTCCCCTGCGCTGCAGTAAGGAACTGACGCATCACCTCCCCCGAAGCAAGGAACCGATGCATCACCTTCCCTGAGACCCTTTTGCGTGACGCATCCAAGGAACTTTGAGAGTAAAGTGTTGCATTTACCATCTACGTTGAACTAAGCTATTTTCTACCATTTTAAAGTCTTATTTTTGATTACAGTATTGTGGATTTTTGTTGTTTGGTCTTGTGTTAGGTCTAGTAAAGACTACTTATTTTTCTACACTTGTGTGGTGTCCATTGGTAGTGTTTTCACTGTATTACTGTATGTATTCACAAATGCATTACACACTGCCTCTGAGATAAGCCTGTCTGCTTGTGCCAAGCTACCTAGGGGGTGAGCAGGGGTTATTTTAGAAGTGTAGCCCCCTACCCTGACTAGAAGCAAGGGTACTAGGGGTAGAAAAAAAACATAGCACGAAAGTGAGGTCTGCATGAGCTCAATAAGACACAAATCAACTGACCAACAAATAAAAAATGTTTTCTGTAATGAATCCCTGTCTCTCCCTTGGTAGCTTGGCACAAGTTATGTTATGTTATGTTAATGGGCATTTGTTAAGCGCACTGTCACCGTGGGTTTCCTGGCGCTGATAGGACACTGAGACTGAGCAGGATGGACTTTATTGGGGATGTGAAAAGAGCAGAGTTTTTAAAGACTTCCTAAATGATGCAAGGGAATATGAGGATTTAGGTGAGAGTGGGAAGGAATTCCATTTCTTAGGGGCCAGGTGAGAAAAACTGCGGCCACCTAATTTGGTAAGCTTAAACCGGGGAGTGACTAGGAGCTGGAGGTGAGTAGACCTCAGAGTTCGGGGAGGGGCAGTAGGGGGTGGCCAGGGACTTCAAGAAAGCAGGAAAGGGACCAGTCAAGGCTTTGAAGACCAGGCAGCCGACCTTAAAGGCTATTCTTTCGCTGACTGGTAGCCAATGTAATTGATGTAGTAGGGGTTTGGCCGACTGCCATCTGGGGATTTTAAATGCCAGTCTGGCAGCCTGGTTTTGAATGATCTGTAGCCTAGACAACAGGGATTTAGAAAGGCCGAGATACAAAGAATTAGAGAAGTCCAGGCGAGACATCACCAATGCTATTAAAACTTGTAGCAGAGCTTCAGGGGTCAAGAGGTGGGCGGCTTTCCGTATCCTGTGTAGTTGGAACATACAGGAAGATGTTACAGCGCTCACCTGGGCCTTAAGAGTGAGCTCAGAGTCGATAATGACGCCGAGACTCTTTACACAGCCAGCAGGGGGGGGAGATGGACCAAGCTCAGGTGGCCAATATTGAGGGCCCCAATGGGAGACGCTTCTCCCGGGAAGGAGGAGCTCAGTTTTCCCAGGGTTGAGCTTTAGCTGATTTTGGTTCATCCAATGCTGGATGTGTATCATGACCGCCTTGAAGCTGGTGACGGCGTCAGGGGAGGAGAGGGGAAAAATAATTTTCTAAATCGTCCGCGTAATTAAATACGGTGACGTCCCAGCTGCCCAGGGAATGGATAAGAGGCTGAAGGTACAAATTAAAAAGGAGGGGGGAGAGGGAAGAACCCTGAGGGACCCCACAAGATGAAGGTGCACTGGTGGCGCTGAAGGGGCCCAGACTGACTGCTTGGGATGTACCCTCCAGGAAGGATTTAACCCAGGACAAGGCAGGCCCGCGGACTCCGGCGGACTCGACACGGTGGAGTAAGATGTTGTGGTCCACCGTGTCGAATGCCGCCGACAAATCCAGTAGGACCAATGCCTGGGGGCGGCCTCTGTCAGCATTACATCGGAGGTTGTCCAACACGGCAAGGAGCACAGCCTCGGTGGAATGGGCTGGTCTGAAGCCGGCCTGGTTCATTTCCAGGAAGTTGGACTCCTCGATGAATTGCGAAAGGCAAGTGGTCACATGTGCCTCCAAGATTTTTGACAGGTAGGACAGGAGAGAGATGGGCCGGTAGTTGGCGAGGACCGCTGGGTCCGCGCCAGTTTTTTTTAGCAAGGGCACCAGTACAGCCTCCTTAAATAACTAGGAACTGTGCCGGAGTTGAGGGAGGTGTTGAGAAGGGGTAAGATACAGTGCGGAAAGGAATGACAGATGTCGCGGAACACAGAAGGGGGACAGCAGTCCTTGGGGGAACCAGATTTCACCCGAGTGGCCAACTTGGCTAAGGAGTCGGGATCAAGTGTGGGGAAACAGATCAAAGTAGAGGTGTTGATAGGAGGAGCTGCAGCTGTTGCTGAGGGAGGGGAGTGAGAGATGGAGTTTTTAATTGCCAGAATCTTATCAATGAAAAAGGTGTTCAAGGCATTGCAAGACTCTGCGGAAGGGGGCAAGTTCGGGAGTGTCCTGGTGTCCGATGTGAGTTCGCCGAGGACCTTGAATATCTCTTTGGATTTGTTGGGAGCTGTAGATAGTCTGTCCGAAAAATAAGCGACCTTGGTAGTGGTAATGGCTTTTTTATATGCTTTGCGTGCGAGCACGTACACCTCCCTGTCTATACTGAGATAATTGCGCCTCCACCTGCGCTCCAATTGGCGCAGCTCGAGGTGTTGTAACTTCAGAGTTGAGTTAAACCATTTATGAGATTTACTGTGGCGGGAACAGGGAAAGCGAGACAGGGGGGCGAATTTGTCACTAGCGGTAGTAAGCCAATGGGCAATATTGGCGTCCAGAGTGTTGACGCCAGAATTATTGCTGGGTGGGGGCTGAGTCTCCGCAAGGAAGGAGAGAAAGGCAGGGGAATCAAGGGCGTTCCATTTCCACAAGTAGCAAGGACACGAACATGCATGTAGTATATCTGCACCACCTTGCCAAAGAGCAATGCAGTTATTTAAAAAGACAAACCTGTAATAATAAATATGCCACAGACATTGTAACGAAAGCCAAGCTTTGGCAAAATGTATTCAATATATAAAACATCTGAAAAGACTTCTATTCGGTTTGTTTTTCTGGGGCCTGGTCACTTTCTGCGGGTGAACCGTGAGTGGCTGCTATGAGGTAGATGACGATGGGTGGGCCCTCAAAAAGAATTTACTTTTAGACGTAACAACTTTCTGGAGGGTTAAGAATTTCATCCCACTAACCTGGAAGATATACCTATAAGATCCTTGAGGTTGGACATGCTTAGTAAGCAATCCCACTGTATCCTGAAACTTTCTGGCAAAAAACATGGGTCAAATGCTAAGATGAAGATGCAGAGGTTGTGACTTTTTCTGGTGAGGTAAGTCCTCCAGGAGTGAAGCATTGGTTAAGTTCAAACCTTCTTCTGAGATGGGGTAAGGCAGAAGGGCAGGAATTACACAGAGAGGAGCGCAGAGGTCTAAGAAAGACTCCCATCTCACTAGATTGGAGCGCACTACTAATGGAATTTGAAGAGGGTACTAAGGCACACGAGGTATAGATACACACAGGGTTAGCCATAAGAGAAGGAGATATAGCAGGACCCGCAGCGCCGATGCACTGGGCAACAAATACACTGATACATGGATCAAATACACACTGGATGTAATGCGGACCTTGCCTGCACAATAGAATGAATATATGTTGACGTGGGAGACAGAGTGTCACACTAGGGGATCACCCCGGACCGTAGTAACGAGGCATTGCTACTCAACGTACAATTTGCATAAAGCGACGTGCAAAGGGGGGTGGGTGAGGGGAGTTATTTGTAAAAGGAAAACGAAAATTGAAACGTTTGATATATGCTGTCACTGTCACCATATCTGCGAACTGTTAACATTACCTCACTAGTTTATCTATGCATAGGTGTAATCGCTGTAACAATAAAAATATTTAAAAAAAAAAAAAGTTCAAACCTTCTTTATAAGTTCTGGCAGCAGAGTTACCTTAGAAGAAAAACATTTAAATCATCTATTCTGGCTCCGCCTAATTCAGCCCACTATTCCAGTTGCAGATGGGCGGGAACAGATCCAAGTAACCCATGATCCTCATTATGATGTTATTTCTAGCACAGCATACACTCCCCTTTGTTTCGTGGCACACTGAATAGCAGAGGTCTTACAGATGCTGCACAAAAATGCAGTGCTCCCGTCACGGACCTGAGCTATGATATAGGTGGCTATCTTGTTTTGCCCCGCACACCGCTCCCCCCAAACCCTACTTTTTAATATGAATAAGTCACGCCTAGGGTAGGCCCTAAACAGCCAATAGGGCACAATGGACTGTAGTTAAAAGATGGACATGTACTTATAAGTTTTAGATGTCCTGGTAGTGAAAAACTCTTAAATTCGTTTTTCACTACTGCAAGGCCTCCCACTCCCATATGATGATATTGGGCTACCGTATTACATTTAATAAGTGATTACTTTCTTTTGGTAGTGAATAGGAATGTCGAGATTGGTGTCTAAATAGTTGTACTTTAAAACCCTCTTTAATGGTAAAGTTGGATTGTAAGTCACAATTCTGAAAATGCCACATTTAAAAAGTTCCAAAACAAAATTGAAAGGTGGCTGCGTAGGTTCCCGTCACTTTACTTAAATACAAGGGCAAGTTAATCAATAAACAAGGCCTGTGTATTCAGTTCACAATTCATTAGACATAGTTATTGATTTTTAACATATCTAAAAAGGAAAAAACCTAATCTTTGACCTTATTCAAGTGAACCACACCAAAAACAAAAAAAAAAGATGACAGCGCATCTCTACTCTAGTCAAAATGGCGCAGTAGATATAGCACAATGATTGTTAAAGGTTCATTCCTAACAGTGAAAGTGCTCAACATATATAACAAAGACGTGTTGAAAAGTGAAAGTGCCTTTAGAAACACCCAATTATAGACAATTGTTTTACCCAGTCCTTTGTTTTTTAGTCAGTGTTTTTGAACATGGTCCTCTTAGTGCTATCAAAGAGGTGTAAAAATCATCTAATATGGATGGATTTATATTTTCATAATGTCTTAACCACTGTCCATACAGATGCAAATAAGGAGAAATCCCCAATGGACACTGGTGTCGTGTTTCGAACCACTGGTTAATGTAGGTTCTCATCAGGACGAGGGCTGGTGGTGGTGTTGTATATCTTTTATATGTAAGGGCAGGCCCATTCGATATTTGGAAACATAGTGCACAAGTAAAACTTCTGCTCAATTCTTTGTTCAATTTCTAGAGCGTCCTCAATTTAGGATGCTATAGCTGGCAGTTGGTCTTTGTGTATCGTTCCCAGACAGTAAGATAATCGGAGCATAGGTGTTGGCAGGACGTGCCACCTTTGACTTGATGAAGGGGAGGAGCTGTCACTTCCCTCACTTGCACATCACACAGCCTCTGCATGAACACTCTCACGAAGGGTGTTGCCATTAGTCTTTTGTGCCCCCCAAAAAACTGTAAAAAGGGGAGGCAGAGAATTCCAAACACCTCAGGAGGTGGAAACCGCCAGGACCATCTTCTACTTCAATGTGGGCACCAGGTGTAAGTAATGGACCCTCAGACTCAAATCCTCTGTACATCATTGGACCTGTGGAAGACTCAAAAGGATTTCTACTCTGTGACCCTGCTGTCCTGCTGCCTAAGTGAAAGACTGGACCTGCATAGTGAACCCAGGGCCACAGGAATAACTCCAAGAGCTGGCTGGTTGGCTGTCTTCCTAACCATAGCCTCTTGGACAGAAGGCTCCAATTACCTTGAACCCAGCACCTGGACTTTTTCTGCTGTAAGTCCTAGTCTCCCAATTGGTGCCACCCCAGTCCTGGACCATTAGAAGTGGGCGTGAATGTGCGCTGCAAGCCCAACTGTGGTTATTAGAGCAGAACCGATGCAGCGCGAAGCATCTCTTGCACCCGCATTGAAACTGCTGCTGCACAACACATCCCAAATGCAAGGCCATGCGTTGCAGCCCACAGCCTTCTTGGAACCGTCGCTGTATGATGCTTCCTCAATGCAGGCCTTTGCATCACAAGTCCTTTGTCGACTACATCCTCACTGACGACACAGGACCCCTCATCCCATCAGCGCAGCCTCCTTGAAACTGCCACTGCGTGACGCATCCCCGACATGCAATCTGGCAACGCTGCGCAACCATAATTTAAGGCACTTTGTTCAGTGGGCCTAACTTGGTCCCTATACCTGACCCACGACTCACCATGTTCAGCCTGAACTTGTGACTAGTCCCAGTCCGTCATGACCACATAACCATAGTTGGCATTTTTCGCTTCTAAGCACTATTTTCACTTAAATCTTTAAAATTACATAGCTCTAATTCTACTGATTACATTTTTGTCTTTTTTGTTAATAAATAATGTATTAAAGTTTACTCTATTTTTTAAATTTCCGTGGGGTTTGTCTTGAGTGATGGTTTCACTTTATTACTGTTTGAAGTGCTGCATAAATACTTTGCACATTGCCTCTAAGTTAAGCCTGACTGCTTTGTACCAAGCTACCAGAGGGTTGAATACAGGTTAATGTGGGGTTTTCTTGTGTTTCACCCTGACAAGAACTCAAAAATGTTCCCAGGGGCCATAAAGTAATGGGCTGTGGTGTGACTGAGGGCCGCATTGATGCCAGCATAGTGAGTGTAAGTAGGTCATAAGGGAAACAAAGGACACACATCATGTGGGCCGTGAGTTGGGGAGGTATTTTGAGTGTTTTATTCCGTACTGCCCTCTAAATTAAGTCCTTAGTCTCTATAAGAGTCCCAGATTTGTCAAGAATGTGTCATGCTGTATCTAAGTCACTATCTCTCTACCACACCCTGGGGTGTGCTTTCTCTGCTTACTGTTGCTACCTTGGGTGTTTGGTCATAGAGCACAAAGGAAGTAACTATTATTGAATTGGATTGAAACAGAACCTTAGGCCTCACAATGTCCTTGTGCCTTTAGTCTTGCATCTATAAATATTAGGAGTGTATGCTCAGTTAAGGTAGCAAGTGTTTTAAAATACACTTGACGATGACCCCTAAATCAAGGTGTGTAATTCACTGAAGTGGGAAAACACAAACACCCAACCTCCACCGCTAGACATGGGGCAGTTTTAGCCATGGCCCTAGAAATTTTGATATTTAATCCTGACTTTACCACTGTGCCTAAATATTCTGGCTGGGAACTCTGTATTTAAAGTGTGGGCAGATGTCACAGCACATTGTCATTTATTTGATTAGAGTAGCACCTTGGTTTCACCATTAGAACCAGGAAATCTGAAACAAACTAAATATTGGTAGAAAGTATGCAATAAGAAAACAGGACCATAAACCAACAATCATTTGGTTTTACCAAGTCTCCTAGTAAACTAACAAAAATATGGTGTGGTGAGAAAATGATAAATCTTCATACAAGGAGTCCTGCACTGGGGTGTTAATAGTCCTGGTTCACCAAATTGTTTGATGATAGTCAAGCTATATTCATCCTATGCCTTTGTCCGCTTAATTGCCATTATGTGATAGAAGTGGGTGAGCCATTGAATACTTGACCCTAGTGTCTGCTGTGGCTTAGCTCAATGTTATCATGGATCCTCAAGCCCAAATTAAGCTGTGTGGGCCAAGAATCAAAAGGATAGTATTAACTTTTGATATAAAATGATTGAGGTAAAGAGATACCTACCTAGTTGCTGAAATGCACAACGTGAAACCAGAAAACCTAGAATCAGTCCTGGCTTTCCCATTTGACCAAACTGTGTGATACTAGGCAATTATTTTATTTCACTTTGCATCCTTTTTCTTCATTATCACTTATGAGAGCACCTTGAAATACATGAGTGCAGGATGAGCACTTCCATGTTTGATTTAATGAACTATCAAGCTGTCCATGTATAACAACAACCTAGGCCACCCAGAGCATACACACAACAAATAATTTGCTTCTTGTTTTACTATTGACATTGTCATCAGGGTGGGAGTAAGGCATTAATGTTTTTATGTTCATGTATTGAAAACTATCACTTTTTAAATTTCCTCAATGCAATTATGTAATCTTATGTGCTAAAGTGAAATGCCTTTGCATTTTAATGAAATATACTTTTATAAATGTTGAAGAGACTTCATCATATTTCTACATGTTTGTTGCAAGATCTCTTTAAAAATTGAAGGCGTGCCTAAGGTGGGGTAATGCAGGATACCTTTTTTTTTTTTTCCTTTCGTTACAGAAAAGTGTAGTAAATATATGTTTTCCAGTTTATTTAATTTATTTTTGAGGTTTAGTACTCATTATGCAAAGAGAAACCCAGTGCTTCTGTTCATCAGGGGGGCCGCATGTAAAGGCCAGGAGGGACACAAGTTTCTCCGGGCTGTACTTTGTGCATCAGTGCTCTAAAACAACGATTGTTGCAGACATACTGATTTTTTGAAACAGCTCCCTAAAACACATGAACCAACAGAGTGGTACTTGTTCATTTATCCCCTACAATATTCCTCAGAACGAGCAAATCCTCAAAGGACCTAAAAATGACACCAGGATCATGATAAAACCAGCAGACAAAGTGAGTGCTATAGTAATTCAAGATGTCTACTGGTCTGAAAATAAACACCAATAAAACGGAGGTGATGGTGTTAGGGCCGGGACAATCGCTCTGGAACCAGTCTTGGTGGCCCTTGGAGGCAGGAGACTGCCTCTCCCCAGTAGAAAAAGTCATAAACTTGGTCATCATTTTGGATACCAAACTGAACTTTGGCCCACAGATAAACAGTCTGATCTCATCATGTTGTTATCTTCTAAAAACTCTGAGGAAAATACACCTGTACATTCCCAAAGACCTTCAAAAGACCGTGATGGTCGCTCTCCTACTATCGAAACTAGACTACTGTAATGCCCTGTTTCTGGGAATTGACAAGTACCAGCTGCAAAAATTGCAGTCTTTGCAAAACGCTGCAGCAAGACTTCTACTGGGTATTTTCAGAGGTCAGCCAACTTTGGCTGGCATTAAAACCCTGCATTGGCTGCCTATTAAACAGCGTGTCGAGTTTAAAGCTCTAACTGTGGTACATAGAGCAATCTATGGTGGTGGTGCCGAAGTTCTCCAAGGTCTTTTTACACTCTACATTCCCACCCGTCCCCTCAGATCAGTCAACCAGGGCCTCATCGATACCACAGGGATAAGACAGGCAAGATGGGGGTGGGGGGGCAGAGCAATCACGCATTGTGCATCCAAACTTTGGAACAAGATGCCGCTCCTTCTGAGGACCCAATCCAACCTCCAGCTTTTCAAAAGGAGCTTAAAGACCTGGCTGTTTACAGCCGTATAAGATCTCACCCCCCAGCCTCTCCCTCTACACACCACAGTGCCAAGACGCCTCGGCATTTGAACGCTTTACAAGCATATATAAACATAAACATAAACATATTAATCAGAAATTTACAGACACATTGATAACACCCTACACAATGCAAAACAGTCAAGTAATCCACTCCAATTAGTAGAGTGTAAGATCAGGGCCATAACAACTCCAGCTAAAAATGTAGATTTCCTGAGTGAAAATCCAATATATTAATAAATCACATGTGACACCTGTACTCTACACCCTCCCTAAAATTCACAAAGACCCTTATAGAATATGTACCCCTTGCTTCAGCCTATGTTGAGGACAGTTCCAATATATCATTCAATCTCTGGTCTTCTTTAGACACCGAAACTGAACTGTTGGTTACTATGGATATTAAATCCTTATAAAAAATATTAATCAATTGGAAAGCATGTAGGTCATTAAGACAATGCTAAACACTATACCACATTCCACACAAGTACCTATGGACTTCTTTGTCACTAGTAAATATAGGCTGGACTGGGAATGTTTTTGTTTTGGATGGCCAATGTTAGAAACAGTGCACAGGGACATCTACGGGGGCAATTTTTATTCCAAGGTTCGGTAATATATATTATTAACAACTTTGAGAAGCAATTTCTGTTCTCCCCTCCGAATATGTATCTTAGAGACATTGTCTCATGGACGAGATACATAGATGGTATCTTCCCCACCTAGAAAGGCACTAAGGATTCTTTAAAGGAATTTGCCAGTTATGTGGGTACAGTTCAACATAACTTTAATTTTACATACACATACCACAATATCACTATTGCTGTCCTAAACCACACCATTCAATGTGTAGACGGGTAACTGTATTATGCTAATACAATTTCTAGAGCACAAACATCACTCCTAAAGAACTATCCACGTGCTAAAGGGCAACACAGCTGAACAGGTCATGCAGAAAAGAAATAGATGCCATTCTATCACGAGCGAAAGTTAAATAGCCATGTTTCAAGCCTTTTGTAAAATGTAGGCAAGGACTTTCAAGACCGAAAGGGACAAGACAGAGCCTCTCTTACTGGAGGGGACAAGTACTCAAAGAAGTGGTCACCAATTCTTACCTTGTCTATGTCCCAGTGGGTAGGCAGTGCCCCATCCGAGCAGCTACGATTTCTTAAAGGTTGGTAAAAACTGACCAAGAAATGAAGCTAGTACGGTCCAGCTTCATGTAGGTCCTTGTGTAAGTGGCAGAGCAATTTTAAAATGCTGCGCTTCCTTATTGGCATGCAACAACGTGTTTTTAATAGTGTGTCTGGAGAGGATTTGTGTGGCAGATGGCATACCAACCTGGAAGCTGTGTTTTGTACAATTTGAAAGCATAACAACAATGTCTCATTAATATCTACCAATAATGCATTGCCATAGTCTAAGTGACTAGTAATCAAGGCCTGCATATTCGTCTTATGACAGTGCAATGCAATCCATCTAAAGCTTTTCCATAACTTACATCGAATTCCAAAACATGCTAAGGATGTTGTCAATCAGATTGCTTAGATTCTTGGCCACCTTTTTCAAAACAAGAGAATGACCAAGTTCCTAGGGCCACCAGTAAGTAGACGAAATGCCCTTGCCAAAGAGAATTTTCTCTTGTTTCTCCCCATTCAGTGGGAGACAGTTTTGTCCCATCCAGATGGCAACACAACACATGCAATCACACTGCGCAGGAAGACCTCAGACAAAAATAAGTCCCTCAACTATCGGAGCTTTCATCCTGGAATCGTAAGAAACGGTCATCACTTTGACCAGGTTTTGAGGCTAACGGGCACATGCATCAACCTATTTAGGAAGTGCAAACGGTGCGAATCGGTAAATTCGGCCATTTGCGCTTCCTAAATACGTTTTTGGGATGCATGAAACAATTTTTCAAAATTCGTTTTTTTTTTGTATTTCCTAAAAATGCGAATGCATTTAAGGAATCGCATTAGTGCGATTACTTAAATGCAATGCATCAATTTTTAAAAAAATGCGAATTTTGAAATAGGAAGTGCAAATTAACACGAGGTTGACCCTCATGTTAATTTGGGAAATTCTTTAAAAAAGCACAAAAAAGCATTTTGGAAAGTGTCATGTTACACACACACATGTCTTTAGGACATGTGTGTGTGAAACATGCACTTTAAAATACATTTCAGGGGTGGAGGGGGGGGTCCTTTGGACCCCCCTCTGCACCCTTGCAATGCATCAACAAATTGCGAATTCCAAAAAAAAGAAATGCAAAACGGCATTGATTCCTATGGGCCTCTAGGCCCATAGGAATCAATGTAATGCCATTCCTTAATTGCGATTCGCAATTAAGGAATCGCAAATTCTGAAAATTAAGAAATCCTAAAAATTTTTAGGATTTCTTGATGCATAGGATTTTGCAATTCCTAAATTGCGATTCCTTAATTTTCGCAATTTAGGAAGTGTAAAATCCTACAATGATGCATGTGCCCATATCACTTAAGTTCTACCATTAATGAATATTACTTCAAAGAATCAAATATCTTTAGACAATGAATGAATTAATATATGACTTGTAGAGCGCTAACTTAGCCCATGGGCATCAAGGCGCTAAATGCAGAACAATATGCAGGAGGGCGAAGTCACACTCAAACCAGCATCTCGGGGAACAACCAGGTCTTTCAAGTCTTTCAAAAGAGTGTGTGTGAGCGTTGCCCCGAAATTTCGTCAGGGAGAGAATTACACAAGTTAGCAGCAGCAGTTGAAAAAGCTAACCCACCCCATGGCATCCTTTTAAACCTAGGGACAATATGGAGATTTTTGCTTGCTGACCTGAGATTCCACATGGAAGCATAATGTTGAAATAGAACCTAAATGCCCATCGGGCCCAGGCCCTAGTCGGCATTGTGAGTGAGGCAGAGGGTTGTAAACATAATTCTGCGATTCATGGGGAGCCAGTGCAGCGAAAGAATGGAAGCAGAGACTGAGTGATGTTTAGGCAGGTCCATCACCAGCCTTGCAGCAACGTTCTACTCCAGCTGCAGGCGACTCAGCTGTCCTTTGGTAATGCCCAAATAAAGGGCATTACAATAGTCCAATCTGGACAGTATTAGTGCAACAACAGCTTGTTTGCGTGCAACAAATGAAAGGAACTGTGGGATTTTCCTTATGAGCCAAATTAGCCCAAAGCAGGTAGCCACTGTCCTGGACACCTGCACATTCAAAGAAAGGGAATTGTCAACCACAACTCCCAAGTTTTTGCCATGGGAGACGGGAATTGGGCAAGTGCCCAGGGAGTTGGGCCACCACTTCCCTGACCAAGTATCTAGCTTGTCCCCAAAAATCAGAACCTCCGCCTTCTCACCATTCAATTTTCGATAGTTTTGCACCATCCATGACGAGACTGCTTGCATGCAGTTTTTAAAGTTTCGAGTGGAGTCACTGATATTATGAGTGATGGACACTATTATTTGAGTGTCGTCCGCATACGACAACACATCGAGCCCAAACGATTTCACCACCCTTGCAAGTGGGGCCACATAGATATTAAACTACGTAGGGCTCAGAGAAGAGCCCTGAGGCACTCCGCAAACAAGGTAGGCAGGGTCCGAATAGAAATTTCCCAATTTTATTGTTTGAGAAAGGAGGCGAGAAGACCCAAAGCCAAGCCCCCAACACCTATCTCCCTGAGACGCTCTACAAGTCTCTGGGGAGATAGGGAATCAAACGCTGCGGTAAGATCAAGTAAAATTAGTAAGGTGGTATGACCTGCATCCACCTGTGTGCGAATATTGTCAAAGACCGGAGTGAGAGCAGTTTCCGTGCTATGACAGCTTCTGAACCCATGTTGAGAGCCATCAAGTATTTGGTGGTCCCTCAAATAGGCACTTAAGTGAGAGTTCAGGTAAGATTCTAAGATCTTCGCTGGGACAGGCAGGAGGGAAATAGGACGAACATTTTTGAGTTCCATCTGGTCCAATGAGGGCTTTTTTAGAAGTGGCCTAACCACTGCCGCCTTCCAAGCCAGGGGGCATTATCCCATCGAAATAGCTAGATTTAGGACCGTGTTGAGGTGCGGAATAATCGCAGCTTTGACACTTTTAAGAACCTTCAAGGGACAGGGATCCATAGGCGATCCCGACTTAACTCCTTCTAATAGGTGCTCTATAGTCTCTGATGATAAATTTGGAAAAACAAGTAAACTGGGGGTCTCCATTTTACTGAAGCTGTCCATTAGATGAGTTTCAGGCAGGGAATCAAATGTCTTGTTCAGATTTAAAGCTGGGCATATATGTCAGATATCTTAGTGGAAAAGAAGGTAGAAAGTCTATCGCAGAACTCCTGTGAAGGCTCCACTGGGTCAATAGCCGCGGGCGAGTCAAGATAATTAACAATGTTGAAAAGCTCCTTGGAGGATTTGAGCGACTCTGAGATTTTTAAGTAGTGCCTTCCTTTTACCTCCATAATAGCTGTTTTATATGCTTTCAAACATTGTTTATGCAGTTCTCTACCCGGGGGTGCAGGATCCCTGCGCCATAGTCTTTCCTTCTACACTCCTGTCTCAACTTACGCAGTCTGTCAGAGGACCAAGGTGCGGAAGGCCTTTTTCTTGCAGAGTAGTGAAATTTTTTTGGAGCTAGGGTGTCCATAACTGCTAATAACTTTTTAGAAAGCTCATCTGCAGCTGAGTTAGCACTTAGATGTTCTGGAAGCTGGAAATCTATAAGAAGATTGGCAAAGGCCTCATTGCAATCAGATTAAAATTTTGTTTATCAGCCACTTTCATATTTTCAGGTTGAGTATTACCAGATGCTGATACCCTTAAAAGAAAGTGAATGGCGGAGTGGTCTGACCAAGCTAACGGGAGGGGCTCTTCCACCCTAATCCGATGATCATTAGAAGAATTCCTGTCTAGGGTGTGGCACGCTACATGTGAGGGAGATTTGACCAGTTGTGAGAAGCCACAGCCGTTCATACATTCTGAAAGGGTTTGTGTGTCGTGACTTACGTTGTTCTCTAAATGAAAGTTAAAATCCCCAAGAAGTGTAAAATTAGTTCTTTCTGGGTAGGGCTCCAGACGATTGCACAAGTCCTGACTAAAGGATGACTTAGAGCCCGGTTGAGTGTAGCAAAGAACACCAGAAAAGCTTTCTGTAGGGTGCGTGTTTATGGCAAAATATAATATCTGGTATTGGTTGGGCGGTGAGGTGAGTGGTTCAGTGCGACAAGTGAAAGTATCCCTGAACAAAATGCCTAAACCCCCCCTCGTCGTCCCACACTGTCCAATCTGGTGAGGCAATATCCCAAAGGGATACCCTGTACAAGATCAGGACCAGAGAAATCATTGGCCAAGGTTTCAGTTAAGAGCACCCAATCTGGTGCATATTATAAGACAAAGTCTTTAAAAGCAATGTTATTTTTAATGTGGGACCTAGCATTAATAAGAAAACCCCGAAGAAACTTCCCAGTTCCCGAGGGGGTAACTATGGCTTTGGTGAAGGAAGAACTCTTCACCCCTTCCCCTATGATTCCAAAGTTGCACGACATACAAGAGGAGGGCCCCTTTCTAGAAAGGGTTTCAGGATTTAAAGTGTTTGCAAGACGACTTAGCCATGTCAGGTTCCAAAAGATCCTCCTTTGAATACCTTATCCCAACCTTGGAGCCTTGCAGAGAAGTACCAGCATCCCTGGAGCGTGGCGCGGACTTGGCGCGGATGGGCGCAGACGGGCTTGCCTTTGGCGTGCCTTCGGCGCGTGAGCAGTGCGCTCGTGCACTGCCCGGTGGGCAGGACATGCTGTTTACATAGGTTTCACTCACTAGAGCACTAACCCACCTGTCTCCGCCCCTCGCCAGCTGGCAGAGGAGCAATGGAGCCCCTACACCCTCCACACAAACGGTAGAGACCACGGTGGACCGGGGTGCAATGCAGGAACAGGAATTACTCAAAGTTAAGGTAAAAGTGAAAACATAGCTCGTAATGTGCAAAGACGCAATATAAGTTTTTTTAAAACATTCAAACAATTTCAAAATTAAAAGCCAAAATGCCCCTACAAAGCTTTATTAGCAGGGAGAAGATAACTGCACACGTCCGCACCGCAGCGGGCAGAACAGGTTGCTTATATAGGTTTTGCTCTCTAGAGCACTACCCCACCTGTCTCCGCCCCTTGCCAGCCGGCAGAGGAGCAATGGAGCTGCCTACACCCTCCACACAAACGGTAGAGACCGTGGTGGACCGGGGCACATGGTGGGAACAGCAACTACTCACAGTTAAGGTAAAAGTGAAAACTGTGCTCATAATGTGCAAAGTCGCAATGTAACTTTATTTAAAACATTCAAACAAAGCCAAAATGTCCCCCACCAAGCTTTATCAGCATGGACAAGGTACCCATGCATATAGAAAGCACAGGTTACCCATACAGGTTTGTGAAAACAGCAATGATATGAGTGTGGTTTTACATCAGAAAGAATAAATATAAAAAAACGAAAGACATCACATGGGAACTTGTATGAGTCAAACAATTTAATCCACATACCAATAAATTGGTTGAAATCATCAAGGTATGTTATATCATCATGTTTCCTTGCACTGTATCTCCCTAGGTTTGCCTATAAATGCAGTAAGAATGTAAAAGATCACATGGTCCATGCAGGTGGGAGATAAGTCCACAAATATGCAGTTAGCTGCATGTTGGGAATCCGACCTTACAGGGAGACTATAAATGTGGCAATTGTGTGGCATGTCAATGCACTGCCAGTACCGGAACCTTTACAGATAATAATGTGAGTCAAGCTTTCAACATTTTCTCTAAATGCCATTCATCCAGTGTAATCTACAACCCTATGGTATCACTGTTATGTGATTTGGATTGGTCAAACCTCACCAGCTGTAAAGATAAGTGAGTGCCAGCGTAGGAGTAGAGTTTGCTGCAAAGGCACCTACTCCCCTTGTTGCACATTTCCTTGAAAAGGAAGATACTAAAGAAGACACACTTTGGCAAGTGATCAGAGTTGTATAGAGTGTTCCCAGAAGGGAATGTGGTGGACCTAGATCCCTCTTCAGAATCACCTCCAAACTTTTTTCCTTAACCGTCCTATTTTTCTGAATGTGTTTTTGTTGGTTTTATGGCTGTGTGCCCTTTTCCACTGTTAACCAGTGGCCTACACCTGATTGGCACCTTTAATTTACTTTTAAACCTCTGGTATATGGTGCTAAATGTACCCAGGGCCTGTAAATGAAATGCTACTAGTGGGCAGTGGCACTCATTCTGCCACCCACTAAAGTAGCACTGTAAAACATGTCTGAGGCCTGCCACTGCAGCCTGTAGTGAAGTTTTTATCTGCCACTTCAACCTGGCGAAATAAACATTTTTCAGGCCTAATATTCTCTGTTTAATACTTAGAAGTCACCCCTAAGGTAGGCTATAACTCCCCCAAGGGCAGGGTGCATGGTATTTAAAAAGTAGGACTTATGTGCCTATCTTTTACATTTCCTGGCAGTGAAAAACTCCTATAGTAGATTTCACTGGGATAAAGCCTACATTTCCCATTGACTAACACTTTTTACCTTATTACAATTGATAAATGCTCAGTTTGGCTTGAGAACAGATAGAAATATGCTGTGTAGCCTCAAAAGAATTGTAATTTAAAATCCTCTTTAATTGTAAAGTCTGATTTGAAGTCACAATTCTAAAAATGCCACTTTTATAATGTTGCCATTTTTTTGCCCCAAATATTTGTGCTTTCTTCCGGTGTGCTGGGTCACATGACTGTGAATGGCTCTACTCTTGGGGTTTATGTATTCCTCCGAGACAGTGACACAAAGGGAAATGGGTGTGGACATAATGTGCCATCCTGCCAGGATGGTTGGGTGCATGGTTGTAACTTGCCCCACTTAACAACAAAAACAGCTCAGCACACTTATGGATATCAAAATGTCAACAATCCACAGAAAGATAAATTTATAACACAATTTTTTTTCCAAAGAAGAGTCGATATGTTCTTTCAATATTTGAAATTCATCCTCTATTCACACATTTTTGCAACCGCCACCGCGTTTTGTCCACAATCGGACTTCTTCAGGGCTCACAATGTAATCTTTGTGTACTTTTCATATATTCCATTGCAAAATGCGTTTTACCAAATGATTTGAGAAATTTGTGTATCCAAAACACTGTGAGAACTTCCTTTGAGCCAGAAGATCGCGCTGAGATGGGTGCATTGACTCACTAACACACTT
The DNA here is from genome assembly GCF_964261635.1 of Lissotriton helveticus. Classification (NCBI taxonomy): domain Eukaryota; kingdom Metazoa; phylum Chordata; class Amphibia; order Caudata; family Salamandridae; genus Lissotriton; species Lissotriton helveticus. Next base: position 712,323,942 of record NC_136065.1, on the reverse strand, counting down.
CTAATCGAGCCTTTTCGAATCAGTACATATATAGTGTTTTGGATACACACATTTCTCAAATCATTTGGTAAAACATGTTTTGGGACCCCCCTTTTTTTGAAAATTTCGTGAAGATTCATCAACCGGCGCCAAAGTTATTGGGAAAAGAAAAAATGCTTTTTGATTAGAAACAAGGTCCTAATTATAACTACCTACTGGCGACGGCCAGTAGGTTATATATATATATATATATATATATATATATATATAGATATATAGATATATAGATATATAGATATATCCCAATTACATTTTCACACACTGCCCCGGCCGCTTCCTGTGGTTCGGCGTGTGATGCCGAAAAAACTGCCAAACACAATTCGGTGCACCAACCCCAAATAATCCATAAGTTTCCTCTGTTGTGTTAAAGAAGTACGTTTTTTAATTCAGTAATATTGAACATGAATACACATTTTCCAAGCACGTTTCAAAGATCAGTGTCTCCTTGATCACGGGTTTGGTTGAGCACATAAGTTCAACCAATTAATGTTCACCTACGTGTAAAGAATAATATATGTAGAAAGAGGACTGTACAGAGCCTAAAAGTTCACTTTTAAAGATAGTTTTCATGTGCACCATTGTTACAAAGAGGATTTTCTATGTTGTTTAAAGTTAGACACTTAAACGATTCCTGCAATCAATTGCATGGTGCTTACATTTCACCACCATGCTTAATATTTAAACAAAATGTAGGTGCCTCCAATCTGACATGTGTACATGATTCATAGACCGACATAGAACATGATGGTGACACTAAGGTGTTTATGTGGTAGAGAAATGTGTACGTTTGGAAAAAAAATGAAATGTTTATATTGTTGAATTTCTCGATTTTATAAGAAAACCAAGCCAAAGTGGGCAATTCATATACTCTTTTGTCACAGTATGGGGTTGTGTTATTTTGAATACAGTTTTGTCCAAGTGGGCATTTTTTAAATAAAAAATTAAACCGACTAATAAATAACAATAGAAAAAGGAAATTAAGCATAAGAGCTTCTCCGGATATGATTATATTCTTCCTAGGACATCTCCTATTCCAAATAAACAATCTTAAATTGTCCCGCAGTCCATGATTATAATAAAATAAGATATATTAGCAGTCTTTTGCAGTTCCCAGAACTTAGTCAGTCCTCATTTCATACCTGCAACAACAAGGAAACATAAATATAATTAAGATTAAAATGAGTGTATGTCCCATCAAGCCCATTAAATGCAAATATCAATTAAAATACAATAAATAAGAGTGAACATTATTAAAATTAACTATAAAGATCAAGAGGTACTCAGAAGACAGAGGATAGACTTTTCATTGTTCATAGTGTATCCCTGAGAGATACCTATTGACATTCTGGATTGATAGGGAACCAGGTTATCCTAGATGTATCACTAACTCTTCTATGAGATTTAGACCTATACGATGCATGGTCTGAAATACGATAATGTATCATGATTCAAGGCATCTCAGTTCCATAACCCTATTGCCTCTCCTTATGTTAATGGGTACTCTGTCAAGAACATAGAATTTGAGTACATTTACTTTACTTGAGTGTTCAGTCTCAAAATGTCTGACTACCAGATACTGTCATCAAACAAAAAAGAAAAACCCAATCAGTATCAAGTGTACAACCTACCAACTTCGGACTTGATGACACAGACCTATTACAAACTGTGTGTTACTTGTATGAGGGAAAATGAACTAGTGGCAACCCCATTCTAATTTTGGCGAACTTTGATCCTCCTACGTAACTCCGCAAGTCGCGGCACGCCCCAAGCAGTAGATGCTTGGGATGGCCCCAATGATGAAGCATGTCACCTAGGGGCAACCCTGGGTGATTGAGGGGACTCAAGAAAATAAATGTTTCTTTTTGGCTAACAGAGGTTGGTTTCCACCCAATTGGTGAACCACCCTTATGTCCATGGCTAGGTTCTTTTGATCCGTCATCCACTGATCCTTTTTGCTACACTTTGAACACATAGGAGGATGAACCTAGCCCAATCCTTTTTCTACCCCTGTTTTTGATTGCTACAAAACAACATGGCTACAAACTCTGACTAAAGACTTCATGAATTGCCAACTTTGGCTTGGTATTCATAAAAAAGTGAGAAATTCAATAACATAAAAATTTCAAAAATTTACGAAAAAATCTGAAGAACTTCTCTACCACAGTAACACCTTAGTGTCACTACTATATTCTATATCTGTCTATGTAGCATGTAAACATGTCAGATTGGAGGCACCTACATTTTGTTTAAATATTAGGCATGGCGGTGAAATGTAACCACCATACAATTGATTGAAGGAATCTTTTACCTGTCTAACTTTAAACAACTTTGAAATTCCTCTTTTTAACAATAGTGTCCATGAAAACATCTCTTTAAAAGTGATCTTTTTGAACCTGTACAGTCCTCTTGTTACTTACATTACTCTTTACACGTAGGTGAATATTAATTGTTTCAACTTGTGTGCTCTCCCAAACCCGTGATCAAGGAGACGCTGAACTCCGAAACGTGTTGGAAAAATATATATTCATGTAGAATACTTCTGAATAAAAAACTTACTTCTATTACACAACAGAGGAGACTTGTGGATTGTTTGGCAGTGCGACGGAGCACCAAATCAAATATATATGTATATATGTATATATATATATATATATAAGGAGACCCGTTTCCCGAAGTCCGCGGCCCGTTGACAGATGGCGAGCAAAAACCGAGCGGGTCACTCGGTAAATTCAATTCTCCACAACTATTTTCTTCACAGAAAAGCTCGCACTAAGGAATAGTTGAACCACAGTTTATTACAGCTGTAATAAACTGTGGTTCAACTATTCCTTAGTGTGAGCTTTTCTGTGAAGAAAATAGTTGTAGAGGATATATATATATGTGTATATATATATGTATGTATGTATGTATATATATCACGCTCCACTGTAACTCAAAACAGTAAGGACCAGCACTCTCATTGATACAAAATCCGGATCAAGATTCATTCCGTGCACTTAAATCAAAACAAACACGTTTCAGCCTAAGCCTTCGTCAGTGTTGACGGCTGCCATGAAAACAGACATACATATAGTTTAAATAACAAAAAGTAACGAAGGACAATTCATTTACAAATAGTAAGCGCCTTATTGAAATATGCAAATGGTCTACAATTCATCTACATTCTAATCATTTCATCGGCTCGTCATTTTTCTCAGTTACAATTTAAATTCATTGCAATTAAATTAACAAATCAACATGATTATTTTATATATACCTCAAAGGAGACAATTTTATCAAGTCTCAACTTTGGACCACTGACATTGTCATCTAATGGGAAATTAATGAAAACACTCTTTTCTACAGCATATCGCGTGCCCATTTTTCAAAGGGTTTTTATACCCTGCTTAACCAAATTAGATTACATTGAATTAATCCTTATTCGCCATGAATGGGCATATATATACGATTAAGCATTTTAGAATGTATATCCATTTTTTCTCTCTCCTTTTGCCCTGAATGGGCTTGAGTGAAAATTGTGGGCCACTTAACTCTTTAATCCCACATATCCTTTTAAACCTAGTGCTATAATTTCTATAGGTCCTTTGTCCTTCATTGCTAAGACAATACTCATCATATGTTCAATGCTTGCTTCACAAATGTGGTACCAGCTCCTCCCCTCCATTTAAGCCACTTGGAAACTTCGTCTGAAGGTGCTAATATACCTTGATTCCAGACGTTGAAATTTATTCTCTCTGTCTCCTCCCCTGATGTCACTAGGGAAACAGTCTAGACAGAAGAACTGTAGGAATGGCCTAATACTCCTATGATGATTTTTTTTTTTTACACGCGTTGACAGTATTTTTCTTAAAAAAACCTATTTTTCTTTCGTTTGTTGAGCGAAACCACCGGAAACGGCCGCTTTCACTTTCTATGCCCACCAAACTGCTTACAAATCGATTCTTGGCACCTCTAAACACAAATGCAAGCTGAACTTGCGGAAGGGTCTTTATTTGTAGTGTCGGGAATTTGCCAGTAAGGTTTTCAACAACTGTGAGGTTAATGAACTTCCAATATTGATCCCAAACACTGAGAGATTTCCCAAACACTGTCCTTTCCGCCCCACCCCCTGTAAACATACCTCTTGCATGATGACTTGAAAAGTGGCGTGCCACGGGGTACTTGGAATCATTATTTACAATTGCTTGTTGGTTTTCCAGGACTCTCATTTTTACTGGGTGCATAGTACTGCTCACATAGAGCAAGCTACATGGGTATACCAGACAGTAAACCACATGGGTTGTGATACAGGTCATGACTTTAATTTTTCTTTCTTTACGACAGCCTGGTATCAGATAAAAAAATACTCTTCTACTATTCGTGCATGCTTTGCACTTCCCACATGGGAAGGAGCCATGTATGTCCTGTAGGCTGGAACCTGATCTCAATGGGGGTAGATGACTCATTACTGAATGATCTCTTATGGATCATGATTTTCTGAATGAAATTTTTGGATAATCTGCCCCCTGTATTGCAAGTCACTAAAGAGGTCCAAGAACGTACAGGGAATAAGGCAGAGTTACTTTGCAAGTCCATGAAATTCCTAATTGACTTTCAATATCCATGTAAAGTATGACTATGTGAGGGGTTACTTTATTCCATATAATACATGGTCACACTGTCATCCTTCCCGCAAACCACTAAAATCCCAGGTATCTTGCTCTTTCATGTTTATTGCAGGCATAAAGAATACAGCAGAACCTGTACTGCAAAAGTTGACATACCAAAAGGCAGTTAGTAGGTTTTGCCAAAAGAGAATATGAACCGTTTCACGGAAGTCAGATTTAAAAAATGCAGTGTAGAAATATGTGGAAACTCTATCTTTCCTCTAATGACCTATTGCAGGAAAAAATTAACATGTTGCCACAATCACCTCTTTTCGGCTGAATTCTTTTCATTTTCGAAAAACATCTTTGACAAAAAAAGGCAGTTGCCTTTTTTGTTGTTTTAAATTACAGCTGCAGTTATGCTCTGTGACCTATGTTTTACTCTTTCTGCTGGCTTTGGCAGCAGGCATTGCAACGTCTGAACTGAACAGTAATAAGTTATTACAGTTGAGCAGCTCTACGTCATTTCTTTATTACAGGCAAATAGATGTGCCATAAGTCACCTTTAAACAAAGGTTAAAGTGATGATATAGTTAGGTTTAGTAGGTTCAAGTAGTTAGTTACAAGTGGCGCATTTTATTAGGTGGATAGTTAATTCAAACCATTACGCCTTCCATTAGTAAAGGCAAATAAATAATGTTAAAATTGTGAATAAAAGATTCATGGAGCAACCTTAATCCTGTGCGTAATTAAGAATAAAAGATATGTGGAGCAATCATGGTCGTATGTCTAACAATTTCTCATTTATTTGAATAAAAAACCCTTAAAGTGAATTTTAAGTGCAATGTAGTCTCTTCAAATGATAAGATGTGGGCTTAGCTATGCAAGTGTGCTGAGGTGTCAGTGCCGGCCGCTATCGTGTCTGTGCATGTTTATTGAATAGGCAGATTAATTAAAGTGGCACAACTCGGCCAAAGTGGTCTGTTAAAACCAGGGAACTGATATGACCCTCCATCATTAGTGGAAGGGCATCAACCTGATATAGAAGTTGCAGTGTTCAGCGATAGATGTGACTTTGTAAAATTTCCTGGCACAGCACAATTGGCCATCACCTGGCAGTAAGTAGTCAAACGTCAATGTTGTATCTTGACTGTGCAAACTGCAGTAAAGTAACTGTGCCTAGCTCAGAACCTGCCTGTGCAAGGTATATTAAGATGGCCTTTTTAGGTCTCGTAGAATCAACGCACATGCGTTGTTTTGCGAGAGTATAGTAGGGCTTTCAGAAATGCTCCCAAAGTCTGCAGATCGGACACAGTGCATGTGCGCCGGGCGCGTGCACACCATCTGTCGGTCTGCAGCTTTGGGAGCAATTTCGCAGCCGCTTTGATGTTCTCAGTGAGCCACGCGGCCACTGAGAACATCAAAGCAGCCGCGAAATGCTCACCATTTGTCACCCCCTCCCTTCCTGCTGGCATTCCCCCTCCATTCTCGCCCATTGAACTGTACTCTCACATTTACTGCTATCCTAGTATCACATCGTGCCCCTCTGCTGTATCCTTGCCGTCACTGCTATTGCAACCCTACACTGTGCCTCTCTGCTCTACTCCCGCCATTAATATTATTACACTGCAACCCTGTGTCTTTCAGCTATATTTCCGCTATCACACTAAGACCTCATGCCCTTTTGTTCTATTATGTTATCACTACTATTATACTGCAACACTGTGCCTCTTAGTTTTATCTTTGCCATCACTGTTATTACACTACAACATTATACACAGCGCGGTACCTCCGTCATCACTACTATTACACTATGACATCTTGCCCCTTTGCTCTACTTCTACCTCTGTATTATGACAGCACTGACGTTAAGCACGAACACTGCACCTTTGTAGTGCAATGCACATCATAAAATGTTTAAACGGTTAGCATTTACTAAAGTTATGATATGCACTGACATGTACAAATCTGGCAATTATTGTGCTTCGTCGTCGCTAACACTGCTGCTTTATAGTGCATGGTGTAGTGGTTAACTTGTGAACACACTCATAAACACGGGGTAGCATCCAGTGTTACACAAGCACGTGGTTAGCTGGCGGCATGCTGCGTTAATTAGCTTCCTGCTTTGTTGTGAAGGCATGAGCGGCCGTCTCACTAGCGCCATGTTCCAAAGCCCCTTTCTGCCACTGATACTCAGCTAATGTTGCAAGGAGTGGTAAATACAAACTACACAGGCTTATAGTGAAATTGTGTAAGTAAGTAAACTGCCACATAACTCAGCAACAACATTTGCAGATACTCACACAATATCTATCTTGCTTTAGCACTTCGTCCGCCCAGAACGGATTCCCGAATACAGTTATGCTTAACCTCACCGTGTTGCGCGAGTAAAGTAAGTGCATTAACGGCTCCCCCATCTTCCAAAGCCCCCTTTTGCCAGAGATACTTGGCTCAGATTGCAAAGAATGATGTAAAAGGTACTGCTCACAGACCCGTGTGGCAATAGCGTGAATGAAATAAAAACTGCACAAACTTATTGTGAAAGTGGGTAAATGTTTATATATTCTTTCGCAATAGCTGCTATCGCACTACCGCAATGTGCCCTGTGCAGCATCTTTGCCATCACTAATATCACAGTACAACACTGTGCTCATTCGCTCTATGTCTGCCATCACTGCTAATATTGCAACACCATGCTCTACTGCTTCATCTCAACCAGCACTGCTATCAAAGTAAAATACCGTGCCCCTCAGCTGTATTCTCGCTGTTACTATTATCACACCACAAAACACCATGCTCCTCTATCCCCGCCATCACTGCAATCGCACTAAGACACTGTAGACCTTCGCTATATCCTTACCATTAATACTATCACAAAACAAAACACTGTGCCCTCTGCAGTATCTCCGTCATTACTGCTATCACCCTACCACATCGTGCCCCTTAGCTGTATCCTCGCCAGTACTATTATCACATAACAAAACACTGTGCTCCTCTGCTCTATCCCCGCTATCGATGTTATCATATTGCACCACCGTGCCCCTTAGCTCTATCCGTCACATTACTGCTATTATATTACAAGATTAGGCACCTTGGCTATATCCCTGCAATAACTGTGATTACACTGCAACAGCGTGCCCCTCTGCTGCATCTCCGCCATCACTGCTATCGCACTACCGTACCGTGCCCGTTTGCAGTATCCTTGCTATTACTACTTTCATGTAACAAAATGTTGTATCCTCTCCGCTCTATCGTGCTATCACTGCTATCATACTACAATATAGTGCTCTTCTGCTCTACCGCCATTATCCCTGCTATCACACTGCAACATTGTGCTGTTCAGCTTTATCCACGCCATTACTATTTTCACACTATCACATTGTGCCCCTTGGCTTTATCTACACTAGCACTGCTACTACACTACCACAGCGTGCCCTCCGCTATTTCCTCTCCATTACTACCAAAGTACCGTACTCTACTTTACTAATCAGCAAACTGGTAATCCATAAAGTATATGCCATTATATATTAGCTATAACTTATGCCAATACTAGCATGCATTTTTATTTTTATGTCTTTACATTCCTTTTTACGATTACTCTCCAGCCCCCTCGTGCTCCATTTTTATTCCTCTTTCCTTCTTCCTGCCTTACTGTCCCCTCCCTCCTTCTCCCACTAACACCTCATATTTCCCTATTTTCTCTCCTCCTCTCAACATTCTGCCTTCCACTCACTTCTGTTGTGCTCTGCCTCTCTTACTAACGTCCCTTTAGACCCGTTTACATGCCCTCCTCTCTCCTTCGTTCGCCCTGTCATTGCATTTTCTTCTTTATCCATTCGTCTCATTCTGTCACTTCTCTGCTCTTTTGTTCCTCCTCCTCTTCTTGCCCTAGATCTTTGTTCTGTACCCTCGCTTCTCACGTCCCTTCTCTCCCACACTTTCGGTTCACTTTAATCATGCTTTTTTGTCACCACTGATGGGGTTTCAAGTGTAACCAAAACGTTTCTGTTCACGGTCAAATTTACACTCTGCCAGGCCCATTTTTGCTGTGCTTTCTATGCTACCCCACACACACACAACCCCACACACACACAACCCCCCACACACACAACCCCCCCACACACACAACCCCACACACATAACCCCACATACACACACACACACAGAACCTTCAACACACACAACCAACCACACACACACACAATCCCCACACACGCACACAACCCCGCCACACACACAACCCCCCCACTCACACACACACAACCCCACACACACACACACATAGAACCCCACACACACACACACACATAGAACCCCCCCACACACACACACAGAACCCCCCCCACATACACAGAACCCCCCACACACACACAACCACACACACAACCCCCCTACACACAACCCCCCCTACACACAACCCCCACACACAACCCCCACACACAACCCCCCACACACAACCCCACACACGCAGAACCCCACACACACAACCCCACACACACAACCCCACACACACAACCCCACACACACAACCCCACACACACACAACCCCCCACACACAACCCCACACACACAACCACACACACACACACAACTCCCCCCCACACACCCCCCCACACACACACACAACCACACACACACACACCAGGATAGCAAAACATAGCATAGCATAGCAAAACAAAACATAGCATAGCATAACAAAACATTGTATAGCATAACAAAACATAGTATAGCATAACAAAACACAACAAAACATAGCATAACAAAACACAACAAAGCATAGCATAACAAAACATAGCATAGCATAACAAAACACAACAAAACATAGCGTAGCATAACAAAACAAAGCAAAGCCTAACAAAACAGCATAGCATAACAAAACACAACAAAGCATAGCATAGCATAACAAAACATAGCATAGCATAACAAAACATAGCATAACATAGCATAACAAAACACAACCTAGCATAACAAAGTATAGCTTAACAAAACATAGCGTAACAAAACATAGCATAGAATAACAAAGCATAGCATGGCCAAACACAACAAAACAGAGCATAGAATAAAAACACAACAAAGCATAGCATAACAAAACAAAACATAGCATAGCATAACAAAACAAAGCATCGCATGGCATATCATAACAAAACACAACAAAACAAAGCACAACAAAACATAGCATAGGATAACATAGCATAGCAAAACAAAGCATAGCATAACAAAACATAGCATTGCATAACAAAACACAACAAAACAAAGCATAACAAAACAAAGCATAGCATGGCATATCACAACAAAACATAGCATAGCATAACAAAACATAGCATAGCATAACAAAGCATAGCATAGCATAACAAAACATAGCATAACAAAATAAAGCAAAGCATAGCATAACACAACAAAACCTAGCATAGCATAACAAAACATAGCATAGCATAACAAAACACAACAAAACATAGCATAACAAAATATAGCATAACAAAACATAGCATAGCAAAACACAACAAAGCATAGCATAACAAAACACGAAAAAACACAGCATAGCTTAACAAAACATAGCATAACAAAACATAACATAACAAAATATAGCATAACAAAATATAGCATAGCATAACAAAACATAGCATAACAAAACATAGCATAACAAAACACAGCAAAGCATAGCATAACAAGACAACAAAACAGAACAGCATAACAAAGCATAGCACAGCATAACAAAACATAGCATAGCATAACAAAACACAACAAAGCTTAGCAAAGCATAACAAAACATAGCATAGCATAACAAAACATAGCATAGCATGACAAAACATAGCATAACATAACAAAGCAAAACATAGCTTAGCATAACAAAACATAGCATAGCATAACAAAACACAGCATAGCATAGCATAACAAATCAAAGCGTAGGATAGCAAAACATAGCATAGCATAACAGAGCATAGCATAGCAAACCATAGCAAAGCATAACAAAACATAGCATAGCATAACAAAACACATCGTAGCATAACAAATGAAAGCATAGGATAGCAAAACATAGCATAGCATAACAAAACAAAGCAAAGCATAGCATAGCATAACAAAACATAACATAACAAAATATAGCATAACAAAATATAGCATAACAAAACATAGCATAACAAAACATAGCATAACAAAACACAGCAAAGCATAGCATAACAAGACACAACAAAACAGAACAGCATAACAAAGCATAGCACAGCATAACAAAATATAGCATAGCATAACAAAACATAGCATAACATGGCATAGCATAACAAAACATAGCATAACAAAACACAGCAAAGCATAGCATAACAAGACAAAACAAAACAGAACAGCATAACAAAGCATAGCACAGCATAACAAAATATAGCATAGCATAACAAAACACAACAAAGCTTAGCAAAGCATAACAAAACATAGCATAGCATGACAAAACATAGCATAACATAACAAAGCATAGCATAGCAAAACATAGCTTAACATAACAAAACATAGCATAGCATAACAAAACACAGCATAGCATAGAGTAGGATAGCAAAACATAGCATAGCATAACAGAGCATAGCATAGCAAAGCATAGCAAAGCATAACAAAACATAGCATAGCATAACAAAACACAGCGTAGCATAACAAATGAAAGCATAGGATAGCAAAACATAGCATAGCATAACAAAACAAAGCAAAGGATAGCAAAACAAAACATAGCATAGCATAACAAAACATAGCATAGCATAACAAAGCACAGCATAACAAAACATAGCATAACATAATACATAACATAGCATAACAAAATAAAGCAAAGCATAGCATTACACAACAAAACATAGCATAGCATAACAAAACAAAGCATAGCATAAGAAAACACAACGAAACATAGCATAACAAAACATAGCATAGCAAAACAAAACAAAGCATTGCATGGCATATCATAACAAAACACAACAAAACATAGCACAATAAAACATAGCATAGCATAACATAGCATAGCAAAACAAAGCATAGCATAACAAAACATAGCATAGCATAACAAAACACAACAAAACAAAGCATAACAAAACAAAGCATAGCATGGCATATCACAACAAAACATAGCATAGCAATCACAAAACAGCATAGCATAACAAAACATAGCATAGCATAACAAAACATAGCATAACAAAATAAAGCAAAGCATAGCATAACACAACAAAACCTAGCATAACATAACAAAACATAGCATAGCATAAAAAAACACAACAAAGCATAGCATAACAAAACGCAAAAAAACACAGCATAGCTTAACAAAACATAGCATAACATAACATAACAACATATAGCATAACAAAATATAGCATAGCATAACAAAACACAGCAAAGCATAGCATAACAAGACACAACAAAACAGAACAGCATAACAAAGCATAGCACAGCATAACAAAACATAGCATAGCATAACAAAACACAACAAAGCTTAGCAAAGCATAACAAAACATAGCATAGCATAACAAAGCATAGCATGACAAAACATAGCATAGCATAACATAGCATAGCAAAACATAGCTTAGCATAACAAAACATAGCATAGCATAACAAAACACAGCATAGCATAGCATAACAAATCAAAGCGTAGGATAGCAAAACATAGCATAGCATAATTGAGCATAGCATAGCAAAACATAGCATAGCTTAGCAAAACATAGCATAGCATAACAAAACACAGCGTAGCATAACAAATCAAACCATAGGATAGCAAAACATAGCAAACATAGCATAGCATAACAAAACAAAGCAAAGGATAGCAAAACAAAACATAGCATAGCATAACAAAACATAGCATAGCATAACAAAGCACAGCATAACAAAACATAGCATAGCATAGCATAACAAATCAAAGCGTAGGATAGCAAAACATAGCATAGCATAATTGAGCATAGCATAGCAAAACATAGCAAAGCATATCAAAACATAGCATAGCATAACAAAACACAGCGTAGCATAACAAATCAAACCATAGGATAGCAAAACATAGCATAGCATAGCATAACAAAACATAGCATAGCATAACAAAGCACAGCATAACAAAACATAGCATAACATAATACATAGCACAGCATAGCAAAACATAGCATAACAAAATAAAGCAAAGTATAGCATAACACAACAAAACATAGCATAGCATAACAAAACAAAGCATAGCATAAGAAAACAGAACGAAACATAGCATAACAAAACATAGCATAGCATAACAAAACACAACGGAACATAGCAAGACAAAACGTAGCATAGCATAACAAAGCACAGCATAACAAAACATAGCATAACATAATACATTGCATAGCATAACAAAACATAACAAAACATAGCATAACAAAACAAAACATATCACAGCATAGCAAAACATATCACAGCATAGCAAAACATAGCATAGCATAACAAAATATAGATTAGCAAAACATAGCATAGCATAGCAAAACACAATAAAGCATAGCTTAACAAAACACAAAAAACACAGCATAGCATAACATAACAAAACACAACAGAAAGTAGCATAGCATAACAAAACATAGCATAACAAAACAACAAAACATAGCATAACGAAATATAGCATAGCATAACAAAACATAGCATAGCAAAACACAGCAAAACATAGCATAGCAAAAAACAAAGCATAGCACAGCATAACAAAGCATAGCACAGCGTTACAAAACATAGCATAGCATAACAAAACATAGCATAGCATAACAAAACACAACAACGCTTAGCATAACATAACAAAAAAAGCATAACAAAACATAGCATAGCATAACAAAATATAGCATAGCATAACAAAGCATAGCATAGTAAAACATAGCATAACATAACAAAACATAGCATATCATAACAAAACACAGCATAGCATAACATAGTAGATCAAAGCATAGGATAGCAAAACATAGCATAGCATGACAAAGCATAGCATAGCAAAACATAGCAAAGCATAACAAGGCATAGCATAATAAAACACAGCATAGCATAGCATAACAAATCAAAGCATAGGATAGCAAACCATAGCATAGCATAACAAAACAAAGCAAAGGATAGCAAAACAAAATGTATCATAGCATAACAAAACATAGCATAATATAACAAAACACAACAACACATAGCATAACAAAACATAGCAAAACACAACAAAACATAGCATAGCTTAACAAAAATACAACAAAAAATAGCATAGCAAAACAAAACAAACCATATCATAGCATAGCAAAACATTGCATAGCATACCAAAAACAACAAAGCATAGCATAGCATAACAAAACATAGCATAGCAAAACAAAGCATAGCATAATAAAAAACAACACAACAAAACATAGCATAGCATAACAAAACATAGCATAGCATAACAAAGCATAGCATAGCAAAACATAGCATAGCATAACTAAACATAGCATAGCATAACAAAACACAGCATAGCATAACAAATCAAAGCATAGGATAGCAAAACATAGCATAACAACAAAACAAAACATAGGATAGCAAAATAAAAATATAGCATAGCATACAGCATCACTCAGCACCACCACAGCATCACTCAGCACCACCACAGCATCACTCAGGGGCACCACAATATCACTATGCGCTACCACAGCATCACTGAACGCCACAGCATCACTCATTCGCCACCACAGCATCAATCTGTGCAACCATTCAACAACAACTGGTTCAAATATGTTCTCTCAATGTTTCAAACTTTATTACAAATGTCACAAAAATATGTTAATATTTCACTTCTGTTCTTGGATTTTCGTCACAATAAAATACACTGAACAGGGGTCTTCACAAAAGTTATTTACAAAAGTTTAAGCTATTGCCATTATAATTTACAATAACTTTATTTAAGTATTAATTATTAAAACAATTAAAAGCCATTGTTATTTGTAATATCAATACATGTAAGTCACATAAATACAAGACATATTGCATTACAAATGGTATAGGTGTCACATTTGCGAAATTTATAACTATTGGCATTGTAAATGACAGTTATTAATTTCGCTATTTTCAAAACCAACACATAAATAAAAAATGTGTCATTTACAATATCAATAGCTCAAACTTTCCTAATGCGAGACCTATTGCATTGCAAATGCTTGTTGTTATTGCGCACTATTTCCCATTCAGGCTTTAACCAGCGGTTGGATGTACTGGACGCCCGGTTTGGAGGTTTATCTTTTCAAGTGTTCACTCAACTCTCATTAAATATTTCACCAGCCTGGAGTTCATCTGAGTATCTGTTCATTTAAAGCAGGCTAAGACTGCCTGTTTGCAGTGACGTAGTCCCCTGCCATAGAACATTGCACTTAGTATGGATTTACGATCCTCCAGTGTGGACTTGCATAGACCAGTTGTGTTGCACTGTTTCAGATCCTTGACACAAACTGCCTTAGCTCCTTCCGTCACCACGTTGCCATGGCAGCTAAGGTGGGAGTGACGGAAGACACCTGAGGCAATATTTTCGAAACTTCCCTTTGATGTAAGTGTTAAACCTGAAGTGGGATTTCAATGAAGTGTAGGTAGCTATTGCCATCAAAGTGTGCCGTCACTTTGAAAATGCTTCTTTATCAGCCAGCATTGAAGTGTATTGGATTAGTTTGTTCACCATGAATCTGAACAGGAGCTAGCTAATCTGTGTGTACCATTGCAAGCATAGACCAAGAGGTGTCAATGAGCCAGGTAGACTCTTGCCGGAGAGTGGCTCTTTCACCAATTTCCTGCCATGGTGATAATTCAGTGTTTGCGCCGGCATTTTTTTTAGCTTAAAGCAGCATTTGATTAATGCCTCTTGCTTGGCAAAAAATGTGTTTTGTTAGGCTGAATGCCAGCCTCAACTTAGAAGCTGACGTATACAGAGGCAAATGTAAGAAGGACCTAGAGGTTTTAACTATGATCTTATCCAGCAGAAAGGCATCTCCTCTCTTTAAGTCATCACTACCATTTGCTCGGGTAGGAACCAGTTTTGACTGAATTATTTGCAGGAATGGCGTAATCTTTGGGCTGACGATCTTTGCTCTAAATTGATAGAAAGCCACCTGTAGGAATTTAGCTTTCAGAAGCATGGATTGTTTATGCTTCTTAAAGGACCCCAGGCTATTAAACAGCAATCTGAGTTATTTATATTTAGTGGTTGAGTGGCGTTTTGCTGTTTCCACATGCCATGTCGTGAAGCTGATGGTATGCTTCCCTATAACCATGCTTTCTTTTCATATTTATTTCCATTAGGTTCTTTATTGAATAGGCTTACAAGGCATTCAGGAGCCTTTGGAGAACAATCTTTGCGCAGCTGATCAAAACCAGGTCATCAGCATACAGCAGGCTAAGCGGGAAACAACCTTTACAATGCGGTCATTACACCGCGACGCCATTACAACGCGGTTGTTACAATGACCGCGTTGTTACCACGCAATGCCATTACTACGCAAGTCATTACATCGACTTGCAGTAGATGGCGCGCTAACATTAGGAATCGTATAGTTTACTATTCCAACACCTTCCCTACTGTTGCGTAGGCTGGATTTGGAGTAGTAAATTATACATTTCTAATGTCAGGGCGCCATCTACTGCAAGGCGTACTGCTGTGCTAGGCTTAAGTTGGGCCCGACTTATATTCTTGAGGGGCCCTTGTAAGGGACCTTTAGTGCTGTTAGAGCAGAGCAGTAAATGGGTTGATCTGCTTTCATTGTTATTTGTTACTAAAGAGCATTTAAAGTGATTTGACGGACTCTCCGACCAACGCTCTTCAGATATATTTGAGGTTGCTATAGCTTTAGGTAGACTGTTTAGCTTATTCACAGTCTTCCAGAATCTCTTGTGTCTCTTAGTTTTGACGTTGAGTAGTAGCATGGCCCAGGATTTGTCTTTGGACTCTATTCTTAGCTCCAGCTTTGTTTCCTGTTTACCACTTTCGCTTTTGCCACTACAGCTTTAAGGGACTCTGTCTCCTTGAGTCATTTTGGTATGCCCTTAGTACTTGATTTACCTTGCGTTTTAAACATTTTGCAGGAGAATGAATTTTTGTGTTGATGGACTGTGGGTCAGGGCCTGTCACTGGCATAGAATGTTGCTCTGCACGCCTCCTGGTGAACTGAGACCAGTTTGTCAGGTCAGCCTTCCCTTTAACTATGCACTTCTGAAATTTTATTTTTGCATGCTCAGGAAAGATTGTGAGTCAAACCGGTTGACCATTTTATTCTTTTATTTTTTTCGGTGTAAATTGATCTTTGTGTTTCTGCTGCTAGCACGTGGTGGGCTTGACAGCAAGAGTCAGATCCTGTGGTAGGTGATCACTTGCGCCTCTTGCTGCTATTCTTAAGCTTTCGACAAGATGAATCAAAGAGTTTGATAGTGTTGTGAAGTCGATTAGGGAACTGCTTGAGTGGATGTGGAAGGAAGCTACTGGTGGACTATCCCTAGGAAAGTGGCCATTAAATACCCTTAAGTTGAGATGCTCTAGTTTGCTGGCAAGTTCAATGCCATTTTTATCTAATCAAGAAGATGGAGGTATACTTTGAACTGGGATTGCCCAGTTACGTTTGGTCTGCCGGGATCTCATTTTTTGGCTACACTTCATGTTTGTGTGAAAGTTCCCTGAGAGAACTAGCTTAATTCGGCTCTTACAGAAGTTCCATGATCTCTGCTTTCCAGTGCTCCATTAGTTTTCATGTCACCTTTGCTGTCATTGGCATGTATACATTCACTATTGCCAAAGGGATTGAGGATGCTAACCAGATGAAAGAGGCGCAAACAATTTGTAGGCGTGGACGTGTCATCATTTGTGTCTTACACTCTCTTTGGAGTGAGGCTGAAACATATATTGCTAGGCATCCACGGTGGTGGCCAAAGAGCCACTCTTTTGTTGCTGGCACTGAGAAGTTAATGTAGCCTGGGATTAATTTAGTGATGATTTCTCTACCCAGTTTCTGCAACAGGATCACTTGGAAAGACCTTAGGTACACCTGCATCTCTTGGTCGTCTAGTTTTCTCAGCAGGCCATTGATGTACCATGAGCATATCCGCAGACAGTCTGACTGACCAGAAGTAGTTTTACCCACAATTGTGATTCATTGCTGTGGCCTTAGCCTTTTTATTGCCCCTGATACCCAGCTCCAATTGTTGGACTTACCATATGGTTCTTCATTGTCCCAAACTAGAAGGGGGTTTAGCCCTTGTTTTTTTTCTGGTGACGTACTATGAGCACTCTTCAAATCTCAGTGCACTTGCTTTGACTCGCTGGTGCCTCAATGCTTGTTTGCCTGCTTTGCAAAGGGGTGTGGGTAAGCAGGTTATTTAAAAAGGTTCACATGACTTCCCCATCTTTTAAGACAAGGGCTGTATCCAACACCATTTTGGCTGCTTCAACAGTCACCCAGGTGACCCTGGTCATTTCATTGAGCTGCCCCGGTCTAAATTCATGAACTCCACTGAGACTATGTTGCTTGTTCCTATGCCTTTTGTTTCTGACATTTGATGGAGGAGACACAGAATGTTGGTTTGTTCAAAACATCGAAGTGCCCCATTGGCTGGTATTCTGGATACATTCATTTCACCAAACTGTTGCCAACCTCCGATGATAAAGAGTGATAGTGAAAAGTTCATTCCCTGCAAGTTGTGAACCTTGTCATACTTGTCATACTTGGACACTTTTAGGCTTGTGTCACTATGTGAAGCCGCTGTTTGGGGCTGCAAGGGGACTGTTTTTAGTTGGTCTTGTGACCGTGTCCGGTTTGGCTTAAATTGGACTGATGTTTTGTTGTATCTGAATAATGGCAGATAGGAAATTTCCCAGTTGAGGCTGCCATGAATTTGGAATTAAAGGTAATACGTATCATGTTCATGGTCACTTCTAATGCAGGCTTGAACCATTCAGGGAGTTCCCAGTCCTTAGCTTCCTGATCAATTTTTGGTTCAGAGAGCGTGGGAGCTCCAACAAAAGTGGATGATGGCTTTGGTGTGTCCTACCTATTTGGTCCTGGTGGAGGTGACTGGACTGACACTTGTTTGGGTGCTTTCATGTGCCCTGTTTGCTCTTTGGGAGGACTTGGCGTCTTTGTTATTGTCTTTATGAGTGTCTCCAAAGGTTCCCTGTATGTCACTAGCCTTATTTATTTATTTATTTTATATTCTTATAAAGCGCCAGACTAGACCCCCGAAGGGGTATCTCCGCGCTATTGCCGCAACAAGAGAGTATTCAGATTCTGATTGTGTGTCCAGAGAGGAAATATAGGCTACAAGGCATTATTTACCCAGATACAGATATGTTTTTAAAACTTTCCGGAAAGTCAGGTGACTGGAGAGAGATCTTAGTTCTGGGGGCAGAGAATTCCAGAGTGCTGGTCCGGCATAGGCTAATGCACGGCCGCCTTGTCTGGTCTTTTTTACTCTGGGTATCTGCAGTAACTGCTGGTGACTGGAGCGCAAAAAGCGCCCTGGGATGTAAGGCTGGAAGATTTCGGTCATGTATTTCGGGCCCTCCCCTATCATACTCTTATGGATTGTACATAGAGTTTTAAACTGGACTCGTTTCCTCACTGGAAGCCAGTGGAGTCTCATCAGCAGGGGACAGGAGGGAGTCCTTGGTGGAGCATTCAGGATAATCCTTGCTGCTGTGTTTTGGATTACCTGTAGTTTACTAAGTTGCTCCTCGTTAGCTCCGAGGAGCAAACCGTTGCAGTAATCCACCCTGCTGATGACAAGAGCCTGTACAAGCGTCTTTCTGTGATGGTCCGGTATGTGGGGGAAGACTCGTCTTAACATCCCAATAGCCCGAAAGCAGGTACCAGCAACTTGATTTACGTGGCCTTTAAATGTAAGTTGCTGATCAAAGAGCACTCCCAAGTTCCTGACTGTACTCTTGGGAATGGGGACAGGGCCTAGCTCTAAGGGCCACCAGTCAGATGCCCAGTGTGTTGCCGCTTGCCCAAAACACATAACCTCCATTTTCCCCACATTACACTGCAGACAGTTTGATGACATCCATTCTGCAATGGCTCTCATGCCATCTGCAAAAGATATTTTTATTGCAGGTGTAAGGTTTTTGAAGGGAAAAAGGAGTTGGGTGTCGTCGGCATACGACACCGGGGTGAACCCGAAAGATCTTGCTAAGTTGGCTAAGGGGGCCACATACACATTAAAGAGTGTAGGACTTAGTCCCTTGGCAGGGATTCTGTATTTTCAGCCTGTAAACGTATGTCATAGGCTGGGTAATCAGATGCCTGTTGAGAACCCTGTGACTGTTGCTTATTTTGACTATCTTTGGTGCTCACTAAGTCTCATGTTTTTGGTTGTGGTCCCTTTGCAGTGTTTGACTCCATCCAGAGCCAGCTCTAGGTCGTTGTCTTCGTCTGGCTCTGAACGTCCATTCAGGTGGCAGCTTGCATTCTTGAAAATTGAGTATATGTTGCACTCATCTGCTTATTTAAGCTTCTTATTGATCGCCTTTCTGCGATTTGTTTTTCTTCAAGGTATGTGGGTTTTTTGGGAACTGGCAGGTGCCTTGTTTTCTTTTGGAACCTCGTCCTCATTCCACTTAGTGGCCACTCAAGCTGTAGTTCCTTTCAGGGTGGAATGCAACATTGCTGGCTTGGTACCATGAGCCGAATGTATCTTCGACTCAGGGTGCACAGTGGCATGGAGATTTTGATGCTCTGACCTTCTGTGTTCATTATCTGAGCTTTCTTGACTCTTGTTCCTGAGTCGTATTGGTATCTTCCCTAAGTTACAATTAGCCAGTATGACCCAACCCGTGTTCTTAATGGTCCGTTTTTATCATCTTAGTGTGGTCTTAAGGTCCTCCGACAGACCGCTATGAGTGGTTGGTAAGGTTTCTAGCTAGTCCTGTATTGGTGAACACGTACAAGTGGATTGAAGTGTTTCGGCAGCCATTTGAGCTCGGTTTACAAGGGAATTTTAATCCCCTAGTTTCATGTCAATACCAGATATAAACACTGCCATTGTCTTTAGAAGGGTTATTTGAGTGTCCCTTTTTTATTGCTAGTTTAACATTTTAATGGAAGATTGAAAGAGTCTTAATAATGAGGTACAGATGTCCTTGTTTCTGGGCATTTCTTGATTTGTTTGGAGATGTTGTACTCTTTTCTTTTGGGGGAGTGTCTGTTGCAGGGATTCTGCAGTCTCAGAACTATGCTGGGGATTGTGGACCCTTAGTAGGCAGGGACTGAGTCATCCTACCACCCGAATACCCAGGAGACTGACTAGCTATCGTGTCTCACTCGCCCTACTACTCACTCACAGAGTGACAAGTGATTAGACACCCCAGAACACAACACTCCTGACCCTCTCGCGAATCACAGTTGCAGGACACACTCTTTTTCTCTCACACTCATACTAGTCCACAATAAGTTCTGACATAAACACGAGGAAAGTTTAAAATGTTTATTTTAACAATCGTGCTCTAGTATGCAGTATACATGCCACAACAAAGAGAAAAATAAGGTCAGCATAACAAGTAGTCTATTAAATCATAAAAGGGGCTGTTGCTTCCATTCTACAGAAGCAAAATGATAATATAACAGAAGATCTCTGGATGTAGCAGCATACCCCTACCATAGCATATACAGATGCAAGTTCGACATCTCAGGTGCTGTCACGCTCTCTTCACTGGAAAGATCCCTCTCCAAGTGTGTGTTACCTGTCTGTGCTTACCTATATGACAAATTACATGTTCGCAAACAACACCTGCATTTGCATGTTATGTCTAGGTGCTAGGGCCTGACCAGAACAGAATAACAAGGGACATTGTTGTTTGACCTTGTCTGCGGTGTTCAGACTAAATCCCAAGAAAGAACAGAGCGCAAAAACAACAGCATGTTCTATGTAAAAGTACAGTGTGGCCCAAAGCAAAATAAGTTTGTGTAGTAACATGCACAAAGCAGAGGACAGTCTACAATGTGCCTATGCCAACATAGGGAAAACGACAATTGCCTGCACGGGACATGTGACATTTCTATTGTTCCTCCCACATAGGATACATCAATTCCCTCCCATTTTGCAGGAGTCAGCAAGGGTGTCTCATACCACTGGGCCCTCTGTTGGTCTGCTGACTGCTTATGATTCCTTGAGCTGGGGATCTGCTGAGTATCTGATGAAAGGGCAAGCCGGTGATGATCCTTGCTGCTTTTTTGCAGCGGTGTCTGTGCCTGTTTCTCTGGCTGATTGGCTGTGAGGCATTAGTACACAGCCTACCTGAGTTGTTACTTGTAGTTAACTGCCTCCTTTCTGTCGGCTCCATTGCTATTGCTGTTTTGTCTTCCAGCGCTATGGTAATAAGAGATAGATCATCAAAGCCCAGTGATTACTCCGTAATACTGTTCGTCAAGGCTCGCGCTTTACCCCCTTGTGGGGAGGTATTCAGTGGGGTTTGTTTATCTTTGTAGGTGTTCCCATGGTCCTGAGGACTGTTGCTTGATCTCAGTTGAGCTGAGCCTAGGATTCCTTCCCTTGCAGCTTCAGTGCCCTTTGGAGACGCTTAGCGTCTCAGCGTCCTTTAAGTAGGCCTGGGTCTCAGCGTCCTGGGGCTGGTTCAATTCGCCTGCCTTAGGTTGCATACTGCTAGTGATTTCATTACAAGACCGGAGGCTACCATTATGCAATACTTTTATTTGCTGCCCAAACATGCAGCCCTTTAAAGAATGTAACTACATCATAATACGTAGAACATTAACAACAAGACAAGTAGACTGCGCAGGCTCTCATCTTCCTCTTTTGTTCACTGATCTGACACCGCTAAGTACTCTTTTCATCTATGGTTTAACTTCTCTTAATTATGTATGATTTGAGCTATGATACCTATTCACGCTTTTTACTATTTATATCCTTCATATTTAAGATGTTGGACTTGTTTACCTTTATCCCAAAGTTGTAGATAATTACTGTTTATCTTTCTGTTTTTGATAATTAACGTTTGTCTTATTATTATAGAAGATTACTGCCTATCACGTTTTATTTTAGCTCTGCCCTTGTTCAATTTTCAGCGGGGAACAACTCCTTGTTTTATTTCATGCCCAACGATTGCCTAGCGATCGTATTATTCATCAGGTAAGTTGACTGTACTGCTCGTGCGAGCATTTAAGGGGCAGCCGGTTTCACCACTTTTAAATTAACCCTAATTTCAAAAGTTTTGAAACAAAATAACTTCTCTGGAACCGGAGCTTGCCTGCTTTGAGCTCCGGTATCCTAGCAACTTGCTAGGACATGAGTCGCGCTTCAGGCGCATGCCGGCAGGATGTTGCGTCCTTTCCCTCACGCTGAGTGTCAGTTTCTGCCTCTCTACACGAGCGCGTAACCTTAACTGACGGAGACACAGTCCTCCTGGTGATATTTCCTCGTTTCTTACATATTTTCAATGCAAGATCGCCAGCCGGTGGTCTCTTTTCACACTACAGTGTCTCTTTACTTCAAAAGAATATTCCTTGATGATTATATTGCAGAATCTGCAACCGTGAGTAAGCCCTGTCAGGGGAACTAAACACGTTTGATACTATCCACTTGCGTTATTAAGCCATATTAACCCCTTCCATGCTGCTGTCGGCCATTGGCCGACGGCAACGCTACCTCGCTGGTGCTGCCGTCGGCCAATGGCCGACGCGGCCCCGCCCATTTTGCGGCAGTGCCGCACTGCCACAAAACGGGCAGCGCATGGGAGGGGTTAAGGTTCGTTATTATTTAACCCTTTTGGGAATATTTTTTCAGTATGAACCCCGGCAATATTACCCCACCTCAAGCTACTAAGGAACCTTTGGGGGATAATTTAAAAAAAAACTAATAGACCAGGAGGTCCAATCCTCCATCAGAGAAGCAGTTAATGCTGCTCTACTTAAAAGGAAGAGAATCTCCCCTCCCGAAGAGATCCATTTTTCTCTTTCTGATTGGGACACCCCTCAGATAAGGGGTAAAGTACTTAAAAAGAAAAAAACACCTAAATGAGGCATTTACCCGTGCTGTTGAAATTGGTAGCCCTCGCGATGTTGGTGCTCGTAGCAGCACAATAGAGAGATCCCAGTTAACTGGGACTGGGAGAAGAGGTGCCCATAGCGGCATTATAGAGAATGGTATTTTTTACAATACAAATGATTTTAATGAGGACTCCTCACCTTTTTTTAATGATTTTGAGGAAGATGAATTTATATTTGACCCCCAATATACCCCTGAGGATCTTGTCGAGGGCTTTTAACACCCTTCAACATCCTCCTTTACTAATAAAGATCCCCTCGGGACGAGATGTTCAATCCCACTGCTATTCGTCATCCTCGCAGCACGGAATGGTGGCCTATGAACCACATTGGTAGATATTTATCTAAATTGGTCAGGAAACCCATGGACCGAGATACATGCAATTTACTGCATAATGAGTGCCCTCGCCCCTCTTCTGAGGATAAGATCTGTAATACCCCAACCTTGACCCTGAATTGATCACTTTTCTTTTTAAATCGGGGAGGGACCCAAGGAAAGGGATTGAAAGATGCTTAAAGCAGTGTCAAGATAAGTTTCTTGGTTTCAAAGGTCCTCTTTCAAAAATTCTTGATGTGGCGGAAGAAGCCAGGACCAACAATACTCCGATTAATACCGAGCTCCTAGGAGGTTGGTCCCAAAGTGCAATCTGCTTATTGGGAACGCTAACGCCAACCTAATTACCGAACGGAGGAAGGCGGTCCTCCTCAGAACGAGCCCTAAACTTGCGGACCTTTCCGCTAAGGAAGACATGTGTGATGCCAAGGGTATGTTATTCAGTGATAACTTTGTTAAATCCTAAGGAAAATATTTGGCCACCTTCAATGCCTTTTCTAAGGTGCAATCTAACATGCAAAGAGTCTTTGGGGGACAACCCATTTTTGGAAGGGCTGACCGGTGGGGATAACCTGTCAGCCGTGGTTACTTCAAGTCCCAATTTTACCCACAAGATTCAAGAGACACTAGTACTTACAGAGGACCCTGTTCAAACTTCTACCCCCAGAAAGAAAGGGGATCAAGAGGCCGTGGTGGAAGATCAAGGTTTGCCAACCAATCTTTCCAAGGTAGGTCTGAATCCCTTTTTCCCTTCCAAAGTGTCAGGAAGACTCAAGTTTTTCGCAAACAATTGGCTTCAAATCACGCAAGATCCTTGGGTCTTGGAAACTGTAACTGGTTTCAAGATAGATTTTTGGAAAGAACCCTTTCAAAAAAAGATTCCAAACGAAATTTCTCTAGACAAGGAGGACTCAATAGACTTAATAGATCTAGACATTTCACAAATGTTAGGCAAACGAGCCATTGTAAAAGTTCCTCTTTCAGAATTCCCAAAGAGCTTCTTAAGTACTATTTTCCTTGTCAAAAAGAAGGACAAGGGTTGGCGTCCAGTCATAAATCTCAAATATCTAAACACATTTCTGACATACAGACACTTCAAGATGGAGGGTATCCATCTTTTGAGGGACATCTTGCAAACAAAGGATTGGCTGGTAAAATTGGACCTAAAAGACGCCTATTTTACCATACCCATGGACGAGGAGTGCAGCAATTATCTTTGTTTTACTTGGAAAGGAACTCTTTATCAGTTCCAGGCCTCCCATTCAGCCAATCATCAGCCCCTTGGTGCTTCACCAAGGTCCTTCGCCCAGTGGTCAGTTATCTCAGAGAGAGGGGAATTTGTTTAATAATTTATCTAGACGATATCCTCATCATGTGCCAAGACAAGTTAGAAATTATGGAGCATTTAAAAATTACCATGGATCTCTTTCAAGATCTGGGCGTCATTATAAACATGGCGAAATCTATTCTGACCCGCTCACAAGAACAAGAATTCCGTGGTTTCATTCTAAACACTATTCATTCAAATCTAATCCTTTCCCACAAGAAGGTTACCAAAATAAAAAAAAATGTTTCACTTATCCTTTCAAAATAATCTATCCGACTAAAAGATCTGGCCAGAGTTTCGGGACTTCTTTTGTCCTCTATTCAAGCCATTTCACCAGGTCCTCTTCATTACAGAGGTCTGCAAAGATTGAAAGCACTGGGCCTGAGAAAGGGCCTCTGGTACGAAGACTCTCTACCTCTCTCGCAAGATGCCCAAGAGGATCGTCATTGGTGGTTGAAAAACCTCCAAGCCTGGAACGGGAAAGCTATCTTCGGGAATGTTCCAGATTTCACTTTAGAATCAGATGCGAGCAATCAAGGATGGGGTGCTCGCCTAAAGGATTTAGAGACCGGAGGGAGGTGGCCTTTGGAAGAACAATCCCTCCACATAAATTGCTTGGAGATGCTAGCAGCTCTCAATGTAATTATGAGCTTCAAGGAACTTTTAAAGAACTCAAAATACCCTAATCCGTTTGGACAATTTCTCAGCTGTCTCCTACATAAATCGCCTTGGGGGTGCGAGATCCAAAAATCTCTCAGATCTTGCCAAACAAATATGGTATTTTTGTTGGGACCAAAAGATTACCCTCAGAGTAGAATTCATCCCGGGTTCACAGAATGCGAGAGCAGACTGGAACTCACGTTTCCTCCACGACTCAAGCGACTGGAAACTGAATCCAAGATCTTTGGGGCCCGATACAATTAGACCTATTTGCCAGCAGGTTGACCCACCAAGTGGAGAGTTACTTTAGTTGGAGGCCGGACCCCTATGCCTCAGGAGTAGATGCCTTTCTCCAGTCTTGGGAAGGGATCAATGCTTATGCCTTTCCCCCCTTCTCAATGATTCAGAGTCTTTTGTGGAAAGTCAGACTTGAGTCTTGCTCCATCATTCTGATAACTCCTTTTTGGAAATCCCTGGTTTGGTTCCCCGGGGTGATGGAGTTAGCGGTGGACTTTCCTCTGCTGATTCCATCCACTTTAGGCCCCTACTCCAGGGTCCAGACGGAGAAGAATACCCTCTAGTCTTAGAAGGGAAGATGAACCTTCTTGCTTGGAGGATATCAGGAATTCAGGAAGATATTCAGACCTTTCGGGAGAAGCTAAAAGCTTATTGGAAGATTCATAGGCTCCAGGTACAAGAAAAAGATACAAGGGCATTTGGAGAAAATGGTCTTGTTGGTGCCTGGAAAGGGATTTGGATCTTGTACAGTGTCCTCTTCAACAGGTAGCTAACTATCTTGCTCATCTCTTTGATTTAGGTCTTTCCTTTAGAACCATCAATTGCCACAGATCAGCAATTTCTTCAGGACACTCTCTTTTTAATAATCTTGCAATTGGTAGCAACTCCCTTATAAAAAGAGTTACGAAGGGTATTAGACTAAGAAGACCTCCCAGGGCACGTTACCAATCCCTTTGGGATGTTAACCTTATTTTTAATCTCTTCCTTTCTTGACCTGACAACGAGTCACTATCCCTTAAAAGAATCTCAATGAAGTTAGCTACTCTCCTGTGTCTGATCTCCTTTAGAAGGGTAACAGACATTAGAGCACTAGAACTTTCTAATAGATTCTACTCATGTGAAGGTGTCCATTTTGACACCTGGAAAAGAACAAAAACAATATCGGAGTCCATCTTTTAACCTATCTTTCATGAATGTGAAAAACTATGTGTTGTGAAATGTATGAAATGCTACGAGAACAAGATTTCAAGTTTTAGAGCTGTTGGTTGTGATCAACTTCTTTTATCTTATCTGAGACCCTTTAGACCTGTTTCCTCAGCGACCCTAGCCAGATGGATACATTTGATTATGCATAAGGCTGGAGTGGATCTCTCTAGATTTGGAGCTCACTCTTCTAGGGGTGCAATGGCTAGCAAAGTATTTTGGGCCGGAGGATCCCACCCCCTTTTGTACCAAAATACTTAAAGCAGCAGATTGGTCTAATGCAAGTACCTTCTCTAAGTTTTACTTGAGACCAATAGAGCATGTTAGCAGTGTAGCTCTACATGGCTTTAAACATGCATAATGGTAGCCTCCGGTCCTGTAATGAAATGACGATTCTCCAATTATTATGCAGAGAGAATTTTGGTTTCATTAAAGACAAACAGAGGCTAACATTATCCCACCCTCCTCTCCCTGAGAGGTTTGGGTTCGGTTATGTTTATGCTTTATTGTGTTATTATTATGCTACTATTTTATTATTATTGCACTACATTGCTGTACATTATTTTTTAATAGTCCTTATACATTTCACTCTACAGTGTATTTTTCTTCTCAGATAACAATATTAAAGACTAAGTGGATTTACTGAAGTTTTCAAGTTGTTCAGCTGTGTCATCGCAGCCCACGTGGAAGATGAGAGCGTGCACAGTCTACTTGTCATGTTGTTAATGTTCTACTCATTATGATGTAGTTACATTCTTTAAAGGGCTGCATGTTTGGGCAGCAAATAAAAGTATTTGCATAATGTTAGCCTCCGTTTGTCTTTAATGAAACCAAGATTCTCTCTGCATAATAATTGGAGAATCGCCATTCTCTGCAAAAGCGCTAGCTTTGCTGTGTCAAGACCATGTATTGCGATTTGCTGAATCAAAGTTGATTTGACAGTGGAGGGCAATTGTGTATACCAGCGTTTGTTGTGTAAATTGTGTCAGCCGGCAATTACATTGATGCTGTGTATGAAGAAAGGTGTTAGTTGGTGTAAATACTGATATCTGCCCTGTATACTTTAAAAATGTATTTTTATTGTGTGCTTTTATGGTTATTTTGCCGCTCGCAGCCTTGGGGATTATCCTGTGGAATTTTAATTTTGTCAAGAACGTTTTTTAACTGCTGCCCTGCACCCTGCTCCTGATCAACTAGGACCCAGGACTTTAGCGGACGCTGCCGGGGCCGGGACTGCGAGACCCAGGTTGCTCAGCGCTTCTACAACCCAGCGCACCTGGTGTCTCTTCCCGCCCCCAGCCCTCCGCCCTTCTGTGCTCGCCTACCGGCTTCATAAGGCTCGCGGCCCCCGCTTCGCGGGAGCCGCTCGCAGCCTTGGGGATTATCCTGTGGAATTTTAATTTTGTCAAGAACGTTTTTTAACTGCTGCCCTGCACCCTGCTCCTGATCAACTAGGACCCAGGACTTTAGCGGACGCTGCCGGGGCCGGGACTGCGAGACCCAGGTTGCTCAGCGCTTCTACAACCCAGCGCACCTGGTGTCTCTTCCCGCCCCCAGCCCTCCGCCCTTCTGTGCTCGCCTACCGGCTTCATAAGGCTCGCGGCCCCCGCTTCGCGGGAGCCGCTCGCAGCCTTGGGGATTATCCTGTGGAATTTTAATTTTGTCAAGAAAGTTTTTTAACTGCTGCCCTGCACCCTGCTCCTGATCAACTAGGACCCAGGACTTTAGCGGACGCTGCCGGGGCCGGGACTGCGAGACCCAGGTTGCTCAGCGCTTCTACAACCCAGCGCACCTGGTGTCTCTTCCCGCCCCCAACCCTCCTATTTAAGCGTAGAGGTGAGCGCGCACGCGGGACGCGCGCGGGACATAGCCCGGGGCTAAGTCCGGGCAAAGGGCGGGCCCTCTGAGGCCCTCCGAGGACCGAGAGGACTGGACTGGCCATACCCCCTCGCAAGTTTATGTAATTGTCTTTGATGTTCGATCGTTTGTATGGGATGTCATTGTTTGGTTTTTAGTACTACTGTGTGATTAGTTTTGTCGTAGTAATATTCTAATTATAGGGTTTGTTAATTAAGTTACTCCCTTTTACCATCTAATTTGAGCACCCCGTGCTAGTTAATCGCTGGTGTTTTACAATGTCAACACGGAAAACTAGAAGCCAGGCGGTGGCGGGGATAAAAAACACAAAAACTAAAAAACTCACTAATACCTTGGATAGTTTTATCCTTCGCACGAACACCCTAATTGATGAAGGTATTATATTGATGGAACGGAGGGTTTCCCAAGATCTGCTCCAGGCCAAAAGATCATCATTGGGTAATATAGCTCAGGCTTGTACTCCGATTAAACAATCGCGTTTATCGGATACGTCCCATCTACAAACTACTCATGTGACCCCAGTATTGTCTATGACCCAGCCTCTAACCATAAATATATCTCCGGTATCTACATTACCAGCACCCACAATTGAGACTGTAACCCTCATTACTCCTGTGGTTACTTCAGCTATTATACACACAGACCACCCAGAGTTAGAAGGGCTCACTGTTATGGGGAAAACACCCTCTCCAATACCAACTGTTATACAGGTGCCTAGTGATATTGTAGTTAATCAAAATACTTTACATAGTACGGGGAACACAATTGGTGTGGGAAATGGTTCACAGGAGGGAGGATCAAGTGTGGATGCCCTGGTAACTTCTGTTAGGCAACCCAGAGCATCGCACCCCCTACCCCTAGAGCTACCAGATGTAACTGTATCCGACACTAGTTTGGCTAGTATTCTTGATAATGGTAGTCCTGATGAGTCTTTAGAGAGTGAAGAGGATGTGGATGCGCCTTTTTTTGACTCCCTGGCGACCCTTATTAGGTCCTTGCTTTTGCCCCTGGAAGTTAGACTCCAGGGTATAGAAAATCAATTGGGAATCATATCAAAGGAGCTAAATTGCGGGGGGGTAAAAGTAACTCAAGAAATTCAGAAAAATACCCCCGGAACAACGGGAAGCCCACATCCATTGGTTAATAACCCTCCAATAGCACCCACCCAGCAAATCAAGACTTGCCCAACCGTTACATCTGTACAGAAGGTTGGTAAAGTGACCACTAAAAAAGTTGTTGTAGATGCTAATAAACCTCTGGGAACAGCCAGTTCGACTGCACCAAGCGTTATCCAGCACCCACCCGCTGTGAAGACACCAAGGGTACGGCGGAATATTAATTTACCGTCTGACGCCTGCCCATTTGTGATAGTATTAACGGGCGTCCCTGAGCTTACCACAGATATTCCCGAAACTTTCTGGGGCCTTAAAAACAAAGTTTGTCATTGGTTGGACAGGAATCTCCCATCCCCACCCAATATTAATAAAAATATTCTTATGTTGGAGAGAGCACCGTGGGTGGGAGAGAAAAAGAAACATCTCAAAGGAGATTGTGTGGTGATTACATTTGAAGACCCTTGTATTGTAGAGTTTATTTGCTCTGGGCCTAGCCGTAACAATGACTCCGAGATTCTTGTTAAACCTTTGTCATACTTTTATATGCCCGCGGGGAATCATGATACTAGATGGAGTTGGCTAAGGACCACCCCGCATGAAAATGGTTGGAGGAGATTTGAAACCCAGGGGAATCATCGTTCCTACAATTGGGGAGGGGCTGGAAACGGAGACTGGCAAGAAGTGCGTAGAGGAAGAGGTAGAACTTACCATGGTGGTAATAGGCATAACGAGGGTTGGTTGGGCCCACAGTTGGATTACCCTATTCAATGTTATAATCGTTTCAATGGTCTGGAGGAAGTCGATTGACTTACCAACCAGCCCATTGATCGATTGGGTAGTCGGGTGGTGCAGGCTTTACCCGGAGTTGAGGTTAATCCACCTGTGGGCAGAGTGGTTACTACAGGCTCCACCAGTGTTGGTACAGATACTATTGAACCTACGGTCGTAGTTGGTAACTGTATGCAGGATATAGTATCTACAGGTCAATTGGAACCCAAGTCTCCGGGTCCCTTTATCAATATTCTATCATGGAATATTGCAGGTTTAAAGAAAAATTTAGTAAATCCTGATTGGAACATTTTTATTAACAATTTCGATATTTGTATGTTTCAAGAAACGTGGTGCCTATCCCCCGAATATATGAATGGTTACGCTACATTTTATGTTCCAGCTGTCTCACTGGGAAGAGGCCGACCTTCTGGTGGGTTACATATTTGGGTGAAAACATCTCTGAATTGTTGTGTTATTTCTAACAAGTACGTTTCTAATGACATCCTGCACGTTACTCTAAAGAACAGTGTAGGGGGCTATACCTACGAAATCTTCTGTATTTATGCTAGGGGTCTTCAGGGAGGGCTTGCCTCCCCAATATTGGAATTATTGGATGTGGAGTTGTCAAAACTCCCGACCAGATCTAAAATACTGGTCGGGGGGGATTTTAATTGTACATTCGAACCTTTAGATGTGGAAGAAGTAGTGGGATTGAAAGTAGTGGAAGGTCGACAAAGCATACCCCCGCTAAATCTTAGTCCAATTAAGAAATGGTCAACGAGAGTTATTCAGTTGAATGCCCTGGTGTTAGATCATAATCTTTGGGCTTTAAATGGCCGCACAAAATCTGATCGCGCAGGTGCGATGACCTTTAATAGGCTGGGGTGCCCCTCTCGTATCGACTATATGCTTTTAGATGAACATTCCTGGCCCGACGTAACTGACATGGTGGTTAGGGAGTCTTCCTACAGCGACCACAACCCCTTATGTATGCAGCTTGGGTGGGTAAGTGGCCGTGATCTCAGTCGGGTTACTGAGATGTTAACCAAAGAAATCTTCCCTGTAAATAATAATCGGAAGCTAAAATGGAATGTCGTCAAATGCGATGAGGGGAAGCTCCAAAATATTACGGATTTAGTATCCAAAGAATCTAGCAGATTGGCAACCTTAGCCTTCTCCCCAGTTAACTTAGTCGGTCCCAGTTTCCTGGTATCCTATAGTGACTTAATAAGTAAACTGGGAGCCCATTTTTGTAAGAAGGCAACGGCAAAATCACGTCTTAATGGTATTAAAACCACAAGTAATCCCTGGTACACGAGTAACTGCAGAATTAAAAGGAAAGCAATTACTAAAGCAATAAGAAGCAAGGATTCTGCGGCCGTCCGGGCGGCTAGGAAAGATTATTCAAGAAGTATAAAATCCGCAAAACGAGCTTGGGAGGAAGAGCATTGGCAACAGCTTAAGGAAGCAGCATGTGGGAAAAATGCTGTTTTGTTTTGGAAATTAATTAATGTTTTAGATAGCAAGGGAGCAGGACCTATTTTAAATCATATTACGGAGCAGGAATGGTACTCCCATTTTTTAAAACTATACTGTGAGGATAATTTGGATAGTTCGCTATCACATCCAGCTACTACCCCTGGAAATATGCCATGTGGAATGTTGATTCATAATACAGATCCATTTTCGCAGAGAGAAGTATTAGATGCTATCTCTAAACTATTGCCCGGGAAGGCCCCAGGCCAAGATGGTCTCCCAGGGGATTTGCTAAAATATGAACCAAATGTGTGGGCTAAGTATATTTCGTGTCTGATGAACTTGATTCAGGCTGGTTACCCTGTTCCAGATTCCTGGAAAGGCGCTGAGGTGATAACCATTTATAAAAAGGGCGAAAGGGATGATCCCTCTAATTACAGGCCGATAAGTCTGATAGACACTTTTCAGAAGGTGGTGGGAAGGGTGATCATAAACCGCACAGAATCTTGGCTTGTGGATAAAGGCATTTTGTCCCATTTCCAGGCCGGGTTCAGAAGCTACATAGGTGCAATAGATCAGGTCTTCAGATTTTGTGCAGTCTGTTGGAAGTCAGTGCTAATTACGAAGGGCAGTCTATACCTGGCTTTTATAGACTTGAAGACAGCATTTGACGTTATTCCACGGGCTAAGCTTTGGTCGGTCTAATCCGATATGGGGTTCCCTAGTTACCTTCTACAATTTATTATTAAACTTCATGAAGGAAATTATGCTAGGATCCGCTGGGGATCCCAGGGCCAACTGACTGAAAAGATTCCGGTAAATAGGGGAGTGAGGCAAGGGTGTGTGATGGCTCCAACCTTGTTCTCCCTCTTTATTAATGGGGTGGTAGACCACTTGAGGGAGGACCCGGCAGATGCCCCCGTCCTTGCAGGAGAGAAAACCCCCACTCTCCTCTTTGCCGATGATACCCTTCTTATGTCTAAATCCCCTATGGGTTTGCAGAAACTGCTTGATCGTTTTTGCAGTTTTTGCAAAGACAGGAGTTTGACAATAAATACTTCAAAAACAAAGTTGATGGTGCTAACCTCTAAAAAGAAACATAGGAAGGTTAACCTCCTGTTGAATGGCACCGCGCTGGAGGTGGTACAAGAATTTGATTACCTCGGAGTTAGACTCTGTAACAATTTGAGTTGGTCTGCCCATATCACTAAAATGGTTTTTAATCTCAAAAGGGTTGCAGGAGTAATCCTTAAAAATCAGCGACGTTCTATTAGTAGACCCATAGCCCCTACCCTGGCAGTTTATGAAGGGAAAGCATTGGCGGCGGCAGTCTATGGTTCAGAACTATGGGGTGCGGAAAATACAAAAGTTTTAAAGGTGGCGGAAAATAAGTTCATTAGAGATATGGTTTCGCTACCTTTATCGTCCCCCTTGAAACCTTTATTTTTAGACCTGGGCAAAAAATCAATAGTTGATCTGGTGCAAATCCACCCTGAACTCTCTAACTACGCTAAG
Source organism: Lissotriton helveticus (assembly GCF_964261635.1). Lineage (NCBI taxonomy): Eukaryota > Metazoa > Chordata > Amphibia > Caudata > Salamandridae > Lissotriton > Lissotriton helveticus. Next base: position 712,290,031 of record NC_136065.1, on the reverse strand, counting down.
GTTTTGGATGAGTTGATTAGTCTGAATGTAACCAATAATATTAAATGGCTGAACAATTTAAAGAGGCTTGTGAAATCCATAGGTCTGGAGGAGAGCTGGATTTCACAAACGCCACCCCCAAAAACAATTGTTAAAAAACTATATTGGGATTGGGTTGTAGCAAAAGAACTTAGGAACCCAAACTGGGGCCATTTAACTAGCACCTTCCTTGACCATAAGCCCCTTAGAAAGTTGGAGCCCTTTCTGGACTTTATCCAGGTCCCTCGCGATAGAACACTGTTTCTGAAGTTCAGATACGGTATTTTACCCCTCAACACATTCAAAGAAGGCTGGAAGGGATATAGTGGAACAGAGACCAAATGCCCAGGTTGTCCCTGCCCGAAAGAATCATTGGGCCACTTCCTATTTGCATGTGTAGCCTACAAAAAACCAAGAGATAGGTGGTTGAAACCTGTTTGTAGGAATTTAGGGGTGAGGGAACATAGATTAGCCATGCGTATCATCCAAACTAATGTCACTTCAATGCACATGATTTGTGGGGTGGCTAAATATGTGGCGAATGCATGGTACATCAGGTCAAAATTTTTGCCAACTGTATGAAATTATTTTATGTAAAAATTTTTGCCCACTGTCTGAAATTATTTTTATGTATAGTTTATTTTGGATATTGTGTGTTGTACTTTTATGAAACTCGTTTCGAATAAAGTAATTTCAAAAAAAAAAAAAGTTATTTATGTGTAACCGAATAAGGTTTTTATTGATTGATTGAGTGTCAGCCAGGTCCTTGAGTTGAAAAAATTTAGTAAAAATGTTGCTTTGGTGATTGCTGATTATGAGAGAAAAGTGATGGCCCTCTGATGTCCTCTTGGTCAGTGATTGAGGTGGGGCTTTTATGTTACCTGCCAGTGGTGCAGTTCCGGGGTGCTGTTTGCACTTTTGTTGGCCCCCCACTGGGGTGGTCTCCTGGTCTTCCCGGACCTCATGATTTTGCTTGCAGTAGTTTAGTTTGAACTGCAGATTGCTATAAATTGCGAGATCGTTCTGGGTTTTCCCTAGTGCCCTTAAGTAACTTGACATGTTTTTCTAAGACCAACCTCCTGCTTTCAGGGGTTGTGATTGGGAGACTGTGTGTCAAGGAGTCAGGTACTTCGACCTGGTGCTGCATTTAGCCTTCTGTGGAACTACTATAGAAGGCTATTTTGTGAGTCTGGTGAGCCCCACAAAACTGGCAGACAGAGGTCAATGTTGATGACCACACTGGTCACTGAGAGCTTTCTGCCTAAAATAGATGGTGTAGCAGAGAGCAAGGTCAGGGTAGGACAATAGAGCTCACTGCAGTGCAAGCTGCATGAGACGCTACTTCGACCACTTCCATGCCTAGTGGGACTGTACCCTATGCCATGGAGACTAACTCCCCCTGGCGCACCCAGGCCAAAAGCTGGCTAACCCCCAGCACTTTACCTTCAACTGTTATATCCTCTTCCCGTGGACCTTCCACCTCCTCCTCTTGTTGAATAGGCCCGAAGCTACCTGGCTGACTCCCATGCCAAATCACAAGTTATGCAGTTTAGACAGGTTCAGTGAGCCAAGCTAAACTAAGCCAGACCAAGGGAGTGGGGGTCAGGTCGGAGGAGTAACATATCAATCCACCCAGAGCAGTACCTGTCGCTGTGCTGGTATGTGGTCTGCAATCAGCAGGAGCAAGCAGGGGGCCTTCCTCGACTCTTTCTCAGCCTGCCAGGGGTCCAGAGCACAAGTCGCATTAGCTTGTGACTTTTGAGTGGTGCAGCGTGTCTCAGCTCTCTGTTTCGGGTTCCGGGTAAAAGGCAGTAGGCATGTCGGCTAGTGAAATAACCTCCATAGTGTGGTCACTCCTTCGTGAAAATGCCAACATCCCCAGATGTGTTTCACAAACACCGCCAGGCCTTGCCCTATACGACAATGCCAGTACAGAAATTAATCTGAAACTCCTGTGAGATCAGCAAAGATTTCCAAAATCTTCAATTCAGCAGGTTCCAAAGATTCAAAGGGTGAGATCCAGAGCAAGAAGCCAAACAAACAGGTGTCGCTATAGTTAGGTGTTGAAATTAGTTTTTTAAAGTTTATTTTTATTTGCATAGTTAATTAAAACCATTGCAACACAAATTTCAAGAAACTCTTAAAACATCAATTATAAAACAATGCAGAATAAAACACATAGTTGAGAGTGCCGGTCTCTCTATAATAAGCTCTCATCCTGTCCCAGCCCTAAGCCGTTTATGCCCCATGTGCTCAACCTTGATCTCTCTCTTGCTGAATGATATCGCACTGGTATTAGGCAATCATGTTCCATAAGTTACCATTTGGTCCTATTGCCCGTCTGCTATTCCGCCTGCATTTAGAGTGATTTCCGACAGTTTTGGCATTCTCCGTTTGGCCACTCTCAAGAATTTCAAAAATCTGCAGTTCAGTTGCGTGTTTGATGGATTCAGGCAGGCAAGCACCGCTTGCTTTCTGGTGCCAATCCCTCTTTGCTTAAATTGATCTTTGAGAAGCAGTTGACGTGCTTGTTGCAGTTCTTCGCATAGACAAATTACATGAAGGATGTCGCCCTTGTTGGCATTGCATAGCCTGCAGGTCTCGTTGCCGTCTTTCCTCAGCCATGGTGATAAGTGCACTGTGCATGGCAAAATCCCTAGTCTGTGCTTTAAAAAGTTAATTTTTATGGCTTTGTGATACGCCTGGTTAAAGTATATTTGTAGTGTTAATGATTTGTAGGAATTTAAGGTCATCCATGCATGTGATCTTTTTGCAAATAAAGCCTTGTCCTCCAGTAAGGAGAGTAATTTGACGTTTTCCAGACTATTTTTTTGAAGTTGCCATGCCCAAGTTGTTTGTCTCAGAGCTCTGAGAGTTTGGTGACTTCCAAGGCTGACTGGAGGTATTTTCTTGCCTCTGAAGTGTCCCTGCTTTGTATGTCGCTCCATAGCAGAGAGTTTAATGTGCTTGTAGTCGCGCTTCTTAGTTTGTGGCAACAAATGATGTGAGCTCCGTGCCTGGCTAGATATTCATTTTGAAGGCCGAACTCCAATCTTATTTGTGCTGGAGATGTGTAAGTCGGGAGTGAGAACATTGTTCTATAGGCATTAACCTGTATGCTGTACTGGTCCTTGGAGTCCCTTCCCCGCATTGCCTTGCTGACGAATGTGATCGATGGAAGCAGTTTTGTCTGGATTACCTTCAGGAATGGGGTAATTGTCGGGTCCATCAATCGGGTTGCCAGATTTTTCATTGTCAAGGCAATCAGAAGGCCTCTCTTTCTTATTTCCTGCCTCTGTTGTGCAAAGTAGCCTTCCTTATCAAATGTGACTCCCAGGTATTTATACTTGCAAGCTGGGTCAATTTTTATGCCGCCAAGAAACCACCTGTTTTTTGTTGGTGTACAATGACATTGTGCGTGTCTTGCTGAGATTTGTTTTTAAGTCGTTTTCCTTGGTGTATTTCTGAATTCCAATAAGGAGTCGTTGAAGGCCAATGTAAGTGTGGCTGAGTAACACTACATCATCTGCATACAAAAGATTACTCAAGATTTTTCCTCCTATCCTTGGGGAATGAGAATTACAGTCGTCGAGCGCTTACGAAGGGTCTGCCATGTAAAGATTCAACAAGGTTGGTGCAAGCATGCACCCTTGTTTCAAGCCTTTAGTAGTTGGTACTTTTGAGGACAAGTGGGTGCCACTTCCTAATTTCACCTGTACCCATGTGTCCATGTGGAGGAGCATCAGCATATTTAGGGTCGGCTGTGGTAAACCCCATTGCGCTAGTTTCCCTCAAAGTCTGCCTCTGTCGATGTTATCAAATGCATCGCTAAAATCGATATAGCACAGATGTAAGGGAATCTTAGATGCTTTTGCTACATCGATGATTAAAGACATGGCAAGAATGTTTGTTGTTGTCCCAGTTGTTTTTCTGAATCCAGTTTGGTTCAGCGGAATTATCATGTTTGACTCAGCCCAGAGTGTAAGCTCCTCTAATATAGTACCGTCAAAGTATTTCGCCTCGTTGTCAATGAGGGCTACCAAGCGATAGTTTTTTGGTTCAGCCTTGTCTCCCTTTTTATGAATTGGGACAATCGTCGAGCCCTTCCAAGATTCTGGAATTCTGTTTAGTAATCTGATTTCCAAGAATAGGGGTTGCATGATTTCGGATCACTCTTTGTTCTTTTCTTTGTTTAGGTGTTGAAATGAGATAAAAACTAACATTTGAAAAAGATAAACCCACTGAAATTTGACAGTTATACTTTGGTGAGCTTACTATAACTTGTGCCTCTGCCATGCACTGCTTATGACCTCACATATTATATCACACATGACCTGTTAAATTACATCACTGAAGACCTCTCAAGTGACATTACTGATGACATCTCAAATGACATCACTAATAACATCAAGATGTCAAGAGCTAACTAATCCAAGCTAATCAGTAGATTTGTAAAGAACTTCTTGTCACCCGTAAGAGTATCTAGGCCCTGGCTGACTTACTAATGTGTGCACTATCACTGAGTTAATTTGATTTTTGTGAATATTAAACAACTATGGGCCATATGTAGGTGACCAAATACCGGTCGGTAACGCCGACCCGTATTTGTAGTTTCAGATGTAGGGGGCCAGAAAATTACTGATTCTGTAAATTTACAGAATCGGTAAATTTACAGAATCTGTAAATTACCGAATCGGTAAATGTACAGAATCGGTAATATGGGATGTAGGTGGCACTGGAAACAGTGCCACAGGCCCTTAGGAATTTGTCATTTACCATGAAATAATGGTAAATAATGAATTCCTGTGTACATGCACATCTGTGCATGTACACCTGTGCCATGTGGAACACATACATGCCCTAAAGGCATGTATGTGTGTCACATGGCACACAAGCCAGAATCAGGGGTGCAACAGGGTGTCAAAGTGACACCCTGTCCCTCTTGACAAATCGGTAATTGTACCGAATCAGTATTTACCGATTCGGTAATTGCCATTGATTCCTATGGGCCTCAAGGTCCATAGGAATCAATGGCAATTACCGAATCGGTAAATACAGATTCGGTAATTACCGAATATTACCGATTCGGTAATTGTTACCGAATAATTACCATCACAACAAAAAATACCTGGGGGTCAAATAAATAAGTCAAACAGAATGGATCACAACACCGATACTACACAAATAACACCCGTGAGGACATTGTGCATGTTAATGAATGCAGGCCAAATCAAGGCTCAAGAGCATATGGAGAAAATAGTTCCCATCAGAAGCCACACTGTACCGCCGTCTTTCTCATCATTTGGGTTCTCCTTACCCAGGAGACAAAAACGGCTGGTCTGATGTTACCTTGACCGATAAATGTGACAAGTGGGTAGTATGTATTGTGCAAGAATTACAGTGGCTCCTGAAAAAAAGCAGTGTTTGGTGATGGGAGTGAAAAGTGAAAGGTTATCGTAAAATTAGGTGAATCGGGTAGAAAAACGAAATGTATTAGTATCTCCCAATCCCTAAGGTTAAAAAGCAAGTGCAAGTGCGGGTTTGAAATAATAACCGTACTTGATGGTGGTCAACATGTTTCTGCATTAAATAGAACCAAGTTTCTAATGCATTCGTCAGGACCTTGATAGACAACACTACTGCTTAGAATAAATAATGAAAAATATCACCTGAAAGTCCCAGGTGTGTACTCAACCGTATACTGTTATCGCGTTGTATCACACGGTATTGGATCCAGACAGAAAGACAAACAAACAAAAAACAAAAGGACATGAATGAATCATATTCTCGTAGTTTTTTTACAATAAAAACCACAGTGTGATGGAGACACATTCACAACTACTCGGACAAAAAGTTCCAATGTGCACTCACCCATAGATGATGGTTGAGAGGCTTCACCCCACCTGGCTGCAGCTCAGGTTTGAGGAGCACCGCTCTAAAAATAATTATTGAGTTACTTTTGGAGTTGGTTCAACATAGAGTTAGAAGGAAAAGTTTACACGGAGGTAAAAGATGGCTTAGTTACTCCATTAAAAATTACGTTGGTTTTATGTAGGTCCCCCGCCAGTACTATACCCCGGCGGTCGAACTAATGGCTAAAAACGAATTGTAACGCAGATATAATTCCGCTGATTTTATTCAAAACCTATACGCATGTAGGCAAACTCAGATGGGAGAGTTCAGGTTTAGCGGCAACACAGAAAGCGAGTCTGCTATTAAGAGCTGGCGCTGCTTCTCTTACGCGTATTATCATCAGGCTAGCTGGGTGTACGCTGGCGAGCGAGCGCAATGCGGCCGCTTACCTATCCGTCGGTGTCTTCGGGCAGTCGTCTGTACTGTCTGGGGGGGCACCGGCGATCGTACAAGGGAGATGTTTGTATGCTCGTATTTTGCCAAACTGCATCACATGATCCGGGAACGGTCACGTGATGCAAAGCATGCTGGGACATGTAGTTCCAACCGAGCTTTCGAAGTAACTTACTGTCAATATGGTAAATTAATCTTCAGACAGTGTTTATACAAGGAAAAAAAAGTATATTTATTGTGTTAATGCAATATATTGCTAAGACATCTTTTGAAAGAAGCCATTATGGTATCTTTGGCAACAATTAAGAGTGGGGTTTTATTGAGAGTGGGGTTTTTTTTTTTAAAGAGTCTGGAGGAAACTCGAGCCTATATGATGCTGATAAGTCCGTAAAGAGGGTTACAGGAATTTATACTGTTAGTCATTTTCAAGAAAAAATGAGAGTAAGAATGTAAAGTAACGATAATTAGAGGGACATCCAGGGTATTGGCTCGTTCAGACCCTCCTTATCACTGTTCAATCGGTAGACCCATTTTTGTTCAATTTTGAACAAGAAACGACTGATGTCAGTGCAAAAATCAGGAATATGTGGTTGTTCCAGGACTGTCCAACAGAAGTCATCAGGGCCATGCCCTTTCTCCAGGAAGTGTGCAGTAAGGCGAGTGGCCTGCTTTCGGCAACGCACTGTACTTTTATGCTCTTGTATCCGTGTCCTTATCTTCCTAGTCGTCATGCCAACGTATCGTAGTGGGCACGGACATGTTATCTGATAGATTAAGTTACTGCTGTTGCAGTTTGTAAATCTATTTTGTGTCCATGGGCGGTTGGTCCCTATGTCCACCACAGTGGATTTACAAATTTGGGGACAGACCGTACACGCCCCACATGGATGGTGTCCGACAACAGGAGGTAGGTCCCACAGGGTGCCAACTTGTCTTGGTTCCTTGTTCCGTGGGCGTGTGTGAATTAGCTGGTCCTTTAGATTTTGTCCTCTTTTAAAGGCAAAGATTGGTAAAGCTATGTCATCGCCTCCGGTTTTCAAGATAGACCAATGTTTCTTTATGATCCTTTGTACTTGGTTTGATCGACTATTGAATGTATTGACAAAGGCAATGCGGTTGGTCTTCTCTTTGGGAGGGTGTATCTCCAAAAGGGACTCCCTGTTATTGTTAGAAGCCCTCTTCTTAGACTGACGAATAATCTTCTTTGGATAGTTTTTCTCACTCAGTTGGACTTCCAGATTTTTCGAGTGGGTCTTGAAAGCCTCTTTGCTAGAGCAGTTTCTTTGAACCCTGAGGAACTGGCCGAAAGGCAAATTGTCCCTCAATGGTGAATTTGAGGTAGGCGTTCTTACTATTCAGCCATCCGTGGAATGACACGAGATCTCGTGTCATTCCACGGATGGCTGAATAGTAAGAACGCCTACCTCAAATTCACCATTGAGTATAGCCGGACATCTTTGGCCTTCCTTGACCTGAGGTTACATGCAACTCCAACTGGCATCGAATCAGAGCTCTATCGTAAGCCGATGGCTAGAAACGCACTACTGCGATACGATAGTTGTCACCCACGGGCCCTGAGGGACAATTTGCCTTTCGGCCAGTTCCTCAGGGTTCAAAGAAACTGCTCTAGCAAAGAGGCTTTCAAGACCCACTCGAAAAATCTGGAAGTCCAACTGAGTGAGAAAAACTATCCAAAGAAGATTATTCGTCAGTCTAAGAAGAGGGCTTCTAACAATAACAGGGAGTCCCTTTTGGAGATACACCCTCCGAAAGAGAAGACCAACCGCATTGCCTTTGTCAATACACTCAATAGTCGATCAAACCAAGTACAAAGGATCATAAAGAAACATTGGTCTATCTTGAAAACCGGAGGTGATGACATAGCTTTACCAATCTTTGCCTTTAAAAGAGGACAAAATCTAAAGGACCAGCTAATTCACACACGCCCACGGAACAAGGAACCAAGACAAGTTGGCACCCTGTGGGACCTACCTCCTGTTGTCGGACACCATCCATGTGGGGCGTGTACGGTCTGTCCCCAAACTTGTAAATCCACTGTGGTGGACATAGGGACCAACCGCCCATGGACACAAAATAGATTTACAAACTGCAACAGCAGTAACTTAATCTATCAGATAACATGTCCGTGCCCACTACGATACGTTGGCATGACGACTAGGAAGATAAGGACACGGATACAAGAGCATAAAAGTACAGTGCGTTGCCGAAAGCAGGCCACTCGCCTTACTGCACGCTTCCTGGAGAAAGGGCATGGCCCTGATGACTTCTGTTGGACAGTCCTGGAACAACCACATATTCCTGATTTTTGCACTGACATCAGTCGTTTCTTGTTCAAAATTGAACAAAAATGGGTCTACCGATTGAACAGTGATAAGGAGGGTCTGAACGAGCCAATACCCTGGATGTCCCTCTAATTATCGTTACTTTACATTCTTACTCTCATTTTTTCTTGAAAATGACTAACAGTATAAATTCCTGTAACCCTCTTTAGGGACTTATCAGCATCATATAGGCTCGAGTTTCCTCCAGACTCTTTAAAAAAAAAAACCCCACTCTCAATAAAACCCCACTCTTAATTGTTGCCAAAGATACCATAATGGCTTCTTTCAAAAGATGTCTTAGCAATATATTGCATTAACACAATAAATATACTTTTTTTTCCTTGTATAAACACTGTCTGAAGATTAATTTACCATATTGACAGTAAGTTACTTCGAAAGCTCGGTTGGAACTACATGTCCCAGCATGCTTTGCATCACGTGACCGTTCCCGGATCACGTGATGCAGTTTGGCAAAATACGAGCATACAAACATCTCCCTTGTACAATCGCCGGTGCCCACCCAGACAGTACAGACGACTGCCCGGAGACACCGACGGATAGGTAAGCGGCCGCATTGCGCTCGCTCGCCAGCGTACACCCAGCTAGCCTGATAACAATACGCGTAAGAGAAGCAGCGCCAGCTCTTAATAGCAGACTCGCTTTCTGTGTTGCCGCTAAACCCGAACTCTCCCATCTGAGTTTGCCTACATGCGTATAGGTTTTGAATAAAATCAGCGGAATTATATCTGCGTTACAATTCGTTTTTAGCCATTAGTTCGACCGCCGGGGTATAGTACTGGCGGGGGACCTACATAAAACCAACGTAATTTTTAATGGAGTAACTAAGCCATCTTTTACCTCCGTGTAAACTTTTCCTTCTAACTCTATGTTGAACCAACTCCAAAAGTAACTCAATAATTATTTTTAGAGCGGTGCTCCTCAAACCTGAGCTGCAGCCAGGTGGGGTGAAGCCTCTCAACCATCATCTATGGGTGAGTGCACATTGGAACTTTTTGTCCGAGTAGTTGTGAATGTGTCTCCATCACACTGTGGTTTTTATTGTAAAAAAACTACGAGAATATGATTCATTCATGTCCTTTTGTTTTTTGTTTGTTTGTCTTTCTGTCTGGATCCAATACCGTGTGATACAACGCGATAACAGTATACGGTTGAGTACACACCTGGGACTTTCAGGTGATATTTTTCATTATTTATTCTAAGCAGTAGTGTTGTCTATCAAGGTCCTGACGAATGCATTAGAAACTTGGTTCTATTTAATGCAGAAACATGTTGACCACCATCAAGTACGGTTATTATTTCAAACCCGCACTTGCACTTGCTTTTTAACCTTAGGGATTGGGAGATACTAATAAATTTCGTTTTTCTACCCGATTCACCTAATTTTACGATAACCTTTCACTTTTCACTCCCATCACCAAACACTGCTTTTTTTCAGGAGCCACTATAATTCTTGCACAATACATACTACCCACTTGTCACATTTATCGGTCACGGTAACATCAGACCAGCCGTTTTTGTCTCCTGGGTAAGGAGAACCCAAATGATGAGAAAGAGGGCGGTACAGTGTGGCTTCTGATGGGAACTATTTTCTCCATATGCTCTTGAGCCTTGATTTGGCCTGCATTCATTAACATGCACAATGTCCTCACGGGTGTTATTTGTGTAGTATCGGTGTTGTGATCCATTCTGTTTGACTTATTTATTTGACCCCCAGGTATTTTTTGTTGTGATAGTATTATGTTTTGGGGCATGTACCTGGTTGGTCGATAAACCTGCCCTTGGACCCTCCTCCAAGTGTTTGTTGTGTAACCGAATAATTACCTACATGGCATTTACCGATTTGTAAATACCGAATCGGTAAAATTCGGTATTTACGATTAGGTAAATGCCATTTACCTACATATGGTCCTATAATTGAACGGATTGCAGTTATGATTTTATAATTGTTAACTAATCTTTGTTTCAGGAATTCTATGACCAAAATGTATTTAAAAAATGGTGAGATGTATGAGCCGTTTTCTGATTATGTTGGGTAATGGTCGTCTAGCTTTTTCACTGATTCACCATGGTGGCATTTTTTAAAAAGGGAGTGGTTCTGGAGTAACGTGACCTTGTAGAATCAGAATTGCCACAAAGCGTCAGTCAGCTTTTATCCATGTTGAGTATCTTTTCCCTTCAACAAGACATCCCTTCTTACATGTTGCGTGTTTTTGTAGATTATTACCGGGACTATCCCAGGGATTTTTTTTCCCAGGCATGAATAGTGTATCCGATCCACGGCCAACTTCCTGGAGGTCAGGCAAAGCTTCCATCGCCGGAGCAAATTTAATGATATGGAAATTTCAGCCCCCACCCCTCAACTATGTAACACGATACTTGTTGTGTGGTTGATCCTCACATTTCTTCCATTTTTTCTTCGGTGCTTGGTGAGGTACTCCAACCCCTATGTCAAAAAACCATAGCCTAGGAGATGTCCAAACACAGATTGAACTAACAGAACCTAAGATATCAAAAAGCTGCCCCCCTTCCTAATGTGTTTTATATTCACACATTTTTGCACCTGCATTACAACATATATGGCTTGACAGATTACTGTTTATGGCCACCACTCCCTTACACTGTTCATAAGTCAACCCTGCCCATCCACAACAACTGGACAGACGTAAGGGCTGCCAAATGACCACTTTACCATAGCAATGGTCCTCAAAAATTGCCCTTGCAAATGGGGCCCATCACTTGCCATCATAAGGTCCTATAAAAACCAGAAAATGAATACAGGTCCCTTAGTCCCTTCTGCCTGGTAGTTTGATGTATCATAAATTTATCAATCCGAAACATGCCTTACAATTCAGACCCCGAAATTAGCCCTAGCAAGCACAACATGAACGCTCCCTTCGACATATGGGTTTACTATCCCAACCAGCTACTACATTTTATAATGGTCATTCATAAAGTAACTACTTCCTTTGTCTTTACAATAGCATGTGTGTGGTTATGATTTATTCCAGTTCTACTAAGCAGAGGAGGCCCTAACAAAGAATCCTTGATCGTTGCATTATAGTGGAAGGTCAATGTCTATTGTCTCGCCTTTCTTGGCTGCACGACCTAGTAGTCATTCACCTACTATCAAAGAAGAGTGCAGTGTCACACTAGTGTCCTCACCAGTGGCGTACGTAGCTGTTGTGCTCCCGTGGCGGTCACTGCATTTGCTGCCTGCCCGGCGGCCACATGCGGAGGTGGGGGTGGCAAGGTTGCTGGAGAGTCCCGCGACTGCTGCCCCACACAGCCCCAAGTAATGGGGGTTGGCCGCCACCCCCACAAGTTATGCCACCTGGGGCACACCACCGCCCCTGCCCCTCCTTGCTACGCCACTGGTCCTCACAAATCTCAAAAAGGATGTCTTTCTTAGTTTTTGTTAAAAAAAAGTAAGAGCGTGCATAATGTAATAGTTTTCAGCCTTAATCCCATGACCTGCATGCCAGAAAGGGTGCAACACGTGTTGAGAACGACTGATTATGCACCACATAAAATTGTAAAAAAATAAGTGATTCATTGTTGATCTATCAATGTAACGTTCTTTAGGTGTATACTATCTTATATTACACAAATGTAACAAAAGAACGTTGTGAAACTAAAAGAAGGGTGAACGCATGCTTATTCTATAGTACCATTTATTTGAGAAGCTTGTCTAGGTCACTAGCCACCGAGTTCCATCTTCTCTCATAACACAGCAGAAAGTAGAAACATGCAAGTTGAAGGTGCATCCTGCTAATCAGGGACCCCTGCTGCATCATCCTGGAACTGATGAAAAGCTGTTATTAGAGCACCATTAGAAGGGACACAGACATGGAGAGCAACCCTCAGATTCTGGGAATTCCTTAAATGCACAGCAATTCCCATGCAGTGGAGGATGACTACTTCCAACGAAAGAAATCAACTGATTGAAAATAGAATAGAGAGGCAGAGAATATATTCATCATAATTGAAGGAAGAGTCCTTGGTGATCATCTGTAATTTATCTCAGGGGAAAGCATAATATAGTGGCAATCACTTAGTGACAGTAATGCTGAAAGGCAATACTCCATATGCCTACAACATATATGGAGATTGTCAATTAAGGCAAAGGGTTAAAAAGTAGAAATACAAGAGTCCTAGTAATTACACAATACAGTATTACCCATGTGCAAACTTGTTGCTTAATCGTACTCTTCCCTACCATCTTCAGCCACAGGAGCTATCCCATTAAGACATTATTTTAACCATACATAATGGAGGATGTTGAGAAAAAGGGGGTGTAGGAAAATGTCAGTTTTGCCCCTTTTAAATAGTTACGCCCACTTTTGGGTAGATTTTCTTGCTGGCTTTTTGACTCTGCATACTGGGACTTCTGTCCAGCGCTTATCGTCTGTGCTGTGACCACTAAAAACATGCTGGACTGGTACTCTCCTGATCGGCATATTTAGCTTACCTATAGTTCCCTAAAATATGGTAAAAAAGTGTTAAGTGTCACTAGTGGGCTGCAGCCCATTTTCTCCCACCAAAGTGACAATACAAAGCATGTACCAATTCAGCCTGGCAACATAAACCTTTTTTTAACACTTACAATTCAGCCCCAAGGCCAACCCTAAATGCCCACAGGGCAGGGTGAGTAGCATTTAAAAAATAGGACATGTGTACTTATGTTTTACATTTCAGGAGTGAACAATCTCCAAAGTCATTTTTCACTTAAGCAAGTTTGGCTCTCTGATTTTAAAGCACTGGGTTACATTAGAACACCTTAGAATGCTCAACTGCAATTTGGGAATAGCTGGAAACAATTATACAAGGACTCATTATATTAGTACCTTAAAATCCAACTTGTTGGTCAAGTCAGTTTTTATTATTTTGAAACTGACACTTTTAGAAAGTGAGAATGTTGATGGCTCCCCTATGCTGTGATGTGTATTCGTCCAGACAGTGAACAAAACAGATGAATGTGGGAGATATTTTTCTTCCTCAGCAAGATTGCCTGGGGGCTGTGCCCAGCATGCTCCTGAGCTTCAGAGGATGCCCACTCTATAACTGGCAGATGTAGCTCACACCATGGCCTGTCTCAATTTTGTCTGCATAGCCAACGTTTTTTTTGTCCTCATCAGCTCACCTTGACTTAGTCACCAATAATAGCTATTCAACCTGCTATGTATCACTACCACGGGGGTTATTACTTTCAAGCAGGGTTGTAGGCCATTACACTGCTGTAACTTTCCCAGTACATGCAGATCTCAAGAGGTCATTGGACCCAGTTGTAGTGTAGCTCCTATTTTCCCAATAGGCTCTGCGCATTGGAATAGTACCTACAGCAGTAAAGACCTAGGCCAGACGTTAACTAGGTCTACTACTGTCGAAACTAGACTTAATTTTTGGGTTTGCCAGCTAAGCTCAGAGTTCGCTAGAAACTTTCTCGAATGTTCAAGGAAGGATGAACTCCCCTGATTAGACAAGAAGGGATTTAGTTTCTGACAACCATAGAACATGACAACTTTGCTCTCCCCTAATCAAGAGTCAATCTCAAGAGTCGTGTGAGCACAAGGCAATTATTTTACTCAGTCAGTACGTGCATTCTTAGTCTCATCAGAATGTAGAGAAAAGGAAGAGACGGGCGTGTTCAATAAAAGATGTTATTTATTGATCAGTCTCTTTTCTCGTACAAGAGAAATGGATCGATATTATTGCAATACTTATAGTTAAGTAAAGTGCATACATTAGAAGCAATAGTATAAAATAATACTGTAAAAACATTGATATGGTTTCTGAGCCATATGATGTTTAAAATGATTAAAATATATTTACATACACATATACATTTGACTAAACGTACTCAACTGGTGTTTCTAAATACGCCTACCCCGTGTACCTGACTTAAGTCTAATGCGTGGGCGGGAATAGAAAGTTACAGTTTAGTTTAAGTTTGTTTTTGCCAAGTGAATAACTAAAGAATTCTCTAGGAGGGGTTATTCAGTTCTGTACCTGGAATTTAGGATGGATGAGGAATGGTATCTCTTTCTCTGCTCTCGATATTCCAGGCTGCCTGCGAGGGCTGCCCGAAAGCGCCGGTGCTGGGTCTCTCGGCTTGAGATAGCAGCGCGTCTCTCAGCGCGTCAGGAAGGCGGGGCTGCTGCCAGCGGGGTCTGCTTCTGCTCTCGGCTTCGGCAAGTATGGCTGCTCCGTCTTGTCACCACGCGTGTGTTTGCATAGGGCAAGGTCGGCAATATTTATACCTTAAAGGTGCCGAGATTGACGTAAGGATGGACATAGGTACGTCAATAAAGATGTCATACGACTTGCTCGTTAGCACATTCTTTACTAAAGTTCTCTGTGAAATCAAAACAATGGCCGCACGGATTATCCAGGTTGTCATAGGTTTGATTTGTTATGAGAACGTCGTATGCCTTATCAGGGGCTGGAGGAATATTGCTTGTCTAATTAGATCTCAAGCGTTATGACCTAATCAGATAACACGTTCCTGTGCCGTAGTGTGACTGCGTCAGATAACGGTATCTGCATCATGGGGGATTTCTTGCCTCATGGGCTGACTGTTAGTTAACTAGCTAGTAAGTTTAACCAGAATAGGGTCAGGAATAGGGGGATCGAATCAGAACCTATAGAAATACACGACACCCACTCCACGCTAACTATGGTCATATCTACTAATCTATGCATAGTATAACATAGTACAACATACTATAGAGTATAGTGTATACCTTACCACCCCAAAATACATAAATGCATTTCGAAATTTTCAAATATACTGAAAAAATTGCAGTCATATATATTGTATGCACTTAAGCTATGAATTAGATGCAAAAGTGAACACGCATTGTTATGCATTATTGATTGTTGGTATATGAGAAATACACATGAAATGGCTCTTAATATGGCTATACAGAAAAAAAGTCGAAACCATTTCATCACATAAAATCTATTGCGAACATACCAGCGGGCAGCTAAAGTCTATAAAGTCTATAAAGTATCTAAAATAGAAATCTTAGTTCTCTAGGAATAGTCTCTTACTTTAAGCAGAAAATCAGTGTCCCGGGAAAAAATATATAGAAAAATATTTTAGGGGCTTGCTGAAAAAAGTTGCTGTCCGTGAACTGGATTGTAATTGTTCATGTGACTTTATTTTTAAAGTTGAAGGCCGAATTCAGGGAACGCCGTGTGCGAGTTTACTCAAAAGTCTCTATTTCTGTTCCGGAGAGAACATCATATCATTCAGGCTTTCGAAAAAACTGTCAACAGCTTCATGGGAAAGTTCCTCTAAGTCGGAAATAGGGGTAACCATGCATTCATGCGCATGATTGTCTCCATTGACATTCTGATTTGCATTGCTGACAGAAGGTCGTACCTGTTCGATGCTGCTTTCATCTTGAACTTCACTACTCTTCAATCGCAGTGGTGAAGATTCCAGGAATGCCGTCATCAGAATTGGCAGCCTTTGAGGGCAGCACAGTGCGTGAACCTTTGTAGGAACCAACAGTGTATCTGCATCCACCGGCGCATCCGATTGTAGCGTCAGACAGGTGTCTAACACGCATTCTTCTCCGCATAGCAGACACCTTAGTACAGGTAAAACACACCTTTGCCACATTGGTCGAAATGATAGAAACCAAGTCATGTTTAGGTCTCTAAGCCGGGATAGTCCCAGGATTTTTGATATCCGGTCCCGGTATCCAATGGCTAGGATCGTATCTTCCATTGTCGTGAGAGTTTGATCTGTGACATGGGTTGCCATAACGAAAAATAAGGACTAGGAATAGGATTCCTGCAATTAGTCCTAGGATCAGGGGAAGTCCGCCAAAAATCGAATGGACGAAGTCTGGAAAAATACCCAGTATGGCTTTGAATGGTGTTAATGCCATCGAAAATACTGTCTTAAATACCTTTGAGACCCCTGTGGTATCAGTAATATTTAAGATTTCGCTCAGGATTTCCGCGAAATGTACGGGGGAATTAGTTGATAATAATGTATGTATCTCTGCAGTCGTCCTTGCGACTTGTAGATCATACGTTTCTTTAGATGACGTGAGCCTTGTAGGCGTCTGAAGAAGCACTGTTTTCATTCTGCTTAAAGTGTCTATTCGAATAGAAGTAATTTTCAAACTGGGCCATGCCCTCGCCTCCCTGTCTGGAAAGGAGCTGGGGAACAAAGAACGTCCACAGCACTTGACCTTCGCCGTCGTAGTGACGAGATAAGGAGTCCCGGGCATAAGACTACAGCATCTGCGGTCTACAATAAGAATGTAACTCCCATTATAGAGTCTTTGAAAGAATGGTTCTATTTCAGTTGCAGGTGCGCCTTGCTGGTGACATGAAAGGTTGTATGAATTCCCTTCACAGGCTCCGTGCAAACTAATACCGTTACACAGAAGCGTGCCGCTTAGTGACATAGCACAATTGATGCCACTAAGAAACACTTTCTGTCCTTTGTTACTGACACATGCATGTGAATAGGGCAGGTTCCATGTTGTTTTAAGGTACCCCTTTCCCAATTTCTCGTACATGCCAGCCTGTATATATTTTTGGCAGTATTGAAACCTGAAGGTTGAGATTGGAATATTTATGATTCCGTGGATTATCCATTCACTGACAGGTCGTTCTGACATTGTCAACGGTAATCTTTCTAGTTTTTCAATGCTCAAGATTGTATAATCAGCACCCTTCTGCGCCATACCGATTTGTCTATCAGTAAGGTTAAAGATTTGAAATAGTGACGTTGTGTTGATTAAACGCCAAGGCACATAGCCTGAACGCAGATTTTGTAACGTCCAGCCAAGCTGTACAATAGAACGCAATTGTGACTGACCATGTTGTAATAACAGTAAGTCTTGCGATAATATATCGATTGCTGAAGACACAATGCTGTCCAATGAAAAAATTCTGGAGGACAGAGTCATTAACCCATTGTCCACTACAGAAAGTGATTTTTCCAAATTAATACGGTCAATTTCCCGTATTCTTTCTGCTGTCTCAATTTGAGTAACCTTCCAGGCCTCATTGTATGCTGCATATACAGAGGCTGCTATGAAACGCTTTTGACGCTGTTTGCGTGGTCCCATTATGAAATCACGCAAGTCAGCACCATCAGTAAGTAAAGTTAGGTGTTGCTTAATTTCAGGCAGTGTGGAAGTTTGTAGCCATTGAAGGCATAATTTGCCCACACTGTAGGTTGTTATTATCCCTGGGTGATGTCTTTGGGGATATCTAGGGTCTGGCCTGTTCATTTTGAAACCCTGTGTTTTATTCAGGAATCTATCTTGACAGTTATTTGTATCTGTGGGCCAGATCAACCATTGTTTCCAATCAGGATGTGTTCTGTTTTGGTTAAGTATATGGTTTATGTCTATTTCTTCATCTGTTTCAGAGTTATTGCTAAACATTGTTGGCTTTGGAATAGACAGGTTATTTAAATCTTTGATTTTGGCTAAGCCAAGACAGGTGGTTTGTTGAACGGTGTCATTTAAAAATATCATTTGTTCTGGGATCATGCAGGCTCTAAACAAAGCTTCTATACCCTGTACTTGCCATTATTTTGTACCCCAAACACTTTTCAAATCAACATGTTTGTCCCAATAATCAAATCCAAAAGTATTCATTTTTTCAAAGAAAGAATCTGAATATATCAATTTTGTGTTGGTTATCATGGTTTTCATCCCTGTCTTGTTTGACAATTTGTAATAAAATGTTTCAGCATTAGTTATGTTAAAACCTGAAAAATATGAATATTTGCCATACACGGTTCTAGAGCTCCCTTTTGGAGGTGTAGCACAATGTTCCCATTGATTAAAATTTAAAACATTTCTAGGTTGTGCAGATTTATGCAAGAAATGGTTACCATAATGGTTATAGCAGTACATGCTGTCATAATTTGTAGAACCCTGCAAATAATCATGTTTTGTAAATTTAGCAGACATTACTAAGTCAGACATCATATTGTTTATACTTTCAAAGTCCCAATCATCAGCAAATGAGTTTGGTTTTGCAAAGTCACTCAAGGAGATCTTGATTTGGTGTGGATATTTCAGGATCTCGACCGGACCATAAATTTCATAGTCAGTGTTGTCCCAGGCTACCCCACCAGATATTGGAATTGCTGTGAAGTTGGCTGAAGAAAGTTCTGAAGAAAGTTCTCTTTTCTCGACGTGTGAAGATGTGTGTGGTTTGAGGACCAAGTTGATGTTCTGACTTGCTGTGTCCATTTTAGCATATTTTCCCTCAATGAAGCGTCCCAAGGTAAATACCATGATGAGCCAAAGTATGAGGATAAATGCACCAAAACCCACCCAAAATTCAATCCATGGAGAAAATAGATATCTTTCTTTCAGTTGTTTCAAAAGTTCCTTCGCTTTGTCTTTAAAGGATTTTGATGATGGCTGTGTCTTTTGTTCGCTGAAGCCTTCAGACGAATCATCGAAGTTGATGAAGTAACCGGATGCAGTTCTGTCAATTGTTCCAATTGGTTCAGGATTTTTGTTTCTTGCATTTTCACTTGGTACTTCTGTATAGATTGGTGTGTCTCTGCTAAATGTCTTTATTTGGGTTTTCAGAGGTCTAAGTTCTATTGCATTGTTGCATAGTCCTTGTTGTTCTTCTGTAGGCGTTTCGAATGTGATGAGCCTCTTTGATAGGACCTCTGTACTGGTAGCAAACCTTGGTGTTCTGCTACTTATTGGGAGTCCACTTGGCCTACTGTTGGTTATCGGCCACATGTTGTGGTTTTACCAGGTCGATGGATACAACTCAGTTCTCCTTTTTTCCAGCAAGTGGCGGTAGTACAACTGATCTTGTCCCGTTGACAGACAATACAGGAACTGCTTTTCTGTAAGAAGGCCCAAATTCCTTCTTTACCGCGATCTTCTCCCTGACTAGATCCCCGACTTTTGGAATCCAGACAGGTCTTGCTGGGACAGGTGGTGATTCTTCAGTGGTCGTTGGCTGTTCTTTCAACTGTATGTTGCTCAGGTCTTTTCTTGTTTTGTTTAAGTCCTGCAAAATAGCCAAACGGTCTTTGACATCAAAGCTTTTTTCTGTTACCACTGAAGTCTGACTATCAAGGTCAGAGATCAACATCCTAGTTCCGAATAATAATTCGTACGGACTGAATCCCTTCAGAGAATTTCTTGGCAAGTTATTTAGACTACGTTGGACACTTATTAGATGTTTGACCCACCCAGCTCCCGAACCTAATATCCTTTCTATTATAGATTGCTTTCTGTCTTGGTTTTTTCTTTACACCATCCCATACCCTCAGGAAGGAAGTGAGAAGATTCCCGCTGGGCTGTGCTCATTTGGCCATTCTTTCCCCCCCCCAGGCTGGATTGCCTGAGAAAAAGAAAAAAATGGTCGAACGTAGCATGCTCTTAGCGTATATGCCATTTAGACTCGCAAATCTTGTATAACAGTCCGGACGTCAGCCGAGTGCTGTGGATCTACATTATAAGTGGGAACTAGCCTGTATATGTTAATCGCAAGCCATTCTTTTTAGTGGTGATGTTATCTGCCTTGATACGACGAGGTATTAAACTGCTTCTCTCCCCACTGCGATCTCTGTTGCAGTTTGGGCAGTTTTTTACAAACATGGTGTAGTGCAGGCTCATGCCTGGCCACCAGTACCGTGATTGTAATTCTTCCAGAGAATCTTTTAATTTAAGGTGTCTGAGACCCTCGCCCATGTGTGCGTCTGCGATTAACAAGTTTCTCCTGTCCATGTTTGGAATCACTCTATCCCCCACTCCAGGGATTCGAGCAAAAGGAATGGAGTTTGCATCTATGATGTATGTGTAATTGAGTGGATAGTTGATCGGTAACGCTGAGCAGTCGCCTTTTGATGACGTTTTTACTGCCAGCACTGTTTCGCCGTCAATGTATTTTAATGTACGCTTTTTTCGATCTACGGGAGCCGGTTTACTGGCTGCCGCTGCGGCTGTTTCAGCCAATGAATTCCCTACAACGTGAACGCCATCACGCTGGTGACTCAGTGAGTGTGTCACGTGAGTCTTTGGTAGTTCTTTTTTAAAAAGAGCTACCTGTTCCCAGAGCAGTCTCTGCTTTATTGGTGCATCCGTGTCATCTTTGTAATCGTTCTGAATCCAGGTCTGCAAATCCTTGTTATATGCTTTGACGCAGAAATATGAATCTGACACTATAAGTGTCGGGAATTCGCGATCCGCATTATCTAGCGCCATTTTCAAAGCTAATATTTCAGTTTGTAGTTCTGAATTAGTTTCTACTGAGTGTGATTTTGTTAATAGAGGTCTTAGTTTACCTCCGTGCCACACTTCTTTTGTAATCTCACATGTGGGATTGTATGCATGTTCTCCCCAAACGGAGGGTTGAGCATGTCCGTCTGTATAGATTACACAGGCGTAATGTCGTAGAGGCAGAATGTCGATTGGCAGAGGATACGTTTTTTCATATTTTAGATTTTTTAATTCTTCTAGTTCTGGATCAAAGAAGTAATATACTTTGTCCGTTGTGATTGAATTTACCCATTGTAACCATTCTGGATCCAATGTTGTTGTTGGTAAATTACACGGTGTTGTTAATGCCTCAAAGGCTGATTCTGCTGTTCTGACTGTGATATGTCTACCGTCAGCTATGTCTTTTTCTCTAGCTATTGCGGTTTGAACTGCTTGAACAATTTTTCCTTTGTTGTTGAATCTCTGTTCAGCTTTTGTGTACAAATGTGATTTGAATGCAATTGGTACCTTATCTCCCTCATTAGAGGTTAGGTATGTGAATCCGCATCTCCCTGGGATGACTCGGATCACAAGGTTGCGTGTATTATCACGGGTTTCTAATTTTGTTTTAATTAGCATGTCTGTTTGTAAGGATCTCAAAATTTCTGTGTGTGCTTGAGTCCAACTGGATCTTTTAAAGTCTGGTTTAATTAGATCGTAAAGGGGTTTGACCCTTTCTGCGTAATTTGCAATATATGTTCTTCCGAAATTTAGGAAGCCTAGAATTGACTGTAGGTTTTTTAGTGTTTTAGGAGCTTGGATTACGGCACATTTCTCTAGGAAATTGTCTGCCAGGCTTTTGCCTTCACTTGATAACTCATATCCTAAGAATAGGACCGTCAGATGGGCAATTCTGGACTTTTTGAAGTTGAATTTGTAACCCTCTGCAGCGAAACCAAGTATTATGGTGTTCACTCTTTTCAAGTGAGTTTCCAAGTCATCATCTGTTAAGTAAATGTCATCGACATAAGATAATGCTTCATCATCATATAGTTGTAGTAATTCTGTTACTCTCGCTGAGAATACCCCCGGGCTGTTCTTGTACCCCTGGGCTAACCGACAGAATTGTTTTTGAGTGCCATTTACTGAAAATGCAGTTAAATATCCGCTCTCTGGTGCTATGTTTTGACAAAAGAATCCATTGGAGATGTCCAAGGTTGTTTTGTATTTTTTGCGCACTATGTTATTCATTAGTGCAGCACTGTGTGAGTTTTGCACTGCAAAAGTTTTGCAACATGTGTTAAGGTGTCGGTAATCCAAAACTAGACGATATGAATTGTCTGGTTTGGAGACCGGAAACAAAGGATTGTTCATTTGTGAGGTGCAAGTTTCAATCACCCCTTGGTATTCTAGCTGATCTAGTATTTCATTTACTTGTTTTTTAGCTTCTTGCTTAATTGGGTACTGCCTTTGTGCAGTTGGTTGTGATTTTAACTGGACTTTGTGAGGAGGAGAATCCTCATCCCATCCTACGTGATTTTTATATAAAGCAGGTGCTAAGGCCACTGCCCACTTTCTAGCAAGTGTATATTTTTTATGAATCGGTATTTGATTCGAGAAGGCAGGCATAATTACTTCTTCGCCATGAGGGCACTCCCTGACAAACTCCGGTGGACAGTCTTTTTCAGCTAGAAGGATGTCATAGCCCTTGGATAGGTTATCCCAAAATAGTCCCCTTATTTTCCTAGTCTTATCTCCCTCTATACGTAATGTTATCTCGTATATTTTGTGGGGCTTGCTAACTCTGGTATCTGCAGTTTCCACTTGAAGGTATTCATTCGTGTCCACTGTCTCCAGATGATTCATAAGGACTTTGCGAGCTATGCTCACCTCTGCTGCGCTGTCTAGCATTGTCTGAGCCCATTCTCCGTTTTTCAGTTGTGTCCTCAGTATTCTCGGCATTGTTAACTACCTTGATACTGGCTACCTTCTTTTTTGGAAATTGTGATTTCTTTTTCAGTTGAGCAGGTTCCTTGTCTTTGGACTTGGCGTGCTCTTCTGATCGTCCTCTTCTTTCCGATTTCTGCGAGGAATTCTGAAAAGATTGAGACGGACGTGTATCAATGTCTTGATATCTATCAGGTTTTTTAATATTATCCCTATTTCTAAGGTTATATCTATTCCCAGAGGGTTCACTCTGAGGTGACCTTTGTCTCGGGTTTGGAGATTTCTCTCTTCGCCTAGGAGACCTTCCTCTGGACTGGAATTTCTTTTCTTTAGGATTGGATTGTTTATTTCCATCCCAGTTCTTTTTTGGTGAATTATTATTAAAAAATATTTTTTCTGGACTTATAGTCAGTTGCGGTTTTACTGGTATTCCACCTAGACTATCTCTGCCTAGTTCTTCATAGGATTTTTCTATGATTCTGGCAATTTCAGCTGGTTGGTCTGCTATATCTGTCTCTTTTAACCTCTGGCGGATCGCCACGTTTGCTGCTTCACCCTTTATGTTGGCTAGTAATATAGCCGAGACCTGCTTGAAGTCTTTCAGTAATTTCATACCAAGAGTTAAAGCAGGTTCTGGACCGTATTCATCTTGAATTTGTTTTAGCACATCTGGTATTACCGAAATGGATGGAACACCGTGCGTTTTTGTGTAGATTGAAGCAAAGACCGTACCCCAAGTGTCACAGTCCTCAATGTGTGGTGCGATTCCCATTGGGAGACATATAGTCAGAATCCTGTGCTTTTCTAATGGGGTGGTGTCAGGAAACACCGCCTCTATTTGGGTGATTTTCTGTGCCAACCAGAATGGTATCTGTTCCCGTTTAGCTGGAACTTTACCTAGGCAGGATTGGATGTTCTGTGGTGTGATTTTATTTGTGTTCCCCTGGTGAGGGGTCAGCTGTGGAATTTTAATCGCTGGCTGAATTGTTGAAGTCCGCATTACATACTGAACTAATTGTCTGTGAATTTTTAGTAGTTGTTTTAGCTGTATTAATAGCTCTGGTGCAGTCATCTCGTCGATGTCTGGATGTGGTGTGTATCCGGCTAAGACCGGCCACGTTGCTCCTGGTCTTCCTAAAGGACCGAGCCTTGTAATGTGATTATTATGTTTTAGGGCGCCATCAAATAAGAGCAAATGCTCTTGGAATTTGAGTGGTACTTCCACCTCCTCGAAAGGAGTGTACGTTTCAGGAGGTTCCTCTACTTTGTAATAGTGGAAGTACTTTGTTACAGCATTTGCTGCTGGAAAATGTATCCATGTATAGTATACCTCTGTCTGCCGATATTCGTGTGCCTCAATTACGAATATGACTGTGCCACCTCTAGGTGTCAGTCCATTTTCTATAAGTTTTAAGGTTATAGATCTCCTTTTGGCGACCTGGATGAGTATTATATCCGGGTCTGCTGTTTGCATGGTAGCATCAGCATCTGCGAGTTCAGTTGCTAATCTAACTGCCTCTCTTTCATCATCACTCTCTGCCATTTTACAGACAGGATGGTATTATGTTTGTTTGCAGATCAGGTTTCTTTATGGAAAACAGAGATTAGGTGCACAATATTTTGGAACTGTTTTATCCTTCAACGTTGACTAGACCAAGAACCGTACATAGGAGTTCCCTCCTGCGAGGTTTTGGAGGATATAATAACCTTTCACCCACTCCAGACGTCTTTGGAGTATTTGGGAAAAGGGGTCTGAGTGAGAAAGCACGACTGAGTTACTCTAAATGTCTTACGTTAGTTTTATCGCCCTTTCCAAACGCGTTGGGCGCCATGTAGTGTAGCTCCTATTTTCCCAATAGGCTCTGCGCATTGGAATAGTACCTACAGCAGTAAAGACCTAGGCCAGACGTTAACTAGGTCTACTACTGTCGAAACTAGACTTAATTTTTGGGTTTGCCAGCTAAGCTCAGAGTTCGCTAGAAACTTTCTCGAATGTTCAAGGAAGGATGAACTCCCCTGATTAGACAAGAAGGGATTTAGTTTCTGACAACCATAGAACATGACAACTTTGCTCTCCCCTAATCAAGAGTCAATCTCAAGAGTCGTGTGAGCACAAGGCAATTATTTTACTCAGTCAGTACGTGCATTCTTAGTCTCATCAGAATGTAGAGAAAAGGAAGAGACGGGCGTGTTCAATAAAAGATGTTATTTATTGATCAGTCTCTTTTCTCGTACAAGAGAAATGGATCGATATTATTGCAATACTTATAGTTAAGTAAAGTGCATACATTAGAAGCAATAGTATAAAATAATACTGTAAAAACATTGATATGGTTTCTGAGCCATATGATGTTTAAAATGATTAAAATATATTTACATACACATATACATTTGACTAAACGTACTCAACTGGTGTTTCTAAATACGCCTACCCCGTGTACCTGACTTAAGTCTAATGCGTGGGCGGGAATAGAAAGTTACAGTTTAGTTTAAGTTTGTTTTTGCCAAGTGAATAACTAAAGAATTCTCTAGGAGGGGTTATTCAGTTCTGTACCTGGAATTTAGGATGGATGAGGAATGGTATCTCTTTCTCTGCTCTCGATATTCCAGGCTGCCTGCGAGGGCTGCCCGAAAGCGCCGGTGCTGGGTCTCTCGGCTTGAGATAGCAGCGCGTCTCTCAGCGCGTCAGGAAGGCGGGGCTGCTGCCAGCGGGGTCTGCTTCTGCTCTCGGCTTCGGCAAGTATGCTGCTCCGTCTTGTCACCACGCGTGTGTTTGCATAGGGCAAGGTCGGCAATATTTATACCTTAAAGGTGCCGAGATTGACGTAAGGATGGACATAGGTACGTCAATAAAGATGTCATACGACTTGCTCGTTAGCACATTCTTTACTAAAGTTCTCTGTGAAATCAAAACAATGGCCGCACGGATTATCCAGGTTGTCATAGGTTTGATTTGTTATGAGAACGTCGTATGCCTTATCAGGGGCTGGAGGAATATTGCTTGTCTAATTAGATCTCAAGCGTTATGACCTAATCAGATAACACGTTCCTGTGCCGTAGTGTGACTGCGTCAGATAACGGTATCTGCATCATGGGGGATTTCTTGCCTCATGGGCTGACTGTTAGTTAACTAGCTAGTAAGTTTAACCAGAATAGGGTCAGGAATAGGGGGATCGAATCAGAACCTATAGAAATACACGACACAGTCATGTCTGGTTATAAACGATTAAATCACGGGAACCACACATTTGTTTTACTCATAAACTGGATTTCTTGAGCCCATCAAGCAAACAGTCTTTACTTGGATTAAACAGTCCGCAAATTCAAGAGAGGCAGAGTCAAACCAGTTTCTATAGATAGTATGTCTAGTTATCAATATCAGATAGAGTTCCTTTCCTTCCAATAAGCTATTTCTTTTTGTCTCCTTTTGTATTCCAAATAAAATCAAATGTCGGCTTATCTTGATGTCTTTGCTAGACATTTCAGAGATTGATGAATTTACATTCTCCTAAAACATTTTCAAGCAGAGATATTACACAAACACGCGTAGATCATCCGCTCTGACTAAATTGCACATCTTGCTACAAAACTGATTTACACTGGAAATCTTTGAAAGCTTGTGCAGGGTGCAATAAACCCTATAGTATGTAAGTAAATGATTTACTTTTAGTGCAGCAG
Organism: Lissotriton helveticus; assembly: GCF_964261635.1. NCBI lineage: Eukaryota > Metazoa > Chordata > Amphibia > Caudata > Salamandridae > Lissotriton > Lissotriton helveticus. The sequence continues at coordinate 712,263,504 of NC_136065.1, read as the reverse complement.
GACTGACAGCATCAAATAAAGGGCATAATTACCATAATGTCTTCAACTGGTTTCTCTGCAGTCATTCTTCTCATATTCTATAAGGCGGTGTTGACTTTAGATCGTCAGCTTGACGTAATGATCCGCACCATTTTGAAATAATGTCCTTATTAATCTTTGCAACCTGCAGACTGATCGCAATATGCACTGGACCTTACAATTCTTTTAATTTGCCACCTCCCATAATGATAATTGCAAATAATTGAATTTGGACAGATTTCCCTCCGTTTTCATGTTCAGCTCTGCCCATGTCTTTAGATTGGTGCCATCCAGTAGACCCCCCCCCCCCCATTTTTTAATTCCGGCTGCAAAAAGCAGGCACAAATACTATCTCATAAAAAATCTGGTGTGCCACGGGAATCCCAGATTGGTGTGTGAGCAGAAAAATATGATAACGACTATATTTTCCAGAGGTTTGTCCAAAGAGTAGTGAAAGATATTATAACCTTCAACCACACCTTTTTAAATATTTGGGATCCCTGAACTTGTAGAGGGAACCGGCCTCTTCACTCTGGCTTCTTAGCATATCTCTAAATATGTTATTCTATGTCTACAGTTCCCAGTTCTACAACTGTGTTTAGAAGAAACCTGAATGACTTAAATTGAAACGCCATACAGCAGATTTGAACAACCGATAACTGTAAACCCCTCCTCCATATTATTCTGACCCGCCCTCGATGCGCAGATAAATCGATCACTATTCCCTTTATCTTTAACATTTGTTTATTTGAAAATGTTAGAGGGATGCAATCAAACAATAAAGTACGTTCGAGGAGGATATTCATTTTAATCAGGCTGACTCTACCATGTTTTGTCTAAGGTAACTTCTGTCATCTTTTAACCGTTTTGTTTACCTCAACTGAGACTTTTTTCAAATGAATCTCTACAGTTGAATCTAAATTGTGGTTGATCAGAATACCTAAATAACACAATTCCTCTTTTACTAAGTTATTCTGAGCTCCAAACCATTATTTCAGTCTTGTCTTTGCTGATTGATTATCTTGAAATTGCCCCAAAAACACTAACCAAGCTCTCAAACCTTCAGGGGGTTGTTTTAGCATCACACATGTATACTATTAAAAAATCTGCATAAATATTTATTTTTTCCAAATCCATGTATTTTGAATGACAGGTAACAGGGCCTTCCCTCACCCTTAGATTTAGAGGTTCAATATATATATTTAACAATTGGGGTCATAGTAGCCACCCTTGCCGAGTACCTCTATATACAGCAAAACAATGTTAAACCACCATTACTCTTGCAAAGGATTTTGTATACAGTACCTTCAATGCCTTTAGAAATAGACTCAGAATACAGAATCTTTCTAAATAAGACCACTAAGAGGCCTGTCACACCCTGTCAAAAGCTTTATCCACATTAAAATGTAATATTGCCAGGGGGATGTTTGTGGATATTTGGCCAAGACAATAGGACCTATTACTAAGCGATTTAAGTTATTTTTTTGCCATCCTGTCATGAAGCCTTGTTGGTCCTCATGAATAACTTCATTTAATACCCCACCTAAGCTCTTTGCTGTTATACCTGCCAACATGTTGTAATTTTTGTTTATTAGGACTCACATGTTTTAGGGGTTTTATTGGGCTTCAGAATTACTGTAATATTTGCCTCATACCACTACTGTGATGGCTGCTGACCTGAAAATAATATTCCAATAAACAATAATTTTAATAAGAGACAGATATGCTTACTTGGGAATTTTCAGAGTTCTCCCGGTATCCCACCTGGCCCGGACGCCTTCCCCTTTTTAATTCCCTTCATACCTTTGCTAATCTCTTCCTAATTCATCCACTGACCTAGCTTTGCTCTGCTCTCATGTGAAAGGGATAGTAAATGTATGGAGTCTAACCACCTACTAATATTTTGTTTGCCTGGCGACATGCTGTTTTTGTATAAATCATGATAATATTCCTGGAAGGCATCACAAATTTCCTCTGGCTGCTGTAGCTCCCTCCCAGTCGATATCCCCATTCGATCTAGTCACTTGCAGCCCAGAGTTAGTGGACACTACAAAAGCCACCCCCTTCCTTACATAGGGTGAAGTTGTAAAAATGGCTTCTTGAAACCACCTCTGTTTCAGAACTAGCTGTCCCATCTGTACGCCTGTTAAATACATCTTCTGTAATACCTTGACATCTGCTCTAAGATCTTTTAGTTGCTTAAAAAGAACCATTTGCCTTCGTTTTACCCACAGACCATTTATGTTCCATGACATAAGCTTGATAATTTTTTAATAACCCACCATCACGTATCTACCCTAATACATACACTACATGCTACCCCCATCCGTTTATAGAACCTCCAGGCTTCCTATGGTTTGTTATGTTGATGAAATGAGAACTCTTTTTTTCTCTATTATTTTCCCACATGCTCCCCACCCAGTGAACCCCAAAACATACAAATAAAACGAACAAAAACACACCTGATCACAGAAACATATATATCCCAATGCTCAGCTATTCTTCCCATCTCCCTTTAATCGCAATCCCCGCCCATAATAGGACACCCACTTCTCCCACACCATATACTGTTTTTGGAGCACCCTTGTGCTACGTAAATAGGTCCCTCCAGTTTTGCATAGCGATCCATGCCCACCCTACATTCTCTTGGTGGGGATCATGAAAAAATGGCTGTATCAAGTGTGCACCATCCTAAGAATCAATATCACAAGGCTGCAATCTGATAATCACATTTGGACAATAACATTAAGTAATACAGGACACAAGAATTGGTCGCAATCCCTCGTAGTTAAAGAGTCCTCTGTCTTTTTTATTCTTCAATACATCATACAAAAAGCAGCAGCTTCAATTCATAAAACAAGGAACAGCCGACACGTGTTTCGTAAGTACTGGATGAGTACTAACAACTTTTTCAAGGCTGAAGAAAAATATACAGGACATATGCAAGGAAATCTGGTACAATAGAACGCCGACGTCTGTTTGGCTCCAGAAGAAGCTGAGGGGTTAATTTTCAGCTCTTCACACCTTACGTCCAAAATAAACAACGTGTAAATTAACCCAAAGTCGATGAGTCTCAGGACAAGATCTATCCAGAGGTTTGTATCTGTTGCACGTATAACATGGAAGGTGTGTATTAGCAGAACTTCTGCCCGCAGTCCGGAAGAATGTGTCAAAGTGGAGTCTCGTAAAATTAGGAATTTTCAGGATTGAGTCATCTATTATCGTATTTTTAAGGAGTCCGAGAAAAGGCGAGAAGTCTAGCCATTAGAGGTATCGGAGCGGGACTCAGAAAGAAGGTCCAGGTATTCCAATCCAATACCTGAGTTCAAAGTAACGGCGTCCCATGCGGTTGGTATCAAGCCGCTAGTTTGATGATACTAGTTTAATAATTGTTGTCCTCTATTTTCCTTGTGAATTACACATATATTTGTGATTGTGCGGATACCCCTCCTATGAGGGACACCACTACCTTGCTTGTTGTTTCTTTCTATTCTCTTGGTGGGGGTCCCAGGCCTTCGTCCAATATTTTGCTATGTCCGTTTTCAGTAGGAGCATTCCCAGCCCCACCAGGATTCGCATGCCTCTGTGGCTCCAAGCTCATCGAGTATCCCCAGTAAGGCTTTAGGGGAGGTCTCAATCTGTTGACTCAGTACCTCTGAAAGTGCTTGAAAGATGGCAGGCCAGTATCTCTGACAAGAAGTTCATCCCTACGGGAAACATCCTGAACAACGACTCCCAAACAACAAGTTCCCGAGTCGCGCAAGCCAAACAACGACATACCCGAACAACGACTTAGCCTTAACCATGCATGTGCGTGGTTAAGGCTAAGTCGGTCTATTGTTTGTGATGGGCGGAGTTGAAAAGAGCATTGGACAGGAACAGGACAGGTAAGAGGCGTTTGGAGTGGGGGGGTTCGTGGTAGTTTTTTAGGGGTGGGGGTGTGTGTTACTTTTTAGGGGGTGGTAGGGATTCGGGTTCGTTTTTAGGGGGTTGGGTTTGTGTTTTTAGCGGGTGGGGTTTCATGTTAGTTTTTAGTAAGTGGGAGGGGTTTGTGTTAGTTTGTAGGGGGTGGGAGCGGTTCGCATTATTTTAGGGGGTGGGAGGGGTATGGGTTTGTTTTTAGGAGTGGGGGTTTGTGTTAGTTTTTAGGGGTGGGAGGAGTGTGTGTTAGTTTTTAGGAGGTGGGAGGGGTTCGGGGTAGTTTCTAGGAGGTTGGGGGTGTACTTAGGACTCAGAGGGAGAGAAAGGGGGGTGAAAAATCTAGCCACCGATAGGCATTTACTAAGCATGCTTTAAAGATATGAATGGTAAACTAATTTGTGGTTAAGACACAGTCGTTGTAGAGACTGCGTAGTTTAGGTAGGCGTTGTTGAGGAACTCTTTGTTCCGTCATACAACCCATTCTCAAACCATGTGAAAGAAATCACCCATGCTCCCCTGAAATCTAGTGCAGGTGGGTTGTGAGAGTCTCATTGCCTTCCACAGTCATCTAGGTGTACGGTATGTACAGTGTAAGTAATTCAGTTGGATAATGGGTAATTTGGCGGATATTGCCAGGGTGCATGATGCCATACATTCCTCTCTCCATTACCCTTCATTGAGGGGACCCAATCAGCTCCTCCACATCGTTTGCAGCTCTGAAAGGCCGCAAGGTGAGTAGTTAACCAGAGTTCTGTATATCTGTGAGATGCCCCCCCATCCAATGAGCTCATTAGTATGCGTGCGTCCAAGGGGTTATAGTCTGGTGGAGCAGCAATGGCCTGTTGGTGGTTCGCTAGGGTGTGCCTGAGCTGAAGTTAACAGTAGAATTGAGATTTGTGGATCAAGAATTCAGTTTGAAGGGTGAGAAAGGGTTTCATGTGGTTTCCCTCCCATACATCGCCCAGCCTCGACACTCCTATTCTGTTCCAACCCTTGAAACCCTCCAGCTCCGACACTCAGTGCAGCCATCTACGGGCCCCATCCTCTCCATCGCAGCGCAGCCCTCCAGGTTTGAAACACACCCCTTTTTATTTCGGGAAGGTCTGGAGGCATTGGCATCCCATTCAGCATACCTGTGAGGTTATTATGACTGATCAATGTGATCTCCATTCTGAAGGCAGGGTCCTCCCATCCCCCCTGCACCCACTCATGCACCAACAAGGCATGCTTAGCTCGGTATCTCAGCCACTGCCACGCCTCCCTCGAATGTGGACTTCATACATTTATGAAAGGATATCCTAGGGTGCTATTGAATATGTTTTAATCTCTTGTACCAGATCTAATAACAGCCTCTCAGTTTTGCTTCTATTCCCCATAACTCGGTTTGTCTGGTGCCTCAGTGGAGAAGTTTGTATTTGTGGCTGTGGGCTTAAGTCCTGTTTGCTACTTAGTGCACTGTCACTGCTCCCCTTTGTTTGTTTTAGATCCATTTCCTGTTCATACTATATTTCCTTGCACTAGGTAGGCTGCCTTTCCTCAAGCCCAGTGCTTACCCAACCCTTCTAGCACATCCAACAGGTCAATCACATTGGCTACTACTACTGTTCCCGCCTCATTATTTCCCTGAACCCAAGGAGGGAGATGGTTTCAGGGATTTGACAGATTTAGGTTTAACAGGTTTAGTTCCCTGATTTATTTTCATTATACGGACATCTGCTGTCCCTGTCTACTTCCCAGTGGCTTTCACCTTCTTTACGCTTTCTCCATCCACCTCTGGCAGGAAATATGTATACAAAGCACCCTTTTCGGTATTACTAGTATTGCCAGAGAGTGTATGCACTACTACTGCAGACCTAAAATGAAAACTAGCTGCAGACCGAAAATGATAACTAACTTGATGCCTGTTGGTTCCAAGGGGACTCCCCCTCCTTATCTGCACTTTGGTTGTACATAAATCCACATCCGAAACCTGGCCTTTGTTCACTCACACAAGGATACTCCAGAGCTCACAACCTTAGCTGGGCCAACAAACTCCGGCACTGCAAAATCTTTGCTTTCTAAGCTAGTTTCCTGAACTTGTGCTGTAGCAATCTCGCAGTTTTGCAAATAGTCCAGAGGGAGCCTCCATTGGATCCTGCAGCCTGCTCTCTGTCATCTAACTGAGAGCCTGACCTTCCAATACAACTAGCACTGGTGCTTCCTCCTGGGAGCCAAAAAGGAATTATTCAAGCAGCGAGGTGGTCCCTACATAGATCGCCTTAACCGCGGCGGCATTTCCGGTGCGGGGCGTTCCATTAGGTGGGCGGGGCTGTGTCGGGCAACGGATGTGCGCAGCACTACCGAGGTAGTGCTCGCGATGGCCGTTGGCCAACAGGCGCACTTAAAGGGTTAACACTGTGGCAGCCAAAGCAGCTCAGGTTGTTCGCTGTTCAGCCCGTGCATTGGCTCCAACACAGAGAATTATCACCGTGTCAGCCCCAATGACAGGGCATACGTGAAGCCGGGGGAGGACATCCAAAAATAATAAACTGCCAGGCTGCATTCATCTAGGGCTTTTTCTTTGTTGCATACAATTACACACCAATATCAGTGAGTGCTGGGGAAGGCGCATGGTGGCAGTGTGAGTGTGCCTTCTCACGTAGCTGTATCCGAATCCATAGCCAATTTGTCTCCAAACCCAGTAGGAGGGGGAGCTACCCCGGAAAGGGTTTGGAGTGACTACAGGGGAGGGTTTGCCCGTTATCATAGACATAACTCTGGATGGACACAGAATGCTCTGCATCAGGGAAGAAAAGTTCTACCATATATTTTGTTTAAGTAGAGAGGAGAAGAGAGGATCGTTTACAGTAAAACATGCAAGAAGGGCTGCAATGTGGGTAGGGTCACCCACATCCTTTGCTATGTGTGCTGAGGTATGTCCAAAGGCCCATGGGTGCTTGCACGCAAGTATGCATGGATATTCATAATAGTGTGCATGTCTGTTGCTGCAACTTTTGACTGTTAATCGGTGAGTGTAACGTGAGCTGTAACATGGGAATTTCTAAATACATGCAAGGCAAAAGGCAGCTAACGACATGTACCATACCTCTCAATCTTGGAAGCCTCGATGTAGGTAAGATCAAGTGGATTCGGAAAGTGAGCCCATTAAAATAAGTAGATGAAATTAGCATTTTATTAAGTTCAGTGTGCAAGATATTCATGGCAGATGATTCATTTGAGGTCATTGGGAGGTATCTAGGCTGTTTGGAGAATGAGAATGACTGGCACCATCCAAAGATGGGTGAGCTTACATTTAAGTATTGTTCCGCCACAACCATTACTTGTATTATGCACTGTAGAAACAGCTTTTGAAGAATCAACGTTTCTTGGCCGCATCAATATTACAATAATAGCTGTATTTGTAATAATAAGGCAATGGAAGTTGCAATATCGCATGCAACTTAAAACAAACGTTATTTGTTCAACATTTTACAAAGTAGTTGTTGAAGTGTTCAGGCTTTACAATATGTAAGCTTCAGTGCATGGATAATAGGTCAAAAGGACAATCACATTTGAATTACTTTTCCTGAAATCTAATGCACTTGATGAGAGAATGAAGGGGAGCTAAGAAAAAGCAAATGGGAGAAACAGAAAAAGGGAATAAAAAATAAGAAAAGATGGAGAGGAAGAGAATGATGTAGTTAAGTAAGGAAAGAGAGAAACATAAGAGAAAAGATTAACAAAGAATTATGAGGAAAAGAGCCGAGGGTCTTTAATCTGATGTTGCCCCAATGCAAAAGTAGCTCATCCAGCGTTTTGTCGAAAGTAATTTAGAAATTTAAAAAAAGGAATTAAATCCAGCCCTTCCTTACGTTTGTATTCTTGTATGCATTTTTCAATTGTAAATCTACAGATGGAAGTAGTACAAATCGAAGAAAAAGGGAAATGGAGGAGCTACTAATGTCTAACATGGAGCACCTTGAAATCTTTGGTTACGTAGGCTAGGTGAAGATGTAGAAGGAAGAGCGACGGGGGAGGCCATCATTTGTGGAAATGAATGTAAAGAGGAATAGAATAGAAATAGAAGACAGAGAAACAAAGAAGAAATAACGCAAGCGGAAAAGAAGGAACCCCAAGGACATCCAACATTTTGTTGCATACATGGGCAGCAACAGCTAAGTAACCGAGTAACCCTTGTTTGTGCAGCAATGGCTAGTGATGGAGCATGGTGTGTGTGAGGCTGGGTCCTTGGAACTGTATTCAAAGATCAAGATTAAATGTGTGCTCTTTGCCAAAAGTGTCAAACAGTACATAGTTACTTTCATCCCAAACCAGAAGGAGGAGTGCAGGAAGGAGCCCGATTTGGGTCACTTGGGTCACTCACTACCACCTCTCTACCTTCTACGAAATGAAGAGTCAGTCAGACAGTATAGAATACAAACCAATAACAGTTTATTCAAAGTTCGCTCAGAGTGGAGCCCTGTCTTCCCAGTCGCTAAGAGTGCTGCAGAGAGATTCTGAATTCAACAAACATAACAATACATTATGTACATTTCAGAATCAATGAAAAACACGTTCACCATGGAATTTTCCAGAGGGACGCAGCTTGACAATAAATTGCAAAGGAGTAAGTTTCAATTCTGAAGCCGGGCACAATTATGTATCAGTCAAGGTCATTCCTGCCTGTGCCTGCCACTAGACAAGTGGGAGAGGGCTTACATCTAGAGGAAAGGTATGCGCTAATAAGAACAGTGCATTCATTCGTTTAGCAAAACTCAGCTCCAAAGAAACATAACCTAGGGAAGGCCATTTCAGAGAAATGGCAGAGAATTAGTTTTGATCACAATACAAAATAGCGTTGATATACATAATGGCGCCGCAAATGCTAAGTTGAAACAATACGGTAGCATAATTTTTATTCCAACAGGAGCGGTACCAATGCCTGATTATTTTAGAGCTCATGTGGACTGCCTGTGATATCATTTCCTTTGGTGTCATCATTAGGCTCATTAGCGCTTTTGACAAACCAGATCTCCTTTTGGTCCCTGAAAGCTGGAAAGTATGGGAAAATCTAGCAACCTAGACATTGCCCAGGCTAGTATGGCAAAAATAGTCAATACCATCAATCTGAGTGCTGAATGCAAACACTTCATATAGAAAGTAAAGTGTGATTCTAAACTGTGAGCAAGTGGGTTACTATTGACGGCTTTTAAAGGCTGGTCTCTAATGACAAAATTCAACAATCTGGTACTGTGTTACGTGCTTTTTCGAATCCAAACAGAGACAAAAATGTTGGGGATAGACTTCCGTAGCTGCATCTCACCCTCTCACACACTGACTACTATATGGGAAGGATAAAATAAAGTGAGACATGTCTAAAATCATGAGCAATTACTGGGTGACTTCAAAATGTATCAGCACAATTATTGGTCATGTTGTTGATTCTCCTGGCTCGCATGGGCTGCCTCTTTCAAATGCATGGGCCAGCAAGGTATGCTCTGGGGGACAACGGATCATCCCACCCAATTAAAACGCTGGTCTTATGTTCTGTATTAGAATAAATATCCACATAGGGATTGGCTGTGTTGCATGGTAATCCTGAACTCCAGTAGAGACCAAGCAATTTGGTTTTTTCTGGCCATAACAACCATAACAAGGTGATGGAAGGAGTGCTGAAACTTCCCCCAGTCAAGAGATATGGGTTAAATCCATCATTATTTTTCTCACCATGCCACCCCCGATTGGACCAAGTAATATGTAAATCAGTCTTGACCCTGCTCCTCATGGGAGCAGTGCTGTTCACAATGCCAGGCCAGGTTCTCCTTGGACCACAAAAAAGCATCCTGGGACTGGTTTCGAGGTATCACCCTATATCAGCCAGACTAGCTTGAGTGAGTGTTTTAAAAGTTTCAGCACTCCGTCCATCTTCTTGTAGTGTTTGCTTTGTTTGCCCTAAGTGGCCAACGGTATGTCCAGGCGTGGGTCCCTTGCTTGCTGTGTCACTTGTTTCAAGCTAGCCTGGCTGATGAGGGGTGTTACGCCGAAACCAGTTTCAGGACGCTTGTTTCTGGTCCAGGGAAGACCTGGCTTGGCAGTTTGGGATGGGCTATTTCCATTTGGGGCAGGACCAAGACTGATGTGCACATGACTGGGTCCAAACTGGGGTGGTGTAGTGAGCAAAAGAACAATGGACTCAACCCCGATCCGTTGACTGGGAGTGAGCGGGTGAAAAGTTTCAGCACTCCATCTCTCATCTTTTTGTGTTTGCTGTCTTTGGAGATATGCAACAGGACATTAAGAGAACATCTGAGCTGTTATATTACAAAGAATCCCTTTAAAGAATTTGATAATGTTTGTAGGAATTGCTCTACCATTTACTAGAATAGGTTACTTAGATAGACTTTGAGCAACAGTCAGCCAGAAAAACTGCATTTTATTTGTGCATACTGCTTTATGCTTTATGCTTGGGAGAAGCGCGGCTCAGTGGTTAGTGGTTAGAGGCGGCAGACCTGGAAGCTGAGATCGGCCGTGGACCAGGGTTCGATTCCCCGACTCGGCGGGTCTCGGGCTCAAACTTCCATGGACTCGATAATTCTCGCTCCGGTGCCTACTCGACTCACGGGGTCACACTCTGCGACTCTGGGCAATAGCTTGCTTAATCTCCACTACGGCCCCTCGCGGCGGGATGCCTGGCTTTCACCTTGTGGATATCCTGCCGGGGTATTTCAATATGTTGTACATATTCCCAAAAGACGTATGATAATAAGAAGTCTTCAGTATTGACATTCAAGCCTTGCTTCATCCACGTTGTTTGAGAGGCATCACCAGAATGTGGCATGGCATTTAAAAAAGCTAAATTCATGCTAGAGGCGCAGCCTAATAACGCATCGCCACAGAGGTGAATTCCCATGATCAGATACTTAAACATATTGGCCAGGGGACTTAAATAAAAAATCTAAGAGCACAATTGTTATTCTGGACAGGCCAGAACACGACTCCTCTCCATGTATAGGACGCTGTATTAAACATGCCTTTTTTGTATAGGACAATGTTTTGAACATGTCATTTTTGTATAGGACATTGTTTTGAACATGCCATTATTATATAGAATGATGTTTTAAACATCAGTCTATATAACCACTGCAGCAGCTGCAGTACAGGACTGATGCCTGTCTGTCTCCGCAATACTAGTTATACAGTCTACACGATCAAGAGAAACCGACGCTTGGGTCCACTTTGAGTCTACCGCCAGTGGTCCTCCACCACAGCCAGGACTGAGTCCGGCTTTCCAGGGCTGTACCCTCCCGCCCTCCATGTCCCGATGAAGACCCTACATGAATTCCGAATGGGACACATTACGGGTTGAAACGTCGACGATCACGCAAGGCCCAGATTTACCAAGGCTCTACACATAGCAAAGAAACATTATTAGTGAAAAGGGCCATCGGTGTTACATGATTGTCTGGCCTACCCCTCACATGTATATAAAAACCTTGACCACCTTGTATATACTGTACACTTTTTGAGCTCTGAGCACTTATGACACATGATCACTTCTTTATGTAAATATGTATGCTGACAGCCTCCAAATACTATATTTGTGAATATTTATCAATGAATTAATTCTGATAAACAAAAACAGTAGTTAGTAACCAGAGTCATGTTTCAGTTGTTTGTATATGAATAAATTGTTTTCTTGTCCAGGCGCCAGATATAGTCTATTAATTAAATTTGGCATATATTGCTTCAGAAAGTAACCACCTTCTACCCGACAGAACCTTCTTTCGCTTACTTATATATACCCAGGTTCTGAGTGACACAGGGTCACCCCATTGTTATTTAACGATGTTTTAAACATGTAATTTTTGTACATAACGATGTTTTAAATAAGCCATTTTTAGTTTGCATATTGATTTGATAGGAAATTCATGCTTTTCCCCCATTTCTAATCAGGGAAGTGTATGTCAGATTCTTTAAGTGCTAGTAGGATCTCCAAATCTGTACCAGTAGAAACTTTGTTTGCTGAATTGTTTTAGTAAGAAATATAATATTGTGTAAATATGTACACTACAGGAAATAATGGCACAGGCCCTTTGTTTTGCCACAGCGAGTTTCCATACACACTAGACAGGAAACATCCCAGTACTTATAACCCTGCTCTTGAATGCATTTGAGGAACTGGAGGAAATATATAGCTCTAAGACGGGTCCCCGAAACTGTAAGCCGAAGCTAACCATCCCGAAGAATAAAAGTAGGCAGATGAATCAGATCCATGATCAATATAAAAAGAAGTTAATTTCTCCTGCCTGAAATGCCTTTGTTGTAATTGTTTATTGTTCGATTACTTAAAATCATGACAATTTAGAATAAAACAGACAAAAAACACATTTAATCTTAAATGCAACAGGAAAAAGTTAAAATTGTTAAAAACATACAGTAGTGTGAAATATATATATATGTTTTTTTTGTTTTTTCAAACAAGAAGCAGCTAAAGTATGTTTAAAAACATAATGACCTTTTTGATGGGTGTAAAACCCACCCCTAGCTTTCAGTAAAACATGCAAAAGGCTCCACTAGTAAGAGTCTTGAGGTTTGATAGGGAACACGGGGTCCCAGATCGGTCATAGATTTAAAGATTGTGGCGATGTTTCATGTAAACCTACGGAGTTACGTTTTTTTGCAGTTTGGAAAACAAATTTCGTAAACCTAACATTGAGCATCATGTTGTTGGGGTTCATTGCTGATATAATGGCTTGCTGGCATGATCGAACGCCATGCTTGATCCATTCACCTCGCAACAACCGCCTTCTGTCCTTGAGAAATGCAGGGCAAACACATACCACGTGCTCGATTGTTTCTGAGTGATGACCACAGCCCCTACAATAAAAGTCCTCATTTGAGTGACGCCATGCTGGCATATGTTTTAACAAGCATTTACAATGCAATGGTTTCGCCTTTGGAAAAGTTAGAGCTATTGGCATTGTAAATTACAAAATTTGTATTTATGTGTTGATTTTGAAAACAGATAAATAAATGGCATTGTCATTTACATTGCCGTTAGCTTAATCTCTCGCAAATGTGAGACCTATTGTACCCTACGGACGAGCTCAGTAGACAGCAATTACTACTACACACACACACCCAGAGCCACACACACACACCCAGAGCCAGCCGCACACACACACCCAGAGCCACACACACACACCCAGAGCCAGCCACACACACCCAGAGCCAGCAACACACACACACACCCAGAGCCACACACACACACACACACCCACCCAGAGCCACACACACACACACACAGAGCCACATACACACACACACCCAGAGCCACACACACCCAGAGCCACACACACACACACCCAGAGCGCCACACACACCCAGAGCCACACACACCCCCCAGAGCCACACACCCCCAGAGCCACACCCCCCCAGAGCCACACACCCCCCCAGAGCCACACACCCCCCCAGAGCCACCCCCCCCCCAGAGCCACACACCCCCCCAGAGCCACACACCCCCCCAGAGCCACACACCCCCCCCAGAGCCACACACCCCCCCAGAGCCACACACCCCCCCAGAGCCACACACACACCCAGAGCCACACACACACCCAGAGCCACACACACACACACACACCCAGAGACACACACACACACACACCCAGAGACACATACACACACCCCAGAGCCACACACACACACACCCCAGAGCCACACACACACACACCCACCGCCACACACACACACACCCACCCAGAGCCACACACATCAACCCAGAGCAACACACACCCACCCAGAGCCACACACACCCACCCAGAGCAACACACACCCACCCAGAGCAACACACACCCACCCAGAGCAAAAGCTAACTGCGATAAATGTTGACATAAATCATGCAAACAGTCTATTCAAAAGAGGCAGCAGCTGAAGTGTGACACCCGGTTATCTTGTTTCCCGGCGCACCGTGCTAATTAACTCAACACAGTAGTGTGGTTTCTAAGCAGGCAAACACGGATGTGGGCCCAGGTATACAGAGAAGGTTTCCAGTATGCTATTTTCGCATTTAAAACATTTGCTACAAAATGTAAATAGATGCATGTTAATCAATATGGATATTTTATTTTTGGTCTGTGATGAGGAGCAGTGTGTGTCAGCTGCTGTGGATTTTATATGCACAATTTAGCTGCTTTGCCACCAGTCACACGTAAAACGATCAGAGCTAGAAAGTAGCCAGCCCAGACATGCCGAATCTTTAACAGCCTGAGTGGTAGCACTGCCCTGGGTTTACGACAAAGAGGCACTGCAATTTGTGTTGGCATTTCTAATGTTAAAATATGAAGAGTTGGTGCTCACAGATAAACAAGCCTCTCCGTTAGCAGCTTCTAGTTCTGAAAGCAGGCTCAATATTTGAAACATCGAATATACAATACATTACAACTAAATAATGAAAGAAATCACAGTTACCTGTTGGAGCTCCTTGGCATATAGGGAATCCTTCGCTTGAACTCCCACTAGCACTGGACAGTACCTGCGGCCCGTCATCTCCGCCACGGTTAAAGTCTTGGGGGACAACAAGGCAGTCATCAGGCAGGAGTACATGAAGCTAATGAAAGTCGGGCAGGCCATTAGCACGTAGCGATACGCTGTTGCCCTGGCAACGAATAACCTGCCATAGCTACTACAGTTGGCTTGAAGCCCTTTTTGAAAGGATGTTGTACCTGCTTTTGTCTGTTTTTATGAAAATCAGAAGGCGCATTCTTTATCGGAGATGACAACTCGAGGTCAGATGGCTTTGGGAGATTTAATCAAAATGCGGGCTTGGCAAACTGCAGGGCCAAATTGTTTCAAACCTAATAAGCAGCGCCTAAATGGAAGGTGGCATGCTGCATGCAGAGACGCCTAGTAAAAAGGCTTGAATGCCTAGAGAGAATTCCATAGTTCTTAATGATAGTGAGCAAACGGAAAGTATTTATTTACGGAAGAATCAGTGCCTGGGTCATGGCGCTACAAAATACATGAACAGGATCCTGTGCTGTCTGGTGGACACCTGAAGTAAAATCCTATTGTGGAAACTGTTGTGTATTGTTAGCGATTTCTAGCGCCTGCCAGTGCATAAACAGCGGTGGTTAAACAAAGTAACTGGCAGCGGAATCCCTGGGTCATCGGGATAGCTCCTGAATAAATTGTCGAGCAGCAGCCGTCTCCGCAGATACCTAACAGCGCGCCCTTTGTGAAATACAATTGTCCATTCATGCGGGTGTCGGAGAAAATTATACAGACCGATGCCATTTAAACAAAGTGAAAACGAGAGTTCTGAACTGAAATCCTACTGTTAAGTATTGTGAGCGGTTACTAACGCCTGCCAGTGCCTAAGCAACTGTAGTTAAACAAAGTAACTGGCAGCGGAGTCCGGGGTCATCGGTATAACTAATGAATGCATTTTCGGGCAGCCGCCGTTGCCGTGAATACTTAACAGCGTGCCTCTTTTGTTTGTCAGAGTGAGATATAATTAACCATACATGCGGGTGTAACCGGCAAAATTATAAGACCTGTGCCATTTAAAACAAGTCCTAAATTATTTCTAAACTGAAAGCTAATAGTGACCCCGAGGGGTGTGTACGGGCCAAAACACTCAAAGTCTAAGAATACCTAACTCATCTAAAGGACTTACCCGAAGCGGCAGGGCGTTCCTCTCCGAATGGTGGGAACGAGCTGCTTCATACAGGGCATCTATTTAAGTAAGATGGGATCATGCTGGGCGCCGCATGACGTCCCGCAGCAGGCAGCAGCTAAATGCCTGCCAGTTCTCGAGTCTCTCTTCACAGAAGAGGAAAGACTTGTGGGTGAGCGGCTTCAAACAGGGCATCTATTTAAGTGAGATGGGATCATGCTGGGCGCCGCGTGACGTCCCGCAGCAGGCAGCAGCTAAATGCCTGTCGGTTCTCGAGTCTCTCTTCACAGAAGAGGAAAGACTTGTGGGTGCTCGTAATATTGGTTAGGTATTAAACTGATAGGTGTTATCAACTGTATCTTAATAGCGCTGGAAAACTATGGCTAAGATTATCCGAGCAGATGGACATATGAAGGTATGGCTTGATTATTAGGGTATTCGTGGGCACACGGACAGCGGGAGGGGGGGCGGGAACGGGCACACGGACAGCGGGAGGGGAGGGGAGCACAGTGCATGTTCACACCCTGCCGTTGATTGCTCTTCCTGCTGCAGTACACGATGGGGAGCGGGTCGGGTCTGCGTCCTCACAGGGAGAGCCGTCCGGCTGGTGTGACAAAGGATGCAGAATAAAAAAAAATTTTAAAACCCGCCCACCGCCGCATGACGTGGGCAAAAAGAGAAAAATTCTACGGAACGCCCACGAATCGCCTCGGACAATGACGGACATATCTCTGTTCCAATGGCTAGCCTCCATTTATGGAGCTAGCCAATGGAACAGAGAGGGGGGACAAAGGCCCCATACTGTAAACAAAGGTTTTCGCCTGCGCGAACGCTGCTGCGCAGTGGATCGCCAGGCGACACCTAAAAAGGGCCATTCGCCCATCCTCACTGTCTTTGAACTGTTAGCCAGATGATTCCCACTGAGTAAAATTGAGTTATTCGTGCTGGCCACTTGATTGCTACATGCAATGATGACTATATTGATGAAAGCGGTACACCTCTTTATATTATATTTTCGGCATTGAGATAATGCAGTTCTTTGTTGATCGAAGCATATGTTTTGTTAATTGAAAGTCTGTCTGTCTGCAAATATATCCCACTAGTTTAGAAATGTGCTAGAAGAGGTATTTCAACCATATCCCAAAGTCCCACAGTCTAATAAGGAACTTTGTCCCAAAACATGACATTTATAATGGATACAAAGTGATACTGGCATCATAATAATTCCTTGCTACACAATGAGATGCTGAACATGGAAACAACTCTTGAATCATAGGAGTGTGTGGAGGAATCTCCGAATGACAGTGTTCATCAGTGACAGCTGCTGGAGTTTTGGAAGTGGTGGAGCAGCAAATGCCTCAAAGTCCGAAAGCCTATCTAGCACCCAGCCTCAGCGCTTACCAAAACCCGTGCTGAATACCTTCATAAGCTTTTAAATTGCACGTGCAAATATACACGCGATACACACTCAGACATACAAGAAAACGTGCATACACTCACAGGCACGCACACAGACAATCCCACAGACATAGACATGCATTCCCTAGCACACAGAGTCAGACTGCTAAACACAAAAAACATACCTGTGGTAGTCTTCTACATGAGCATCACTGCTCTTTATCTGGAGGGCAGGCCCATGATTTTTGATTCCTCTGTCCGACTGCAGCATGCCAGAGGCAGGTCCACAAACTTACACCCAATCAGGATTCGGAGTAGGGTTGAGGGTACTGAGGTAGACCTTTTTTCTCTATTCCTGCTTCTGATAGAGCAAAGTTGCTTGTGATTGACAAGCCCTGAAGTTCGGTAACCTTCCAAGCAATAGTGACAGAGCGATGCATTGGGTTAACGCCCTTGTGTCCCTTATGTGCAGACCAAATGAAGTTCAAAGTGAAGTGGCGCACAGCTTGTTGCAAAAACAGTCTGTTGAGATTCTCAAAGTTTATGGTGGTTGGGTGCTCCACCAGGTGACGTGTCCGTCCTAGGCACGTCTATTCAACAATTGTAAGTATGTGCCACCATGAGCTCATAGTGACATCCCTGTATATTGGGCACTCCTTTGGTTCTCGTGAAAACAAGACTCCTGGTGTCATTTAACGAATTGTTTAATCATTCATTTTCATCATCATTATGCTTTATGGTGATATCCCAGATCAAATCAAACTTTTCAAACTTTTAACGACATAAATACAATCGGTTTTTCCATTACTCCAATGCATTTCGGGCATTGCATGCCCTTCATCGGGGAGTTTCTGCAATTCAAACGAAAAAACATAGCACTAAGAATAGGCATTCATCGTGTGTTCTGATTAAAGTTATCTCAAATGCGATGATCAAGTGGGAAAAGGCGGTGAAAAATAAGGTGGTGAAAAATTGCGCTTCATTTTTCACCACCTTATTTTTCACCGCCGTTTGAATTGCAGAAACTCCCCGATGAAGGGCATGCAATGCCCGAAATGCATTGGAGTAATGGAAAAACCGATTGAATTTATGTCGTTAAAAGTTTGAAAAGTTTGATTTGATCTGGAATATCACCATAAAGCATAATGATGATGAAAATGAATGATTAAACAATTCGTTAAATGACACCAGGAGTCTTGTTTTCACGAGAACCAAAGGAGTGCCCAATATACAGGGATGTCACCTTATGTGCAGACACCACTGGTGTGGGTGCAGCATCTTCAAAATAATGATCAGCATTGTAATCTACGGGGAAATGATGAACTCCCAGCAAAAAATTCAGCATCCAACTATGCTGCATAGTTTGCAGCTTCCTGTAACGGTGCCGTGTCTTGCATTGGTGTAATCTACTGCATTGCTGCATACAACATTACAGATTGTTTATTAGTCTCTGACACAAGATCAGCATTTGATGCAGGTAAAGGTGGAGGCTTGCATGATGCTCTGATAGCAGATTTAATTTTAGTTAGGCTAATCTCTTCTCCGGGTAACACTGAAATAGAGAGAGGGCGCACTAGTTTAATCAGGAGTCACTATTAGTGAGGGCCAGTGAACAGGATCAGTTATGCAATTTTTCTTGACTTGCTCAATCAAACGTTTTTGTGGCACCATGCTATGGTGGCAGGATAACTGTGGGGGTGCTTTCTACCCTGAAAATGTTGCTACTGATGTTTAGTGCTGGATTTCTTTCTGTCTATTTCACTTATCTTAAGGAACAACTCTTCAGAGCTTTTGGCAAGACGTGCATGGTTGAAGTCCAGGTCAAGGGCATGCCTGTCTATTCACTATTGCTTGGAAGAGGTTGGGCTTGGCCACCCTCTTCTGGGTTTCTCTCTCACAAGCAGTCCTTCTTAGATAAGGTGAGGGAAGGTTTTCATGTCTTTAAGTATTTTTATTTATTTTCTTTATTTAGTGTTTTAAAGAGCGCGAACGTGACCCGTTAGGGTATCAGAGCACTTTACAGAGTTAAGCAAAATGTTTACAAGATCATTCAAGACAGACGAAATCATGAGAGCGTTTTGCCATCAGAAGCAGGGTAATGCAATGAGAGGGAATAAGCAACATAGGTACAATTTAACGGGGAAAAACAAACATTAGCGGGAGCAGAGACCGATTGTACAGCACTAGACTCTGCCCCATAAAGTGAACAGTGATGTACAAATGAGGTAGAAGGAAATAACAACAGCCATGGAACAAGATATTGCATAGGCTACATCAAGGAAGTTCAGATTGGCATACATATGTAGAGGTCAAGAAGAGATGCATGTCGCTAGGCAGCAAGCTGTATAAGCGGTGAGAATGTTAAGGAAGGTCTTTGCTTCCTTTTTGAATCTAGCCACAAAAGTATTTATTTTATTTTTAAAAGTACATTTTGAAAAGAAGATTACTGTTGATCTAACTGCGGAAACTTGGCAGTTTGGAAGTATTACTGAGTCGTGGTACGAATTAGTGACGTTAAAAGGTTATTTCCACAGGTTTATAAAGACATCAGGAAGTGTTATCAAGTTTTTTTTCTTCATTTTCTTTGCTTTAGGTTTGTGTCTTGTTGAATTTGGTTTGGAGATGAGAAAAAATGGCTGCCATTTTTTTTAAAACAGCAACATTTTACATTAGGATTTGTAGGCTGGATGAAAATGATGGTTTGATCCAAGAAGCAGAGATTATTACTAATTCCAAAAGGGTCCGAACAGACCATTAAACAAGAATCAAACATTGATAGACACATTATTTAATCAAAAACTGCCACTTACCCCGCTCTCAAACTCTAATACTGACACAACATTGTTAGCTTCAGAAGCACTCTCTGCACTGAATGAGCCAAAGGGCAAGTAAGGTGCTCAGCCACAACCCACAATTACTCATGTCTCTTTTGAAGTAAATGTCTTCTGTAAAAATAGATTTGCATCACTGGCAGTGGATAAGAGCAATCCTGTAAGCAAAGAAGGCGAAACCCTTCCAAAGGCTCCTGACATTATATCAGAGGTTACCTTGGGGCAATTCTATAAAAGAAAAATAGGGAAGAAGCTAAAGAGTTAAAAACTAGGACAATTGCCCGTACAACCTAGTTATCCAAGGGTAATATTCATGACTAAAAAGGCTTTATCAAGTGCCATCAGAGTGGTAGATTTAATAACTGATCTTACAAACAAATTAAATAGAGACTTGTATATTGATAATAAATGGTTAAACCAGAGAGGCTCTTGACAAGACAGAAATCCCAGTTCTCTACAATAGCATAATCCTAGTCCCCTGGTTGATGGAAGGGTAGTAAGATCTGGTGGTGTCATGCCCATACAGAGTAATATGAGATGGCCGACTTCCCATATACCCACTATAGAGTAGGGCACCAAGGGCCGAGGCAGTTATGTAGGATTTCTTTGTCACGTCTGGAAGGAAATCTTCCTTTTCCTTGCAGTGTAGATAGTGGTATTGTGTCCATGATCAACATTCCAAAACACTTTCAAGCCCAGCTAGAGAAGACAAAGACTCCTTGACCAACCAATCTGGACATTGGAAAAGAAGCGTTTGCATTGTCATAAGGTGATACGGTCTGATATTTTGAAAGCAAAGCTTTACACTCTACATTACAGTATGTATGACTGCACTGTAGTAATGCTAATTGATGGGAAAATAGCTGATGTCTTGGTGGGCTTAGAACTTCATGCAGCCCCTGTTGAGAGTAGGCCCATGCAAGTTAAAGTGAAAGAGCCTTGTCACATCTCCATGTTATCTCCCATTCATCTTTGTGGGATGGGAACGCAGTATTTAAGGAAGTTGACTGACTGGAAGAAGAAATCACTTGTAATACAGGGACACTTCTGATACAATTAGCTAATTGGGAACGAATTACAAACTCTCAAGACTTAACAGGTAGCCATGCTAATGAATTTATTCTTACTTTCCATATAGAACATACCACATAGATTAGAATTGAGCCATCTAGGTGCCCTGTCAAATCGCTACTTTTCTTTTAATCAAGATTTGGTTCTGATTGATTGCCTTGATTATATTTATTCAGCAGGAAAAATAGCTCTTTATCTCCAGTTTAGATTAGGTACTTTACCAGTGGCTTCTGTGACTAAAAGATGGCTGAAATCACCAGGTGACCATTTGGAGCGTTGCCGCCCCCCACCCCCCCTCCTAGTAGGCTGAGAAATGCTAATACACTTTCTTTTGCTGTGCCACTTTACTTACTGTATTTACTTACATTTAAGATTAGAACTTGCAAAGAGGCGGAGCCTCTCTGTATGAGAACTGATGATAGAGCTATTATAGTGGCTGTTTCATCCTACATTTATGCAGCATGGAAACACAGATCAGTGGCACTCAAAATTGAACGTCAATAGGCAAGTCTGGATAATCTCTAATGGAGTCACAATACATTAGGCTAGCACGCAAGCATGTATACATCACTATTTATATGCTAAGTATTTATTAGCTTGATTGCCAAGTTTAGCGAGTTATGCCATGGGTATTATTTTTAAAAGTATGTGCATTGATAAAATAATAGGCTTAGCGAAAAGGAAGCTTGCCTTTAAAACTATTGTTTTATATTGTATTAAGGAAAAGAGTGGTAGATATTTTCTATCCGTTGGAGAAAAAGGAGCCAAACCTTTAGCATAGGAATTAAGATGATTTTAAATCAGATTTTAAAGGATTTTTAATTGTATTGTAGTATTTTATCCGTGGAAACGCTGATGAAAAATTGAGATGTATATTGAATTTTAATTGTTATGGGCTGTTCGGCTGAAAACAATAAAACATTATATTGTATTGTACCATGTAGATCACCTCATAATGAACCTGATCTCCAGCTCACACAGACCAACTTAACAACCTGTAAAATATATAATGAGTATTCTATCCTGAAGTATAGCTGGGATTTCAGTCAAGTTAGCCAACCCTGAATAGTGCAATTTGATAGATAATTTTTATATTTCCATTATTCAGGAGAGCTGGTGTATAAAGCTTGTGTCTCACTCTGGTTTAATGAACTTCAGTGTGGATGCTTGTCGAAGGGATTAGGATGACCATATAGGGGTTTAAGAATTTGGGTTAAAGCTACTTTTTTAGGGGGAATCAAATCTGTTGCTATTGGCTTGCATGATATATCTGAAAGAGACTATTAGGTATGGATTCCTTACCTTAGAATTACCCCCAGGTGTCAGACTGGATCTGGGAATTTTTCCTCCAGCCTGACTCATGCGCGTCGGTTGACTCCTGGTTCTTTGTTGGCATCGTGATCGCCGGAATGACTTCGTGGTATCTACTTATACACTGCCCCTGTGCGCTGATGTTAGTTCTCCCGGTCCTCCTCTGCAGTGGGAATAGTAATTTTTACCCCTACGCTATCCAACGCTTTCCCTACTGTTGCACTCTCTGGAGTGGGAATAGTAATTTTTACCTCTACGCTATCCAACGCGTTTCCTACTGTTGCACTCTCTGGAGTGGGAATAGTAAGTTTTTACTCCTACACTATCCAACACTTTCCCTAGTATTTCACTCTCTGGAGTTGGAATAGTAATTTTTACCCTAACGCCATAGTCTGGGGGTTGGCGACAACAGCCTGGGACAAGCTTGCCTTCAACAACCAGTCATCAAGATAGGGGAAGACTGGAACCCCTGATCTGCGCAGATGAGCTGCGACCAGTGCAACAGTAGGGAAAGTGTTGGATAGCGTAGGGGTAAAAATTACTATTCCAACTCCAGAAAGTGAAACAGTAGGGAAAGCGTTGGATAGCGTAGGGCTAAAAATTACTATTCCAACTCCAGAGAGTGAAACAGTAGGGAAAGCGTTGGATATTGTAGGGGTAAAACTTACGATTCCAACTCCAGAGAGTGGAACAGTAGGGAAAGTGTTGTATAGCGTAGAAGTTAAATATAACATACTTCTAAATCTTTTTTTTATTTAAAATAATTATTCATTTAATTTTTAAATTCCTAAATTATTTACAAATACCCATTAATAATTATTAAAAAAATAAATATAATTGAATAACTAATGAACAATAAATTAATAATAAATGGCAATAAATATTACTTAATACATATTAATCACCAAATAAATATTGAACAATAAAATATTTGTAACAACAAAAACATATTAATTAACAATTGATTAACAATTGAAAATATTGAACAATAAAATGATTTGTTATACCAAAAAATATATATTACACATTAATTACCAATAATTACTTTTAATATACAAATTAAAAATAGCAATAAATAGCAATAAATAATATGAACAAATATTTAATTACCAATTCATGATTAATCAACAAATTAATTTTCATAACTAAAACATTATAATATAAAATATTTACCAATTACTAATTAATGTCCAATAAATTATCAATGCCCAACAATAAATGTAATAATTACCTAATTAGATTTCAATTACTTAAAACACTATTCCCCCATAAACGCACAACACAATCCAATAATAGGATAATACACTTAGCATAATTATTAATAATTATCAATTAATAAAAGTTAATTACCAATTAATAACAATTAATTACCAATTAAAAAATAATTACCAATTAACAATGTTATTACCAATTAAAACAATTAATTTTCAATAAAAAAATTCTTTACCAATTAATTAATTAAAAATAAAATAATTATCAATACCAATAAATACAAAAAAATCATTACTTAATTACTATTAAATTACTTCCCACCCAATTCCCCTATAAACCCACAACCCACTACAGAAATTGAACGCAAACATTAATTAAAATTAATGTACAATTCCTAAAAATTAATAATTGATTTACTATAATTAAATTACTTCCCACCCTATTCCCCTATAAACCCACAACCCGCTCCGGTACTAAAACACAAAATTGACTTAAAAAACATTATTAACATATACAAATAGTATACATATAATTTAAATAAAAAAACCACGTTGCTCCTTCTGGAAATCACTGGCCCATGGGGAGTCCTAAGCACGCCGGCGGAACACTCTGGCTGTCCTTAACTATCCAGCAAAAGCCTCAAATAAGCATACTCTCAGCAAAAAGTAAACTCGGCAACGGTAAAGTGTTCACCTTCGGGTTTAATCATGACACGTTTCGCTTCTGAATAAAGCTTGGTCACGTGAATGGCATCTCCAATGGGGGCATTGATATTGAAACATGAATCAGAAACGTAAAAATGGGACTTACAAGCAAAATCATATCGTGTAATGCAATTTAAATACATTGCTTTAAAACGTCCTCGTTTTGATGCACATAATGAAAACACAATAATGATAATAATAACAGCACCCTTGTTAAATATGTCAAGCGTATTACACAAAACTACATAAAATCCAGCCTATTGTGCAATAAATAACTCTTAATACTGTCATGATCGTAATTGTCTGCAGGTAACCATCATCTTACCCAAATTAAAATACGATCAAGATAGAAATGGAAAAAGAAGAAACTTCTTACGCTAATGTTGCTCATTATGTACGTGTGCGGGCCATTAGAACAATAAAGTTGTAAGAGTCTAACATGAAAGAAAAGCCCTGTTGTTGACGCGAGTTTATATGACACAAATGATACATTGGAAAATGCCCATGGTAATATGGCTGGCGGTGTCTGATAGACACAGCCACCATATAAACCCTTTTCCGCCCGGTCGCAAGGTGACCGGGGCGGAAAAGGGGCAGACGGTCGTTTCGTCCGCCGTGGACCCCCAGCGATACTAATATGGCGGGGGGTCATTCCGGCAAGAATGGCGGGCGGATGGCCCCCACCAGGCCGGCAGTGGCTACCGCCGGCCTGGCGGGGCGATCTGCCCAGCATCCTAATGGGCCCCCTAGTGTCAGTGTTAAAGACAACTAGATAGGTTGTAAAAATTTATAACAAGCTGGGATGCTTCAGTGTATCAGACACGTGCTGTATATGTAACAAATGAATCTAAGTAGAAACAATATGTAATCAAATTAGTGCAGCATTTGAAGGGAACCGAGAAAGCACGTATTGCCATGGTGGCATAATGATGTCCAAATGGATGTTAAAAGTTCATGTGCCAAATGGTCAGTGTTCCACTTTGAGGCATGCTATGTATGTCCTGACGTGACTTTAAATATGTTCAAAGCACGTTACCTCCAGGTTATGCTGTGACGAAATTTCTCATGTGCACATAGAAGAAGAAAAGGGTAGGTGGTCCGTGCTGGTGATACTCGTGAATGGACCCCTTCCTTTCTTCCTGTGAGAGATAGTGAAAAGAAAGAAAAAGAAAGAAAATTCATTAAAAAACACATTGTTATCTTTTTACAGTGTTACTTTGGGCACTCAAAAATCATTAAAATAGATTCTTCGTCAAAATATGGAATAAGACTACACAGATGTTACTCAAAAAGGCAGAGTTGTTAAAGATAACTTTGGTGTCTACAAAATAACCTACTGTCAATGCTTGCACATATATACGGAGATCAGAAGAACTGGGGGACAGGGAGAGACAGAATGGATATCTGAAAAATCTCCTAATCATTATCAACAGCAGAGATGAGAAATTGGCCATAGGATATTATTCCTTAAGATGTATTGCCAATTTTTCGTCTTGATTGAGGCCCCCTGGACTCTTAGTTTGAAAGTTGATGATGTATTTTGACTCTTTCTGTCTGAGGGTCAGGGCCCAATTGCCACCTCTAGGATGTTTTTCAATATGTTCTAAAATGCAGTACCTCATATCTCTGATGTTAGAGAAATGTTTGTTCCTAAAATGTCTGGCCACTGGGTATTTGAGATCAAAATTGGTGACAGCTCTTCCATTTTCCATTATGTGTTTTTTTGCCATGAATGTTGTGCTGCCAATGTACCATAAATTGCACGTGCATATAATGGCATACACGACGAACGTGGTACTGCATGTAAGAAATTGGGTTACGATCTTACTGACCCCATTGTACTGAACCTGTGTTCTTGATGTACTGTTGTTACATGCTTTGCAATGGCCGTAAGTGTAAAAACCCTTGAGGCCATGTTGGTTCTTTTGAGGATAGTTGGTAATGTCGCTATAAACTAGCATGTCCCTCAGGTTTCTATTCCTCCTAAAAGTAATACTGGGTCTGTCAGGTATGCTGTTACCTATTACGCTGTCATTCTTGAGAATATTCCAGTTTTTGACCATGATTTTCCTGATATCTGCATCTGTACTGAAAGTCATGATCATTCTGGTCTGCTCACTTGCACTTTCATCCTCTTGTGTCTCCGTGTCAGCAATGGCCCTAGATCTATCAATGAAATTGGCCCTACTGATGGCTTTCTTCAGTACCCACATAGGGTACCCACGCTCTCTGAAACGTTCAGTGATGATAGAACTCTCTTGCTGGTAAGCCTCATCCGTGTTGCAGTTCCTTTTTGCCCTCAGTAGTTCCCCATACAGAATGCTCCATTTGAGGGTGTCTGGGTGACTACTGAGGGCATGTAGGATGCTGTTACCTGCTGTATTTTTCCTGAACAAGGATGTGCACACTGAGTTGTTAATTATCTCAAGTTTGACATTGAGAAATTCAATCTCAATGATTTTGGCTTGTAAGTCCCATTTTTATGTTTCTGATTCATGTTTCAATATCAATGCCCCCACTGGAGATGCCATTCACGTGACCAAGCTTTGTTCAGAAGCTAAACGCGTCGTGATTAAACCCGAAGGTGAACACTTTACCGTTGCCGAGTTTACGTTTTGTTGAGTGTATGCTTATTTGAGGCTTTTGCTGGATAATTTAAAACCAGTAGAATACTTAACAAAAAACATATAACACATACATATTAAATACATAATAAAATATATAACAATAATACAAATATCAATATTAGTAACATCGAGATTATTAACATCGATATATTTGATAACGATATTACTAACTTCGATATTACTTACATAGATATAAAAATAATCAATATTACTTACCTTAGGGTCGATATTCTGTCCAACGATGTTCTTGACCTCGATATTCTGTACCTTCGATATTACAAACTCGATATTTCTGTAGGTCAATATTTAGGATTCGATAGTTAGACTGTGCACCGTCTGGGATATTCGGGCTATAAAACTGATGTTCCAGCCTCTATCCCGGATTTCGGTGAGAATGACCTTGATGCTGTTGGGCCTCATGGCCTCCTGCATCCTGTTGGTGGAGCATGCCAGTTGGCATATGCGGTCTCTGCAGTGGGACCTGAAGTTCCAGTGGGTGCTGAATCAATGGAATCTGTCCGATGTCATCCAGATCTCGGCAGGGCTGCACACCAGTTACAGTGGTGGCTTACAAACCAGGATTGGATCAATGGCAGATCCCTCTCCTTTTCCCAACCAGTGTTCACAATGGTGATGGATATGTCCCTCATTGGATGGGGCAGCTACATGAGAGAGGTGGAGATCAGAGACCTCCGGTCTCCGGTGGAGTTCAGGCTCCACATCAACCTACTGGAGCTCCGGGCGATTCTTCTAGCACAGAAGGCATTCCTACCTTCGGTTGAAGGGAGAGTAGTGCAGGTGTTCACAGACAACACTTCTGCCATGTGGAATTGCAACAAACAGGGTGGAGTGAGGTCGTGAACTCTCTGTCAGGAGGCCCTTTGTCTCTGGAAGTGGCTGGAACATCAGGGCATATCCTGGTGGTTCAACACCTGGCAGTTTCCCTGAACGTCAGGGCGTACGAGCTCAGCCGCCGGTGCTTGATGGATCACAAATCGCGTCTTCACTCGGAGGTGGTGCAAGGTCTCTTTCAGCAGTGGGGAGAGCCTTGATTATATATTTTCAACATCAAAGAGAACGCGCAATGTCAGCTGTTCTGTGCATTGGAATTTCCAATGCTGCGCTCGCTAGTCGACGCTTTTCATTGTGAGTGGAGTTGCGGTCTTCTGTACGCCTTATCCGCCTATACCACTTCTGCCCAAAGTGCTGAAAAAGATCAAGTGTGACCGGGCCCAAGTAATTCTTGTGGCTCCAGATTGGGCACGAAGAGTCTGGTTTCCCAAGCTTTTGAACATGGCCATTGATCCTCCAATCAGATTGCCCCTTCAGGAGGATCTTCTGTCGCAGCAGCAGGGGACGGTCCTCCAGCCAAACCTGTCCAGCCTCCACCTCCTTGCATGGAGATTGAGCGGCAGCAGTTGACAGCCTTTGACCTTCCCACAAGTCTGTAATGTTATCTTGGCAGCCAGGCATCCCTCTACTAAAACAGTTTACGCCTGTAGATGGAACACATTTGTAGCATGGTGCGCAGCAAAGGCTGTGGATCCCTTTCTAATGTTCTCCTCTTCCTGCTTTCTTTGGCCCAGCAAGGCTCTACTCTGGGCACTCTCAAGGGCTATCATTCAGCCATTTCAGCCTTTTTCTGCCTCTCTGATCAACCTTATGTGGGCTCCTTTCGAGCTGCTACATAATTTTCCTCTCAGACTCTTGACCTTAAAAGCTGCTTTTTTGGTGGCCATCACCGCTGCTCGCAGCGTGAGTGAGCTCCAGGCTCTTTCTTAAAAAAACCCTTTCCTTTCTGTTCATACGGACAAGGTTGTCCTTCGAACTCTACCTTCTTTTCTTCCCAAAGTGGTTACCTCTTTCCATGTAGGATAGGCCATCACTTTGCCCACTTTCTTCCCACCCCCACATCCTTCTAAAGAGGAAAAGAGCCTCCATTGTCTGGATACAAAACATGCGCTCTCATTTTCTCTAGATCGCGCAAAATAATTCCGGGTGGATGACCAGCTCTTTGTTGGTTTTATGGCCACCAAGAAAGGTTGGGCCGTGCAAAAGATTGAGCGGCAGCAGTTGACAGCCTTTGACCTTCCCACAAGTCTGTAATGTTATCTTGGCAGCCAGGCATCCCTCTACTAAAACAGTTTACGCCTGTTGATGGAACACATTTGTAGCATGGTGCGCAGCAAAGGCTGTAGATCCCTTTCTGCCCCCTTTCTAATGTTCTCCTCTTCCTGCTTTCTTTGGCCCAGCAAGGCTCTGCTCTGGGCACTCTCAAGGGCTATCTTTCAGCCATTTCAGCCTTTTTCTGCCTCTCTGATCAACCTTATGTGGGCTCCTTTCGAGCTGCTACATAATTTTCCTCTCAGACTCTTGACCTTAAAAGCTGCTTTTTTGGTGGCCATCACCGCTGCTCGCAGCGTGAGTGAGCTCCAGGCTCTTTCTTAAAAAACCCCTTTCCTTTCTGTTCATACGGACAAGGTTGTCCTTCGAACTCTACCTTTTTTTTGTTCCCAAAGTGGTTACCTCTTTCCATGTAGGATAGGCCATCACTTTGCCCACCTTCTTCCCACCCCCACATCCTTCTAAAGAGGAAAAGAGCCTCCATTGTCTGGATCCAAAACATGCGCTCTCATTTTCTCTAGATCGCGCAAAATAATTCCGGGTGGATGACCAGCTCTTTGTTGGCTTTATGGCCACCAAGAAAGGTTGGGCCGTGCAAAAACTAACCATCTCTCGATGGGTCGTTCTTTCCATTAAAACTTGTTATTCCTTGGCAAAAAAGGAACCTCCAGTAGGGTTGCGAGCCCATTCCACCGGGACGATGTCAGCCACTACTTCATTGGGATGTGGAGTCCCCCTTCATGACATCTGCCAGGCAGCCACTTGGGCGTCTTTTCACACGTTCAATAAATACTACTGCCTGGACAGCCAAGTCCAGGAGATGGCTTTTCTGGCCGCTCCGTTCTTCAGGACTTCAGGTGTGAACTTGGTTTGCAGACCCTCCTCCGGGGTTGGTATTGCTGGGGTATCCATTCTAAGGTAAGGAATCAATAACTAATAGTCTCTTTCAGATGAAGAAGTTGCTTACCCCCGGTAACAATATATCTGTAAGAGACATATTTGTTCAGAACATGCGTATCCCATACTCTTGGAATAAACAACTTTGGGCTGTTATCTTTAGTAACACTATAGGAAAACCTATGACGGAATCATTTTTGGAGTTTCTCCCCTTTTAACATTGCCTGTATTGCTGCCATAATACCCACATAAATCTTGGATTAAAATTGAGTTACAGCAGCAACCTTATACGTTTTGTACTACCCTCACAACAGCTAAGTCAGCCACACAGTGTCCTTTAGCATCTATTCCTTCACTTTATTGGTCTTTGTATGCTGTAAATGAACCAATTGTGGATTTTTCAGTTGGACTGTCCTATTCCAGGAAAGCTGTTAAGCTTTATTGTATTTATCTTTGTCTCTGCATCTGTTCAGTTGACACAGGGGTAGGTCTACATTGTAACCTTGAACACGGATACCAAATTGACAAACTAACCGATCAGCCTACTGAAGGGCTAACAAGAGCTGGAATTTCAGCAATTTGTGCAGTAAAGTCAAATTATGTTTTAGTGTAAGTTTGTAGCAGTTGAACCTCTCTATCTTGTAACACTCCATGTATTGTAGCACATGTAGCAGAAGGCTTCTGTTTAGAGCTAATTGCAAGCTTTCTAGCTCATCGACACAGAAAAAACTTGTACACATGTGTTTGGGTAGAATGTTAACAGATTGCACTATTGCTTGTGCGCACTGTAGGAATTCCATATTCCTGAGCGTAGAATCATATTGAAATTGTTTTCAGTTATATAGTTTATAGTCAACATATTAAAAATTCGTAAAGGTATCCGCTAGCCAGTTTTAAACACTCACTCCCCCACCCACCTTTCACAACTCCTCTATAAATAAATCTCACTTCCTCACTCATCATATGGCATAATAAAAAGATCCCCACCAAAGAGACCCTTCCGGGGACTAGTTGCAGCATGGCCCTGCGAGGAGCAACGCCCAATGATGAAGCATGACATCCATTGGAATGTGTGAGGGCAACAAGAGACACAATCTATGATTGTCTATATTCGTGAGAACAGAACCTAGACTTTCCTTTTCCCTTCTCTGTCTTTTCTCTCTGGAAATTATTCATTGTCCAGGATGACTACAGGACTAATGGGAGCTTTATGGACCATTTTTGATTTATCGCTGGTTGCACATATAGCGCAATCCTTGACTTTGCATTCAACCATGGAATTCATATTTGGGAACCAATTACATTCCCTAACACGTGACTTGGTAAGACTCCTACCCAGATGACTGTCATGGGCAAGGTCAATTATATTACTTCTCAAATTCGTGGGAGGTATGATTTTTGTCATTCCTTAGGATGAATTTGTTATTCTCATTTATTTCCTATATAAGTTCCCAAAAACATTTAGGGGCTGATACGTTAGGAAACATCTCCGACCGTCTGTCAGAGCTGTTTCCTAATGCATCGTAATCAGTCGGTCGGATTCCTTTCCGACTGACCCATTTTGATGATGTTGGTCGGAAAGGAATCCGACCGTTCATATCGACTGGCCTCCAACGGACTCGGAGAACCCGTCGCCAGTCAGAATGACGGCTGAACTCCCAAGGATGGCTCTTTCCACCTGAGGTATTACAATGTTATATCCTGACAGCCTTTCAGTGCCGGCCTTTCTGACACAGAAAGGCTGTCGGAAGTCGACTTTGGGGGCCCCCAGCAGGGCCCCAATTGGTGCATTGCCTCCGGTTGGTGGGCGAGGGGGTACCTATGGTGCGCCCCTGTTTATCCCTGCACCCTGTAGCAGGCACATTGAGGTGCCTGTCATGGGGTGCAGGGATAAACTACACCTCTTTGTTTTACCATGAGAGCATGCATTCTAGTCAGAATGCATACTCACATTGTAAAGAATAGGAGTGCGAATCAACACTGTTGGGTTGCATTCTAATTGGCCAGTCGGGACCGCCGAAAGGAGGTTGGGCGGTCCCACAACTGAAAAGATGTTGGGTGAACGTAAGTCTGCCCGACATCATAATTAGGCCTTTTATGCCATCATCCACCTCACTTTTATTATTTGGGCAATCCTGCACAGTGTACGCCTTAAGTTTGACCAATGAACTGTAGTGTAGTTCCTATTATCCCAATAGGCTCTGCGCATTGGAATAATATCTTCAACAGTATAGACTTAGGACAGAGGTTAACTAGGTCTTCTACTGATGATATTAGACTTAAGTTTTGTGTGCCAGCTAGCTCAGAGTTCACTAGAAACTTTCTCGAATAGGCGAGGAGGAGTTTAACCTCCCTTGATAGACAAGAAGCGATTTAGTTTCTGACAACCATAGAACATGACAACTTTGCTCTCCCTAATCAAGAGTATATCTCCAGAGTCGTGTGAAAACAAATGACAACTATTTTACTCAGTCAGTACGTGCATACTTAGTTCCACCAGATTGTAGAGAAAGAAGAGATGGGCGTGTTCAATAAAAGGTGTTATTTATTGATCAGTCTCTTTTTCTCATACAAGAGAAATGAATCGCTACAGTAGCAATACTTAAGGTTAAGTAAAGTGCATACAGTAAAAGCAGGATTATAAAATAATACTGTAAAAACATTGATATGGTTTCTTAGCCATATGATACTTTAAAATGGATAAAAGATATACATACATATATACATTGACTAATCGTACTCAACTAGTGCTTCTAACTACGCCTACCCCGGTGTACCTGACCTGAGCCTAATACGTGGGAGGGAGTAAGTAAGTAGCAGTTTAAGTTAAGTTTGTTTTGCCAATAATCTGACTCAAGAATTCCCTGTAAGGGGTTAGTCAGTTCAGTACCTGGGATTTAGAAGGCAGGAGGTCTGGTATCTCTGTCTCAGGACTCGGTATCCCAGTTACCCGCAAGGGCAAGTTGGAAACGCTGGAAGCTGGATTTCTCGGCAGGAGAAAAGGCAGCGTCTCTCTCAGCGCGTCAAGAGGGAGGGGCAGCGTCCGTGGGCTTCCTGCATCAGCTGGGCTCTCCGGCAAGTAGTCACTGCTCCAAGCTCATCACCACCGTGTCCTTGCTTAGGGCAACGTCGGTATATTTATACCTGAAAGGTGCCGGGTTTGACGTAAGGATGGACATAAGAAGTCAATAAAAGATGTCATTAAGAACTGGTCATTCTTACATTCTTTACAGGATTTCTCGAACGAAATCAAAACAATAGCAGCGGGGATTTCCCAGGTTTGCTGGAGGCTTGGTTTGTTTAGAGAACTCGGTGTGCTTTCTAGGCGGCTGGAGGAATAGTGCTTGCTCAATGTGACAGCATGCGCTATGACTTAATCTGAAAATGGGTTTCTGTGCCGTTGTATGGACATTAGTGAATAATAACCGGACAAGGGTCAGAAAATAGGAGTATCGATACAGGTCCCTAGATAAACATACTACACCCACTCCACGTTTTTATGTCCATATTTACTAACTACGCAATAGTAAACATAACTAATAGTGCATGTTTTAACTAACCACCCCAAAATAAAAAAATTTCTTTTTTGCATTTCAAAAATGGCCTATGCGAAATACACGAAAATGAGTATAGGTACTGTATGCATTCAAGCAGTATAATCATTCAAAAAGGAGATGCACATATATATCAGCATGAATGATTTGCGAAATTACACATGAAATGGCTCTTAATACAGAAAAAAGGTGCGAGACCATCTCATCACATATAAATACAATTATTTGTACATAATCTAGAAGTTGAGGTAACGTATTGTCCCTAGAGTTCCTAAAAATAGAAGCTCTGTTCTCTAAGAATAGTTCTACTTTAAGCACAAGATAAGTGCCAAAAGGTAAATATTTTGGGTTTGGGAAAAAGTTTTAGTTTTTCAGTGAAGAAGAAAAGAAAATTGTCAGTAGCTTTGTTTTCAAAGCCGAAGGCCAAATTCAGAGTTCAAGGAACGCTGTGTGCAATCTTGCTTAAAGTCATTCTCTCTGTTCTGGTGAAAACATCATTTCAGACAGACTCTCGAAAAAACAGTCTACTGCTTCTGGTGAAAGTTCGACCAAGTTGGAAAATGTCGCTATCATGCAGTCATGCGCATGTTCGCTTTCAGTGATGTTTAGATCAGCACTGCTTACAGAAGGTCGTACCTGGTTGATGCTGCTCTCATCCTGTACTTCACTACCCTTCAATCGTAGTGGTGAAGTCTCCACGAATGCCGTCATCAGGATAGGTAGCCGCTGGGGACAGCACAATGCATGAGCCTTTACTGGACTCAACAAAGTATCTGCATCCAATGGTACTTCTGATTGTAGTGTAAGACAGGTGTCCAACACGCATTCTTCGCCGCATAGCATGCATCTTAATACAGGTAAGACACAATTCTGCCATATGGGTCTGAACGAAAGAAACCTGGTCATATTCAGATCTCTTAGCCGGGCTAATCCAAGGACTTTAGTTATGCGGTCCTGGTAGCGTATAGCTAGGATCGTTTCTTCCATTGTGGCTGGAGTCTTGTCTGTGACATGGCTTGCCATAATGAAGCAAGAGTAGTAAAAATAGGATGCCTGCTACGAGTCCCAACAGGAGAGGAAGTCCGCCAAAGATGGAATGGACGAAATTTGGAAAAATACCCAGGACTGCTTTGAATGGGGTTAACAGTCCCGAAAAAACGGTCTTAAATACACTCGCGATACCATTTGTATCAGAAATATTTAAGATTTCGTTTAGCATTTCTGCGAAGTGTAGGTGGCAATTTGTTGATAACATTGCATGTATCTCTCCCGTTGTCCTTTCAACATGGAGATCATACGTTTCTTTTGATGACGTCAAGTGAACAGGCGTCTGTAGGAGCACAGTCTTCATTCTGCTTAAAGTATCAATTCGAATAGAAGAGATATTCAAACTGGGCCAAATTTTTCCCTCCCTGTCTGGAGTGTCATTCGGAAACAATACTCGCTCACAGCAAATGACTATGTAAGTCATGCTTACTAGATAAGGTTTTCCTGGCAGCAAGCCACAACATCTGTGATCCACAATTAGAATATAGCTCCCGTTAGAAAGCCGTCTAAAGAATGGTTCTATTTGCGCTGCAGGTGTGCCGAGCTGGTGGCATGAAAGGTTATTTGAAGTCCCCTCGCAGGCCCCATGTAAAACTTATGCCCTGACACAGAAGTATACCACTTAGTGATTTTTCACAATTATTACCACTAAGAAATACACTTTGTCCCTTATTACTGTAACATGTGTGTGTATAAGGTAAGTTCCATGTTGACTTAATGTATCCTTTACCCAACCTTTCATACTGGCCTGCCTGTATATATTTCTGGCGAACAAAGCGATACAAAAGGGGATGATGGACGGAGCGTTTGGAAAACTCAAACACTCACCCCCAGTCAACTGATCTGGGTTTAATCCATCACCATTCTTTAGTTCACTCAGCCACCCCAGTTCAGACATGGCTATATGCAAATCAGTCTGACCCTGTGCCTTATGGGAACAGTCCAGCCCGAACTGCCAAGCCATGTCTTCCCTGGACCGGAAACAAGCATCCTGGGACCGGTTTCGGATTCATAATCCTCATCAGCCAGGCTATCTTGAATCCACTTGGAGTCAAGCTAGCCGGGCTGAAGAGAGGTGTTACCTCGAAACCGGTCCGGTCCTCGGATGCTTGATTCCGGTCTGGGAAAGATATGGCTGTTGTAGTTCGGACTGGACTGTTCCCATGGGGCAACAGGGTCAGAGCTGATTTGCATAAAGCCATTATCTGACCCAGGGTGGTGTGGAGTGCAAAAAAACGGTGGATTTGGGCCCAGATCTTTTGACTGGGGGAGTGTGTGACATTGATCCACATTCAGTCCATCACTTGTTGTTTTTTGCAATTGCCGCCCTAAGTGCGCTGGGGATGCCCAGACGTGGGTCCCAGGCACTCCACACCACTTGGAGTCAAGCTAGCCGGGCTGAAGAGAGGTGTTACCTCGAAACCGGTCCGGTCCTCGGATGCTTGATTCCGGTCTGGGAAAGATATGGCTGTTGTAGTTCGGACTGGACTGTTCCCATGGGGCAACAGGGTCAGAGCTGATTTGCATAAAGCCATTATCTGACCCAGGGTGGTGTGGAGTGCAAAAAAACGATGGATTTGGGCCCAGATCTTTTGACTGGGGGAGTGTGTGACATTGATCCACATTCAGTCCATCACTTGTTGTTTTTTGCAATTGCCGCCCTAAGTGCGCTGGGGATGCCCAGACGTGGGTCCCAGGCACTCCACACCACTTGGAGTCAAGCTAGCCGGGCTGAAGAGAGGTGTTACCTCGAAACCGGTCCGGTCCTCGGATGCTTGATTCCGGTCTGGGAAAGATATGGCTGTTGTAGTTCGGACTGGACTGTTCCCATGGGGCAACAGGGTCAGAGCTGATTTGCATAAAGCCATTATCTGACCCAGGGTGGTGTGGAGTGCAAAAAAACGATGGATTTGGGCCCAGATCTTTTGACTGGGGGAGTGTGTGACATTGATCCACATTCAGTCCATCACTTGTTGTTTTTTGCAATTGCCGCCCTAAGTGCGCTGGGGATGCCCAGACGTGGGTCCCAGGCACTCCACACCACTTGGAGTCAAGCTAGCCGGGCTGAAGAGAGGTGTTACCTCGAAACCGGTCCGGTCCTCGGATGCTTGATTCCGGTCTGGGAAAGATATGGCTGTTGTAGTTCGGACTGGACTGTTCCCATGGGGCAACAGGGTCAGAGCTGATTTGCATAAAGCCATTATCTGACCCAGGGTGGTGTGGAGTGCAAAAAAACGATGGATTTGGGCCCAGATCTTTTGACTGGGGGAGTGTGTGACATTGATCCACATTCAGTCCATCACTTGTTGTTTTTTGCAATTGCCGCCCTAAGTGCGCTGGGGATGCCCAGACGTGGGTCCCAGGCACTCCACACCACTTGGAGTCAAGCTAGCCGGGCTGAAGAGAGGTGTTACCTCGAAACCGGTCCGGTCCTCGGATGCTTGATTCCGGTCTGGGAAAGATATGGCTGTTGTAGTTCGGACTGGACTGTTCCCATGGGGCAACAGGGTCAGAGCTGATTTGCATAAAGCCATTATCTGACCCAGGGTGGTGTGGAGTGCAAAAAAACGATGGATTTGGGCCCAGATCTTTTGACTGGGGGAGTGTGTGACATTGATCCACATTCAGTCCATCACTTGTTGTTTTTTGCAATTGCCGCCCTAAGTGCGCTGGGGATGCCCAGACGTGGGTCCCAGGCACTCCACACCACTTGGAGTCAAGCTAGCCGGGCTGAAGAGAGGTGTTACCTCGAAACCGGTCCGGTCCTCGGATGCTTGATTCCGGTCTGGGAAAGATATGGCTGTTGTAGTTCGGACTGGACTGTTCCCATGGGGCAACAGGGTCAGAGCTGATTTGCATAAAGCCATTATCTGACCCAGGGTGGTGTGGAGTGCAAAAAAACGATGGATTTGGGCCCAGATCTTTTGACTGGGGGAGTGTGTGACATTGATCCACATTCAGTCCATCACTTGTTGTTTTTTGCAATTGCCGCCCTAAGTGCGCTGGGGATGCCCAGACGTGGGTCCCAGGCACTCCACACCACTTGGAGTCAAGCTAGCCGGGCTGAAGAGAGGTGTTACCTCGAAACCGGTCCGGTCCTCGGATGCTTGATTCCGGTCTGGGAAAGATATGGCTGTTGTAGTTCGGACTGGACTGTTCCCATGGGGCAACAGGGTCAGAGCTGATTTGCATAAAGCCATTATCTGACCCAGGGTGGTGTGGAGTGCAAAAAAACGATGGATTTGGGCCCAGATCTTTTGACTGGGGGAGTGTGTGACATTGATCCACATTCAGTCCATCACTTGTTGTTTTTTGTATATATTTCTGGCAGTATCGAAATTGGAAAGTCGTTATCGGAATAGTTATGATTCCATGTATTATCCATTCAATGACAGGTCGTTCTGACATTGTCAATGGTAATCTCTCAAGTTTTTCAATGCTCAGAATTGTATACTCTGCACCCTTTTGTGCCAAGCTGATTTGTGTATCAGTAAGGTTAAAGATAGTGAATAATGACGTTGTGTTGATTAAACGCCAAGGCACGTAGCCTGAACGCAGATTTTGTAACGTCCAGCCAAGCTGTACAATAGAACGCAATTGGGACTGACCGTGTTGTAACATCAGTAAGTCTTTTTCTATTATATCGATTGCAGATGATACAATACTGTCCAGTGAATATATTCTGGAAGACAGTCATTAACCCATTGTCTACAACAGAAAGCGATTTTTCCAAATTAACACGGTCAATTTCCCGTATTTTCTCTGCTGTTTCAATTTGAGTTACTTTCCAAGCTTCGTTGTAAGCTGCATATATAGAGGCCGCTATGAAACGTTTTTAACGCTGTTTGCGTGGTCCCATAATGAAATCACGCAAGTCAGCACCTTCTTTAAGTAAAGTCGAGTGTTGCTTAATTTCTGCCAGTGTGGATGTTCGTAGCCATTCGAGGCAGAGTTTCCCTACACTGTATGTAGTTATAATCCCTGGATGTTGTCTCTGGGAGTATCTAGGGTCTGGCCTGGTTATTGTTAACCCCAGTTTTTTGTTCAGGAATCTATCTTGACAGGTATTTGTGTCTGTGGGCCAGATCAACCATTTTTTCCAATCAGCATGTGTTCTGTTTTGGTTCAAAATATGGGATACGTCTATCTCAACATCTGTAGTGCTATTACTATTGGGTGTTGGTTTTGGAATAGACGGTTTGTTTAAGTCTTTAATTTTGGCTAGGCCTAGACAAGTTGTCTGCTGAATTGTATCATTCAAAAATATAATTTATTCTGGGATCATGCAGGCTCTAAATAATGATTCTATACCTTGCACTTGCCAATCTTTAGTACCCCAGATCGTTTTTGTTTCAATATTATTGTTCCAGAAATTAAAACCAAATGTTTTCATTTTTCAAAAAATGTCTCTGAATAGATTAATTTTGTGTTTGTAAGCATGTTTTTCATTCCTGTCTTATTTAACAGTTTAAAATAAAACGTTTCTGCATCACTTGTGTTAAACCCTGAGAAGTATGAAAATTTATCATAAAATGTTTTTAAACTTCCTTTTGGTGGAGTTGCACAATGTTCCCATTGGTTATAATTTAAAACATTTCTAGGTTGAGCTGATTTATGCAGATAATGGTTACCATAGTGGTTATAACAATATATCTGGTCATAATTAGACGAACCTTGTAAATAATCATGTCCTGTAAATTTAGCTGACATCACTAGATCTGACATCATATCATTAATACTGTCAAAGTCCCAATCATCAGCGAATGTGCTTGGTTTTACAAAGTTACTCAATGAAATCTTAAATTGACGAGGATACTTCAGGAGCTCGACCGGACCATATATTTCGTAATCAGTTTTGTCCCATGCTACCCCACCGGGTATAGGATTGGCTGTGAAGTTTACTGAAGAAAGTTCCCTTTTCTCGATGTGTGAAGACTTGTGTGGTTTCAGGACCAAGTTGATATTCTGACTTGCTGTGTCCATTGTAACATATTTTCCCTCAATTAAATGTCCCAAGCATAGTACCATGATGAGCCAAAGTATGAGGATGAATACTCCTAGTGCCACCCAAAGTTCAATCCATGGAGAAATCAGATAGGTTTCTTTTAGTTGATGAAAGAGTTCCTTTGTTTTGATTTTAAAAGTTTTTGTTGTTGGTTGTTCCTCAGGTTCACTCTGATCCTCAGAAAAGTCATCGAAGTTGATGAAGTAGCCTGATGCTGTTCTGTCAATTGTTTCAATTGCTTCTGGATTTCTTTTTGCTTTTTGAATTTTCTTTGTTTCACTAGCATAGTCTGTGGTTACATCATTGTAGACTGGTGTTTCTTGATGTAAGATTTTGATTTGGGTTTCAAGAGGTTTAAGTTCCATGGCTTTGTTGCATAGTCCTTGTTCATTCACTGTAGGTTTATCAATTGTGATTAGTCTCTCAGTTTGAACCTCTGTATTTGTAGCAAACTTTGGTGTTCTACTACTTCTTGGGAGTCCACTTGGCCTACTACTTATTATCGGCCACATGATTGTGGTTTAACCAGGTCGATGGATACAACTCGGTTCTCCTTTTTACCAGCAAGGGGCGGTAATACCACTGATCTTGTCCCGTTGACAGACAAGACAGGTACTGCTTTTCTGTAAGAAGGCCCAAATTCCTTCTTTACCGCGATCTTCTCTCTGACCAGATCCCCGATTTTTGCAATCCAGACAGGCCTTGCTGGGACAGGTAGTTTC
The DNA here is from genome assembly GCF_964261635.1 of Lissotriton helveticus. Classification (NCBI taxonomy): domain Eukaryota; kingdom Metazoa; phylum Chordata; class Amphibia; order Caudata; family Salamandridae; genus Lissotriton; species Lissotriton helveticus. Next base: position 712,223,409 of record NC_136065.1, on the reverse strand, counting down.
TGTTCAGTGGCTGTTGGCTGTTGTTTCAACTTTATGTTGCTCAGGTCTTTTCTTTTTTCGTTTAAGTCCTGTAAAATAGCCAAACGATCTTTGATATCAAAGCATTTTTCTTTAACCACTGAAGTTTGACTATCGAGGTCATGGATTAACATTCTAGTCCCAAACAATAGTTCGTACGGACTGAGACCTCTCAGAGAATTTCTTGGCAGATTATTAAGACTACGTTGGACACTTATTAAATGTTTGACCCACCCAGCTCCCGAACCTAATACCTTTGCTGTTATAGATTGCTCTATGCCTTGGTTTTTTCTTTACACCATCCCGTTTCCCTCAGGAAGGAAGTGATAAGAGTCCCGCAATGCAATGCCCATGCTGGCCATGTCCCCCCCATAAGCTCGAGAGTTAAAAGCAGGACAATGGACAGAATGTAGCATGCCCCTTGCGTATATGCCATTATAGACTCGCAAATCTTTTTATAACAGTTCAGACGTCAGCCAAGAGCTGGGGTCTACATTTTAAGTGATGATAGTCTCTATATGTTAATTTGACGCATTATTCCTTCTGGGTTTTTTATGTCAATGGCCTAATTCTTTATTGAGTGAAACGCCATGGCAATACACCGTCTCGGTCGCCACTGCGATCTCTGTTGCAGTTTGGACAGTTTTTTGCAAATATGTGATGTTGCAGGCTCATTCCTGGCCACCAGTATGTGGATTGCAGTTCTTCCAGAGAATCCTTTAGCTTAAGGTGTCTAAGACCCTCACCCATATGTGCGTCTGCTATTAACAATATTCTCCTGTTCGTGTTTGGAATTACTCTATCCCCCACTCCAGGGATTTGAGCAAAAGGAACGGAGTTTGCATCGATTATGTATGTATAATTGAGTGGACACATGATGGGTTGCGCTGAGCAGTCGCCTTTTGATGACGTTTTTACCGCCAGCATTGTTTCCCCATCAATGTATGTTTCCGAACGCTTTTTTGTAGCTACGCAAGCCGAGTTAGTTGCTTCCGCTGTGGCTGTCTCAGCCAATGAATTCCCTGCAACGTGAACGCCATCACGCTGATGACTCAGAGAGTGTATCACGTGAGTCTTTGGTAGTTCTTTTTGTAAAAGAACTACTTGTTCCCAAAGCGATTTTTGCTTGATTGTGGCACCTGTGTCATCTTTGTAACCGTCTTGAATCCATTTCTGTAAATCGTTATTGTATGATTTGACGCAGTAATACGAATCCCACACTATTAGTGTCAGGAATTCGCGATCGGCATTATCTAGCGCCATTTTTAACGCTATTATTTCAGTCTGTTGTTCTGAATTATTTTCCACTGAGTGTGTTTTTGTAAGCAGAGGTCTTATTTTTTCTCCGCGCCACACGTTTTTTACAATCTCGCATGTAGCGTTGTAGGCTTGTTTTCCCCAAACTGAGGGTTCTGCATAACTGTTTGTGTATATTACGCAGGCGTAAAGTTGTATGGGCAGAATGTCGCTAGGCAGAGGGTATTCTCTTTCATATTCTAGATTTTTTAATTTTTTCATTTCCGGGTCAAAATAGTATTTCACTCTGTCTGTAGCAAGAGAATTTTCCCATTGTATCCATTTTGGATTTAATGCCATAGTAGGTAAATTACATGGGCTTGTTAATGCCTCAAAGGCTGATTCTGCTGTCCTGACTGTAATCCGTCTGCCGTCAGCTTGGTCTTTTTCTCTTGCTACAGCTGTTTGAACCGCATGAACAATGTTTTTCTTAATGCTGAATGTTCTTTCAGCTTCTGTGTACAAATGTGATTTGTAAGCTATTGGTACCGTTTCTCCCTCATTAGAGGTTAGGTATGTGAATCCGCATCTTCCTGGGATGACCGGAATCACAAGGTTGCGTGTGTTATCGCGTGTTTGCAGTTTTGTTTTAACTAACATGTCTGTTTGTAAAGATCTCAAAATTTCTGTGTGTTTTTGAGTCCAATTGATTCTTTTAAAATCTGGTCTTATTAAGTCATAGAGAGGTTTAACCCTCTCCGCGTAATTTATAATGTATGTTCTTCCGAAATTCAGGAAACCTAGAATTGATTGTAAGTTTTTCAGCGTTCTTGGTGCTTGGATTAGAGCACATTTCTCCAGGAAATTGTCAGCCAGGCTTTTGCCTTCACTTGATAATTCATATCCTAAAAATAGGACAGTCAGATGGGCAATTCTTGACTTCTTGAAGTTGAATTTGTAACCCTCTGCTGCGAACCCAAGTATTATGGTGTTCACTCTTTTCAAGTGAGTATCCAAGTCATCAACTGTTAGATAGATGTCATCGACATTAGATAATGCCTCATCATCATATATTTGTAGTAACTCTGTTACTCTCGCTGAGAATAATCCTGGGCTGTTCTTGAACCCCTGTGGCAAACGACAGAAATTTTACTGTGAGCCATTTATTAAAAAAGCGGTCATATATCTGCTTTCAGGTGCTATATTTTGACAAAAGAATCCATTAGAGATGTCTAATGTTGTTTTGTATTTTTTGCGCGCTATGCAATTCATTAGTGCTGCACTGTGTGAGTTTTGTACTGCAAAGGTTTTGCAACATGAGTTAAGGTGTCTGTAGTCCAAAACTAGACGATATGAATCGTCTGGCTTGGAGCCAGGAAACAAAGGATTGTTCATTTGTGAGGTGCAAGTTTCAATCACCCCCTGGTATTCAAGTTGATCTAAGATCTCCCTGACCTGTTTTTTAGCTTCTTGCTTAATTGGGTACTGCCTTTGTGCAGTTGGTTGAGATTTTAACTGGATTTTGTGAGGAGGTGAGCCCTCATCCCATCCTACGTGGTTTTTATATAATGCAGGAGCTTGGGCCACTGCCCACTTTCTTGCAAGTGTATATTTTCTATGTATTGGAATGTGATTTGAGAAGGCAGGCATAATCATTTCTTCGCCATGAGGGCACTCCCTGACAAACTCTGGTGGCCAGTCTTTTTCAGCTAAAAGGATGTCATAGCCTTTGGAGAGGTTATCCCAAAATAGACCCCTTATTTCCCTAGTCTTATCTCCCTCTATACGTAATGTTATTTCATATATTTTATGAGGTTTGCTAACTCTGGTATCTGCAGTTTCCACCTGAATGTATTCATTTGTGTCCACTGTCTCCAGATGATTCATCAGGATCTTGCGAGCTATGCTCACTTCTGCTGCGCTGTCTAGCATTCTCTGAGCCCACTCTCCGTTTTTCAGCTGTGTCCTCAGTATCCTCGGCATGTTTAATAACTTTGATACTGGCTACCTTCTTCTTTGGAAATTGTAACTTTTTATTTTGATGAGCAGGTTCCTTGTCTTTGGACTTGACGTGCTCTTCCCTGTGTTCTGACCGTCCTCTTCTTTCCGATTTCTGCGAGGAAGTCTGAAAAGATCGAGATGGACGTGTATCAATATCTTGATATCTATCAGGTTTCTTCAAATTATCCCTATTTCTAAGGTTATATTTTTTCTCAGAGGGCTCCCTCTGGGGAGACTTGTGTCCTTGGTCCGGAGATCTTTCTCTCCGCCGAGGAGACCTTCCTCTGGACTGGAATCTTTTTTCTTTGGGAGTGGATTGTTTATTTCCATCCCAGCTCTTTTTTGGAGTGTTTAGATTATTTTTAATAAATACCTTTTCAGGATTTTCAGTTAGTTGGGGTTTCACTGGTTTTCCCCCCAAACTATCTCTTCCTAGTTCTTCATAGGATTTTTCTATGATTCTGGCAAGTTCAAAAGGTTGTTCTGCTATATCTGTTTCTTTCAATCTTTGGCGGATCGCCACAGTTGCTGCTTCCCCCTTTATGTTGGCTAGTAATATTGCCGAGACCTGCTTGAAGTCTTTCAGTAATTTCATACCCAGAGTTAAAGCAGGTTCGGGACCGTATTCATTTTGAATCTGTTTTAGCACCTCTGGTATTACCGCCATGGACGGAACACCATGTGTTTTTGTGTAAATGGAAGCAAAGACTGTACCCCAAGTGTCACAGTCCTCCACATGTGGTGCGATCCCCATTGGAAGACAGTCAGAATTCTGTGTTTCTCAGTAGGGGTAGTATCCGGAAATACTGCCTCTATTTGAGTGATTTTTTGTGCTAACCAGAATGGAATTTGTTCCCTTTTAATGGGTACTTTACCTAGACAGGATTGTATGTTCTGTGGTGTGATTTTATTTGTGTTCCTCTGATGAGGGGTCAGCTGTGGAATTTTAATAGTTGGTTGGACTGTTGAAGTCCGCATTACATACTGGACTAATTGTCTATGTATTTTAATCAGTTGTTTTAGCTGTATTAAAAGTTCTGGTATTGACATTTTTTCAATGTCTGGATGTGGTGTGTAGCTGGCTAGAACCGGCCACGTTGCTCCTGGTCTACCTAGTGGACCGAGCCTGGTGATGTGATCATTATGTTTTAGGGCGCCTTTAAACCAGAGCAGGTGCTCTTGGTATTTTAATGGGATTTCCACCTCCTCGAAAGGAGTGTACTCATCCGGTGGTTCCTCTATTTTGTAATAGTGGAACTCCTTTGTTACAGCGTTTGCTGCTGGAAAGTTTATCCATGAATAGAATACCTCTGTCTGCCGATATTTGTGTGCCTCAATTACAAATATGACTGTACCACCTCTCGATGTCAGTCCATTTTCTATAAGTTTTAAAGTTATAGTTTTTCTTATGCTGACCGGGATGAGTATTGCATCCGGGTCTTGCTGTAGGAGACTTGTCATCCGCTAGGAGTTGAGCTGCTATTCTAGCTGTCTCCCTATCTTCTTCATTGTCTGACATTTTACTGACAAGAAGATTTTTGTTGCAGATCAGGTTTCCACGGAAACAAAGATTAGGTGCACAATATTTTTGGAACACTGTATCCTTCAACGTTGAATAAACCAAAAAACGTACATAGGAGTCTGACAACTTTGCTCTCCCTAATCAAGAGTATATCTCCAGAGTCGTGTGAAAACAAATGACAACTATTTTACTCAGTCAGTACGTGCATACTTAGTTCCACCAGATTGTAGAGAAAGAAGAGATGGGTGTGTTCAATAAAAGGTGTTATTTATTGATCAGTCTCTTTTTCTCATACAAGAGAAATGAATCGCTACAGTAGCAATACTTAAGGTTAAGTAAAGTGCATACAGTAAAAGCAGGATTATAAAATAATACTGTAAAAGCATTGATATGGTTTCTTAGCCATATGATACTTTAAAATGGATAAAAGATATACATACATATATACATTGACTAATCGTACTCAACTGGTGTTCTAACTACGCCTACCCCGGTGTACCTGACCTGAGCCTAATACGTGGGAGGGAGTAAGTAAGTAGCAGTTTAAGTTAAGTTTGTTTTGCCAAGAATCTGACTCAAGAATTCTCTGTAAGGGGTTAGTCAGTTCCGTACCTGGGATTTAGAAGGCAGGAGGTCTGGTATCTCTGTCTCAGGACTCGGTATCCCAGTTACCCGCAAGGGCAAGTTGGAAACGCTGGAAGCTGGATTTCTCGGCAGGAGAAAAGGCAGCGTCTCTCTCAGCGCGTCAAGAGGGAGGGGCAGCGTCCGTGGGCTTCCTGCATCAGCTGGGCTCTCCGGCAAGTAGTCACTGCTCCAAGCTCATCACCACCGTATCTTTGCTTAGGGCAGCGTTGGTATATTTATACCTGAAAGGTGCCGGGTTTGACGTAAGGATGGACATAAGACGTCAATAAAAGATGTCATTAAGAACTGGTCGTTCTTACATTCTTTACAGGAGTTCTCGAACGAAATCAAAACAATAGCTGCGGGGATTTCCCAGGTTTGCTGCAGGCTTGGTTTGTTTAGAGAACTCGGTGTGCTTTCTAGGGGGCTGGAGGAATAGTGCTTGCTCAATGTGACAGCATGCGCTATGACTTAATCTGAAAACGGGTTTCTGTGCCGTTGTATGGACATTAGTGAATAATAACCGGACAAGGGTCAGAAAATAGGAGTATCGATAAAGGTCCCTAGATAAACATACTACAGAACCATCCTCTGAACTAGCTTCAATCCACTCATCATTGGAAATTGCTGGAGAGTTGATTACCAGTACTAGATACTCAAACATTTTAAATTTCTCATCTATGTTTAAAGTAGTTCTCAAAAATAAATCAGCAGTGGTATTTTGATTACCGGGTACATATTCCAGTTTGTAACCAAAGCTTTTTAAACCCAGGACCCATCTAGCAATTCAGGGACTGCTGTTGTATGAATCTTTGTTCAAGAATATATAGATAAGGGGTTAGTGGTCTGGTCAGATGTCAAATTGTGCAACCCACAGATAAAACTTGATGAGCTTAACGGCCCAGAAGCATGCCAGGACCTCTCTTTCCACAACAGAGTAGTTATACTTTGACTTGCTCAGGGTCTGAGAAGAAAGTGCTGCAATTCTCTCCTTGCCAACTATGATTTGAGAAAGCATGGCACCTAACCCCCTATTACTGGCATCCATTTTAAGTATAGTTTTCCTATTGTGTACAAATTTGCACCGACAGAGCGCTGACAAGATAGACTTTTTAAAATTTTCAAAAGATAGCTGATGGTCCTCAGACTACTTGCAAGGGACATGGTTCTTCAACAAGTCTCATAGGCTGTAAGTAAGATCAGAATTTTTTTAACATACCTTACCATGAATTCAATAGACCCAAAAAGGATTTAAGTTCATCCTTATTCCTAGGAGTATTAGCTTTCTTGACAGCCTTCAGTAAACAAAACTTGGGCTGAATCCATCTTAGGAAATGGTATGCTCCAAGAACTCAACAGCAACCATGCCAATCTGGTACTTTTCTTTTCTTAACATAAGCACTGCTTCGATGAGTGTGTCAAGAATGACTCTTAAATCTTTATCATGCTCTTCCACAGTTGCCCCCTATATCAGAATATCATCCTGAAAGCACAGAATTTAAGGATCACCTCTAAGGCATGCTGCATTATTTTCTGGATGACAGTAGCAACAGATGCCAACCAGAATGGCTTCCTGCAAAACATGAAGGGACCCATGGGAATGGTGAATGCAGTTAGCCATCTGGACTGCAGATGTAACTCCACCTGATGGTAGGCATTGGAAAGATTGAGAACTGAGAAACACACAGCTTCTTCCACGGTGCTTAACATTTCATGAATGTGATAAAGAGGATGTCCTTCAATCTAACTGCACCTATTTTGGTCTCATAAGTCTACACATAATCTAATGTCATTACCCTGATTTTTCTTTGCTATAGCAATGGGAGCTAGCCAATCCCAGCTTTCGATGGACTGGATTATACCAAGAACATTTAGTATGCTGTACTCCTTTTCTAATGATTCTTTCATTAAGTGAGATAAAGGTCTGGTTTTATGTGCAGCTGACTTTAATTTAATTTTATCTTGAAAATTCTTTAGTAAACCTAACTTATTAAAAACAATTTCATAAAATTCTGTACACATCTGGTCACCACTGATGGACTGGTTAACTACCACTACCTGCTCTAGGTTACAGGGATCCAATTTGATTTCCAGTTCCTTTCGGTGCTGCCAACCCAACAAATTGAATGCTTCCTTAACCACATACACCTTGCCCAACGTGGAATGATTCTTGAAAGTAATATGAGATTTAAGCATGACCTTGAGAGGAATAGAATATTTATTGTATCCACTTGGAGCAATGTCAGGATCAAGCAGATTAGTAACTTTCTTGTCTGTCATTTTATTGAATTCTGAAATATTTATGAAAAGGAGCGCACAAGTCGGCAAATACTTTAATAGGACTACCCTTAGTGTATATATTGCATTCTGGGTAGTTGACCTATTGTTTCCAATCCTCATCCTTAACCTGTAAAAAAAAATTCTTAACCACTTGGGAATTCTCCTTCAAAGTTTTTTTATCATAACATTTATACTTTCTCAAAAAGTCCCACCATACCCATCCAAAATTACCTTTCTTGTTGGACCTCCTACAAGTAGCTGTTCTGGCTTGGCAGTTAGTACAATTAGCTAGGTGACTGCTACAACCACACCGGTAGCACCTTCGTTTGAAGTTTTCCACATCAGGTTTTAAGGGGGAAGTATTAACGTTTTTTAACTTTAATACTTCCTCATCTGACTTCTCCTCACCAACCTCGGCAACCAGTTCAGAAGTGGGTTGAGATCTGATCTCTTTCAAATATATAGCTGTATGCTCTAAATAGACTGAAAACATATAGAACAGTAAAAGAAACTGTACTGAAAAATGTAGATTTTCCACAGCCTGATGAGCAGAAAATCTGAATTTTTTCTTTAAGGACACGGAGGCTAAGGTTATACTCCACAAAAGAAGAGAAATGACTAATTGTTAAACAGATTTCCTAATAGCACATTAAAGATCATGTATAGGCATAAGATGTACAAACTTTAAGTTAGAACGTAGATCAATAAAAGAACCTGGACAGAAAAACTGGGAACCTACTGGCTGAAAACAGACTTCAGATATCCTCCACAAAAGAAGGGAAATTACAAGTTGTTAAAACAGATTTTCCTAAAAGCACATATAGACAACAATGTCTTCTATTCCAAATCCAGAAGGTATGTGTGTCACCATGAGGAAGTGAAGGATTACACACGTGTTGACCAGATTAAACTGCAGAAATAACCAGGTGTGCGCAGCACTGAGAAACAAGATGCTTGTGCACACTACCTTTCCTGAGGATGAGAATAACCCGCCTTGAAAGGTGGAGTCTATCTTGGAAGAGCAATGAGGAAGCTCCCTTGACCCACTCCTCCTGAATGCAGGAAAAGGCATGGCACCACATCCAAAGATCCCGACAGGTTGAATATGTCAAGCTGTGCTTGTCAGCACAGATGAAGTTGTTAAAGAAGTGCTGAATAGAAGATCCTTGCTGCGATTCTCACAAGAATTCCCCTCAGACACTCTGTCCCTGACACCTCCACAGCGCAAAAGACAATAGCTGTGCCTGTCATTTAAGCACGCTGCAGACATGGGAAACAGGAGCTCTTCTTGTCAGCAAAGCCTCAACAAAGGGCACGTAAGTCAATCTCCCATGCCTGACTGCTTGAGACTGTCAGCGAAGCGTTCTCAGAAAGCAAACTCCACAGGAGATTTGCAGCAGGCCATATAAAACTGCACCTACCAGCGACATAAAAAACAAAGCTGACAGTTGTCACCCACAAAAGAAGCCTCCCATAGAGTTGAGAGCAGCGGAGGCGCAAACAGCACCAAACACATCTGTGCTTGTGAGGGACGGCTCCCAGAGTAGTTCACTGCCCCACACTGGTAGTCAAGGACATCTAAGGCAACTGTAAGGAGCCACCCACAGAGCAAAGCCGAAATCCAGGTAAGGAGGATCCAGCTGAGTAATGGTCTTTGTGACACTGACAAGTGCATGTGAAATTGAAATACGGCTTAAACACCAGGCTTTAACAGCAAACGTACAGTACCTTGTCTTCCGGAGCAGAAGCCTGCTCCCAAGTTGGAAAGAGTAAAATTATGGAGAATCCATAATGGGAGGAGATGGTAGATGCCCCCTCAGAAATCCAAATCGTCGCCAGTAATCTAATCTAAGTGCATACCAAAAGTTCCAAGTTAAGGAAAATATTGCCTTAACAAAACAAGGTAGGGATCATTTTATAGCACTGCCATTATCATTCTCATAAAAACACTGCTATAGGTGGTAAAGTGCTTGTGTGCAAATTCTGTCTGTCAATACCCCTCCCTCTTAGGGCGACTAATATAACACAAAACGATGATTGACAGAATGCTGAATATTGTCAGACATTCACCTCCAGTCACAGATCTGGGTTCAATCCATTGTTTTTTTGGTCACCATGCCACCCCAGTTTGGACCCGACCATATGCAAATCATTCTTGACCCAGATCCCCATGGGAACGTTCCAGCCCAAACTGCCAGGCCAGGTCCTCCCTGGACTGGAAAACAAGCATCCTGGGACCAGTTACGGGGTATCACCCCTCCTCAGACAGGCTAGCTTGAATCCAGTGGTATAGCGAGCATGATACCCACGTCTGGGCATACTTTTCCCACCTTAGGAAAATATAGTAACACAAAAAGATGATGGACCGAATGCTGAAACCAGTCCTAGGATGCTGGTTTACGGTCAAGGAGCATCTGGTCTGGCAGTTGGGCGGGACTGTGCCCGTTGACTCCATGCTCGCAACTGCTGCGCCAGAGTGTACCGCGTTGCCAGCTGAGTCGCCATGCTGTTTGAATTCGTCCCGCCCGGGCAGAAAATCTGCAGAGCCCGATGCCACAACATACCAACTTGCACAATCGTACGCCTGCCCACCCGATATTTACCTGATATCTCCTGAGACTCACCAACTTTATATATTGTGGCCATTGGCACCTTGGAGAACGATTATGGCATACTAACTGTTGCTACCAGCTCTTGATAGCCATGTAGTTGCTGGAGTAGGCTGCCTTATCTGTAAACCTCAAAGTCCCCCTCCACTAACCGCCACCGCGCCCTGCCCTCTTGAGAAGATTGAGGGGCTAGGGTGTATGGCGGGACAGTAATTCAGTGTTGGGGGCTAGGAGGGTACAGGGGAAGCAGCAAGGAGTTGCAGCAAGGAATCACAGGCAAGTATATCGGAGGAAAAGAGGGGTTGTCAGTAATCAATCTTGCTGAGAAGGAAGTACAGAGGCTGTGGTAGCATCAAGGCAGAGGGAGAGGTAAGCCTTTTTGCATTGGAAGTATTTTTCTCCTTAAAAGCAAATGGCCCTACTTAAGTTGCAGTTGATTAATTGTTGCATGGTCACATAAAGGCAAAAGGTCACAGCGTAAAGTGAAGGCAGTTGAGGGGATATGGCCTAAAGAGGGGGCAGAAAGACACTTCGGTAAAATGGCCCCCTCCCCCCAGAGAAAGTGAACAAAGCAAATCTGTGGGGAGTACTGTTAAGTAAAAAGGTCTTCCCATATAATAAGGGAGGAACATTTAACAGGCACCCCGGGGTACCCCATGGAGGAAGTGAGTGTGATGCACTGGCACAATCTATAAAGGAATTTGTGGAAAAATACTTTTAAAGGAGACCTGATGTTTGTGACCAAGCCACACTGCTGGAGAAGCCACCAAGTTATGACCGGAAAGAGGGTGAGAGGAATTTAACAAGTGACTCCATCATTCTGGACTCAGGGGTGAATGGGTAAAATTGTGGGGGAGGATTTTCTTTTATTGAAACCAAGGCTATATTCGTCACCTCTCCCCCTTTGTGGTAAACAACTTCATTGAGGACAGTGAGGCCCTGCGTCAAGTGGTGGATGGGCCAGGGGAGGAGGGAGTGGGGCTAGGCAGAAGAACCTATTGGAACAGGCAGTAAGGGTTATCCCAGGGTTACTCCCTACCCCCCTAGTTGGCTCACGGTCCTCCAATGGCTTAGATATAACAACAACCCTGGCCTTATCTTTATTAGAGGTGACGTTTTAAATGCAGAAAAGCTTTGGGCAATACTGAAAGCTGTGACAGAGAATAATGAGCTGGGGAGGTCCACACGAAATTACAGAGGAACTAAAATAGATTAATAATTGCATGCCCACTCTAATGTGTCCAGTACCAGAGAAAAGAGACCAAGAGGTATCTATTTGGCCAACATTAGTGAGTTAGAGAACTCACAAACTGCCTGCCCCCCAACCGTATATACTTCGAAGTGCCCTACGGTGGTGACAAAGAGGGGGCAAAGGTTATATATCCAAGGCTTCCTGTTTTCCATTTTTGCTCATTTTTACAGATAAATACAGACAGGAAACAATGTGTTTTCTGTCTGCATTTATTTTTGAAAGTGGATAAATACAGAAATGGTGGTCCTTTTAAGTGACTCTCCATGCTGGCTTTGATGAATTATAGGCCAGCAGCTGAGCATATGGACAGCATGGGCAATTAAGAAACAGGAGGAAATATATTAAAATAACAACATATGTCAACATACATTTATGATATATTGCTAGTATTTACCAGTGGATGTATTGTTATGTAATATTTGACAGCTTAAATAGCTAAAACACGACAGACATCAAAGTATGAGTGCTCATCTATCAGTTAAATAAATATGGAAATGTACAGTTTTTTAACTTCATTCATACGCAAAACACAAAAGAAATATGGATAAATACAGATAAAATGGCCAAAAAATAAATATGGATAAATACAGACGGAAATGTTCAAAAAAATTGAAACCATAAAGCCGGGAGCCCTAATATATATCTCATCCCAGAAAATTTGGAAAACTAACAAACAAGAAAAAAGAGCTGGAAAAAAGGTGGGGAGAAAGGGTAGTGTTAGGACCCCAGGCAAAGAGCCAGGGCAGAAGAGTGAAATGGGAAATAGAAAGAGGGGAAGTGGGACTGAGAGAATACCAAGCAGCAGGGTTACCCAGTCAGTCTGGAAGCATGCAAGCCTGAAGGTATGTGAAAGAAAGTGGGAGCGGAACCCTGATGCTGAAAGAGAGTAAGGAAAAGTGAAGGGTGTGGTATCTGGGAGAAACAAAAGGAGCGAGACCAAGCTAAAACAACCTGAGTGGAGTGGATGCTTAATGTTGGTTACAGCCCCCAGAAGCGAGACGCGTGGAGAAGGATATAATAGAAGGGATAGTCTATAAGTATACTTGGAACCCTGGGGAAAAGGAACAGGTAGTACGCGTCAGAGGGAGGTAAAACCTCTGAACTGCTCGCATTTGTTACAAGCTATAGCCAAATGTCCTAGGCTATGTGAGATCACATCTAGTGATATAAGGCAAATAGGGTTCACAACAAATTTGGAATTTAAGAGGTGGCGAAGGCCTTCTTCTATTCAGAATTTGAAAAACAGATGTTAGTGAGAGCTGAGAAAGAATAAGGGAAGGGAGGGTATAAGATTGGCATTGATGAATAAGTTGGAAAGAGAGGGGTGGAGCCTCAGTAACCCAAAGGCCCTGACCTGCTATACTGGGCTATGTCCAGACCAAGTACATTACTGCCCAGCAGGGGTCCAAAACAGAAGAACATTTACTGATAGAAGTGAGGACAGACTACGTGTAACCATAGCAAGTTCGGCCAAAGAACAGATGCTGAGGAACCGATTTGAACTTCTACTTGATTCAAGGTAAAGTTATGAGGATAATAGTTGGGGGGAGATGAGTGATCTGGATTAGGGGTCGAGGTCTTCATACAGCTTGTTGGTTTTAACCTGGAACATAGGGGGATATAGGAAACACTTAGCCCATGGCAGCTTTAGGAGATATTGAGAAGTTCTAAAAATGATGTGCTACCAGGAGCCTTGGCTGTGTAAAGTACCCAAGCCAGTGGGTGGCTTTTTAAGGCTTTCGAAAAAATGCTGTGCGTTTGGGCATTGCCGGCCCTCGGGGAGGATTGATGACCTTAGTGTCAAATAAAATAGCCAATAAAATAACCACTTTGAAAGTCAAAAGTCGATGGCTACTGGCCAGTCAGATAGAGCTCTATACTAATCCTTGGGAAAAAAGAAAAATAGTTGTGGTTAATGTATACATCCAACTAGGGAATACAGTAGACTACGAAGCCCAGATGATACTGTTAGAACAAGATATGGACTCAATCAGTACAGTAAAGGCAAATCAGACCCATCTTCCAGTGATAAGATGTATAAGGAGTTGCTAGCTGCTGAATGTTCCCCTAACCCAGGTGGTAGTGCTCAAGATGAATCCTTGTAAAATGTCTAGGGTCCATAGGGCTGTGTTGTGTCAACAGACGGGCAGATACAAACCACCCTGCAAGACAGACCCTCCAAGTAGGCAATCAGGTTTGTCCAATTGATTATGTCTTTATAAATACTTGCCACTTCTCCAAGGTAGAGGGATTTGAATAGTTGCAAATAGAGGCCAGTGATCACTTACCCTTACAGGTAACACTGAGAGTAGAGTAAAGCAATAGAGTTGCCCCACTGCAAGTAGAAAATCCTCGACGTATGACTACCTGTATAACAGAGGCCCATTTGAAACTGCTCAGTGACCTGATGGTAGAATGCATGTTACTCAGCATGTCTGAGGATCTGAATACTGTTTTAATATGGTCTGACCAGGTGGAGGAGCAGGTGTCAAACTGTTTGAGGATAAACTCTCAAAGCAGGGCCTGTGACTATGGAACGTGAATACTGTAAGGGGGCAAGAGAAATGGTTAGTTTAATAAAGAGTGTAGGAGCCTAAAATTAAAGGTACTAAAATAGGAAAGATTTCTTAGGAAAAGGCATGTTCAGGGGAGAACGCCTTGCAAAACTCGAATATGAAAATAGGCTGAGGGAAAAGAAATTGAAGCTACTAAGCAGAAATTGGCAAACTATGCTTGAAGCAATAGGTGCACATAACATTAGGATGTTTTGGCAGCTGGTGCGTGACGGGAACATGCAAGGGGAAATGAAGTGTTTAGTAGGAGAAGATGATTGGATCAACCATCTGAGTAATCTATATTACAGTAACAATGTAGATGAGAACTGGAAGAATACTGCTAACGTTGGTGTGGATATTAAGTCACACTTTCCCTTCCAGCAGATAAAATAAACCATCCAGTCTCTTAAATTAACCAAAGCAGCGGGCCCAAATAACCTACCAGCAGTTATAATAAAAAACAATGTGGTCTGGTGGGCAAGCCTTTTTATGTCACCTTCCAAAAAGCTTTGACGTCTGGGTGTTATCCTGAGACTTGGAAAGGGGCAATAATTAGGCCAATATATAAGAAGGATGACGCTATATAGACAAAGAAGTATCGCCTAATAAGTCTAATTGATTTGGGGTTGAAAGTATTTTCTAAAGTATAGCTAGACCTATGGAAGTTTTAGATAGAGCAAAACAATTTAATCCAGACAGAGCAAGGAGACTTCAAGGAAGGCCATTCAACAATAGATAACTGCCTTAGATTATTTTGCTGCTTTGTTGATTTCTAGGCCACATTTGCTTTGGTTGATCATAAACTACCCTGGGGTATGCTAGGGCAGCTTGATGTCAACAAGGCATTGCTCTCACTAATTCAAGAATTGCACAGCCAGAACTGGGCTCGAGTGATCTATAGATACCTGTGGGATCTCATCAAAGAGAATCCAGATAAGGAATAGCCTACGGCAGGTCTGTGTCTTGGCCCCTTATTGTTCTCTCTATTGTTGTCCAACCTACTGAATAAACTACACAGAGTGGGTGGTTTATGCCCGAAAATGGGCGGGACGCATATCTCTTGCCTATTATATGCTGACAATCAGGTAATAGTGGACAAGACAGAATTGGGTGTAAAAGGAAACTGGATAGTTTCCATGATTATTGTTTAAGAAAAAAACTTAATGTCAATTTGGAGAAAACTGAAGTAATGGTGCTGGGGAAAGGAAAGGGGGATTTTAATCGGTGCTTTGGTTTTGCTAAATTTGATGTTATAGACAAATATAAATATCTGGGTATGTGGTTTGATATCAAGTTATACTAGTGAGACCACATGGAAGGATTACTATTAAAAGCATTATCCTCTGCCTGGGCCTAAAACAGTTTAGTCGGAAGTATGGAGCGCTGTCCCTATGCCCAATGCTGTCAGACTCCTGCCCTCAACTATGATCCAGGCTATAAGGGTAGCATGCCATCTTACTGCATGGAGATGTAAAAGGCTGCAAGCTATGTTGCATTTTTGGCAAGGAATGAACGGGGAGGCTAATTTTTAAATATCATACCTCTGTAAACTGGAGATTAAGAAAGTGAGCTGAATATGGCTCTTCAAGTTAAATGCACGCTAGGGAAGCTCTGTGTAAAATTGTCATTAATTCCAGATCTGTGAAGGATGGGACACACAATTGTAAGTAACTGCACGAGAGAGGAGGACCTGTGCTATTTGGGGAGCAATCCGTCCTCCCAGTTTTTGGTTAAAGAGTGGATCAATAATGAAGTGTTCCCTTATCTCGAGGCCCTCCGAAGACCTGAACTAAGGATTGCTGTGTCAAGATTTAGAGTTGGACTAAAACCATATTTTGCAGATATGAAGGCAAAAGCAGCAATCAGAGATGAGCAGGGAGGGCTTATGTACATGTGGACAGACAGTAACATGCAGTGGGTTACACATTCTACTGGATTGTCTATGGTTTTCAGACAAATGGAAAGAGTTTTTAAAGCCTGTTTTTTTAATATGTATAAGATTACTAATCGGGATCAAGCTGATAAATACGTTTTTTAAATGTTGTATGTGCAATAGGAAGGTTTTTATGTGCAATATGGGAGTCCCAAAAGGGGCAGATAAACTGCAAGGGTTTAGGGGGTGGCATCAGATCTTTCGGTAACTAAACTGCTGTTCAATTCTGCATGCACAATTTAGATGTACCTTTTTAACTGTTTTCTTTTTATATCGGGAATATATTAGGATGTATTTAGTGATGTATTTATGATAATGTTTATAGACCAAGGTCTATTTTTGAACCTTCAATATTCCCATTATTTATTCCAAAATGCTTTATTCAATCATCCCTTCCTTCTTAACATATTTTCTCCTCCTTTATAAGCTGGTTGTGAACACAGGCTTACCAGTGCTGAAGGCTCAATAGCAAGTCCAAACTGGCCTGAAAAGTACCCTAGTCGCAAAGAGTGTACCTGGGATATATCTGCAACTCCTGGTCATCGTGTTAAAATAGTAAGTAGCCCTCTTTCTAAAGTACCACTTTGTGGACTTCCAAATATGTTCTTGTGTTTAGTTTTATTTATTTTAAAAAGGTTGACTGCGGTCTCATTAAGCAAAAATGTCTGAGATATGTACTTTGTATAACTTTATTGCTTGCTCTGCTGGGTATCAGTTAAGGTCTTCAAATTTAGGGTAAGTCTAAAGTTATTTTATAATTGAAATGATTGTTCTTTCAGTGACCTCCTTTTTTAGGTCAAGCATTCAAGACCTCTTGTATATACTTTAGTATATACTTATATGTGTATGTACTTTGTGGGCTCTGGAGATCAGAACTACGACTTGACTTTTTCTGCTTAGGGACTTTTTTCCTGTTCAACTACCTCTATTTAACTGTCTTAATAGAAAATGACCAGTAGAGTTCAGTAAAGAACCAGAATTGCTTTCTGCTTGTTCAACTGCCTCTATTTAACTGTCTTGATAGAAAACGATCAGTAGAGGTCAGTAAAATACCAGAATTGCTTTCTGCTGAGGGACTGTAAAAAAAAAAAAAACAATTGGCAACTGCCTCCATTTCATTTTCTTGATAGAAAACGACCAGCAGAGGTCAGTAAAATACCAGAATCACTATTCTCTAGACTGCAGTCCTTAGAAATTGTCTTCCACAAGCCACCCGTAGACAATAATATATTTTTTAAATCTTGTATTTTAAGTGATATGACAACCGAAGGCCAGAATTTTTTATTAAAAATGGAGCTTTGGACTATACCATTTCCCACTGAAAGGCAATCTTTCTCTCCATGTGTTCCCATACCTGGATTGTCACGCAGTTTGGAGCCTACTTTCACTCCATGTTAAAGAACTGTAGATGTTTCAGCACCCAGGCTAATGTGTTGCATAGCTAAATGCATGTAAGGTCCCAAAGGCGAGACCGATTGCATTGCAAATGCTTATTTATTTTGAACCTGATCTAAGGAGCACTCTTCCAGAATTAGTTGACATCCCATTACCTATTTAAAAAGAAATATAAGGAAATAATAGAACATTTGCTTCCAATGGACCACTCGGACATTTGGACCTGAGGTGTGTCTGGAGAACTACGATAGTCATAGTTTACAAGGACAATTCATATCCATAATTCTCATGCATGTGGACTACTACAGATGTCCTCATATGTGAATTAATTTATTTTTCACATTTTTAAAGCGCACTGTTACCAGATGTTGTCCTGGCGCTGACTGACCACTAGTATGCATGACCGGAGCATTAGTGTGTGAAGAGCCATGTCTTCAGGACTCTCCTAAAGGACAGGAGGTCTGGTGTCTGTCTGAGGACCAACGGCAGGGCGTTCCAGGCCCTTGCTGCTCCCAGGGAGAAGCTCCTTCCCCCCCAACGAGCCTTCCTGACTCTAGGGACTACAACCAGCCCTTGATCGGCTGACCTTAAGGATCTTGCTGGCTTATACCACTGGAAGAGCTGGGTCATGCAGTGGGGGCCCAGCCCTTTCAACGCCTTGAAGATAACACAGAGCGTTTTAAAAGCTATTCTTTTGTGTACTGGTAACCAGTGTAGCTTCACCAGGTCCTGTGCCACCGAGGCAAATTTGGGTGTGCCCGTGATCAGGCGGGCTGCTGCATTCTGCAGGATTTGGAGTTTGTTTAACAGCCCCTGTTGGGCGTTCAGCAGCAGGCTGTTACAGTAGTCTAACCGGGACATCACTAATCCCATTACCACTGTCTTCCTATGCTCGTCCGAGAGAAGAGGCAGGACTTTTCGTATTGTTTTTAAGACGTAATATGTTGCTGAGGACAGCGCGTTTACTTGAGGCCTGAAGGACAGAGTATCATCCATCAGTACCCCCAAGTTTTTAACCTTCGCGACTGGTGATGGGGGGTCCCCATTTCCTCCGGCCACCATCTTGGGGACCAGAAGTTATCTCTGGCCCCAAACAGCAAAACGTCTGTCTTTGCTGAATTCAGCTTGAGACAGTTTTCTGCCATCCAGTTGCTGACCTCACACATACAGTCTCTAAACCTGTCGGCCGTGCTTTCCTCTCCACCCGGTAACAGCGACACCACTATCTGCGTGTCGTCTGCATATGATAATAAGTTGAAGCCAAAGGATCTGATAACTGGCGCCAGGGTGGAGACATAAACGTTAAAAAGAGTCGGACTCAGGGAAGAGCCCTGGGGGACTCCACAGGGGAGCACAAAAGGGTCAGATTCAAAGTCCCACAGAGCCACCACCTGGGTCTTCTGGAAAGGAAGGCCTGCAGGATCTTACGTGCCTTTCCTTGAATCCCACAGGCCCTCAACCGGTCCACCAATAGCCTATGGTGGACCGTATCAAAGGCCGTGCATAAATCTAACATAATCAAGGCGGCTCTGCCTCCTGCATCCATCACTGCTCTTATATCTTCCGCTGACTTGATCAGGGCCGATCCTGTGCTGTGCCCCGCCCGGAACCCATATGGCAGGGCTGGAGCCGTGCTCCCGCCCTGCCATAGCAAACAACAATGTCCTGGGGTGGGCACCCTGAGACATTGCAGGAGCCGGCCCTGAGGGGTAGCAGGGCCATGAAGTGCTCCAGGAGGGGGGCCTCCCTCCCTCCATTTGCATAGGCCCTGGGAGGTCGTGGTCCCAGGGGTCTGCAACGGACCCTCGTATTTAAATATTTAAATATTCAATGCCCCGGGGAGGTGGTGGTCCCTGGGGCTTGGGGGGGCCCGCGAGTCCTCCACTCAATTTTAATAAGGCCCGGGGTGGTGGCAGTCCCCAGGGCTGCGGGGGCCTCTGCAGGGATCGCAAATTAATTTGGCTTACATTTAAAAAAAAATTGGCTGTGTTGCAGGGTATTGTAAAAAGGGGCGTGACCTCTGAACACCTGTCTGCAACACAGCCTCCTGGCGCATACTGGAGGTACGTGGTGGGCTAGTTGACCCCCAGGGACCCACAGGATTGAGGAGGAATTAATACTCTAACTTAAAACGTGCCACAAGGCGTGTTTGCAGTTATATCACCTCAGGCCACACCCCCTTCCTTCACCACTGTGCAAACGCGCCTGTGGTGCATTTTAAGTTGGGGAATTAATTCTCTTTCCATACTGAGGGTCCCTGAGGGCCAAATAGCCCAACAGATATCTCCAGTATGTGCCAGGGAGCTGCGTTGCAGACAGGTGTTCAGAGGCCACGCCCCTTTTTACACCTCTCTGCAACGCAGCTCGGTGGCGCTTTCTGGAGGTACCTAGTGGGCTCGTTGGACCCTAGGGACCCTTAGGATTGAAGGGGACTTAATCTCTTAACTTAGAACAGTTACAGGGCGCATTTTAAGTTGGTGAAAAAATTCCACTTCAAACCTGAGGGACCATGGGGGCCAAGTAGCCCACCGGGTGCTTCCAGGAAGCGCCACTGTGCTGTGTTGCAGAGAGGTGGTGCAGGCCATGCCCCTTTTTACATCTCTCTGCTACGCAGCTCTATGGCGCTTACTGGATGTACTACGAATTTCGATTTACTCACCTGTTATCAGGAGAGACCTCAGTGCTGCATCTTTGAGCCCAGTACTGATCGAGAAAAGTGATTCTAACCATACTTACCAGTAACTTACATTTCCTTCTGTAGGCTAACATTGACTGGTTTCACTTGCAAATTGTTCTAAGTGTGGAGTTTTGGAACTTTACAATATTCACCTAAAATCATCCAAACAACGATTTCCGATTTACTCACCTGTTATCAGGAGAGAACCCAGTGCTGACCCTGAAAAGTAATTCTAACCGTACTTACCAGTAACTTGTATTTCCTTCCATAGGAATCCATTGTCTGGTTTTCACCTGAAAAGTTTCTAAGCATCTATTTTCACAAAGTAAAAATATTGCAAAAAAAACGCCTGCAGGACTTAAACGCACAGTTATCGCAGACATTGGCAATGGTATGTGCAGGCCCTATACTCCTGGGGGGAGATTTCAACTGCATCACTGACATGGACCTGGACCGCTCTCATGCTCCGCTCCCTGACGCTCCCGCTCATAGAATTGCTGAAGCCCGACAGGACTGGCAAAGACGCTGGGTATTGACTGACACTTGGGCTCATCACCCGGGGGAACGGGATGACTCTTATTTTTCAGCTATGCATGAGTTGCACGTCCGGTTGGACGCTATCCTCTGCTCCCTGGATGTACATATAACGGTCACGCTGAGTGAGTACTTAGCAAGGACAACTTCTGATCACAACCCGTTACTGGTGTCTTTGAACTGGGTTCGAGTTCGGTCCACCATCCCTAGCTGGCGCCTCCGCCCAGAAACACTGGAAGACCAGGTCTTCAGAACCACCATAGGTAATGCTATTGAGGACTACTTTCAACACAACACAAACATGTCCACCAGCATACATAACGAGTGGGCTGCATTTAAAGCCGTGATCCGAGGACGTTGCATTGGGTAAGTGGTGGGAGTACGTAAAACCTTACTGCGGGATGTACAGATGGCGGAACAAAGGCTCAGGGACATAGAGAAGGAGAGACCTGAATGGGAGGATAAACAGGAGGAACTTCTGGTGGCTAAAGAAGAGGTAGCGGCACAGGTGGAGCGACTCAGGTGTCACGATCACAGGGCATACGTGGCAAGGGCACATGCTGAGAGGGACAAATCTGGGGCACTATTAGCTTGGCTGGCCAACCCAGCGCGCAGAGGGACACCAATATTAGAGCTGCACAGTGAGGATGGCGCAATATATTGTGGTCAACCGGCTATCAACACGCAGTTTCTGGACTACCACACTACACTATATCAGAGTAGGCTAGATCCAGGAGTCCTGGAGCAGGGGGGTTTCCTAGACATCGAACTGCCACACATCGAGGAGGAGGATGCAGAGAGCTTGGGTCGGCCAGTGGAGTTGGGAGAGATCAGGGGAGCCATAAAGCGTATGGCCAGGAACAAAACCCCGGGCATTGATGGGTTACCATCTGAGTTTTATGCCACGTGTGTGGACCTGTTGGCCCCCGCTATTAACCCTCTACAATAGATCAAAGAGGGATGGCTACCTACCTAGCTCAACAAGGGAAGTAGTAATTGTACCCCTCCTCAAGCCGGACAAGCCGGCGTGGGACCGCACAGCCTATCGCCCTCTCGCGATGCTTAATCTCGATTATAAGATCTTGAGTAGAGTTCTGGCCCAGTCGACTGATGACTCACATGTCAACACTCGTGCACAAAGACCAGGCTGGGTTTATTCCTTCTCGGAATACGGCCATCAACATACTAATGCTGTGCCAACTGGTACATGGCTCGAAGGATGAGGGGGGAGAAGCATGCGTACTATCGATTGACATTGAAAAGGCCTTCGATAGTCTTGAGTGGCCATACCTGTTTAGGGTCTTCAGGGCATTTGGCCTGGGTGAGGGTTTTGTGGCCTGGATGAAGATTTTGTATAACCGCTCGATAGCCAGGGTCCGAACGGGGGTGTAATTTCTGAGGCCTGCAATGTGGGCAGGGGGACGAAACAGGATTGCCCACTGTCTCCCCTCCTGTTCACCCTGTCCATCGAACCACTAGTGGTCCATGCCCGATTGGGGCGGTGTTACAGGGGATTAGACAGAATGGATCGGGTGCACTACATTGCTCTCTATGCAGATTACCTTTTAATGTCCCTCGCCAATGCTGTTGAGGAGTTACAGGGTGCCCGAGAATTGCTAGCTAGACTGGGGTGGATGGCGGGGCTCAAAGTTAACTGGAACAAGACGTGCCTTTTCCCGATACATGGAGGAAGAGCTGACCTGCCAGCTGGACTGGATGTGAGGTGGGAGAGTAGATGATTGCCTTATTTAGGGGTCAGTATTTATCACGAGCCTTCTGACTTGTTTGAGGGCAACGTGGGACATGCATTGAGAGCTACCAGGAGTAATTGTGATTTTTGGGGAACCCTGCCTTTGTCAGTGGCGGGGAGAGTGGAGTTTCCAAAGATGGTGACCCTGCCTCGTCTACTTTACTATTTTGGAGCGCTGCCACTTTGGGTCCCTGGAAAATATTTTGCCCAACTAAATACCATGATCATGGGCTTTTGATGGGGCTCAGGGAGGCGTAGAGCGGTGCTGAACACTATGATACACCCTAGACGGGAGGGAGGGCTCGCGGCTCCTGATTTTGAGGCATATTATCACGCGGCCCAATTTCAATAGTACGCGAGATGGTTGTCGGGGAGGCTGAGGGTGGAGGAGGACCAGAGGGATATGGATCTGGGTCTTCGCCAGCTCGCTCGTATTCTCCTCCAGCTGCCGTTAAGCGAAAGAGAGGTGCCGAGGGATTGGTGGGTGGTGCGCCAATGCTGGAATTGTGCCAATAGGAGAATTAAGGTGGGGCCCTCGTACTCACCCGAGATCCCATTATGGCTCTGTGAGGTGTTACCACATGGAGGGGATTGGCAAAGGCTGCGAGGCTGGGAAGACCTGGGGATCTCCACTATCGGGGATCTCTATGAAGATGGTATGCTCATACACTTTCAAGATCTCATGGAAAGATATGAAATAGCCAGACAAGACATTCTCTTACGTGCGGCATTGGCGGCATCCATCCGTAAACACTGGAAGAAAGGGGTAGAGGAGCTGCAGACATTTCTCACCTGTCAGTACGTGGTCACTTCAGTGGGAATGATCAAGGCGGTCACCTGTCTCTGTAAGAGAATTACGCAGGAGTCCAGAACTCCGTTAGAGGGACTGTACATTAAATGGGAAGCGGATCTGGGGACGCCTATAGAAGAAAGGTCGTGGGAGATGTTGATGGAACGGGCATGGAAATTTTCCCGGAATGCGAGGTTTCAACGAATACAGTTTTACGTGTTTCATCGAGCGTACCTCACTCCTGTCAAAATTAATGAGTATTTGGGGTCCCGTACAGCCTGCCCGCGGTGCAAACTGGAAAATGCCACATTCCTCCACATGCTTTGGGAATGTCCACTGTTACACGGGTTTTGGGAGGAGGTCATAGTTAAATTTAAAGAGGTAACGGATAGGGACATATTCTGACCCCAGGTGTCTGTCTGCTACACTGGATTTCCCACACTGCCTGTAATAAGCTCACCAGTAAACTTGTAGACTTAGGATGAGTCCTAGCTAAAAGAGAGATCACCAGCCATTGGAAAGCGGTCACAATACCTAATATAGCGTGATGGCTGCGGGAACTTATAAAGTGGGTGGACTGTGAGGGGATCTTCCGATTATAAACGGCTCTGAGAACCACTAATGACAAACTGCTGGAAGTGGCTGGGGCCTGGGTGGCGATGGTGGACCTGCTCAAGACCCCGACTGATGACATCGACTAACCCTCTGAAAGGGGGAACTTCTCCTCCTGCACTGGAACAGCATCTCTGCAGCGTGGGAGGGTCAGATGATGGGTGAGGCGATGGTTAGGAGAGCATCCCCCTGGTTGGATCCTTGACCACTGACACAATGCTTTGAACTGGATGGCAGGAATGCATGCTGAATGACATAGAGGGTGAGGGAGGGGGAGCGACATGTCTGATGGGAGGGAGGGGGAGGACCTATGGGAGAGGAGGGAAGCGGGGAGTTGTTGTTTCTTTTTGTTAGATGCTTTATAAGGTGAGGAGGTATTAGACTATGGGCAAGCCCAGAGCAACATAGATTTGAAGTCCAGGATAGAATTGAGGGGAGTAATGTCATGGACGATCAAGCAGAATGCACAACTCTCATGAAGAAGTGGGCATTGAGGTTTGGATCGGGGCTGGACGGGCTGCGATTCTGATGCAGTATTCTTGCTGTATATTAAGCAGCAAATGCCTGAATATAATATGTAACTGAGGTGTAATAAAACAGATGATTGAAAATGTGAATAACATTTGTTTACAAAAAAAAATCAGGAGAGACCTCAGTGCTGCATCTTTGAGCCCAGTACTGATCCTGAAAAGTTATTCTAACCATACTTACCAGTAACTTAAATTTCCTTCCATTGCCTAACATTGACTGGTTTCACTTGGAAATTCTGTGGAGTTTTGGAACTTTAAAATATTCACCTAAATTCATCTAAACAACAGATTCCGATTTGCTCAGCTGTTCTCAGGAGAGAACCCAGTGCTGCATCTGTTAGCCCAGCACTGACCCTGAAAAGTAATTCTAACCGTACTTACCAGATACTTGTATTTCCTTCCATAGGAATCCATTGTCTGGTTTTTACCAGAAAAGTTTTTAAGTGTCTATTTTCACAAACTAAAAATATTCCTTAAAAATCGCCTGTATGACTTAAACCCATTTGTTCAACTGTTTACAGGAGATGCACTAGTGCTGGATCCAGGCTCCAACACTGAGTAAGAAAAAGTAACGATAACACTACTTACCTGCTAAGTGAATTTCCTCCCATAGGATAACATTGATGATTCAATGTGAACAAATGTCTGTGTCAACTTTTAAAATACAATATTATTCCTTAAAAATCACTACTGTAACCAAAACGCTTTTACTCAACTGTTTACAGCGGATGTCCAAGGACTGAATCTAGGATCCAGTCCTGTGGTTAGAAAAGTAGTCCATAAAGTAATTAATTACATTTAACTAGAAATTCACATTGAGCTCAATGTTGCATTGTGTTTGAAATTGAGTTGCCCATTGCAACAACTGTAACTACTGTACTTAAAAGTCTATTGCCTATAAGTATTTAAACTAAAGTAATTCAATCTGAGAAAGTATACTTTGTAATGTAATGTATAATGTAATTATAATGTAATTAAAAAAATAAAATGATTAAAAATAAATAGTTTAAAAAATGTAGTAAATCAGTATCAAGAAAATAAATATATTAATTAATACATTTAAAAATTGTCATTTACAAAACCTTTTAAATTCACTAAAAAAATAGCTTTCAGATATGTTGTAGTTCGGAATTAGCATTTAAAAACCTTTGAAATTCACTGAAAAAAACATAGGTTTCAGACAAGTTATAGTTAGGAATTAGCATTTAAAAAACCTTAGAAATTCACTGAAAAAATCATAGGTTTTAGGGGTGTTATAGTTAGCTGGACATTTCACTTGTACAAAACTATTGAAATTCCTCTGTTAGTTAGTTGTACTAACTATAACTCGCACGCCCGTAATTCACTGCTGATGATGTCACATATTATATCATTCATGACATGGTCAGTGACATCACTGATGACATCACTGATGACATCTCAAATGACATCAGTGATGACATCACTGATGACATCATCCATGTGACAATCTGATACACCTCATCATACACTAGCATAACCTTTCAACACTCATTATAAAATATGGAGTACCATATTTTAATGCATTGACACACCAATACAAGTTTCTAAAAACCCACTCAGTGATTCCTACATCTACACACACATCTAAAAACTTACCTATAGATTTACTAATGCATGCTAACAAAGATCAATAGAATACTATTAATTATACTTATACACCTACATCGACATTACACACCAGCACACATCCTCTTCTCTTATGCAGTCATCCTACTCACTTATGCAAACAATTGATCATACTTATATTTACTAAGCTACACACTTAAACAAACACCACTTTATTTATTCATATAGATAGTAACTCATACTTGGGGGCCGATTAGGATCGCGGACGGACTTGAGTCCGTCCGCGACCCCTGAGGAGGAGGGAACGTCCGCAAGGGCTGCGGCGTTCCCTTCGAGCAGATTAGGATGTGACTGCCAGGGTGTGGTCACATCCTCTGTCTTTAACATTGCGGCGGGTGCAGCTTCAAGCTGCACCCGCCGCAAGGTTAAAAATGCATGCATTGCATTTGCATGCACAAAGCGGCAGGCACCGCGCGGTGCCTGCTGCTTTGTGCACGCAAATGCAGGGGGTACCATAGGTACCCCCAATGTGCACCCCCCCTTCACCCAGGGGGCCCGCAACGGGCCCCCGAAGTGGAAGTCCGTATGCTTTTCCACGGCGGAAAAGCAGCCGCAGAAAAGCATATGTTTTACCTCATCCTAATATGGCTGGCGGTGTCTGATAGACACCGCCAGCCATATTAGAGCTTTTCCGCCGCTGTCGAAGGCGACCGCGGCGGAAAAGCTGCGGATGGAATTCCAGACCCACCAGCCATCCTAATATGGCGGTGGGTCTTTGGAGGCTCCGCAGCGGTTTTTCCTCATCCTCCGGGCCGGCGGTGGCTTCCGCCGGCCCGGCGGATGCAGAAAAACCGCAATCATAATCGGCCCCTTAGTGTGTTATAAAATCACTATTACAAGTATTCAGTTTTAGATGCAATCACTCATACAAGCACTGAGTCTTAAGTATACTTATTTATAAACAACAATACACTGCCCTTTATATTTCTACTTTGTTGGACATGAATCATTGAGAAATATATTTACTCATCACCACGCCCCTAAAGAGATTAACTCACCCAAACAAAAGTTTCCACTTGCAGTCTTAACCTCATATACCTACTAAATCAACTATTTACACATCTTTAGACAGTCACACACCTCCCACCCAACCACACACACATTCACTATCCCATACAGATACTCACTTAACTAATTAATACTAATATAGACTTTCACATAGCTAGTAACCAACTTATGTAGTAGTTTACACAACAAGAGATACAGTGAAACAGATATTCACACAGTTTAATCACTGTCCTTTATATTTAGTGAGACACTTTAAAAAGTCAATTAGACAGTCAATCATAGTGCTAAATCCTCCATCCAGACACTTATACATACACTCAGTCTTTAATGCAGACTGCTATATATATATAATACTTACTTAAATATCGTACCAAACCACATTTAGTGGATGTCATCAGTGATGTTATCAGAGATGTCATTTGAGATGTCATCAGTGATGTCACTGACCATGTCATGAATGATGTAATGTGACATCAGCAGTGGATTGCGGGCGCGCGAGTTATAGTTAGTACAACTAACTATAATGGAGGAATTTCAATGGTTTTGTACGAGTGAAATGTCCAGCTAACTATAACACCCCTAAAACCTATGTTTTTTCAGTGAATATACATATATATATATATATATATATCATTCCCAAGAGCCCCTGAGCTTAGAGAGGCACTCCGACAAGGAACTGTTCATCACGAACCTTTATTCACCGGAAGCAGCAATTGTAGCCTGATTAATTAATGTCCCCTGACGCGTTTCGATGCCTCCGGCATCTTAATCATAGGGCGGGTAGTTTGGAAAGTCAGGTGCAGACTGCCACTCATTCCACTCAGCATGCATACTCCAGTGAAATACATGCAGGGAGTGGTAGTCTCAATTCTTCCCCTTCAGTGGGGTCCTTTGTTTCCGACGATGATTTGATTCCCAATTAAAATTCAATGTTTGCGCAGCCCTCCGGTGGGCCTCAAGTTTACAATTCTGCTTCCCAATTTCTTTCGTTCCTCGTGCTGGAACCAGGCTGCATAGCTGTGTGCAGCCCCACAGACCTTCAACTTAATGTCATCGGCGGTGCAATCTCCCACGGCCGGAGCCGCCGTGTGATTCATCATTCCCAAGAGCCCCTGAGCTTAGAGACGCACTCCGACAAGGAACTGTTCATCACGAACCTTTATTCACCGGAAGCAGCAATTGTAGCCTGATTAATTAATGTCCCCTGACGCGTTTCGATGCCTCCGGCATCTTAATCATAGGGCGGGTAGTTTGGAAAGTCAGGTGCAGACAGAATTGTAAACTTGAGGCCCACCGGAGGGCTGCGCAAACATTGTGTGTAATGGAATTATGTGGTATGTTGTGCACTGAAAATATGTGGTTAGAAAGTATGTGGTATTTAGTGTTTAGGAATTATGTAGAGTGGGATTATGTGTTATGGAGAGTAATTATGTGGTATGGTAATTTGTGTTTGGAGTGGTAACCTCAGGTTTAGTTTTCCTCGTTTCCATAAAAGCTCAACTATGAACTCAGTGTGAAAAAAAAGGAATCACTGAGGAGCACTTGTGCACCTAGTCAGAGGTATGAGCAGGGCCACTGGAATTATGCTACTGTTTGGCTGCACCGATTTTCAGGCAATTATAGATTTTCGGCATTAGCCACATAATTCATCATCTGCTCCCTAATCTGCAGATTTGAACAAAAAAAGCCTTGTTTCTAGCTTGAACGGCTCAAACGGTACCAAAAATGCAGTGACAAGTGTTACAGTTTGGTGGAAGGCTCTTTGCAAACTTAGAATGGTCACCTGATACTCATTGCTAAATATGGCTGTTAACTTGGTACTAATGGCGTGCAAGCCACTCTTGCTTTCTTCTGCACTTCTCTTGTCTCTTTCTGCAAATCTCTTCTATTTTCTGTACCTCCCATCCCTCTTTTCTGCACCTCTCTTCTCTCTTTATGCACGTCTGTTGCCTCGTTCTGCACCTCATTTGCTTCTTCCCTCTTATTGCACCCTTTCTGCAACTCTCTTGCCTTTTCAGTACCCCTCTTATGTCTTTCTGCACCCTTTTTGCTTCTTTCTGCATCCCTGTTCCCTCTGTACTTTTCCTGCATTTTTCGGCACCTCTCTTGCCTCTTCCTGTGCCTCACTTGCCTCTTTCCATGCCTCACTTGCCTCTTTCTGTACTTCTCTTGCTTCTTTCTACACCTCTGTTGCTTCTTTCTGCACCCTTCTTGCCTCTTTTTTATACCTCTCTTGCCTCTTTGTGTACCTCACCTACCTCTTTCTGCACCTCTCCTGCCTCTTTCTACACCCCTCTTACCACTTTTTGCACCTCTGTTGGGTCATTCTGTACTGCTTCTTTCTGTACCCCTCTTGCTTCTTTCTGTACCCCTCTTTTCTCTTTCTGTACCCATCTTTCCTCTTTCTGCATCCACCTTGCCTCTTTGTGTACCCTGTTCCGACTTTCTGTATTTTTCATGCCTGTTTCTGCACCTCTCTTGCCTCTTTCTATACCTCTGTTGTTGTTTCTGCACTTCTCTTGCTATTTTCACACTGCTCCCACCCCTTTCAGCACCTCTGTTTCTTCTTTCTACACCCCTCTCTCTTCTTTCTGCACCTCTCCTACCTTTTTCTGCACCCCTCTTGCCTCTTTTTGCACCTCTGTTGGTTCTTTCTGTGCTGCTCCAGCTTCTTTCTGCACCTCACTTGCCTCGTTCTGTGCTTCTCTTGCTTCTTTATACAGCTCTGTTGCTTCTTTCAGCAATTCTCTTGCCTCTTCCTGCACCTCTCTTGCCTCTTTCTGTACCCCTCTTGCCTCTTTCTGTACGTCTCTTGCCTCTTTCTGCACCTTTCTTGCCTCTTTCTGTACCCCTCTTGCCTCTTTCTGTACCCCTGTTCCCTCTTTCTGCCCCTTTCCTGCCTGTTTCTGCACTTCTCATGCCTCTTGCTGTACATCTGGTGCCTCTTTCTGCACTTCTCATGCCTCTTTATGCACCCCTTTTGCCTCTTCCTGTACCTCACTAGCCTCTTTCTGTACCTCACTTGCCTCTTTCTGTACCTCACTTGCCTCTTTCTACACCTCTCTTGCTTCTTTCCACACCTCTCTTGCTTCTTTTAGCAATTCTCTTGCCTGTTTCTGCACTTCTTCCTTCTTTCCGTATCCTTCCTGCCTCTTTCTGTACCTCTCTTGCCTCTTTGTGCACCTCTCCTACCACTTTCTGCACCCCTTTTGCCTCTTTCTGCACCTCTGTTGGTTCATTCTTGTGCTGCTCTTGCTTCTTTCCTCACCCCTCTTGCCTCTGTCTGCACCCTTCTTTTCTCTTTCTGCACCCCTCTTGCCTCTTTTTACCCCCCTGTTCCCTCTTCCTGCACTTCTCTTGCCTCTTTATGTACCCTTGTTGCCTCTTTCTGTACTTCACTTGCCTCTTTCTGTACCTCACTTGCCTCTTTCTACACCTCTCTTGCTTCTTTCCACATCTCTGTTGCTTCTTTTAACAATTCTCTTGCCTGTTTTTGCACTTCTCTTCCTTGTTTCTGCACCCTTCCTGCCTCTTTCTGTACGTCTCTTGCCTCTTTGTGCACCTCTCCTACCTCTTTCTGCACCTCTTTTGCATCTTTCTGCACCTCTGTTGGTTCATTCTCGCACTGCTCTTGCTTCTTTCTTCACGTCTCTTGCCTCTTTCTGCACCCCTCTTCTCTCTTTCTGCACCCCTCTAGCCTCTTTTTACATCCCGTTTACTCTTCCTGTACCTTTCCTGCCTTTTGCTGCACCTCTCTTGCCTCTTTCTGTACCTCTGTTGCTTTTTCTGCACTTCTATTGCTCTTTCTGCACCGTTCGTCCCTCTTTTAGCACCTCTGTTGCTTCTTTCTGTACTTCTCTTCCTTCTCTCTGCACCCCTCCTCCCTCTTTCTGTACATCTCTTGCCTCTTTGTTCATCCCTCCTACCTTTTTCTGCACCCCTCTTGCGTCTTTGTATACCTCTGTTGGTTCTTTCAGTGCTGCTCTGGCTTCTTTCTGAACCTCACTTGCCTACTTCTGCACTTCTCTTGCTTCTTTCTACAGCTCTATTTATTCTTTCAGCAATTCTCTTGCCTCTTTCTGCACTTCTCTTTCTTCTTTCTGTACCCCTTCTGCCTCTTTCTGTACCTCTCTTGCCTTTTTCTGCACCTCTCTTGCCTCTTTCTGAACTTCACTTGCTCTTTCTGCACCCTTCGCACCTCTTTCAGCACCACTGTTGGTTCTTTATGCACCGCTCTTGTTTTTTCTGTACCTCTGAGTTAGATGAGGTTTAATCCCCCTGCCCTATTATGTACTAGGGCCTCACAGGGGAGGTCATGCCATTCACAGGGATACCCCCACTGTATTCTAAGTGTCTTTCAGCATTGCACTGGCCCTGGGCTTTGGTTAGTCAGTCAGTTACCACCAGTACCGGTCAGTAAAAAGTTGGGGACACAGGATGACTGCATCTCTGTTGGTTCTTTCTGCATATCTCTTGCTTCTTTCTGTGCGTTTCTTCCTCTTTCTGCCCATGTCCTTCCGTTGTTGGCATAGTTATAAATTAGCATTTAAAAAACCTATGAAATTCACTGAAAAAAACATAGGTTTCAGGGACGTTATAGTTAGAAATTAGCATTTAAAAAACCATAGCAAATTTACTGAAAAAACCACTGGTTTCAGGGATGTTATAGTTAGGACATTTAATTCTTACAAAACCAGAGAAATTCAGCTGTTCTAATTGGTTGAGCTAAGTATAACTTGTGCACCCTTAATGCATTGCTGATGACATCACATATTAAATCACTGATGACATTGTCAGTGACATCACTGATGACATCTCAAATGACATCACTGATGACATCATCCATGTGATCCTCTGATGCACCTCCTCACAGCCTGATATATCCTTTGATACACCCACTCTAAAACACAGACTGCCATTCTCGAAAACATAGACACACCAATACCAGTTACTACATATCCACTCACTGATTCCTAGGTCTACACACACATCCACTTCTCACCCATACATGCAGTCACTCATCAATGCAGCCTCTACCATATGCACTCATACACCTATACAGACACTCACACACTGCCACTCACCCATAGTTACTTACAAAGCTAGTTAGTCATGCAAAGAACCAATCAATCAATCAATCAATCAATCAATTTGACTTTATTTGATCTTAAACATTAGGATTATAGAAGTGCAAAATGCATTATTCACATATTAAAATTAGGATTCAGTAAAAACACAAAATGGAAAACAAATAGGAACCATATAAAAACATTACCCTAAACATTGATTAAAATGTTGAAAATTCATTCAGTAACTCATAAAGTGCTTAGTGCAATGCTGGAACAGAGTCATTTGCGAATAATGATCAGCAAACAGCATGCCGTATAAAGTTCTAAACTGTGCCACGTACTATTAAAATACAATCTATCATCTCATTAAGCTTCTTTTTGATAAAACCATACATATATTTGACACAACACAAAAGTTTACATATGGGGTTGGGAGCATTTGGAGAAAAAACAAGGCTAGGCGACATTGTGCAAATCTATATTTCAAGAACAGGGGGCGAATATACATTTTCCGTGGACAAGAATAACATTTACAGAAAAATATAAAATTTAAAATAGATTGGGTAGATGTGCCATCACAGGGACAAACTGAGAGTTCATTAATTGAGTATGTCCCTGATGGGAAGGCCAACATGAACGGAATAAAATTTAGTCTAAATCTATGTCGAGCATTTGTCACGGGTGTCAGATATGAGTTTGCTTCCCCAGGGACAGGTGAAAGGGACAAGTATAATGCCACCATGGTTTTGTTACATTTTGAAGCATATCTTTCTTTCTCCCTATAATCTTTAGCACTTGATTTAGTTTCCATCTTTCACGTACCCATACATGTAAGGGGATCTGTGTATAGGGTCACTAAGCCTAGCTTTAACAGTGTAACCTTTACATAGCGCAACTGTGGAACCTGAAGCACCTTAACAAGGGATAAGCAATCTTTGGATTTTGAGTGAGTACCACTGTGCCTCTGGTCCAGATTGAGTTCCAAAGTAAGACCGGATCTATGAAGATCAAATCAGATATAAATGGGCCATTCAACTATTGGTGCATAATGTAGTCTGAGCAAACTTTCAGTAAAGAGAATAGCTTTTTAAAGAAACTATCTTCTTTCTGTTGTAATTGCTCAGTTTTGGCTATGCCACAAATCCCTGCTCCATATGTGGCTGAAGCGATAGCTTTGGCTCCATAATTTTTTTTTAATTGGTTCCAGTGGCTTTGAGCCCAGTTTCTATATGAATGAGTGAATAGCCATAGAATTAATTTCTAGTGCATTACATATGTTCTCAACCATATTTTTCCAAGTCCCTTCACTATTAAAAAGTATGACAAGTATAAAAAAGATTGTTATTTCAATTTTCCATGTAGTAATAAAAAATGTTGGTAGTTTTTTGGGCTCCTTCCCTGCTATTAAAGACAAATGTTTTTGATTCATTTACCTGCAGATTTAATGCCACCATATATGACACATATTTATTTATTCATTTTTGCAGAGCTATAACTATCCTTGCAACCAATACGGCGGTGTCAGCATATAACAGTATGGGTAGCTGTTTCTTATTTACCTTCGGTACATCAGACACCTCAAATCTCACTGCTGATACCACACTGTTAGTATACATTGAAAATAAAAGAGGGGCTAGAACGCAACCTTGCCTAACCCCCCGAAGAATTGGGAAAGATCTTGTACATTCTCCCTGACTGCCATACCAAACACTTGCCATAGACTGGGAGTATAATTGTATGATGACAAGTATAATATTTTCATCCACTCCCATATCTTTTAAAATAATCCATAATTTATTATGTAAAACAGAATCATATGCAGCGGAAAGATCCATGAATGCCATAAAAACGTTTCCTTCTTTAGCATTTTTGGCAGTGATCTAGTGTCCCCATTCCTTTTTTAAAACCATATTGGACTGGAATTAAAATATCAGCAGCCCTTTCCTCAAGTCTATTTAATAGCAAGCAGGCCATTAATTTACAGGTTCCATCTATAAGTGAGATTGGCCTACTATAGTTCTTGGGCAACTCTTTGTCCCCTTTTTTTAATATTGGCACAATTACTGTTGTTTGCATGAAGCCGGGGGAGCCTCCATTAGCAATTACATTAAAAACGTTAGTCAGGAATGGAATCCAGAGTTCTGAGTATTCAAAGAAAAAATCAATTGGGGCACTGTCGGGGCCTGCAGGCTTCGCACCTCTGCATTGGGTAAGGCCATTTTCCACCTCTGTCATTAAGAAGGCAATGGGGATTCCACGTCATGTTTGGGTGGTCATCATTCAGGTTTACCCTATCTGCGGTTAACCTGAATGTAGCTGTATAGTGATCCACCCATGCATCTTCCCCCACATTTATGCTTAAAGAGGGGTCTGTGTCTTGACTCAGAAATGGTGAGTTTACTATCTCCCAGAACTCTTTGGAGCGTTTTGATAGTGAGGCAAGCTGTAATTTGTCCCAGGCCTCCTCTTTTAAGGACATAAGTCTCTCCCGCCTACATTTTTTGTATTGGGTTCAAAGAAGGCTAACCAGGGCAGTATTCCTTGGCCTTTCCTTTAGCAATTTGTGTAAGCTAGTGAGGGTTTTTGTGCAAGCCGTGTCAAACCAGCTGGGGTCTTTGCTAAGCATAGTTTTTTTGGGGATTTTAGATTGCTTTCCACCACACTCAGCAGTGAGACAAAAGCCGGTCTATGCTTTGCGGGTCACTATGCAAGTCAAGGCATGTTGAAATTTCTTTCTGGATGCTCCCAATTACAGTAGGGAGTAATAGATCTTTATTTATTTTTGCCAACTTTAACACTATGCCATTCCTTCTTGCTATTCTTGGTGTCGGGACTTTTGTAACTGTGCTATTAAAACAACCCTTCCATTGGATTTGAAAGGTTAGTGATCACTAAAAATTGAAACAAAGGTTCCTATCTGATTTAAAAATCTCTCTTAAAAGGGGTCGCCACCACTAAGTAATATAGCGTTGTTCCATGTATTGTGTCCCCAAAAGTTTTTACCAAAGTGCCCGTTTGCTCGTCTACAGGATTGAGAATTACCAGGTTTCTGTTAACCAAGAGTCTGTTCAGTTCGTCCCCATACTAAGTGTGTAAAAAATGATGAGGTACAACCCTGTAACCGGGGCGGGACTGTCGAGGACAGCAATGAAGGGCAGCAGTCGGGTTCTGGTTACAACGGGCTTTATTGTGCTCAACAAATGGTCTGAATAAGTCTTTCGTATAAGGGTGGTGCGTCGGGGAGATCGACTTCTGGTCCTTCTATGTCGGCTACTCTCTCTGTACTGGGTCCTCCGATAGCCGGTCTGGCTTCTTCGGGGCTTGGTTTCTTCCGGATCCGTCTTGACACCTCCTCGCCTCCGGACCGATAGAAACAAAAGAAAAGGGCAGCTGGTGAGGCAGGTGTCCTACTCGGATCGTTCACATCGGGAAAAGGGAGTGAGGAAGCAAACGCGCACGTGCTCTGAACCTATGTACAAGAGGTGAGGACGAAAAGGGGGGAGGGTGTGCTCAGGATAGGGGCAACCGGGAAACCAGGGATTCCGCTATTTTACAACGGGACCTCCCTTCCGTCCCACCCAGCCTTTGATACGGTCACGCACCTGAGTAAGCCACACACCTCCCGGCGGCGCGTTGAATCGGTGGCCTCCAGGCGTCTTCTCCACGGCTAGGACTTCTCCTCCAGTCTGCGACTCCTTCCTCCAACTCGCTTCCGTCTCTCTCCGCACTCTCTCCTCGTCTTCTCTCCAGGTGAACAAACACGACTCGTCTCCCTCTGCTTCCGCATTTGACGGCGTCCCTTCCTCCTGAAGCTCCGCCCATTCATCCACATTCTGATAATTAAAGGGCAAGTCTTTTTCTCCGTCTCGGCCAGAGGCAGTCTTGGTTCCAACCCCTCTGTAGTCCATCTGCTGAGGGACACAAGAGGGAGGAGTTTTAATATGTCTCAAAGTCAATGGGGAGTGATCGGGTCCAGTTTCTACAACGGGGATCGCTGCCGGTGACACCCCGTTACAAACCCCTTCTTCATCTACCAATCCACATAGCGATGTTTTGGTTTTTGGGCAACTATGAGCATTTGTAAGGGTTTATGATAGGTGATTATTACTTTTTTGATCGCATTTTCAAGTGAGTGGATTACCTCTGTCATGTTGCTTTCAAAATAGTTGTTATAATATTTGATTAAGAGCATATCCTTTACACCATAACCTATTAGATGGTAATAAGAGGAATGAACATCTAACTCAATTACCATTGCACACAAGGTTTTTCTTATCAATGTTAATAAGCCTCCTCTAGCTCTTCCTGACTGGGAGGGAGTTGCATGGGTGTGAATTGCACAAAACCCATCAAAATACACTGCACCCTCTTCCCATGTTTCTTGAAGGCACACTAGGTCATAACAATTGATAATCATAGACCAGTCTTTATTTTCACTCTTGGACCTGAGCCCAGCTACATTCCAGACTAATATTTTTATGGTGTTGATTACCCGGTCCTGAGGCTGATTGCCTGTTATAGAGGCTACCTCCCGTTGTTTCTGAGGATACTAGGTCGCACCACTATCCTTATGTCAATTGCATCCTTATAGGCCCTCCAGAGGCGCAAATTTATTTGCCAGTGATATACCTGTATCAAAATTTTTTTCAATAGGGAAGGCTACTGGAGCATGCAGATGCAGAGGAGGGACAGGGGGGCCAGAAATACTATTGATACTCCTGGCCAGAGGATTAGTGCCCACTGTCTTTAGAAAACCCCAATGGTAAGGCATAAATGTGTGTAAATGCCACAGCAGAATTTGGGGTCAAATCCAAAAGATGCAGTTAATTTTGGATTGTTACCCACCCAGGGAGCTCTTCTTGCCATGATAATGTGACTGCCAACATTAGGGCATTCATGGTTGGGAACGAATTTAGTCAGCCAATGAGATGCTTTGTTCATCAGTTGTTGAGTCGTTTCTGTCTGACCATAGTGCAAAGGTGGGGTATTTATTAAGATCATCACAAAGGGGCATGCAGCCGGGTGGATATGCAGGTTAACTTATGGTGAGATTGATATACTTCCTGACGCTCCCCTTGGGCAGCTTGTGTCTGTCTCACAGAGTCTGCATTACTGTGTAAATGTATTGGTTGCTGATTCTGGAGGGGTACATCAAAATGAGTGGTGGATTGACTAGATTTAACTAGGGTGTGGGTGTCAATACACGGTTGATGATTTTCACTGGCTGGGTGGGTGTTTAAATTACTCATTGCCAGTGAGTCAGCCATACAAGGTATATTATCGATACTTTGCACCATTCCGAGATT
Organism: Lissotriton helveticus; assembly: GCF_964261635.1. Lineage (NCBI taxonomy): Eukaryota > Metazoa > Chordata > Amphibia > Caudata > Salamandridae > Lissotriton > Lissotriton helveticus. The sequence continues at coordinate 712,186,061 of NC_136065.1, read as the reverse complement.
TGCAGGTCTCTCTTTAATAACTTGGGTATATGAAATATCCGTCTGACACTCAGGTCTGACCGCAGACTGCAAGTTAGCCAGTGAAGATTTTTTTGTATTTACACTGACATGCATAGTTTACCCTTTGTACAGATTCAGCTGGCCGGCTAATGCATACACAAGCACAGGCAAAGGCACTTCCCCCTCTCCCCCAACTATCACAGATTTTTTGTTATCTCAGCCTCAATGCGTTCAAGTCTCTTTAATACAGGCTGTAGCAAGCGGGCCAAGATACTTTCCAGTTCTTGTGTAGGCTGTGTAGACTTCCCTGGGCCACATGTAATCTTCAGGGGAGACCCCTTGTCCCACCCGGGGCAGCAATTGTTTTATACAGTCTTTGCGGCCAACCCCCTCTCTTCTTTTTCACCGGTGGCTCAATAGGGGAGTCAGGAGCTTCTTGACCGACCATACCATTGGGCAGGGAATCGGGAATCAATATTGGGACTTCATTTTGTGTAAGTGAATCGCTATCGACATGTCTATCATCATTTGCGATAGGGATATGAAGGGGTAATGAGTTCACCTCACCTCCTGACAGTCTTCCCTCCGCTCTCTCGAATTCTTTTGTCAGTGCGTCCGCCGCTTTCAAGAGGAAAGAGTTCAATGTATTTACGGCCTCAGCACCTTGATCACATGGAGTGGGCTTTCTTTTCCCCATGTTTCTGTAAAAATCCAAGCGTCGTATCCACAGGAGTGCCAGGAACCGCCGACACTTCCACCCCTTTCCCCCTGCACCTCTTGCATCTATCAAGCACTAAAACGCAATGGTGGTATGGAGGGAAAGGAGTGAACAAAACAAGGAAAGGCGGGGAAGAAAACAGGACTCTTCGGGCTGGTATCCCTCATGGTGAAGGCTGACACGAAAAGGAATAGGTTAGGTAAATGCAATTCAACAATAGACAGATAGTAAACATGAACCTCTATGCTATATCTTACCTAAAAAACAGTGAGAGATTTGTCTGGACTTAGTTGAATTGACAAATGTTCCAAAACTGAACCAGCAATTAGGTGCAGACGTGATGTCTATCTACAAAAATAAAGTACGATTACCTCTTGGTTGCTGTAGGAAGTATATAATGACAGTAAACAATATTCTCTTACCAAGCTGTACCAACATTAGGGACTCTGACTGTCCAGATGTATGGCAATGCGAATGATCTATGTCTCATCTGAAAATACAATAATTCTCATATAAGAACTAGCTATCTAGCTATAGGGTAATAGTAATAAATATGGCGCTAATAGCGCTTTACCCGTTCTTCTTGCCCACGCTCTGTGATGGTTGCCAGTCTCCAATGAGTCACCCGTGAGTCCAAAAGAAAATAAATAACAAAAAATAAAAGGATAACAGTCCTGGTGGACCACAACTCCCACAATGTCTCAGTGCGGTCCCAGGCCAGTGCTCCACAAGTCCGGCCGACTGGCGGAACAATGAATGTCCGGCCGACGGGCGGAACCGCAAATACACAGGCCTAGGACCCCCTCGGATCTGGAAAGAAGATAGCCGACTCAGGAGGGAGAATGCCTTCAAAACTTGGTTCCGTCCTAAATGCAGGAGAGAGAAGGACGAACCCCTTAGGGACTCAAGACAGTGAAGGAATTCAAGGGCAGTGAATGGGGTGAGCAAACGAGTGTCTGTACAGGCAGCCGAGGACCGCAAAGGCGGCGGCCGGCTATAAAACAGGATCAGGAACGAGCTTCAGAGAGCTGAAGTTGCCGTAACGGGGACGGCTCCGAAACACCGGAAACGGCTTCCACGGAAGTGACGTGCTCGCACGGAAACACAGAAACACTAGAACGCGAAGCCAAGTACTGCGGCGAGATCAGGCTTTTGACTCTAGCCCGTTCCCCTTGCGCATGCGTGTTTATGCGGACAGCGCGACATGATCGGAGGACTGGCAGGCGTGACAGTTTCAGTGCTAAGACGTTAGAGGAGGGGCCCAGCCCAGCCTCCGCCGGGCTCCGCCGGGTGTTTTCAAGCGACTCCAGGCACTTGGAATGGCGGGTATTGTAGTCTCACCAGCAGCTTCTCTGCCCAGCTGGTCTCCGCTCCCACAGGCATGGGCTTCACATGGGCCACACTCCCATTTGCTCAACTATACAGTTATACACACACAACCTCACTTATTCACACAGATACTAACACATACTTACTCTTTTATACAATGACTGAGACAAGCACACACTCATCCACACAGCCACTCTTACAATCACTCACTCTCACATTTAGTGATTTATATAATCCAACACTCGCATATACTGCCTTTCACAAATGTTGTTACTCACACATGTACCATTGAGACATCCATTCTTTCACCAACACAGCCATACACATACTCACCCACCCATACAGCCCCTCACAGATACACTCTTGAAACCACACACCCAGTGAATCACCCACTCACACATCCATACAGTGAGTCACACACACCCCATCCACCCACGCAGACACTCAGACACCCATACAGATACTTAGACAAGCAATTAATAATCCATATAGACACTCATGTAGCTACTCACCAACTCATGCAACTGCTTGCAAACCAACAGGCAGACTGATACAGATATTCACAAAGTATAGTCACTAACCCATGCAATCAGTAAGACCCGTTTAATCACTCACTTATACAGTCAGTCACACACCTACTAAATCATCCATTCAGACAGTCATACACCCACTCAGTCTTCAACACACCTTGGTGTGTGTGTATATATATATATATATATATATATATATATATATATATACATATATATATATTTATATATATAATATATATATATATATAAACATATTTAAAGTTTACAGAAACACACATTCACTGGATAAAGTCATCCGTGATGTAATCTGAGATGTCATTAGTGTTGTCATTAGTGATGTCACTGACCATGTCATGAGTGATGCAATATGTGATGTCATCAGCAGTGCATTGAGGAATCGCGAGTTCTAGTTAGCTCAGCTAACTAGAATGGCTGACTTTCACAGGTTTTGTACAATTGAAATGTCAGCCTAACTATAACGTTCCTGTAACCTGTTGTCATTCGGTCATGGGGACCCCATCCCCAGGACTGTGTCTAATTTAAATGGGAGGGGAGCCACATGGCAGCTCTCTGCTGCACGCCCAGGATACCCACCATACACATGTTGGAGGCCACTGGGGAAACCCCAGGGCCTCCATGGCCCAGCTGGCTCCCCACATACTTCAGGAGCCTACTTTGCTAACACCCATAGGGAGCAGCTATTTATGCGGTGCCCTCCGGTTGTGAGCAATCTATTGATCTGTTTACCTGCCTGCATTAAGTCTGCTCCCAGCCGGCGGGAGCATATTTAAAAGCTCTCACTCTCACTGGGAGCACACACTGTGTTTGCTCCCGTTTGATGGGAGTTTAAAAAATGCTCCAGCCAGGCATGACGAACACAGTTGCTCCCCGGGACACATCAAGTGAGTCTGTCCTAAGGGTTAGGATCCCCGGGGTCAATATCCCCGGGGTCAATAAGGGCTAATGGGGAGTGTACAGCTCCTGCCCTTGTTCAAAAAGTGACGGTCCTGGGGGATATGGCACCCCTGGCAGAATAAGACTGGGAGATGAGGGCAACACACCACCTCTCTATATTTAGTAAATCAGGCTCTGGAGATGTAGCTCCCATGGCTTAATATGGCTTAGGAAGAGAGCCTCACAGCTCCCTTCCCATAATAATAAATTGTGTGCCAGGAGTTGGGGTCCAGGGCCAAATATGGCTCGGAGAGGGGGACCACACCCCCTCCCCACATTAATAAAGCCCCATCCCCCAGGCCAAAATGCACTTGGGGGACAAATGCTTTCCTCCTCCTAATTAAACAATGCAGCCCTAAGCCGCCATTTTGTTTTTGTTTTTTTGCTGCGATCCCGCAGGAGTCCAGCGGGATTGCTGCAAACATTGCTATTTTCTTTTTTTCTTTTGGTAGGTGGTTCACCCTCATGGGGTTCAGAGGTGCAAGATATCCCTACCCTGCCCCTTAATTAATTTTTTTTCTAGTTTTGAACCAGGGACTAAGTCCCTGAGTCCTGTAATGGCTGCCATCAACATTTTTTTCATGTTGCTGGCTGCCAATCAGAGTGTCAGACTCTTCGGGTGGGGTGACTCAAGGGTTAAAAAAGCTCATTGGGCCAATCAGAATCCTCTATTTTTTTTAAAAACATTGGGTTAAATTCAACAGTCCAGATATACAACTATTTTTTAAGTTTCATTTCTCAAAAACTACTGAATGAATTCACACCAAATCACAAAAAGTACAATCTGGGACCGCAATCTAGAATTCTGTCAAAATTGGGGTAATTCCATTCAGCAGTATTTGCGGTAGCTCTTCTTAAAGATGTCTATTTCTGCATTTTGGGACCCCCTCTTTTTCCTTGATCCCCTCTTGATGGATCACCCCAAAACTTCCCATGCACAAACTAGGCAAAAAAGAGCACTTTTTATATATAAATAAATTTAAATTATATATATATATATATATATATATATATATATATATCACTGAAAAAACCATAGGTTATAGACCATATATAGTTAGGAATTAGCATTTACAAAACCTTAAAAATTCACTGAAAAAACCATAGGTTATAGACCATATATAGTTAGGGATTAGCATTTAAAAAACCTTATTTTACTCACACAAAACCATTGAAATTCCATATATAGTTAGTTGTACTAACTATATATCACGCACCCGCAATCCACTGCTGATGATGTCACATATTACATCATTCATGACATGGTCAGTGACATCACTGATGACATCACTGATGACATCTCAAATGACATCACTGATGACATCACTGATGACATCATCCAGTGACTGTGTGTTTCTGTAAAGTTTAAATATGTTTTACATATTGAAGAATGAGTAGATGTAGAAGTGTCTGGATGAAGGATTTAGTAGGTGCGTGACTGACTGTATGAGTGAGTGATTAAATGTGTCTCACTGAGTGCATGGGTTAGTGACTAAACTGTCTTAATTTGTGCATCATTATGTCTGTTGTTCTGTAAACTGCTGCATGTGTTGATCAGTAGCTATATGAGTAACTATATAGGTTATTGATTGGTTGCCCAAGCATTTGTATGGGAGACTGAGTGTGTGTGTGAGTGGCTGGGAAGTGTATGACTCTGTGCATAGATGTATGGGTTCAAAAGTGCATGTTGGAAACAGCTGTATGGGCGGTTGACTGTGTGCATGACTGTATTGGTGAGTGAATAGATATCTCAGTGCTACATGTCAAATTAAGTACATATGTAAAATACAGTACATGTGAGAGTTGACATATATAAATAACTGTGCATAAGAGCCAGTGAATGTGTGAGTGGCTGTATGGATCATTGTGAACTTGTATCCAGGATCGTATAAGTGAGTAAATATGTTTTAGTATTTGTTTGAATAAGTAAGTAAGGTGTGTTTAACTGTATAGTTAAGGAAATGGAGGTGTGATTGATTGTTTGCATGACTGTCTAGGTGTGTGTGTAACTTCATGGATGAGTGACAATCTGTGAGTCTGTGTTTACACTGAGTGTATCTAAGGTTATATTAGAGTCTGAAGAGGTTCATCGTATTATCACAACAGTGATGTCATCAGTAATGTCATTTGAGATGTCATCAGTGATGTCATCAGTGATGTCATTTGAGATGTCATCAGTGATGTCATCAGTGATGTCATTTGAGATGTCATCAGTGATGTCATCAGTGATGTCACTGACCATGTCATGAATGATGTAATATGTGACATCATCAGCAGTGGATTGCGGGTGCGTGATATATAGTTAGTACAACTAACTATATATGGAATTTCAATGGTTGTGTGAGTAAAATAAGGTTTTTTAAATGCTAATCCCTAACTATATATGGTCTATAACCTATGGTTTTTTCAGTGAATTTTTAAGGTTTTGTAAATGCTAATTCCTAACTATATATGGTCTATAACCTATGGTTTTTTCAGTGAATTTCATTGGTTTTTAATAGCTAATATCAAAACCTTTACAATGTATTATTCTTTAAAAAGAAAAATATTTTTTACATGTTTTTTATACAATTTTTTTTGTATTTTTTTTGTTTCGCTCCCAGTACGCGTACCGGTTAGCTTCCCGTTAGCTCAATCCGGAGGCGCGACCCGGTACGCGAACTGGTAAACGTTCCTTTAGCGCACCTCTCGCGTTACAAAACAACATCGCGACGCTTCGCGTCAGCATGACGTTTCGCGTTCTCGCGTAATACGTCATATTACGTGCTACGTTCGCGTACCCGGAAGCGCAGCGGTACGCGAACCGGAAGCAATCCGCGGCGCGGCGCCGACCGCGTAATGTAAACATAGCAGGTCATGTGACTCGGTAATAACACTTTTCATTGGTTCATTTCACTTTTGGTTTCCTAATGATGTAATACAAGGTCATGTGATCTAAAATGGACACTTTTCATTGGTTTAGAACTTTTGTTTTTCCCAAATGATGAAAACCCCTCCTTCTTTCATCACTCTGACTTTCATCTTGGTGAGAGAAAGACCCTTTATTGAGACTTTGTGATGGCTTCATTAGTAGCTTCAGCTGGTGCTACCCACCACCTCCACCAAATCCAAGAAAGAGAGGACCACCTGCAGAAGTAATTCTGCAAGAAGAGGAAGAACAGGAAGAGGAGGAAGAGGAGGAAGAGCATGAGTTTTTGCCAGAGGAGCCCAGGAGGTACAATCGACAGGAGAATTATATCTGGCAATTCTACAGAATTCCTGAGGGGCAAAAGAAAGTGAATGCTCGTTACGTGTTTTGCCGCATATGCGGTGACAGATTGTCAAGGGGCACTGATAAAAAATATAGTTATGGCAATCATACTATGCATCGGCATATGAGTAGGTGGCACCCAAATAATTATAGTGCTGCCCAGCTACGTGACCAACAACAAAATCCCCTCCAAATGGCAAGAAGATCGGTGGTTCCAGAGGTGTCGGGACCAGAGGCGAGGGAGGTGATTGCAAACATCCAAATGTTGTTTGGGCACGTAAAACAAGTGTGCGTGGAATGTGGCGCTTTCATCTGCTACAGAGAAAGTAGCATCACTTTGATTTTGCGAGCAATTCAAAATCATATTAATGTTTGCACAAGACGCACCAAAAAATAAATTCTTTTTTTTTTTTTGCTCCTGTTGAGCCCTTTATAATGGATCGTTTTTGTTTCCCCCCCCCCAAAAAAACCAAAAATTTTTTAAAAACGTTCAGAAAATACAAAAAAAATAAAAAAATGTTCAAAAAATACAAAAAAAAATATAAAACAACAAAAACATAAAAAAAAAAGTTCTTTTCAGAACTAACTCCCCATTATAAAAAAATTGGTAGAATATTTGGAACTCTGCCAACCTGTATTTCTCTTAGTTCGCTCCCGGAGCGCTACCCGGTACGCGTACCGGAAGCTAACCAAAAAAATATTTTTTAAAAAAGAACAGTAACTATAAGGGAAGGAAATACACAGTTATGTTAAAAGAAAGACAGCTCTAGGGAGTAAACTAAGGATACTGTTACCTACAATACGCTCCCCAGTACGCTTCCCGGTTCGCGTACCGGGCGCTAACCACGAAAAAAAACAAAAAAAAATTTTTTTTTTTTTGCTTAGCGGGGCCCCTTTAAAGCCTCCACATCAAACCTAGGGGGTCAGGGAGTATCTACTATGCCCCCTTAAGGTCATTTGCCCCTTTGCTTTTGACCTCCTCTTGTCTCTCGATCCTACCGAGAGACAAGATGGCGGCCGCTCCGGACTGTTTAGAATGTTGACAGACACCGGAGAGCCAATCAACTTCGCTACGCGAAGTTCCGTTACGCGTCAAGTACGCGTACCGGGGCGCTGCCTGGTCCGCGCTTACAGATATATATCTTTTTTTGAACGTTATTTTCTCAAAATCCACTGCAGCACATATATTGAGACCTACAAAAGGCACATCGGGCTACCAGTCCCTACAATTTTGCCAAGTTTCGTGCAAATCCATTCAGCCGTTCGGGCTAAAAGTGAGGCTAACCGCCCTATGGAAAACTCAATGTTAAAAACACGTTTTGGGACCCCCCTTTTTTCTCGGCCCCCCCTGGACCAACTCCCCCCAAATTTCCAGTGGCTGCTCAGAAACAAAATGTTCAATTTTCCAGAAAATTTCAGCCAATTCCGTCCACAAACGCCAAAGTTATTAGACATAGAATTTTCAAAAATCCCATAGGGAAAAAATCTTAACTATATATACCTACTGGCGACCGCCAGTAGGTAATATATATATATATATATATATATTCATTCACTGAAAAAAAACAAAGGTTACAAGGACGTTATAGTTAGGCTGAAATTTCCCTCATACAAAACCAGAGAAATTCAGCAGGTAAAGTTATCTGACCTAACTATAACTCGCGCCCTCCACAATGCACTGCTTATGACCTAACATATTACATCACTCTTGACATGGTCAGTGACATCACTGATGACACCTCAAATTACATCACTGATGACATCATCCACATAATCTCTGACACAGCCACTCACACCCCCATGTAACCATTTATACACTCACTCTATCTTTCACACTACCATTCTCAAAACCATTGATACACCCATACCAGGACGTTGACTACATAAGTCAATAGATAGTACCTTGGTGATTAGATGAATGCATTTGTAATGTCTGCATACTTCCATAACAACATAATTGCTGCCTGCCTGATTGCAAGAGTACATGTATAGTTTCTGGGTAATTGAATAACTCCGTGGATAGTGAATTACTGATTTGATGACTGCCTGAGTAGCTGCCTGACTGACTGAGAAAGTACCTTCATTTATGTTAGATACATAACAATTATCACTATATCTCTGAGTCACTGGTTATCTTCTGTCAGTATCAAACTACCTGTTTTACTGTATAAATGCTTTTCTTCTGGGCAATGTGTGAGTGAAAACTAGGTATTACATTTGATGTATAATTGCATACATGGCCCTCTAGAAACATACATTGCTTTGCAACTGAGTGTGCACATGCATCAGTAAGTTTCTAAAACTGAAAACAAAATTTTGAAATTTGTCAAAGCACAAAATCTTTTGTGAAAGGCATACCTACAACATTTCTCATATAATTCTTCTGCTTCTAAAACCTATATTCAGCATATCTCAAACAAAAGTTATGCTCGAAATGAAGCTAGCACAAGAACGCTTGAGGCATTCTGCACTATTAATCTTTCTCAATTTTAAACAAACCATGTTTAAAGAAAAACAATACCCTCACCATATACATGAAATGTTCATCAGCCTTACTGAACATAGATCACCATGTAAACATATGTGATTTTTTTAATAGATGTACACCTTCAAGCCATCTTTCTCCAAAAATATACCTCTCTTGCATCTTTAAGCAAATTTAAAAGTCCCACCGTATATATAGTTATGTATAAGCACAAAAACTATATCTCACCATCTAAGCATTTGCAAAGTGGTCATATAAGTTAAAAACACATTGACAACACTTCCAAATATATTCGTAACAAGTATTTATTCTTTTTAATTCATATAAGTGCAGACACCATGTTCTCATCTTTTATATCTCACTACACTATTCCTGTTTAATAATGTTACTAAAAGTACTACAACTCCCAGAATGCAAATGACAGATGTATTTATTTTGCACATGATGTTTTGACATTTAAAACATTCTTAATTCCCCATTGCAACTTTCCCCAAAACGATACTTTTTTCCCAATAAAATACACAATGTAATAAACAGGCACTTTATTTTTGCTACCCTGTGCTAGGGTTAAAAACAAATAGCGTGTAGCGTGGCTGTAGACATTAGATGCAGTCGCACTGATTAGTGATCCACATGTTTCAGCCTAAGGGGCGTGGCTTAGCAGCCGATGGTGCTGGTCGCATGAGAACCTGGCTCCGCTGTAAGCCCCGGAATGATCCTGCATAAAATGAGGCTTCGCACCCGTGGACACCACCAGAGCATGGGAAAGTGAAGTGTGCCTACCTGAGCGACCCCTGAGACCTGAGGCATGATTTTGGGGAGCTTTCGCCGCTCTCCCGACCAGCTTTTGAAAGACGAGAGGCAGACGCAAGATCGCGACTACGTGTCTGCAATAGCCTCTGGGGACGGACCCTGTGGCGATCACGGCATTGCAGGGAGGAGCTGCCTACGGTGGAATGGGCGCTGGCAACGATTGGCGGACACCGCTTTGAGAGGAGAAGTGTCGGCAGAGGGCAGAGGGAATCCCGACCTGAGCTGTCACGGCCGCCAGAGAGGAGAGCTGCAGGGAGGTGAGCGGTGCCAGGAGAGCCAGGATCATCACGGTGCCCGGGCAGCGGCCGCTCATGAGCTACGGAGCGGGGCGCACCGCCCTGAGAGAGCATTACCAGTAGATCGGAGCGGGGCTGTGGGACCCCCTGCTGGGCTCCTGGATGTCGACGAATTGCGAGGAGCTGCCTCAAAATGGCGGCGGACACATAAAGGCGGCCCAGAGAGCTGTGCTGGACAAGATTGCCGGGCATAGTGGAGGAGCCGCCGAAGGGGCGTAATTGCTATAGAAGGTGGCTGAGGATCCCCGCTCGATGAGGTGGAGGCTGATTCCTGACCTGCGCTGCTGCAGCCGTTTGCCCACGAGGATGCAGGGTGGACAGCAGAGCTGAGGAGACTGTGAAAGCTAAGGCACCAGGGCAGAGAGCGCAGACACATCGGGAGCTGACAGAGGGCCCGACTGTACACTGGTGAGTGGGGCGCTGGGGGCCCGGGCCTGTGATCTGAGTAGGTGGGTGTGGGGTCCCGGGACCGCTGCACTCTGCGAGCTGGGGTGCGGGGGAGGGTGAGAGCCTATGGAGATCTGCGAGAACATTGGCAATCAGAACAGCTGACACAGAGGGGCTGGCAACTGGGAAGCCGGTGAGAAGCACGAATGGAACCAGAGGTCGAGAACAATAAAGGTTTAGGGGCTGAAGTGTTGCGGTTAGTTTACCCCCCCTGGCAGAGAGGAATTATCTGGAGCGTGGTATTGAATATTTTGCAGACTCCGAGCACGATAGCGCCACAAGGCTGGCTGACCTGGGGCATGTGCACGAGTGAAAGTCCGGACAGTAGGGAGCGGGGGTTATGAGTCGCCCCGACAGAGACCTTGGGCGTCTGCTCACTTCTTCTGGATTGAACTGATTTTGGGAGCTCTGGGATGGACCTCTTCGATCGTGCCTGGGGAAGGGCTCCATTGTGCATTCCACAAGGGTGCAGTGCTGACAACCTCCGTCTACTGGACGACCACTGAGGCCAACAGGAGCTCGTAGGGGGCTGCCGCGAGCTCCAGCTAGGACCTGGTGCTGCGCCCGCAGAGGAACAGAAAGAGCTGAGCCCAGCATTAGTGGCTGTCTGGGCTAGAGACTGGGAGCTGAGGTGCCTGGGGCGGAAGATTGAAAAGACCTGCCTGAGCAGCCACTGACTCTCCTAAATATGGGGAAATTGAAGGGGAGGAAATACGGGGCTCAGCCGCAGTCGGACGGTGAATCCCCTGGGCGGAAGGAGCAAGAGGGCCCTGGAGCGTCGCGAGACCTCCACTTGCAGCACCAATTCGACAAAATCCTATTAGCAATAGCAGACTCCTGCATGGCTCTACAACAAGACATAGCGCAGGTCGCCACAGGTCTAGGACTACTACGAGCGGACCACACCAAATTGGTAGACAGGGTTAAGCTAGTGAAGGGAGCGATTCAGACAGTCGAACCAGCACAAAAGGAACTGAAGGCAGCGGTGTCGAATGCTTTGGATTGTATTGGAGTGCTGAAAAGGCAGGCCGAGGATGCGGAAGGCAGGAACCGGCGGAACAACATCCACGTAGTTGGTCTTCCCGAAAAAACGGAGGGATCGGACATGGTGCAATACCTTGAGACTTGGCTGAAAACAGTAGTGGCGCTGGAAGGTTTATCTTCTTTCTATACACAAGAACGAGCGCACAGAGTACCGGCCAGGCCGCCTCCACAGGGACGACACCCCCGACCGCTGGTGGCCCGACTGTTACATTTCCGGGACAGAGACCTGTTGCTCCAGAAGGCACGCACGGATGGACCCTACCAAGTTGTAAACAGTAAGATCAATCTGTTCCTGGATTATACCTTTGAAACCCAGAGGCGCCGATCATCCTTCCTGGCCATTAAGCTGAGGGAAGAGGGACTTCAGTACTACCTGCTCCTCCCGGCCAGATTGAGAATCATAGTGGATGGTAAAACATGTTTTCACGACACTCCAGAAGATGCATGTGCCTGGCTGGTATCCTACAGAGCAGGGATGGATGGGCATAGCCGTGAGTTGCAAAGCTTAACAGAAGGGCTGCCACCACGGAAATCACAGAGACTTCGACAGAGGCGGCGAGACATGCGGAGGCCCTCCTTATCACTGGCGGAAGCGGAGAGGCGAGGGGTGCTGGAGGTGATATCAGCTATGTCGGGGGAACAGGAGAAGCGATCCCTGGAGGGTCCGACTCAGAGAAGGATAAGGGACAATCCGACACGGAAGCGTACAATGTACGACTACCGGTGGCCACGCCAAAGACGGCTGATGGGATATTGGACGAAGGTTGAAGTGACTGGGTAGATAGATGAGAGGCTGCTGGGAGGGGGATAGGTAACCTGGAGGACACAATCCAGGAAAAGTACTCGATAACTGCAGCGGTCGTGGGGAGGGGCGGAATAGGTGTCCACCAAAGGGTATGCACTGTGTGCGCACTATTTGCTGAAATGCTCGGGGGGAGGATCAGGGGCTGATTGAGGGGTGGCGAGGTGTGAGGCTCTCTGTTAAGTGGGGCTTACATGAAGCGGATGATGTACGAAGGTTGGGTGGCGGCCAGGTTGGGTGGCGGCCCGCCGGCACAAAGTCCCCTTCGTTGCCCATAGGCTTAGATGTGTATTCACAATGACATTGGTTTGGATGGGAACTAGCTGTTTGGTTCTAGGACCTGTTCTTGGGGGGGTGGGTATGTTGGGTTGTTGGGAAGGGGGTTGGATCTGGGGGTACACCGGTGCGGTATCAGGAATTTGGCTTGGAATGCAGACATTACACGTTTATGATGGGGGACACAGCTGATTTATGATATATTACCTGGAATGTGAGGGGGCTCCACACGATGACAAGACGCCACAAGATACACGCATATCTAGTTCGTAGAGGGGTCCACATAGCATTGCTCCAAGAGACTCATCTTACCAAGGCGGAAGAGGTAGCGTTACAGAGGAGGTGGAGAGGACAGATATTTCACACCACATACTCAGCATTTGCTCGGGGAGCACTGATATGGATCAGGGCCGGAGTACCTTTCCAGGTGACAAGGCAGACAATAGATCCAGAAGGCAGGTTTGTGGCCATAGAAGGTGTACCAGGTGGCAGGGACATAGCGATCTGTAGCGTTTACGCTCCTAACGTCGACCAGACGCGCTTCTTGGAGCTATTGTCCGGCTCGCTGGCTCATTATCTCGCAGGCTCGGTGGTGATAGGGGGGGATTTTAACTCTATAGCGAACGTGTCATTAGATAGATTGCATCCCCCATTACCGAGTTCCCCTGTACATAGACTGGCTAAAAGCAGGCTGGATTGGCAGAGCAGGTGGAACCTGGTGGATGTGTGGCGAATGCGCCATCCACTTGACCGGGACTACTCCTATTTTTCATCGATACATGACCTGTATGTTCACCTGGACATGTTGTTGTGCTCGCCGTTAGTGGTGCCCTCTATAATGAATACTGACTATCTCACCAGAACGATTTCTGATCATAATCCGCTGTTATTCACTGTGCGTTGGGTGACAGGAGAGTCGGCCATCCCCACTTGGAGGCTTCGGCCTGAATCGCTGGAAGATCCGATCTTTCAGGGGGTAGTGAGCGAAGGGAGCACCCATTATTTTGATGAGAACGCTGGCTCGGCCACCACAAGGGCAATAGAATGGGACGCCTTTAAGGTAGTCATCAGGGGGATCTGCGTTGGGAAACATGCAGGAGTGCAAAAGGTGCTGCTACAAGATGTGACCCGGGCTGAAGGCAGACTGCGTAGGGCGGAGTTAGCAAGGCCTGGTCATCCTGAAACTCAACAGGAGGTTCTGGCAGCGAAAGAAGAGGTTGCAGCGGAGGTAGCGAGACTGCAATGTTTTGATTACAAAGCCTACACTGCGAGAACACACGCGGAGGGGGACAGGGCAGGAACACTACTGGCTAGGCTGGCCAACCCAGCAAAGAGAGGCTCCCCTATATTGGCACTAGAAGATAGGAACAGTAAGGCGGTCTACACCTAAAACGAGATTTTGCATTGTTTTCTGCAGTATTATGAGGACCTGTACGACAGCTCATTAGTGGCGGGGGACCTTGAAATCGACTCCTTCCTGGGAGGGGTAACACTCCCACACTTGGAGGACTAGCAGGTGAAATGCTTAGGCCAGGACATAGAGATAGGGGAAGTCAGGAGCGCTATCAAACACATGGCCCAAAATAAAACACAGGGAGTAGACGGCTTACTGATAGAGTTCTATGCGAAGTTTGTGGACTTATTAGCACCAAGGCTCCTGGAGGTATACAAGGAAGCGAAAGAAACGGGGCAACTGCCTTTCTCCATGCGAAAGGCTTTGGTGATCCCGCTTTTGAAACCTGGTCGGGATGGGAAAAACACGGCCTCCTATAGACCATTTTCAATGCTGATCACCGACTACAAGATCTGGAGCAGAATTTTGGCGACCCGCCTCCTAAAGCATATGACAGACCTAATTCATGTAGACCATGCCGGGTTTATCCCGACTAGGAGTGCATCCACTAATGTTAGGAGGTTGATGCGAATACTCGAGGAAGTGCAACCGAGAGCGCAACAACCAATTGTGTTATCGTTGATATAGAGAAATCCTTTGACAGCTTGGAATGGATATATTTGTATAAGACCATGGAACGGTTTGGCCTAGGAGCTGACTTTGTAGGGTGGACGAAAAAATTGTACACATCTGCCGTGGCAGGGTGCGAGTTGGATCGTTGATCTCACCTCAGTACCCAGTGACCCGAGGAATGAGACAGGGGTGCCCGCTCTCCCCCTTGCTGTTCGCGCTAGCAATAGAGCCGCTGGCGGCGAGGGCCAGATTGTGCGAGAC
The DNA here is from genome assembly GCF_964261635.1 of Lissotriton helveticus. Taxonomy (NCBI): domain Eukaryota; kingdom Metazoa; phylum Chordata; class Amphibia; order Caudata; family Salamandridae; genus Lissotriton; species Lissotriton helveticus. The sequence goes on along the minus strand of NC_136065.1, from coordinate 712,170,887 downwards.
CCACGATGACTTATGGTACAGGGGGGGACCAGCAGTATATTTCATTATACGCTGATGATTTGCTGATGTTTCTCGAGGATGCAGAGAACGTGCTGGTGGGAGCTGCAAGTCTGTTGTCAGAGTTTGAAGACGTCTCCAAAACGTGCCTATTTCCGATGAGGCAGGGAGAGCTCCAACCCATTACACATAGAGAGGTTTAGCATACCTGGGGGTGCATGTCTATCATAGTCCCACTGATGTACTAGAGGGTAATGTGGGGAGATGCGTGAGAGCTCTTAAGGGCAGTATGGCCTTCTGGGCTGCCCTCCTGCTGTCAATGAGAGGTCGAATAGCCCTCTTAAAAATGATAGCGCTTCCTAGACTACTGTACTACTTTAGAACCTTACCTATATGGATCCCGTGTTCGGTGTTTTAATCGCTGAAATCACTCATAGTGGTATTCCTGTGGGGATCTAGCAGGCGAAGAGTGGGGCAGGCAACGCTAACTAGACCTAAAACGGAGGGGGGGGGGACTAGCAGTCCCAGATTTTGAGCTGTATTATCTGGCGGCCCAATTAAAAATACTGACGCAGGCGGTAGAAAGTGAATTTAGAGGGCCAGAACATCAAAGAGGTAGGGGAACCCCACGCCACGTCCCATCTTATATAATTATGCAACAAAAGTTGGACCTTAGGGATCTCACTATGGAAGAAAAAGCACTGAGACTGTGCTGGAATCGATCCCAGCGCAGAGCGGGAGTCTTACACCCCTATGCGCCTGAAATACCACTGGGGATGGCAACAGCGCTGCCGCATGGCGGCGATTAGACACCATAACAGGACTGGGAAAATGCGGGGCTCCAAGTCCTTGGTGATTTGTACAAGGATGGGGTGATGCTACCCTTTCAGGTGGTACAGGAGAGATACGACCTAAACAGGGGAGGATTTATTATACATGCAGCGCTGACAAGAGCGATACAGGGGCACTGGCGAGGAGGGATGGCAGAACCTAAAACAACAATGGCATGCCAATACACCATGATGGCAGGTAGGACTTTCAAGGCGGTTACCCGCCTCTATTCCAGGATGATAAATGAAGGGCTAGCACCCTTAGACATCTTGAGAGGAAAATGGGAAGCGGACATAGGGAAACCTATCCCTGAGACAGCCTGGGCACAGATAGTACGAAGGGCCTGGAAGAGTTCAAGGAATGCGAAGTTACAGTTAGTGCATTTCTATATACTCCACAGAGCATATTTAACGCCAGGGAAAATTAGGAAATATTTTAAGGTAGAAGAGGCAGCGTGCCCTAGGTGTGCGAGGACAGGAGTAGAATTGGAGCATATGCTTTGGTCCTGCCCTAAGATGGGGAGTTATTGGGAGGAAGTGGGAGATACCCTGAATACTACTACTGAGCGGCAGTTGACCTTTGACATGGTCACAAGCGTTTTGCACTGGTTCCCTCACACGCCTAAAACCAAGGTAACAAGTACGTTTGTGGACATGGGAGTAATATTAGCAAAAAGGGAAATAACAAGGCACTGGAAGGCGAAGGAGGGACCTAGTAGCAAGAGATGGAGGGCCGAGCTTTTAAAGTGGGCGGGGAGCGAGAGCACGATTAGGTACCAGCAGGCGAGACGGCTTGACAATGACAAGGCATTAGAGACAGCAACAGCATGGAAGGCACTAGTACAGGCACTACGGACTATCAGACGAATGAAGACTAAGGAACGGACAACGGAAGGGGGGGTACCCGAGCAATAACAGGTAAATGAAGTAAAACTGTCAGTAGTAATTGGTAGCTGGCACATGATAGAAAGTCGCAGCAGATGATACACGCACTGGTGGGGTGGAAGGGGGAGGGGGGTACAATGATAGTTGAGGGTATATTGTAGCAAGTTAAATTAACAGTAGCAGATTGCTGATAAATAATTACCAGAAGATGCCACCATAGCCATGTTGATTAGCATAAGAAGGATGCCACGGAAAAGACTAGTGAGGGGACTGGTTTACATTGATGGGAGATGATCAGTATGTGTGCATAATGTACATTTGAAATCTATAAAATTCTTAAAAAAAAAAAAAAGGTTTCAGCCTAAGACCTAGACAGTGTTGTGGCTTTCATCAGGATCTCTATTAAAGCTACTGCTGTGTGTGGGTGATACAAAAAGAAGAAATTAAAAAATTAAAGCTAGTCGGCGTGTTAGATGGAAAATACTAGACCAGTGATCCAAGCAGTTCAATGGTTTCACCGATAGGACCTCAGGGTAAGACATAAAAACAGACTGCGCGATTAAGTCAGTGTAGAAAAGTGTTGTGCAGTTGTCCCACATTAGACATATCAATGTTACAACAATACACATCAACAACAGTTGTTCATGCAATAGTCACAAGTCTAGTACATAACAAAGGATATATGGTGACTGTAGACATATTATGCCCTTTCTTACAAGTGGCGTCACTCATCTTCTAAAATCAGGTTCCGTGCCACATCTGATCTTGTCTAATCGCCTATGGTGCACACACCTTTCCAACCTCATAAGTAGAGGTTGTGGCATTATCAAGAAGAAGCAGAGATGCTCCAAGTTTAAAAAGACAAGCATAAAAAATAACAATGAATGAAGCAAAGACCAAAACCTGTTCTCTAGTGCAGTATGGTAAACATAGCATGGTTCTTTAGAAGAAAGACATTGTGTCAATCTGTCTGTCCCAAGAGGTCATGCATAGCTAATACTTTGAAGATGGATGCTCTGGTTTTCATCCAGTGATGAGAAATGTGTGTAGGTTGCTGTATGTTGGTGGCGCTGGTGCGTTTAAATTACATTGCATGTATTCAGGACATGATAAAGATTCTGACTTGAGGTGTCCAAGGGGTGAAGGGGACTCTTCATAATGTGCCAGCGTTCAAAAGACATTCCCCTGTATCAAGATCTAGTTAAGGAAAAACATGTAGACTAACGGGTGTGTATGTGAGTGGTGCTCTAGCGTGTAAAGGAAGACGTGCTACTATGGACTCGTAAGAATATACCCGGTTGGGAGTCTTCTTAATCTGTTGAGATTACTCACCCAGGGAAGCATCCAAATTAAATACACCGCTTGGCCGCATTAATAAATATAGAGAGTGATGTGCCCCAAATTGCAAAAAACATGTGGTGTGTGCTCCAAAATGAAAAGGGTATCTAGCCACGGGAGAATTACAGCTGAAACTGAGTATCTGGACATCACCCGAACCCGTACGCAACATTGCATATTGAAGCAATTTACCACTTGAGTTACAGCTGGAAAGCCGTGGTGTGTGTCTACGGGCAGGACCAGCGGTGAATGCTGCATCGAACAACTCAGTAAAGTATCGAATGCTTTAATGATTGCCTCAAGACCACTTTCTGGAAGCGGCTCAGTGAATGATGGGAAAGGTAGTTCGCCCAGGCCCGTAAGGGGCGCGGGAGTTCAACGCAAATGATTTCCCGATTGTTAGTGGGACTTAAGGTGAATTCTATATGTATGCTTGCAAATTAGCGCTGTCCTTATGTAAATATTACATTAATACAGAAAGCTGGCAGGTTTATAGTTGAATAGCGTAGGGGGCTAAAGTAAGAGTATATCTGTTGAAAATTAACAATGGATGGGCTCAATGGGTAAAGAATGTACACTGGTGCTAGCCCTATGAAAGGTCAAGAGGCAGGATAATGCCTGATTGTTGGATGGTGCAGGGGAGCCAATGACAGGGATGTGAATGTTGGGACTCAACAACTGGGACTCAACAACTAGCCTCTGTTGGTTAAGGAAGAGCCAGGTACTGGCCCATTGGTTAGATATCTGAAAAACAGGGAGCGTGATCTTGCCCAGGGGGGTACTGCTAGATTCCCTTTGTGTGCGAGACTCAAGGTAGTGTTAGGTGTAGATAATAGGTGGAATATTGAGCTAGGGAAAACTACCTGTGGACCTGGTAGGTGACTAGGACAGTGTCAACTATGGTATGTTACTGAGAGAGGCTCTGAGCGCACTGCTGTTATTCTGTATAACTGAAGTTTCTCAGTTTAAAAGTTCCTCTTGTACATTAAGCGTGCAATCAAAGCGGCGCCTCTTGCCTTAGGCGACCCATGAAATACTCCAAAGTCGTGCTCTCCACTACAAAGGTGAAAGCATCCCTTGATGCACTGCTTTAAAATCCTACTGGAGATTATCCAGAGTTCCTCTATGATTCACTCCACAAGGTTTTATCTGTTCATGTCTTTTATCTATTCACACAAAAATCATTCTTTTGCTGCTTGTGTTCATCATTTAAACATCTTGTGTATACGTTTATATTCTTATATCAGTCCAATGCATTTCGGTCGCTATGACCTTCTTCTGGGACCATTTAAGCTGAAACAAGGCATAACATTGCTATGTATCAATGATAAAATCATACTGATGTAAACAATATACTAATATGAACAATATTCATGCATATTCGTCATGCCGATAAACATAAAAATCATAATTGTGACCGTTTGTGTTGACACCCCGGTGTGAGCATGCTCTAGTGCTCCATTGTAATAAAAAACGCCTAACAGGCACTCACTTTTTTCTGTTAGTTCTGTTTGCCTTGAACACAAAGCTATATGGCGAATTGATAAGAAAACGAGCAAAATCAAAACTAGGGAAAACATTTGTCCATTACATGCCGCTACTATCTCTATTTTGTCAAAATTCATATTGCCGTGTTACTCACTTCACTAACGTTATGAAAAAAACGTCTTCTCTCTCCTGTTCACTCATTCAAACAAAACGAGACGAAAGGCTCCGGCATTAGCATGCTGCCGGTCCAATCGCTGATGCTTTAACTGCACATTACCCGCACTCTTCCATATACTTCGTTCTCATTGGCTATATGCCCGATCATGTGATCGGAACTAAAGCCAATGGGAAACGAATCTATCCCTTCTGGTTTTCTGTGAACGTGCGTGGAAAGGATTCAATAAAGCTATTGCTGGGATAACATGTAAAAAGGTCTGTGCTCTATAATATGCGGATTTACCACAGAATGGAATGCACTAGGTTATCAAATAAGGATATGCTTCTCCTGAAATATTAAAACATGAAATAATAAAACATAACAGTGTCATTAAACAAACTCAATGAAATTAAATGAGTATACGACAGCTGGCTCAAGCGTCCATTCACGTAGGTAAGGCTCAGCACACATGTGCTTCTATGCATTAGTAAACAATGTCTATAAATAGCAGGTAAATTCCACGCGATCATTAAGCCCAAAAGGCTTATGTGAGTTCAACATGTACATCCAACTGTTCTCCCTCTGAAGGAGAAATCTGTTATTGTCACGTCCTTCAATTTTATCGATCACTTCTAGAACTGTGAATTGTAACTGAGACACGTTGTGCTTCTCTTCTAAAAAATGAACAGCTACAGATGATTTGATGTTGCCAAGCCTGATATTTGACTTATGTTCATTTAGTCTTATTTTCAACTTGCGGGTGGTTTTTCCTACATAAACCTTTCTGCATGGACATTTCAACATGTAGATTGCATTAGCCGTGTCACAAGTTGCATTTACACGGAGTTTGATGCTGTATCCTTTCATAGGATGTGTGATTGCACTTCCTCTGATGATGTTATTGCAGTGCCCACATTGCAGGCAAGGTCTAGTACCTCGAAATGTTTCATCTTTCAATTTTTTTTGTTTTAACAATTCACCGAGATTTTTACCTCTGGTAAAAGCAAAGATGGGAAGATGCTCAAAACTCTTATCGAAGTCACTTTCGGCTCGTAAGATATTCCAATGAGTTCGTATTATCTTCTTGAATTTGTAACTCATCGTAGAGTATTTAGATACTACAGTCATTCTTTCTTGCTTTGTTTTGACTCGAGTCTTCATTAATTCTGATCTCGGAATACATTTCACCTTCTCAATTGGTTGTTCAATCAGGCTGGTTGGATAACCTCTCTTACGAAATCTTTCACCCATGATTTCTAATGTGCTTTGTATTTTATTAGAGTCCGAGGTAATTCTTTTTGCTCTCATCATCTGAGAAGTGGGTAGATGAGTTTTTAGCGAATCCTGATGGAAACTTTGAAAATGAACAGTGTTATTTCTGTCAGTGGACTTTCTGTGCATTTCCGTTTCTATCTTACCTTGGAGCAAATTCACTCGAACATCCAGAAATGTGATTGAAGATTTAGAAATTTCCCAAGTGAGTTCTATCCTGTCATTTTTTTAATTCAATGTTGTTAGTGCCTCTTGAAGTGATTCTTCGCTGTTCTTCCATATGATGAATATGTCATCGATATAACGCACTAGCATTTTCTAGTTGTTGATCCAAGTTGCGTTTTTTAAAATGTATTGTTCCTCATATGTCTTCATGTACAAATTAGCATATACTGGGGCAGCGCAATTGCCCATTGAGGTTCCGACCAATTGTTGGTACCATTTGTTGTTGAACTTGAAATAACTGTAATAGAGCGTGAATATTATCAGTTCCATCAAGAATATTTGCATGGGTTCTTTGTAGTCTGTTGTCAAAATTGCTTCCTCCATCGCTTCAATTCCAGCTCCGTGGGGTATTGAGGTATAGAAGGACTTCACATCCGCTGTACAGAATAGTAATTCCTCATTCTCTCCTATTTCCAAAAGGTTAAGTCTGGTTAAGAAATCTGTGGAATCCTTGATGTATGTCGTCATGTTTTGTACTGTCGGTTGCATGTATTTATCAATAAATTGTCCCATGGCTTCATGAATGCTGTAAGTTGAAAATAAGACTAAATGAACATAAGTCAAATATCAGGCTTTGCAACATCAAATCATCTGTAGCTGTTCATTTTTTAGAAGAGAAGCACAACGTGTCTCAGTTACAATTCACAGTTCTAGAAGTGATCGATAAAATTGAAGGACGTGACAATAACAGATTTCTCCTTCAGAGGGAGAACAGTTGGATGTACATGTTGAACTCACATAAGCCTTTTGGGCTTAATGATCGCGTGGAATTTACCTGCTATTTATAGACATTGTTTACTAATGCATAGAAGCACATGTGTGCTGAGCCTTACCTATGTGAATGGACGCTTGAGCCAGCTGTCGTATACTCATTTAATTTCATTTAATTTCATTGAGTTTGTTTAATGACACTGTTATGTTTTATTATTTCATGTTTTAATATTTCAGGAGAAGCATATCCCTATTTGATAACCTAGTGCATTCCATTCTGTGGTAAATCCGCATATTATAGAGCACAGACCTTTTTACATGTTATCCCAGCAATAGCTTTATTGAATCCTTTCCACGCACGTTCACAGAAAACCAGAAGGGATAGATTCGTTTCCCATTGGCTTTAGTTCCGATCACATGATCGGGCATATAGCCAATGAGAACGAAGTATATGGAAGAGTGCAGGTAATGTGCAGTTAAAGCATCAGCGATTGGACCGGCAGCATGCTAATGCCGGAGCCTTTCGTCTCGTTTTGTTTGAATGAGTGAACAGGAGAGAGAAGACGTTTTTTTCATAACGTTAGTGAAGTGAGTAACACGGCAATATGAATTTTGACAAAATAGAGATAGTAGCGGCATGTAATGGACAAATGTTTTCCCTAGTTTTCATTTCGCTCGTTTTCTTATCAATTTCCCATATAGCTTTGTGTTCAAGGTGAACAGAACTAACAGAAAAAAGTGAGTGCCTGTTAGGCGTTTTTTATTACAATGGAGCACTAGAGCATGCTCACACCGGGGTGTCAACACAAACGGTCACAATTATGATTTTTATGTCTATCGGCATGACGAATATGCATGAATATTGTTCATATTAGTAAATTGTTTACATCAGTATGATTTTATCATTGATACATAGCAATGTTATGCCTTGTTTCAGCTTAAATGGTCCCAGAAGAAGGTCATAGCGACCGAAATGCATTGGACTGATATAAGAATATAAACGTATAGACAAGATGTTTAAATGATGAACACAAGCAGCAAAAGAATGATTTTTGTGTGAAAAAATAAAAGACATGAACAGATAAAACCTTGTGGAGTGAATCATAGAGGAACTCTGGATAATCTCCAGTAGGATTTTAAAGCAGTGCATCAAGGGATGCTTTCACCTTTGTAGTGGAGAGCATGACTTTGAACTATGGTATGTCGTCATTCAGCCCATTTTCAGAGGTACCAGCCTGAATACCCATCTCTGTTCGACCCTCAACAGTCTCTTAGTAAAGTTGGGTGTGTTGGGGTGAAAATTCAGTTTGTCTAAAACTGTCCATCTCATGGTATCTGCATGATGATTCATTTCTAAGAAATGATTGGTGAGCTTGGTAGTTTGTTTTGCACATTTGAAGGTACTTTTATGTTCCAGAATCCGGATTCTCACTTTGCGAGTAGTCATGCACTCGTATCTGAGGCCGTAAGGGCAAGTAATCAGGTATACCACTCATTCACTATTACATTTAGTGTGCTGTCTTTGTTCCAAGGGTTGTCCGTGCCAATGTCGATATTCTTGGTTGTAGTCTGTGCGCAGACTGTGCATGACCCACAGGGAAAATGGCCTTGGACCGGTGGAAGGCCCCATAGTTTATTCTGCCTACTGGGTGGTACTATAGGTGGTCTAGTATGTAAAAAACTATCTTTGAGATTACAACCCCATTTGAAAGCAAACAGGGGGTTTTCAAGGGCTTGAGTACCTTTGTTGAGGATGTTCCAGTCCTTGTTGATTGATCTTTTGACTTCATTGGAAAGAGAGCTGAATGTGTTCACACAGACAAGTCTTTTGTGAGGTTCTCTGTGTTGGGAGCTCGTTTGGCTGATTTTTTTTTATAAGAGATGCAGGGTAGATTCCAGTAGATTACTCCGTAGTTTGGTTGCATGTTCCTTATACTCTATGCTTGAGCAGATCCGTCTAAGTCTGAGAAAGCGGCCAAACAGTAGATTATCACACAGGGATTTTGAATGATGGCTGTCATATTGCAGGAGAGCATCCCAGGTATATTCCTACGAGTCTATAGTGTGCGGGTCTTTCTTTACATGCTAGAGCGCTCCTCGCATATAGCAGCTAACATCCAGACTTCACCATTAGACAGCAGTAGCAGCCCACCATTGCTGTTGTCACTACTTCTTATCATACACCTCTATAGCTTACTCAAACAGGTGTCCCCCGCATGCCCTATTAGTCTGCATGTTTTACCTTTTCTAGATTTTGATACAGGGGTATGACTCTTGGACACCAGCACATTATGATTAGTCTCATTTTCCCCTTGGGCACTCTCCAGCCTGTATCTTTATCATGTCCTGAGTATGTGCGATGTACTTTAAACACACCAGAGCCACTCACATACAGCAACCTACACACATTTCTTGCCACTAGATGACAACCAGAGCAATCCTCTTCAAAATATTAACTCTGCATGACCTCTTGGGACAGACAGATTGTCACAATTTCTTTCTTCTAAAGAACCATGCTATGTTTACCATAATACACGGCCACTGCTTCATTAGGTTTTATTTTTTATGCTTGTCTTTTTAAACTTGGGGTATCTCTGATTCTTCTTTTTGACGCCACAACCTCTACTTATTAGGTTGAACGGGCGTGTGTACCTTAGGCGATTAACCAAGGACAGATGTAGCATGGAACCTGATGTTTGCAGGTGAGTGACGCCTCTCGTAGGAAAGGGCATAATATGTCTACAGTCACCATGCATCCTTTGTTATATAATAGACTTGTGAGTATTGCATGATCAACTGTGGTTTATGTTTATTGTTGTAACATTGATGTGTCTAATGTGGGACAACTGCACTGCTCTTCTCTATACTGACTTAATTGTGTGGCCAGCTTTTATGTCTTACCCGCAGGTCCTACCGGTGAATCCGTTGAACTGCTTAGATCACTAGTTTAGTATTTTCCATCTAACGTGCGGACGTGCTGTTAATTTTGTAATTTCTACTTTTTGTATCACTCACACACAGCAGTAGCTTTAATAGAGATCCGGATGAAAGCCATGACACAGTCTAGTTCTTAGGCTGAAACATGTTGATCACTACTCAGCATGACTGCATCTAATGTCTGCAGCCGCACTACAGGCTATTTGTTTTTAACCCTTGCACAGGGTAGCAAGAATACATTGTATCAGGCTAACCTTGTAGCTAGTTTTAATCACCAATTCATCAGCACTGCACGTCTCCCATCACACCCACTGCTCACATTGAGTTTTAGGAATACCCCTCATACTTGAAAACATCCCTGAGTTCCTCCTTCGTAGCGAGGGGGATGAGCCCGCATCATGACCAGGCTTCATGATGTGAGGAGGATTCCCTAGGATGAAGCATGACACCTCTGGTGTGTGAGGGAAACCATCCTAAAAAGGAAAACCCCCACTAGACTAATTGTTCCCACTCCTTGACTTTCACTTAGTTACGCCGGACCCGAGGGCTCTGTGTGTGTTTTTGAATAAAACTGTTTCTGCATACCTCAGAGACCATTGCATGGACTGTATCAATTTCAACAAACTGCATTTTGACATGCATGGAATTTATAGAAATGATTGAGTGCATTTTACAGATGAAGGTAACAGGGTGTTTCTAAGTAACCTATAACTCTGCATCTGGTCTTATGTGTAGCAGCAATATACATACAACCATACAACAGCTCTTGTCAGAGCCACCCTAGTACCCAAAATATTGTTAAGTATTTTTCTAAAGGTTTTTTTTCTCTTTACTTTTGTGGGATCATCTCGACGACATCGCAATCCTCTGGGATAAGTTGCGAAGACAGAAAACAAAAGCAGACATTCAATGTTCACAAACACATCCAAAAACAATATTTTTAAAAATCCATTCTAAACATTGCCCTACACACATTACGATATACATACTTCTTTCAAAGCATGTTTAAGCTCATATTTTTGTACCAAGTTTCTTTAAAAACTATCATTCAGACCTATTTCCTGTTTTTTGCGGTGATTCCAGACGTTGCGATGAGGTCGTTACCAGTGACGATTGCACCTTTCCCATAAAGTGAAAACACATATATGCACAAACATTACAGTATTCTACACAATGGAGGTTTATTACCGTACACTTCAAACACATATGGTTCTAGTGTATTTCTAGAACAACTATCTCTAAAAACCTATTTTCTGTTTTCCCAGTGAGGCCGGAAATCACAATTGTGTTGGTTATTGCAAACCCCATGGTTACGTTGCGAAAGCAGAAAGCAAAAGCAGGAATTCAATAGCCACCACCGCATAAAAAAATTATAACTAATTCTAACCATATAAATAACTCTATAAAAATATTTAACAAAACCTCAATATAATAAAATGTGTATGATATTTATATTTTCACCAATATTTGCAACAACGTTGATAGTTGCGACATCCCCACAACGGTACACGGGGTGGCCGTGCTGGCGGTCACAGCGGCCTCATGAATATCGTGCGCAATTTAAAAAAAATTGTTTTGGACGCATAACTTGTGTCACTAACACCTCAATTTCTCAACCATGGGTCAGAGCATCTCCACCCTGACCCTTATGTGAGCTTTCACACAGATTTTCAGCCAATCGGAACCATCCCCGAAAGATAAAATGGCAGGCGCAACTTTCTATTCAGGTTGCGTCCAGCCAATCAGACTATTCCTGTTGGTGTGTGCATCCACGATTCATCACGAAACCACCGTGAAATATCAGCGGGCAGAGATATCACTATAATTTTAAACTTCAATTGTGCTACCTTCACCAGCCACAGTGTGTGTGGGGGAGGGAGAGTGAGGGTATAACTTGTAGCGATATTAAAACATTCTCCTCATCACTTGAGTTTGTGCTTTATACTCTTATGGCACCCCACCACCCCCACTAACATTACCTCTTTGAGGGTACTTGCCTGAGGCCACAACCTGTCTCCAGGGCCTTGGCATCGGGTCCCAGGGCGTCCTTGCTGTTCCTTTGGCCACCGACCTTTGTCACCATAATAATGGAACTCAGCTCGCCTCCTCCTCCTACACTCTCCTTCACTGAGAAGTCGTTGTCTCCATCCGTTCGTTCTAGATATCCAGGGAAGTCCTGCATGGGTTTCCACCCATCCCTTGATGATGTAATCCGAGCGCCTCCTTCATTGTCCTTTTCTTCGTTGAATCGCTTCCCTTCCTCCTCCTTTGGCAACACTAGACCGCTGTGCCTTTCCTGCAGGTGGTAAGTATCTGCACCACCTGGGTTGTACTTTCTGTCGGTGACCTGGTCCTTCTCACAGTACATCTCTGGGATATCTACTTTTCTAAAGTGAAGCCGTTTATTGTACATCACCACCAGTAAGTGAGCAACTTTGCAATATGTAGAAATTTATGTTGTACCTATCTAAGTTCATTCTGATTCTTTCTTTGTTTGATGACTATTCTCTGGGAAATTTTACTGCCCTTCCCTGGCATCACACCCGTAAAAGAAATGTGTGTGGGGGGAGTCAAACGCCACAAGAAACCTAACACCTACATAAGTACATGAACAAATCCAGCAGTTCTTAAACATTAACTTGTATTAGGTTCCGCTAGTAGGGCAGAAACTACTCGGAACGCATGTGGGAAATAAAGAGCAACTCGAGCTCAGTTTGAGGTTGTGTTATAATGGTACCTTACTGAGTTACCTGTATATCACTAAAAAAGCTTGTAATCTAATGCGTACATTGCATGAAAATAATCAAGAAAGTGTAATTTTATTTTACAGTCCACGTGACAGACGTTTTTTATTGGTGTGTTAACAACTGGTCTACAGTCTTATTGTTCTTTACCTCTTTCTACCACAGGTCTTTAATGATTTTGAAATAGAACAGCATCAAGAATGTGCCTATGATCACTTGGAAATATACGATGGTCCAAACAGCAAGTCACCTTTCCTTGGTCGTTTTTGTGGCAGCAAGGCACCAGATCCTGTTGTGTCAACAACTAACAGAATGTTCCTCAGGTTTTATTCGGATGCCTCTGTTCAAAGAAAAGGATTCCAGGCAAAGCACAGCACAGGTGCATTGTGCATAACAAAGCAACTAAATTGAGTTTAATGTCATGTTCTAGTGGTGTATTATTTCAGTAAAGATCTCATCATTTCATCGGATATCATAGATGTCTTCAATACTACCCGAATACTTACCCACAGTCTTTGTTACGCTCTTCCTCTTTATATACTGTATCTCATAAGGGGTGGTTCACCTTTGTCACCCTTATTAAAGTGCCACCTTGTTGCCAAATTCAATGTTGTTGCAAAATGAAAACTATCAATTTGATCTTTCTCATTTATGTAGGATAGACACTCTCAAAGAGAGATACTGGATCCTCCGACAGCCACCGTGCTGTAGTGCTAAAAAAAAGGGGGAGGGATTAGGTCAACTTGATACACTATTAGGCCAGTGAAACTGGTATAGTGCTTGACTTCCACGCGCTAGTCACATAAACTAAAGGCAGACAAGTTTTTTCCAGATCATAGAGTTAAGAAATAATTATTTTCAAATATTTATAGTTATTTAATGATTTCTTTTAAATGTATCTGTGTGAAAAGAAAATGTGTGTCAGCTGCCATGTTTGGCTTATTTCTTCAATGTTCCAATATGGCCAACGCCATGTCAGAATGGAAAAATCAAAAAAATTATGCTGTATGGAAGCGCATAAAGGAAAGCAGGTTACCTGGTAGCAAATTGCAGCTGCTGGACCCCCACAAATAAATTAAATAAAAAGCGTAAGCACAGATAGTACCTTGGTACTCAAGTGTTAAAGGTGAGACCTATTGGTGCTGCAATACTGTTTTCATTTATTTTAGGTATTTGATATTGTTTGGATCTTCATTAAAGTATTGAGAAGCACGTTACAGATATTTTTGGTGGCACAAGTATCTAAAACACCAAATGCAGGTCATAGTGTATACGGTTTTCGTGAAACGGAATTTCAAAAACTGGGATGTTACTGATATTTAAAGTAAATAAATTCTGACATTATCCAAGTAGGAACTTTAGGCACAGTGACAGTAGTTATTTGCCCAGAACCACATGTTTATAGGTCGAGCATTCGAGACCTCTTGTATATACTTTAGTATATAATTCTATGTGTATGTAACTTGTGGGCTCTGGAGATCAGTCCTAGGACTTGTCTGTTTCCGCTTAGGAACTTTTTTCTGGAGATCAGTCCTAGGACTTGTCTGTTTCCGCTTAGGGACTTTTTTCTGTTCAACTGCCTCTATTTAACTGTCTTGATAGAAAACAACCAATAGAGGTCAGTAAAATAACATAATTTCTTTCTGCTTGTTTAACTGGCTCTATTTAACTGTCTTCATAGAAAATGACCAGTAGAGGTCAGTAAAATACCAGAAATGCTTTCTGCTGATGGACTTTATTTTTTTATTTTACTGGCAACTGCCTCTATTTAACTTTCTTGATAGAAAACGACCAGCAGAGGACAGTAAAATACCAGAATTACTTTAGCATTCTTTAGATTCCAGTCCATAGAAATTGTCTTCCACGAGCACCCGTAGACAATAATATTTTTTTCAAATCTTGTATTTTCAGTGATATAACCACTGAAGGCCCTGATGTTATAATAAAAACAGAGCTTTAGACTATACCATTGCCTGCTTAAAGGCAATATTTCTCTCCATGTGTTCCCATGCCTGGTGTATCACGCAGTTTGGTGCTTACTTTCTCTCCATGTTAAAGAACAGTAGATGTTTCCACACCCAGGCAAATGTGCTGCATAGCAAAATACATATAAGGTCCCAAAAGTGAGATCGATTGCATTGCAAATGCTTGTTTTGTCAGGTTCCGAAAAACAGAACTGGAAACCAGGGCTCCAGGTTTCAAAGTCTGTTAATTAGCCACTAGACCTCATGTCCTCTATTTGTTCACCAAGAAAACATATTCCATGCATAGTGTTCACAGTTGCGTCCACATGTTATGGTGCCTGGCCCACCATCATAAGAGCCAGAGAAGTAGTTACAGCAGGCAGAATCACAGGAACAGTTGTAGAAGTGCCCCTGTTATGATGAAAGCCTATTTTGTATGTGGTCCTTCCTCGCTTGTAATGTATGTATTTATTGATAACTTGCTTGGCACCATGTGCTGCTTGTAGGCGGCTACAGGATGTTTTATAAACAGAGAATGAGTATTTCTTGATAAAGAAACAGGCCTCTTTTATATCAATGTTTACTTCTTGTTATCATGTACACACTTAAGACGAGGCATAGCACCAACTCTGCAATCAGGGACACTATATACCAGAACATAGGCAAATTAGGAATAACAGCAGTGGTACTCGTCACCCGACTTGTGTACATCATCCTCAACACTGTTGCCACTATATTAGTTACCAGTTGGCTTGAACTGGACACCCTGACATTACTTCCACCTCACAATACGCTTACTCATTCATCAGCACTTCTTCTGTGCCCTCTTGTGCTTCTGTCGGTAATACCAAATATGGAGCATCAGTCGTTGTTCCTTAACTTAACTCAAATGTCAGAAGGCCACATATGATGCCACCTAGCGCTCTGACATCAGTTCCTGTCATTTTTTCCACAATCTTACAGTTGGAAATGAGATTGACAAAATAGTTTCAAATGCAGTACAGAACGCTATCTTAGTTCCTTATTAAAAATCTCAGGCTACTCAGATGGAGGAAGGAGAGCAAGTCAGTAAGCAATTGGTAGGTAGACAGAAAAAGTATCACAAGAGGTAAGTAGCATTTCTCTTATGGATGCTTCTGCCTGCGGATTCCTCACCTCCTGAATCAATACTCAGGCAGTACTCACTAGAAGGTGGATCTAAGGAGACTGTTGAACAAGTACGTTTTGCAATACTGACACTTCATAGTGGCACACCTCATAGTAAATGGAGTAATGCCTGGTAAAGGTGTGGACAGAACCCCACATCACAACCCAACTGATAGCCAGGACAGCATTTTCCTTCAACAATGGTCACAAAACCAGCATTTGTCCTGATGGACTATAAACTGGGGCACTATTTTCTTATATAGAATATAGCAGATCCTAATGCAAAGAACAATCCACTAAGAAATAGACAATTTCTGGATCACCTTACGCTCTTTGGAGTCATGTTATCGAATGAGAACCACAAAGCTAAGCATATTGTCGTTTACAATCAATGTAAAACTGCAAACACTGTATAGATCCATGCATCACAGCCTTCTCTCTGGCAAGATACAGAGACAGAAAGAATAATGATAACATAATGGATTGGCCAACATAAAACGTGAATAACATTGTCAGAAAAAGGAAAGCCTATTTTCAGGGAGCCATCTTTTCAGAAGAGATTGATATGAAGAACGGATGCACTCTGAAACATATCATGTATATGTGATGAAGGAAAACAGTCTCAACGGCCAGCTGGGACCAGGTTTGAACATTTAGGCATTTGAAAAAATAAGCACCAAGTAAGGTCCAACTTATAGATGAGAAGCGGTGAACATAGGAGTAAGTTCCTTCAAATAAATCATCGGTGATTGGTTTGTCAAACAGAAAACCCCACAGCATAGCCTTACTGAGCCAAATATAGCACATGTTTTAACACATCTGATAACCTTTGCTGAAGAGAAACAACCTCCTCTTTAGTGCACCACAAACAAAATTTGTCCAACAATTGTCAACCATAATTTTGCTAGAAGAATGGCGTGCCACCAAGATGACATCCCTAGGCGGTAGATCAAAGTAGCCCAGTTTCTACCTTTACATCTGCAAGCATAAAACAGCAGGCTCAAATGAAGAAACTGCCCCTACCATCATTTTTATTTAAAAAAAAAAATGATTGGCAGTTTAGAAAAGGCATACAGTGCAAAATATATCGTAAGTATGGGCACATTAATAACAGATAATGCAATTTTGATTATACATTGACCAGTGCTCAACAGAGACACCACTCTCAATATTTGATGAATAAATATTAGGCCTATGAAGGGGACTATAATACTGAGTAACACAGGCATGAGTATATATTAAACATTCACATGTAATTGGAAGGCAAGCCAACTGTCCACAACCGCCTTACCGAGGTCTGGTGTATCAGGTCCGTCCACCCTCAGCCAATTCACAAATGGACCCCAAATATCCTTTGGCCTAGACAGAGAAGGCATTAACTCCCAGAATGCAGCGAGCTGCTCTTGACAGAATGTTACATCAAGAATCCAATCCTTTAGCAAGGGAGGGCACGATCTGCCCCATGTCATGGCGATCCTACGTTTTGCTAATAATACCAACACGGCTAACAATCTGCTCAACCCAACTGGGGCTTCCTATACATAACCCAATAACCCCGTTTGTGCTGTGTGTTCAATATGTATCATGAGTATATCACATACGGTTTGAAATATCTCTGTCCAATACACCGCTGTCTGGGGGCAAGAAAGTTGCCTGATCTGAGTGACACTTCCAGCACTCTGCACTGGGCCTGAGACCCATACAGAACAATTGTATAGGTGTTCTGTAGTATTGGTTGAGGAATTTGAAGTGAATTAACCTACGTTTATAGTTTGGAGACAGTTTTTCAAGCTGCGCACAGCAAAATTTCCATTCCTCTTCTGTAATGTGTGGGTGCAACTCAGTATTCCATTGCTCCCTATGTTTCGGAGCTATCACTGGATGGTGTGTTTTTATAGAGGTGAGAGTCTAGTAATGAGCTTTTGCTCTGATGGAGAGGTGAGAATATTCTCCAATGCCTGCAGAGTGGGTGGAGGGTCCAGGAATGTATGGTGCATCTGGCGGCAAATTGCCCTATACGATGATAAAGCTGTGTATTTGAAAAGGAAGGGGGCGGTGTGTCAGTCGGTGCGACGGTCCAAGGAATCCCTCCTCCCGGTATAAGTCTGCATAGCTGCTAATACCTAATCTCCTAGCCCTCGCTTGATGTGAGTGGGGGTATTTGTGGGTTTTTGGCCAGAAGTATCAAGGGGGCATATAGCGTGGGTGTATTAGCTCTATGTCTGAGGTTGTCCCAGATCCATCGCAGTGTTACTGTGGTATCAATGGTATGACGGGGGCGTTTAT
The DNA here is from genome assembly GCF_964261635.1 of Lissotriton helveticus. Classification (NCBI taxonomy): domain Eukaryota; kingdom Metazoa; phylum Chordata; class Amphibia; order Caudata; family Salamandridae; genus Lissotriton; species Lissotriton helveticus. Next base: position 712,152,907 of record NC_136065.1, on the reverse strand, counting down.
ATGGTTGGTACAGCGCCACGTCTAAGGGAGTAGGCGAAGCTGCATCGCACTCAACGGCCACATGTGGCTGAAAGGGGATCGGGTGTAGCTAAAAATGTAAGAATTGCGCCTGAGTGCAGAATGCATATAAGGAGAAATCTGATGCCCCCAATCCTCCCTGACTCTGATGAAGTGTCAGTCTTTCCCAATCAACTCTAGCCTGCCCTCTCGCCCCACCAAAGAGATCAGCAACGAGCAAAGTTTGGTAAAGAATGCCTGAGTGAGTATGAGAGGAACATTGACGAAAATGAAAAGAAATTTGGGAAGGACCACCATTTTAGCAACGGCTATCCTACCCGCAAGGGACAATGGAAGTGTGGACCAAAGTTTAATTTTTCCCTCTAACCATGTGTTGGTACGACCCATATTCATGTTCCATAACTCATGGATGTCTCTGCTTAACCAGATCTCTAGATATTTTACCGAACCCTCCGCCCAACATAGCTGGTAATCTGTTTCAAATGGCATAGTGTCCTCAGTCAATGGGCATAACGTAGACGTCTTCCAATTAATCTGTACGCCTGACAAGCCTCCAAATTGCGTGATCTTCCGCAGTGCTGGTTGCAAATTTGTTTGGGAATTCTTCACATATACAGTGATATCATCTGCGTATTGTGATATTATCATCCCTCTGGATGTGAAACTCTGTCCCCTCCCTGCATGATGTTGCCGCAGCCGCGCTGCTAGTGGTTCCATCGCTATTGCGAAAAGCAAGGTGAAAGGGGACAGCCTTGTCTTGTACCACGGGTTATGTGGAATGCTGCTGTAATGTGGCAGTTAACAAAAAGGAACGCAATGGGGTCAGTGTATAGAAGTCGTATCTGTTTAAGAAAAAGTTGGCTAAACCTCATTCTGTGAAGGACAGCAAAAAGGAATGACCACTCAAGAGAATTGAATGCTTTAGTAGAATCCAGGGATGCGGCCACTGCAGGGAAATGTGGGTCAAGATAGTGTAGTATAGCAACAAAAATACGCAAATTATGCGCAGTTGATCTACTGGGGATACATCCCAATTGATCAGGCCTGGTGATGAGAGACAATAATGGTTGGACTCCTTCGCTAATAATTTGGCATAAAGTTTGTTGTCTGTGTTGATGAGGGAAAGTGGATGATACGAATCACATTGGGTTTGTGTCTTATCATGCTTGAGTAGTAACAGTATACCTGCCTCTCTAAGAGTGGGGGGCAGTGCACCTGTGTCAAGGGATTCTTGATATACTGCCATGAGATGAGGGGCAAGAATGGAAGCATAGCATTTATAGAATGAGGCAGGTCCAGACCAGGGGCTTTGTCCGGTGGCAAACTATTTATAACCCTAACTATATCTTCCTCAGAGAATGGTTCATCTAAATAGGCTCTAAGGGTGTTACCAAGCCACATCAGCTCTATTGAGTCGAAATAAGGTTGTAAGCTTTCAAGCGAGTGTGTGCATTGTGAAGTGTATACCTCCGAATAGAAATCTATGAGGTGGGTCGTAATTTCTTGTGCACCCCTAAGTGTCTGCTGCTCCTTACCTTTTAGTTAAATGATGTAGTCTGTGGTGCATGGGGGTCTGAGCAGGGCCACAAGTGTTTTCCTGGGTCTGTCTCCCTCCATATTTCCTGGCCTCTGTATTCTTCCATAAATAATTAACCTCCCACTGTGCTTCCTCTTCAAATTCACTTAGCTTGCCTGTAATCTGGGAGAGCAGCTCACGGTGTCCAGTCCAATCATATTCAAGTTCTAGCTCGTGGATATTCGAGGGTCGAGTTTTTGACGTATTGACTTCAATACCTCTCCCTGTCGGGCTATGCGCTTGCCGCGGATCACCACCTTGAAGGCCTCCCACAAGGATGACAGGGATGATACCGAACCTTCATTAAGAACCAAATAGTCTAGTATGTCTTGTTTAATTTCTTCCCTGAAGGCAGTATCTAATAGGGCGTGTGATGGGAGTCTCCATGCAAATGCCCAGACTAGGAGCAGTCGCCGTCTGTAACCTCAGCAAACTTGGATCATGATCTGAGAGAGTTCGGGGAAGTGTCTGGTGTCCACCACCCATGTGGCAATGTCTTTAGATATAAGCCAAAAGTCTATATGAGACCAGGCAGAATGTTGTACCGTGACACATGATATTCCAGTACGTCTGGGTGCCATGTCCTCTATTTGTCCACTAGCTCGCTATCCATTATTAGTGTGTTTAATGCAGCACTAGCATTTGGGTGTAATGTGCAAGATGTTCCTCTATGATCCCAAGCATCATTTAGGATGCCATTAAAGCCGCCCCCAAAGTATAATGTCACAACCAAGTTTCAGTATATTACCCCAAAGGTCGTTAAAGAATTCAGGCGAGTCTGAATTAGGGCCATAAACTGTTACCAAAACCACCCTTTTTGTGTCAAGTGTGCCCTCTAATAGTATGTATCTATCTTCTGGGTCTGACTTTGATGAAGTCTGTGTCCAGCCAATGTTCTTCCGGATAAGGATCGCGGTCCCCCTAGCGTACTTGGAGTAGGTCGCTAGATATATATGCCACCAGGGCCTGTGTTGCAGTATGGTGGTCGTCTGACTCAAGAGGTGCGTTTCTTGCAGAAACCATATGTCGATGTTATGCCTGACTAGATATGATTGTATGAGGCGAACCTTCCTGTTGTCATTTAGCCCTTAAATATTCTAGGTTAAACAGTTGTATGAGGTCATTGTCTGTTCTGGTCAATTGTTCCACGCTGGAGTGTATCATTTGTACTCCTTTGCAGTTGGTATGGCATATGCGACCTAATGTGTTCCTGCCATTTTAATCTCAATCTTTTCATTCCCCCTTTAAGATACCACCCCCACCCACACCAACCACCCAAGCAGGTTGAGCTAACATACCCCTCCCACTGAACTAACTTAACAAAGGAAACAAGAAAAAGCTAAGCACCCGGGAGATCACCCTGAGGGGCTTGGGTAACCGGCGTACAACCCAGTTCAAGAACCGGGTGGACGAGGTGTATAATCCCTCTTTGCAACATGTACAGAAAATTGTATTTAACGTAAAAAGTAGCGCCATAGTTATATAGCATACACCTACGCTATTGTGTCGTTGGAGTTGAAGGCCCGGTTTTAACACACTTCAAACAGAAACATACTATCATCTGATACTACATACTAGTCATTATCACTTAGGCTATGGTCTACACTGTGTTGTTTATCAGTGCTCGCCTTCTGTTTCTTTGTCCCACAGATATGTTTAGCAAATTTTAACGCCAACATTGCGTCTGTAAAAAAGTGTGTGTCTTGTTCATGAAAGACCTTTAGCTTGGCAGGGTAGAGCAGCGCCTAAGACACGCCAGCTTGCCGCAGGATCTTCTTGGCTTGGGTGAATTCTCGACTTACCGCCTGGACACCAGGAGTAAAGTCAGGGTAGAATGAGACATTATTCCCTCTGTATGAAATTTGACCACGTTCCCTGGCCTCCTTGAGTATAGCATCCCTGTCACGATAGTTTAATATTTTAGCAAGGATCGGCCTGGGGTTGTGCCTCCCGGAGGTCTAGGACCCAGAGCCGGATGGGCACGCTCCACAATAAACATTGGAGACAACTCTGACTCAAAGATATCCTTTAGCAGTTCCTCCATGAAGAGTTCAATTTTCCCAGTAGCCGTGGTTTCGGGAATACCTATGAGGCGAATGTTGTTCCTCCAGGAGCGAGCCTCCAAATCATCCTTTTTGGCCCTTATGACTGTAAGGACCCGTTCCATATTCAGCAGTTGCTCTTTGGTGTCAACCTCAAACTCATGCACTTCAGTATGGCGATTCTCGAGCTGGTCTAACCAGAGTTCGTGGGTGTCCACTTGAGTTTTGACCTAGTCAAGCCCGGCATTTAGGCCATCAAGTTTGGAGTCAATAGTTTTGAGACAGGACTTTATTTCCAGTAAGAGACTGCAGAGATCGGCATTCCCACCTTCGGTGTCATCTAGTGGGCCATGTGCCGTGTCTGGGTCTGAGTCGGCATCTCCCTGACGAGTTTGTCTTTCATTTTCAAATGTCAGTTTTGGTTGCTTTGCATCTGTTTTTCCCCATTTTGTGCTTCCAGTGGTGCGCTACAAGTAGTGGCAGATCTTTTATAGTATCCTAGCACACCCCGCCCAGTTCCAGACTTATGTGCACTCACTCAGCTTGATCACCAATTGAGCACGACGTGGTATTTGCGACACTGTGGTGTGCTGGCAATGGATTGAAGTGTCTAGGCACCCCCTTTCTTGTTAAGTGCGTGTCCCCGGCACCAGGGCTAAAACTACTGCAATCTTGTGAATGGTTGCCGCTGAACCACCAGGATGTACTGATGGATCGACCCAATGGGTGCCACTTTTTGCAGGAAGGACCCCTCAATGTTAGCCCACTTGATGTCAATGACTTCAAGGTGCCTAGGAAAAGGTCTGTAGCTCACAGATGGGTCTAGTGTATTTCCACCAATGTCAATGCAATTCTGTCCGCATCCACTGATACGGTTATGACACTCTCTACGCGTGGAGGGAGTGAGTTCCAGACCGGAGGGGGCAAATCACCAGTGCCACGTGCATAATTCCCTTTGTGATGAAATATATATCCCAGTGCACAGTAGTGACTACAATACAATCCACCTTGCACAAGGGCGTCTCCGGCTTCACACGACGACTCAGGAACGGCAATCCCTATCCCCAAACCAAGTGTAATACCATCTTGGGGGGGGGGGTGTGAATTACCAGTGCCACAACTGGCAGTGTCTTCAACAAGGATGATTTTGGGTACCAATGTGTACTTACAGCTGCAGCGTAGCCTCACTTGTTTAGCGCTTTTTCAGCCTCTTGCGCATATACAGAGGCAGCGCTCTCCACCCCAAATCGAGCTCTGGCTATTGTCAGAGGTCTGCTCACCAGCACTTCACTCCAGGCAGTGATGCGCACAATGCGCCTGTTTGTGGGGTCTGGCACAAAACAGCATCAGCTCGGCTATGCTTGAACAGCGCTCATCCATCTACAATGATTCTCAGGGCGGCAGCTCTCTCTGCGCCACACACAAATGTCTCTCTGGGCTAAGAGGGATATATACGCTAGTGCCCTCCAACACTTTTATCACACTGCAGCTTATTATTAGGCCCAGTTTGCCGCCACAGAGGCCTTGTTACACCGCCCACAATGGCGCGTTTACGGCTTCGCTTGTTCTGACGGATATGGCGCCCCTTGAGCACACAGGACACCATCAAGGGAGAGCAGCTTACTAGAGACTCCCACTCTGCCAACTCCTTACTTGTTGTGCCATGGTCTGTCATAACGATCCAACGCCGATCCCGTCCTCTGCACAGCTGGTGCACGCCCACCTTCGGGCACTGGGTACACAAGCACCGGGCTCCGGCCCGCGTACAAGACCCAACAAGACCCGCCCTTCTGCCACAATCAGTGGCCGAAGCGGAGCCCTTAGGTCACTTTAAATGCGGTTTCTTGCAGTCCGCCAGGTGCACAACACGTTTGCAGTGCAAGCAGCACCATATACGATGTTTCTTTGTCTCGTGTGCAGAAGGAATTTTGCCGGATCAGTCCTCGCCCGGCAGAGCCCTCTCACCGATCGGCCATCCTGCTGCTCGGCTAGGCCATTCCCCCACCCCTACCATCAATGAAGGTGATTTACCATGAATGAATATGGATGGGGAGAGAAGGGTAGCAGGCCTTTTTGCCCCCCACATCCACTCGTGCAAATGTACATGATCCAAGATAACCTGTACCTGGCCCTGACAAAGCTTCTTCAGAACACAAGAAATGAGAAGAATTGAAGAAAATGGCTGCTAATTGTAATAGTTCCAAACAAAGAGGAATGCATCTCCCAGAGGCCCTTCCAGCTGGAAATGAAGGATCATTACTACGCCACTGAGTGCTTTAATTGAAAGACACAAGATTTCATAGAGTGGTGCTCTGTTGAGAGAAGATAGCCTCTCAGTAAATCAACTTGTGGTCAGCAAGATGGCACTCATTGAGATTACCTGCCCTCACATTCACCGAGCTGGCCAGATGATTGACAGTCAACAAGGCCTCATAATTACAGACCCAAGGCCATAGCGCGAGAGCTTTCAGGCACTTAGAATGTGAGCAAATGCTGGCTTGCTCATATGAAGACGAGGCCCAGTATCTGAAGGTGAGGATTTTAAGTTGATGCAGGAATACCCCAATTTAAGACTACAAAATTGCACTCTGAAGCTGGCCCACTGGCAGCATCAAGTCCGTGATCCACACAAAATACATGTGTCTCTGACCTTTGAAAATCCACCACAATCATTGAAATGATCAGTGAAGATACGTGGTAAAAACCGATAGCGAGTGAAACTTCTGACAAAGAACATCTCTGTGAGACTGAACAACCAATGCACAGAATATACAACCATTAGAACTAATGATTATGATCTCCAAACTGCAGGAATCAAAGGAAATGTGCCAGGGAAAACATCACAAAGATCTCCCTGTGAACAAATGCAATACAGGACATTAAGACCAGAATGGGGTAGAGATCCAGCCCTTCTTGGGGACTATGCAAATTGGAAGTAGCAACCAAACCCCCTCTCGTGCTCTGTAATCAGCTCTGTTGTAACTTTCCCCAAAGTAGGGAGACATAATATGGCATGGCTGGGAGACAGAAGAACACGATGGATGAGGGTGGGGGTGAGGGCTTTTGCAAAGGGAGGTGGTATCCCCATATATACTCTAAAGGACCTAGTGGCTCATTGTAATGTATTGCCAGTGCATCAAATAGAAGGTTACCCCTTCTTAAAGGCCACATGCGCGCAAAAATGGTTTGCAAATGAAGCAGAGAAAGGGGACTGCAGCTGTTGGACTTGGCACTCCAACCCCCTCCCCCTCCAACATCTACCCACCCCTGTAACAATTGAAAACTCATTTGGATGCTAGTGAGGCTGAAATAAGATGATGTTGCCAATACAACTGAACTCTGAAGCCACCTTTGAATTTTACAACAGTCTGCTGGAACTGGCAAGCAAAGGTAACCAAGCCCCAAGAGTAAGTAGTTGTGTGACCTTATATACATCTCTTTGAGGCCAAATTAATCCAAGAATTTTCTTGCTGGCCCAAATCCATCATAAATTACTTTGGCAAAGTGGTCATTCACATGGTCTGCTAAAAGTGAAAATGCCATCTGCACAACATGCCAAGGGCATGGGAATAGCAAACCAACAGACATGCAGCATTACAGGCACAAAGAGCCACACAGAGTATACTTTCTTTCCTACCTCTTCACTCTATTTCGACTGTCTGCTGGGTGGAATGGAGGAAAACAAATTGGAGTTAAGCTTGGAGCAAGAGGAAACCTCTAATTCGAGGCTCCCACATGAAAGGTGAGAGGGTTAACATTTTAGTTTTCCAGGAGATGGCCGATGACCGTGCCTTTTGATGGTCAGAGCAGAGATCAGCCTATTCCAGATGTGCAAAATAATAATGAGGATGAGCCTTGTTGTAAAGCTATAGGAGTTCTGAAGTGGATACGTTGGAACATTTCTGTACCTAGGTTAGGCTTAAGTTCTGCAACTGAAAGAGGTAATTCTAGGACCTCATCTGCCTTGCATAGGACTACATTAAAAGGAAGATAGTCCTCCAAAGAGGCCACCAAATGTCAGTCAACCTCTGCAGAAGAATGCAAGTTACTGGTGTTTTGGAGGTCCAAATAGAGATCGCTAACAGTATCCAAATTATTCACCTCAGTACTATCATCTTCCTCATGAAGGAAGATTATCTGGACTTTATATATGGAGCGTGACCCAAAGTTTGTTTTCACTTTGCCATGAGCTTTAGCCAAAGTGGTCCTGCTTGCAGGGAATACTGATAGTACATCTGAAGCTGGTATTGTAGGTGTCATTGACTTGAGGCCAGAGTAACCAGAAAGGCCTATGGTGGTACAGTAACTGTCCTGGGGCTAGGGCAGTATCATGAAAATCAGTGGGTTTCAAGTAGAGGCATGATTGGAGATGCTGTAGGTGCTTTGGGGCCTGAAGGCCCACCATTGGAAGACTGAAATAGTCAGAACATAGACTCAAAGGCCTTGAAGAATGCTACCACTTGAGTGAGGTCAGTGCCAGTGGGTCTGGCCGCCCCGAAAGCAGAGTTGAGTTTCAACACTGAGCTTTTGTCCTCCAGAGGAGGTATTAAACCCAAAGACGAGAGTTGGGGACAGCGTACAGACCTGCCATCACATGATCAGCCCCGTGAACAGGAGCGATGTCAAAGTGAGGATGGGTCACCTACTCAGTACTTCACTATTTTTTGTGGGAAGATTTCTCTGAGGATGATCCTTTTTCCCTATACTTGCCACCAGAACAGGACTTGGATTGTAACCTGAAGCTTAAAACCCTCTTCCTTGATAGTCTTCAAATGCATGTAGCCACATGTATAATAAGGCTTTGAGTCATTCCTAGGTTCTTTACCATAATGAAATGTCATGGGGATCTCAAATGGACTTCTTCCAAGTTTGGCAGAGTTGACATAATTAAAAACATGACATTTTTGGAGATGACATTTTTCTCTAAAACTACACTTACAATTTAGAGCAAATGTTGAATGGCACAGAAGAGAAAGACTAGATTTTAGAGCACAGGTGGTACCATACACTGCTCCTTGACATCACATCCAAGGCAGGCACTGGAGTCAACTTGAAACTAAGGCACCTCCTACTAATGGAAAAGAGGTGGTTCAACTTTTCAGTCTCCACAGTGCTGGTAGGAGATTCAAAATGTGAGAAATCTGCAGGTAGATGTATCCATCAGAATTGCATTTTCATGCAAGGTTCCACTCTGAAATTGGAAGTAAACAAAGCAATGCAACATAATACATCCACATTCCACAGGAAATAAAACAAATCATTATTATTAGTCTCAAAGAACTTAAACCTCTGATGAGGGGTGTGCAACTGGTTTAAATGCAGTGTGATTTAATTCAACTTCTACCAAAAAATATCAGGATAATTATAAATGTATTAATGATGAAATAGGCTCTCAAGTTAAATTAAGATATGTGATCTCTGGGAAATGATCGCAAATTAATGTAAATCTACAAACTGTTCACACAGCAAGTGTTAAGTTCATTTTACAGGGCATCATTGTGGCAAAAGAAACATTTAGATGAAGACGGGATTTATTCGTTCTGCCAAAATACCATGGCAATTTAGTTCATATGCTGGTGAACTGTTCTAATATCAAGTAATAACAGAACAACAAGGTCAACTTTGCCTACGTCGAAGACAGGGACAATGTTGTTGAATTATCTGTGTTGGTGGTATTTAGGGGACAGTTGCTGATAGCATTACTGCCTATATGCTGCCAGGAGATTTTCTTTGAGCTTCCTATCTGTTTACATCATTTCTTTTGGCTTGTACGTGAGGACGGTCAAAAAACGGAATTAATGTAAAGGAGAGGGGCTCAACACTATTTATGGCCTGAGTAATTAGTATATAAATAATGATTAATTTTGGCATGCAATTAATTACTCTTCATTGTATAGTGCTTGGGGCCTATCATAACAGCTATGAAGATTATCACTGGGAAAAGTACTCTTGCAACCTTTTCATCAAGGAATGCCTAACGAAGATGGGAATGTATATTTAGGCTTGAAGAAAAAGAAAATACACTATTATTACATGGAAACAATTTCAGACATATATGGCAAGAGAGGGTGTGCATTCTTTATCCCAAAAAGCCTTCCATTATGATCCCTAATCATATCCCAATTTGCCTGCCCTTGATCAGTTGCCTTCCGTTGGATTACACACTATAAATACCATCCATACATATTTTGTAGTCTAGTTAGGATCATGTAACTGTAACTTCTCTATTTCTGGTCTGCATCTTGTGCCTTCTGCCATTTTAATTACTGGGCTCCTTAGTATGGCTCATATAAATGCAGTATGATTTATCTCATGCTTTGTTTAATTGTGAATGTTATTAATCTACATTTTGAGAGATTTAATTGGCCTTGACTTATGTATTTGGTATTCATATAACTTTTTTTGAAAAAATGACTTATATTAGGCTTTATCTTCAGCTTTTAGTGTAAGCTGTGAAGTCAGTGGTACATAGCCTGCCAAGTCACTCTGTCAGATATGATGCACTAACTTTTGCCCAATTTTGAAGCAATCTAAAATGTATGCTTTTCCTTTAGAATGTGGTGGACGCCTGAAGGCAGAAGTTACAACAAAAGACCTTTATTCCCATGCCCAATTTGGTGATAATAACTATCCAGGGCAGTCGGACTGTGATTGGGTGATAGTAGCAGATGATGGATATGGGGTAGAAGTGATATTTCAGACTTTTGAAACTGAAGAAGAAGCAGACTGCGGCTACGACTACTTGGAAATCTATGATGGATATGACAACACAGCACCCAGACTTGGAAGATACTGTGGATCAGGGGTATGTTTTAGAAAACGTGTATATTGTATTTCAGATTTATTTACAAAGAGAATAATGAGCATTCATGCTGTGGATAGGGATCTTAGTTTAAAAAGATTCTACATTAAATGGAAGACTGGAGACTGTTCAAGTTTCCTAGCAGTAAAACATGGTATAGATGGTAAATACGTGTAGAAAGAGCAAAAGTGTAGAAATGGTTTGGGATATACTTGAAGTTTATCCTTTTGTATCATATTTCCAAAATATGCCATCAAAGAATGCCCTACTGCCCATTTGCACTATGGCTGTTTTATTGGTGCTGCATAGAGGTCTTGTGTATTAATTAGATCGAGTAACCAATTTACATACTGCAGGGGTAAACTGTAAGAATGCAATGTGTTGTCCATATTCATTTATTTTTAAAACATTTGCTATTGTGCAGATGAGATACATTGCTAATAGAATGATGTTATTTTTGAGTTAGTTGTTTACTAATTCTTTTGTACTATTTAGCAAGGAATCCATTTCAACAAAGAAGTACTGGCCCTGACCTCACATCCTGCTATCATAATATATTTCCACATGACAAACCTATATTGTGGTCCAGCAATCATTTTGATAACTGGCCTGAAGGTTTGAGAACTGTCTACAAGTACCTCTGAAAATAAAAAGAAAAGACAACAGCACAGCAAATGGTCCTCATACCACAGACATCTGCTTGCAAACAAATATTGAACATGGAGTTTAAGTCAACAAGGCTATGTTATCATGCCACCATTTTCATTTCATGACCCGTACATTTCCATAAACACAGATCTGTTACACAGAATGCTTAACATTTGCTATATTCTAAGTGGATCATATTTCCGTTTAGTGTGTTGCTAATTGTACCATAAAACTGTTAGATTTGTTAAGCTACTTTGATTTTACAGCGTATTCATGTTATGCCCCTCTATTGCATTTATGGAAATAATTGATGTTGACTACATCAGTAACTATTGTTAGTCTAATTGTTTGCAGAGCTAACATTAGAGAATAATATAGGACACTGGGAATAAGAAAATATCTATCTGATTCTGTTGTTTTTCATAACTTGAATGTACACCTCAAAATATTTGCTTGACATTTTCTCAAGAGTTTGTATAGATGCGGGATATATATATTGTTTTTAGTCTCAGACCTCTATTCAAAGGAGACATTTCAAATTGTTATATTTTGTTAAAACATTTTATAACCTTGAATTGTACTGTCTTCATTAATATACAAATAATCAAATACAAACACATCAAAATACCAATAATACCAAAATAAATTTATAATGCTGATTAAATAAGATTATCATAAATACAGCATAAAATTAAAATGTGCACAAAGAGAAAGAGCAATCATTATATTAGGAAAAATGGCAGTGACCCTTCGAAATAGATAGTAAAAGTGGAATGAATTATACTGTGTCTTCTTCCAAAGGGAAATTTACATAATCTCATTGCCAACTGGAGATATATTTTTAGAATAACCCATACATACAAGAAGTACTGAGGTACTGAGTAGAGTAATAGTACTGAGGTATCACTTTTTTTCTGCTCCCCCTTACAGATGAAACCGGAGAAAAATATTTTAGATTCGTAATCCTCTTGACATTGATAACAATCCTTACACTGAATTATTGAAAGCTGCCATTATATGGAAAAGTAGCTAAGGGTATAATTAAAATGTAAGTTCCATGTACACAGATGCATACAAATAACATTTTGACATTGAAGAACGTTTCAATCAATTTTCCTAGAGAAGGTTTATTAAGCCATGAACTTTCCTTATTTATCTTTTCAAAACGTTTCCTTCTTTGAGCTGAACCTCGAAGAGAAGAGGGATGCACTCAAAAATGCAAATACAAGAAAGTCAACTAGAATTTAAGGCGCAAGAACATTTAAAATTGACAGCTTGGGAATTTGATGAAAAGCAATCAAATCAATTCAAAACAGAAATTAGTAACAAAACCCAAACAGATCAATCATTGAGCATGAATACGCAATTAACAATCACGGTAGGAAACAAAGGAGGGATATCTAATGCCCCCCACGGAGCACCACAAAGGGATTTGAGAGGCCGTCCTCGACTCTCAGATCATTTGAACCAGAAACATGGTATCACAAAGAAGCGGCGACATTATTAAGGTCCTGTCCATTAGAAATATCCACAGTTCAACACCTAGGGCAAGACATCCACCGAGACCAAACAGAGGAAAGGAGAGATCTCGGTCAAAATCAGAAACCCCAAATGGTTTCCATAGAGACAGGTCGTAAATTACTATTCAAGCCCGAATACTCGACAAAAGGAAAAATGGACACGCTGAACCGGGGGAACATACTGAGACTATTTAGAGAGATTCCGAAATTAAGGGAAATAACATCAAACAACCTCATAACAGTAGAGTTGGTTCCAATGAATAAGGACACAGACTGTGAAATGAGCAGCACTACATGGGCATCAAAGGAGATAACAGACCTTATCTTTTCAACAAGAGTAGACTTCGCCGAATGGGGCATAACTCTGGTATATCCTACGCCGATAAAATATCCATACCCACTATTAAACAGCGTGGCCCCCCTAGCAACAAACAAAAAAGGAAAAACATCTTTCATTTTAAGAGGAGCAAGAAAAGAGACAATCACCCGACAAATAAGGAGGGAACCCGTTTCTAATAGTAAAAAAACAAGACAACAAAAGTTCGGACCGGTGGAAGACCAAGATTGGTCTTGGATCCCACAAGTAATGAATTCTCATCGATCCTGATGGAAGTATTTCAGACCGTAAAGAGCATGTACGAAACATGGAGGAACTTAAGAAAATGGATAGAAAAATAAGAATTTGCTCTTGGAATGTCCACGGTTTTAAAGACATGAAACAAGATCAAGAGACAATTGCTTTCCTGGGTACATTCGACATAATTGTCCTGCAAGAAACATGGAATGTCACCCCCAGACAAATCGTTGGATATGAAGAACATCATGTGATGGCTGAAAAAATTGCTAAATATGGCCACCCAAGAGGGGGTCTGTCCACATATATAACAAATGATTTCAATTGGAAGTCAGAGATAATGGATTCAGGGGTAAATTGGATACAAATCATAAAGCTAGAAAATAAACATGCCACAAAAGAAGTCGGGTGGAAGTTACTGATCTTAAATGTTTACATTCACCCTGAGAAGTCTACAAAAATCAAAAAACTGTTAGAACTAATAAATTTAATAAAAACATTACAAATAACTCATCAATGCCATGGGATGCTGATCACAGGTGATTTCAACAGTAACCTGATAAAACCCAAGAGAAACAATAGCAAAATTCAAACAATAAGGAACAATCTGGAATCTCTGGGATTAATGACGCTAAATGGAAACACAAAGGGCGACCAACCTGCAAAAACCACCTACATGTGCGGAAATAAAAAATCCACAATAGACTACACATTAATCAGCAAAGAGTTTATACAGCTCTTAAACCATTTCGGCATCATAGCGCTACCAGAAAGCGTTCATTTTCCGCAAGAAACTATACTGAGATTAAACATCCAACAAAAAGCAAGTATTGCATCGCTAGCTACAATCCCAGAAGAGTACAACCTAAGGAAACTCAAATGGAGAGGAGCCATAACAAATGCAATAATGGAAACGGTGTATACGCACGCAGAAAATACAGCGGCCCTGGAACTCCACTCGCTTGCAAAAAATTGGGAGAATTTACACACAATTTTGCTAGAAAAATTCCCGGCAAAGCCAGTAGTGAAACATGCATATGACGCCTACAAACCGCCATGGTATACCACAAAGCTAAGAGACAAAAAAAGGGAAATTGCTAAGAAACTAAGACAAAAGGCTGCAATGACCAGACAGGGAAAGGATATAGACAATGGCGAGATACAGAAAATGAGAAAAAAATATAAAGAAGACTGTGGAAAGGCAAAAAGGCTACATACTGGGAAAATATGGGTAGACCTGCTAAGGACAAGTAAACTACCAAATAGCAGTGAATTCTGGGGCTTAATTAATAAATTATCAAAAGGAACTGGTGCACAGCAAAACATAGGAATAAGTGAAACCTCTTGGCTACAATATATAGACAACCTATACAATACCCATACGTTGCAACTCCCGTACACAGATTTAAGGAAGGAAACAACTAAGGGAAAAGATCTGGGAAATGTAGTAAAACACGAAAAAGCCAAATGGGCAAAAGAAACACCAAGCGGGGCACCTATGGATTCATCCCCATTGACAACAGTGAAACAAACAACCTTGTTGATAAAAAAATTAAAAGCAGAACGCGCAGCAGGCCCCAACGGACTACCGAATGCCCTTTTTAAACAAGACCCTGACTTCTGGGCAAACTATCTCACCCCACTTTTCAACCAACTGTTTATTGACAAAAAGATACCACGGTCCTGGTTTGGCAACATCTTCCACCCTATTTATAAAAATGGGAGCACAATGGAACCCGGGAACTAAAGGCTGATAGCCCTCATCGATGTAGAGGCAAAACTTTTTTCATCTTGTATATTACGTCAGCTACAGGAATGGATAAATAAAAACAAAATAGTCTCGAAGTTCCAAACGGGTTTTAGAGAAGGCATGGGATGCACCACAAATCTTTCCGTTTTGGCCCTCTTAATAGAAAGAGCAGAGAAAAGGAAGGTAGGATTATTGGCATGCTATATCGATTTAAAATCCGCGTTCGATAGAGTACCAAGAGACCGGCTGTGGAAAAATCTAGAATCTTGGGGCATCCCACAGAAACTAACAGATATAATAATTGCCTTATATAGCGAAACATGGGCCAAAGGATTGGAACTTAACTATAAAAAAACAAATGTCGTGAGATTGGCGGGCCCAAGCCGAGGAACATTTAAATGGTATGCAAAGAATACTCAAATGGAGGAGACAATCACGTATAAATATTTGGGTATTAAACTGTGCAGAAACATGTCCATGGTGGACCAAAAACGGGATATCACAGCTAAAGCACAATCGCTCACCTTCGCCTACAAACTGCTCCAAAAGAAACTACAATGCCCCTCATATGGGCATCTTTTAAAAGTAATGGCAGCTCAACTGTTACCCACCCTGTCTTATGGGTTGGAAATATGGCACAGGAAAGAAATTGACATCCTAAATAAATTACAGACTAGAGTATACAAATCTGTGTTTAATCTTTTTAAAGGATCATCCCCAGCGCAAATACGCCTGGAATTTGGCCTACAAAACCAAGCCTACCATAGGAAATCTATCTTTGCAAAATGGTGCTGGAAACTCAGAATATCAGAAATAGGATCACTAAATAACCTATGTTGGCTGGAAATCAAGAAACAATAAGATGAAAAAGAACCAAACTCTTGGGGTTCCTATTTGCGAACTGCCCTGGTGACACTAAACATCGAGGAAGTATGGAACAGCCACTTGGAACGAACATCTTTCTATAAAATTTGTAAACTAAATGCAAAGTCACTATCCTTGGTGGAAGACAAAAGGATTTTGGCCAAACGCCGTCACGCCTGGTCAGTAATCAATTCATACAAAAGATTAAAACCACAATTTTATCTTGAAGCTCACTTCAGGCTATCGCTAAAAATGAAATTCATGGCATACAGACTGGGCGATCATTGCTCAAAAGACCTAATTCCAACTTGGAAAAGTAAACACCAAGAAAAGACATGCCGCCTTTGTGGGTACCACACAGAAAGTTTGTACCATCTAATGTGCACGTGCAAGACAGTAAAAGACGAAAGAAAATCTTTGCTAAAATCAGTTTTAAACGCTTTAAGAATTCGCACCTGCAGGCAGGCGGTCACTAGTTGGATGGGTGCATCATCGAACATCCTAATATGCCGTGGAGTAAAATTCATGACTCTAGTAGAGACCCTACTCTCGAAAATCGAAACAGATTAAACTTCGGGTGATCTTCTTTTAGGAATTCGTAAATTTTAAAGAACATGAATTTTATCTTGTTTTTATATTGATTGTTATTTTTATATGTATACTTTAAGGTTGTGATAAACCAAATAAAGTTAAATTTTGACTGACTGACACTCAAAAATGTGCTAAACCTAAAATTACCGGCTTCAATGCACATAATTAAATTAATGGGCTTCCTCATTATTAATAATTCCAATGATGAACTGATTGATAAGAATTCCAACAATGCCTCAGAAAAGGATTTTAGGTCACTTGTAACCCGAAAGTGTGCCAATAGGTATTAAAGAAGCAACAGATTCCTAACTCATAACATTTAGTTCAAAGTAAAGGGAGATTGCTTGAGTGTCAACCAGACGCCTCAATAAAGTTTTCAAGAACTGATTTTCGGAGGCTATCAACATTGAAATGTTTCGTATAAACATATTTCTTCACAACAATTTGCTGCCATTTAAGCATTAGATTTATACACTTGAAAGCTAATGCTGTTTCTCTAGCAACGCTCCCAGAAGCAGTTGTTTATATGGCTCATGTGGGATGTAATGTAAGATCATTACTTTTATCAATGTGTCTTACACATCTGATAGTTGCAGGTATTTAGTTGCCTATGTGCCCTATATCTGAAACCGTTTTGAATATCCCATCTTCTATTAGCTTTTTAGATTTTAGAGAATTGTGTGGATGTTTAGGTATGTTATTTTTTTTTTTAAACAATTTTTATTAGACATATTGTAGAGCATTCCAATGACAGCATGACAATCATCGTTTGTAAAATCATAATTGTCGAAACCACATCTTATGCTACAGTCATGTGAAATAGTACGCCCATTCTCTTCCCTCTCATCCCAACCCTCCCATTCACAGGCATGTTCAGGGAGTCACATATCATAATACAATCACATACTTTTGTCAGAGTCTTCAGACTGTGGGGGTTCACAGATCCCACCACTGTACGTGTTCCACTTTCCCCATATCTTCTCCCATTTTCTTGGGCAGCCCCTATATATATATATGTATATACACTGATCTCCATTGCCAAGTCCATATCCCTACACCACTAAGTGAGAGTGGGACTAACTCTGGAGCCCCAGCATTGTGCGATATTCCTCTTTGCTACAGTCATTCCTAATGTCACCCAGTCCTGGGTCGTCTTGTTTAAGTCCGTTGGGTCCCAAATGTTAAGGAGGCAGCATCAAGGGCTTGGCAGTACAGTGATTTGTGTAACCTGAGAGAGTGTCCTGATCGCCATCCAATATCTCACAATCACGGGGCAACTCCAGATAGTATGGTAGAAGGATACCATTTCCCCGCATTCCCTAAGACAGAGCGGCGAATCCGCCCTTCCGATTTTGTGTAGAAGTGCCCTAGTATAGTATGTACGGTGCAGTATTTTAAGCTGCACTAGCCTGAGCCTCGATGGAATACCAGCCTCCTTAGGGGAAGCTAGCACCTCTCTCCATTCTGCCTTGTCGATCTCTCCTACCTCACACTCCCATTTAGTCTTCAGGGTCCCTGTGGGGTCTGCTCTGTTGTTCACTATTTTCTTGTATGTCCGTGATATCACATTTCTCTGGAGGTGACCTGTTAGGAATCTATCCTCCAGCGGGGAGGAGTCCTCCGGGTTCGTGTCTGGCGGTATCAGGGACTGGAATGCGTGAGTAATCTGCATGTATCGAATCCTCTCTGTCGCCGCCAGGCTGTATGTGTCCTGTATGTGAGCGAAGGTGACCACCCCGCCCCTGCCATAGGTCGCCGACCTTTGAGATTCCTACTGAATCCCAGTTACGGAACCCCTTTGTATTGCCTAGCATCCCCAGTTTTTTAGTGTCCCACAGCAGCATAGACTTTGTGACCACTCCTTCCCAACCAAGTGCTCGCTGAGCATCAAACCATATACGTACTGTGTGTAATGTCAGACCCGTGATTGTATGTTTCTTCTTTTTATTGTATAGGGCACTCATTATCCCCGCTGGTTCTAATAGATGCCTATCAAGTCTAAACGCTGGGTCGTCCTGTGGAACGTGCAACCAGTGATTAATCGCGACCATCTGGGAAGCCCAGTAATATGCCTTGACATCCGGCAGGGCAATCCCACCGTCGTACCAACCCTTAATAAGTTTTTGTAGCGCTATTCGAGGCGCTTTACCATCCCAAAGTAGCATTGTGACCTCCGCATTATTTTGCTCCAAAATAGGTTTGAGGGATAGGGAACGGCGTATTCTGTAGCGCGTACAAAATGCGTGGGAGTGCCACCATTTTTAAAAAGAGCCGCACGTCCTAGCAGTGTTAACGGCAACGTGTGCCAATGTTTAACATCCTTTTTAAATCGCAGCAGGGGTTGAGTTAAGTTTATTTCCGTGAATTGCGCATGATCATGCGGCACAAATATCCCCAGATACTTAAATCCGGTTGTGACTATTTGCAGCTTGCAGCCACTCGGTAGCTATGGCGGGGGTCCCCGCAGGACGTGCATTATTTTGTTTTCTTGGTGTTACAGTAAGCTCTCTAGGGGAACACATGAGAGAAGTGGTTTGGTAAGTGTGCTTGAAATAAAGAGGGGCTCATTAGCAAACTATAGATCTATTATCTTATCCCGACGCGTCTGACTGAATGAGAGACAACACTTTTAGTCTGCAGGGAAAGTAAGGTTGGGGCAAGGGCACAGCTTTGACATACAAATCTAATTACAGAAAGTCGTTGCGTTATATCATTCTATGCACCACATCTAACCTTGCTGAAATTATATGCATTCAAAACATTCAGTACTTAAACTGGAAGGCATGTGTCACTGAATGTCCTCCACAGTTTGTCATGAGGAACATTATCAGTTGCTGACTTCGAGTCAATGGATGCAATGTGCAGGAAGGTTTTCATCAGCACAGCGTATTTATGAATGATACGATGGCAGTGAAGGACTATATTGCTGACTTTGCTTTCTAAACCCTGGCTGAAGGTCGGAATATATGCTATTTTGTTTGAATCAAAAATAAAGTGCACTAAAATACTAGGTTAGGATAAGACGTTTGAGTGCAATTTGAGGCCGATTGGTGTTGGACCAATGATTCCTGAAGCTGTTCTTTAAGACTTGGATAATCATAGCACCCAGTGGCAGCTCACAGAGGAAGTGCTACAGGGCGGTGGGGCAAGGCGGGGTGGGGAGGGGCAGGGTGGGGGTAGTTGAGTCAGACATAGGACTGCAAGGAGTAAAGTAAGTAAATAAATAAATAAATAAAACTATTTAGCTTGCGCTCCCTGCATTGTCAACTTGGCGATTCACAAAACAATTAGTATGCACATGCAACAGTGTGGTGTGCTGTGAACTAAATTCATTTTGTGACCTCTTCCAAATTACAGTTGGTAGAAAGAGTGACTGGGGTGCCTCCCTTATAATTGTAAGATCTAATGGTATCTTTCAATGTTTTGTGACTGTAGTTTCAAACCATTGAAAAGTTACCAACCCCACAATAGAGGTTGTTGTTAACTGATTCACAACAGGGAAGCTGCCTCCAGGGGACAACTTCCAATTTAGATTTCATGTCGGTGACAGCGATGAGAGCTGCTAATATTCCTTCCCTAACTGTGTTCTCAAATAGGTAAACAAAATTCTTTAAAAAACTGCACTTGTTTCCTTTAAGGACATGAGTTGAAATAAACATTTCTATTTAAATAAATCCCCTTTTGGGAATGTCAAGGCAGAGATGATGTTCTGCTGTCCCTGGAGGCCTGATAAGTTTATGCTCACGGGCAATAGTATGGGGTCACAAATAGCACCAGCCTAATTAATTCTCCTAAGGCAGATTGTTTTGTGATCCCCTGCAAATCTAATATTTATGATGCAGCCTAATAGTGCATCGGTCGCTCTCAGATTACATTCCTATTAGCAAACCAGTCAGTGTATAGTTTGCACGTCCTTGTTTTGCAAATGTGAAAAAAGTACATTGGGCCTGTGCAACATTTGGAAACACTAATTATAGAGAAGCAGAAGGGAACTTGTTGGTATTCTAGAAATTGATGATTTAGCACAATGCTAATCCACATAAAAGTCGATCCCTCTGACTAACAATAGTTTCTATTTTAAAGTTGGTGTAGCTCAGCATAAAAGTTGGGGGTAATACCCAGGTTTCCTGAAATAAGCAAATAAAAAAATACCAGTAAAGGGGACTTCAATTTCTGCCTAAGACCAACTATGTTTCATGATATGAAAGCAATCATATGGGTATTGTCGGTGATGGTGGAAGGCACCTGGGTTGCAGCTTCAGATAATTGATGCTAGAACAAATTAGATCCATGGAAAACAGGAACTGGATTTAGTCAATCTCATTTAAGATGGATTTAAATATTTCTTTGCCGCCAGCCCTCAATCATGAACCTCTTAACTGATTGTAACAGCTCTTTTAGCACGGCAGTAACAGGACAGTTAGGGGAACCTCTCAATTCAGTACTCAGAAGTCCCTCCATTTATTAAGAAGTGCTATATAAAGGTCAGCAGGTCTAAAGGAACTAGAAACAAATGCTAGGAAATGTAGACATGCATAACAGTGTGGCAATACCTCACATTTTTGATCCATTGAATGGTTGTAGGGAATAGGGGTCCTCAACAAGTGAATGCGAGTGTTAGGGTGCTCTCCTCATACTTTTATCTTCCCAATTTGAGGACCACAAGTTCCTTATCAAGTTTTCATAACTGATTGTCAGAAACTGATTGAGAACTCACTTGATGCCCCTGGTGGATGCTGATAAGACAATCTTGGGCTTGAAAAAAAGAAAACCATTGCCAGATCTGAGTCTATAGAAACAGAGTACAGCTTAATTGACGGGTCTCTGCTATATTACCAGAGAACTCTGAAGGAGGCGGATGAGATTTGGATTGTGCGTCAATAGGCTTTTTCATGGTTTCATTCCCAATTACATGTTTTTACAAACTATCTTTGTTGAAGCATGTGAGCAGTGATTCATGTTTCACAATTTTGAAAATCACTATTCACAGAAGGGAGAATGTAATGAAGGCTTTCTAGGATTTATAGGTTTCAATCAGGCATTCATGTTGGGATCATGAGGTGGTTAATTTAATTTTCCAATCCTGAAAACTCAACTTTGAGTTGTAATTCATGTATTAATCTGAGTTTTTAGTTGATGGTAACAGACAAATTTCAGAAACACTGGAGAAACGTCTGCTTTTCTTCTAACTGCTTCGAATATGCAAGAAGGGGTATTGATTTAAGTCAGGCTCTCTATAGACTTTTCTGTAGATACTGTAATGGATGAAGAAGGGCATGATATATTTGTGGAGGGCCTTCTAGATAGCACTCCTTTATCAATGTGTGTAGTGTGCACTCATCAAATGTGAGGCAACCACAGTTTTTGTCAAAATGATTTACTTCTTCATTGGTCTCATCTCCCATGGACTATCAGACTGGATTTCAATTGCATATTAGGCATACATCTAGGCAGATCCTATTCTTCATTGCCTCACACGCCACGTGTATATAATACTGAGTTCTTTGGGCAGTGATTATCTCACTAGCCCTAAGTGAACATTTGGATTGCCCTTCATTCAACTGTTAAGGAGTACTCCTTCCATTCCCCACCATGATTTACATGTTTGCTTAGACCACATTACCTGTCCAACTGCAGATCCTGGTCCTTTATGATGAAAATCCCAGCAAAACTGTTTCTGTCCATATTTTCCTTCTCTTACACCTCATGTCAATGGACACACCTCTCCAGTTCTGACTTTACATAGTGGAGGAACCAGTCTTTGGAGAACAAACCTGTGAAGCCATTATTACAGCACTGCGTGGACAATGTGGCTTCACCTCTTCAAGCCTTGTTGAATGGGATGTTTTTAAGATTGTTATACGGGGGCACTGTATCCAAACAGTGATAGGGGTCACTCAGACAGTAAGACCGGAACTCACTACACTTGAGGAATCCCTCTGAGCTCTTGAACGTCAAACAATTACAGCTGTCACAAAACCAAAGTGTTAACAGACAGCCGGGAACTTCCTGTGCTAGTAACTGAAAGACTTCATAGCATAGATTTCATAACTGACTTAGGAAAAATGCACATTGAAGGGGCCTACTCAATACTCTGCTACCTACATAGTTCCTCGCATTGTAGTTTGTTCACAAACAGAAAAACACCCTGCTTTCCTCTCTCACTACCGAATGTTGCACAGTCCGGAGGTCACCACATTTCAACCTAGTAAGGCTTAGTTCTTAGATGGATTGGATGAGTCTAGGATACCGGTAGGCCATCTAGATTCACGTGGATGCCTTATAACAGAGCAGGAGATATGCAGGGCAGTCTTAGACTTTGCTACATATAAATCTCCAGCACTAGACAGGCTCCCTATTAGGTTTTCCAAAACCTATTTAGAAATCTAAGCTCCGCACCAGTGCTGGCAGAGTTATATAACATATCCCACTGAGAAGGACAAATATTTCCTTCCATTCAAGAGGCCCTTTTGGTCTCTTATTCTAAACCGGGCCATGATGCGCTAGATCAGGGGTACTCATAGTACGGGCCGCTGGCGGCCCGGCAAGCCTTCCCTGGCAGCCCGCGGACCTTGCAGACATCGTACCTGAGTTTTTTTTTTGTTTTGTTTTTTTAAAGAGTGTCTGCAACCAGAGTGCGACTCGGAGACTCTGCTGCTCTGTGGGGGCCGGGCGATTCCCGCCATAGTCAGAGTGAGGCTGCAGGGGCGCTGAGAGGTGAACAAATCCTCATTAACATGCCAATGGTATTTTAAAGACCTGAGAAGTGCTCGGGTGCAGCTGTGTGTGTGCGCCTGGAAGCTGTCACAGCCCGGGCACACACATGCAGGGTGAGGTGACAGAGGGAGGGAAAGCGAGGGAGGGAGGGAAAGCGAGGGAGAGGGAGGGAGGGAAAGGGAGGCAGCCATAGGGAGGGAGAGGGAGACAGAGGGAGGGAGAGCCAGAGAGAGGAATAGGGAGGGAGAGGAAGGGAAGGAGGGAAAGGGAGGGAGAGCGAGGGGGCGAGAGCGCGGGAGGGAGGGAAAGGGAGGGAGGGAAAGGGAGGGAGAGGGAGGGAAAGGGAGACAGAGGGAGGGAGAGCGAGAGGGAGTGAAAGGGAGGGAGAGGGAGGGAGGGAAACTGAGGGAGCTCAACGGGGAGCGAGGGAGGAAGGGAAAGCGAGGGAGGGAGTAAAAGGGAGGGAGAGGGAGGGAGGGAAAGGGAGTCAGACAGAGGGAGGAAGACAGAGGGAGGAAAAGGGAGGGAGACAGAAGGAGGGAGAGCGAGAGGAAGGGAAAGCAAGAGGGAGGGACGGAAAGGGAGGGAGGGAGAGCAAGGGAGGGAGGGAAAGGGAGGGAGAGCGAGGGAGGGAAAGGGAGGGTGAGGGAGGGGAGCAAGGGAGAGAGGGAAAGGGAGGCAGACAGAGGGAGGGAGAGGGAGGGAGAGAGGGAGGGAGACGGAGGGAGGGAAGGAAAGCGAGGGAGCGACGAAAAGGAAGGGGCAGGGAAAGGGAGGCAGACAGAGGGAGGGAGACAGTGGGAGGGAGAGGGAGACAGAGGGAGGGAGAGGGAGGGAAAGGGAGGGAGAGAAAGGGAGGGAGAGCGAAGGAGAGAAAGGGAGGGAGTGAAAGCGAGGGAGGGAGAGGGAGGCAGACAGAGGGAGGGAGACAGAGGGAGGGAAAGGGAGGGAGAGGGAGACAGAGGGAGGGAGAGCGAGAGAGGGAGGGAAAGCAATGGTGGGAGGGAAAGGGAGGCAGAGGGAGGGAGAGGGAGGAGAGGGAGATGGAGGGAGGGAAAGGGAGGGAGACATAGGGAGAGGGAGGAAGAGGGAGGGAGACAGAGGGAGGGAGAGGGATGGAGGGGAGGGAGAGCGAGAGAGGGGGGAGAGCGAGGGAGGGAGAGCGATGGAGGAAGACATAGGGAGAGGGAGGAAGAGGGAGGGAGACAGAGGGAGGGAGAGGGATGGAGGGGAGGGAGAGCGAGAGAGGGGGGAGAGCGAGGGAGGGAGAGCGATGGAGGGAAAGCGAGGCAGACAGAGGGAGGGAGACAAAGGGAGGGAAAGGGAGGGAGAGCGACAGAGGGAAAGGGAGGCAGACAGAGGGAGGGAGACAAAGGGAGGGAAAAGGAGGGAATGGGAGAAGGAGGGAGGGAAAGGAAGGGAGACAGAGGGAGAGCGAGGGAGGGAGTGAAAGGGAGGGAGAGCAAGGGAAGGAGGGAGGGAAAGAGAGGGAGAGGGAGGGAGAGCGAGAAGGAGGGAGGGAAAGGCGGGGAGAGGGAGGGAGACCAAGGGTTGGAGGGAAAGGGAGGGAGAGGGAGACCAAGGGAGGGAAAGGGAGACAGAGGGAGGGGGGAGAGAGAGACAGAGGGAGAGAGGGAGACAGAGAGAGAGTGAGACAGGCAGAGTGAGTGAGACAGAGGAAGAGAGGGAGTGAGACAGAGAGACAGAGGGACAGAGGGAGAGAGAGGGACGGAGAGGGTGAAAGAGAAGGGAGGGAGACAGAGAGAGAGAGATGTGTGTATGCCGGGTCTGGTAGCTCAGTGGACGAAGGCGACCGCTGCAGGGACCTGTGATCAACCTCATGGTCACAGTTTTTTTGTTGCTCTAGCCGTGCCCCCTTCCCCACTGACCCCGCCCCCACCGGTGCGTCCCTCGGACACAAAGTTTGTGAGTACCCATGCGCTAGATGTTGGAACTTACAGGCCCTTAGCCATCCTAATCAACAATATCAAGATTTTAAGTAAAATCTTCGCCATGAGACTGTTCCTGCTTATGCCACAGTTGCTCCACTCTCACCCAAATGGCTTTATTCTTGGAAGATCTGCTCTGCACAACTCCTTCTGGCACACATCCCATGCGGACTCAGAACCATATCAGGAGGACAGGCATTTACTTACATTGCTCCTAAAGCATGGAAGCACCTCCCACTCCACATCACAGCCTCCTCCTTTCTTTTGTAATTTCACAAGTAGATGAAAACCTGGCTTTTCAATTAACCAACCTACCATAGCCAGACCTAGGCGCACACACCTGCTCAGCACAAAGATACCCTTACATACATACATATTTTCTATTGTCTTAATATTGTCCTCTGACTTACTGTTAGTCCCACAAATGCTCTTTGATTTTTAAAGTGAGCCAATCAATCTGTTTCCATGGCCACAACCTAACTATTATGTACAACTCTGTTGTTGCCACTTTGTGAAGAGCTTTAGTAGACTAGAAGTTTTGGCCTCCAGTGTGTCCAGGGTGAAAGCATATTACCTATCTTTGTCGAGAAGTGTGGCTCAATGGTTAGAGCGGAAGACCCTGATGCAGAGGTCTGGCCCAGGACCAGGGTTCAATTCCCGCCTCGTCGGGTCTTGGGCTCAATTTCACCGGACCTGATAATTCTCGACTCGGTGCCTATTCTAATCATGGGTCCCACCATGCAACTCTGGGCAATAGCTTGCTTAATCTCCACAACGGCCCCAACAGCGCTAGGATGGCTGGCTTCACCTTGGGGGTGCCCAGGAGTAGGCACTTCACAGGGAAAGGCCAGGAAGGGTTCCACAGCGGTATGTGTACAGCGCCTTGAGACCCCTTCGGGGGTGATTTGTGCGCTATATCAGCACTACATTTACATTTACGTTTTTACATTTTAGATTTTCAGCTATCTACCTGAGGAATAAATCCATGTGTGTTTGCAAGTGAACGTATCTTTCTTGGATCATTAAAAAAAACAAAAAAAAAGCAGCCATCCTATTGTTAAAAATCCATAGCATGAAGTATAGTGGTGTAAAGGGAGTTTCATAGAGTGGAGTAGAGTGGTGTAAAGTAGAGTGGCCTAACGTGAAGTGGCATAGAAAGAAGTAGAGTGTTGTGCTATTGCATAGAGTGGAGTAGAGTGTTGTAGAGTAGAGTGGTCTAAAGTGAAGTGGCATAGAGAGGAGTAGAGTGTTGTGAAGTGGAGTGGAGTCTTGTGGAGTGGCATAGAGTGAAGCAGTGTGTTGTGGGTTGGGTAGAGTGCCGTAGAGTAGTTTGTTGTAGAGTGGAGTGGCATAGAGGGAGTTGTGTAGAGTAGAATGTTAAACAGTGGAGAGGAGTAGAGTGTTGTAGAGCAGGCCTAAAAAAATCACTCACAATTGCAAGTGAGAGTTTATCAGGTTGAGCTATTTTTAGCCAGCCACCGTGCTGGCAAGTAAACTTAAGCTGAAAGAAACAGGTGTTCTGTCATTCAGAAAGTGAATGAGCATTTAAGACACCTTTAAATCTTGTCTATCTTGGAACATTTGACTGCTCAAGGACAGAGGTCAAATGTCAGTTTGACTTTTTACTAATTGTTGCTTATCTGTTCCTGGAAGATGATTTTTACTTTTCTTTCTCTTATTACAGTTAATGCTTTTTGTCAAGTGTGCTGACAAGAATCATGAAACAAAAAGATGTCAAATTTCAGTTTTTATTCTCTAACACATTAAACAACTTGTAAATGAATGATACAAGTATTTCAAAATATATGAGGAATTTTGATAGAATATTTTTTGTCATTCAGAAGTGTGATGCGAAGAAAGATTTAAATAGGAGCAAAACAAACCAGAACACCTAACTTGGTGATGTGCAAATGACAAATATTTGCAGAAACTGTATTTCAAAACATTGTACACTATATAGTTTTAAAACTACATGTAAGTGACAAATTCTGAGGACATTTCAATATAAAATCTGCTGATTGCAAATGACAGTGTGCTGCTACTTTATGCTTTCGTTATGTATTTATTAAAAGTGAAAGTTTTTAAACATGATTTGGAAACATTCCTGCCTCTGCCCTGATGACCATGCTGTTAACGAACTAAGAGGCAACTAAGCAGTCATGTGTATTCTATATGTGGCTAGATTTGTAATCTATATGGAGCTAATGTTTCGTTTATTAAATAAAACAAGAGTTTTCTGTACAGCAGCGATGCTGAACTCATGAATTTGAAGGTGCACTCATATATGATAAAGAAGAAAAGGTGTTTCAGTGAATTAAAATACTTGCCCAGGATCACATAATTTGAAACCAGTTTATGGGTCTATGGCATTCTAATTAGGTTGAGTAGATTATTTAAGTCACCAGACCTGCAGGTCTAGTAACATTTTTAGGATTTTTTTAGGCCTGTAGAGTGGCGGGGAGTAAAGTGGAGTGCCATGGAGTGGAGTAAAGTTTTATAGAGTGGAGTGGCATTGACTGTTATTTCTTAACGTGGAGCAGCATAGAGTGGAGCAGCGTATAGTGGTGGGCGTGTCATAGAGTGGCATTGAGGGAGTGTCTAGAGTAAAGCGGAGTGGCATAGAGTGTAGTGGTGTGCCGCAGAGTGGCATGTTATTGAGTGTCCTAGATTGAAGGGGCATAAAGTGGAGTCTCCTAGAATGGAGTGGCATGTCGTAGAGTGAAGTGGCATAGAGTGGAGTGACGTGGAGTAGAATGTCATGGAGTGTCGTAGAGTGGAGTGGCATAGGATGGAGTGGCGTATAGAGTCTTGTAGAGTGGAGTGGCATAGTGTGGAGTATGCATGGTGTGGTAGCATAGAAAATGTGTTGTCTGCCATTATGAACAGCACATTTTTAATTGAAAGTGCCATCACATTTGCAGACATACAGTGTTACGGATAAAAGTATAGAAAGCACAAACAAAAATGTGTGGAAATGTCATCACCTAGTGAAGAAAGTTGTTTTGATCATATTAAAATATTTGATCTCATCACAATTCATAATTACAAAAACAATAGCTTCATTAGTGCTTTCCAAATTCTGAAATATCTGCACAGTTCATTTACAGTCATTTAAATGTTATTATGTGCTACAAAAAGATGTTCCTTTCTCAGCAAGATTGTCACACTAATCCTCTCACTTTGAAGTTAGGGAAGAAAAGTAAACACAAAGCACCCTTGGAATACAGAGCATGCCATTTGACTTTGGTCTTTGAATACGCAGCAAATGTGACAAGATAAGCAAGCATGCGTGGAAGAATACAGTAAAAAGGTTATGGTCTACAGGAAGGATGAACTCAAACTGGCCAGCCTAAAACACATAAAGCCAGGAAATAGAAAGCAAGCAAAGTGAATTGCAAACCACAATGGGCAGAATGCATTCCCAGGGAAGCTTCTAAAATGTCCCCAAGGCATCATTAGCAAACCAGAACACTCCACTGTCTGGTAGGGTTTGACCTAAAAAGGAGAAGATGTTTGGACTAGTAAGAAGTGTTCTTTTCCAGCCCAACTGTTTGCCCCAAGGTGAAAGGAAGTCAACCCCTGAGTAGAAAGATGAGACTTCTTTTATCCAAAGATACTCAGTGAGGAAATTATAATCCTTAAAATCTCCTACAAAATAGACTTTATTTGTGTATGAAACGAGAGAACACAAACTAATGTTCTTAAAACTGGTTAAAAAAATGGGAATAAAACCATTTAGGAATTTTGAATGGATTTGGTAACCGTCATTACAGGGTAAGCAGTCTAGAGATTGATTAAATTTGACAGATTAAATGGCATCCATTCCTGAATCCATGGTCCAAGGCTGAGATAATATGATTCAGTGAAAGATTATAGGAAGGGGAAAATGCAAACCATGTTATATGTTTGCTTAGGGCGTTCTTCTGTATTCTTCCCTCTGTCACCATGCAATAATGCATATAGCTGCTCCAATCTTGAAACATGGGGGTTGGCCTAATTCTTATAGCCTGGCAATGTCGCACATCACCACCGCCAGTGTCACAAAGGAGCTTTATGTATTTCAGTGGTGGATGAAAACCCCATACACCTAGCTACATAAGTCTTGCATCCCGTTCTACCTGTTATTGCTAATACCACTGATAGATGGTCTTCTTCCTCGTGCCAAAATGCTGCAACCAAGTGTAGAACAGCGTCATACCATATGTTAGCCCTTTGGTCATAGGTCTTTCTGTATGAGGCTGGACAAAGTGAGTTGTAAGCAGGTATATTAGATTTACTGTAAGAATTTGAGCTGTACTTATTGGAGCCTGCTTTTCAGGCTTCATTTTCCTCCTCACAGTCCATGTCATCTCGCTCCCCCCTACTCCACCTCATATTTATCCGTCTCTAATGACTTTTTACCTGGGCAAGTAATGATTCTTGTGAAAATGTGGTTTATTAGAGCAGATTGTTGTCCACCACAAGTAAAAAAAATCACTATTTTTGTATGTCTAGTTAAAAGTACCAAAACAGTAAAAAGAAAAAAAACGCAATAAAAGTACCACTCAAAATTACAAAAATAGAAGAAAAAAAATAAGCAAAATAACACCAAAACTACAAAACTCCTGTACACCAGGACCTGGCTCAGTGTGATGACGACTTCAGTCGAGCACAGTATGTATACATCAAGTAGTTTGGCCTGCCAGGAAGTAGGGAAGTTCAGAAAAGCTTCTAAGACCCAATCCGAAAAGAAACATTTTTATTGTTCTGAGCAAAAGCTCTTATCCATGCAGGGCAACCTGATGTTCAGTCTAATGCAGAGGAACTTCTGGTCAGATACTTCTTATGGTCAGTTCTCTTGAAGCCATAGAGAACATGTTTTGTAAATATTCCCAAGCCTGGTTGGTGTCCAAACAAACACATTAGTACACTTCCAAAGCCTCCATGACCTTAGGGGGAGCACTTAGAGATTTCCAGGGAGTCAGGGAGAGGGCAACAACAAAGTCCAGCCTAGGTTTAATTGTCACTGGTCAGCTGAGATGCTTCAAACAGGAATGTCCACTTCAGCTTTTTTATGTTCCTGGAGCCACCCAGAGGATCAGCCTCATGATCCTTGAGGTCTTTCTGTCCTTGGATTTCAAGTGGAAAGGGATCCAAACTCCTCAGGTCCTCTCACAGGTCACGAATGCCAAGTGCAAAAGGCTCAGTTCGCCTGGTATCCTTTGCACGTTGAACAGTGTTCTGAGAAAGGCTAGCTGGGGGTCCACCTTTGAAGCGTTCACCAGCCTGTAGGTGGGAGACACCAGCGTCGTTCCTAGTTCCTCACTAACCAATAAAGTAAAGGCACCCTGGCCTACCCATTTTTGCAGTGGTTATTCTTTGTTTTGCTGCAAACAGGCCAAAATGTAATGTGTCAGAGTAAATCCAAATTGTGAAGGTCTTCGGCCTCTTTAAATTTGGGCTCTGAGGCAAGGGCTGTGACTGGAGATTGTACTATAATACTAATGTTCTCCCACATTTAACACTAAAATCCATTTTGAAGCAGGCACTGTACCCACAACAAACCTAGAGACTTACGTCTGGTAGCGCAAACCAGGGTCTTTTAATAACCAGACAGGCGATGCAAAAATAGTGCACTGGCATCCTGCTTTCTCCCGTTCAAGTGACTCAAAATGTTACATGTGACTCTACAGACCTGTCATGCAGAATCTGACAGTGTAGTGTCAGCATAATTTCCACAGCCCCTGCCCCCCATACTACATTAAGCTCAGGAGACTATCTCTGCTCATTCAGGTCTGCCAGTGTGTTCCTGGTAGGAATTTCACACCTTTCAAACCTTTCCCGGGGTGAGTGAAGGCTTGGAGTAGACAGAGGGTAATTCTAATTATCCTTCTCACAGTTCAAGCAGGAAAGTTTCTAAAAGTTACTTTTCCCTAATGTTTATTAAAACTCCAACTTCACTGTTGCATTGGGTTTTTAATAACCAATAAAGGTAATAGTTTAAAAAAAATTCTAGCTTGGCCCATTCCAGAGATGCAGTATTTGTATTTTAATCTGTACTCTGATTTTCTACATAGGACTGCTATGCTTGCCACGAAGAAAACATTTTTATGGCCTTGTCACTTTAAGAAATGTTAACATCGTTTTTCTACATGTCCTACTTTTAAATTCCTTTCACCCGACCTTATGTGCTACAAATCGTAATTAGGGGGGACTACTAATATTTAAAAGGGGTTTTTCTTGTCACACTAGTGGGTGGCGCAATGATTTCTGCAGTCCTTAAGTGACTTTAATTTTCCATACAATGAATGCATTTTCTACTTCACATACTATGGAGTGCTAGGAGAGCTAAATGTGCCAGTCAGGGATTAATTTCCATGTGTTGTGGGGTCAGGGTAGATAAACTGGTCACTGGACAGCAGTGCCCCTGTGTGCAGATTCTAAAAACCAACAGTATATTTCAGTTACAAAATGGGGATGACCCTGCAAAAAGGAGAATTTTCTCACAAATATTGTCTTGTTTATTTGCAAGATTGCCTTTTGCTTCAGGGGTTGTATCAACAGTCACCCCTATCCATTGGTAAATATTCATAGATGTTTTCCATTAACCCCTTACAGCAACCTACAGCATGTTTCACTTTGTATATATTTAAAGGCCTAGAATTGATCCAAGGCATTTTTGTAGGTAAGCTACTGATACATTTGATCCCATTTGTATCCCATATATCACCTGCTTCTGACATTCCTATTGTATCCCCTCTTCAAAATCCATGTAGTGATGTTATTTCTTTCAGGGTATAGTTGAACTAGAGAGGGGCTCCTCATACAAATGACTGCTTGTCTAGGCAACACCACATTTTGAATGGGCTTCCACTATGCACAAGAAGTGTTACAGCTGTATATTATTATATGGTATCCCCCGGGCCTTGTGGCGTACTACTCAGTTTTCAGATCGTATTCATCATAAAGAGAGAATATTCTACTATCCCCCCAACAAATACTACATTTGGCCAGTGATATCCATGGGGGTGCCCATCCCAAAATAGTGAGTTGTTTATCTTTAGGAAGAAGGTTTGCTGCACCTAGAATAGCATGATTTGTAAGATGCATAAAAATCTAGGCAAGGACAATGTTTTATAGAACGCCTCCCCACCCACCAAATACAGTAGAAGTTCTTATAAATGTGAGACATGAGGCCCGAGTGGCTCTAGAACATCCCTCAATACACTCTAACATTCCCCTGCATCCCAAGTCATATACATCCCTAAATACTAAAACCTTGTTTTGTGTATATGTAGCAGACAATGGAAATTAGACACTGGGGCCCAAGGTGTGAGTAGGTAAAGGGTTGATTTTGACCAATTTATCTAGAAACCATGGTATACTATTAGCCCTCGCAGCGCAGGTTGGGCCACCGGCAGCAGGTCCATGCTCTGAGAGCGCCTGACTAGGTCAAGAGTGTGGGGGACCCCTCCCTGTACTTTGGAGGGGGGGGGCCCTCACGTTTCGATATACCACTGCTTGATACCAGAGAAATTGCCCTAGATACAGATATCTATAAGATTGTTTTAATGGTTTCCGCCATATATGTCAAATACCGTGGTGTCTCGCCAATATAGAGTTCAATTGTGGATTATCTACTGTTACCTCATTTCAAACACCCAATTAAGGCATCCCTCTAATCCAGCATGCCAGAGCTCAGATATTAAGGCAAATAAAAGGAAATAGTGGCCCTACCACATACCACTGGTGCCGCGTAGAGCCACTTACCCAGACATTGAAGCTGAGGTGAAAATCCATCCTGCTAATGATCGTAAACCGAAAGCACCATTTATTCTAGTCAAACACATTTTTGGCATCCAGCAACAAAGGTTACATCTTTCACCAAGCAAATACATTCTAGGGTCCAAATCAGAATCCTAAGGCTATGCCTTCTCGCCCTACCCAGCATAAAGCCTGATTAGTCTGGATATACTGGTGTGCTGATGCATGTGTAAAGTCTGTTAGCTAATAACTTCTCCAGAATAGTACACATTTATATATGTCTATATGAGGTGTAGTCCACAGGGGACTTTTCTGTCTTCTTTATTAGGGCTAACATATCCATTTGCAAATCCAGAGTTGGGTATCCAACTGCCCTATATTCATTGTACATCTCAAAGATATGATATGATATATACCCTTACAAATATTGGAACTGCTTGTCTAGAAATCCTTTAGGACAGAGGATAGATATTTCTACTGTTATGTTATGTTACGAGGACACTTACTTTTTGCCGCCACCGCCAAGAGTCTTGCAGAGTGGAACCAGGGTCTTGCCGCCGCCGCCAGGAGTCACGAAGGGTCAAATTACCGCGCCGCCGCTCCGGGGACTACTAATCCCGGCAGGCCACGCGGCGGCGCTGAGCAACTGACGACGAAGGCGGGGAGAGCGCGAAGGAGGCGCACATAAAGCCCCGAGACCCCGGCAGAGCGGGGGAGGACACTTACTTTTTGCCGCCACCGCCAAGAGTCTTGCAGAGTGGAACCAGGGTCTTGCCGCCGCCGCCAGGAGTCACGAAGGGTCAAATTACCGCGCCGCCGCTCCGGGGACTACTAATCCCGGCAGGCCACGCGGCGGCGCTGAGCAACTGACGACGAAGGCGGGGAGAGCGCGAAGGAGGCGCACATAAAGCCCCGAGACCCCGGCAGAGCGGGGGAGGACACTTACTTTTTGCCGCCACCGCCAAGAGTCTTGCAGAGTGGAACCAGGGTCTTGCCGCCGCCGCCAGGAGTCACGAAGGGTCAAATTACCGCGCCGCCGCTCCGGGGACTACTAATCCCGGCAGGCCACGCGGCGGCGCTGAGCAACTGACGACGAAGGCGGGGAGAGCGCGAAGGAGGCGCACATAAAGCCCCGAGACCCCGGCAGAGCGGGGGAGGACACTTACTTTTTGCCGCCACCGCCAAGAGTCTTGCAGAGTGGAACCAGGGTCTTGCCGCCGCCGCCAGGAGTCACGAAGGGTCAAATTACCGCGCCGCCGCTCCGGGGACTACTAATCCCGGCAGGCCACGCGGCGGCGCTGAGCAACTGACGACGAAGGCGGGGAGAGCGCGAAGGAGGCGCACACAAAGCCCCGAGACCCCCGCGTCGCGGGACGCGAGCGGGACACCCGGAGCTAAGCCCGGGCAAAGGGCGGGCCCTCTACGGCCCTCATCGGCACTAGGAGGCCAGGCTAGGCCATTCCTCTAAACCTTACACTTGTGCTCCAGGGACCATTTCCTTTCTGCAAAGCGGTCAGCAGATAATACATCTCTTTGAACCTGGAAATAAGCCCATTGGAGATTTACACAAGGCATTGACGTAAGAATTGCTTGTTTTAATTATTGGAACCAATACCTTGTTTTTTTATTGGGTTGCGGGTGTAGAACTATCACACATTGTGCATAATAATGCCTAAAAAATGTTCTCCATTCTCTAAGCCCACCTACATCCTCACAGTCAAACGAGTCCCTGCTATTGGACTTTAACAGTGATGTACTTGAACCTGCTCCCTCATTAAATGTTGGTATTGATATCAGTACAACGAATGCGTCGGACATTGAACAACATGTGGATAATGAGTCAGAGGCACAGGTTGTCATTGAGGTTGTAGATAATGATGAAAAAGAGGAAGTGGTGGATGAAGTTCCTGCGAAGCAGTCTGCAAGGGCAGTTAGAGCCTGTCGCAGATTACAAAATAAACGTGGAGGGCCACGCTCAGGAAAAAGTAAGGCTATACTTCAGCAAAATCCACAAAGTACCCATCAGAATAATGAGGAGAACAATTCGAACAATTCGAGGGAAATAATGGACGAGGACCTATTCTCACGAATAGCGGAGCTGTTAGAAATTAAAATTCAGACAATTATCAAACCACTTATTAGCAAGATTGATAAACTTTCTGCAGAGATAAAGAAATTGGGAGGTACTCAAAATGTATTATCAGATGCCATAGGAAATGTTTTAAGTAATGTTAATAACGGCCATGATTGCTCAAAGGAAGATAATGAATCTGGGTCAACATCAGATACTACGCCATCAGGGCCAACTCCTTTAGAATGCCCACAAACCAGCCAAAATATTCATGATTTGCCACTAGAAGCCCCCCCTGTCCAACTTGTTGAGCCATCACATGATGTATTGCCTCTGGCGATAGAAGATAACTCCACACAATTTGTAGTTGAAGCATCACCACTAGTGTTAGTGCTAGCTAATACACCCATCTTAACACCGGGTCAAATTGAGTCAGCCTCATCGCTAACAAGTAAGGCATTATACTGGCTGTCAAAAAATCTGCGGATAGCACAGGGGGGGGAACAACGGCTGGCCAACGAAATCAAAATGGCAAGGAGGGTTGGATGGATAGGCAAAAAACAAAAGAAATGGAAGGGCGATTGTGTGATATTAACTTTCACAACTCCATCCGTTCTTCCTGACATTCTATCCAATATACTACCACCACAAAAAAGAAGTAGTTCCATAATTCCCCTTACCTTGGAATTCTTTTATAATGATTTGCAAAAAGTCAACAATTGTAAGCCCTTGAAACCAGCTTGGATAGCGAGAGAAAATGGATGGGATGGGGGACCTAAAATGTGTGACACAAACCATGTCTCTATAGACAGGACTGGCCTATGGCATGTTAACCAACATAATATTCCCCGTCACATTACCCCAGGACAAAATCCGAATTTAATGGGTAGACAAGGACTTGGTATACCACCAAACAATTGTGGGATTCTAGGTTCCGTTGGTTACAATGGAGGATGGCCAGGTATGCAACAGCGTCTATTGTACCCTAATACCCCAGCATGCGTAGGTAACGGTAATTATAATGGAGGATGGCCGGGTACTTATCTGAACCCACCGTTCCCTACCACACCTACACCTAGATGGAATGCACCTACAAATGGTTGGGGTTTTGGGGCTCCATCTTATAACTGGGGAGTTAGCACTTCTAATAGGTTTGACGCTCTAGCTGGTCTATCTGATTGCGATTGACTTGATGGTGGGATTTTGATAAAGCCATGTGATGTAAATCATATACACCCTGGTCTGTCCCCTGCAGTTACACCAAAACAGATTGCATTTGCTGAAAACCCCCATCAGCCAATGCATTCTGCAGATTCAATGGTGCAAACATTACATTTAGATGTTAATGTACCAACAATTTCGCAGATGGTAACAATGGAACCAGGGGTTTCGGATTTAATTAACATCATCAGTTGGAATATTGCGGGCCTGAAGAAGAATCTTTCAGATCCGGCCTGGCACGACTATCTGACCAGTGGGGATATAATTATGTTTCAGGAAACCTGGGGGCTTGAGAACTTCTATAAGGTCAATTATAGATCCTTTTTTATCCCCGCAGTAAATACAAACGGGGGAAGACCTTCTGGTGGCCTAACAATTTGGGTAAAAATTACAAGAGGCCTGTCTTTCAAGCAAATTGATACAAAGAACCCTGACCTGTTATTGCTTGAGCTAAAAAATACTATGGGCTGCAGCATTTACATGATCAATATCTATAGTAGACCACATCGATCATGTATAGAATCATCTGTTGTAACCCACTTGAGTAATATTGTGACAGGGTTTGATCAAAATGCAAGAGTAATTATAGGAGGTGACTTCAATAGAGGGTTTGAACCTATTATAGGTCTAGAAGACATCTACAAGGATGAGGACGGTGCCAACAACATTCCTCTAGTTGATACAAATCATAAAGCACCCTGTACAGTGAGTGCTTTACAACTATTGAATTTAACCCTAGAATCGGGCCTACGTGCCTGTAATGGGCGGTTGCCTTCAGACTCCCCCAGTAAACCAACATTCACTAGAGGGGTGACCTATAGCCATTTAGATTATTTGCTGGTTTCTGTAAACATATGGCCTATGATTATCGATTTAATGGTGGATGATCGTACAGAGAGTGACCATTATCCCCTGATTTTATCTGTACAGATCCAGATTTTTATAACCCCTGATAAAAGGGTTAGTAACACAGTACCCTTGTCTCAGGATCCTCTAGTGGCAAATAATCGTAGATCCCTGAAATGGCCAGTGGTATTAGGTAACAAAAAAACTATTAGCCAAATCTACAATGTATTTGTGAGGCACATGTCTGCTCTCTTAGGGAATAGCATTGTTATTCAAAGACCGCTTTTGGTAAGATCCCATGAATGTTTAATCAACCAACTTGGCGAGATCTTGAGTAGGGCGGTAAAGAGACCACAAAACGCCCAAAAAGGTAAACAAGCCGGGATTACTTGGTATAACCAGACATGCCGGAAAGCCAAATCAGATCTAATCAAAGCAGTTAGGGGGGACTCAGCGGATATGGTGAGAACTAAGAGAGCTCAGTATAAAAGAATCCTGCAAATGGCCAAAAAAGAGTGGGATGAAAGGGTTTGGTCAGATTTGTTGGATGCATGCAAGTGCAGAGACCAGACTTCCTTCTGGAGCCTCATTGCTAGAGGTACTAGGGGGGCTACGGAATGTAAAGACAAATTTTTAGAAGAGAAAACATGGGTTGAGCATTTTTCTTCGCTTTATTCTTGTGAAGGTCAAAGCGTGATTGAAAGTTGGGATGGCCTACAGCCTCCCCTTGTAGCCCATGATACATCTCTTGTCTTCTCTTTGTCAGAAACAATTTTAGCAATCAAGGCAGTTAAGACAGGGAAAGCTCCAGGCCCTGATAAAATACCAGGTGATTTATGGAAACATGAAAATTATATTTGGGCTCCTTACATTAATTTACTATCTAATGAGATTATTTGTGGAGCTCCTGTCCCAGAAACCTGGAAGGGGGCGGAGATTGTGACACTGTTCAAAAAGGGGGATAGGTCAAACCCTTCTCATTATCGGCCTATCAGCCTAATTGACGTGCTGCAAAAAGTTTTTGCCCGACAAGTTCTGGGTCGGCTTACCTCTTGGATTGAAGAACACTCTATTTTTACTAAATATCAGGCAGGTTTTAGATCAAAGATAAGCACTATAGACCAGGTTTTTAGATTTTTATGTTTAGTCTGGAAATACACGATTATAAGAAGTTCCCATATTTACGTGGCATTTGTAGATTTGAAGGCAGCTTTTGACATGGTCCCAAGGGAAGCCCTATGGAAGACATTAAGTAAGATGGGTGTCCCTGCAAATATCCTTCAAATTTTAATTAGACTTCATGAGAATAATTATGCACGAGTTAGATGGGGACCTAATGGTGAAGTTAGCGAGAAAATAAAAATAGCAAAAGGGGTAAGGCAGGGGTGTGTAATGGCACCTACCTTATTCTCTTTGTACGTTAATGACATCCCCGAAACTCTTTTGGGCTGCGAGCATGACTCTCCCAAATTGAGCGGGCAAGCCGTTCCGGCACTGTTGTTTGCAGACGACACGATTTTAATTTCCCAGACACCCAGGGGACTCCAAAACCTTTTAAATACTTTTAGTTTGTATTGTCATGACAAGGGATTGGAAATTAATTCCTCTAAAACAAAAATCATGACAATCAACCCTCATAAAGGTTTCAATAAGGTCTTTAAGATAAATAATGAACTTATTGATGAGGTCCCAAATTTTAAATACCTGGGCATCATTTTAGACCGTCATATCACATGGAAGACGCAATTGGAGAACTCAAAACTAAGGCTGACCCAAAATCAGTGTCCGATTTTAAAGAGGCATAAGAATAGCCATTTTAAAGCGGTCTCACCAGCTATTGAACTATTCAAATATAAAGCACAATCATCCTCACTTTATGGTGCGGACCTTTGGGCCTATGCCTCAAAGGATACTTTTCGAGTGAGGGAAAATTCGTTTATTAGGCAACTTTTAGGGATTCCAGGGTCAACACCACTGACACCAGTATTATGGGACCTTAATTTTAGGCGTACAGATGACTATGCTTCTCTTCGTCCGCTCCTTTATTGGATCCGTCTATGGTCCGTTGAGGAGCTGACAGATTATAGAGAAGCTTTAAAAGAGATATTGGCCATAAGGAATACATGTATTTGCCATGGTTAGAGTACGTCAAGAAATGGTTTGAAAAATTAGGGCTAAGTGACTTCTGGTTTGACCCTGATTCCCTCACTAATAGTTCAAAAAAGATTCTGAAGCAAAGGTACTGGGATTACATTAGAGACTCAGTGTTATTAAACCCCAGAATAGGGACTCTAACTTCGAAATTCTTCGAGATTAAAATGACTATGTATTTAGAGCCCCTTATGGATGAAATTTATCCCCCACTTGCCAAAAGTGTATATCTAAAGTTCCGGTATGGTATTCTACAATTAAAAGAGAGAACAACCAGCTGGACTTGTAATAAGGGGTTGGCCGGGGTCGCTGGC
The DNA here is from genome assembly GCF_964261635.1 of Lissotriton helveticus. NCBI lineage: Eukaryota > Metazoa > Chordata > Amphibia > Caudata > Salamandridae > Lissotriton > Lissotriton helveticus. The sequence continues at coordinate 712,113,510 of NC_136065.1, read as the reverse complement.
TCTGATATATGTGAGCTATGCGAGATGGGGTTGAAAGAGGATGAGTCCCATGTTTTATTTATATGCCCAGCTTATCTAAGAGCCAGGAAAAAATGGCTCAAGCCAATCTGTAAAAGGCTAGGCTTCAGACAAATTAAGGTTGGACTTAGAATTTTTAAGGGTGACACTGCACAAACGATTGTGTTCAGCCTAAGCCATTTTCTCCTGTGTGTAGCTCTGATTAGGAGGGTGAAAAACCTAAAAACTTAAAAACCTAATGAAATAGGCTACCTTATTACGTTTCCATGTTATTAGTCAGCTGCTATATGTTGTTGCTTACTGTCCTGATGTGTATTCTCTTTTTAACAAAACAGTTAAATTATTTTTTATTAAATTCGAATAATTTAGTGTTCTGTATACTGGAGGGGCCAACCACGAGCTAGTCAATCAAATGGATGGCTTGGAAAATGAACCGAATTTTAGGTATTTATGCAAATGAAATGTGTTGATATGAAATGTTTGGATATTCTACCCGCTGCTATTGTTTCATTATGTATTATGATGAGTTTATATTGTTACATGATGTATTATGATTGTATGTTTGTATCTTACAAGGTTTTTTAAACCGAATAAAGATTTGAATTGAATTGAATTGAATTGTTACGTTATGTTATGGTATAGTGGATTTAAACCGCGCACAAATACTCAAGAGTGTCCTGGCGTACTCTATAGCTACAATATTCCTATGACTATATCACCAATTTATATAATTCAGTCTAGCTCATAAACATCTGGTTGATTCAGAATGGGTAAAGACAGGGGCATAACGGAGTCCCCCGCACTTTCCGACACTCGAAGGGACCCCCTCAGCCTACACTGAAGTGACTGCTGAAGCTGAGGGTGAAAAGGCCCAAGAAATGCACAGCAGGTCCTGTTTATATTTAGCCTTTCTTTGGGCAAGTTGCAGTGTTGAGAAGATCTCGGCCACAAAAAAGAAACAGTTGCAATTTATATCTTTTGTTTCTTGCCCTTCTAGATAGGACATGTGTGATTGTTTAGTAGGGACAGGTTTTAAAGTTATATGACTATGCAAGCTATTCTGCTACAAAAAACACCAGCTCATTCATTCTATTTGTACATTCAGAGCAAACACGTTGTTGCATAGTAGGTATTATACAATCAAAGTATCAGGCATCACTACCATCTGCCCGGGTGATGGGGGGTGCATACTTCACATACTCTAGCTAGAACTGCACTTCTTCACAACACCCTGTTTTCTGTCCAAGGTATAGTGTAGTGTATGCACACAAGATACACATTTATGTACACAAAATATATTCGGAGAGAGGGCTTCATTACTTCATTATGAGATCTACGATTTGTGGCCTGGTAACTCTGCCTCCCCAGAATTAATGATACCCGATCTCTTGGGTATTGATATATCTTCTCCCAGAAATTCCGCCAGTTTCACCTGATAATTGCCTTAAACAAAATGAATATGTGGTACTCTTGGGAAGCTCAAAATTATGATAGGGCCAATACTTTGTGTTACTGGCTGTTTTGAAATTAGGAGGGACCTGTACTCAAGCCTATGGATTAACACATCTGAATGGGTAAATGCAAGAATCAAACACACATACAGGTCCTGTTACATGAACGTTGACACATATATAGGCCCACACGCACATTCACACAAACACCCCAAACAACAAACATACACAAGTGGAAAAGGGAGTTTGTACGTGGCTATATTGATGTATGTGGATGTATTAATTGATACATAGGATTTAATGATTTAACATGTGCAAAGTTGCTTATCTGAATCATTGAGCATCATGCTGAAATGTACACGGAGAGCACTTGGTTACAGATCTCAAATTTCAACATGCTAAAGTGATAGTCATTGAATTAGTCGACGGCAAGGGGTCATAATTGCTCACGTTACAGTTACACATCTCTATAAAACTGTAGCGGTTGACTAATGCAATCTTTTAAGGGCAGGTAAAGTCTAGACCAGATCTGAAGTTGATTCTCTGATTGTGCCTTGTTGTTAATTCATACTGTTAATAGACTTTCATTGTTCACTTGTACCCTGGATCAGACTCAGAGCCTAGTTCAGAGGAGTAGGCTGTGATTAGAAATGTGAGCGTGTTCAGGCATATGCCTGTGCTCTAAACAATTTTTGCAGGTTTGCCCTTTTCTGCACCACCCAATATTAGTCCAGTTCCTCCGTGAATACTTTTGTTTGCAGACGTTGAGTACAGGCCTTAGTTTTGAGTTACTTATATTACATACTAGTTATGTGAATAAGGCACCAATTTCTGCTCCATACACACAGGACAATTGGAAGCACTAGCCACCCCAACTGGGAATGGGCAGTTGGAATACCGGGTGTGAATAATTTAATTTTATTATAGAAGCAAAACGGGTTGTTCAGAATGGAATAGAACGGGCAATTTCTATGCGGTCGGAGATGTTCCCACCCGCATCTGAATCGGGCTCTTGGTATTCAAATTAAAATGTGATTAATGCTAGGCACATTCTCAACATGACAGAACGGCAACAGATGCAAAAACCACTACTCTTAAATATAATATTCTTTTTAATGCATCCTGTATTCCTTTTAGGAAAACGGGCTGCATTCAAAGCAAAAGATTGCTTTATTTAAAAGCAGGCTACCACACCTGTGACTCTACCAATCATAGTGGGTCACGAATTGCAACCTGCCACATTTGTATTACTGATTAGTCGAATTGCAACCCACTTGGATTCAGTATTTTGTGAACAAACTTATTATCACATTGGTTGGTTCGCAAATTTCCAAAGGATTCGGTAGAAGTCTGTGCCCAATTTGTGATCCTTTTTACTGAATCCATTGTAATATATTCCAAATAAGAAATCACAAATTGCAAAGCAGTATTTGTCACAATTTACGATTTCTTATTAGGAATATTACTATATGAGGCCCTAAGATAATTACTGCCGTCTTAGCTGAAATTTTGTGAAAAAGAAATGATTTGAAATGGGTCAAAGAAGAGGTGGTGATCGAAATAAGAAAATAATATTGATTGATCACTTAAAAGTTCAAAAAGTGATGTGAATTCAAGACCGGATTGGTTTGCTGCAACGTGCATTTAAACCTGTCTATATTAAAAATAGTTATTCTGGTGAATAGTGACTATAACTCCGTTTCCAGATTTATTTTACGACAGTCAAGCTTGACTTGTAATAAAACAATTGTCTGTCACAATCTGGCTTTAAGTGGATACTTTTAAGCACAATTTGTGTCTTGTCATGAGTTTGAAAACAATGCATATTGCCATGTGAACAGTTTGAATCTAGGAACAAACAGGTTTAGTTGCTAAGTAGATGGCTCAATGATTTGATCGCTTGCTTTTGAGGTCTGTATGTGAATCTGCAGTCACAGGTTTGAATTCCCGCATTGTCACTCAACCTTTATCCTTCCAAGTCAGTATAGCAAGTGTTAAGTATGAGATATTCAGCAAAATACATCTCATAAGTTTATTCATAATAATTTCCCTTCCTTCACTGATAATGCTTCTTTCCTTTCACAGCCTCCAGAGGAAATCTACTCAGCTGGGGATTCTGTCATGATCCGTTTTCACTCCGATGACACTATTAACAAGAAGGGCTTCCATGCGGAGTACACAAGTACCAAGTTTCAAGATGCCTTGCACTTGCCCAAATAGCTTAGCTTCATCTCCGGGACTGCCACGGCCTGGCCGGCGATATTTTTCAGAATACAATAAGGATGTTGATGCTGGCATAAAACTGTACTTTGTCATTGGAGACCGAATCCAGTCTATTTGAAGTTCATATACATTTGCAATGCACTCTGGTCGCATGGTACTCTCTTGCTGATCTACTGAGGGCCAAATATGTGAGAGCCTCCCCCTATCAACGTGTTAGAACTGTTACCTATTCTAGTGCTTAAGCTAGGTATAGTTGTCATAACATGTAGCTCTCAGATATCCAGAAAATGACCAGTGGCAAGTATGAGGGCTGGAGCCCTAAAAGTTAACGGTACGCATCACAGTCACATAAAGTTCTGAGTTAAAGCGTTTGAAAAAACTCCTGAATAATGAAAATGTTCCAGACATGGTGCTTAGTAGGCTGGAAAGCTTTGCAGGCTGCGATCAACAGTTTTTTGTTTGTTTATAATTTTCAAACGTGTATGTTTGTTTACATTTAAGAGTGTGTTTTCCATCAAAGGTAAACAAGATTCTTTTTTGTTCAGATTCAAGTCTTTTAAATTGATTCTTGGTTTTCTCTGAAATTTTTGAACGCATTGTCAGTGAACTCTGACCGAGCTTTCTTCCATTTTGGCCGGCTAGCACTTGAGTTTTAAGAGTAATATCTGAATTAATATCATGCATACGATTAAGATGTCTTTGTCTTTGATTTAATGTAAACATTTGGAAATAGGTTTCCGTGTACTTTTGGGAATACTCCTATGCATCTTTGACATACTTTGTATAGGAAGTCCTTGGTTGAACATCTACAGAACAAGGAAAGTAAATCAGGTACTTTTAAATTTTAATTAAATGCACCCCAAAATTGATAGAATAATACCAAGAAAGTATTCATATCTACCATTGTAAATTACATATATGTGTTATTTCCATTAGGAGTGACAAATAGCAAATGTTTAAAGATTGATTTTATGGGGCTATATTCTGCAGCTATTTTAGGTGTTTCAGGTACTGTAGAAAATGTATGACATTCTACTTATTAATTATCTGGAGTGCAAAACTCAATTGAAAATGCTGTTAATCAGTTTACGCATTGTATAACACTTACAGTGTTTTTGTGTCTCTGTTACTTTTAAGCAGATTAGCATGGTGCCTTTTTCAATTTGATTTATGAATCTAGGCCTGCATTTGATAAGTTTGTAAATTTCGACCACAACTCCATAGGACAGCAAAACAGGTGGGATTGATTTCATTAGCCAACATGTCTTGAAGAAACAATGACACTTAAATAAATCAACAATAATGGAATTTCAATTAACTATAGAATGTTACAGATCCTCATGTAAGAAGAGAATTGTGGAAATATTAATATCAGGAAAGTGTTGTCCAGTTCTACCTTATAATTTCTCTTGCCAGCCAACATGTATTTTGCTTTAGCATCTAATGGCGTACACTACAATTGTTTCCAATGCTTAGAGAAAACCAAAACCTGGGACCTGCAGTTTTGGATATTCAGTCACTTGATAGCTTAACTTTCGCAACACTCATAGTTCATTATGCTGTCCATATATTGATCTCATGTATTCCTCTATTGTATTCTTCTGTACAAGTAGGAAGGCCAGGACCAGAAGGGACATACTGAGTACCAAATACAATCTTGTCCATATGCAAGTGTTGGCATCTGGGGCACTCTTTTTGTCAGAGAGGAACCTTTTCATTACAGTATTTATTTGAACTATGTTGGTTAGCTTTAGCATTTGATCCCAATTGGCATTGCCCATTTAATGGCGGTTAAGAGAGGAAAGCCTATGATCAGCTTGATCTGGCATATCATCAATTTTTTGTAAATATGCATGGATAAATCCTCCTTACTCTTACATAAATTACAAATATTGTGCTCTGTACTTCCTGCATTTTTACTCATTTTAAATATTCGATAAAACAATGTATTAAGCTTCTCATTGATAAAAAAGAGAGAATTTCTACAGTGGATAGAGGAAATATTCACTGACCATTGTTAGACAACAAATGCTAAATTGTAAAATGAGTACAACACCTAATATGAAGCTATTTTGTCTTTTTTATTCGCAAGTTAAATTTTTGCAGTCATTTCCCCAAACATGGTAGCAAATACAAACTATGCAGTTACCTATGTACAGCAAATAACATATTTTAAGGCAGTTGATTCTCTGTATTTTGAATATAGTGACTATAAATGACACTGAAAATGTACTTTCTAATATTGAGTCAATGCGATATGCTAATTTCAAATAACTGAAAGTTGGTTTACGATTGAACACTTCATATTCCTTCATGGTTGAAGTTAGGGCCCAGAAAAACTGATTCCTTAAACATTTATTGACCCTCAAAGGCGTATCAGGTTTTGAGGAAACAAATAGAATAAGGATGTTGATTCACTAAGTCCATCTGTAACATACTGCTTCATTCTTAAAAAAGATTCCTAGAGTAGCATTACGCAAAGCTCTTTGAGTTCTTCTAAGAGCTAGTTGTAAAGAATGTATAGTAAGGTGAATCATGAGGTTCATCCATATGTTTTGCAGCATTCCCCACTTGTGACATCAACCTATGTTTTGGAAACGGTTTAGCTAATGGTGTGGACACATCCTCTCTGGTCCATTGTCAGACTTCTTATTTTCCGAATGATTGAGCACTCCTTAGAAATGAATACCCTTTTTGCAGCAAATGATCACACGCTGTGACTTATTAAAATTGTTGTCTGATGACAGTAACATTTAATGCTTAACAACTGTTTCGTTTAGTTGCCCTACAATGTCTGACAATGTTAGAGTTGTTTAAACAGCAGTGCAAATTCATTTTATCCTTTTACTAATGTTGTGTTTTTAACTAGTGATTTTAGGTGTAACAGAAAAGTGAAATTTAGGATTTTCATAAATTATTTTTATCACTTATAACTGAACTTTTATAGTTGTGGAATATTGATGAAAAATCAGCAGTGAAAGTAAATAGGATAATTTGCAGACCAATTAAATACATTGATCATGTGAATAGTGCTCACACTGCTCATTGAACTTTTAAGCAGTGCCAGTTTTATGCACAGGTATAATTCCGCTTTCTATCAGTGATTAAGTGTGATAGTCAATATACTGTATCCGTGATAGAATAATAGGTATGGCACGGACGGTTTAGAAAAATACTTTTCATTGTTTAGGATGAAGTCTTGTGGTAAGAGTAGGCGAGCCCTTACATTTTCGAAAGTTTTAAATTGTAAGCGCTTTGAAACATTGTGACTTTATCAGGGGTGCTTGGACTTTCTGACCCAAAAATAAAATATGAAGCACCTTTCTATTTAATTTCTTACTTTTTTCTTGGACCTCGTTAGATTTAGTTGTGCAATTCATAACCATTCAATGTTCCAAATCCTTGATTATCCTTTATAAAAACTTCTCATCGATTCCTATTGGCAGTGAGAGTTGTCCGATCCAACATTAATGCTCATTTAAGAAGGTTTATGGTATCTGGAAAAGCTTATTTTAAGAGGTTGGACAAGGTGCTAGTTTCTCAGTCTGTGAAGAAACAGTGTTTACCAACATGGAACTTTCCATCCTGGGCAAGCATACCATATCATTGCATTTTATATGCAAGGCCATCTGTCAGTCCTTATGCCTTGACCAAGCTTGGCTAGAACTTTAGGCCTGTTCATCCTGCCATTCTCAGAATTTTCAAAATACATGGTCTGTATTGAATTAGAATGAAAGTGGACTCTTGCTGACCTTTCCACATACATGGCATCAATAAAGCTACTTTTTCGAGCCAGTTTTTCTAGCATGGGTCATGCTAGCACTGATACCCCGTAAGAGGATTTGCCTTGATCAAGATTTGGACTTTGTGCAAAGTGAGACATCTTCCATTTGATGGGCAGCCACTTCATTTCAATGCTGCTTTAGAATGGTGTTCTTGCTAAATGGCTTTGTGGATCCTGAAGAATGTTTTATATTCTTCATATCTTAGATTCAAATTTGTGGAGTCATCTTTTTAGTTAAACATTATTTCAACAATCTTGATACCAATTACACTGAGTGCTAAACTGTGAGATTGCAGCACTGGTCAAGATCCAGAAACATGATTCACCTGTGAGAGGCCTTCCTAATATTCACATAGCAAGTGATTGCCATCAGATGGAATTAAAAGGTGGTTGCTAAACAGTTTGCTTCATGAGTGCCCCTCTGCCATCATTCCAGGATTGTCATTTGTGAGTGCCGAGCTTCACTGCTCTACACGACGTATATATCTGCCTTGCTGTTATCAGCATATAGAATACTGAAGCCTATTTGTTTAGAAAGGACAGCAAATGAATGAGGGTAGTTTGGATTCTCTGATAAATTGACATATTAGTTTTCCTGTGAACACTGCAAGAGATTGTAAGCATAATTATATCAACGCTTTTATTATCCTCTACATTATATATTGAATCCAACACACAAGGTAAACTTTGCAATGCCATCCCAACTTAGCACACATATTTTATACACCTCCTTCCATACACAAATGCGAACACTCACACATGCATGCTTTGGTTATTATGGTGCAGTCTTGTGAGAAGGCTAGGTATTTTTTAGGGCTGTCTGTTTTTTTCTCTGTTGCCTCTCCCATCAGCATGTTTTTTCTTTTCTGCAACCATTCCTAATATTTGGAAACTTAATTTCTCAGAATCATAACTGCACCGTACCATTTTCAGAGGCACCCTTTTTACAGAGTTCAAATTAACTACACCATTGTTTTAAATTTGCAACTGCACTTTTTGCTTTGGAATTTTTTGGGTGCATATATCTTTTTATGTGTATGTCCTTATATGAGCAAACAAGGAACCATAATAAAAAACTTCCACTTGCTATCCACAATCCTGAATTATTTCACTTTCTTTAGCCAAAAGCAAGAAGTGTTGTTAATATCACTAATACTGTACGTATGGAAACTTTAACTCTTCACCTTAAAACCTTGTACACTCAGCACACAACACGTGTTCATATAGAAAAATCTAGTAGTCACAGTTAAAAGAATATAATTTGCAAAGTCTGAAGATCACTTGGTCACAATTTGCCTTAATTTATTTTAGTTTTTGGTGCTAAATGTTTTTGTGGTGTAGGGCTTGGACGTTGAACAAATCACATCAGCTGTATGTTTTGTTTCACAAAGAATTGCTACGTGTTGGCATCCCTTTTTCCTTTTTTGCTCTTGATAACGTCAACATGATCTATAATAGACAAAGTATTGTATTGCTAGTTCTACACAATCTGAATCAAAACAAACCTTTTAATTTTTTTCATGATGGAAAAAATCTGTCACGCATATGGCAAAAACCCATCTCTGATGTCCATTTCATTCTGTTGAAGCATGTTTGGTAAAGAAAGCATGGCATTGTGTTGTGAATCTACCACACACACACATTCGTGCAATTCTCCTGACTTCTGTGGTGTTCATATTCACTGTTATTCTGTTACCAAAGCAATGGAAATGCATATCTGTTAAAACAGTATACTAAAACCCCTTTTTATCAAAGAGTACCATTATTGCTGGTCACTTATATGACACAATTTCTCCTAAAGTGAGATAAAGCTCTATTGGAAAACATAATAATCTAGTTGCCATTGTGAGTAGAGCTGGCTTCAGTCAAAATTTGCTCTTGATTACCAAAGGATCGAACACTTTGTATTACCATTTGTAATGAACACATTAATCTAAACATAAGCTACTTTGATCTGTCTAATCATGTTGTCACACTTAGATGCTGTGTCCAAATCAATGTCCTTCCTTTTCTCAATCTAGCCTCTTTCTTGTGCAATTATTGAGTGGACGTGGTCTAATATACTAAGCTTATTTCAGCATTATGCACCTGGCTGGGTCGTTTCCATTTCATTGCAGTTCTTTTTAGATGCATTAGAAAGGTAAAAATGGCATGCACAGATTATTTCTGCTTTAATAAAATTTCACGTTGAGACTTGAACCAGCATTGTGCTTAAGGTCTGACATCAACAAGCTCTGTCCAGCAGATACATCAGTGCATCCTTACCTCTGAGTGTCTTTATATTTAAAATAACATGGGTTTCAGATGTAGCACAGCATGACCTAAATTCTTAGGTTTAATAAAAGGTATATTTATATTTTTAAAAAGAGAAATCCAGGATTTACATTTTTGTAAGTTTTTCTGCTTTAAAATTTAAACTGTAGCACAGCAGACTTGAACTACCTGTGTTCGTAATAGACATTATATTCCAATAAAAAGTATATAATAGACAATTGCAAATTTCTGTGATGCTGCATGATCATTGTATTTTTTTTAGAACATGTGTGCGCTATTTCACATAATAGACTCAACTTCTCAATATGTCCAAGTAAAATCTGAGATATATGTTTTTTTTCTGTGAGAATATTAACACAACGTGTTATTGTACTATGCATGTACGTAGAAAAGCCTCAACATAATTAATGAGAGAACTTACCTGTTGGTATGCTTGCATTATTGTCGCTCGTTTCTCTGGTCAGGGAAGGATGAAAACATACTCAGCAATGTTTGTCATGCATTTGTTTCTTTGACATTTTTGCCTTCACTAATCATATGTTCAGGTTACATTTTGTACTCTGCTCATTGCATACACTTCTTTAGAAATGTATTGTGATTGCCTATGGCACCCATTCAAAGTTGGTTCAGTACATAACTGATAACCTGTATTGTTGCATGAGAGCCTTCTACCATCAGAGATACTACATAGAGTTTATTACCCTGACAGAGAAATAAGAAATGTACACAGGAAGGTGGCACCCAGTCCTCTATTAGAATCCAGCGAAGTATCCTATATGAGGGTCACTGCCCCATGTGTAACCAAATGTTTTCAAATGTATGCTTATTTTAAAGCTCTAAAGAAGTAAAATCAGGTGTGGGTGAGCCCACTTTAAAAGGCCTTCAGTCAAAACGAGATGGCGAGTCTTTAAGTGAACTTCAGTGTATTGAGATCATTCATGACCAACTGTGATGGGTTGTTATATCAATAATAGTGGGGGGAAAAATCCTGAAATAAAATGACATTCATTTACCTAGCAACACAGGCCTGTGTTTTGGTTTCTTATTGACCACGTCTGAGTATGATTATTTTCTCTGTATTTGTGTTTAATGTACATATGTTTTATTTGCTCCTTTTTGTAATGTGACATTTTTTGGGAAAATATGTTTGCGTGTCCTCTTTTGCTAATTGAGAAACGTTTGCACATTAATAAATTCAGATTCACTCATGCATTCTCAGTAAAGTTTGACTAACGCTTTGAAACCTGAGATTTGTTTAGTCTTGTGCATACAATAACATATGTACCTCTCCCTATTTTACTTCCATTCTAATCTGCTATTATCCAATAAAACTACCTCTTACATAATGTTTACTCCTGCGTGTTTTCTTTCTATTGATTTCTGAACCTTAGCTCAATCCCTGTGCATCACACTGCAAAACCACTGTTGCCAGTTTATAAAGCTGCCAATAGTAACACATAATCCCAATTCACAGAGCAACAGCAATCCTGCCAAGTGGTCAAGATCCTGTGTATAAAGTGCTCCTGTCTTGTCATGTATGGTTCAGTGGACTGCGAGCTGTTTTGAATACTTTTCTTTACCAACACATTTCTAACACAAAAGTTCTCCCCATACACATTTGTATCTATAGTTTGTGAACGGGTGTACCGCATGTTCCAGCTCTGTTTTATTTGTTCACTACCTGGGGCAGGGGGTCCATAGATTTGAGGTCAGTACACCATAGATTTGAGGTCAGTACCTTCATATTTTAGGACAGTCCCATATCACAAGAAGCAAAGTGCCCTGTGCTGTACCTCTTTCTTGGCAGCATGGGTCCATACCTCATTTCATCTTGCTCAATGTCAGGGGGCTACAATATACCCAATTCAGGTATTTAGGTTGTATCCGCCTCAGTCTCATAGAGACCACTAATACTTTGGGGCCCAATTTAGCCTCCGCCCGGTCTTTTTACTTCATTATACATATATATCTTGTGCTCATCGTTCCTTGAGAGTTAACATGGTGTGTGGACTATTGCTAACCAGCGTGGAGTACATTAGAGAAATCCCTTTTCGCTATATCTTTCCATAGTGATGCATACCTCTACAGGATTATGAGCAAGCAGAGGCTACAGTTGCTATTGGCATACTTCTAAGGCACGATGCAGTGGAAAGTATCAATAAAATTGCGTTTTGTGCATGTCGTATGTGGCTAAGAACTGTTGAAATGTTAATACGGCATTGATCTCCGAGTTTGAAATTTCAATGGTATCCTATTGGCAGAACCCATCTAATTGTGCTGGCAAGGCCCATGACATAGAGGTTTTTCCGCTGTCATCACCCCATGCCGGTTGGTCCATAGTATTGACTGGTGCCAGCAAATAAGAGAGGTTTGTGTTGCTGGAGGGAGAGATTTCTTCTGGTGAGGAGTTTATAGTAAATTAAGGACACTGTGATGTTCGATGACCAGAAATTTGCCATCTATCACCAGCTCAGTTCTATCAGTAAAAAACAGCCATTGATGGGCACCAGCTGACTAGCCCAGTAGTAAAGCTGTATGGCTTGGCCTCTATCTTAAGGACAAGCCATCAGTTTGTGGAATGCGATCCTTGGGTGGTGACCTGCCCCTAGGAGTCTGGTGATTGTTGACTGTAGTGTTTTAAAGAATGATTTGGTGATGTCATATGGGTAATTTTGGAGTACATAAAGCAAGCGTGCAGTGATCTCATTTTGAACAGGCCACCTCCACCTGCCTCAGTAAGTGAATTTGTCATGGTGGGTTCTGGATGAGAGGTGTTATGCTCAGGTCCCAAGCAGTGTTCCTAGTGGGAGACACATGCATATCTGGGTATTTGAAGTGCTGGTTACCATTGTAAATCAGTATTGGTCCTTATATCTTCTGGTGACCTGCTTCTCGAGATGTATGTGGACTTAATCCAATTGACTTTCAGGCTGGAGGCATCAGCATAAATCTGAAGCATTTGCATTAGTCTGGATTGATGAGATACAGCAGGACATCATCCGAGTAAAGTGATATCCTATCTTCTATGCGAGTAGACCACTGGATGCCACTGAACTGGGCATCAGGTCTGATCCACTCTGCCAAGGGCTCCATAACTAATGCAAAAAGTAGGGGCGAGAGGGGGCAGCCCTGTCTTGTCCCGCTTTCAATTGTGATGGCTGGGTATAGCATTCCCTTCAATCTGACCTGTGCCCAGGTTTTAGAATATAAACGTTTACATACTTGCAGATGAAGAAACGAAAGTTCATGCGCTCAAGTGAGAGAAACGTGAAGGCCCATCTGACAGAATAGAAGGCCTTTTTGAAGTCAATAGACAACAAGGCACGACTATTGGGTAAGACGGCGGACAGCGCAATGGCCATGTTAAAGTGTCTTAGGCAGTGAGGTGTGCTGCAGACTGGCTTAAATCCATTTTGATCATGGTGTATGATAGTTCTAATCACTGCCACTAATCGGTTGGCCGGCGCTTTCACCAGGATTTTCGCCGCTAAGTTAATGTATGATTCGCATCTGTCACTAGGTTTCTGTGGTTTTGGGATCACATAGATTGTTGCCCCATGCAGTTTGTGAAGGAGTTCCTTGGTTTCAAAGGCTGTTTCATAAATCTCCACCAATGGAAGAGTCAAGACTGGATTCAAGCTAACCTGGCTGATGACGGCTGATTAGCCAGAAACTGGTCCCAGGATGCGTGTTTGCAGTCCAGGGAAGACATGGCTTGGCAGTTCGGGCTAGACTGTTCCCATGGGGCACAGGGTCAGACTAATTTGCATATGGCCATGTCTGAACTGGGATGGCTGAGTGAGGTAAAGAATGATGATGGATAAAACCCAGATCAGTTGACTGGGGGGGAGTGCTTGCAATGTTCAACACTATGTCCATCATCCCCTTTGGTTTTGCTTTGTTCTCCCTAAGTTGGCAGGGTATGCCCAGATGTGGGCCCCTTGCTGACTTTGCCACTGGATTCAAGCTAGCATGTTCGCCCTAAGTTGGCAGGGTATGCCCAGACGTGGGACCCTTGCTCACTGTGCCACTGGATTCAAATTAGCCTGGCCGATGACGGCTGATTAGCCAGAAACTGGTCCCAGGATGCTTGTTTCCTGTCCAGGGAAGACATGGCTTGGAAGTTTGGGCTGGACTGTTCCCATGAGGCACAGGGTCAGACTGATTTGCATATAGCCATGTCTGAACTGAAGTGACGGAATGAGCTAAAGAATGATGATGGATTAAACCCAGATCAGTGACTTGGTGTGAGTGCTTGCAATGTTCAACACTCCGTCCATCATCCCCTTTGGTTTTACTTTGTTCTCCCTAAGTTGGCAGGGTATGCCCAGATGTGGGTCCCTTGCTGACTTTGCCACTGGATTCAAGCTAGACTGGCTGATGGCGGCCGATTAGCCAGAAACCGGTCCCAGGATGCTTGTTTCCGGTCCAGGGAAGACATAGCTTGGCAGTTCAGGCTGGAATGTTCCCATGAGGCACAGGTTAGACTAATTTGCATATGGCCATGTCTGAACTGGGGTGGTGGAGTGAGCTAAAGAATGAAGATTGATTAAACCCAGATCAGTTGACGGAGGGTGAGTGCTTGCAATGTTCAACACTCCATCCATCACCCCCTTTGGTTTTGCTGTATTTGCCCTAAGTTGGCAGAGTATGCCCAGATGTGGGTCTCTTGCTCACTTTGCCACTGGATTCAAGCTAGCCTGGCTGATAAAGGCTGATTAGCCAGAATGAGACACACACTCAAGAATAAATCCCAGACCAATTAATAAAAATGAAGTCGATTATTATGTATTTTTTAACGTTGAAGAACACAGTTCTAAGGTAAGTACTTTCGGAGTTACGATTTTTCAAAGTTCGGAAAATATATATGATTTTTCTGTACAATTACGCACCATAGGAAACAATGAAAAAAAAAGTGCATATAAAATCAGGCAATACTTTAATCAAGCTTACCTTCTTGTTTTAGGTCGATGCCAGGACCAAGTCCAAAGTTCCAGCTGGAGAAGTTGGGGAGCCTCCGGGGTCGAGTAGGAGTAGAGTGTTGAGGGTCTTGGAAACTGGTGCACAAAGACAAAGGGGCCACTTAAAAATGACCTGCATAGTTAGACTTAGAGATAAGTGCGGTGGGTCTCCTTTGAGGGAGGAGGTTACAAGGGCCTGGGGCCCATGGGACCAGAACTTGTCAGTCGGTGCTGGGGCTGGTGGGGACGGTTGCAGAGCGAACAGGTCAGCCGGGCATTGTGCTTCTTTAGGGTCCTCATGGTCAGGAGCAGGCAACTTGGAGAGGCAATCTCGGGACAGCAGGGTCACTCAGGAAGTGGATCTCTAGTGTCTCGATGTCCCTCAATGGGTGCTGGTTTTTGATGCCCTGGGAGTCCTTAATAGACTCCTCTTCTTGGTTTTTATCATTGGGGATCTGGTACCCCGGGTATCGGTACACCACAGCTCCAGTAGGTCCTGGTGCTCCAAAGTTTGTGGAGAGGCAGAAAGCTGTAGTACCTCTTCTTGCTTTGGTGCTGCATCTAGGCCATTGGGAAGCAGCACGTCAACAAACCGGACTTCACAGGATCAGTGTCTGCAATGTGCAGGGGAGTGATACCTTAACTCCAAGAGAACTTCTCAGTGATTTCTCCAAGGGTGTAGGTGCGCACGGGTTCTTGGAGTCCTTGCAGTATCAGGATGACACCGCATGCAGAAATTGTTGAGTCCTTGGAGCAGCTGGCAGGGTTTGCACCTTTTTCTTCTGTAGCAGGGCTTCCTTTCTTGTGCAGAGCGTCTTCTATGTCCTGGTCTTCTTTGGTCTGATGATTCTGAGGTTCAGATCTTGGGGAGCCACCTAAATCTTGAACTTATGGGTGTGACAAGGATAGGCAGGTAGTAGCCTGGGTTATCTACCTTTAGGGTGTCTCCACCCTCAAGAGACCACTTCCTGTGGGAAGGGGCACTACCATAGTCTTGATTTGAGGTTTTCTTACCATCTCAAGATGGTGGAATTTCAGGAGAGGGGATCACATCACCTGCCCTCCCTATGGGTGGTGCAGGCTGCGGGAGGACCCTCCTCCTCATCTAACTAATTTTCCCACCTTTACTCCCATCAGAATTAGAGCAGGAAAGCCCAGGAAGCCCATCCTGCCCTGGTGGAGGTGTGAAACACCCCCTCCAAGAGCAGGTATTGTTTCTCTCCTCTGAGACCCTTGACCCACACCCCATGACATCAGACACATGTCTGGTGCTGGCAGGCTGGTAGAAACCGGTCAGAGATCCAACTAATGTTTGGTTAATTTTCAGAGGACCCTCTAAAAGGGTCTACTGTGTGAATTTATTAATACATTCTAAACTGGCATCAGTGAGGATTTTCTAAGACAAGATGTTGGGTACCAATCATCTTAGAAATCAGAGAAGCCATCATGGAACTAGTAAACTCGTGTTGACAAGTATTCATCCCATGTGGTCTCTAAGGCGGCCCTGTTTACTTACAACAACACAGAAGGGACTGGACATTGTAGGGGCATATCTGCTCTTGCTGATATGCCTACATACAGGATAAAGTGCACTCTGCCTTAGGGCTAAAGGCATGTAGTATGCAGTGCTTGGGAGGCATGGCACTCAGGGCTGTGTGCCGTGCAAACTCCAGATTTTCCTGCACCAAGACACGCAGCCTGCAATGGCAGACTGCATTGCCTTGGTGAGGGGGCCCTGAGGTGACACAACCAATGGTACAGCCCCAGAGGACCCTCTTCAGTACCCATGCCCTATGACACTTACAGGGGTAGCTGAAGTTGTGCCAATCACGGTACAGCGTTTTGGGAAAGAGATCTGGTGCTGTGAATGTGGTTAGCAGGGATCCAATGCACTGACAGTTTGAAATCTCATCAGGGAAAAAGTGGGGGGCTAACCATTCAAAAAGAGGCCCTTTCCTACAACAGCTAAGACTCTAGTGTATTTATATAACAATCTCTGGCCTTTGTCTGTGCTTTTATCCTTCAAGGTACCCAGATCATACAGGTGTCAGTGAGCACAGCTCTGACTCTGGGGTACAGATACAAAAGGTTCTAGCCTTTGTCTGTTTTTGTATACCTCAAGGTCGTTTAGGCATCAGGGAGCACAGCTAAGACTCTAGTGTACAGATCTGACAAGCTCTGGCCTATCTGTTTTTATATACCTCAGGGCCATATAGGTATCAGTGAGCAGGGCTAAGACTCTGGGGTACAGATTTAACGGGCTTTGGCCTTTGTCGTGCAGGCGTCAGTGAGCACAGCTAAGACTCAGGGGTACAGATCTATCAAGCTTCAGCCTTTGTCTGTGCTTTTCTTCCTCGAGGTTGTGCAGGCATTGGTGAGCACAGCTAAGGCTCTGGTGTAGAGTTCCTGCAGTCTTTTGGTGACACAGTTTGAAAGGTATCAGTCAGCACCTCTGTGACATGGTTATAAGATACTGGCTCGGTCATTGGACATTAAAACTGCCCTTCATGTCACACAGATCTTAGAGGTGTCAGTTAACATATATTGCAGTTCATGCAGTTGCCTGCCTTTGTTTTAATGCATTTATTGAGCATGGTTTATGCTTGAGAATACCACAGGCTGCCTCGGTAGACCATTACATGGCATATAATATATACCTTTTTGAATATAAGCGTCACTATCTCTGGCACCAGCCACGCCAAAACAGGGGCAGTGCTTTTATAATAGAATATGCTTTCCAAGGAATCTCATAGTGGGACCATCTTCCGTTTATTGGGTTGGATGACATTAAACATCAGCTCCAAGATGCTCCTGGATATATTCAGTCACTACATCTGGAGACGGACTCCTTTTTATCATGGATGGAGCACACTTTTTCACACACTCTAATGGCAGCCTCAGCTTCCTAACCGTTTAGGTGCTCTGTCATGAGCTCCAGTGCCCCTGTGCTCATGATGGAACCATTCCTTGCAATGACGATCTGCAATGAAAACTAAACTGAAACTCAGTTTCGGTGCTTGTGGGGCTATCTCAGCCCCCGAGCACCGAAACAGATGGGAGAGGTATAGTTGGAAAGGGGGTTGGTAGGTTTCTCAAGATGGCCGCCCAGTCCTGGGCCAAAAACCCGGGTGACTACCCTTGCAAAACCAGGTTGTTTTGTGATAGGTCATTTTGATGCCTCCTCAATACGTTTTGAGCTCTTGCCTGTCACAGGTACTTCACCCACCCACCCACGCGAGTGAGGTGCCATTTTTATCGGGAGACCTGGGGGAACGTTGGGTGTGTGAGGAAGTTGCTTTGCCCACCAAGATTGATATTGCTAGCATGTTTGAAAGTGTGCTGGATTTCGCCATAAAGCCGGTTTGGTTTATTGGGATGAGACCCTTCGACTCCACCCATAAGTTTAGAACCCTCAGGGGCAGATTAGCGTAAAATGTAGCTTCATTGTCAAGAAGCTCAAAGTCCCCTTTGTGAATTGGGCTCGCTGTACTGGATATAATAATGGTGGATAGGATTGATAGTGATCACAATGGCTTGAGCCTGACACTTTAGACAGTTCAGTAGCAAAACCTATACATTTGGGTAGTACAGACCTATGGGCGCCCTTTCCGGGAAGACTATTAAATGGGATTGGGTGGAAAAGAACCCCCTATCTTTGGCGCTTAGGAATGAGTTAATGAAAACTACTCCCAAAGTATTGTATCCCCCATATTAGAGACCTTTTCGGTCAAGTCAAATGAGTCAATAGGAAAATATTCAAGACTGTGGCTTGGTATAACCATGCATACAGGATAGCCAAAACTGAGCTCTTAGCTGCAGCCAAATCCAACTGTAGACCACATTTGGTGAAATGTAGGACCAGGTGCAAGTCGAACTGACCCAAAGAAAAGGGAATGGTAGAGCTCCCTGTGGACCTCACTCCATGAAGCCTTGACAGCCAAAGGCAACAAGTCTTTTGGAGAATAGCTGCCTTATGTGTAAATGGCCCGAAAAGTGCTTTGGAATTCTGTGTACAACCTCAAGTGTGGGTGGCCCATTTTAGTAGTCTGTACTCATGTGACAACTTTATGGGGCAGGAAGGTGGAGGTCCTTCTGCCGAGGGTGAACTGGGTAACCTAAGTGCCCTTGAAGTAAACTTAAATGAAACCATAGCTGATATTAACCCATGTCTTGCCTCCAGAGCCCGAGGACCCGAGAGGATCCCAAATTATTGATATAAGGCAAATCCAGACGTATGGGGCCCACACATTAATCTATGTCAAATGCCATACTCTCTGGTATGGAAATCTTTGAAATTTGCGAAGATAATCCCAATTTTCAAGAAGGGGGATCAGACTAACCCAGGTAACTATAGGCCCGTCCACTTGATCAACTCCTTGCAAAAGATTTATTTGCAAACAGGTACTTGTACATTTACAAGAGTAGATCATGGAAAAGGACGGCCTGTCTGATTTTATAGGTGGGCTTCAGAAACAATATTACCTTACCGACCTCCAACCAGTAAACTCAACCACCCATAAACCCTAAATATACCCTTACCCCCACCCTCCCTAAACCCTAAAAACACCATTGTAACCTTACACACCCTAAACTCTAAAAATACCTTTTCCACCCAAATCCGCCTACCCACCTGTAAGAAATGGGGTCCTTCGTTGGAACATCACTTCAAACACTGGGGCGTATTGACGCCCCAATCCGGACGCACAGCATCGATTTGCGCATTACAATAATGCCACAGTAAATCCATTTCATCAGTTTTTATTCCAAATTAATCCATTTTTTGTACAATTTCATTCTCGTTGGTCTGTCACATGTAAGACACTTGTAGATGCATTTGTTTCCTTTAAACACTGTAGGAATGCACGTGGCCTTATCCTAAAGCACGGAATGCAGCATAAGTATTTCTCCTCAAATAATCTCTTTCACCCAATGCATTTCGAGCCCATCACGGCTCTTCGTCAGGGGTTTATCTACAAATGTTTAAAACATATCTGTTAGACTATATATTCACGATTAGTTATCAATTTGAGTATTATCCAGAAATTAAACAATGAAGATTAATGCATACAATTCATTTACGTTCTTCCCGCCAATAACGTTTTTTGCCCACTGAAATCAATTGTACCTGAATAAATGCTGGTTACAACTTCTTCACTCGTTTGCATTTAATTAGACTTTCTCAACTTAAACGCCCTCTATTCTGTTCCTCTGAACGTGAATAAACCACCTCTTCCAACCCCAAACATAGTCCCATACCTTAAATAAAACATTCTGGTTCCTGTTCTCCATCCGGTCGAAAACCATAATCTGTGCATTACTGCCTCACTCCATTTTAAACGGCTGAGTGGTAATCCCACCCCTTTCTCGTCATTTGAACTCCCGATTCCTCCCCTTCAACGCAGCATACTACCGATCCCAAAATGCCTTACACAAGCCTTTCAACTGATCTCATGCTTGTATTTTACGGGTTATTGTTCAAAACGGTATATTTTCACATTCCTCCCTATCGTAACCCCCTTCCCAGTCATTCAAACAATTTAACATTGAGTTCCCTGCCCTCCCGTAAATGTCATGTTAAACGCTGATGGCAGCGTAAATAACTTAATCTCTGAACCAAATCGCTTTCTTTGCTAGTCTGTATTGCACATTTCAGTCACAATGTGCATTTGACAATATGTCCAACCCATGTTGATCCTTTTTGCTTTAAAGATGTAGTTCATCAGATCCACTTTTAGAGAAACGATGTTGTAACGGTCTGCCATGTGACAATGAGATTTATGTATTTTTATCATCTGTTGTTCCTGGGTGCTACTCGTCGGGTAGGCAGTATAGTAATACATCAAAAAATAAATGAAACAGTGCACTCCTTCTTTCTCCAGTTAGTCCTTATAATTGACGAAGAGCCGTGATGGGCTCGAAATGCATTGGGTGAAAGAGATTATTTGAGGAGAAATACTTATGCTGCATTCCGTGCTTTAGGATAAGGCCACGTGCATTCCTACAGCGTTTAAAGGAAACAAATGCATCTACAAGTGTCTTACATGTGACAGACCAACGAGAATGAAATTGTACAAAAAATTGATTAATTTGGAATAAAAACTGATAAATGGATTTACTGTGGCATTATTGTAATGCGCAAATCGATGCTGTGCGTCTGGATTGGGGCGTCAATACGCCCCAGTGTTTGAAGTGATGTTACTAGCACGTGATTCGGCAGTTCACGATACCGGGCTAGCACGCATAAAAGGCGGAAACAAAAATTATAAGGACTAACTGGAGAAAGAAGGAGTGCACTGTTTCATTTATTTTTTGATGTATTACTATACTGCCTACCCGACGAGTAGCACCCAGGAACAACAGATGATAAAAATACATAAATCTCATTGTCACATGGCAGACCGTTACAACATCGTTTCTCTAAAAGTGGATCTGATGAACTACATATTTAAAGCAAAAAGGATCAACATGGGTTGGACATATTGTCAAACGCACATTGTGACTGAAATGTGCAATACAGACTAGCAAAGAAAGCGATTTGGTTCAGAGATTAAGTTATTTACGCTGCCATCAGCGTTTAACATGACATTTACGGGAGGGCAGGGAACTCAATGTTAAATTGTTTGAATGACTGGGAAGGGGGTTACGATTGGGAGGAATGTGAAAATATACCGTTTTGAACAATAACCCGTAAAATACAAGCATGAGATCAGTTGAAAGGCTTGTGTAAGGCATTTTGGGATCGGTAGTATGCTGCGTTGAAGGGGAGGAATCGGGAGTTCAAATGACGAGAAAGGGGTGGGATTACCACTCAGCCGTTTAAAATGGAGTGAGGCAGTAATGCACAGATTATGGTTTTCGACCGGATGGAGAACAGGAACCAGAATGTTTTATTTAAGGTATGGGACTATGTTTGGGGTTGGAAGAGGTGGTTTATTCACGTTCAGAGGAACAGAATAGAGGGCGTTTAAGTTGAGAAAGTCTAATTAAATGCAAACGAGTGAAGAAGTTGTAACCAGCATTTATTCAGGTACAATTGATTTCAGTGGGCAAAAAACGTTATTGGCGGGAAGAACGTAAATTAATTGTATGCATTAATCTTCATTGTTTAATTTCTGGATAATACTCAAATTGATAACTAATCGTGAATATATAGTCTAACAGATATGTTTTAAACATTTGTAGATAAACCCCTGACGAAGAGCCGTGATGGGCTCGAAATGCATTGGGTGAAAGAGATTATTTGAGGAGAAATACTTATGCTGCATTCCGTGCTTTAGGATAAGGCCACGTGCATTCCTACAGCGTTTAAAGGAAACAAATGCATCTACAAGTGTCTTACATGTGACAGACCAACGAGAATGAAATTGTACAAAAAATGGATTAATTTGGAATAAAAACTGATGAAATGGATTTACTGTGGCATTATTGTAATGCGCAAATCCATGCTGTGCGTCCGGATTGGGGCGTCAATACGCCCCAGTGTTTGAAGTGATGTTACTAGCACGTGATTCGGCAGTTCACGATACCGGGCTAGCACGCATAAAAGGCGGAAACTAAAATTATAAGGACCAACTGGAGAAAGAAGGAGTGCACTGTTTCATTTATTTTTTGATGTATTACTATACTGCCTACCCGATGAGTAGCACCCAGGAACAACAGATGATAAAAATACATAAATCTCATTGTCACATGGAAGACCGTTACAACATCGTTTCTCTAAAAGTGGATCTGATGAACTACATCTTTAAAGCAAAAAGGATCAACATGGGTTGGACATATTGTCAAACGCACATTGTGACTGAAATGTGCAATACAGACTAGCAAAGAAAGCGATTTGGTTCAGAGATTAAGTTATTTACGCTGCCATCAGCGTTTAACATGACATTTACGGGAGGGCAGGGAACTAAATGTTAAATTGTTTGAATGACTGGGAAGGGGGTTACGATTGGGAGGAATGTGAAAATATACCGTTTTGAACAATAACCCGTAAAATACAAGCATGAGATCAGTTGAAAGGCTTGTGTGAGGCATTTTGGGATCGGTAGTATGCTGCGTTGAAGGGGAGGAATCGGGAGTTCAAATGACGAGAAAGGGGTGGGATTACCACTCAGCCGTTTAAAATGGAGTGAGGCAGTAATGCACAGATTATGGTTTTCGACCGGATGGAGAACAGGAACCAGAATGTTTTATTTAAGGTATGGGACTATGTTTGGGGTTGGAAGAGGTGGTTTATTCACGTTCAGAGGAACAGAATAGAGGGCGTTTAAGTTGAGAAAGTCTAATTAAATGCAAACGAGTGAAGAAGTTGTAACCAGCATTTATTCAGGTACAATTGATTTCAGTGGGCAAAAAACGTTATTGGCGGGAAGAACGTAAATGAATTGTATGCATTAATCTTCATTGTTTAATTTCTGGATAATACTCAAATTGATAACTAATCGTGAATATATAGTCTAACAGATATGTTTTAAACATTTGTAGATAAACCCCTGACGAATAGCCGTGATGGGCTCGAAATGCATTGGGTGAAAGAGATTATTTGAGGAGAAATACTTATGCTGCATTCCGTGCTTTAGGATAAGGCCACGTGCATTCCTACAGCGTTTAAAGGAAACAAATGCATCTACAAGTGTCTTACATGTGACAGACCAACGAGAATGAAATTGTACAAAAAATGGATTAATTTGGAATAAAAACTGATGAAATGGATTTACTGTGGCATTATTGTAATGCGCAAATCGATGCTGTACGTCCGGATTGGGGCGTCAATACGCCCCAGTGTTTGAAGTGATGTTACTAGCACGTGATTCGGCAGTTCACGATACCGGGCTAGCACGCATAAAAGGCAGAAACTAAAATTATAAGGACTAACTGGAGAAAGAAGGAGTGCACTGTTTCATTTATTTTTTGATGTCCTTCGTTGGAAGACATATGCACCCTGTCCAATTAGGGTCCCACTCTGTAGTCAGGGTAAGTGTAGTAGTACAGACCAAAGTTTACCTGTGCTCATCCTCTGGTAGTTTGGCACAGAGCAGTTAGGTTAAACTAAAGAAGCAATGTGTAAGGTATTGTGCACACAGTAACACATTGAAAATACCACAAAGGTACTCCACGTCAGTTTAGAAAAATAGCCAATATTTACCTGAGTAAAACAAGACCAAAATGACAAAAAATCCAACATACACAAGTTAAGATATGAATTTTTAATGATTAAATCAAAATGCAGTGCCTAGAAGACAATAGCTCCAACTGGGACTATCTGGTCGCACTTGATCGGGACAAATCCAAAAGTTCTATCCAACCATGATGGAGTACAGGCTGAACACAGGAATCATGCAGTCCCCCATACAGTACCTTGGATGTGTCGGAAATCAAGCACGATGCTTGGTGCAGAGGAGGTGAGGCATTGCAAATGCAGGTGAGGCCTTGGTTCCTTAAGGCGGTGCAGGTTCGTTGAGTCAGGGCTGCATTGAAAGTCAAAGTCGATGCATCATGCACTCCGCGAGGGGTTTCCACAGCTTCGGTGCAAGCAGTGTTGATGTGTCAATGTCACAGGGATGTGCCAGTTCCAAAACTGACGCTTGGAGATGATGCGTCGATTTCTTGGTTGCTGCACCAAATTCACCTCCAAGGGCCCAGGACTGGATTTGGCACCACTTGGCAGGCCAGGACAGCCGAGGAGCCCAGGTGTTAGTGGCAAGATGCAGGTGAAGTCTTTGATGTCCTTGAGACTTCAGCAACAGGAGGCAAGCTCAGTCAAGCCATTAAAGAACCTTAGAAAGCAGGATGCAGAGAGTAAAGTCCAGTTCTCTCAACCCCAGGCAAGAAGCAGTGGACCAATATAGCAATGCAAACAGCAAAGTGCAATTCTCTCCTGGCAGCACAACACCTCTTCCTCCTGGCAGGATGTCCTCAGTTCAGAAGTGTTCTGAGTATATGCTGTCAGAGGTCTAGTACTTATACCTATTTTGGCCTTTGAGTAAGGAGACTTCAAAGAAAGGTCTTTGTAATGCACAAGGCCCTGCCCTTCCTGGCCCTGGCCCCTGACACACTACAGGCGTTGGAGACTTCTTTGTGTGGTGACAGGCAAAGCCCTATTAAGGTGCAAGTGTCCGCTCCTCACAACACTCTAACTCAAGAAGGCTCATCAGCCTGGTGATGGGCCATCAGGATATGCAGGGCACCCCCCCAGCATAACTTTTGTGAGACTTTATAAAGTGAACTCACAAAGCCCAGCGGTCATCCAACCCAGACATGCATTCTAGGGACAGGCAGAGGGACAGAATGGTTAAGAAAGAAAATGCTAATTTTCTAAAAGAGCCATTTTCAGCCCTGTAATTTAAAAACCAACTTCACTAAAAGATGTGTTTTTAAATTGTGAGTCCAGAGACATCTAACTCCAGTTTTCTATCTGCTCCCAATTGGAAGATACACTGGTAAGATGTTACAAGTCAGCTCCAATGCTAACCTATGGGAGAGATAGGCCTTGCTGGAGTGAAAAACGAACGTATCCGTTTTTTACCACTAAGACATGTAAAACTTACTAGTACATGTCCTACCTTTTAAGTGCACTGCACCATGCCCATGGGGCTACATAGGGCCTTCCTTAGGGGTATTTTACATGTAATAAAAGGGACGGTTTTTGCCTGGCAAGTAGGTGAACTTGCCAGGTCGAAATGGCAGTTTAAAACTGCACTCACAGACTCTGCAGTGGCAAGCCTGAGACCGGTTTGAAGGGCCGCTCATGTGGGTGTCACAATCAGTGCTACAGACCTACTAGTGGCATTTGATTTACAGACCCTGGGCATGCAGAGTGCCCTGTACGAGGGACTTACTAGTTAATCAAATAATCTAGTCATGGAGAAACCAGAATACTATTACATTTTAGACACAGAGCAAATGCACGTCAGCACTGGTCAGCAGTTGTAAAGTGCACCTCGTAGTCGTGGACATTGCCTGATTTTAAAGTTGCGGGACTGCGAGAGCCAGAAGTCTTAGCGCTCACTCAACCACGCGCACCTGGTGACTCTTCCCGTCCCTCCTCTCTGGTGCTCCCTGCCGTCCTCATATATGACTCGCGGCCCCCGCTCCGCGGGAGCCGCTCGTAGTCGTGGACATTGCCTGATTTTAAAGTTGATGCCCTTATATTAATTGTCGTCCTTGTCCTGACCTGGATTGCTGACCTGATAGCCAGTCCTTTGCCTCATTGTCGGAGCTGCTGCTGTTGGACATTTGGGGGATAACGGGGGAGTGCGGGACTGTGAGAGCCAGAAGTCTTAGCGCTCACTCAACCACGCGCACCTGGTGACTCTTCCCGCCCCTCCTCTCTCGTGCTCCCTGCCGTCCTCATATATGACTCGCGGCCCCCGCTCCGCGGAAGCCGCTCGTAGTCGTGGACATTGCCTGATTTTAAAGTTGATGCCCTTATATTAATTGTCGCCCTTGTCCTGACCTGGATTGCTGACCTGATAGCCAGTCCTTTGCCACATTGCCGGAGCTGCTGCTGTTGGACATTTGGGGGATACCGGGGAGTGCGGGACTGCGAGAGCCAGAAGTCTTAGCACTCACTCAACCACGCGCACCTGGTGACTCTTCCCGCCCCTCCTCTCTGGTGCTCCCTGCCGTCCTCATATACAACTCGCGGCCCCTGCTCCGCCGGGGCCGCTCGTAGTCGTGGACATTGCCTGATTTTAAAGTTGATGCCCTTATATTAATTGTCGCCCTTGTCCTGACCTGGATTGCTGACCTGATAGCCAGTCCTTTGCCTCATTGCCGGAGCTGCTGCTGTTGGACATTTGGGGGATAACGGGGAGTGCGGGACTGCGAGAGCCAGAAGTCTTAGCGCTCACTCAACCACGCGCACCTGGTGACTCTTCCCGCCTCCTCCTTTTTCTATTCACAGTAGGCCCCCTACGCCAACGCGGGACGGAGCCCGGGGCGAAGCCCGGGCAAAAGGTGGGCCGTCTAAGGCCGTCCAAGGACAATCAAGGCTGGCCTGGGCCACCTCTCTAACCTGTTGACTTTCGAGCCCTTTGTTGAGTATATTTATGTACCAATATTCTTTGGTTATTACTTTGTTGATATTACTTTAGCTTTGACGCTTTCCCAACATGCCTTTACGTTCGGGAAAAGAGAGAACTGTGCAAGTTTCGACATCAAGTAGTGTGTTTTCAGGGCCTATTGATGCTTTTTTTAAACGGGCGACTGGTATCCTGGATAAGGAGATAGCCTTAGCTGAGAAACGTTTATCTTTAGACCTTATTTCTGGTAAACGTTCGTCCTTAGGTCATATTGGCTCAGTGTCATCCCCCGTCACAATTAGTCTACAAGCCCCTAATGCGAATCAAGATCAATATCACGACTCTGTGTTGGGAGTTTCATGCCAAGAGGTGGACTGCTCTATATTAAACTTAACAGATGGCGGCCCGCCTTCAAGCATTACTACTTGTAGTGGTGGCGAATGTTCGACGCCCCCAAGTCCCGAACAAAACAACCCTATTAAGGGGGATCCACAAAAATCCAAGCGTGGTAAGCGGAAAAGGAGGGAGGTAGTTAACAAGGGGGGCATCTCTAAGATTCCTAAACCAAACATAATACCCCAGCCTCCTCAGATTCAAATTAGTCCTGCGCTTCCCTCACTGGTATCTCCCGACATTGTTGGTCAATGCCCCACCTGCAGTAAAAAGGAGAATGGTTTATTAGGAAAGATGGAAATTCTTTTCAAATCTTTGATGTTACCCTTGTTAGAACGCTCTAGGCTAATGAACTCAAAACTTGATAAGCTGGAGAATTTAGTTATTGCTAATACTGATATACTTAATAATCTAGTGACTGCGCCGATATCCCCCAAAGCTATATTAAATGCCCCTATAGCATTGGGGACCGGTGCTATTACTAACCCGGTTCCTCAAGTTATTGCTAAACCTCAAGCCCCTGTCAAACATACGAATAGTCAGCACGGTTGTCAGCGGATGGAGAAAGTCCCCGCTAGTAACAACCATGTGGCTATTATCAGGGGAGGGGCCTTTTAAGGTAGGTGTTAAGTCCAATCCACAGCCAACTTCTAGTGTCCAAATAATGTCGGCCCATCCTAAACGTCATATTCATCCTGGGAAGGCGGTCTATAAAGAGGGCCCCTTAAGTATTGATCTTCTGCCAGAGGCTAACCCTTACACAATAATACTCACGGGTGTCTCAGCTATAGGGGAGGATAAATCTGAATCCTTTAGGGACCTGAAAAACAAAGTTGTTTTTTGGTTAAATAAAAATAGACCACTCCCACCCTCTTCTAAAACGAAGATAGATCTTAAGTGTCAGAAGAGTGAGTTGGGTGGGACACTGCCCTAAGGACCTAGAGGGTGATTGTGTTATCATCAACTTTAGGGACCCTTGGGTGGTGGACTTTGTCCGTAGAGAGCCCAGATTTGCTAGGTTGGGTGATGTCCAATCATTGGGCCTTCAATATTTCTATCCCAAAAGAAACAATGGTCCTCCTTACCACCCGCCCATGCCTAGTTCTAGAAGACCCTTTGGTAGACCTGTCCATGATTCGATACCTCACACTCCATTTTTTCCAAACTTGTTTAATCGTTTTGAACCACTCTCTGGTTTGGAGTGTATTGATTGACACTTGCCAGAATCTGGGGGGGACATTCAACCTGGAAACATTGTTAGTGATGGTGTGGGAATTAGTACAAATAAAGATGGTGTGGTCAATAATAGTAAGGGTCCCCAACTTAGGCATTCGGTGGTGGTACCAGGGGGACAGGAAATGGGTTATGATGATGTGGATGAGTCTCCTAGAAGTATTATAGCTTGTGTTGCACCAGATAGAAAAATACTGTTAGAAGGTGGGGGGTCAGGATACAACCCGGGGGCCTTGAACCTAAGTCAATTGACTATCCTAGATACCACACTTAAATTAGCTTCATGAAATATTGCAGGGCTTAAGTGAAAAATAGGTTCAAGCAATTGGGCAGCTTTTATAGATGATTTTGATATTTTAATCTTCCAAGAAAGTTGGACTCCTGACCCGATTTTTCGGGCAGGCTACTTAAACTTTTTTAAACCAGCAACCCGGGGTAATAAAGGTCGAGCGTCTGGGGGGTTAACAATCTGGGTGAGGCAGTCTATCAGTTATAGGCCCATTGAAGTGCCAGTGCACAATCCTGATATTCTGGGAATTAAGTTGTGTAGGGAAAATCACCAGGACATTTTTATTATTAATATTTATGCCCGTGGTCTACCTGGAGGGCGGAGTACGGCTATTATCGATGAGCTAGACAGTTACCTGGAATCAATTGGGAGGGATAATTTTATAATTGTAGCAGGAGACTTAGACTGCACCTTCGAACCCCTATTGTGTGAGGGCGATGATATTTGTGCGGAGGAAGATGCAGTATGGAATGTCCCAAATCTGGCATTGAATTCCATTAAGAAGGGTTCAGAGGCAGCCTTGCATTGGCTTGGGTTGTGCCTGGAGTGGGGGCTAAGAGCGGCTAATGGCCGCTCAAACTCCGATAAAATTGGTCAGTCAATTTTTGACAATGGGGTTAGTAATAGTAGAATCGATTTTTTTTTTTATTAAAAATAGAATATTGGTCACTTTTGGAGGATATGTTAATTTCCGTACGGCCAGAGAGTGAACATAATCCTTTGATTCTAAGTTTGAAACTTAAAGACGGCTTCGGCCGGGCTCCTATAGCTAACTGCCTAATAGCAGAGGCTATTCTGACAAATGATAGACGTAGGGTCCGTTGGTGCAGGGTATTGGAGGATTCTGTTTTATTAGATCGGATCAGCCACGAAGTTTCATCTACCCTGGGTGCCTTTTTTAAATTGATTACTGCCCCAGGGCCAATCGAGCAGTTTAGCGTCCATCATGAGCAGCTCTTCGGAAAGCTGAAAGCTCTATTTTCTAAAACTGACAATCATGGGAAAGGTTTGGCACGGTTACCTTGCCAGAAATGGTATAACAAATCTTGTCGGCAGGCGCATAGCTGCTTGATTAAAGCCATCAAATCTAGAGTCACTGCAGATATTAAATTGGCAAGACTAACATATAAGAAGGCCCAAAGGGAGGCGAGGAGAGAGTGGGATGACAGTCATTGGCAAGACCTTTACGAGGCCTGTTTGTCCTCCAACCAGATTAAGTTCTGGGAGGTGGTGAAATGGGGCAGGAACCCGGACGCGCAAATTCCGGTTAATTATGTCTCTGCTGATGTATGGGTGGAATATTATTCATCCCAGTTTAGAGGTCTTGAGATGGAATCTTCCAATGCCCTTGCAAAAAGGCCACCTTCGTCCCTATCGTCACAACAACCCCTAGTGTTTGTCAATAATGATGTAGTGATTGCTCTGGGATTGGCTCAAGCCGGCAAGGCACCTGGCATGGATGGTATCCCGGCCGACTTATTTAAGTCAGATCTACAGAATTGGGTGCCTTATATTACGACGTTTGCCAATGCCATTGTAAATCGAGCTAGGATCCCAGATTCATGGAAAGGGGCGGAAATTCTTCCTATTTTTAAAAAAAGGGATCGTTCGGCCCCAGGGAACTATCGTCCTATTAGTCTCATAGATGCCTTACAGAAAATTATAGCAAGGATGGTGCTCGCCAAAATACAGGTGTAGAAGGAGAAATAGAATATTCTTCCCCCGATGCAAGCTGGTTTCAGATTGAATACGAGCAAAATCGATCGTGTTCAGATTTATTCTGATATACTGGAAGGTTGTGTTCCTGGGCGGAGGATCCATATATGCAGCATTTGTGGACCTTAAGTCCGCATTTGATCTTGTGCCAAGGGTTAAGCTATGGGCTGCATTAAGTAATATGGGTATGCCGCCCGAACTCCTGGAACTCGTGGAGAGACTACACGAGGGCAACTTTGCTAGAGTTAGGTGGGGAAGACCGGGGCAGGTGACGGAGCGTTTTCCTGTTACACGTGGCGTCCGTCTGGGGTGTGTCCTGGCACCTACCTTGTTTTTATTATTTATTAACCAGGTAGTGCAGTAATTAGTTGACACTCCCACTGACGCGCCTATTCTGGGTGGTACTAAGTTCCCTTTGCTCATCTTCGCAGATGACACTCTAATTCTATCGAAAACACGAAAGGGTCTCCGGACAGCGATTAATAGGTTTGAGGATTTTTGCAAACATAACGACTTACAGGTAAATGTGAGCAAAACCAAATTTATGGTTTTAACTAAAAATATGCCAGTCAAGAGTCACGTTAGGATGAATGGCGTCAAACTAGAGCAGGTAGACGTTATGACTTATCTTGGGGTGATCTTAGATTATCGGTTGCGTTGGTAACCACAAGTTGATGCACTCTGCTTAAAATTTGCTCGGCTAACGGGGTGCTTAATCCAGGAACAAAGAATGTCCCAAACCAAAAGGGTAATGCCTGCACTAAAGATTTATGATGCTAAAGTTAGATCTGCTATCCTGTATGGTGCTGACCTATGGGGCTTTATGGACCTATCCCCATTGGTTAGAATCCAAAACAAGTTCCTGCGTAACTTGGTTGGCCTTCCGCAATCCACCCCAATCAAACCCTTACTGCTCGATATGGGTTGCCATACCATTAAAGATGTAGCGCAGTACCGGATGGTAGCCCTGTGGAGACGAATATGGTCAACGCCAGAACTGGCGCTCTTTGCCAACGAAATCTCAGACTTAAGATCGATCATGGGTTCTGGTAGCATCCCTTGGTTTAGAGAGGTGAAGGTAATTTTGGGAAACATGGGCCTCAGCCCACAATGGGTAGCACCGGGGAATGCTGCTTTCCCTTCTAAGAAAGATTTTAAAATGTTGTATTGGGCGACTGTAAGACACCAATCCGCCGTGCAGTCAGAATCTGTTACCCTGTCTGGTCGGTTCTTGGCCCACAAACTAGATCCTCACTTGGAGGATTATTGGGATATCATCACCAGGAGTTTGGATAGAAAGCTCTATCATCAGTTTAGAGTTGGGTCTCTGCCTCTGAGGTCCTTTACCAATAAATGGAGAGGCCAGCCATCTGAGCTTTTCCCCTGGTGTAGAGTCCACAAGGAGACTATTGGTCACATCTTTTTTGCTTGCCCTGCTTACTCCGCCCCCCCAGAGAAAATGCTTAAAGCCCATTTGCAGGAGGATTAATACACGGGTGGGTGTAGAAGCACTGTGGGTTCTAAGATCTAATACCTCTGAGATTGTGATAGTAGGTGTGGCGAAATTCCTGGGGTGGGCATGGATTATAAGAACTAGACACCCTAATGTGAGATGATCAATTGGTTGTTTTAGTGATATTTCTTTAGTACGTCTTAATAACACAATTTAATTATATTTTATTATTTAGAATGTTTTAACTGGGAGTAATGTAGATTGTCTGTTTGTTTGTGTATAATCTGTTTTTATGAATTATGGATGATGAATTTTTATGTAGAATGTCTTTTATGAAGTAACATTCGAAATAAAGACGTATGAACTGAACTGTAAAGTGACCAGAGGCCTAAAACCAGCAAAAACCAAGTAAACACAGATTAGGAAGAAGGCACACATTTTGGGGTAACCCTGCAAAAAGGGCCATTTCCAAGACTATCCTAAACCCCCAAAAATACTCTTGCCACCCAAATACCCTCACCCACCCTAAATCATAAAAATACCTTTACTACCCAAATACCTCTTACCACCCTAAACTCTAAAACACTCTTGCCACCCAAATACCCTTACCCACCCTAAACCCAACAAATACCCTTGTAATCAAAATACCTTCACCCACCCTAAAAATATCCTTGCCACCCAAATACCCTTACAACCCTAAACGCTAAAAATACCCTTGAAACTCAAATAACCTTACCCAACCTAAACTCTAAAAACACCCTTGTCATCCAAATACCCTTACCTACCAAAAAACCTAACAAGTACCCTTGCGGCCCAAAAACCTTTAGCCACTCAAGTCCCTAAAAATACCCTTGCCACCCAAATAACTTTACCCACCCAAAATCCCCAAAATACACTTACCACCCAAATTCAGGGTAAAGGTATTGAGTGGTAATGTCCGTGTTATAAAGGCTGTTTCCTGTGAGTAACACCCTTAAGACTGTGCTGCTTTGTGACAGTGCTGGCAAGACTTGTACAGTTTGCACTGGATCACTTAGTTTGATTTGAACTGATGGTTCCTATTCTCGACCATATTTTAATTTTCTAATGTCCGATTCTTAGATATTCATGTTGTCACCAACAGAGAACCACAGCAGCCATTTACAAAAATAAACCCCAGATACGCAGTGTGGTATTAGACCGTTTATGGACTTGGTTCCAACGAAGGCACCCTTTGACTTTATTCAAAAGTAATAATATCATTTGGACCTTTACTGAAGAAACTTTAATGAAACAAAATCGTCTGGCAATAGTTTTTCCTTTCAAAGCCTTATTTTGCTTGTTACCTGTTACAAAAGTCAAAGGTCCTTAGTGGGATCTTATGTAGAAGGGAGAACTACAAGAACTTACGGTATGACTTTGTCGGATAGCCGCACAGCCTTGTCCTGCTCCAAGATACTTGAAGTACATAAATAGCGCTGATTAAGGTCTCCTGTAAGGTCAATCAAACTTCAGGGAGCCTTTGCTGGATAAACTATAACCACGTGATTCAAAGTCCTGGTACAAAACGTTTGACCAAGGGCAACTAGCATTTTCAGGCCAACTGTGTGGCATGTAGGTTGACCTTGTTTGATAACTTCCCCCTTTTAGCTCTTTGTATGCCCTATGGTGGCATCTGACGGGATTCTGACTAGATGAATCTAACTACATTTGAAGCCTTGCATGTACACAGTCTTCAGGTTCGCCTAACTACATTTTCCAAAATGTGTCTAGCTGTGCCTGGAAGAAAACACCAAACTCCAGACCGACCTCCTGCACTAAGTAGCAGGTCTGTCCTTTCTGATCACTTGCCGCTAACAGGTTTTCAACCAGTGTCTGAGCTTCATCGAGGACTCTTTCATCCTGTTCTACCTTCCTCTTGGTCTAAATTCCTCGTGCCTTGATCAGATCTCACCTGATGGTTTGTCCCACTTGAGTTTTGTGCTCCATGATTGTTCTTCTAAGTGCAAAGATGGAATTCCTACGCAGGACAAAACCCCAGTTCTATCCACATGTGTGCTCTTATGGTCAGTCGCAAGGAGGGTGTTTGCAAGTCCTGTCCAAATTCCAAAAGTCTCTTAGTGCCTCCTTAGTAGTTCCCTAACACTGCCACACTCAAGATTTACCGATACTGGTGCAGAGTTACCAGATATTACTAGTGCGATCTCGGAGTTCCAGTCAGAAATGAAGACTCCTGGAGCAATTGGCAGTAATCGATCTGATTCCGGTGGTTGTTCCTCCTCCATACACCCGGTGGTTTCTGGTGATTTTCAGCAGGCGAGTACCTCGGTTAAACCTGGTATTCTGAAGGGGCCGTTAATTGTGATTACCGACTTATCATAATTAAAATTGCACTTGTAATCGAGGCTTTCGTAAAATGTCACACTTTTTCTATTTTACATTGCTTTGCAATCATACCTTGTCCTGTGAATGTCATTAGTGCTTTTTTTACATTTCCCATAACCTTGGAATGCTTTATCTTTTTTCCTAACTTTGTAAAAAAATTGATGAAAAGGTTATACTTTTAGTTAAACTTAAAGTGGAAGACGGCGCTGCTTAGTTCCATGTTTTTAACAAAGGAGGGAGGGAGAGAAAAGAAAGTGGATTCGGTCTCCCCGGGTATATATCATAAACAGAGTAGAATCTACTTGGATGGTGGACGTGATCCCTACTGTGGTGGGGAGCACTTAGTGTTTTTTAAAATACCCCTCACACACCAACAGGCTCCTTGGTGTCATGCTTCATCATCGGGGTCTTCGCACCCCTCTACGGAATGCGGCGTGCTGCGACCGACGACTACGTGGGAGCACTAATTCAGACTATGTGTGGTGTGTGTAGGGTAATGATTGTTCGTGAGTGGTGAGGTTTGAAAAGTGATAGTTAAAAAATACCTGGCTCGTGGGGTTAAGAAAAAAAGTTTAATATGCCCCCGGGCTGGTGGATGGTCTAGATCAATATGTATTTTAGGTATGCTGTAGAAATACGGGGTCCTTGGGTTCTTCTGTGTCGGAAATTCTGCCTCTTTTTTTGACAGCCATTCATGCGATAATGCTTCCTCTATCATCGCCCCAATCATCGTGCGTAACGATTCAGTGGGGTCCCTTGGTAAGACTCTGTAATTTCTCCTGTCTGATAAGAGTTTTTGGCATTCTAGGTCATAGGCTACTGTTGTCTGAATCACTACCGCCCCGCCTTTGTCCGCGGGCTTGATAGTAAGTTCTTTGTTCATTGATAATTCTTTCATTGCTTCATGTTCCTTGCGGCTCATGTTTTGATATCTATTGTGATTTGAGGTTCATGCATCAGAGCTTTTTCAAAAGCTAGTACCTCCACAGGTAGTAGGGTGTCTGGCGGTGTAAATGTTGATTTGAGTTTTAAACCTGTGTCTGAGTTGTTTTGAGGTGTGTCTTTGTTATGGAAGAAGGCTTTCAGTTTTATACTTCTGATGAACTACTATACTTCCGTGTGCAACTTGAATGAATCCAACTTGTTGGTTGGCATGTAGCCCAGTCCTTTATTGAGTACTTGGTGTTGTATCTCGGTCAGTGGCCACGGTGTGATGTTGATCACTAGGTCCCTCTCTTGCTCGTGGATGCCTGGTTTTGTAGGGCCCCCGTCATGCTTCTGGTGTTCATTTTGGGGTCGATTTCATCTCCCCCCTGCCAATTTACATTGTTCCCTTTCTTGTTCCTGCCCCGTCGGGGGCCAGGTCCCAACCCTAAAAAAGGCTGTTGGTTCTGAACTCCACCTGTAAACTCTGGTGCCCACTGTTGATATAATGGACCCATCGGGGTGGGCCATACTGATAGTGTGTATATTGGGGTTGGCCCTGGTATTGGTTGTATTGAGGGGGGGCTTGGTAGCCTCTCCATCCCCTTTGGCGTGGGTATTGTGGTCGTTGTTGTCTATACACAAAAAATCAAAGTGGAAAGGATCACTTGTCCTGCATAACCTGGGTATGCATTCTCGGTGTGTCCCAATTAAAAACCCTCATACATGTGTCTTTTGAATGGTGTGGGCGGTATATCTTGATTCTCCGCCTTTCGAACACGTGTCTGCATCATCATCGGGTTAGTGATTGTGCAGCCTCCACCCGGAGGATTACCCCTGGTTAAGACAGTAGGGATCAGTGATGTGTTTTGAGGGATAAAAACAGATAAAATCTCGTACAGCCAGAGTGTGATTTTAATAGGTCTGGATTCGAGAAAAAAATAAAAGGTATTGCATGCGTATAAGAGTATTTAGGACTCTTATGCACTATTTAAAGTTAGAGTAAAATAGGTCGACATGTTTCAGCCCTTGGTTTGCACATGTGTGTCAGGTGGGCTTTCTTCAGGACCAGTGTCCGGTGTGACAGGAGAACGTGGGTGTCTCCGCAAGTGAAATCCTGGAAAGAAATTATCTTTTCAAGGTGCGAGGTGAAAGAGTAAGATATATTAATCTTAGTCTCAATAAGGTCTTGTAAGTACCTGTGAATACAAGAAACAAAAGAGAAGGGGATGAGGAATGGGGATGGGTTTATAAGGACACATATACGAAAACTTTTTCCTTATAATTATCAGCAACTGGAAAATGGCAATACTTTGTCAAACCACACAGCCCTCGAATGGCAAAGGTTCACTCTCTCACTCTATTTTTTTTCAGGGCAAAATGTCTCTGCTTATTCTGTAGATTGCCTTGTGGTATATATTGAGACATTGAATATATTCGTAGAGAAATTTGATTCTACGGGTCATAGTCGTGTCAGTAACAAATACATGTTGAGCAAAATTAAATATACCAACAGTTCTATGCATATAGTATTGCAAGTGAAAAGAGCTCATTATGCTCGTACATTCATACTTGGTTTCAAGATTGAAAAGTGTGTTCGTTATATATTCTTATCACTCACACACTCTCGCAAGGGTCATGGTAGTTTTACGCGTGTTAGAGACTACCTTCGTAATAATGATCACCATGCCTCTCATTTTCGGTCGATAGGTAATACTAAAAACTCTTTTTTCAAGAAAACACATTCACACACTAAAAATAATGCTGGTATGCCTGTAACTTAAAAATAAAGTCACGCTCCTAATGCGGATTCGTTTGTTCACCCACGTTTGTCTTGCTGTTATTGGGATAATGCCCAGAATCACAAAATGGCCCCCCATGTACCTCACGTGGTTGAATTCAGCGCTTCAACGGGTCCGAGGGATTAGCCGAGGCCTGCTAATAAAGTTTTAGAAAGAAATAGGGTGGCAGGATTAGTAACAAAGCCTATACTTTACAGTTTGGTCGTCAATGTGTTGAATCCTCCAGTACCTGCGGTCTCGCGGTAAGCACGACTTGTGCTGACTCTACCTCTTCGCAACCCGTAAAGCTCTGGTACTCCTTCCTGATGCAGTTTTGTAACTCTGGTGGATCAGTTTGAACTGAGGAAAGACTATGAACACGCTATGTATTCAAAATTAATCACTAATGGTATTTATTATTTTCGTAATATGATGGGTCTAATGGATAAATTAATTAATTCCCCAAATACCATTTGAGTGAACATCGGCTAAGACTTCAAGGTGAAAAACGTATTATTAGTAAGGAACATTTCTCCAATTAATTTTTAAAGGTTACTAATTTCTAAAAAAGAGAAGAAGCCAGTTCAATACGAAGGGGGGAAAATGATTGTTTTAATACATTTTTTCCAAACTTCGTTTAAGCGAAACCTGACTCTGGTTTTCAAATGGTTGCTCATTGTTATGCTCTGTAAGGGGCATTTTCATTTTGTTCCAAAGATATTTCTGATTTGGTGACAGAAGAGGGCATTCAAGTAGCAAACAGGTAATGAAACTGTCTTGCTTGTATGTATATATTCATCATTTCATTATGAGAAATTCAACATTTAGGGGTAGATGTATCAAGCCTTTTGCGAATTTCGGCCTTTGCGGATCGCAAAAGGCTTTTTTGCATTTTTTGGAATGTATTAAAAAATCGCAAAATAAGGAATCTCAAAATTTTGCGATTCCTTATTTAGCTTAAGCATTTAAGGAATCGCAAATTTTGCGATTCCTTAAATGCGATGTATGTGGGTTTTAGAAATTGCGAATTTGGGTTAAGAAATTGCAAATTACCACCAACTTGTAGTTGGTGGTAATTTGCGATTTCATTTAAAAATGCCCTATTTGGCATTTGTGAAGGTGGCATGTGATGCACATACATGCCCATAGGGCATGTATGTGCGCCATATGCACACACATGTACATTTCAGGGGTGCAGCAGGGTGTCTTTGAGACACCCCTGCACCCTTGAAACTATTCTCAATTTGCGGATTCGCAAATTGTGATTCGCAAATTAAGAAATATTTCGCGAACATTGCTATGGGCCTCCTGGCCCATAGGAATGCATGGGAAATTATTCCTTATTCGCAAACTGCGAATTCGCAAATAAGGAAGACTAAGAAATCGCTAAAAAATAGCGATTTTCTACATACATTCCATTTTGCGATTTCTAAATAGCGATTCCTTAAAAATCGCTATTTAGAAATCGCAAAATGGAATTTTGATACATCTACCCCTCAGTTCTTTAGCAGATCATCCATTATACAGCCTCAGCCATGGGATATGATCATTGAGTCCTTGTGTGTCAGTTTTTAATCTATGCACCCATCTTTGCTCTTTCTCAAACAAAAAATTTTCTGCGTTGTTATTTTTTGCCACGAGTGTTTCCAAAACCATCCATTGTAGGTCTGCAATTGTGTGACCTGCCTCTAAATAATGATTACTCATTTTTGTGGTGCTCTTGCCGCATTTGACATTACTTCTATGTTCACAAATTCTTGTCTTCACTTTTCGGCACGTCATGAAGATGTAACGCATGTTGCAAGGACAAGTAATCATGTAGATGACATGGCTCGTATTGCAATTTGTAGGATTTCTCATTGTCCAATTCAGGCAGGTTTGGCAACAGTTGTATCGTTTTTACAGTACTTGTGAGGGCGCAGACTGAGCAATTTCCACATGGGAAATGGCACGTAACTGGGGCGTGGTCCCATAGACGTGGGATTCCAGTGCCATGTTTCTTGGGTGGTGGTCTGGTATGGACTAGTATGTCTTTCAGATTACGTGTCCTTTTATTCGCAAACCTCGTTGTTGTCGATAGCCACCTCTATGGTATCTGTTTTGTTGGTAACTGCTGGAATTAGATCCTGTGGAGCTGCCATCTGAACCAACGCTGTCTGTGTCACTCGTGTTATCTTTGGCTACATAGTCAGCCTTTGTGTAGGGATTTGTGATACCCCGTCCTGAAGAAGGAGTTTTAGATTCCGAAACATGTTCATGTAGACGCACACACGAGGTTAATGTACATAATTATACACTAATAACCTCACACTGCACCATTTTACTAATACCAGCCCGGGGGCATATTAAAAAAAATGTCTTCACCCCACGAGCTAGGTATTTTTTAACTATCACTTATCACTTTTCAAACCTCACCACTCACGAACAATCATTACCCTACACACACCACACATAGTCTGAATTAGTGCTCCCACGTAGTCGTCGGTCGCAGCACGCCGCATTCCGTAGAGGGGTGCGAAGACCCCGATGATGAAGCATGACACCAAGGGGCCTGTTGGTGTGTGAGGGGCATTTTAAAAAGCACTAAGTGCTGCTTAGTTCCAACGTGCATTTTAGTTTGATTGGATCTTACACACACACCCCCGCGTTCTTCTGAAAATTGGCATTCTAAATACTACCAGGCTTATATCTGCCCCTCCTTGATTTGAGATTCCCCCCGCCCCTCCCCCGCGGAAGGTGTCCATCCAATGGTAAATATCCCAACCTTGTGCTGCACCCTGCAGGGTACAGAGCAAATGCTGCCTTTCGTAGTAGGATTTTCTGACCC
This sequence comes from Lissotriton helveticus, assembly GCF_964261635.1. Lineage (NCBI taxonomy): Eukaryota > Metazoa > Chordata > Amphibia > Caudata > Salamandridae > Lissotriton > Lissotriton helveticus. The sequence continues at coordinate 712,073,799 of NC_136065.1, read as the reverse complement.
TACTTATCCACTCTGGCACAGCCCTGGGGGTCTCACTCATCACATTGACCGGACCTGAAACCTGTTTATCTCTGTCGGATCTTCTGTTAAGGCGTGTGGGAGCTCTGTCACAGTGGAGCCCGTCTCCCTCCAAATGCAGCAGCTGGCTTGCCTACACACAGCCCCCGTAGTCCACCGTTAAAGAATCTCCTACACACCCGACGAGCACATTGATAAATTCACCTTCTGTATTGTAGTGCTATGGCTCTAACGCAGTTAGTAGGACGGAGCCTTATTCCGTCTCTATAGCTGCAGGGTCGTATTCTCTCATACAGAGAAGAGGTCAGAATTACTCCACAAACGGTGCAATGCGTCTGGGGAGCAACGTAGAAACTTGTTTATGGCGTTATATGGCATGTAGCCGCATGTGAGAAGCAGACGTTTCTGCGAGGAGCAGTTCCTGGGTCTACAAACGCAGTCGGCTGGCATTGAACAGCGTCCCTTAGAAGTAGCCGGCAGCTACCTACTGGACGTAGGACGATGAACCTGTCGGCCATGATGTACTGTGCATGTTATTGTTACAATGTTTTAACCAGCGCCTATGGTGTGCCCACGTAATGTAAATACCATTAACATACTTCCTTCTCTGCATTGTTCGCCAGTCGGGTTAAGGAAGTCACTGCGTCGTATGGTTTTCCTTCTCACTACTTTTAGATTCCACTTTGGAGCAGGAACTAAAACTGGGTGGAAAGGACGGAGTTTTCCGCGAGCTCTGCTGCAACACTGAAGTTGTTATGAGAAGGGACTTTTCTGGTATGAGGACTCGGTTGTGGTGAGTACTGTGCATTGGTTACCGAAATGCGTATGGGAGGGTCTGAAAGGTTACATGAAGTGATAGAATGGTGGATATTGTCAGAAACTGTACATAAGATTTTTTTTCCGTTGCGTTTCATTGTTGTGAATGTAGCAGATAAGCCTGTCTGGCTCTGTACCACGAAGTATTGCGACTGTTCTAATGTTCATGTTTTAACTCTGAGAAATTGCGAATTGTATGTATTGATTTATGACGCGAGAGACCGTATCATCAAGAGATGCGCTGGCTCAGCGCAGAACCGAGTGGCTGTTGTTTTGCGTTTGAGGTGTTTAAAGTTCATACATGTAACCAGGGCACTGGTCTTATGTGATTCATCAGTCGCAGTTTTTTCCCCAGAACTATAGATTTGCTGAATTTGCATCATCATCTGCTGCATAATGTGGAAATTGTAACCAACATCAATTGTTTCTAGCTCACACTGATCAGAAGTTACTAAGAACCTTGCAACAAGTGTTTGTGCGCAGTAGAAGGCGCTTCACAAAGGTTGACTGGTCATCTTTTGGTTGCTTATTTCTGTTTTTGGTTATTAAACTGGTACCAATGGGGTGAAATGTTTGCCCAGACTATATCACCATGTGTAAAAATGACAAAATAATGAATACACAATGCACCTTTTCTTACTGCATAATTTAGTCAACCATGATGCATAATCTGTATTTAATTATGTAGACCAATGTAAACAATGGTATCCACACATATTGGTCCTTAGCATTGTTAATTCATTTAGATTAACACCACTTGTTGGGAAATATCACTCACTTACAGCACATAGGTGAGATATCTTTTATTCAAGCACATAATTTACTATATGTTCACAATGATAAAAAATCTGCAACATCTTATTTAAAAATGTATTTTTTATTTCACTTTTTAAATTTTATTCAGCAGACTATAGATTACACTGCTGTAGATGTATTTGTTTTACAGAGCTAAGCGTTGGATACCTAAGTTTGCAGCAGGAGGTGCAGAAAGCAAACAGTGCACATCACAGGACCATTTACCTTAATTTCTCTTCTTGGCATTGCCGTTGCCTTTTCTGAGTGCCAGGGGTTGTAAGGGGGAAGCCTGGGGTCGCAGCGGTAATCCCTGATGACTCTTAAATGACGTCCACTGTGGATTTCTTTTTTTTTCAAAATCTAGTGGATTGTTTCTGTGCATTTCACATGGCGGTAGCAGGCATCAGTTGTTTTCCCGGGAGGCTGGAAGAGTGGGGGCCAGTTTTGGAGCGGTGGGGCCCAGTTTGGGTTACTGGGCGACTATTTTGCAGCAGTGCTGCAATATCGGCCACAGTAACAATGTAACAAAAGCAGCAGTGCTGGGGCGCTGGTTTAGTAGCAGTGCTTCACACTTGTAACCTCGCTCCTACCCCCGGGGAGCGGTCTGATAATATTGCCAGGGCTGATATGTGTTCTCAGTCCGGCCCTGGAGACCTATATTGGAACCCGTACCAGAACTTCTCACAGAACTATAGCTCCATTAAACATGTGAATGTGAGTTTTCAGGATGAGAATGTTGAGGGAATGTATACGTGTTTCCATTCAATTTAAACATGTAGCATTGTCGGCTGTTAAAATTTTGTATGCAGAAATATTTATATATTTGATTACGGAAAGAAATTACTGTCTGTCAATGGTTTTCTTTGTTTGCCCTTTGAATTCCTCAGTGTTGGCTGGGCATCTTTTGGCGTGTTTTCCCTGAGTTTTTGCTTGCAGACCTCCCGGTTTTTACTCTGTTTTTGCTGGCTTAGTGTCTCTGCGCACTTTTCTCACTGCTGATCAGTGGTGAAGTGCAAGTGCTCCTTTTGTAAACTGTGTTATGGATTGGTGTTTCCATGATTGGCATATTTGATTTACCTGTCAGTCCCTAATAAAGTGCACTGAGCGTGCGAGGGCCTGTAAATCAAATGCTATTAGTGGGATGCAGCACTGGATTGTGCCACCCACGCAAATGGCCTGTAAATGTGACTCTGGCCTGCCATTGCAGACCCTGTGTGCAGTCTAGGACTGCCATGTCGACTTGGCAAGACTCACTTGCCAGGCCCTAACCTTCCCTTTTCTTACATGTCAGTCACCCCTAAGGTAGGCCCAAGGTACCCCTGTGGGCAGGGTGCAGTGCATGTGAAAGGTAGGACATGCCCTGGTGTGTGTGGCATGTCCTGATAGTGAACTACTGCCAATTTCTTTTTTCACTATTGCAGGCTACCTGTTCCCATATGACAGAATGGGGAGTTTGTTTATAACATCTTATAAAGATAAATGGCCCTAGGAACTAGGCAGAACAATACAGTTTAGTATGCATTAACTCATAATCTAAAGATGCATCTTTTAGTGAAGGTAATTTTTCCATTCTGTGTTTAAAAATTCCACTTTTAGTAAGTAGGTATTTTCTTGCTCAGCAATCCAGTAGGCCTCTGCTGTGGTTGTGGATTGACTGACTGGGTTTTGGATGACAGGCGCTGGGAAGGAGCAGTGGCTACAGATAGTCTAGGTGGGCCAGGAAAGGGCTGAATAGACCTGGGCTGCATTTAGAGTAGGAGGAGGAGATTTCCTTTCACCTGAAAGGGCCTGGTCTGCATCTGACAATGCTGTCTCCACCTCCTGCCAGGAAGCCACGCTGTAGAGGGCAGAACTGGTTCTGGTTGGGCACAGACACTCTCTGCCTGAGAGGACAAAGGATTGTGGGCTATAAAAGGGGGGCCAAACCCCTGAGCTTTAGAACTCTTCTGGACAAAGAAGACTGCAAAGAAGAAGAGCTGGAGAAGCTGTGAGAAGGAACTACCACTTTGCTGAGTGCATTACTGTCTTGGCCTGCAGTGGCTGGTTCTGTCTTGGGCAGTGAATGGACTGGACCGGACTTTCTGCAATCTATTCTTGTGAATTTCTCCAAGGGCTGAGGCGGAGCTTGCCCCCTGTTAAAGAAGTCTCAGCAACACCAAATACTTCAAGTTCTTCTGCTCTCAGCACGGGGAACTGTGTGTTTTGTGCTGCAACAGAAGAAAAAGCAACCCGACGCCGTCTACGATGCCGCTGCCGACTCCATGTCCTTAAGGCACTGCAGAGGGCACTGCGGCAACACAGCAACCCTGGTCTCACAGACGAAACTTGCTGATACCGCTACCAAGCCGCTGCTTGCGTCGTGACCTGTGGGCACTGCCCTCTGCATCGCCTTGCTTCATGCCGCCGCCTTAGTATCCCCGATGACCCCGCTCCACGCCAAAATGGGCGCCGCTACATGCGCCATGGTTAGAGGGCACCGCTTGTAAAGTTACACGATGCACTGCCTTCTTCCCGCACCGCAGCCATAGCCTACCGATGCCGGTGCAATCAACTCCAGTTCGTCAGCTGACGATGGCTCTTCAGCAACAACGACGACGCTGCTTGCACCGTGACTTGCCAGCACCACAACAAGCACTGCATCATGTCGCACCGCGACCCTTGCCTCACGGTCTATGCCATATGACGTTGCCACTGAGCCGCTGCTCGCATGGCGACCTTAGGGCATCGCACGCTGCACCGCTGCACTATGCACCGCAATGTGGGACACAGACGAAATCGGTCCTTCTCCAGCACGTAGCGGAGGCACGCGCTACTGTTTTATTGAGTCTTTCATCTATTTTCAGCCAGGTACAAGTACTTTGGTGACCTGCATAGACCCTCTTCCAAGGGGTAACCAATTCACTGCAGCATTTCCGAACTGAACCGGGACAGTAATTGTTTGGTCTGGCCTTGCAATACGCGCAATACTGAGCGTATAAATATTTGCATAAGCAGCTGCACTGCAGTGCAGTTCAGCTTCCCTGTCATCTCTTCTCCTCTTCCCCTCGCTGGGTGCCCAGCTGGGTCCCATGTGATTAACTGTTTGTTTCGCTTTTGACCTCCTGAGGTGAACACACCTCACAATGACAGGCCACCCATCCTCTCAGATGTTCCTATATCGCTAGGTCCTGAAGAGACCCCTCATTCCCATAGGGGTCGAAACTCCATCTACGAAAGTAAAGCAAACCATTCCTACTACAGATTTCTTTGGATGGTCGATTTCAATATTTAGCTGGAAACCATTTGTATTTGTCACTAATTTGTCACAAATTGCTGTAGGTTCCATGTTGACTAGGGACACAATGCACTGTACTTTTTTATATATCGTTTTTTTCATATATATTTATATAAAAACTACTATTGTTTACCCCTAATACTGAGTTGTGTGCGGTTCTTCTCCTTTTGATATTGCTGTAACCCATTCTTTCATTGAGCATAATAATATTAGCATTCCTAATACTCTTTACTTTTCCACAGGAACCACTGTTTCTGTTTATAAAATACGTATGCTGGTTCCGTTGTGAGTAGGGTTCCCTTGTAACTAATTTTTGGCACTTCGCACCACAGCACCCAACCCCTGCCGATGCCAGTGTCCTGACTTCAACCACGAGGAGTTTGATCTGAAACGCGTGTGACTTCAAGGTCCCGACGACTCCTTCACCGACCTCCGGAACCAACACCTGTGGACACAGTGCTTTCGGAGCTCAACGACAGGCCGCTGATGCCCTGCATTTCTAAAGGTACTATTTTGCTGGTCTTCCTGACACCATAGCTGGCCCGGGAAGCCTGGTCAGCCAGAACTGTTTGGATTTGTTTGTCTATGGCACCGTGATAGCTCAAGAGGGAACTATTGACTTCAAGGAACTGTTTTTCAAGGTTATTTTGATAACTGAAGATTTCTAAGTACTGTATTATGGAGTTTTATCAATTTCGGTCTTGTCTTAAGTATATAAAAATATTGGATATTTTTCTAAACTGGTGTGGTGTCCTTTTGTAGTGCTTACACTGTATTACTATTGGTTATGTGCAAATGCTTTACACAATGTCTCTAAGATAAGCCTGACTGCTCATGCAAAGCTACCAAGGGGGTGAGCAGGGGTTATTTTAGGAGTGTAACTCCCTTACCCTGACTAGGAAGAAGGATCCCTACTTGGACAAAGATACCTACCTCTGCCAACTAGAGACCCCCATTTCTAACACTCAGCTGTACCGAACAATTCAGAAAATTACTACGAACATAGGAATAATCAGTAGAGTTCCTACTTTTTCTGGGAACTTAGATGGTTAAAGACCTGAACTCCCACTATCGGCAGATTTGCAATGTTGTTTAGGAACCATTATGAATAACTTATCTGCTTTGAATTCCGAGCAAATAATTGTTGACCGCCAAGCATAATCTGAGTTTCTTCACCGCCACAGTTTTCATGGAGGTGAGCCCACCAGGAAAACTGTGGTGATGAGGAAACAAAGAGGCAGTTCAGGGCCCCCTGTTTCCTCAGGGCCATGGGGTTCGTGCACATGCTCTGCCCCCAGTGTACATTCACTCCCTTTCCTGCACGCATGGACTGCATAATCCATTCCATACAGGTACGGACTTTGGCACTCCCATTGCTGTACCTTTTTAATGGGCACCACTGTGGAACCGACAAAGCACCACCTGCCAGACAGGAGGAAACTCGTTATCTTGCGGGCAATGTTCAGACACCTTTTCTTGTGTGGCAGCAAGACAGTGCCGTGATGGCCCCTCTGCCACACCATCAAAGTCAGAATCAGGCACTAAGGGCCTAATTAGGACTTTGGCAGTGTGGGAGCGGGCCACCACACTAGCACATGGCTCCCACACCACCAAAGCCATATTGACACCGCCTACCAAATTAGGAGTTTTCTCTTGGTCTGGCGGGCGGTGCTTTGGCAGTCCCAGGCGATGAGCCTTAGAAAGGCACCGCAATGGGAACGACAAAGCAAGTTCCTGCACGTATGGACTGTTAAGTCCATGCCATATAGGAACTGGGTGTGTGCACAGACAGGGGGGCATTCAATGTGCTCCCCTGCATGCACCCCATTGACCCTGAGGCACTAGGGGGACCTGGAGGGCCTCCTTAGCTTCCTCACTGCCACAGTTTTCATGGTGGGCTCACCTCCATAAAAATTGTGGCAGTGAGGAAACTCATATTATGCTTGGCGGTTCAGCAGCTGCACTACCAGTATATTATGGCCTCTGACCGCTGTCACGGATCCCGGTGGTATCAGTGGTCCTGTGTTGGTCTCACTACTGTATAAGTAAGACGGCGGGTAGCCCACCAGTCTAGCGGTCCAGGGACTGCCACCACAGGTTTGGCGATCCAATGGACCGCCAAACTTATAATCAGGCCCTAAGGGCCGAATGTATCAACTGTTTTTACACATTCTATTTCTATTTTCACAACATACTGACTTGTCTCCTGGCACTATTTGGTTTCTTTGGCTGTGTGCTGGTTCTTCATTGTGGAGCTTCTGATTGTAGCGTCTTTTTGAATATAGTACATTGACCGATATCCGTGAGGCCCACTTTTGTTTAGGTTTGGCGCTAGCCAAATATTTGGGTTTTTAAAAAGATATATGTGGAACATATTTATTTGACTTTCAGCCAGCTGTGTCCATCCAATGGTCTGTTGGTTTGTCATTCACATTGTGCATACACTCATTATAGCATACAGTATGGGACAGGAGGTCAGCCCATGCCAGCCACTGAGTAACTTTACTTTGAGTGAATGCATTTTGTCTTTTACAGGGGCACATCGGCACATAAGGTAGTTCTCTTTAGTGGCAGTGTTTTCGTTTTTACTTTATTGTTCTGGTGTTCCCTTTGTGTTTAGAATCTGACATGAACCCTTCTACCAGTTCTTCTATGTGGAGCACAGTGCACATTCCAGCTTTCTCAGTTCTTATCTCTTGCTAATGGTGTAAATTCCTTCTGGAGTGGCGTTTTTTTCTTTTTGATTGCTTCTATTTCTCTGAATATATAAAATTCGATTTGAAACAGTTTTGAAGAAGTTGTCATTTTTTTGTATGCTCACAGTAAATTGCATTTCTAACTGCCCTCCTTTATGTGATTCTGGTATGTATTTTAATTGAGGACTACAGTTCTATTTGTAAGCCAATTTAGTCCATATGTCCCGTTTGTGTGGGTTTCTGGTGTACGTTCAGTGCTTTTGCCTGTCCTGCTTTTATGAACATTTAACAATTATATTACTAATGTTTACTCTGTCACTTATTCAGTTTCTTGTTCTATTTATCTGTCTGTCTGCCCACCTACCTTTGGAGCCCTGTCTAACTTTGCAACTGTGTCTCACTTTGCAATTCTATCTCTCTGTGCAAGCCTCTCTGTCTGCCTTTGCAAGCCTCTATCTGCCTGCCTGTCTGGCTGTGCAAGCCTTTCTCTTTGTCCTGTCTAAGCCTCTCTCTCTGACGGTGCAAGTCTGTCCATCTGTGCAAGCCTCTCTGTGTGTCTGTGCAAGCCTGTCTGTCTGTGCCGGCTTCTCTGCCTGTCTGTCTGTCTGTGCAAGCCTCTCTGTCTGTGAAAGCCTCTCTGTCTGTCTATCTGTCTTTCTGGGAAAACCTTTGTCTGTCTGCCAAGTCTCTCTTTCGGTCTGTCTGTGCAATTCTCTTTTTCGGTCTGTCGATGTAAGCCTCTCTGTCTGTCTGGGCAAGCCTCTCTGTCTGTCTATCTGTGCAAGTCACACTTCAGCAACTTGTTGATTTCATGATGAGTTACAGCATATTGCCCTTTCACAAGGAAGCGTACAAAGCTACTGTAATTATTGTAATTACTCAGGCTGCATCCCAGTCCATTGTTACTCTGCACAGCATGCCACTTCAGTTTGGACCCAGTCATATGGAAATCAGTCTTGACCCTGCTCCAATTCGAACAGTCCAGCCCGAACTGCTATGGCAGGTCCTCTCTGAAGTTGACCTCACAAGCAACCCAAGGCTGGTTTTACCCCGAGTATGCTCATCAGCCTGGTATAGCTTTCACAAGGAGCACATCCAGACACAAAGTAGTTCTCTTCCGTGTCAGGGACATCTATTGTAATGTGTGATTTTTTTTATCCCAAAAATATTTTTGGCTTTAGATTGATGGCCTGATTTTGCACAGTAAGGGTCTTCACAACCTATGACAGAACAAAACAAGAATTGCCAAAGCCAAAAGCCTGATGGCCAATGCCAGATCTATTGGCTTCGCCAATGCTTTTCTGTTTTAGGGAGTATTTTAGAAGGAAGCAATAGGTGTATCAGTCACACAACATTAGCTGAATAATAAGTTATACTTGCAATATTCACAGGTTTCTTCTGGGGACGCTCCATTAAGTGCAATAGCAAGTGATTTGGTGTAAGCCCACTTTGTCCACATTCCTGTTATCACAAGTTTGTCATCAGACTCTTAGGTGGAAGTGGAGCTGCACCCAAGATGGCCATGTTGTTTACGTTCCATTTGGACATAGCTGAACATTGTAACAACATATGCATAGTAGACAAGTGTGGAAACCAGAGTGGCATCACTGAATAAGCCCTGGAAAGCTGCAAAGATGTGGCAGGGTCTGAGCTTGGGTGGGTTTTGTTACTGAAGATCACCATCAATGCTACAATTACTCTTGTCACCCTCCAAAGAAAAGTTGTGCGCAGGACCAGTGGTATCTCTAACCTCTCCACCTGTAGTTCACACAACAACTCAATGGAAGGCCAGCACGCATATGTGTGTGTATGTGTGTAAGGCCCATGATAGTGCCAAGAGCTTATGATGTTGCAATGGGGAAACAGACTTTACCATACAGGCATTACAATGTGATGCCTTTACCATGCATTACCTTTGCCATGCATGATTTCATAACGCATTTGCCTGTATGTATATATAGAGATTACAGAGACATTATAGTTAGGCTCACATTTCACTCATAAAAAATCAGTAAAATTCAGCAGTTATATTGACCAAAGCTAACTATAACTTACGCCCCCACAGTGCACTGGTATTGAAATGGGAGCCTTACCATAAACTCTCTGTAACCTTTGTTTTTTTCAGTGAATTTATATATTTTTTTTAATTCTGTTTCCTAACTATAATGTCCCTGTAACCTTTGTTTTTTTTCTCGGCCTAGGCAGAAAATTCCACTCTGCCCATGGAGTTTGCAGAATGCATAATTACTGATAAACTCTGCAATGGAGCGGATTTCTTTTTTCATTGGTGTGCTTGTCATGTCATTTTGATGCGGGGAGCAGTACGAGCCTTGATGGAGGCTTGCTAGTTCCAGGGCAACACTCCACAGCCAAAGGGAATACTACCCCCAGTCAGTAGTGCACCAGGAGGCCCTTTTGCAGAGTGGTTGAGAAAGGGGGTGGGGAATCCGACGAGGTCTTAGCAATCCAGCTGTGGGGGACTTAGTTATCACAACAATAGGGGTTTTTGACCCCCAACGACAACGAGGAGCCAAAGAGAGTTCATCCCCCAACCAGTAGTACACCAGGAGGTCTCTGTGCAGACTGGTTGAGAAAAGGGACTGGGCCTCCAACGATATCTGATCAATCAGTTATTGCAACCATATGGGTTCTTTACCCCCAATGGCCCTCAGCAGCCAAGGGAAGTTCATCCGCCAACCAGTAGTACGCCAGGAGGCCCTTGTGCAGAGTGGTTGAGAAAGGGGGTGAGGCATCAAACAAGGTCTCAGTAATTCTCAGCAAGCTCGTTTCTGACCTTTATTTTGCATCTTTCTGCTCATCTCTGACTTCTATTTTGGCTCTTGCTGCTTGTTTCTTACCTCTATTCTGACACTTGCTGTTCTTTTCTTTCCTTTTTTTGAGTTTCTTTCTGACCTCGATTCTGCCTATTTCTGCCCTCTATTCTGCCACTTGCTGCTTGTTTTTGACATTTATTCTCCCTTTTTCAGCTAGTTTCTGACCTCTCTTCTGTTTCCCTGCACGCATATTTGCATGCAGGGAAACATATGAGAGCTCCACTTTTTTAGGTCGCAGCTGTATGATAGCTCCAGCTTGCAGAAAGAGGAGCTTTGTTTACTTTTGCTTGGTGGAAGCTGTCAGCTCCCACCAAGCAAAAGCAAACAGCTACCTCCTGAGGGTGGGCACCTTGTGAGGTAGCAGGAGCCAGCACTGGGGATGGCAGTTCACAGGGCCATAAATAGCTCCACGAGGGGGGCTGTGCTGCCCCCCTCCATCATAAAATGTTGCCTGGAGATGTGGCTAACCCCGGGGCTGGGGGACCGCAATAATTTACTTCAGCCCCAGGGAGGTGTCAGTCCCAGGTGCTGCGGAGGTGGTGGTGTTTGGCCCCCTTTATTATTAACAACTTTGCCCCAGGGAGGTGGCAGTCCCCAGGGCTGCAGTATGGACCATGTGGGCCCCTCACATTTAACAACTTTGCACCTGGGAGGTGGCGGTCCCTGAGGCTCTGGGGGGACTGTGTGGCCCCAACTTTTTTTAACTACTTTGCCCGAGGGAGATGGTGGCCCTAGGGGCAGCAGGGGCCAAGCAGGCTCCCTACATTTATTTCACAACTTTGCCCTGGGAAGGTGGAGGTCCTTGGTGCTACAGTAAGCCCTAGCCCTAACCATAGCCTGTGTGCCCCCTCCTTTTTCAGCCCCCAATAACCCATGGACCTGGCCTACCTGGGGGCGAAAAAAAGGGGAAAATGTGTGAGACTGCGTTTAAAAATAAAATTCTGCAGATCCGCCAACAGATTTTTCCAAGAATATTTTTATTTAAAAAGTGTTTTTTAGTCATGGTGGGGTCTTTGGGATATCTCTTCACCCAGGATAGGAGCTCAGGGTGTCTTTATCCTGGCCTCTTTTCTTTATTTTCAATCTTTTTTGTGGGACTCAGCTGAAGCTGAGTCCAAAGATGTGCACCAACACTTCAGGGTGGAAGTGTTGACAGGCAATCAGATTTAAGCACGGGGACTGTTGGATCCGCGGAGGATCGGCATCCCTATATATCTTTATTTTTTTACCTTTAATATCTCTAAAATTAAGGAATGGCTGGGGCTTGGCCAAGATGGCGGGCTGACAAGACGCTCTTGCCGTGAGCTCCTGAGACCCCAGAGCCCCTGAGCCGTTCTACGCCGCTGATCTCCCCCGGATCACGCGGAGGGGAAGCCCGGCACGGCTGTGAGCTCGGTGGAAGCTGCCTGGAGCCTCTGGTAGCTCCGCAGACACAGCGCGCCGTCTCGCCACACCAGTCCCTGGAGCGAGCGGGGGCCGCAGCTCCGACGCGGACACACGAAGCGGAGGCCGCGACCCGCCCACGGAGCCATAGGGCCGTAGAGCTTCTAAGTGCCCCAACAAGGATCGGACGTTAAGGGGCATACCCCTCCCAGACCGCCGGCGAGCTTTGAAGGCGGAGGTGACGGGCGCGGCGAGGACGCGCCTCCCAGGGCGGACCGGGGGAGGAGCCATTACGCAACCCCGGGGATCGAGAAGGCCAAGAGGCCTAGCTTACCGGAGCGGCCGACCGACCCCTTCCCGAGGCCCCGGCTGAGAGGTGGGCCGAGTGACGACTCGGGGGACGTGCGAGAGTGCCCAGCTGGTCCCACATGCAGTAGGGGGGACCCGCGTGACTGGACTACGAGGCGCTCACACTGGGCCTGGGTGACGGAGCCGCCGCACGGGCCAGCGGTCCTGCCTGGTGCCGAGCCCTTGTCCCCCCAGCTTATTCACGGTGACGACAGGCCTGCGCAGTGGAGCTGCATTCACCGTCAAGGGGTTAGTCGAGCCCGGGGGACGCCCCGGGACCCAACGGGCATTCGCACGGCTGGCTGCGGAGGCGCGATCCGGACAGGAGGGGGTCCAGCCTGTACTGCTTCTCCCGGTGGGGCGACGGTGCCCACTCTAGGCCCTTGCGGAGGCGCTGCATCTCGGGCATCAGCCCAGAGCCGGCGTGATGGCCCAATCCTTAGCAGAGGGGGGACCACTCAACGATTGTCGCTGCTGGACGCTGGTCGATACCCCTCCGCAGGGTTGACCTGCGGCTGTGTGCTGACTGCTGCGCCCCTACTTGGATCGACGCCTTGGGGTCCTGGAACCCGGCTGATCCGACCTGCAGTGAGGGCACGCTGAGAGGGAGCCGCAGTTGCACCGCCATACCTGCGGCCCTTTGTGGTCTGCCTCCCTCCCTCCCCCCACGACACCCCCCACCGCTGAGATGTCGGGCAACAGAGGGGGCAAGAAAGGAGAACGCACCTTGCCCGAAATGTTGGGCAGAAAAGCTTCGAGACAGGACAGGACTCAGCCAGCCCCGAGCCCTCCAACTAGCTCTCGGGGAGCGGAGGGGGGAGAGCCTCCGGTTACCAGGTCTTTTCTGGAGTCGCTGTTTGGCACCCTCAGGGAGGACTTCCAGACGCTGAAACAGGAGGTGGCTGGAGAGGTCCGGGAGGTGAGGAGGGAAGTTGACTCGCTTGGAGAACGAATCTCCACCATGGAAGACGCTACCCAATCCAGGGACGAAAAGATTGCGCACCTACAGCAGGAGGTATTGCGGCTCAGGGACCAGCAGATTGACCTCCAGGCCCACGCCGAGGATCTCGAGAACAGGTCCAGGCGCAACAACATCAGGGTCCGCGGCGTTCCATCTAAAGAAGAGGGGGAAGACACGGCAGCCTACCTGAGGGACCTGTTTCGCGACATATTGGGCGAACCTGGAGACTTCCCGTGAGAATCGACAGGGCACATAGAGTGGGACTTCCGCGCCGAGCCTCGGCACCGCCCCCAGACATCCTGGCCTTCCTACCGGATTTTCCTCTGAAGGAACGAATCTTGCGTGAGGCACGACAAAAGCACCCGGTGAGCTTCCGAGGTCATCAAATAGCCTTGTTTCAGGACTTATCTACGATCACATTGCAGAAACGCAAGTCCTTCAAGATTGCCACGGACTTTCTGCGGGAGCATGACACGCAGTACTCATGGGTCCACCCCTTCAGGCTCATTTTCCGCTGGAACGGGACGCTGCATCAGCTGCGGTCCCTCCAGGACACATGCGGAGTGTTGGGTATCACCGCGGCGGATGACAACGTTCCAACACCTCGCCGCCGTAACTCCAGGGAAGGATGGCAGACGGTTCGACGGCGACGACCCACGCTCCCGCCTCCACGACCGGATTCTCCCACGATTAGAGCTGAAATGGACAGCGCCATACGGGAGGTGTCCAGAGACACGTCGTCTGGTGATATGGCCTTGACGGCCTGAGCAACCTCCGGGAGGAGATCGTATTGGCATCATCAACATCGCAGGTTCGAGGGTTCTGAGGGGGAGGGGGGGCTCCGGGAGGGCAGAGGTGGTGGCTGGACGTCCACTCGAATACTTCTCCACGGACTTGTCCATTAGGGACCAGACTGGGACAATGGAGTTTTCTGAACGGTTGGGGTCGGGGCTGCAGGGGGAGTGGGGGGATGAGGGTAGGACACTGGAAAGGGGGTGGGGACGCGGGGAGTTGGGGAGTTCAGGGACTGTTCGGGGAGTTGGGGTGGGAGGGGTACGGGGTTTCTGCTGTGCTGCATCTGCTTACTGCCGCGCTTGCTTTGTCCTCATGTCGCTTTTTTGGGGCTGGTTGAGGACTGTTCAGGGGGGGATCCGGGATTCGAGCTGTGTTGTTGTCGCTGTTCTTTGCTGCTGCTCTTGCCTTGTCCTTACTCCGCAGGTACGGAGTAAAGAGTGTTGTGCTAGCTGTCTATTGCATTTGTTCCGACCCACATTGCCGACTTGTACTGGGTTCCCTGTTACTTCAGGTCCATTTAGCGCCACTCTTCCAATGATTATTCATGGCCCTCAGGATTGTTACTCTTAATGTGAAGGGGTTAAATAACCCGGTCAAGCGCAGGGCAATATTGTCCCTCCTCGAGAGCACCCAGGCAGACATCTGCCTCTTGCAAGAAACTCACCTACTGGCCCGAGACTGTCTCAGGATGCGGTCTCCAAAATTCCCAGTACAGCTCTTTTCCTCAGGGACTACCAAAACGGCGGGGGTTGCTATCCTGGTGTCTGGGAAGTTTAGAGGGGAGGTACTGCATAAGGTCGCGGAGCAAAAAGGGAGGCTCCTGGCTTACAGAGTTAAGATAGGGGGATTTCTGTTCACGGTGGGTTCCATATATAGCACTAATGATCGCCAGGATCTGTTTTTACAAACTGCTCTAGCAGACATCGCGACTACCCCAGACAGACACATAATCATTGGAGGGGACCTGAATATGGTCTTTAACTCATCCTTAGACAGATCTGCGCAGCGCCACCCACATACCGGGGAATTCTCACAGCTGAGTAACTCCCACCTGGGGGATCTGGACATGCTTGATCTCTGGAGGCGCCTACACCCCACCACACGGGCCTATTCCTACTACTCCCACGCGCAAAGGACCTACGCGAGATTGGACTATCTCCTGGTTACGGGACCGGTTGCCGAACTGGTGACTGCTTCCGATATGGGGGTCCTCACGTTGTCTGATCACGCTCCGGTATCGGGATCCTTCCAACTGCCGCCGGTGTCTCCATCACGCGGAGTTTGGCGCCTCCGGGATACCCTGTTACATAGACAGGCGGTACTGACACAGGTGCGCGCCGTGATTACTGAGTTTCGGGAACACAATGAGAACGGAGATACCACCCGGGCGACGCAGTGGGCCGCCCTGAAAGCAGTGCTCCGGGGTGAGTTTATCGCCATCTTCTCAGCAGAGAAAAGGAACCGACAACGGAAAAGGGACGAACTTACTAATACGGTGCGGGAGTTGGAACAGGTGCATCAGAGGACGGGGGCCCCCAGAGTCTGGAGGCAACTCAAAGCGGCCCGGAAGCTTATTTCTGCGCTGGACATGGATAGGGCGGAGTACGCAGCGCTGCGCCTGAAACACGCGTATTACACTGGCGGTGACCGATGCGGCCGATTACTTGCGAATAAACTTCGGGTGAAAAACCAGCGCCAACGGGTCAAGGAGTTGTCCACCCCTGGTGGTACATTGGCCACGGAGGACCACGGATTGCGGACGGATTCCGTCGCTATTACGCTGACCTGTACGCAGGCGAGCCCCCCTCGGCCTCGGCTGAGACCGATTACCTCGCGTCGGTCGACCTCCCTGTTCTCACGCCAGAACAAGCGGAACACCTGGACCGGGACATTCGACCGGAGGAGGTGATTATGGCTATCTCCCGACTCAAACATGGGAAGGCCCCGGGACCCGACGGTTACACTCCACTTTTCTACAAAACACTCTGTCCAGAGCTGGTGCCGCTGTTGACACGGCTCTTTAACTCCTTTGCCGAGCCTGGGGCTATCCCTCCGGATCTCCTGCGGACTACGGTATCGGTTATCCCTAAACCAGGGAAGGACCGGACCGAATGCGACTCCTATCGGCCGATCTCGCTACTCAATGTGGACCTCAAGCTCTACACTGGGATTCTGGCGGCACGTCTGGCACCACATTTGCCGGGACTTGTGGACCCGGATCAGGCCGGGTTTGTCCCGGGCCGACAAACGGTGGACAACACTAAGAGGGTGGTCCACATCCTGGAGAAGGCCTCCCGTATCCCCGGAGAGCGCATGCTGCTCTCGGTTGACGCGGGCGAGGCCTTCGATCGGGTGCATTGGCCTTACCTTGAGAAAGTGCTTTGCAAACTGGGTATAGGTGAGAAGTTCCGCACCCTCATATTTAATTGTTACAGATCTCCTACTGCGATAGTGAGGGTGAATGGGTGCACCTCCGACCGTTTCGTGATAGAGAGGGGGACCAGACAGGGGTGCCCACTCTCCCCACTGCTCTTTGCTCTTTACATGGAGCCATTTGCTCAGAGGATTCGACGAAACCCGGAGGTGACTGGCGTCCGGATGGGGGGGATACATTCACACCATCAGTTTGTATGCGGATGATGTGATCTTAATGCTTGACAACCCGCGGGAGGCGCTCCCCGCTTGCATTGCCGAGATGGACGCTTTCGCCGCGGTGGCGGGTTTTAAAATGAACATGAGAAAGTCGGCGGCCCTTGACATCTCGCTCGCCTCTGCTACAAGGCTTGAGCTACAGGGACGATTCCCCATGCGTTGGTCTGGGGATCTGATCCCGTACCTGGGGGTACTGCTGGCACCCTCTCTGCCCGCCATGGTTATTGCTAACTATGCAGCCCTGGGCAAGAAAATGAAGGAGGAATTATCCCGTTGGAGCAAAGGTACGTTATCATTGTTGGGACGGATCGCCGCAGTGAAAATGACCCTCTTGCCGCAGGTACTGTATTTGTTCCGGGCCCTGCCGCTCCAGCCGCCGAAAGGGTGGATACGACAGGCTCAGACCGATATCACACGATTTGTCTGGCAGGGCCGTAAACCCAGACTTAGGAGAGCCCTGTCCACGCTGGCACCCGAGTCCGGTGGATTTGGCATTCCGGATCTCCACAAGTATTTTCAGGCGGCGCTGCTGCGGTATTTGGTGGAGTGGAGCAAATGGGAATCGGACAGGCACTGGCTGTTCCAGGACCAAGCAGTGGCGGGCAGGACTCTGCAAGAGATACCCTTCCTGCGCAAAAGTCACAGGCCCCCCCAATCTCCATGCGTCCTTTGTCACACAGGTCCCGCTCCGTGTTTGGGATGCCGTGAATATTAAGCATGAACTTACCACCTTCCCGTCACCGCTTACACCACTGGTGGGGAACCCCGACTTTCGACCCGGGACGGAACCCGGAGCGTACTCGCTCTGGCGGGCACCCAGATGCTGCGCATTGTTCCATATCTATGGCCCGGAAGGTGCTGTATCGTTCGAAGACCTTCGCCGGGAATACCACCTGCCCGAGACTGAGCGTATGCGGTACATGCAAGTACGCCATTGGGCGCGGCAGTCGCAGGTACGGGACCTGGCCGATCGGAAACTCACCCCATACGAGATGTGGTTGGCGACGCGTTCCTCGGACGCCAAGCTCATCTCAGACCTATACCGACTCTTGCAACCCCCCCCCTTACCACATTCATAACCCCGGAAGGGTTCGCTGGGAACGAGAGCTGGGGAGGGAACTGAGTCACAAAGAATGGGATGACATCTACCGAGCGCGTCACTCTGCATACCACACTGGGCTCACAGAAACCTTTACTAAGATATCCACATACTGGTACTACACGCCTCAGAGGTTGCACGAAATGAACCATCACATCCCGAACACTTGTTGGCGCGAATGTGGACAGACAGGCACACTTACGCACATTTTATGGGATTGTCCGTTGCTGGGTCCGTACTGGAAGGAGGTCCTAGACGAGATAGACCAGTGCTTTAACATCGAATTACCTCGCCTCCCTGCCTATGTTCTACTAGGGTTACCCAATGGCTTGATGTACCCTCTGCGATCCAGGAAGTGCAGACAGATAGCGATCGCTCTAGGCTCGGCGATCCAGAACATACTCATATATTGGCGTACCACCACCCTTCCTACCAACATAGGCTGGTTGCATAGGTTATGGCACGTTCTGGGAATGGAGAAGCTGTCCCTCACGGTGGCGGGTGAGGTGGATAGATTTGATGACCTGTGGCAGCCTTTTAATATCTTGCTGCAGTCGGAGTTCAAAGAGATAACCTGTCCCCGATATCTTAGGCTGATGCGACTGACAACCCCGATTACCTAGTCGACATGGAGGGAGGGTGAGATGGAAGGTGTGGATTCTTTAAGGAAGTGCAGGAGGTGTAGGACATTTGCACAGGCACAGGGGGAGGGGGTGGGGGTTCGGGAGGGAGGGCAAGGGAGGGGGGAGTTGGGGGGGGGTTGTTGGTTCTGGAATCTGTCGTCACGGCACTCGCGCCTACACTGAGGCTCCGCAAATGCTTAGATAGTAATGTATGGAATTCAGAAGGTGCTTCAGGAGGAGAGACTTTGCAGTACATTCTCACGACGACTGTATTCCTTGTATGTACTGTTTTTCCTTGTTTATGAAAAAGCAATAAAATACTTTAAACCTAAAATTAAGGAATGGATTTACACCAAATCACAGAAAGCTTGATCTACAAAACCAAATATACATCTTTGCCAAATTTGGTGTAATTCTGTCTGACAATTCGGGCTGTAGGTTTGTTCAAAGGTCCTAGGTAATTAACATGGGGAAAGTGCATTTTGGGACCCCCCTTTTCACCGGCCCCGCTTGAACTTTCAAGACACCAGCTGAACTGACAAAGGTATGTATTTTTTAAATTTTGTGAAGATTAGTCAAGGAGGGCCAAAGCTATTGGCAAAAACATTTTTTTTCTTTCTATGGAAATTAAGACTAAGGGTCAACTAAGACTGCTTGACCCTTGATAACACGTTCAGCATACCCCGGCTCAGATATATTAAGAGCAGTTTTGATAAACTAGGGCAGGCTGACCTATTTGCTAATCCCGAATTAATCACAAAAAAGGATGAGGGGTTAATCAGGGAATCCTTTAACAGTCTACGGAAATTGGAAAGGGAAGAGGTGGAATTGCGGAAACCTAGTATCCACAAATTTTTATTGTTAAAGACATCTTTATCTGCTGAGCCTTATCTTCTGGGGTTTTTATCTATTTATGAGCGATTCATATTAACTAGGTTTCGTTTGGATCTTTTTCACCTCCTGCTTGCAACCCCCAGAGGAAGCAGTACAAGCCAGTTTTTAGCACCCTCTGGCTGCAACCGAGCGTCTCCACAGGCTCGTCCAGCTCTAATGTATCTCCAAATGCTGAAGGATGATTGTATTTTTTTTATTGTTGACTATCTAAAATCCACATTGAAGTCCAGTGCTTGTCTTGACCAGTAGTTTTTAGGACAAAGATTTTAGAACATATTGATGTTATATTTGGGCCTAGGGTGGGGTTAACTTTTAGTGGAGAGTGTTGAATCAATGGGGGATATTATCTGAATTTGTGTCTGCATTTTATTGCTAGAGATTGTTTTGGGAGGGTGTGCTATGTATTTTAATCACGTTTAATTGGATTTGTTATTATATGGATTCATGCACCTTGTTATAATTCGTATGTTCTTCAACTTTTATCGTTTTATACGTGTAAAACTAATAACGTTTATTTGATTTCATTTGATAATGGATATTGGTATGAGCAACATTTTATAAACAGTGCAAAGCAAACTGAAACACTCTAATATATTCAGTGTAGCCTAGTCTTTGAAATTTATGATGCACAATATGTAAGCAATCTGCAAATATCCATTATGCCCTTATTTTAGGCACATCATATAACCATAATTATGCCCTGGATTAGGCCTGGGCAGTGAACTTCGCTATGAATTCACATAGGAGATCAAAACCTGATATACTCCAGCTCCCCTTTTTTCCAACATGCTTTCATTTTCCTTTAAACAGCGAACTACACACAAACTTGGACAATAATCAAAAACTGGATAAAAAACAGAACTTGACATAGTCTCAGTCCTCCTACATAACTCAAAAAGTACACCATTAGGTTGATAAATCCTATGAGAAATCTCCAAAGCCTTGACATCCGAGACCCACCGGAAAGAAATAAGACACAGCTAACTTCCAAGGCAACTCGCTAGACACCAAGAACTTATTTCTTGGCCAACCCATAAAACAACTTCAGAACCAAGTTGATATCCAGTAAAGACTTATACTTAGATTCCGGAGGCCTCCTAATCCGAATCCCTTTCATAGCTCTACAAACCAAAGGACTTCTTCCAATTAGCACATCATGACTTAAAGAATGGCCAGCAGAAATCACCGACCTATAACAGTTCACCGTTTTATACAACAAACCCTTCTCAAACAAATAAGCCAGAAAATTCGCTACTTGAATGTCAATTGCTTCTAAGGGTTCCAAACCCCTTTCCAAGCACCAACAAAGCCAAACCTTCCATGCCCCTCTATATCTCTTCCTTGTCCCTGGTGCCCAGGACTCAAAAAACAATTCTGCAGCCATTCCAGTAAGTTCAGTTAATGCTCTTGAAATCATGATATCTTCCAAACTAGAAGGTTTAGAGAACCCATCTCCATTCCTCTCCTTCCTTTCAAAAGACCTCTGAAAGCCAAAATCAAAAGAGGGTCTGTCACTGCCAACTCCATCACAGAAGGGAACCAAGGTTGACTCATCCAAAATGGAGTTACCAAAACTAGCTTGCATCCCTGCTTCCTCAACTTTACCAGAACTCTCTGAATAATAGAGATCGGGCGAAAGGCATAACCCTTCACCCCTCTCCAATCCTGCAGGTATGCATCCACTGCCATTGCCCCTGGATATGGTCTCCAACTCACATATCTCTCCAACTGGTAGGTTAATCTTGATTCAAAGGTCTCCATCACCGGCATAAAAACTTCCTCTTTCAGCTTCCATTCGCTGTAATCTATCATATTCCTCAAGTTCCAATCTGCCAACACATTCTTGACACATAGTAAATACTCTGCCTTTAGACCAAGTTTGTGCTCCAGACAAAACTCCCAAATCTCCTTCGCTAACTCCGCCAGACCCTTTGACCGCGTTCCCCCTATAGTCTGTTTATGTAAGCCACAGCAGACAAATTGTCCATCCTGAGCAGCATCAACTTGCCTTTCAAACCTCTTTTGAAACTCTTCAAAGCAAACAAGCATGCTCTCATGTCCAGACAATTTACGCTTTTTCTCCCACCGGGACAACAGCCTCCGGTTTCTTTCCCAGGACCTGATGCACTCCAACCAAGATTGCTCGCATCCGTCTCTAAAACAAATTCTGGGAAAACTACAAAAATTACTCGTCTGTTCCATGCATCCATATTCTCTTTCAACCAAATTAATTCTTCTTTCGCTTCCATAGTCACATCCACCATGTCTCCATACCACAAATCTTTTGACAGCCCTGATTTTTTCAAACACTGTAACGCCCGGTAATGTAGTAGGCCTGGAAAAATCGCCTGAATTGATGAAGGCAAAAGAGCAATCACTCTTGCCAAAACTCTCAAAGATACTCTCTCCCTGTTTATAACCTTTTGACGCTCTTTTTTTCTTCTTCACCGTCTTCTCCTGTAGACACAATTGACACGTAATTGTGTCCACCACAAAACCTATAAATTCCACCTTTCTTACAGGTTCCAAAACTGACTTCTCTAAATTTATCACAAAGCCTAAACTTTCCAACATGCTCATAACAAAATTCAAATGTTCGATTAAAATCCCAATATCCTGATTTCTAATCAAAAAATCGTGCAGGTAAATTATCATCCTGATACCTCTTTCCCTGAAGAAACATACCAAAGACCTCATAACCTTGGTAAAACACCAAGGGGCAGAGGAAAGACCAAATGGAAGGCTCTGAAACTGAAATAACTGACCCTTCCACCTGAACTGTAGGTATTTTTGACTTTCCTTCGCTATTGGAATAGTGATTTACGAATCCTTCAATTCCATTTTCACCATTCAATCTCCTTCCTGCAGAACATCTCTTAGAAGGTGAATACCCTCCATCTTGAAATGATGATAAGTTGCAAATTGATTCAAAATCCTTAGATTTATTACTGGTCTCCATCCTTTTTCCTTCTCTTCTACAAGGAACAGAGTACTTACAAAACCTTTTTCATCCTCCCTCACTTGCTACATTGTGCCTTTCTCCAACATCATACAGACCTCGTTTTCTACTATTAATAATAACTCTTCCTGAAAAACCATCTTGTGCAGTTCCTTTATCTGAAATGAGACTGAATCAAAATCTATTCGAAACCCTTTTAAAGTTTCTAGAACCCACGCATCCTGGGTTACCTCCCTTCATTTTTCCTTGAAATAATTCAAACTTTCTCCTACACTTTTCGGGATAGAAAATGTACCAGTCCTCATACTCACCCGGGCTCTGACTTTGTCCCTGTTTTTGTCCTCTTCCACTGAAGCTGCAAGCCAGACTTATTCCTCTTTGTGGAAAGAAATTGAAATTTCCTTAATCTCTCGCAGAACTACTTCCTTGGTTCTGGTACTATGGCTCTGAAGTTTGTTCGGCCGGTAGCTTGTCCTTTTCTACTGGCCCGACCATAAAAACCACTGCTGGTAAAGACCCTGCGCATTGAATAATGTGTCTTATCCAGACAGGTGAATGTATGCACATACTTAGATAAGGATTTAAAAATCCCTTCACCAAATAATAGTCTGCAAGCCTCTTCGCTGGACTCTTTATTGGCCAAGTCACCCAACTTTGGGTTAATCCTCATTAGGAGAGCCTCCTTCTTTCAAAGAGGATGCCTGCATTAGCATTTCCTAAAAAGCAGATTGTCCTCTGATTTCAACCAGGCAATAAAGAAAGATCCAGATCCAAATATTTTAAGGTAAGCCTCCTCAATGGCATCAAAAATCTTAGCCAAAGGCCCAAAATGTCAAGTACCTTGTCCTGGCATTGCTTTAAAGACCTGCCCAAGCCCTTCCTTGGATCCTTTCCCATTCTAAATAGGTAGGTAATGAGTTATGGGTCAATATTAGAAGTCATAGTCACTTTCTCCTCAATGTTAGGCCCTGAACATTCAGCCCACATAGCTTTCTTTCCTCCTTCTCTAATGATTTCTAAATTCTTGCCTTGATTTAGTCTGCCACATGATCAAGTAGCCACCAGTCCTTACACGTAGTGTGCCTAATATTTTTGGGACTGAACAAAAACTCCCCGAAAGGATCCACCACTGAATCCTTATTTTGCTCTCTTCCACTATCCTCAATTTCCTCTCTTAAGCCTTCCTTATACTCTAGATCCAATACATATTCATCCAAGTCATCATCACTGATGTTATTTGCATCACTTAATGCTCTCCCTTGCTTCCCAGTTTTAAACTGGCTTCCCTCTGTATTGCATCAGAAACCTTTCCATTTCGAGCCGCTTTGGACTCCACTCTGACCCTGTTTCTCATTTAAATGTTTGTTTTTTGTAAAACATTTTCCTCCTGGCCCTCTTTCATTATCTTCTTCAGAAACTGAAAAATACTCTTCTTCCTCATTAATTCTTCTCTTTTCTAGAGCCTGCTTAACAGACTCCTGTATTGTCGCCTTAAGCTATTTATTTATAATATCTATAATTATTTTCTCCTGTCCCTCCTTATTTTCTATTTTGTAACTCAATAAAAGTCCTTTTCTTTATCTTATATAGACTCATTTTCCTTCCTCTATGCTAATAATTCTCTTTTCCTCTCCAATGATGCCCCTCACAACTATTTCTGCCGTCCCTGCATAAACCGATGCATAATTGCCAAGGGAATGGCCTTGCAGAGCTATTAGTTGTAGAAACAAATCTTTCTGCTCTAAACAAGCTCTATCTCCTTCTGAAAAAAGCCCAAGCGTCAGCCAATGGGAGAGCCCACTTCATGTGCGCAAGTGTCACTAAGCTCACTCTCGCCAAGCTAATTAGACACCGTGGAGCCTCGAGACTGCTTGCATTACCATTGCAGGGATATAACTCGATGACATGGTAAGTGCGAGCGGTCTTTTAAATCAAAACTTAAACGTTTTCATAAAAAATAGGCACTCGCGTTTACAAATAATTAAAAAAATATTCTAATATTATACCGCTTGCCACCTTAAGGCTTCCTCAATGCCTATAAATTAATTTTAATATTTACCGAACCTAAAAACTACTTTTTTTATTATTCCTAAGCCTTAAATTACTTATTAGACTTTAAAACAACTAAAGCATACAAATAGCACACAATAATACACTCATTATTTGGGTATCAACATTAATAGCTTCATTAAAAAGCCAATCAACATATAACACTCATATTATTAATAATAACATTGCCAATACTTAGCTGTTCAGAAGCGGCAAACAAAAGATGAAGAAGATGGTAGTCTCATGCTATTTATGGTCTTGAAGATTCTTTTTGGACTGTGATGTTTTTGAATTCCATGAGCTTTTAATGGTGTTGCTCAGAAGTGGGAAATAAAAGTTTAATGCATAATGCTAGCCTCCTGTCTTGACATAAAATCGTGCACTTCCTCCCACTTTACTCTGTGGCCTCGCTCATCACCACATATTATGTCCAACAAAATCATTCACTGGGCAGTAAGCAAGGAAAGGAAACCTGACTTACTCTAGTGCAGGGTATGGTAGAGGGATCATTAGACAGGCAGGGTAGAGCTTTTTTAATAAAGGGGCCACTACACTGATCATCGATTCGTCATCTTGGCTTATTCAGTCAATGTACAAGTCGAAAGGAAAACATCTTAACAGTTGTAAAATAAATCTGTGATGGGAAACCATGAAACATTTATATTCTGGAATCACTTCACGTTGTTATACAATGAAATTTGGCACATGCCAAGAATAGATCTTCCAATTTTGCTAGGCTGGAATGGAAGAACTTAGGAAAAAATAAAGGAGTTGAGTACTAAGAGGTGACTGAGTGGGCGAAGGGAAACAACACAGCTTGTGTGTTTGGTGTGCAATGCATTGAAAACATTGAAGCAGATGAACATTGCACAGCCAATACTGCAGTCATGAATTGACCCATAGTGCACTTTGATCATAGGTGGCAAAAAAAGCCATACGTTGGGAGGGAGGGTGACGAATGATGGGTGGGATACATCTGGCTCACTTAACAAACACAGAAAGTCAAGGGAGTAGAACAAAAAATAAAAATAGCCCTGCTTTGAAGCATAGCTTTGGTGACCCTACATAAACAAAGTAAGCAAAGCAGTTGAGCATCTTGCTCCTCATGATAAGAGCTGCCTTGCTTGAACATCCAAAAAATCCAACTACTTATTCGTCCTTTCATTCTATTCACCCATAGCCACCATGATTAAGCTTAACTTTATCTCATCCAGTCTTTCACCACAATTTCCAATCCATTCAATTAACCACCCTTGCTTCTAACCATCCCTTTGCCCATCCATCCCTTTACCCATCCATCCCTTTACCCAACCACACACCTTTTCACCGACTCACCCTTTCACTCATATACCATTTCATTTCTCTTAACCTTCCATTATTTTATTTTTTCCCTCATGCCATCAATTCTCATTATGTGAGCTTTTGGTGAGCTGCAGAGGGAAGATGCCGTAATACCCCAACCACTGCTACAGCTGGTAAAGCTGGAGGGGGGGGGGGTGTCACGGCCATGTCTTGATGACGACCTGGTATTAGTTAGTGAGCTGCTGCTTCTCCCTTGTCAACTGACAAGTCTCCTCCTTCTAGAGCTGGTGTCACTGGTGTTCTGTGTGGCTCTAGAATAAAACAATATACATATTTTAGATGGCAGATACGACACCCCAAATACAACTGCAATTCATCTCTATAATTCAGTCAGCATTGCAATATCTTCTAACAAAAATATCACTCTGGGCATTTCATTGGTTCACAAATTTAGACAAGCCAGGGGTGCAATAGTCGTCAATGAAAAACATATGGTGTCGGTTGGCAAATGCAATGGGAGTGGGACCTCATACTTTTTTTCCAGCCCTGCTGCATTGTCATGAAAAACTGCCAGTATACTATATAAAGAAATGAGTCAGCAGCACACCACATTGGAGGGGGTGGTCCATGATGACCATCGCCATTCTCTAGTGAACATATGCATAAGCAGGAAAAAGAAAGCTTTCTCTCAACAAACTTACATGGTGAATATTATTTATAATACTGGCTGCCTTGGGCCTGCAATCTTCATGCTAGACAATAGAGTGCCAAACTGTTTTATTCTTAGTCTTGCAGTACCACAAAATAAATAGGAAAGTGGGAAATATTACCAACAAAGCAGAAGATACTTAAGCTAGAGACTAGAGTAGAGACCAGAAAAAGTCAGCTACCAAAAAAAAACCCATATAATATAAGGGGAAAAAAGTGAATGCAGGGATAACAGGAATGAAAACAAATTCTATTTAATGTGCTTTGCATGATTTGATTTGTATCCTGTCCTCGCTGCCACATGGAAGGAAGATGGCAGATAAGGGTGTTAGAGAAACTTTATTTTTCACCAGCAACACCATCTTCCAGGCAGCAACTCCCATCCTGGAATCCAGCACCAACATTCCAATACCCCAAGTTTCTACCCTAAGCCCACAAACATCATAAAACCCAACATTAGGGAAATAATAAAAATCAATATTAGAACTTACTGGGGTCAGCAGAGCCCTTGGCAGTGGTGCGGGTACTCGGTGCCCCCTACCAGCTTCTCCCGGACCCTTGACAATGTCCCTCTTCCTGCCCTTGGGTGCTGATTTAAGAAATGAAGAAGATTAAAAACAAATAGATTAGTGATTCAGTTAAGCTCCACAAAATGTTTATGACAAGCAAACACAGTCTCAGTTTATTTCTCTAACACAGATCGCTTATAGTACTACTTTCAAGTCTATTGACTATCGTTGAGCTGCCCATACTAATCAAGAACTCCTTATTCCAAATTTCCTTAACAAAAACGACATTTGGAACAAATTCATTGCAGTGAATGATCTTTGATTATGTTCCCATTTCTCAACCCCCTTCATGGGCCAATTCAGTCTCCCTTTTTTTGGAATGCTACACATCATTGCGAATTAGCTTGCAACTGCACGAGCTACATAAACAAACTAAGTCACAGAGAGAATGCACAACTCACTGATATCACTGATTCACTATAGTGACAGGAGAACAGTCTGCAATGGCTTCCTAATTATCAGCAAAGGCAAGCGCCAATGATGAGTACAATTAGGTGGCGCTGAGCTGCTACCTAGCAGAAACTAGACTTGGATCACACAATAATAATATTCCAACGTTAACTAAACGTAACTTACCTCTGAGTGTGGGCAGCTTGCAAATTGGATTTTGTTTGTAAGCACTGTAGAGCACAAACACAAAAAAGAAATTATCAATACTCATAAGCCTCGGAATCTCAACACCTTGCAGGTCGAGCAGGTCCTGTTCCCTATCCAGGATTCCGCAGAGAGGTGTGATGCTGGGTGGTGCGCTATACGCACCGGCATACTGTCCCCAAGCGCCACCGATACTCCTGCAGGGGGTATCTGCTACCTGGCCTACCACCTTCTGCCAGCATGGAGGGGAGGTGGTGCTGCACAAAAAAAACTGTGCTGCCGCCACCTTCTCATCAAAAATCATCCAGGGCTGCACACATGGGCGGTGGCACTGCCAACAAAGTAGCCGCCCTGCCTCCGTAAGTTCGAAACAAAAGGAAAGGGAAAGGAAAGAAAAAAGAAATAAGGAAGTAAGGGAAAATAAACAAAAAGTCACGAAAAACAAATCCCAAAAGCGAAAAATACACATAGACACAACCTAATATAAAAAATAAAAATTAGGCATTGATTAGTTCTAAAGGAGAAGGATTACACAGATGAAAGAGAGATTAAATTTCAGGCCCAATACCATAACAGAGAGCAGAAAATACCAGATGGCCACGCCCATGTGGACCATGTGGTGCCCTTTGGTGCATGATTTGGAACGCGAGAACCCCCATGAGAACTGCGTGGTGCTGTTAGTGCATGATTTGGAATGCAAGAACGCCTTCCACATTCCCATTGCAACGCAAATGGGTGTGCCGCAAACTCCGCTAGCCAGCAGAACACACGTAGTAAGGCAGAGTTTTTTTGCGACTTCGCTGAGTTCCGCATAGCACAACTCCACGAACCTCGACCAGGGCTACTTGACACTTGATTTTTTACTTTGAGCTCAAATCCTTTCTTCTTTGGCTATTCTAGCAATACAGTTTGTACTTACTTTCTGTCGGAAGCTGACCACAGCATTCTATCTAA
Source organism: Lissotriton helveticus (assembly GCF_964261635.1). Taxonomy (NCBI): domain Eukaryota; kingdom Metazoa; phylum Chordata; class Amphibia; order Caudata; family Salamandridae; genus Lissotriton; species Lissotriton helveticus. The sequence continues at coordinate 712,045,476 of NC_136065.1, read as the reverse complement.
AAACATATCATCCAATCTCATCCAATGATTTTTTTGCATATGCTATCCAGGGAATCAAAAGCCCCTTATCACATGCTTGGCAATCTAAAACTATCGCTCTAGTTAATTCTGCTCCTTTCTGATCTCCAGATAGATAGCCATCAAAGAACTGGCAGCTAAGAATAAAATCACTCAGGAAGTCTAGGCCTAGTTCATTGTGGTAGATAGAAGTTGATACAAGGCCTGACAGTACTCTCCGACAAAATCGATTTTCCTCAATTTGTTGGTTAATCGAGCTACCCAGGCCCCATAGACCTGCCTCATTAGTTGCTATAGGTACACATTGTGCAGAGTATATTTGCAGGAGAAGTGCGAGAACCCTCTTGACCTCGGGTGATGGAAGACTAAGTAGAGAGTCAACAGCCCAGAGCCAACAAACCTTGGAAGCTTGGTTCTACTTTGTACGATATACGCAGACCATGTCCCAGATGAGCTAAATGTGACCCCCAAGTAGGAGATGGTTCTAGTGCTTAATAACACATTGGTACCCATAGCAACAGTTAAAGGTTGTGTGCACTATGAGCCACAAGTTATTATAAAAGACTTATTAAAAATGAGTTAATAAATCCAGCGTGGACATAAAATTAACAAAGGTTTGAACTTGATGACACAGGGCTTTAGGGGTGTGAGCAATTAACACCACGTCATCCGCATAAAGTAATGCAGGAAGAGGGCAATATTCACCATTGGAGGTCTGGGGTGCACTTACTAAGCTCCCTACTAAGATCGTTAATATACTAGATAAAAAAGTGGGGCTAAAACGCACTACTGGTAATCCCCTGACTAATGCTGATTTCATCAGTGACTTCTCCTTTACAAACACAAACCTGACTCGAGCCTTAGTGTGCGTATGCAGGGAAACCAACAGATGAACTAGAGATGGGTCTATTTGCAGGTTAATAAGGGACTGTCACAACTTTGCCCGATTAACACAGTTGAAGGCCATTGTCAAATCCATAAAGGCTAAATACTGTACAGACTGTTTGGTCACGGTCTATTTCTCAAAAATCTGGTTTAATTTGAGGTATTGACCGAATGCCTCAATATCACTTCGAAAAAATATTGGAATTTATTTAACACATTATTTTCACTGAGCGGTTCTACTATTCTATCGTACAAAACTCTGCCCAGGATTTTAGCTGGAATTTCTAACAGGAAGATTGGGTGGTAGCAATTAGGCTCTGCCCTGTTGCCTTTTTTTAAAATTGGGTCACACATTCACATTAATACATTGTAAAATTACAGGTAAAGAGACAATACATGAAATATAAAAAGAGTTTAAGTCAAACAGGCGACTAACACTGAGACGTTTGGTCTATTTTGCTACGAGTCAATACGCAAGATTTTTAAAAAAGGGCAACATTCTTAGCCACATATTGTGAATCTAACAGCTGAAGTGCCAAAAAAGCTGGGCGACATGTCCTCAGCCCCATTTGGCGCAAGAGTGGAATAATCCAACGCTTGCGCGCTTGCTTGTAATAACGACAAAACAGAGTAAGATGAATTGTCGATTGGGGAGAGTCTTGGTCGCATGGGCATTTACTTAGTTCGTGGGACCAATTGGACACAGTTGGAAAAGTGACGAGACGAAAAAGTAAATTAAATCGAAACCTAGTCAGTAAATATTTTTCATAGTTAGATAAATAAAAAGTAAGATAAGGCTGGATACCAGCAGAAACTTGGACCATTAGCACTTGCACATTTGTTTGCTTTGTCACTTCGAGAGAAAGACGCAATTCCCTTAGGTGGTTGAGACATAAGTTTTTCAAAGTACTTCTATTAATGTCAACCATCGTAGAGGGCTCGGTGAAGTATTGCGGGCAGTTCAGGTCCTGTAGAAAATTAAAAACATACAGTAACCATGGAATTTTCTTCCAGCAAACCATATTTAAACAGTCAGAGATCAGGGAGCGTGTTAGATGACATTGTGGCTTGTTCCAGATACGATGCCATAAGAGAATTGGATGACATTTGATATTGTCAGTAAGATAGTCAATACCAAGTTCGATATGGCTACCGTAAATTGGGGCACTGCGTGGGAGTGCCAGGAGGTATTTTAGGAAGCCATTTTGGACTTTTTGTAAATTGTCTGTGGGTACATAGCCCCAGACTCCTGCACCATATGTTGCTATGCTATGGCATTTAGCTTGATAGACTTTTAGCAATTCAGATGGGGCAGGTTTACCCAGCTTCCTAGAAAAGGAGACAAGCGCCGAGGTCGCTCTCTGATAGAGGAGCTTCCTACTTGCCATCCCTCTTTTCCAGGATAGCTGGTCGTCGACCAGCAGCCCTAGGAAGGGATATTCTCTAGCTCGTTTCAATCTGGTTTGCTCAATGTAAAGGGGTTTTGGGTTGTTAACCGTGGGTCCTGTATACATGACAAAGGTTTTTTTTTTTTTGGAAAGACTTTATTTGCATTTGCCAATAGTACATTATAACATTACGTGCATCAAAATGTCATTGAGCAATACGTTAGCATCATCTTAACAACGTTACACGGCTATTTAGCCGACAACCCACCGCTCCGGCAGCATGCGTTAATCCAGTATCCATGGCAATCAGAAAGATAATTATCAAGCATGTTTCGTCTTATTTTTATAAAGTTACAAACAAAACTGTAGACTCATTACTAACATGTAGTCACATATAGCTAGAGCAACGTCATCATATAATCACCATTTGAAGCACAGATTCCAGAGTAGATTCTCATCCCTCCCCGAACGCAGACCAACCATTACCCCTAGTGCCCAGTACTCTATTCTTCTCCTGGTCTCTTCCCACCCCCTAAGGTCTCAATCGCTCATCTCCTCCTCATCTTCTGAGCTATCCACCTCTTCTTCAGAAAGTGGATCACATAAGTCTCCTCTGTATTTGTTCCATGGCTGCCAGATCCCATTCCATTTACGAGGGTTTGCACGCATTTTATACACTGAACGTTCTACTAACATGAGTCTGTCCATAGTCCTGCACCACAGCGCCAAAGTAGGTGTCTCCGCCACTCCCCACCTCTGTGCAATGTCTCGCTTGGCCACCATCGCCCCGATCGTAACCCATTGTTGTTTCCTGCGTGTAAGGTTAGTCCCCTCCCACACATTCAGCAAACAGACACGCGGGTCTGGCGTAAGTGATGTTTCGAGAGTCTGGGAACATGACAAAGGTTTTGCTCTCGTTCACTTTTAGTCCCAGAGAAAGCATGAATTGGCAATATTTGTCAAGCTGTTTCTGTAGTTGTACTAGAGTTCTGGCTAGGATTACGGAATCGTCAGCATAAAGTAATGCTGGGATGGGGCGATGGCTGATGGTAGGTAGGTCCTGGCTCCCTTCCAACATGGCTGTTTCCAGCCCGTTAGTATATAGGTTGAACAGGAAAGGAGCCAGGACACAGCCCTGCCTAACGCCTCTTGTGACTGAAAAAGATGGTGAGAGTTCACCGCCAATCCCATACCTTACACAAGCAGTGGCGTCTGAATAAAGCTCACGTAAGAACTTAATAAGTGAGGGGTCCACACCCAGACCTTCTAAGATGGACCACACCTTGGCATGGATTACGCAGTCAAACGCCGCACTGAGGTCGACGTAGACCAGGTAAAGATTACCCCTTTTTGCCCCCACGTACTTGCCTATTAGGAGAGTTAAGTTTAAGGCCTGTTCCACAGTACCAAGCCCCTCCCGGAAACCATATTGCAGGTCGGTCATGATGTTGTTCTCAGACGCCCAGTCCTGGAGGCGCTCCAGGATCAGGCGTCCCGCGACCTTCCCCATGGAATCCAGGAGGGAAATGGGCCTGTAGCAGGCTGGTTTATTGCGGTCACCCTTTTTAAAAATTGGAAGAAGTATGGAAGAGGGCCAGGAATCTAATAGGCCGATTTTTGATACTGCCACCATCACCTTGGTGACGATGGGGGACCATAATTCTATGTTAGTGACGAAGATATCAAGAGGAACTCCGTCGGGGCCAGGAGCCTTACCCGTTTTAGAGGAGGATAGTGCATGTATAATCTCACTTAGGCTGAAGTGTAGATCTATTGGGTAAACCTGCGTCCTGGGGGGGAGATCGGCAGTCATCGTGGCCTGCGTAGTGCAGACTGAGGGGGGACCACTAAAGATCTTAGAAAAGTGGGACACCCATTCGTCTGCAGTCACTGCCACGTCAAGGTGCTGATGGGAGTTTACGTCAGCCAAAAAGGGGGATTTGACTACATGCCAAAACTGGGAGCTGTCCTTACTTCGGCAGCTCGCATGTAATTGTGCCCATAATTTCTTCTTTTGTTCCTTTTTACAGTTATTTTGGGCCTCCTTGTACTCTAATCGAAGTTTGGCTATTTCCCTTTGGTCTCTAACAGGATTGTTGGTTGCCTTTTTTAGGGCGGATAAAGCTTTGCGGCAGGCCGTGTTGAACCATCTTGGAGAAGACTGATTACTCGGTTTGTGGTGACGGAGCAACTCGGCCTGTATAATGTTTAAGATCTCTTGGAAACTGGATATAACCAGCTCGGGTGAAGATTCATCCGCCAGGCAGGTGTTTATCGAAGGGAGTGCCTTTGATATGATCTTAGTAGAAATTAATATAGGGTCTATTTTGGACCATTTTACGGAAAATCCATTGGTTCTGTCCATAGCCAAAGAATTCTGGGTCAGTAAGCTCTTTCTATTTGAGTGGGCGTCAACCACATCTAACTTAATGGTGATACTAAATTGGGTCAATAACTGAATAAACCTAAGAGCGGGTTATCAATGAGTTGTTCAGGCTGGTATAAACATTTGGCGAGAATGGGGCCCAGAGATCTATGTTGCACTTTATAATATCATTTGGGATGCCTTCTGCCAAGGCACTTTCCCTCCCACACTCTCTTGAATCGTGGTCTTCCCTTCTTGAAATTAAATGATTTGGAATGACAGAGCGCCTCTGGGCCATAGCTGCAGACAGGTCAGACTGACATCAGAATACATTTTTTTTTAAAGTGCCATCCAGTTCTCCCAATTTATGTGACAGCTAACCGATGATCCGCCTTGATCTAAATAATGCATACATGGGTGGTGTCAGTTAGAAAGGACCGCTGCTGGGACATAACTACTTTCCTCCTCCTACGTATGGTTAATTTAGAGGCTTTACGCTGAGTCCACTAGACTTCGACAACAAGGCTGTGTGTTTAAGGCCCTTCGTAGGAGTTGGATTGCCCATGAAGAAATTGTTGTTAAACTATCGAGGGCACCCAGTCTGCGGTCTAATAGGTTTAGATAGAATCTTATCCTGACACAAAAAGCAACGTAGGAGGTAACAATTGCTCCAATAGCATTAGCTTCATTCTCTCGTAAACAATCCAGAACCATCTGCACATTTGCAGCTACTGTCTCATTAAGGAACGTTGGTGTATTGGTCAACTTCTAGCATAACCTCAGATTGTGAGAAGTTGCCGTCAAATTGTCAAAGTCTGGCACCTCGTGGTTAGTCTCCCTATATTGTTCCTTCAGAGTTATTTCAATCGGATTATTATCCCCATAGTCAGTTGAGATAATTGCACCATCCAACAGCATTTCTCCCAAATTATGAGAGATGGATATGTAATAAATAATTGAGGGACTGTTCCCAACTCTGAAGGTGGACAAACCCTGCATTCGTTGGGTTGAATGGTGGCAGCCAACCCCCCACCCCGGCCCCTGGCATGGCAACTTGGCATTAAAATCACCCCTAGACAGAGATGCAGCTGCTGACCCTGTTGGAATTTAATTTCCAATAGGGTAGAGCTATATGAAAATAAGCCAGGAATTATTTGATTGGACATGTTCACATTACATTATAAAAATTAATCAAAAATAGCTTCAAACCCACCTTATATATAATAGCTTGAAAATCCAACCCTGGAGTGCTTACAGACTCTGCACAGCACAGCATCTAATCAAAGATGTATCCAAATGGACAGTCCACCAGAGGCTCTGCCAGAGCGAGATGAAGTAACGGTTAGGCTAAAAAAATGAAACCGTCGAACTTTATTAAATTTGTTTCCTAGGTCTCCTGCAATAAAACAATATCATACATTTTTACAAACTTTTGCCAATCAGGCATTAATAACTTGGTATTGAGACCCGCAATGTTCCAGCTTAATATTTTCAGCCCAGAGTTCTTGGCAGGCAGAATTAAACCTGCAAGGGTTGGGGCAAAACTATAATGGACTAGGCAGGAGGAACTAGGAAAAGCATTGGCTGGACAGTGTGTTTCGTTCTGGGTACAATGCTATCAGAATCACCATCAGTACTGGATATTGTTTGCCCCTCCATCACTGGGGAGACCCTGTTCCAGAATTTCTAGTAATAGAACTTCTCTCAGGGACGGGCTATAAGCATCCTCCAGAGTTTACGGTAGCCAGTCAGTCTACCTCATTGCAGTCCAAAAAGCATGCATATCTATTTTGCAGGCCTCATACCATCTGCTGGGAGTATCGATTTGCAAAACAGAGAGGTACTTGTGTAATAGGTTTGTAGAAATAGCCTAAAGGCCGCGTAGCAACCTTCGATTTTTTCAAAATTTCCATTGAGTTAACATTCAGTAGTTTCCTCACCATAACCGGGTGCCAGTAGTTGACTACGACCCAGTCCTCATCTATATTTTTCCTTGATGGCCCAACCCAGCCCAATCTTCACACCATTAAGATATCACAGCTATCTGCTGGGTCAAAGTAGTTATGAATGCTCAGCCAGTTGGTAACCGTGTTTTGAAGCTCCCACCATCATGCCACCTGATTTTCTTGCAGCCGTGTTCACCCCACCATTATCAAAACACAGGGGCATGAATCTGGCTGCAGATTTAAATTTCAATACTAGGAACTCTGTCCATGACGGTGCCTCCCCCTACTTGTGTAACTGGAGTACTTCGTTCCCTTGATGCTCCCTGCGGGGTGCTCCTGTTGGAGCCATTCAGGTTGTGTGCAATAACCAATGGAGTATTATCAAAAAATTCCTGGGCCCCGAGACTGCAGGTGGGGGGGGGTGAGTAGATTGGGATTGAAGTTCTGAAATCTATAAGATGATGCCCCTATTCGAGACCATGCCAGCTGAGCATTGCGAGGGCCTAGTTGGAGATGTAAATTCAGGTGCATTTCCAGTCTGAGTGACCCCAGTGATCACTGCGGCACGTGTTTGCATGATACCGTCACATGTTCCCGGTGATGCAATTAGATGGGACTCATTCTTCCCAAGGTGCTCCCTTATAGGCTGTGAATATGCCTCCATGATTTTAGAGAAGTTCATATACACCTCCTCCATTAAGGTGTTATCCGAAAGACATGGTGCTGGGACCCTCTTTTATCCCTGCCTCAGGCCCTTTGGGTTTTGCTCATGGTATCCTTGTGTTTGCCTTCTTTCGTTTAGGCACAGGTTCAGCAGAGGTGATGGTGCTGTCCTGCATCGGATCACCTATCAAGAGACCATTGTTTGCCTTTGTTTAAGTCCAGTCAGTGAGTGAAAGATACTATGCTTTCACCAATGCCAACCGAGGCTTCTTCCACAGGGCAACTAATAGCACTAACGAGGCCACACCAATACCAACTATTTCCTGTGCCCCTCTTGACCCGGAGACAACCGTTGTTCGGTTAGGGCAATTTCATTGGACACCAGTGCTCCTGCTCGCTTCAGCATGGCATTGATACTAGTAGGTTTTTATAGGGCTTTTTTTCAGGGGACCAGGCCCAGGCATTCCACCCCTTGCACTCTTTCTTGCTTAGTGAAAATTCAGGTGTCCACAGAGGAAAACAACGCCCCTTACTGCCCAAGATGACTATCTCAGAGGGGTGGCGCATCCCAGTCTCATCCAGACGTAGACGGGTGCAGACGGGCCCACCATTGGCCCAGTCTCCAGGCATATTTGTGGCATTAGGGAGGATTGCGCCTACTCTTTGGTGAAGGAAAAGATAGGGGACTGAGTCCTACCCCAGTGCAATGACAGGCAAGCAAGGAACGAGTGCGGACCTCGAACAGCCCGATGTGTGTATCCCGTGCTGCGGGAGTCTCCAGGTGCTATTGGGGCATCAAGAAGGGATGCTCCTCCTCTTTGGTGAAGGGAACACTGGGGTACTGAGTCCCATCCCATCGCAACAACAAACAGGCACGAAATTGCAGCCGCGTGCCGTGGAGGGAGTTACGGTGGGGCAGGGAGGCGGGGAGGGGCAGGGTGGAGGGACCTAAAAACCGGCATATGGATAATTGCAGGTAAGTACACAATTTAATTAATAAAACGAATTTCGTAGCACGCACTGCATCGCAAAATGCGATGCTGTGCACGCTACGAATTTCGTTTTATTAATTAAATTGTGTACTTACCTGCAATTATCCATATGCCAGTTTTTAGGTCCCTCCACCCTGCCCCTCCCCCTCCCCGCCTCCCTGCCCCACCGTAACTCCCTCCACGGCCCGCGGCTGCGAAATTGGCATGGGCCTCGGACGGCCCGATGGTTGTACTAATTACCTTGGACTTTGATAGTACCTGCTTAAAAAGTGTGTGAAAAACAAAAAATAACCTTAAATTGTAAAATGTAACATTTATGAATTATGGCTTTTATGTTTTGTATGTGCTTTTATGATATCTTGTATATCGAAATAAAGCTTTGATGATGATGATGAAAAAATAACCGAGAGATCACTAAATGTGTCGTATAATAGTTGTGAAACATTGATATACTCAAACCATAATAAAAGTGACAATATCAAGGAAACTCTCCATTTGAAAATGCCTGCATATCGAGCAGGGACGCGTATAATTTATCTCAAAGTAAAGTAGAAGAAACCTTTGTACCACAGTCACTAAACCAGTATACCACAGCAATATGAATGGAAACAAACTCGTCACTGGTGGAAATGAGTTTGTCTCGTATACTGGTGAAAGTTGGTGTTGCCAAGTTTTATATAGAAGCTTGTAACATCAGCAACAGCCCATTCGATTTGCGATGTGACCTCCATTCATCCCCTATTTTCGAAATGTGAGTGTTCTCCAGAGCATATGACAAGTTCCTACCGCAAAAGTAATTACCACTCATAAATGTGCTACTGACCTGCAGTAAACAGGGAATACCAGATAATCTGATTTCCATGCTGGATATAATTCAAAATGCCATTTTAAATGGGCACCACAGCAGGATTCCCATTCTTACTTGTTTCATCTTTATATGTCTGTCGAAAGGGATCAAAGTCTCAGCACATAGCTAGGGCATTATAAAACCTAAACGACCCTACAACTTCAATATATCCAATCCAATATATCAATAGAATGTGGCAAAGCCAACCCTGCTGCATTTGCAACAGAAATATCACTGCACAAAACTTACTATGGATGTCCTCAGTGTGCTGCAGTTATTTGGCATTAACCTTTGAAAATCAACGGGTGAAGAAATTTGAGAGTTTGTGCACACCACAGTCCTGTACAGACAATTGTACAGATACAGTACTATATCAGGTGTACAACACAGCAAATTATTTTGCATTTAGTTTTTAACTTTTTACATATATAAGCACCAGGGTCTAAAAAAAATGCTTTGTGCAAGAATTACAATACTTGGTACTTGCTTTCATTTATGTCGTCATTACCCGCATGAGAAACCGTTGCATTGGTTGAGTGAGGAGGAGGAGGAGCCATCATGGCAGCGTGGACGCAGTTTCACTCAGCTCCTCTCCAAGCCCCAGGGATATAGAGGATGCCCCGCGCAGATCGCGGCTCGGTCTGCGGTTTCGGAGTACTGGGGCGGCTCTAGCCTCATGGCGGCCCTGGGCAGGGAGCGTAGGTAGGGGGCCCCGGAAGAGGGAGTCCGGGTGGGGTAGAGCCCCCCGGAGCTCAGGAGTGGGGGATTCAGGGTGTTAGGAAGTGGAACAGAGCTGGAGGCCGCCAAATCCCTGCCAGGGGCTGCCATGCAAATATGTATCCATCCTCAGAGGATTATTATATTAAGGATATATATTGGCATGGAGGCCCCTGGGGTTTGGTGGCCCTGTGCAGGTGCACAGCTTGCACATGCCTAAGGCCGCCCCTGCGGAGTAGCAAAGCACGGGGCACGAACGGATACTCTGACTACACCGAGCACCCCTCATATGCTGGTTTCACCACCGGAATGCAACTCGGCCGAGCGACGAGGAGCGGCTATCAAGAGGGCAGCGGCCCCTGCCTGGTGTCGGTAAACGGCTGGAGGCGGCTCTCCTTTGGCAGCTAAACTCACCTGGAGTGCGCTACCCAGTCGATACTTCAGCCCTCCGCTGCCCTGGATCTGAGGGCGTCCATTGCAGTGAGCAAAGGAGGTATGGCAGTGGCGACAGGAGGAGAGGCGGCCCCGGCGTGGATGATAGAGGAGCTCGCTGAAGCACGCTGTGAATCAAGTTGGGGGCCCGTTTTTAGTCTCCCCCAAAATTCATGCAGCTCGACTTAAACTAAGAGGGCGCCCTCCTTGGCCTGTGTGAGAATTGTCTGTACTTAAGATGGCGCCCATCAGGCTTCGACAAGTGCCAGCGACCTTGGTTGGCATCGGGTTCTGAGAACAGCTGCCATACCCGTGAGCCTATGCAAAAGGGAAAGAGCAGGAGAAACCTACCGGGTGATTAAACTGATGGTCTTGAGAGTGGGTGAGCCGTGAACACGGGAATCCGGACAGTTCCTGATTCTAAGATGCTGGCTTCCTGGGACAGAGCCCCTAGAACGGTGATCTACTATTGCTACCACCTGCTGATGAAAGGCCCGGGCCCCCGCATTTCCTGATGTCGCTGCATGCCTAACCTTAATGAAGAGTGAACAGATATAGCGGATTTGAGAGGCTTAGGTCATTGAGACTCAGATCCTACCATATTCTGCCAGAAACAGCCTGCTTTGAAAGAGAGTCAGCCTGTCAAACATCTCCCCACCTCACTGTTTGATCGCACTGGAATTACATAAACTATAGAGGGAGGCATGGAATGCGCTGCAGCACAGTCTGAGGAACCAGCTGGACAAGAGCCACGGAGCAAGCACCACTTGATGTTTGAATTACGCTCAGGGTTTCCCAGTAACACTGGGACTGGTGTGGAAGCTGGAGCTATGACGAGGCCCCCTAGGCGGAAACCCTGAATATTGTACTTACTGTGGAGACTGAGCAACATGTCCGATGTCCGGTGGAGCTGTTTATGCAGCTATAGAGGAGTTTGGCTCTGGTTCACCCCCTCGGCCTTTACCTACCCAGCCGGACATTGGACATAGTTTTTCTTCGTCTTCCCGTTTTGTTTCCTTCCCTCCACCGCCTCCTCCCTCCGTGATCCTGTGGCTACCTCCCCTTTCTAGCTTATAAGTTAATATCTCTTGTTACTGTTTAAACACTGTTTTTCTCCTTACGTTTATTCTTTGCTCCTGTAACTGATGTAATTTTGTAAGCTGTAACTCGCTGATCCTCATGTAAAGCTGCGGTGCCGGAGCTACTTTGGCTGATGCCCGGTGGAGCTGTCATATGCAGCTATTGAGGAGTTTGTGTCTGGTTCACCCCTCGGCCGGCACCTACCCAGCCGGACATCGTTTTCCTCGCCTTACCGTTGTGTTTTTCCTACCTGCATTCCCTACCCCCCGTTTACCATTCCCCCTTTACCTCTTCACTCTCCATAAGATGTGTGTACGCACTAGTAATCTTACATTATTGTGTAATTCATGTTTTTTTTTCTTTCATCCTATGTCTATACTTGTCTTTATAAATATGGAACCTGTAACTCACTGATACTCATGTAAATCGCTCTGCTACCTCCGGGTGCAGTGAGAGCTATATAAAACTTTGCAAATAAAAAATAAAAAAATGGTTAATGTCTTTCAATAGAATATAAAGTGCAAAAACACTGATAATTCATTTATCAAAAGTAGAAAATACCAGGATTGTTTTGTGTTGTTTTATTTACATATCTGACCCAAGCACTAATCATATTTCTCATCATGTATGTCATACATAATCAATCAATCAATCAATACATTTATAGAGCGCACTACTCACCCGCGAGGGTCTCAAGGCGCTGAAGGGAGAAGGGGGGGGCGCTACTGCTCGAATAGCCAGGTCTTGAGGTGTTTCCTGAAGGTGAGATGGTCCTGGGTCAGTCGTAGGTGTGCGGGGAGGGAGTTCCATGTCTTGGCGGCCAGGCAGGAGAACGACCTTCTTCCGGTGGTGGCTCTGCGGATCCGTGGGATGGTTGCAAGGGCGAGGCTGGCAGAGCGGAGCTGGCCGGTAGGAGAGTAGAACGAGAGGCGGTTGTTGAGGTATTCTAGGCCCATGTCGTGGAGTGCTTTGTGCGCGTGGGTGAGGAGCCTGAATGTGATCCTCTTGCTGATGGGGAGCCAGTGCAGGTTTTTCAGGTGGGCCGATATGTGGCTGTGGCGAGGGATGTTGAGGATGAGTCGTGTGGAGGCGTTCTGTATGCGTTGAAGTCGATTCTGAAGTTTGGCTGTGGTTCTTGCGTAAAGGGCCTTCCCGTAGTCAAGTCGGCTGGCGATGAGGGCCTGCGTGACCGTCTTTCTGGTTTCTTTGGGGATCCACCGGAAGATCTTTCAGAGCATGTGCAGGGTGTTGAAGCAGGAGGATGAGATGGCGTTGACTTGTTGGGTCATTGTGAGCGAGGAGTCCAGGATAAATCCTATGTTGCGTGCGTGGTCTGTGGGTGACGGTGCGGTGCCCAGCGCTGTGGGCCACCAGGAGTCGTCCCAGGCAGATGGGGATTTTCCGAGGATGAGGACCTCCGTTTTGTCTGAGTTCAGTTTCAGCCGGCTGAGCTTCATCCATTCCGCGACGTCCTTCATTTCTTCCTGGAGGTTGGTTTTGGCGGTGGTTGGGTCTTTGGTGAGGGAGAGTATCAGCTGGGTGTCATCGGCGTAGGAGATGATGTTGAGGTTGTGCTTGCGTGCGACGGCGGCGAGGGGGCTCATGTAGATATTGAAGAGGGTTGGGCTGAGCGAGGAGCCTTGGGGTACGCCGCAGATGATCTTGGTGGCAGTGGAGCGGAACGGCGGGACTCCAAAATAATGATTTTGGAAGCTCAAATTACCCCCAAGTAAACGGGCTAATGTAACAAGATCCACACTGATGGAAAATAGATATCTGCAAGTTGAATTAGTACAGGAAATGGTACATTTAATTGTAAAGATGTATTCTTAATTGCATAGCTCTTAGTCTTATAATCCATCGTGCCTCATTTTTCTGAATTTGGTCATACCGTTATGCCCTCTTAGACTTGCATGGTCTGACTGATTCCCAAGGATCTTACTTTTTGCTTTTGCAAAGTTGTATGCATCTCTTGAATGTGTCTTATTAGTAGATATGTAATATTATTGTTTCTCACTACCCTCATATGCTCCTGTGTCTGTTCTTTTAAGGGGCGGATGGTACTTCCAACGTAAATGGTATCACATGCTCACATAAGAAGATACACGACATATTTCATGTTACAATTAATAAATGTCTCAATTGTATATTCATGAATAAGGGTGGTATGCACTCCATATTTTACAAAAGTTCATCCAATACGAACATCCTCTAGTGTTTATTGCGTGCTGAACTAGGTAGTGCCTTGCCCTGAATGCACTGAATTAAATACAATGTAGTGGGGAGCGCAGAATCTACGCTCCACTCCCAGATGCACTGCGTTATCTGGATATAAGATCCAACCAACTGTTCTCCATTTCGCTTTATTCAATAATCTGCTATTTTAATCCAAAGTTTTCCAAGATATTCTTTTTCTCGTTTGCATATCCACATCCGTAACATAATGCATTTTTGGAAACTTCTCATATTCCCGTGTGTCCATCCGGACTTCTTCGAAAATAAGATCCAAATGCAACCAGTAGTTCAGAGCAGCAATTCTTTATTGCACACCCAATGCATTTCGGGCTATGCCACCAGCCCTTCGTCAGGGGTCACTGCAAATTAACCAATTCAGGAAAACCCACCAGTATCAATTTATGGCATTTTGAACATTATACACTTAATTTAACGTTTCAGCTTAGTGTTATTCGCTTTTACATTCAAAATGTGATTAAAAAATATAGTTGAAAAATCTGTTGGCGTACCTAATCCCCACACGAGCCTAAACCAAACACATATTTCGAACCACCTTTCCTTGATTAAATAGTGCCGAAAATCTCTGCACGCGAAAAGCTCTCCGACATCCTGTATCACCCATCTGTTTGAGTCACATTGCTAATCCATCCTTGTTTGCTTAGCTCGTATTCAACTCTAAACACATGCGAGTTCAACCCCTCCTTTCGCTTACCATCTCTAGCCTACTTCTTTCTCACCCACCCGATATTGCAGTGTTCTCATTCTTTTACAAACTCCATACACCTAACCTTTCTGTGAACTCGTGCTCCTACTTACTATGTGACCCAGCTTAATGCATACCTGCTTACTCCATTTTCTTCCTCTAGCCGCTCGGCGGACGCCTGCAGCGGCCCGGTGATTAATGCGTGTCGAACGTTGCCTTTCAGTCCTACTTTTAAAACGTGCGTGCTCCGCCTCCTTGTATGGAAGCCTAACAGATCGCCTTAACATCTTATTACCTAACTATAAACTGCAATACCCATCATGCACCTATATAACCAACAAATAAAAAATAAATAAATTTGTGCACACAATGAACAACACATTGCATTTCATGCTTGTTATGATAATGTCCTGGATTTCCTGCATACGAACATTTGCACTTGCTTTCACGTGATAAATACATTAGCTGCTGAGGACTTGCTGAATGCGGAGTTTACCATCTGCAATCCGTTTAATCAATAAGTATCTTTTTGTCTCGGGTGCAAAACCAACGTGGGGCAATACATTTATAAACATGAATAAGGGTGGTATGCACTCCATATTTTACAAAAGTTCATCCAATACAAACATCCTCTAGTGTTTTTTGCGTGCTGAACTAGGTAGTGCCTTGCCCTGAATGCACTGAATTAAATACATTGTAGTGGGGAGCGCAGAATCTACGCTCCACTCCCAGACGCACTGCGTTATCTGGATACAAGATCCAACCAACTGTTCTCCATTTCGCTTTATTCAATAATCTGCTATTTTAATCCAAAGTTTTCCAAGATATTCTTTTTCTCGTTTGCATATCCACATCCGTAACATAATGCATTTTTGGAAACTTCCCATATTCCCGTGTGTCCATCCGTACTTCTTCGAAAATAAGATCCAAATGCAACCAGTAGTTCAGAGCAGCAATTCTTTATTACACACCCAATGCATTTCTGTCCGTGCCACCAGCCCTTCGTCAGGGGTCACTGCAAATGAACCAATTCAGGAAAACCCATCAGTATCAATTTATGGCATTTTGAACATTATACACTTAATTTAACGTTTCAGCTTAGTGTTGTTCGCTTTTACATTCAAAATGTGATTAAAAACCCTCCTTTCGCTTACCATCTCTAGCCTACTTCTTTCTTACCCACCCGATATTGCAGTGTTCTCATTCTTTTACAAACTCCATACACCTAACCTTTCTGTGAACTCGTGCTCCTACTTACTATGTGACCCAGCTTAATGCATACCTGCTTACTCCATTTTCTTCCTCTAGCCGCTCGGCGGACGCCTGCACGAGTTAAGCAAACGAGGATGGATTAGCAATGTGACTCAAACAGAAGGGTGATACAGGATGTCGGAGAGCTTTTCGCGTGCAGAGATTTTCGGCACTATTTAATCAAGGAAATGTGGTTCGAAATATGTGTTTGGTTTAGGCTCGTTTGGGGATTAGGTACGCCAACAGATTTTTCAACTATATTTTTTAATCACATTTTGAATGTAAAAGCGAACAACACTAAGCTGAAACGTTAAATTAAGTGTATAATGTTCAAAATGGCATAAATTGATACTGATGGGTTTTCCTGAATTGGTTAATTTGCAGTGACCCCTGACGAAGGGCTGGTGGCACAGCCCGAAATGCATTGGGTGTGTAATAAAGAATTGCTGCTCTGAACTACTGGTTGCATTTGGATCTTATTTTCGAAGAAGTCCGGATGGACACACGGGAATATGAGAAGTTTCCAAAAATGCATTATGTTACGGATGTGGATATGCAAACGATAAAAAGAATGTCTTGGAAAACTTTGGATTAAAATAGCAGATTATTGAATAAAGCGAAATGGAGAACAGTTGGTTGGATCTTGTATCCAGATAACGCAGTGCGTCTGGGAGTGGAGCGTAGATTCTGCGCTCCCCACCTCAATTGTATATTCGCCTGCTCTCATTGAAAGTAAAATTGTGTGTTTTATGCATTGCAATACTGCATATATTGCATGAACTGCACTTGGTACATAGCCATGTACTCGTATCCCCAGTTGTTATTGGCAGAAAACTATTATATGCTGTATCTTTAATAGTTTTTCCCCTCTGGTGCACCATCTTGGGTTTGAGTGGTAAGATCCAAGTCAAAGTCTTATCAGTGCATAGGGCATGCCAAAGTTTTCATAAGAATTTATATCTGCCATGCCTGTCACAGTTCAAAGGTGTACAGAAAGGATTCATAATACTTGTTTTTTGAGTAGTTGTCTCTTTTTCCTCTTTAAAGATTCCCTTGATTTTTTGCAGAGAATATTTTTTCTGTAACCTGTTATGAGCTTCGTAGGTTAACCCCTTTGAGTGAATTTGTTTGTGAGATTGTCCAGTTCAGCTTCACAGACATTTGCCTCACTACAATTTCTTCTGATTCTTGTCATTTCTCCATATAGTATGGCTAATATCTGGGGTATAGGGTGGGCACTGGTGGCATACACGAGTGAATTGCATGCTGTTGGTTTCAGATATTTTTTGGTTTGGCGTTTCCAGCATGTATATCAATTTAAATATCAAAAAAACAGATGGATTGTTGACTAAATTCATATGTCATCTGCATATGGAAATTGTTTGTGTTGAGATGGGTACAAAACTCAAACAAAAGCGATTCAGGCCCTATCCAAATTAAAAAGATTTCAGCTTTGCATCTTCCCCATAAAAATATGTGTTCTGTCAGATGGTTGCGACCATCACTCTATAGATGTCTCACCACACAAAAGCCCTTGGTGGGGTTTGTATTTTAGGGTGAAAACCTTGAACCCATGGCAACTCCTGGGCTTGTCTAAACCACTGCCCTTCATACATGAATGTTTTATTGTCTAGAATGAATTCAATCATGTCAAGAACCATGCACATGTATTCAACATAGGTGGCCGATCTAATGGACAAGAAATGTCATACTACCTCCAAACCCTTTGATTTCGCTTTGCATGTATATATGGAGCTAACATCAAATGTAACCCATACCATTTCTGCTGCCCACTGTATGTCCTCAAGTTTGTTCAATACATCTTTGAAATCTTGGAGTAAAGATGGAAGATTCTTTAAAGACGACTGTAGGAGTCCATACATATATTTAGACATCTTTTCAGTTGATGATTCAATTCCGAAGACGATCAGTCGTTGGGGGGATCATTTTTGTATTTTTATGAATTTTTGGGAGCAAGGTATGGTGGAATTGTGAATATATATGTATGTATATATATATATTTACCACCAATACGTTCCTTAGAAGGTGCACGCTATATGTCGGTCGGTGCCAGACAGCGGGGATGAACGTTTCCCCACAAACAATCTCTCACCAAAAAATGAATATTGTCTCCACACGTCCAATTGCTTCTTTAAAGGGTTTTATTCAAGAGACTCAAGGAGCCCCATTCACCTACGCGTTTCGACCGCAGGTCTTGATCACAGTGTTTACCACTAGTCCATTTTCTCTTTTCATTTTTATAGTGTAACTCCCAATCAACTCATAATGAAGCATCATGGGAGATGTAGTTTTACAACCAATTTGACACAAATTAAACGTTCTTACATTGCAGAAACATTCATATTGTCTTTCTGTTAATGATACTTTCTCTTAAAACTGTAAAGGAAAAGTAGAAAAATCATAGAAGGTTTATATACAAGAGTCGGTTCTAAAAGGAAAATTGTTTTTCCTAAACAACACAATGTTGCTTGGACCGTCACATAGTGCATTATATTTCAAAAGGTTAACTATATAATGTCACTGAGGTACATCTTCATTTAAGGCTAAGTGCCATACAACTTAGCAGAACACAAACTCTGATTGACAAAAAACTATTGAAATCTGCATCTAAATGTGAACCAATCAGAATGATTATGACGTACAGCAAGGAAAGCCAGAACGTAAGAAAGATCCTTAACAAATATTGGAATATCATCAAAAAAGATCCTGACATCGGTGAACAAATGAGTGAATATCCTCTGGTAACCTTTAGATATCACGCTCTTGCTCACTGGCTTCACTCTGGCTTGAAAACACGGAGACACAAAACACTTGGGAACAGCTGATTTATTACTTGCACAAGTCCCGCCCTATTGGGCGTTGTCAACCTTGGCCTCATGGTTTTGGTTTTCCCACAGTATACTGTCATAGAACTTGTAGTCCCTTGTAAAACCCATGTGTGTGTCGTTGACTCCGTATTCACGATAATTGCCTCAGTGCAAATGTTCAAAATAACTAACCCTAGTGGGTAACAGCAGTGCGGGAGTCACTCCCTGATGCCAATATATACGACGGCAAAGGTCCCCTTCATTCCTTGACAGTCTTGCGGTTCCGAGGACTGAAGAGTCACTTTTTCGGCAGCGGGGTATCTTCGCGGCTGGACTGGCCACTAAACATCAGAAAACAAAGGTTGCCCCATTGAATATGCCTCACATGAAGGGTGCAGACTCAAACACCCTCGGCAATATTTTCAAGCCAGAGTGATCAAGAGCGTGATATCGCTCGAAACGCGTTTGGCATCTTCATTTCATTGAAGCAAGGGAGCGAGAGTGCTGACACTGCTGCCCCCGAGGGTGTTATATATATATATCAAACACAGTGCTTCAGCAAATTGAGAGCGCACTCAAGGGCACAATCAGTGCAGCAGTTACGTGAGACTGTGGATAAAGCCTATGATGAAGGAAATGTTTGTTCTGAAATGCGTCAGGCGAAAATAAATAAACAAGGTGATTTATGTGGCCAACGGATTATTCTTGTCTCTTGAGTGCGCTCTCAATTTACTGAAGCACTGTGTTTGATGTTGTAAGCGCCTGCCTCAGGGCGCGGAGAGCCGCACCACCCAGCGGATGACATGGGGCCATGGGGTGCGGAATTTGCCAACCAACTCCCCAACATGTGGAGAGACAAGCCTAATAATTATGGACTCATTCATCATTTTGGCGGCTCATTGTGGGGCAATTTTATGGATTATGTTATTCCTCGCCATTTGCGTTCTAATGAAGGCTGTTTTCACTACAATTGCCACGTTGCTCTGGGTCTCATTGGAGAAGCCCATTGGAGGGCGTTAATTGAAATTCAGTGCAGCAGTAATGCGAGGCTGTGGATAATGCCTATGATGAAGGAAATGTTTGTTCCAAAACGCGTCAGGCGAAAATAATTAAAAAAGTGATTTATGTGGCCAATATATATCAAAGGGGTGACAAATAAAAATGGATTTTCATAAAATATCACTTAAGTTTGTCCACACCCTCCTTTTTTCTGCTATAGTTTGTGAAAGTGTTGCCCCATATTCTTGATAATATAAGAGGGCATCAGTTATTTTAGATAATGTAGTAAAAAGTAGAAAGGAAGTGCTGCAACAAACACTCCTGCACTACATCATCTGAGATCAGAAGAACAAGTAAAAAACAGTTAAATATAAATTACTTCATATTACATTGAAATGTATACATTATCATTTTTCAAATTTGTATTCTGTAGAATTCGGGAACGTTCTGTTGTAGTACTTAGAGGTCGCATACTGTTCGGCTAACAAATCACTTACATTTTAAAGAATATATAGCACAGTACTAATATAATATACAGTACTTTTTATATATATTCGATAGGGGGAAGGTGTATAGGAACCGCAACTGAGAAAAATAGAAATTAGAAAATAATAATCAGAAATGTAGGGTTTATCAAATGCTTAAAGTAAGAAAATATGTATGAAAGCTATATTTTTTAGACTACAATTTCGTAAAATATGCTCACTGAAAAAATATCTGACCAAGTGCATTATAAAGCTTAGTAAGCTGTATTTCAGATGGCGACGACAAATCTCCAATTCCTCTTCTGTAACAATAGGACAGTCTATTACAATATAACAAGTGACACCATTGTTACAGTAAAAAGAAAAGGAAAAAAAGTTATGAATACAACAGAAGATTAATAACGAAATACTTTCGAGCGGTGAATATTTTCAGAGCTTCTTTCTCTCGGACTTCGAAATGTTTGATCTTCGTGGCGACGGGTCATAAACTCCTCCGAGATCATTATGACTGTGAAAATTATAATATACATATTCACAGTATATGATCAAAAGGGGGGAACAGACTAAAAACCAGAAGCTAGTGACGTTGCTTTTATATCTTTATTCTTGACTCCGACGGGTCAGTAACATCTCTGAGATCACAATGACTGTTGATATTATAATATACATATTGATAGTATATGATCCTCAGGGGAAAACAGACTAACAACCAGAAGCTGGTGACGTTGTGTATAATCTCTACTGCGCCATCGGGTCATGAACTCCTCTGAGATCACCATGACTGTTCATATTATAATTAGGGCTCCCGGTTTTATGGTATTTATGTTTTTGCCATTTCCGTCTGTATTTATCCATATTTATTTTTCGGGCATTTTTTCTGTATTTATCCACATTTATTTTTGCCACAAGCAAAAGATGACGCTACAGCTAGTATTTTTCCACATTTATTTAAATTGACAATGCAACGCGAGGAGCTTGTAAATAAGCCCCAATCTGTGATCTCTGTTGAAGGCCTGGAGGCAGGCAGGACACAGGTCATGTTGGGTCATTAGATTCCTGCTTAGGGAGAAAGGAAGATTGCTGTTGGGTAGAACTTAACCCCCACTCTTTGTTCCTGTTTAAAAGATTTAAGCCTATTGGCTTGAATTCCCATGATACAAACGTGCAGAGCTGTGTTCAGTGAATAACCACAGCGTCCGTTGAGATTGATGCAGACCCAGCGCGCGTTCATTAGCCCTGGGTCTGTGTGTCACTGAACGGCCATGCTGCGCCTGGGACTACTCACTGGACTGGCGCAAGCCTAGCGGGATCCTATCACTGATATGCCTTGACAAACCCCTGAATTATGGTAGCCTGCGGTGTCTCGCAGCTGAATTCATGAGCCTGCAGCCACTGCCTTGCAGACAGACGCTGCTTTAGTAATTAATGGAGCCGTCCTCGCCACACTCCAAGTTGGGACTCTGCTTCCGGCCCCGGCCCAAGTAAGTACTAGCTTCTGTAAGCTTCCCTTCCTCCCATTCCCTCACTCCCCTTCCCTCACTCCCCTTCTCTCCCTCCCCTCACTCCCCTTCCCTCACTCCCACCGTCACTCCCCTTCTCTCACTCCCTGCCTCACTCCTTCCCTCACTCCCTCCCTCCCTCACTCCCTCCCTCCCTCACTCCCTCCCTCACTCCCCTTCCCTCACTCCCCTCCCCTCACTCCCCTCCCCTCACTCCCCTTCCCTCACTCCCTCCCTCACTCCCCTTCTCCCCCTCCCTCACTCCCCTTCTCCCCCTCCCCTCACTCCCCTTCCCTCACTTCCTCCCTCCCCTTCTCTCACTCTGCCTCACTCCCTCCCTAACTCCCCTTCTCTCACTCCTTCCCTCACTCCCCTTCCCTCACTCCCCTCCCCTCACTCTCCTTGCCTCACTCCCTCCCCTCCCCTCACTTCCCTTCTCTCACTCCCTCCCTCACCTTGCCTCACTCCTTCCCTCATTCCCTCCCTCACTTCCCTTCCCTCACTCCCTCCCTCACTTCCCTTCCCTCACTCCCTTTCCCTCTGTCTCCCTCCCTCTGCCTCCCTCTGTCATCTCACCCTGCCTGTGTCAGCCCAGGCTGCTTCCCGGGCGCACACACAGCCGCCCGAGCACTTCACAGGTCTTTAAAAGACCATTTGCATGTTAATGGAGCTTTTGTATTTCACCTCTTCTTAGGCCCCCACAAAGCAGCAGAGTCTCCCAGAGTTGCGCTCCGCTCTGGTTGCAGTCTTTAAAAAAAAATGTTCAGCTCCATCGTGACATTGTTAGAATCCATTACAAAACCTTTGACAGGGCAAAATGTTCTGTGTGACACCCGATCTTATTTGTAAGGTGTTAGTGTGATTATTGGAGGCGTTTAGAACTCAATGAGGTTGTGTTATCTTTGCTGCATTGTGCGGCCAGCCAACAATGTCACCTGGGTAAAATAACTAAAATGTGTAATATCGGTTCCAAACTCTGCAATACTCATCCCTTTGCCACGCTCTGATCCTGCATTGCTGAAAAGCAGGAAACTTCTCATAACTAAAATGAAAAAGCAACAAAAAAAAAGTTTTTTGTTACGGCCTGTTCAGCTGCAGCGCCTTTAAGCTTCCGCACACGTGCGATATATAAATAAAATGTACATCACATCATAATATTTTTAAACCAGAAAGGTAGACATAAGGTTGTCTTATGCACAGGATGATGGTGAATTATTTTAGCTGACAGTGTATGGTTGACTAAACGTTGCAATTCATAAACTGTTTTCACAGTTAGACAGTTCTTGTGGGCTCATTATGAAACTGCGATGTCGATGTTGATCAATGGCTATGGGGACAGGTTAGAGGTCTCTGCAAAGCAATGTGGAAAATGTATTTGGAAACTTCTGTTCCAGAAATCAACGCATGGCTGTATATAGAACAATCCCTTTTAACCAATCCCAAATGCAGTTAACTCCATCTTCATATGTCAGTCTTTACATTTTTTTTCTAAAACACGGGTGCAATCTGAAACCTTGGCAGCTATGAAGTCCTCCTAATCTGACTCTGGCAGGGGCTCTAAAAGGGGTGAAATAACAAAGCAGCCTCATTAACAAATAAATGGTCTTCAAAGACCTGTGAAGTACTTGGGTGCGGCTGGCAGCTCTGTGTGCACACGGGAAGCCGGGGAAGCTGTCACCTCTTAACCCTCTAAGGAAGGTGAGACACCAGACGGCAGCACAGCAAAATATACTAGTATTTTCCCGTTTTTTATATATAAATACAGATAAAGGAAAACTTGTTTTCCGTCTGTATTTATATGTAAAAATCCGTAAAAACGGAAAACCGGGAGCCCTAATTATAATATACTTTTTGACAGTATATGATCCCCAGGGGAAAATAGACTAACAACTGGAAGCTGGTGACGGTAATTATAAATCTTTAGGGTTTGCGCCGATGGGTCACCAACACCTCTGAAGTGAAGTACAGTCTCTATATTATAATATAGAAAGTCACAATATATAAGCTCAAAGGAGCCAGAAAAGGAGCAATGTTTGCTCTAATCTGTCTGTTTCTGAAAACAAGCTGCTAACATTACAGAAAAAAAGCAAAGACATGCAATAACACTTTTTTCTAGAAATAAACGTTTAAATATTGACAAATAGCTACTTATTATAAATATCTACGATGCATAATCAAACAACTTACAACTCCGGAATATGTTTTGTTGCAGCAAAACAAGAATCCAACGCTAGAAAAGGGAACCTGCATCACAGAATGGGCACAGATAAATAACTCGTGAAAACGAAACTACTCGAACAACGGGTGTGGTTTATATACTGTTTGGTTATTGAGTGATTTATGGAAGGAAGATGCGGCTCGGCCAATTTAGATGTCACATTTTATAGTTTACACGTGCTCATGTGTTAACTATTTAACTTGTGCACATGTTGTAAAAATTTCGAAATGTGAAGCTGTAAACGTTTCGATTTCCATCGTAACACGTATAAGGTCCTTAATATGTACATACGTTGGAGAGTTTAAAAACTGCTACCCGGCAAACTGTGTCATTTGCATTCTCCTGATTAAAAACATCTAAATAGAAGACATTAAAAAAAATATTGTTCACAATAGAAGAAAAAAAATACAGGCTAATATTTGTCATCACTAAGGTGTGCCGGCGCTCGGGGGCATTGGGAAGATTAAGCAAGGTGTTGCCCACAGTGAGATAGTGGTGAGCTAACATGCTGCTGGAGCCGGGAATAGAACTGTGAACACTGTTGTTCAAAGTCAGGTAGTATTGATGCTGCGTCACACTTTTACTACACTTATATGCTAATTACTGCTAATGAAGTTATAAACATTGTTTTTTTTTTTTTTTTGATTTCAAGACCTTTATTGAAAACGCATTTGACAGATAACACGGCTCAGTGCCTACAACCTTAAAGGCCGGCAGCGTTATAACCAGGTACTTGCATAGCACTTAAGGAGTTTGCAGATATAGTACATTATTACACAGCATGTCCCCTACAACCACCATGGGCCGGCCGCGTCAACAGTAACTGTAGGTCTTGGGGTTTTACTTTCTTTCCGTGGAAAACAAACATAAACCAACTTGGATCAGTCCACTACCGCACTCCCCACCCATCCAACATTATAGCAGAATTTGATTGAACAGTGCCTTTACGACGATGATATCACAAAATTTACGGGAGTTACATCATATTACCGAGGTTAAACAGCTTTCAATCATCCCCATGAGCATTCAGGTATGCAGTCAGATATACCCAATAATCCTTTGGCCGGGACCTGGCTGGCAACATTTCTTCATATGTGCGTAATGTGTCTTGGCAGTAAGACATATCCCTTAGCCACTGCTTGACTGTTGGTACATTTTTACTCCCCCAGCACATTGAGACTCTGCGCTTAGCTAACAATATGGCCACTGCACAAAACCTACGTGACATGGGTTTCATCTTCCCCAATAACCCCAAGAGACAACAGCGAATGGTGCATTCCAGAGTTATCCCCCCATTTCAGACAATGTATTTATGACTTCCAGCCAATAGGTCTGGATCCTCGCACAGTGCCATGCTAAATGTATGAAGTCCCCATAATTAAAGTTACAGCGTTTGCATCGTGCGTCTTTACTCAAACCATACTTATGCAAAGAGACTGGGGTATAATATGCCTGGTGTAGGTATTTAAAATGAATGATGCAGAAGTTTCCATTCGGCGTGAGGAGTGTAGTCAGAGTGCATGTAGATTCCCAATCTTTTTCCATGAGGGGGTCCTCCAATATCAGGCTCCAACGTTCCCGGGCCCTAGCAGTGTTATGTCCTTTCTCTGTCTGAACTGATGCATAAAGCCTAGATACTAAGTGGGTAGTGCTAGAGGTCGTCAGAATCAATTGCAGTGTATTCAGAGTGGGCGCTTCCTCCGGAAAGGTATGGTATAGGTGCCGAATCACCATCTTCAGTCTGTGAAATGTGAATTGAAATAACAATGATGGGTTTTGTATGTAGGCTAAATCAGGTTCTGTGAGGAAAGTTCCATCTTTATATAAATCTCCCATGGAAACTAGTCCCACTTGTGTTAATAGGCCCATACCCACTGGTTCTGCTGTCACCGACAGTTTTGGATGATAGTGAAGTGGAAGAGCAGGAGCGTAAAGTGGTAATTTATGGGCTAGTAGGCCTAATCTCCTCCATGCTGCGTTAGTGTCCTAATCGTGAAGTGGCGGTCTGTCGTGTGTAATGATAGCGTCAAGCGGGATAGGGTCAGCATCGCCTTCTTCTACAGCGACATGAGTCAGATATGGAATTTTGTGGTACCAGAAGGCGGCATACTGTGCCTGAGCGCATAAATAATATAATAAAAAATCCAGTACACCCCATCCCCCTTTGGAAGTTGGCAGTGTCAAGGTAGTTAGGTTGATACGCGCTTGTTTACCCGCCCAGATCAGCCTCAAGACCATCGCAGTTATGCACTTAAATACTTCTCTTGGCGGTTGGATGGGGATATTGTTGAAGAGGTAAAGGAGCTTGGGGAGCACTACCATCTTGACTATCGCAATTCGATCAGCCAGGGATAACGGGAGTTGAATCCACCTCCTAATTTTGTCCTCTAGGACATCAATTGCTCTACCGTAGTTTGTCCTGATGACTATTTCCGGGTCCCTGTGAAACCATATGCCTAGGTAGCGTATGGGGTCTGTTTGCCATTCTAATGGGTATTCTATTGCGTGCGGTATAGTGCTGTCAGTGAGCGGGATGATCGAGGATTTTCCCCAATTTATCTGTGGTCCCGAAAAACCACCAAATTTGATGTATGTGCGTAAGAGGGGGTCTAGGTTACGTGTTGAGTCGCGGACATACAGTAGCATATCATCCGCATATAGGGAGATATGCAGGGGTCTACTTGGGAACTGTAGGGCAAGATGATGGCTCTTCTGCCTAACTATGCAGGCCAGGGGTTCTAGGGCAAGGGCAAATAGAAGGGGGGACAATGGGCAGCCCTGTCTGGTCCCTCTTCCGATGTTGAAAGCCTCAGAGACATAGCCATTAATTCTGACTCTGGCAGTGGGTTTCGTGTATAACAGTTGGATCCATTGAATGTATATCAGGGGAAAGCCCATCCTATGCAGTATTGTAATTAAATAAGACCATTCAATAGAATCAAACGCCTTAGCGGCGTCCAGCATCACTGCTACAGCTTTCGTCGTCGGATCCAGATAGTGCGAGACCGCAAAAAGTGTTCTTGTGTTGTGTGTTGTATTGCGGGAGGGTATAAAACCTGACTGGTCTGGAAGGACCAAATTCGTCATGAGTGGTTGCAGTCGCACAGCAAGTATTTTTGCAAGTATTTTTGAGTCCACATTAAGTAAGGAAAGCGAGCGATATGAGTTACAACTACCCGGGTCTTTATCCGGTTTAAGAAGTACCACTATTAACGCCTCTCACAGTGTGGATGGCAGTATCTAAGCATCATGCGCAGCCCCAAACATGGCAACCAATCGAGGTGCTAGGAGGTCCTTGTATGTTTTTATAAAATTCACAAGTGAATCCATCCGGGCCAGGAGTCTTGCCATTGGGTAGGGATTGGATCACCTCTATCACCTCCTCCACAGTGATGGGCAGTGATAGATATTGCCTCTGGGCGTCGGATAGCCAGGCAATGGCAACATCGTCCAAATTTTGGAGCGTATCTCGTTGTGTGGCCACCGGTCTTGATTGATATAAGTCACCATAATTCTGGGCAAAGCATTTTAAAATAGTTGCGGGATCTGTATGTAATTGATTATCACCTCCTCTGATCTGTGTTACAGTGTTGGTTACGCGGCCAGCACAAATTTTGGATGCTAGTACTCGCCCGGGTCGCCCACCTTCTCCATAAACTCGGGCTACATGTCGCTTACTCAGGTACTTAACCTCGTCCTCCGCTAATGATTGGTGTTCGGTTAACGCGGTGCGTATTGCAGCAAGCGAAGCAGGCAGAGGTGTTACTTCACATTGATGTTCTAGCGTACTAAGCTTGGATTCGCACCGGGTCAATTGTGTTCTTATATCCTTTAGTATCCCAGCTGTTGTGCTTGTACAGACACCACGAATTGTGGCTTTGAACGCCTCCCACAACAGGCCTGCATCATCAGTGGGTTTATCATTCAGTTGAAAGTATTCCCTAATCACCTTGTCTATAGGGTCTGCATAAATCGGGTCAGTCAATGCTGTAGCATTGAACCTCCAACTATACGGCGGCGGTATATAATTAGGAAGACGTAGGGAACGCTTAATGGGACTGTGGTCTGAGAGAGTTTTTGGCATGTGCGTGATCGCCGTAGTCCACAACAGTAGCGCATTTGATCCCAACCAATAATCTATGCGCGACCAGCTGCTATACGCCTCTGAAGTGTGTGTAGCTTCTTTGATTCCCGGGTGACGGGCTCTCTATATGTCTGTGATTCGCAGGTCTAGCATCATATCTAATAATTTGGTGCGTGCCTGGGTGTGGTGTTCCGTTGTGTTGCCTGATCTATCTAGCCTATCATCTACGGCCAGGTTAAGATCCCCTCCCCAAAGTATCGTTTGATCATCTGCGGAGTGTAGTGGTTGCCAGATTTCAAGATAAAAGTCAGGTGCATCAGTGTTTAGGCCGTATGTGTTCACAAGTGTTAATGGACGCCCCCGTAGTCTACCCTTGAGAATAACATATTGGCCATATGTGTCTAAGACCGTTGTGTCAATCCTAAAATTCGTACCTTTCTTTACTAGGATGGAAACCCCTCTGGAGTACGACGAATATTTTGAGCAGTGAATGGATTCCGCCCACCTCCTTCCCACCTGAGCAGTTGAGTGTGGAGCTTCATGCGTCTCCTGAAACATAACAATATCAATGTGCCACCTATCTAGACATGTGAATATCTGGCGCGTTTTTTTGGGGTTGGTGTAGCCTCTGATGTTCCAGGTGAGGAAATTCAAAGATTGTGCAGTTAACGGAGTTTCAGCCATCGTAGCATGTGTTGTGAATTGTGAACGTAATCATTGTGATCGAGAAAAGTTCCCCCCCTGTCACACAATAAAGAGCGTGTGTAGGCACCCTCGGAATAGCAACAATTATGTATCGGCTGGGCGTAGGCAGTGCATCTCAAGCAGTCAGATCCATGAATTAAAACAACATCCACAATGTTCCCCCCCCACCCTCAACAGCAGCCCAATCCTGCTGATGCCATACCCCAATTAAACAATTTAAAATCAAGAACTTTTTAGTGGGGATTTCCCAATAAGGGGGTCCGCCTGGGCTACACATCTCCATCCGAAATATCGGATGTGGACGGACTGCGGTAGTCAGTGACAACATCTGCATAGTATCTTAATAAGTCGTAGCAGTAAATAGTAGTGCAAAACATTGAGATCAGATAGTGTCTAGCAGGCAACAGGGCCAATGGGTCCGAATTCCATGTGAGACATAGCACAGCAATACATTGCACAATCAGTACTGATCTGAACTTGATGAACAGCTGTGTAGGGTACTGCGGCATCTAAGGGAGTCCCAGCAGCATGCATGCAGGAAAAGTGAGCATAGAAACAAATCAGATAATGTCTGTCGAGAATTACCAATAAGGTGTGTGCACGAACCCAGATCCAGTCAGTACTGCGGTTGAGTGCGTTTCACCATCCAGTGGTCTCCCATCACATCTCTGCAATCAATGTCCAGGATATGATAGTGGCTATGCAAGCAGGACTTATGCGTAAGTGTTAGGACATAGGCGGGTAGTCGCATCCGCGCCCTATCCCAGTGGCGACATCTGACCCGTACCTTGCCCAATAGTTCTGCGCTAGAGCATGAACACATATTATTGTGCAATCATTGCTGCAGCAGATGTCAGCGGGGAATCCTCATTAGTGTTTTATATCATTCCACAGCTGTATGCAGATCGCAAAGTAAGGCAGAGTTGGGAATGAGCAGACGCATTTCAGAGTTTCAGTGCTGTGTCACAGTTCAGACCTCCACTGTCCTCATTAGTTACTGTTGCAGCAACCAATCCAGGCATCTTCTCCCACCTCCCCCAGTGTTCAGCCTGAGCCCAGCGTAGCACTGCAGTAAAGTCTAAGATCAGGGGGATTCACCTCCATATATTACAGTGCCATCTGGCATTGAATCTTCCCCCCTGTCAGATCTGGTGGTACCTCAGTGTATCCGGACAGACCATATCCTGATGTGTGTCTAGAGTCGCGTGTATTAGTGAAGTCTAGAATTACATAGAAGCATATAGTGCGGACTTACCGTCCATGGGGAGTTCATCGTGGCGTAGAGCAGCGCTCACCCTTCCAAGGAAGGCCTTACCATGGCGGTCTAGGATAGGCGCGAGTCTCTGCATCATCACCAGGGCTCAAGTCGCAGGAGCCCATCATTCCTCGACATGGTCTTGTTCCTGCCTTTCTCTGGTCCGACGGGAGGCCACAATGGTTTTGATGTAGTCGTTCGCCGCCTTGGGTGTGGATAGCACTGTCGATTTGCCTTCTCTGGTCACCTTTAGTCGTGCGGGGTACAGCATAGCGTAGTCCACTTTCAGTTCACGTAGTTTTGCTTTAGCTGTGTTGAATTCTCTGCGGGCCTGTTGTACCGCCATTGTGTAGTCAGGATAAAACTCCAGTCGGTTATTTTGGAAAGTTAGGTCTTTGTGCTCACGTGCTAGTCTCAGGATCGCGTCTCGGTCTCTATAGTTTAAGATTCGTGCCACAATTGGTCTTGGTGATGTCCCCGGCGGAGGACGCGGCGCCAGGGTGCGATGAGCTCTCTCCACAATAAACACTGGCGACAACGCTCCCTTACGAAAGAGTGCCAGGCAGAGTTCCTCCACGTAGGATTCCATCTTGCCTGTGTTTGTGGATTCGGGCACACCTGCGATGCGCACGTTATTGCGACATGATGTAGCTTCCAAATCCTCCGCCTTCGATCGTATGACTTCTAGTATCTTCTCGAAACCCGTACACTTAGACGTGCTCGTATGCGCTTCGTCCTCCACTGCAGATATTCTAGTTTCCGCCTCATCCAGCCTTTCGCCATGTCTATCCATTTTCGCTGCCATATTGTCTACCCGACAAGTAAGGTGGTCCAATTTCCCGTTTATGTCTTGGAGACTGGATTGAAGGGCCTTCAAAATAGATTCCATCCCCTGCGATGCATCGATTCCTGTGTCCGTCTCTGTGTCCGAATGGGAAGTAGGCGCACGCGTCGTTTTGCGCTGTTCGAAGTTGAGCTTTGGTTGTTGCCTGTCCGGTTTCCCCATGCTGGAATGATAGATTTTCCCAGAGCGCAGTAGGCAGATAGATTATGGTACAGCACGGCAAATGTATTAGGAGGTAGATACGTGGCGAGGCTGCTATATCGCAATGGTGGTTCCCGTTCAGTGCGTTCACCAGGATCCTCAGGCAGTTAGCATGTAATTAGACTTGGCGCTTAGGGTGGGCCAGCATAGGTCGCAGATGACGGGATCACTTCCCAAACGGTCGTTATTCAGCCCAAAGTCTCTCAGCAGCAGTTATGTCACCTCCACAACCGGCATAGGGGGATTCTCTGGTCGCGTACGGGAGGAGTGCGCAGTTGCAGCACAGTTCTGAGCATCAAGTGTTCCCTTGCTTAAAGCGCACAGTCACACGCCATGGCTCAGTGCAAGAAAGGGCAATCAGAGAGTGCTTGCTGCGTTATTCTGCGTCCCAAGGGACCATGATGTAGCGCAAGTACCAGATATGTCCAGTGGAGCGTTTTCGTGCTCGGAATGAGGGTAGCCGCGGGAAGAAGGGTAACGGTCGCAGCCTCGATCAGCCCGCGTCACCAGGGTATCGGCCACTGCGAGCTCTGTGATTAGCACTAGACGTTAATATCACTCCAGCGAGGGGCCAGAAGCCTGGTAGTGTTTCCCTGCAGGTCCTATATTCCCTCCAGTACTCCTGATGCGTATAGTTCCCAAATACTAGAACCTCCTAAGTATCTGCAGTTGCGAGGTGTTTGTCTGGACGCCGCCATCTTGTCTGCCGTTTTCGCGCCGTTTTCGCGCTGTTTTCGCGTCTCGGGTGTAGACGCTCTAAATCGCCTATTGCAGCCCAATTTCTAACTTCTCCGCTAAGCCCGCATGTTCAGTAATGGGCAGTCAGATTCATGAAGTGGCCTCTCGTGACTCATCAAGTGCCAGGTCTATCGAGGCATAATGCGGTAGCTTTGCTGGGGGTCGCCATGTTAGCCGCCATGCTAGCCGGGTCCTCGCGAAGCAGTCTTCCAAGTTTGCAATCAGGCGCTGTGCAGCAGGTGGGAGCGTTATCTGTGAGGCGCACTAGGAGCGCAGGTGCCGATACCTGTGTTGGTCCCTCACATGTGGACACTCCGGAGCTGTGGTGCGGGCTGCACGGACCAGTGATTAGTTGCGGGCGCCATCTTACCCGGTGTCGGAAGATTAACGCTCTGGATTCACGGGCTGATTTGCTTCACTTGCATTGTCTTTTCCGGCCGCAAACCTCAACCATCAGGGGCTACACACATTCTCCTGTTAGGTAGTGGTCTGCATCGATAAAATCGGTTGCCATAAACGGGAAATATGACAATATGTCGAGTCCGTCCGGCGGAGCTGCCAATTCAGCCAGCCATCCCGCAGTGCGCTCTCTAGCGCCAAGTTGTAAACATTGTTAAATTATAAGTAGGGCTCCCTTTTTTTCGTTTTTACTGATTTTTACAGATAAACACAGACAGAAAAAATTATGTATTTTCCTCTCTGTATTTATTTTAAAATGTGGATTAAAAAGGAAATTGGGTTATTTTTTGAGCGATTCTAAATGCTGTCAATCATGACTACCAGGCGAATAGGTCTGTCGTTCTAAAAGTAAAAGTGTTAAAACAATAAAATAATTTTAGTGAAGAGCCTTAAACAGAAATATATATGCTTGTATAAGTAAACATGCACATTTTAATATCAAGGTTGTGCATATTTTATCATCTGAGAGTGTTTATATGACTGAAAACGGTCAGTCCTTCAGGCATGAATGCATATTTATCTGACAAATAAATGTGGAAATATACTCATTTCAGATTCATTTTTTCACAAAACCCAAAATATATATGGATAAATACAGATACAATTATTTAAAAAAAATATGGATCAATACTGACAGAATTGCCCGAAAAATAAATACCATATAACCGGGAGCCATAATTATAAGTTATAAAAGACTACTGTTAAGTAAGTTTTCACTATAAAAAGTATACGTGTCTTTTTTAAAATTTACTTACAAAACATTATAGGTTATAGGGACATTGTAGTTCGAAATTAGCATTTAGAAAACCTTTGAAATTCACTGAAAAAATCATAGGTTTTACAGAAGTTATAGTTAAAAATTTGAATTTAAAAAACCTTATATATTCACTGAAAAAAACAAAGGTTTCAGAGCGTTATAGTTTGCTGGACATTTCACTCGTACAAAACCATGGAAATTCCGCTGTTATAGTTAGTTGAGCTAACTATAACTTGCGCCCCCGCAATTCACTGCTGATGACGTCACATATTACATCATTCATGACATGGTCAAGGACATCACTGATGACCTCACTGATGACATCTCAAATGGCATCATCCACGTGACAATCTGATGCACCTCCTCACACCCTAATATGACCTTTGATACACCCCCTGTAAAATACAGAGTACCATTTTTAAAACCATTGAGGCACCAATACCAGTTACTACAAATGCACTCACTAATTCCTAGGACTACAGACACATGCACTCATTCACCCATACAACCATTCATACATGTAGTCACTGGTCAATACAATACTATCATATGCACTCATACACCTATACAGACACTCACACACCACCACTCATCCTAGTCAGTCATACACTCATCGTAGTCAGTCATGCAAAGAATCAATCATAGTTCCATTTACTCACCTACACAGTTATACACACACCACCTCATTTATTCATACAGATACTAACGCATGCTTACTCCCTTATATAATCACTAATACAAATACACACTGATCCATACAGCCACTCTTACAATCACTGACTCTCACATATAGTCATTTATATACTCCAACTCTCACATACACTGCCTTTTACATATGTAGTTACTTGGACATGTGCCACTTTGACATCCAATCTCTCACCAACGTATCCATACACACTCACCCGCCCATACAGCTGTTTCCACATGCATTCTTAAAGTCATACACCCAGTGAATCAACCACTCACACATCTATGCACAGTCACACACCTCCCACCCACCCACACACTCAGTCTTCCATACAAATACTTAGGCAACCAATCAATAGCCCATATAGACACTCATGTAGCAGCTGACCAACACATGTGGTACAAAAGGGGGTGGTGATGGACGGAGCACATGAACCAATACAACACTCACACCCAGTCAACAGATCTGGGTTTAATCCATCACCATTCTTTAGCCGACTCTGCCACCCCAGTTCAGACATGGCCATATGCAAATCAGTCTGACCCTGTGCCTCATGGGAAGAGTCCAGCCCGAACTGCCAAGCCATGCCTTCCCTGGACCGGAAACAAGCTTCCTAGGACCGGTTTCTGGCATTACAGCGGTCTTCAGCCAGGCTTGCTTGAATACAGTGGCAAAGTGAGCAGGGGACTCACGACTGAGCACATCTGAGCACAACTAACTATATCGGAGGAATTTCAATGGTTTTGTACGAGTGAAATGTCCAGCTAACTATAACACCCCTAAAACCTACGTTTTTTTCAGTGAATTTCTAAAGTTTTAAAATGTGAATTCCTAACTATATCAGGCCTGAAACCTATGGTTTTTTCAGTGAATTTCAAAGATTTTTTAAATGCTAATTCCTTACTATGTCAGGTCTGAAACCTATGGTTGTTTGAGTGAATTTCGAAGGTTTTGTAAATGACAATTTTTAAATGTATTAATTGCTATATTTTTTTGGGGTACTGATTTACTACATTTTTTAAACTATTTATTTTTAGATATTTAATTTTTGTAATTACATTGTAATTACATTATACATTACATTACAAAATATACTTTCTCAGAATGAATTAGTTTAGTTTAAATACTTTGCAAATAGGCAACAGACTTTTAAGTACAGTAGTTACAGTTGTTGCAATGGGCAACACAATGCAACATTGACCTCAATGTGTTTTTCCAGGTTAAATGCAATTAGTTACTTTATGGATTACTTTTCTAACCACAGGACTGGATCCTAGATTCAGTCCTTGGACATCTCCTGTAAACGGTTGAGTAAAAGTGTTTTAGTTACAGTAGTGATTTTTAAGGAATATTATTGTATTTTAAAAGTTGACACTTAGAAATGTTTTCACATAGAATCACCAATGTTATCCTATGGAAGGAAATTCACTTAGCAGGTAAGTAGTGTTATCATTACTTTTGTTTCTTACTCAGTGGTGGATCTTGGATCCAGCACTGGTGCATCTCCTGTAAACAGTTGAAAGAATGCGTTTAAATCATACAGGCGATTTTTAAGGATTATTTTTAGTTTGTGAAAATAGACACTTAGAAACTTTTCTGGTGAAAACCAGAAAATGGATTCCTAGGGAAGGAAATACAAGTTCCTGGTAAGTACGGTTAGAATTATTTTTCAGGATCAGTACTGGGCTCAAAGAAGCAGCACTGAGGTCGCTCCTGATAACAGGTGAGTAAATCGGAATTCGTAGTTCGAACGATTTTAGGTGAATATATTATAGTTCCAAAACTCCACACTTCGAAGAATTTCCAAATGAAACCAGTCAATGTTAGCCTATGGAAGGAAATTCTAGTTACTATACGTATGGTTAGAATTACTTTTCAGGATCAGTAGTGGGCTGAAAGATGCAACACTGAGGTCTCTCCTGATAACAGGGAGTAAACGGAATTCGTCGTTCGGCTGATTTTAGAGGAATTTTTCAAAGTTCCAAAACTCCACACTTTGAAGAATTTCCAAATGAAACCAGTCAATGTTAGCCTATGGAAGGAAATTCAAGTTACTGTAAGTATGGTTAGAATTACTTTTCAGGATCAGTAGTGGGCTGAAAGATGCAGCACTGAGGTCTCTCCTGATAACAGGTGAGTAAATCAGAATTCATAGTTCAACTGATTTCAGAGTAATTTTTTAAAGCTCCAAAACTTCACACTTACAAGAACTTCCAAGTGAAACCAGTCAATGTTAGCCTAAGGAAGGAAATTCAAGTTACTGTAAGTATGGTTAGAATTACTTTTCAGGATCAGTAGTGGGCTGAACGATGCACCACTGAGGTATCTCCTGATAACAGATGATTAAATCGGAATTCGTAGTTCGGCTGATTTTAGAGGAATTTTTTAAAGTTCCAAAACTCCACACTTCGAAGAATTTCCAAATGAAACCAGTCAGTGTTAGCCTACGGAAGGAAATTCAGGTTACTGTAAGTACGGTTAGAATTACTTTTCAGGATCAGTAGAGGGCTGAAAGATGCGGCACTGAGGTCTCTCCTGATAACAGGTGAGTAAATCGGAATTTGTAGTTCGGCTGATTTTCGAGGAATATTTGTACGTTTCAAAAATAGACACTTTGAAACTTTTCTGGTGAAAACCACACAATAGATTCCTATGGAAGGAAATACAAGTTACTGGTAAGTACGCTTAGATTTACTTTTCAGGGTCCGTCCTGGGCTCAAAGATGCAGCACTGAGGTCTCTCATGATAACAGGTGAGTAAATCGGAATTCATAGTTCGGCTGGTTTTAGAGGAAAATTTTGCTCAATAGTGAAGGAAGGGGGCGGGGCCTAAGGTGACATGGGTGCAAACACGCCCTCTGGCGCGTTTTAAGTTGGGTAATTAATTCCTCTTCAATCCTGAGGTCCCCTGTGGTCCAACGAGCCCACCAGGTAACTCCAGTATGCGCCAGGGAGCTGCGTTGCAGAGAGGTGTTCAGAGGCTACGCCGCCTTTTTACAACACTCTGCAACGCAGCTCTGCTGCGCTTACTGGAGGTACCTGGTGGGCTAGTTGGCCCCTAGGGGACCTCTGGATTGAAGAGGAATTAATTCCCCAACTTAAAACACGCCATAGGGCATGTTTGCACACATATCACCTCAAGCCCCGCCCCCTACCTTCACCACTGTGCAAACGTGCCCTGTAGCTCGTTCTAAGTTGGGGGATTAAGTCCCCTTGCATACTGGGGGTCCCTGGGGGCTAACTAGCCCACCAGCAACCTCCAGTATGCGCCAGGGAGCTGCGTTGCAGAGAGGTGTAAAAAGGGCGTGGCCTCATTACACCTCTCTGCAACACAGCTCCCAGGCGCATTTCCAGAGGGGGAACTAATTCCCCTTGAATACTAGGGGTCCCTGGGGGCCACTTAGCCCACCAGGAACCTCCAGTATGCGCCAGGGGGTTGCGTTTCAGAGAGGTGTAATGAGGCCACGTCCCTTTTTACACCTCTTTGCAACGCAGCCCCATGGCGCATACTGGTGGTTCCTGGTGTGCTACTTGGCCCCCAGGGACCCCCAGTATTCAAGGGGAATTACTTCCCCTCTCCAAACACACCAGGGTCGCGCTTGCAGAGTGGTACAGAGAGGGGGCGTGGCCTCCTCCCAGATCCCGGGGGGGCTGTGTAGCCCCCCTTCTTTTTCTTTTTTTTAGGCCCTGGGGGCCTCAACCCCAAATATTTTTTCAAAAACATTTTTAACGGGAAGGGGGCCGCGTGACCCCCCTCCCGTGGCTAATTCCAGGCCCCGGAGACCCCATCCCCCAGGGCATGCCACATTTTTTAAATATATTTTAAAGGAGGGGGGTGCATAGCCCCCTTCCTCGGGCCACTTAAGGCCCCGGGGACCTCATCCCCCGGGGACGGCCTGGCTTTTAAAAAAATTATTTGGGGAGTGGGGCCGCGTGGACCCCTCCCGGGCCACTTCTGGCCCCGGGGACCCCATCCCCCGGGGCATGGCAGTCTCCGTTGGGGACCGTGGGGGGGTCCCCAAGCCCCCCACGTTCCCTGCCGGCTCCCCGCTTCCTGCGGGGCCCGGCATTGCTTTTCTGCATGGGGAGCAGCTAACATGCTGCTCCCCATGTAGAAAAGCAATCGGCTTTGGTTTTTGACAGAGAGAGCAGGTTTCCTGCTCTTTCTTTCAAAAACCAAAGCAGTTTGCTATGGTAGGGCGGGAACCACGAGGCTCCCGTCCTGCCATAGCAAACTACAGTGTCCCGGGGGTGGGCACCCCGGGAAACTACAGGAGCCGGCCCCGGGGGGTGGTGGTCCCCAGGGCCATCACAAGGCTCCAGGAGATGGGCCACGCGGCCCCCCTCCCAACATTTAAAAGCCCCGGGGGGTGGTGGTCCTGGGGGCTGGGGGGTCCGTCACGGACCCCCCAATTTAAATATGTAGTGCCCCAGGGAGGTGGCGGTCCCCGGAGTGTGTGGGGGGGCCGTGTGCCCCCCACATACATCATATTAAAGACCCTGGGGGTGGCAGTCCCCGGGGCTCGGCCTCATTATACATTTAAGCCCCAGGGGGTGGTGGTCCCCTGGGCTGCGGGGGGCCATGTGCCTCCCGCTATAATACATACTTTGCCCCGGGGGGTGGCGGTCCCTGGGGCAGTGT
Organism: Lissotriton helveticus; assembly: GCF_964261635.1. Taxonomy (NCBI): domain Eukaryota; kingdom Metazoa; phylum Chordata; class Amphibia; order Caudata; family Salamandridae; genus Lissotriton; species Lissotriton helveticus. Next base: position 712,007,553 of record NC_136065.1, on the reverse strand, counting down.
GGGGGGATTGGGCCCCCCACACTTTATTTTTATAAAGCCCCCGGGATTTGCCCCCCCCGGGGGCTAATTAACATTAAAGCGCGGTAGCATCGCGATTTAAAAAAATAAATAAAAATGTTTGGCTTGGGGGTCCTTGTGGGACCCCCTAAGCAGGCCTAGGGGGTCAGGGGGTTTCTACCCTGCCCCCCTTTTCTTGTTTTTCCCGTTTCTTTTTCTGTTTTCTTGTGCCTCTGTTCAAGGAGGCTGCCAACACTTCCTGGTTTGGAGTGTTGACAGCCAGTTGACAGCCAATTAGCAAGCAGCTTGTGCTCGTAAGGGTATGTGTATAATCCTTGGACGGTACTTCGTCTATAGATATATCTATGATTTTACTTTTGATTATCTCAGGAACTACTGCACGGATTTACACCATGTAACAAAAAAAGTCATCTGCGAACCAAACTACCTTTTTGCCAAATTTGGTGTAATTCAGTTCAGCAGTTCGTGCTGTTTCCCGTCTTAAAGGTCCCTAAGGAAAATTGCATGGGGAAAACATGTTTTGGGACCCCCCTTTTTTCTCTGCCCCGCTTCACGAATGACCCCCAAACTTTTAGGGAACAACCGGATCGGAACAGGCCATCTTCTTGGAGAATTTCGCAAAGATTCGTTGACCGACGCCAAAGTTTTTCCAAATAGAATGTTGCGGCTTTCCTCTGGAAACTAGGTCCTAACTATAGCTACCTACTGGCGACCGCCAGTAGGTAATATTATTCAGAATATTACAGCCATTTGCAGCAAGTCTTTGAACTGGGTTGTAATCGAATTCATGGGATTACCATTGAGTTTTGTATAGGCCACTGTGTTAGACCTGGCATTTCTTGGCATGATTACCCCTGACTTTTTGCCTCTACTGCCTCTATTTTTGATGCTGTAATGGATTGCGTTTGACTGGCTAAGATGCTCTGGGCACTTTGCCACTGCTGCTCAGTGTCAAAGTGCAAGTGCTCCCTGTGTAAAGTGTAATGGTAATTGGTTGGCCATGATTGGTATGTTTGCCTTACTAGTGAAGTCTTTAGTCAAGTGCACTATCTGTGCCAGGGCTGGTAATGCAAATGCTACTAGTGGGCCTGCAGCACTATTGTGCCACCTACACAAATAGCCCTAAAGAGAGAACTGAGGCCTGCCGCTGCAGTGCCTGCGTGTAGTTTGTTAAACTGCCGGTTGTCCTGAAAAGTGCACCCACTTGATAGGCCTTACTCTTTCCTTTTTTTGCACATCAAACAACCCTATGGTAGGTTCAGGGTATCCCCCTGGGCAGGGTGCAGTGTCTGTGAAAGGTAGGACATGTACTGAGGTGTGTACCATGTCCTAACAGTGAAATACTCTCCGTTTAATTTTTTCACTGTTGCAAGGCCATCTTGCCCAGAGGACAGAATGGGAAAGGCTGTGTAATATGTTAAGATGGAGAGGTGAAGTTTAGTGTGCCTGAACTCACAATTTAATAACACATCTTTTTGTGAAGGTGGTTTTTGCATTGTTTAGTTTAGAAACCGCGCTTTTAGAAGTGGCTTTTTTTTTGTTCTAACAATTCTTTGTGTCTCTGCCTGGTTGTGGATTGTCTGCCTGGATTTGAATGTGATAGGATCGGGGAAATATCTTGACCCAGGGGAGAAGGTGAGACAGCAACAGGCTGGCCTGCATCTGGAGTGTAGGGGGAGGAGTAGCCCCTGGAGGTGAAGAGGCCTGGGCTGCTGCGATAAAACAATTGCTCCATCTCCTTGCTGAGTGATTGAGGATCCAAACCCCCACTATCAAAGGAAGAAGGTCTCACTGGCAGGGAGACACCCAGAACTGGTTTGGACAGGGGTTAATGCCCCCCTGAACATAGACTTCAAAGGCAGTTAGGGGTATAACTATGAGAGCTGGAACCCCTGAACGTTGGACAGACAAGACTGAAAAGGATTGAAACTACCTTGTGGTCAAGAGGAACCTCTGCCAAAGGAAGAACAGCTGAAGAGACTGAAGGGAAGGACTGACTCTTGTTGTGTGTTCTGGGGCTGGCCTGCAGTTTGTCGATCTAACTAAGGAGAGGCTAAGGGACTTTTCTGTGTGCTGTGTCCCCCTGCTTGAAAGGACTTTGCTGTGTGCGGTGTCCTGAAGAAATGGGTCTCCAAGGGCCAGAGGAGAGCTGGCTCCCTGTTGTGGAAACTCAGCAACATAAAAGTTTCCAAGTGTGTCTCAGCAACGTTGTGTGTGTGCTTCATGCAGCCTGAGACCTTCATGAGGATTGCCCTGTGATCGTGGGCACCCGGAGTCCAAGTGAGTCTCAGCGACGCTGTGTGTGTGTGCTTCGTGCAGCCTGAGACCTTTGTGAGGATTGCCCTGTGATCATGTGCACCCGGAGTCCAAGTGAGTCTCAGCAACGCTGTGTGCATGTGCTTCGTGCAACCGGAGACCTTCATGAGGATTGCCCTGTGATTGTGTGCACCCGGAGTCTAAGTGAGTCTCATTGACGCTGTGTGCATGTGCTTTGTGTAGCCTGAGACCGTTGTGAGGATTGCCCTGTGATCGTGCGCACCCATAACTCAATTGAGTCTCAGCAATGCCGTGTGCATGTGCCTTATTGCCGCCTGAGACCTTTGTGTGAAATTGCCCCATGACTGTGTGTCCCGGAGCAGTCTTATTCTCTGCTTCGATTGACAGCATGACCAGAAGTACTGCTATCGTCATTTCCATTGGCCAGGACCAGCATCCCCAGAGGAGCTGTGAGGATTTACCGCCCAAGCCTGCCGTTGCCAAGGAGAGACCTCCAACCCTCATCGTTGGGGGTCTGAGCTCCACTGCCCAATATCAATGAAGTCGCATCGGAAGCCCAAGCCGCAAGGAGAGGAGAGTGAGATCGTACCCCCAAGTAACGCTCAGCGAGCGTGCGTGTGTTGTCACATGGGGTGGGGTGTGGGCTACGAGAGAAACGCTCTCTGCCTTTCCCATCTTTGCAGCGCGAACCTCCGCTCAAGTCCGTACCGCGGCCTGTGCTTGCAGAAGAATGGCAGTACCGGGGCCGGGGTGTGGAGCTGCACTTTGCTTTCCATCATAACAGTGTTGGGGGCATATTTTGGAAGTAGCTGCCCGCGAGTCAGTGAGAGAGGCATAGAGACCACCCCAAGCACCGCGATCAGTGCTGGAGTACAATATTTTGGCATTATGAACTGCCTGATTGTTGCATTATGAATTGCATTATTTTTGCATTATGAACTGCCTGATTGTTGCATTACGAATTGCATTATTTTTGCATTACAAACTGCCTGATTGTTCCATTACGAATTGCATTATTTTTGCATTACGAACTCTCTGATTGTTGCATTACGAATTGCATTATTTTATCATTAAGAACTGCCTGTTTGTTGCATTACGAACTGCATCATTTTCACATCATTAACTGTCTGATTCTTAAAATTACAAACTGCATAACATTCCATTAGGATAGCATTGGATCAGCGAGAATTTCTGACTAATACTGCAAGAACGTACAAGGGCTTGCTGGCATACTAACCTGCAAGGTGAAATATTTAAAATACGCATATGTTGGATTTTTATCGTGTGGTCTCATCGTATATCTTTATTTATAAACATATAATTGTTTTTATGAAACTCGTGTGGAGTCCATTTGTGGAGTTATCACTGGGTTACTGAGAGTGTGGTCGCAAATACTTTACACATTTGCCTTGGATATAATCCTGGCTGCTGGTGCCAAGCTATGGAGGGGGTGAGCAGGGGCAATCTGAGAAGGTATCCTTTATTTCCCTGACTTAGAAGCGAGGGTCCCTATTTTGACTAAGTTACCTTCCTCAGCCAACTAGAGACCCCCAGTTCTAACACACTGTGTCAGCCAACTGTCTGTCAATTTCACCCACATATGCTTGTCTGTTCATAAAGACTATATTCCCACCTTTGACTGTCTCCTTTATAATTTAAGACTTGTTCATATTAAGATGACAGAGATTTTCTTTCTCCAAGGCTGGTATGTTTTGTGGTAAATATGGATTCCTTTTCCTACTCCTTTTCTCAAGGCCAAAGTAATCTTTGATTATCAGTTTACTGAAAATGTCAATGACATTATCAGCCGATAAAACAGTTGTGAATAAGGATGTGGTTTGAGTCCTCTTTCTGTGAGATCTCAAGATCCCGTAATATTGGTTGTTCATTTGGGATGATATCTTCAGTATCATTAGGGGATAGTAATAGTTGGATGTCCTGTTTATCTCTAATAGTATATTCACTAGGTACCACATTTTCTGTAGAATTCTGCTGTAAATTAGAATCCTCCAAGAAGTATTTTTTCAATTTTAATTGTCTAGTGAATTTAAAAAGGTCAATGTTTATTTGTTTTGTATCACAATGACTGACTGGAAAATAACCCAAACCGTTGCTTAGTACATTTATTTCTGGTTTGTCAACACATGATCAAATAAGTTTAAAGTAGAAATAGCATGTTCAGTTTGCACAGTTGTGCTGCACTCCCATCCTGAATCAACATTGTTCCTAAGTTTGTTGGTTCTGGACCCTGGCCCTCTTTTGCACTCCAGTTGTGCCATCTGTTTTACCCTTCCTTTTACCCCTCTTTTTGTCTTTGTGGTCTTGGGATTGTTTGTTGTGCTAAATTCTGTTTGTTGCTTAGTTTGAACCTTTTTGCTTCCTGTAAAAAAAGGAAGAAGAAGCTGAATCCTTGACATTTGAACCTACACTAGCAGTGTCACTATTAGGTCCATCCTCACCTATATCTACTGATGTAACTGACAGATTCGATTCACTTTCTGATACCTGTTTATTTTATTTTTAAGGTTTTTGTATAGCGCGAACAAGACCCTTGAGGGTATCAGAGCACTTTACAGCAAATAAAGGGGATAGAGGAAATCGAAATATACATACAAAAAATTCTTGGTTATTATCACTGTTCCCTTTAACATGTGCGCCTGCGCGCCCGTCCACTGAAGTCACCCTAGCGCGCAGTGTCCAATATTTTGCGCACACACAGCACATCCCGGGGGCAGCAAGTGTCTGTGGGGTTTGGGAGGGTTCCCGTTCACCAGCAAGTGGAATTGGCACCTGCTGCATTCATTTACTTAGTGCGTAGCTGCAGGGCTGATGGAGGGCGTTTGTGAAAATATTCGTGTTAACTGCAGCTTCGTCATGCACAGCAATTAATATGAATACTATCACAAAGGCCCTCAATCAGCCCCACAGCTACGCACTATTAAGCAAAGGAATGCAGCAATTCTAAAGCAGGACATGGGCTTTCGGACTCTGAAAGCACATGTCATGTTGGAGACTCGGCATTCCTTTTCCTATTAGTGCACTGCTGCGGGGTTGATTGAGGGCCTTTGAAATAGTATTCATGTTAATAGCAGCACATGACGGTGCTGCGATTAACACGAATACTTTCACAAAGGCCCTCAATCAGCCTCGCAGCTGTGCACTAATAGGAAAAGGAATGGCACAAATCTAAAGCTGGACGTGTGCTTACAGACTCTGAAAGCACATGTCCTGTTGGAGACTATGCATTTCTTTTCTTTATTGTGCACAGCTGCAGGGTATAATTTTTCCAACCCTGGTGAAAACTGGTTGCAAGAGACCTTACACTGCCGCACATAGAGGAAAATCATTAGAGGGAACATTGGTTATAATATACATACAATGGTAACTGTTCCAACATAACAAATATCTACAAGCCTGCATCTAACAAATCTAAAAAATCAAGTGAATTTAGTCAGGAGAATAGATTACACTTCATTTTAAAAGGCTGCTGCGTGAGGGTTCTGTCTTGTTTATGGTGGTAAGGCATTCCATATCCTAAGGGCCATCCCTGAGAAGGAGCGGTTATACGTTTTCTTCTTGGTGAATCGTTGTGGTTTCAGTAGTAGTTTATAAGAGCTCCTGTTGGTTCTGTTCCTACCAGATGGTATTAATTTCTCTGCAAGGTATGTTGGTGTTTTTTGATGCAAAACCTTGTGGGTCAAATGGATTCTGGCTTCAAAAGGTAGCCAGTTAAGGGCATGAAAATCCGGGGAGATGTAACAGGTTCTTTTCAACCTGTGATTAGTTTGGCAGCTGTGTTGATTGATGCTCTTCGGTGGGCTGTCTTTGTTTTTGGAAGGCCGCAGAGAGTAACACTCACATATTCCACTCTGGGGATTACTAGAGTTTGGACTGCTTGTTTGAAGTCATTTGCTGGTATGAAGGGCTTCAGTCTTCTTAAGGTGTTCACTTGAAAGTTTGCTCCTTGAGTTGCTGCGCTGATGTGCTTCTGTATTTTAAGCTTATTATCCAGAGTTATGCCTAGCGATTTGGCAGAATAGATCAAGAGCGGTTGGCCATCTAGAGCTGTTAAGTGCTTCATTCATTCCATTTTGGTGGTTTATTGGCTGGGGGCGCTATTAGGATGAATTCTGTCTTTAAGGTGTTTAATTTTAAGTGGTTATTTGTCAGCCAGGTCTGAGTTTTTAGGAGCGTTGGGTTGAGGTCCTTGATGTCCTCAAGTGAGTGTACCTTAACGTAGCATTGTGTGTCGTCTGCATACATGTGTTAGTGGACCTTTGAAGAGTTGAGAAGCTCGGTGAGTGGTTCCATAAAGAAGTTGAAGTGTGTCGGGGAGAGGGAAGATCCTTGGGGTACTCCTAGAGTGACTGGAGTGGGTTTAAATAAAGACTGATAGCTCTTGAATCTTTGTGTTCTATTTTGAAGGAAGGAAGTGAACCAGTTAAGAACCGTTCCTGATAGACCTATTCTAAGTTTCTAAGTTTTAGGAGGTCTATTAGATTGTAATGTTTGATAGTGTCGAAGGCGAAGGATAGAGCCAGCAGAATTAGTAGACATACTTTGTTTTGGTCCAGTATTTTTAATGCGTCGTCAATTATGTGAGTCATGGCAGATTTGTTGCTGTGCCCTGATCGATTGTTCAGCATTACGATTTATTTGGGTAGTATTAAAAAAATACCATAAAATCTTTTGGTGAGGTGTATATTTCCTTGTTTTTATTGTCATTGTTGTCTCTTCTAATTTTAGTACGTTTTTTGTTTTTGATGTATGCGTTATGTTGCTCCAAAACTTCCTTGAGAACCATGTCATTTTTATCTTTCACCATTGGTAAATGTAGTGAAGAGATTTCCTCTTTGAGATCCATGATGTCTTTCAGAAGATTCTCCCTTTTCTCTTCTGCATGTTCTATTAGTACCCTCATCATACCCTTGCAAACTTCAAAGAGCAAAAGTTCTCAGGCTGCTGTTACAGTAGGAAGTGCATACTCCTTGACCAAATATACAAAATCCCATGGCTGTCCATTCGTATACCAAGCCCAGAGCCCAGACATGACACTTTGATGCCATTCTATGCAATCCAAACTAGTTGCCCTCATGGGTAAGTTGCAATAGAGACAACAGAGTGACATATTTCATGTGGAGGATCCCCGTCTGAGTATTTTGTAAAGCACAGACCCTGCAAATTGAAGGGTATCAAGCAGGACCGCAAGAAGGAGTTTCTTCGTGTAAGTATGTGAGTCAATAAGGAAGGGTAGTAGAGTAGTACGAGTAAGGATGAATTGCAACCCGGCAGATACTCTACTCTAATGACAGTCCCTCCCATAGATTTTGGAAAAGGGGGTGGTGATGGACAGAGTTTCTGAATGATGCAGAATACTCTTACCAAGTCAAGAGATCATGGTTTTAATCCACCACCTGTTTTTTAGCTCATTGCACCATCCCAGCTCAGAACCTAGCTATATGCAAATTAGTCTGTTCCTGTCCCAGTGAATGATGGGAACAGGGCAAACCAAACTACCCAGCCAATTCTTATACTGGGAAGGAAACAAGCTTCCAGGGACCGGTTTCTGGCATCACAGCCTTCGTCGGCCCGGCTTGCTTGAATCCTGATGGTGCAATGAGCAAGGGACTCACGTCTGAGTATACCCTCCCACACATAGTGTGGATAAAATCGATTTTGGAAAAGGGGGTGGTGATGGACAGAGTTTCTGAATGATGCAGAATCCTAGTCCCTCCCATAGGCCACTCATTTCAACTACACAGCAAAATAGTACAATTCCATATCAGGAACCGCTAGCCCATCCTCATCTGTAGTAAGCCCCAGCTTCAGCGCACAGGGATGCAGCTTTAGCAGAGCCCCCAGAGGGCTGTTGCCATCACGCAGCTGCCATCTTGGTAGTAGGCTGTGTCATAGCTGTCTAGCTCCCCAGCAGACATCCTGACCCCGGGCAGCCCTCAGTCCCCCGTTCATTCCTTGTGTCAGTTTGGGCTGTTCCTAGTCCTCTGGGTCAGGTTCAGGCATTAAGATCAAACGTTCCGCCCCTGGGGTAGATTAAATGCGCTTTGCTGCTGCTTCCTACAGCATGGCAGTTAGCTCCACACACCCACCAAGCCCCTTGCATATCATCAAAAGGTGTCCACCCTGTCATTGGAAGATAGAGCTTAAACCTGGGGCTGCCTCCCATTTGCACAACTAACAAGGCAGACAACAATCTTAGTATGTGAGCAGTTGCCGACAGAACTAAGTTTTAAGTGACCACAGGGGAGGATTTGCTCACTTCTAGGGTGGTCACAGAATCTCTGCACAAGGGACAAAATGTTCTGTCATGTTGGATTTAGGAAGATAGGTGCACTCTGGGATTGTTTGCAGTAGGGCACACAAGATCTTCTGCAAAATTAGGTAGGTTTACCCGTGATAACGTTTTCGCTATTGGTTAGGGAGGGACCCGGAGTCACTCCTACCCATGGGCTAGTGCCAGGCGTCAGTGTGGCACCCCTTGACACCCTCTTCTGAGCACTGCTGGACCTGTGAAAGGCAGAGAACCTACTGTTGTGACCTGTTAAGATATCCCTAAGAGCTAAACCTGCTCCTTCTTATACCTAAGATTAAGAAGTGAACTCCGAATGGTCAGCTGGCTGACCTCCTGTTAGGCACAGGGGCACAAAAGCTGTACGAATCCCACTTTTCGGAAAGAGCCCAGCTGGCAAGTTTCAACTGGATATGCACTGAATCCTGCTGGTGCCTTCAGTTGGAGTGAGTCCTGGCCCCTAAGACCTGTTCCCAAGGTCCTGTGACCTTTGTCTGGTGTCAAAGTATATTTCTCTTCCGTAAACCAAAACCTGAGACGTAAAAACTTTTTCAAGACTTTTTGTCTGGAGAACTGACAGAAGACTGGGACAAACCTGCAAAGTCAATCTGAAGAAGGTGCCAAATATTCAGGTTGCTTCCGCTCTGAGCTTTTCTGCAGCAGCAAATATGTTTCAACAGGATGTTGAAGAGAAGGTATGCAGTCTTGTGGAGCTCTTATGGGCTCCTGCTTTCAGCCTTGGCCTGCTGGAGGAATACAAGTTTTAAAAAAGTCAGAAGGTAGAAATGTTCAACGAGAAAAAGGGCAAAAGGCATCCAGCTGACTAGAGCCTTTCCGTGGGCATGAATGTTGAATTTCTCCAGCTTAGAGATTTTCCACCAAAAGTCAATGGCTCCACTAGGACCATATCCTTCTGCAACCCGTTGTTGACAAACCTGTCTTCTGATCCAGCCTGCTGCTTGGCCATGCTAAGGACTTTATTTTCTCAGAAATATTCGAAGTCAGTAGATACCTGGTTGGTTGGGACCAACCTAGGCCTCGTATCGACCTGAGCTCCATCTTGGTTGGCCTTAAACCTCGTCCCCGTCTCATGCAACCAGAGGGCCGTGATTGGCACTGTGCACATTTTGGCTCTACTTTTATTTTCAAACTTCAAAATTCATATCTCTTCTTCCCCTTATTGGATTTTTGCAATTTTAGTGTTATTTTGTTAATTTAAATATTCTCTTTTTTTACAAAGTGGAACATGAATTTTATTGTGTTTTGTGTTTGACTTATTAAGATTTTGGTACTAATAAATACTATACATATTTTTTTAAATTGAGCCCGGTTCTAAGCCACTCAAACCTTAACTGGACCTTTAGATGAATAGTGACATTATTACTTGCAGTAGGCTATAATCCACCCCAACTAATGATCCACTTTCTCACGGGATGACATTCGCACATATTGCCCGGGATAGACGCAAGGCTTAAACTGAAAGGGGAAATTATTTTGCTTGCAGAAATGGTTTCCATTTTTGTGAAGAGTAGTTTTGGTGTTTTTTGCTATTTGTTCAATTTGTGAGGAATTGGGATGATAAAGATAAATCCACATGCCCAGTGATTTAACTTCATTGAACAGTGGTGAAGCCATCAATGTGCAGACTAGTGAGCCAGTATTTCTTTTAATTTAGTGTCATGAGGTCTTTGTATGAGGATGAATTCTGTTTTTCCAGTTTGAGCTTGAGAATGTTCAAAGACATCTATTAATGCAATTTAGAAAGTTAGTTTTTTAAAGTGCAGATATCTTGAAATGAGGATATCCATAAGTATAGATGTAGACTGGGTTACGGTAACTGTCTCTGTCTAAATCAATATTGTTAACGGTTCCATATATAAACGGAACAACATAAGGCAATGAGGAGACCTGTGATTAACACCACGGGTGGCTGGTATAGGAGCTGAGATTGTTACTCTACCTAACAAGTGGTTTGTAAATAGCATAGGAATAAATATTGCTCAATTCAACAAAGAGGAATGTTCGAGTAAACCACATAGAACCCTATGTCACAGCTTTAGGTTCTATTGTACAACAAGATATTAAATCCTTCTAGAGGTTGTTCTTGGAGTTGTGCTGAGAAGCAATCAGTGTTCCAAAATGTGATTTAGAAAATGGTGAGAAAGTGAAAGGAGGAGTTGTTGAAACCTTGTCATTTATGGCATGTTATTGACGCACGCTCCTCTTCAACTAAAAGGTTTGAGGTGAGCCTAAGGAGAATATGGAGGGTTGTGCAAGGTGAGACCCAGGTAGAACAATGAACTTGGCAGGTGGCGGAAAGGGTCCGAGGATAATGGGTTTCCCCTGTGTTGCAGCTGGTAACAATTAAATGAGGTATGGGGTGTATTTATTGTGCTGCATGGTTGCAAGAGGAATCCTTGGTAAGGTAGTTTGCTTTAAGTTCTTCAAGAGGGAGAAGCTGGTTGAGGTAGATTGTGGTTAGAGTTGTTTAGTTGGGGATTACAAGTGTTAGGTGAGTGAGAGGATGCAGATATGGTATGTGTATGTGGTGAAGTAAGTATCTTGTGAATAAGGGAGTTTAGGTTATAAAAGATGCCATCAAACGATATTTGCTTTATTAGGATTCATGGGCCTGATATTTTTATGGGAGTTGAAACTAAAATGTGTAAAGTTGATGTTTATGACTAGTATAATTAAGGCAGAACTCATGCAGATGACCCAGAAGTAGGTGGGGTAGAACATTTTCATCATTTCTATTCATGAGTGAGGGTCCTGCATGATGAGAAAAAGGTCTGTTTTGATAAGCATAATGTTGCTCTCATGAGGGCAAATGTAGCAGTCTATGATGAGGATTTCCAAGGTGTAGACAAAGGATTTTTATTTATGAATTTATTTTTATCTCTTGTACCAAAAGAGGAGGGCAATAAATAAATATCAAACCGGACAGGCTTCATTTTGAGAGTAAGCTAGCAGAGGGCACAGCCTTAGACACCTTTGAATAGTGAAGTTGAGGCCATGTGAAATATCATCTATATAAGACAGATTAAGTGGACTTGATGGGCTGAATTTTGATAGATTGCATTGAGTTAGGCTAGGATGACAAGGTCTATAATCAGGAATAAGCCAAGTGGGCATTCTGAGGTTGTGGTGATTTTGAAATCCTAAACTTAGTACGTTAAATAGTTTGGCATCACAGTGGAGGGTTCTAAATCTAATTTCTTATTTCTGTGCATTTTAAGATTGCCTGTTCACCTTATTGGCCATAAAGGAGCATGACCTCCAGTGGTTCTGAAAATGATCAGAGAAAGTCTCATTCTGCTCTATGGCTGTAAAAGTGGTATTTGGCAGATTACAAAAAGAAGTATTCAAATCAGAGACATGGTAAGCAGAAGTGATTGTGGTTAAATACCTCACCACATCTGTGATCAACAAATATGGAAGATAAATTAGCTACAAAGGCTTAACAAGGTGTACCTGAATTAGGTCAGTGTTGAAACTAATTTTGTGCATTTAGTCGTCAGGTTGTGTTGAAATGATTATAGCTGTTGTGTGCTAAATGTTTCTCTGATTCCAGGATGGACAGCTCTGCAGATTGTTTTTGTGTGCTTGTATTTAGAGAAGATATGTTACTGAAGACAAATCGTGGTCCGATTGCAGTAGTAGCATTTGTCCTGATGTGGTTAATGTTAAGCAGGAGGGAACCTGGTCCCGCAGATATTTTCTTCATTGGTGCATTTGTTCATTTTCTTGTAGTAGTGTAAACATTGTGATGTAAGATCCCAATAAATGTATGTATGCAGAGTGGCTTTACAACGGTCCTTACAAAAGACATGATACGTGGGATTCTGTAATCCTGGAATGTTCCTGAGTCTCAAATTTCTTTATAATCTGTGACTTGTGATGTACCCAGTTGCCCAATATAAAGAAAAAACGTCAGAACTTATGACGGTTGAGTTCTGAGATCTCAATGCTAGATGCAAGAGCCAGCATCCGAGCTGAAATGCATATCAGGTCACAGAGCATAATTGAAGCAGCTGTTTAGGAACAAAAATCAAAAATTGCTTTTCTAGCCTACAATGACAAGCAAAGAGAGCAAGTTCATTTTTTTCCTCCTTAGATAGTTAGAGAAAAGCTAGAATCTTTCGGCTTGTTTCTACACATTCCACCTACTGCAGCTTTCTTTTGTTTTAAACAGACTTATTGTACTGGTTCTAATATCAGTTTGCAACAAATATCAAACAATTTTTAGGAGTGTTTAATTTTGCCCTAGAGGTTTTATTTTTATTCTTCAAGTTTGCAGATATGCTCTCTCTTTCATTGAAAAGAGCTATGCACCAAGGATTTAAGTGTTTTTTTGGAAAGGTGATGGTGAAACTATGTCTTATATTTGATAAAGTACCCTATTTAGCTTCATTACTCTATATGGTTATGGAATTCATCGGTAACTTTGCAATATCCTTTTAATGTACGGTTGGGTGCTATATCCCTTATATAATTAGTGACTGGTGACACAACCTGCCGCTGATTAGGAAGAAAAGATGTCAGAATTCAACTATAATGAGTTATTATAGTTGAGTTCTGTTGTCACAATGCCTGCTGCTAGAGCTAGCAGCTAAGGTGAAATGCTGGTCAGGTCATGGAGCAGCTTTTTAAATCAATGAAAATGAAACACTGCTTTTCTTTCTTCTGCTCCATTTTTATAGCTTACAGTTACTAGCATGAAGAACATGTGTATGTTTTTTCGTTCCATAGATATTATGGAAAAGTTAAAACCTTTTACGGGAGACATCGTTTAATTCGCATGCGATACATCGCACGCCGTTACGATGCAGTTGTTACAACGAATGCGTTGTTACATCGCAAGTCATTGCAACGACTTGCTGTAGGGGGCACAAGGGGGTGGATTTATAATCCAACACCTTCCCTGCTGTTGCACTTACTGGAGTAGGAACAGTAAATTATACTATTCCTAAGTCCAGCAGCCCCCCACAGCAAATCGTCATAAGGAATTGCGATGTAAACGTATGCGTTGTTATGACATGCACTGTATCAAATGGGTTTTAATGACACACCATCTCTTTTGCAGCTTTTTAACCAAACAGATTTTTGATGTGTTTATTTTTGTACTAGAGGTTCTAAATTTACTCTTCATATTTGCGAAAATGCTCTCTCTTTCCTATGGAAGAGCTAAGCACCAAGGCTTTTATGGTTTGTGGGAGAGGTAATGGTGTGATCATCTATTAAATGGGCAAAAGTAGCCCCTAGCATACATGATAAGATATCGATTCAATGTAAAAGTGGAGGCAGCACCAGGGATGAAGTCACAAACCGGTCACTTTATTTAAAAAAATAAAAGTTCTTTATTTTTGTTCATAAAAGCAACTCGACAACAGCCAATGCATTTCGTTCCTGTGAAAGGAACTTCCTTAGGGCTGCAACATAAAACAATGTATAAAAGACCACATATATACACATATATATACATATATATTTACAATTAAAGAAGCAACATAAAAAAGTACATCCATATATACTTAATCCTATTGACATAGAACAAGACATGGCACTAAAACATGACATATATACATCCTACCTATGCTCATAAAGGCAACCCCATGTAGACAAGGGCAAGGTTTGGCACAGAGATAGACCCCCCGCTCATCACATGGTTAACACTATCACAAAACGCTCTCAGCGTCCAACAGTGCATAACATCACATATGAATTGATCACAAGAACTAACGAAAAAGGAGAAAGGGAAGACATTTTGGGTAAATATATATATACAACAAGCAAAAGTCCAAAGAGCCTGGGGGAAAAACAGGACTCCTTAAACCAACAAACAGAGAAAATATATAATACAACAGTGACAGTATGTAATACAAAATACAAAACCCTCACCAAGAAACGCAGTGTATGAATATATTCATAGAGTGGACCCAGAATACCGGCCTTGGACGTTGAAGTCCCAAATCCCTTTTTATTTTTCCTTATTTCTTCTTTTTTCAAAAACCCATATCATGAAAATTCTCGATAAATAAAACAGGGAAAAAAGATTTAAGGATAGTAAACAAGTCCACGTGTCCACACAGGGAGAAATATAAAGAACAACACTTTAATCCAGGTACCCAAAACATTATTGGATAGAGACATGTTCAAAGAGCGTGATATACAAATAATCAGTATTGCTTGGCCTAATGTGCTCACACCCTATTCATCTATCAGCACTAAGACAGACAGATCATTGCTACCCAAAAGGGAGCCCATATCCTCACCTTTTCTTAAACACTGTACAGAGGCGTGGTTGAACAAGGAGAGTATATCGGCCTTGGTCAAACCATCGTACCGGTGGGAAACAATCAGTCCACCATAATGTGGCAAAGAATGTGTAGCTTGGCAATATAAGGAAACAAGAGACAAATAATTGCATATAAATATATAAACAATAAATGTAAGTCAAATTGACTATATACCAATCAAATCCTATATCTACTAGGAAAAGACATGTATACAAGTAATACCTAAGAGTCCATAGTCCAGCAAAAGATAGTACAACTTCTACCTGGCCCTTAGATGTCAATTGCGATGTTTAAGGCACGACATCGCTTCTCCTAGACAGATAGTTGTGCTACAGCAGGCCTCACCACCTAATGGTAATATATGTCAGATCTAGTAACCCAAGTTGTATAAGCTCATTATCTCACGAAACATGAAAAAACATATAGATATAGACCAACCACTGTGGGTTGTTAATCTAAACAAGTTTGTGACATGTTACCTCCCTATTATGGTAGAGGGTAAACCAAACATTCAAGGCAACAAAAATCCCTTTAGATGAAGGCTATCACGTGGTTAGCAGGCAGTGTTATGTAGCATATTTTACCCACATACTCACGTAAGAACTCAGTACTGTGGGTCCTGATGTCAAAGACCACAGAAGATCATATTCAATCTCAGAGTCATGCAATCTATGAATAAAGTAACCCAATGGTATATTATGTATACATATTGACCAATGAGTGCTTAATATGCCACTCATAAATTACATGCTTCCCATCCATAACATAAAAACTATACTCTGAACTCCCTGTTTGCTTGGTAGAACTAGAAGGTCAAGCACGGCGCAAATCCAAATATCAAAATAGGATAGTACCCACAATATTACCAAGCATATAGGGGAATGCACTGTGCATCAGATAAATGTTGCAATTCTAAGACATTCTTAAAAGCGGTTATGTATTAGGCCCTGAACACAGAGTAAATTCTATCGGAGAATAGCAAATAGGAATGCAGTAGTGCTAAATAGAAGTACAGGTAGGCGTTCCCCTGGCCGGTGCATATTTAACAACATGTCAACCCCACATAAAGTATACACATCCCAGGATACCCGGGCAAGAAAAAGTACATGACTCCATTCCAGTAGTCTCGAAAGGGCTTAAAAATAAACTAAAGCAAAAGCCCGCAGGGAAATAATTACACGGACGATGCCCCCACATTGTTGTAAGCGGTTATGTATGTGGCCCTGGATATAGAGTGTATTCCATTGGTGGAAATAGGGACGTGGGGACGTGGTCTGGCCACGCAGGAAGATGGCCGCCTGCTAGGAGAGCTCCGCCGAGGGACGGACCCCTGACGAGCGTCCTTACCCTACCTGCTCGTATGGGTCCTTTTTTGGGTGATGGCAGCCTTCGGAGACCCATGGAGATTGCCGCGGTGCTTTTCCTCTCTGGCTGGTGGCTTCCGTTCCTGAGTTAGCCGGATGACGGTGAGCCGGCCGATCCTGTGACGCGCACTGCGGTGTTCGCGCGCATCCGACGCCGCGCCTCTCCTCAGCGAGGGTGGTGTCCTTGACACTACAGGACCACGCCTCTTCACGTTGTAGGCCGCGCCCCCACAGACGGTGGGGGCACGCTTCACCGTGGCTACAGGCTGCTTTCTTCAATGCTTGTGCCTGCATTTTAGAGTAAGCAGCACCCTCCTCAGGATTTTATTAACTGGTTTTTCTCGCAGCTGCCAGAGACTTTATTGACAAAAGCATCCTGAAGAAAAGGAAATATCCTTTGTACGATTGACAAACTTTTCTCTCTAGTCACATGTGAGCAAGTGCCCAGGTGAAATAGCACTGCTTGCAAGACTACAGTTGCATATCTTCTTGTTTTTTAAGCATTGCTCCTACATGCAGCAGTAAGCTATGAATACTCTTTGAAACGTCAGCATTAACACTGCAGGCAGATTTATTTGCAGGAGTACTGCTCCATCTTCCACTTCGAATCTCACCACTTGGCTTTGGCACTTTCATCCAGTCGCTTTAGGAGACATATATGACATTTGGGTCAGAGTTACTTGCTCTATCAGTCTTCTCACTTCTTTTCAATATGTCATCCTATTTCTCTACTGCGACGCCTTGCCAGTTCCACTTCTAAAGGAGGAAACAGAGGGGGGGTAACTGAAAAAGGGCTGAATCTTCATTTACAATCACCGCTATATGTCATT
Source organism: Lissotriton helveticus (assembly GCF_964261635.1). NCBI lineage: Eukaryota > Metazoa > Chordata > Amphibia > Caudata > Salamandridae > Lissotriton > Lissotriton helveticus. The sequence continues at coordinate 711,990,458 of NC_136065.1, read as the reverse complement.
AGTTCATGTGAATTGTTTTTCTCTGACATAGCCCTAGCTGAATGCCCTGCTGCTCTATTACCTCACTGTACTCACATGCTTTTCTTCAACAGGAGGGGGGACTTTTTGGTGTGCAAAGCATTTTGCTCTCCCTTTGAACCTGTTTCAATCTGTACTGCTTGTTATTTTGTGGTAACCTCATAGTGCTTCCTCAATTTGTTGCATTTTTCGTTTTGTTACACATGATGGTTGCTGCTTTCTTGCATATACTTTATTGCATTTAATTATTTGCTGTTCTCTTGGTCTCATTTTTGCTTCACACTCCAATACCTTATCAATCCGTTTTTGTAGACCATCTCTACAACGGTGTGCTACGATGTCCAATAACAGAAATGGGGGTCGCGGTCCCAAACCGCCACTTTTTACTGAAGTGGTGAAACAAAATTCTAATGCTCTGGTGAAAGGAACTGGCTCTGCATCGCCCCCCACATCGTCAGCTGCATCATCTCAGAGCGACAAGTCTTTGTCAGATACTATGCAACGTATTCTGCTGGAGCTTTCTGGTCTCAATCGCAGACTGGAAGGGCTGGATATCACAATGACATCCTTGGCTACTGAGACTTAGTCTATTCGTGCTGAGCTTACTACCTTCCATACACGGATTGATGCTATTGACTCTAAGATATCAGATATGGAAACCCAACTGGATACTGTCCACGGCTCAGAACAGGATCTCTTATTTTTGCATAGTAAAATTATTGATTTGGAGGATCGCAGCCGTAGAGACAATATTCGATTTTTTGGTTTTCCGGAAAGTGTTGAAAAGCAAGACATGAAGCTTTTTCTATGTGAGACTCTTCATATGCTGACTGGTATTTCCTTTACTCCTCCTCTTGACATACAACGTGCTCATAGACTAGGGCCTCCACGTTCTGATGCTTCTGCTCGACCTAGACCAATTATTGCTTGCTTTCTTAGACATGAGCAAACTCGACAGATCTTGTCAATGACTCGTTCACGTGGCTCCTTCCAATTCCAAGGTCATACTGTTCATATGGCGGCGGACTTCTCCAAAGAGACAAATGAAAGACGGAAGGCGTTCCTCTCTCTACGGCCTCAGTTGCGCAGACTGGACATCAAGTATGGCCTATTTGAACCCGCACGTTTTCGCATAACCAGGAATAGCGACTCCAAAGACTTCTACGATCCTGCTCTTCTTCAGCAATTTTTGGATACCATCACGACTGATGATATGGACACTCAATCTTCCTCCTGTGTTCAGACTTCTCAGTCCAAGGCGTCGTCTGAAGGTCCTACAACATCTCCTTTGAGACCCTCTAATGACCCTCGGCAACGTGGCAGGGATATTACCCGTCTGCCTCGCTCTCAGGATGATAAGGCCTCGGCTTTGCGTTCAGTTTCCTCCCTAACTAACATGCCACAAAGGAACAAGTCTAGGTCGCCTCTTAAACAGCCTTCAGATGCTGAATGATTTTTCTACTTTGTTGCATTTTTGCTATTTTATGGATTAGGATAATTCCTATTCTCTGATGTTTTACCTGTTTCCTTAATTACCTGTGGATCTCTAGTATTATACAATATGCACATTGTGGCACTGTTTTATTTTGTGCTATATCTCTTATTGTTATCCTGTGAGTTTTCAACAAAATTTTGCTGTATTTACTCATTCTAGGTTTCGCTCATTATATGTTTCACATGCATTACTTCTTACATGCGGGGCTCGCTTCCTGTTCATGCCCTTCTCCATGTTGTGGTTACTGTGTTTAGATTCACACTGTTCATTTGCCTCGTCAGTTACTTGGGTTTTGACATAATGTAATTTTATTATGTTGTTCTACTCATTTATACTTATGCTGTCTCTATTCATGCTCTCATGTTTCCTTATGAATGCTTTTCTTCTTTTGTTTACTAATTCTCTCTCTCTTTCTCTATCTTACACTCTTGGCTTTGTTCCCTCCCATACATTATTTCCCATGTTTCCTTATTATATCTTATTTGTTTCCTTTACTGTATGCTATGGGGATTCCCTCATTTACTTCACTTCCTTTATTCTTCTTTTCTTTCCTTATTAAGCTATTATTTATTGTACAGTAACTCTACCATGCATTTCATCATTTTCTTTATTCATTCACTGGGTTTCATGATGGTATTTAATGTTTTACATGATCTTTGCTAATGTTACCCTGCTCGATTGTGTCTCGTATATTCCATATTACCCTTTGCTCTTTCTATCCCCATTCTTTTTTCCTCGGAGGGGGTCCGGTTACCCCTTGGCGCTGCTTTCAGTGCGCCCAGACCCGTAGATAACAGTCCAGGTTCTCTTCTCTTTCCTATCTTATTGATTTTCTTTTGTTTCCACCTGCTTTGTATCTCTTAGATACTCGCTTTGCTTTTCTAAACTACTTTTGTATTTTCTTTTCCTTCTCTCTTCCTTTCTTTTTCTTTTCTTCTTTTCCATATTATTAGTTTTCCTCTTCTTCGACTCACTTTGTCTCTTGCCTCCCAGTGCAACTTTTTTCTTTTCTATCTTCTGTCCAATTGCTTCCTTCCCTTTCTTTTTACCTTCTACGTTCTTTTATCATGTGCTCTCTTAATTTACTGTCAGTGATTTCCTGGTATGTTCATGGCCTCACTCATTATATCAAGCGTAAAAAAAGTACTTAACATACCTACTTTCTAAACATGTAGACGTTGCCTTATTGCAGGAAACGCACCTGGATGATATTGAATCTAGTAAGCTCAGCAGAGATTGGGTCGGTAAAGTGATTCATAGTAGTGTCTCCAAGCATGATCCCACCAACCCTAACCCTGTTCGTAAGTGCGGGGTAGCCATACTTCTTCGAAAATCACTTCCCTTCACAATTCTCAAAACATGGTCTGACCCGGAAGGTCGTTATGTGTTTGTCAAATTGAAGCTTGGGAACTCTTTCATTTGCCTTGGTTCTATTTATGCCCCTTTAGGCTCCAAAAAACAGTTTTTTCTCCGTCTGAACTGCCTTTTCACGGAAATCAATGCCTCCCAGTTTCTCATTGGAGGAGACTGGAATCTGGCTCTAGATCCTGTTCTGGACAGAACCGGTTGCTTTGACACCGTTAATGCTCCAGACAGAGCCATTTTCCGGGGCATCCTTGCTGATACTGGTCTAGTTGACCACTGGAGGCTGAGTCATCCTCAGGACACAGAATATAAGTTTTTCTCCTCTACGCATGGTACATTTTCACGTCTCACTTATTTTCTTCTTTCACAGCAGTCAGTCCAATTGGTTACACAGTCCCAGATATTGGAGGCAGCCATATCCGACCATTCACCTGTTCTCTTATCTCTTGATTTAGGTCTATCTAAACCAGGACGTAAACCATGGCGCTTAAATATAGCTAGGTATAGAGCTCCAGCAGGCAAACTCCTTTTGCAATCACATCTCCAAGATTATCTTATTCGCAATGATACCTCAGTCTCTTCTAAGAGAATGGTTTGGGCAGCGGCCAAGGCAACAATTAGGGGTCAACTCATGCGGGACGCTGCTTTTCGCAATAAAGAAAATGCAGTTAAACAGACTGCTTTGGAGGATGACATTCGCCAACTTTCTCAATCATATATCTCAAATCCAACCCTTCAGACTCGTCAATTACTGGAGAAAGCGCGAATGTCTCTTAATAGTCTCTTTACCTCTAAAGCCGAATACGCTTTGCAAAAGATGAAAGGGCGTCATTATGAACAGGGGGAAAAGGCTGGTCGGTTATTAGCCGCGCAATTGAGACAAAGGGAGCCCGCTATGGCCATCCCAGCTATTAAATCAAGTGGTGGTGACGTACTTACTCGACCACAGGAAATTGTTGAGGAATTCGCTTCATTCTACAGATCTCTTTACTCTCCAAGCACTCATACAGACACACTTGCGATGTCCAACTTTTTAGATGCAGTCCATCTCCCAAAACTCTCTGATGAGGGCAGAGCCCTACTGGATGGTGTTATTACTAAGGATAAAATCTCTTCAGCAATAGCTGCATTGCCGTATCATAAAGCACCGGGAGATGATGGTTTCCCTCCTGAATTTTTTAAATGGACCGGTCAGAGTATGGTCGACACTTTACATGCTGCATTTGGGGAGGCAATGGAGGAGTCTTCTCTTGGTCCTCTTTCCAACAAAGCCATTATAGCTGTCCTACCGAAACCTGGCAAGGATCCTTTGTTATGCAGTAGTTATAGGCCCATATCTCTTTTAAATTCTGATGTCAAGATACTTGCTAGCATTCTTGCATCACGTCTTCGTAAAGTTTTACCCTCTTTAATTCATAATTTGCAGGTAGGTTTTGTCCCAGGTAGATCATCTCGTAACCATTTACGCACTTTATCTCTTACTTTATGGTGAGCTAAACATCTGACTGATGATGCGTTACTTCTTTCTTTAGATGCTGAAAAAGCGTTTGATCGCATTGAGTGGGAATACCTTTTTTCTATCATGCAAAGGTTTGGGTTAGGTGACTAGTTTATAGATAAAGTGCGGCTGCTTTATGATTGCCCATCGGCTTAGGTCAATTGTGGCGGTTTCCTATCTACCCCTTTTCCAATTAGACCAGGTACCCGTCGAGGTTGTCCACTCTCCCCTCTTCTTTTTCTTCTCGCAATGGAGCCTTTAGCTGCTGCAATACGACAATCTACTATTGTGGTAGGTGTCCCCCTTCCAATTGGTCACTCTAAAATCTATTTATATGCAGCCGACATTCTCCTCACACTCACTGATCTTCCCCGTTCTCTTCCTGCTCTCCTCCGCATCATTAATGATTTCTCTTCCTTTTCTGGTTACAAGATGAATTGGGATAAGAGTGAAGCATTACCCATGACCATTGGTACAACAAAAGATGTGATTTCTGAGTTCCCTTTCCATTGGCAATCATCCCGGCTTAAGTATTTAGGAATCTTAATTAATATAGGGCTGGATAATATAGTCACGGACAATCTGACTCCTTTAATCGCGCAAATGCAAAGAGACTTCGATAAATGGAAGTCTTTGGGCCTATCCTAATGGGGACGGGTCCAGACGGTCAAGATGGTTACTCTTCCTCGGATTTCTTTATATTTTGGGTATGCTTCCTTTTCACATTCCCTTAACCACTCTGAGATCCATTGACTCCAAAATTAAACTTTTTGTCTGGGGCTCGGCTAAACCGCGTCTTACCTTTGCAAAATTAAAATCTCATCAGTTACAAGGAGGTTTGGGTCTCCCTTCTATCGAACATTACTCACTTGCTCTTCATTTTCGCAACTTGTCTTTTTTTTACCTAAATCTAAAGACATACCTCAATGGGTCCCCCTTGAACGTCACTTATTAGCTACTGGTTTTGGTTTGCCCCTTCTATATGGTAAAGGGGCCAGTTCTTCCGATTCTAAAAATCCTATATTATCTGCAATGTTTAAATCCTGGCAGAGAAGTCATCGTATACTTAAATCTAATTCACGTATCCATATCAAAGCTCCTTTATGGCTTAATTCTGCCGTTCGTGTTGGGGGTCGCACTCTGTCCTGGCCTGTATGGCAGGATACTGGTATCCAGACTATAGATCAGTTGTTTCATAACAACACTTTTAAATCTTTTTCTCAGCTATGTGAGGAATTTCATCTACCATCCACACAATCCTGCAAATACACTCAGCTTCAGCAAGCTCTTACAAAACACCTAGGCCCTCCGCCTGACTTGATATCTGTATCTCCTCTTTTGTCCTACCTACAGTTATGGGGGAATCTTAAAGGTATAACTTCTGGTCTTTATAAAACTTTTTTGCATCCTCTATTTTCACAGCCTCTCTCGCACGTTCTCCAGTTGAAATGCCAATCTCGCCTATCGGTTGTCTATTCCAATACTCAATGGGATCAAATATTGGAAGGCTTACATAAGGGTGTTCGTGAGGCCCGTCTTAAATTTTCCGTTTTTAAAATCTCCAGTCAAATTGCATCATGCTAAATTATTATCACATACTTTGTGTTGGAGGTGTTCAGCTTCTGGTTGTGATATTACGCATATTGTTTGTGCATGTCCTCGTACGACACCTTTTTGGCTTTTTGTACGGAAGATGTTGGTCAACACCATGTCACTCCCTCTACCCCTTACTTGTGTGAATATTATTTTGCATGAATTTAGTAGCCTTCCGAAGCTTTCCAGACCACAAACTCGTCTTCTCCATACGGCTCTGGCCACGGCAAAAATTTGTATACTGCGACACTGGAGGTCTCCTCTGCCTTCTTCGCAGGAAGAGTGGTTGGTGGCGATGATGCAAACAGCTCTACATGAACGTACAATTTATAATTTGCAGGATCAATGATTCTGTTTCCACTCCTTCTTCTCCTCTGATTGTTCCACCTTCTTAATTCTTTTCTCTTGGGTTCTTCTTCTCGTATTGTTCAGCTTTACATTTTCTTTCCCTTATCTCTTTTTGTGTTTACTTGTGTTGCTCTGGGACTCTTGCTTATTCTTTTCTTTTCTTTCTTCTTTTTCTTTTCTTTTTTCTTCCTTCTTCTTCCTTTTTCCTTTCCTTTATTCTTCTTCTCTAATACATTTCTTTTGTAGTCTTCTCCTTATTATTGTATTTAGGATTATGGAATATATGATATCTTTATGTCCTCGTATTTATTATATTTTGTATACTACTTCTCCTCATTTGTACTATTTTTACTTATCAAAGTTATTATTTTGCTTTATCTTTTGCATCTGTACTTTTATCCTAAAATTTCTAATAAAAAATTTCAACACAAAAAGAAATAGGGACGTGGTATTGTTAAAAAGTACAAGTTCACATTCCCCTGGCCAGTACATATTTAACCAACATGCCGACCCCACATATAGTATACACATCAAAGGAAACCCAGGCAAAGAAAAGTACAAGTCCCCCTTTCCAGTAGTATCGAGAGAGCTTACAACTAACTATAGCGAAGTCCGCAGGGAAGTAATTGTACGGCCGGTACCCCCATTTTTAAAATGACTGTTGTTTCGCTTACCGATATAAGGCGCAGAGTCACGGCGTACTTATTCGACGTTTCATAATCCTGGAGTTTAGAGAAACAGAATTCCCGGCTGTTTTTTAAAGCTCTCCAAGCAGAAATAAGACGTATACGGCTCGCGTCATGTCATCACAAACACACTTCCAGGACCGGAAGCAAGCAAAAAGGAGAGAATGTACTGGGTTTCCTGTGATGTGTATACTATATGTGGGGTCGGCATGTTGGTTAAATATGCCCTGGCCAGGGGAATGTGCACTCATACGTTTTAACAATACCACGTCCCTATTTCCTTAGATGGAATACACTCTATATCCAGGGCCACATACATAAACGCTTACAACAATGTGGGGGCACCGGCCGTGTAATTATTTCCCTGCGGGCTTTTGGTTTAGTTATTTTTAAGCCCTTTGAGACTACTGAAATGGAGTCAAGTACTTTTTCTTGCCCGGGTATCCTGGGATGTGTATACTTTATGTGGGGTCGACATGTTAAATATGCACCGGCCAGGGGAACGCGTACCTGTACTTCTATTTAGCACTACTGCGTTCCTATTTGCTATTCTCCGATGGAATTTACTCTGTGTTCAGGGCCTAATACATAACCGCTTATAAGAATGTCTTAGAATTGCAACATTTAGCTGATGCACAGTGCATTCCTCTATATGCTTGGGAATATTGTGGGTACTATCCTATTTTGATATGTGCATTTGCGCCGTGCTTGACCTTCTAGTTCCACCAAGCAAACAGGGATTTCAGAGTATAGTTTTTATGTTATGGATGGGAAGCATGTAATTTATGAGTTGCCTATTAAGCACTCATTGGTCAATATGTATACATAATATACCATTGGGTTACTTTATTCATAGATTGCATGACTCTGAGATTGAATATGATCTTCTGTGGTCTTTGACATCAGGACCCACAGTACGGAGTTCTTACGTGAGTATCTGGGTAAAATATGCTACATAACACTACCTGCTAACCACGTGATAGCCTTTATCTAAAGGGATTTTTGTTGCCTTGAATGTTTGTTTTATCCTCTACCATAATGGGGAGGTATTATGTCACAAACTTGTTTAGATTAACAACCCACAGTGGTTGGTCTATATCTATATTTTTTTTATGTTTCGTGAGATAATGACCATATACAACTTGGGTTACTAGATCTGACATATATTACCATTAGGTGGTGTGGCCTCCTGTAGCACAATTATCTGTCTAGGAGAAGCGATGTCGTGCCTTAAACATCACAATTGACTTCTAAGGGCCGGGTCGAAGTTGTACTATCTTCTGCGGGACTACGGACTCTTAGGTATTACTTGTATATACGTCTTTTCCTAGTAGATATAGGATTTTATTGGTCTATAGGTAATTTGACTTACATTTATTGTTTATATATTTATATGCAATTATTTGTCTCTTGTTTCCTTAGATTGCCAAGCTACACATTTTTTGCCACATTACGGTGGACTGATTGTTTCCCAACGGTACGACGGTTTGACCAAGGCTGATATACTCTCCCTGTTCAACCACGCCTCTGTACAGTGTTTAAGAAAAGGTGAGGATATGGGACCCCCTTTTGGGTAGCAATGATCTGTCTGTCTTAGTGCTGATAGATGAATAGGGTGTGAGCACATTAGGCCAAGCAATACAGATTATTCATATATCGCGCTGTTTGAACATGTCTCTATCCAATAATGTTTTGGGTACCTGGATCCAAGTGTTGTTCTCTATATTTCTCCCTGTGTGGACACATGGACTTGTTTACTATTCTTAAATCTTTTTCCCTGTCTTATTTATCATAGAATTTTCATGATATGGGTTTTTGAAAAAAGAAGAAATAAGGAAAAATAAAAAGGGATTTGGGACTTCAACGTCCAAGGCCGGTATTCTGGGTCCACTCTATGAATATATTCATACACTGTGTTTCTTGGTGAGGGTTTTGTATTTTATATTACATACTGTCTCTGTTGTATTATATAATTTCTCTGTTTTTGGTTTAAGGAGTCCTGTTTTTCCCCCACGGCTCTTTGGACTTTTGCTTGTTGTATATATATATTTACCTAAAATGTCTCCCCTTTCTCCTTGTGATCAATTCACATGTGATATTATGCACTGTTGGACGCTGAGAGGGTTTTGTGATAGTGTTAACCATGTGATGAGCAGGGTATCTATCTCTGGGCCAAATCATGTCCTTGTCTATATGGGGTTGCCTTTATGAGCATAGGTTGTATGTAAATATGTCATGTTTTAGTGACATGTCTTGTTGTAAGTCAATAGGATTAAGTATATATGTTATGTTATGAAAATTTATAACGCGCACAGCTGCTCCAGCAAAGGAGCATCCTGGCGCTTGACAAGGTAACTAACACAACACAACTAAAAAGGCAACAGACTAGGAAACAAACAGGCTCAAAGGAATAAAAAAGTCTTGATGGCCCTACGGAATAAAAAGAGATTATCAAGCGCACGTATCTTTAAAGGAAGAGAGTTCCACAGGGCCGCAGCCCGGACTCGAAATGAGCGGCCTCCCGCTCGGCTGAGCTTAAACCGAGGGACCACTGCTAAATCATGTCCTAAAGATCTCAAAGGGCGGACAGGGACATACGGCATCAAAAGATTTGTGAGAATCGGGGCAGAAGAGCCCTTAAGAATTTTGTAGGACAGGCAGAGCACTTTAAATTGAATCCTCTGCTTGACTGGAAGCCAGTGAAGAGAACGCAACGTGTTGCCAGCAGAACAGAACCTGGGCAGACCCACCACAGCTCTGGCTGCCGCGTTCTGAACACGGTGCAAACGTGTAATTTCGGCCTGGTTCACCCCTACCAGGGGGAACTGGCGTAGTCAAGCCGAGAGACTACCGTCGCCTGCAGCACCAGCTGCCTGGTCGAGGCGTCGAAAAATTTCGGGGCTGGTCTTAGTCCTCGCAAAATGCCAAAACAGCAGGCGGCGGTTCTCTTAGTATGGGAAACGAAGCTGAGGGTGGGATCTAGCCACACCCCAAGATTTTTAATCTCCATTACCGGAGTCGGGGTAGGCCCAAGTTCCGGAGGCCACCATATGTCGCCCCATAGTTCCGATTGCTTGCCAATGATCATTATCTCCGTTTTCTTTGCGTTCAGCTGGAGGCAGTTGGAATTCATCCAGCTGGCAAGCGCCCTCAGTCCATTCTGGAACCCAGGGGCATCCAAGTCAGAGTCCCCGCTGAGCGTGACCGCCAGCTGAGTGTCGTCGGCGTATGAGACCATAGTCAGGCCCCACTGCTTGACGACATCAGCCAACGGCCTCACGTACAGATTAAATAACGTGGGGCTCAGCGAGGACCCCTGGGGAACCCCCTGGGCCAGCGGATGGAATTTGGACTGATGGGGAGGAATAGCCACGCAAAAAGATTGGTCGGCAAGAAAAGAACGGAACCACTGAAGGGCAGTCCCTATATGGATTTACTTTTTTATGTTGCTTCTTTAATTGTAATTATATATGTATATATATGTATATATATGTTGTCTTTTATACGTTGTTTTATGTTGCAGCCCTGAGGAAGTTCCTTTCACAGGAACGAAACGTGTTGGCTGTTGTCGAGTTGCTTTTATGAAGAAAAATAAAGAACTTTTTGAAATAAAGTGACAGGTTTGTGACTTCATCCCTGGTGCTGCCTCCACTTTTACATTGAATTTTGTCTCTGGATTTCTAGTGGGGCTGAGCTGCAGCAGGTCCCGTGGTGGGCTGGCACAATACTTCACTTAATAAGGGACTTCATTATTGATGTGCTCAGTGTAGAGTCAGCTGTAGGTTCATTTTGTTGTACATGATGAGATATTGCAAGTCACCTCGGAATTTCATAAGCTTATAATGTAACTCGGCCTTTGGCCTCATTCCTCTAAATGTTTATGGAACTCCTCGGTGACTTGCAATATCTATATAATGCAGGGCAGGTGGTACTTTATCCCGTAAATATTGGAAGTAGGTAAAATGGCTGCTCATTCAGTATGGTTCACTGGAAATATTGAGTGAATTTGGATTAGACCTCGCTAGGGGAAATACATATCATATTAGTGATGCACATTGTGGTTATGTGATATGTAGTCTGAAACCTTGAGTAAAAGGAAGGTCCTTGTGGATCAACATCTTTGGTGCAAACAGCAGGCCCGACCCGAAATCAAAATATGCCTTGGGCACATGCTAAGCCTGGCCTCAAGAGACCACGGTGAACAGATCATTGGGGGTAGTACAGTCCCAGAGACCTGGTTCACTGTAGAGACAAACTGGGAGGCAGCATGCACAGGCATCAACCAGCTGAGATGATGGAAACCGATCTAGGTTTACAATTTGTAGTTACTTTTCTGTATAGAACTAAATAGCATCTAAAAAATTAAACAGCCTTACAATTTTGAAGCAGGCCTCCTTGAATAGTCCCTCAGGGTAGATATTGAAGTATGGGGATTGAGTGTTTGAGAAAGACATGAGTGGTAATCTAGGAAATCTTCTCTGTGCAGGAAGTGTGATGTACTGACGAAAGCAAGGTGGTGTAAGTGGGAGGTTGTCTTACTGAGGTGCTTAGAAAATCATTGTCCTAGCCATAAATCACTTTGGCAAAATATACCTTTTTGAGAGAGAGAAAGCTTTGACAGTCCGTGCAATCTTTGTGTGGAACAACAACACATTCTGCCTGTTTGGATGTGGCTATAAATATTCTTCTCTTCAGTTTCATATTTGAACGCATATATGAAAAGACAAGGTCACTTGTGCAAGAGTTAACGCATTATGCGCTGCCTAATAATATTTTCCAAACTGCATAACAGCCTGAAGTCATGATACAATGTCTCTTTCGGTAACAGGAGTTGTAGTGGGAGAGAAGGGAAATACTATTATGAAAAGACACCATTCTGATGGACAGCTGCCTTCAGACCACTCGAGACATAAAATATCCACTCATACTGAAAACGGAAACACTGTTGGGAAGGGGGAGGTTTGACATACTATGGGTGAATGTAATTTATTGTATCACTATACAAACACGTTATAATTATTTTCTTGAAAGCATATTACATCAGTTAGAGGAAGACAGTACCATGTAATGATTGTACAACTCAATGTACGTGTAGATTCAACTGCACTTAGGGGAATTTGGCATGGAATGCATTATGCTATGCGGGCACATAATCCAGTAAAGCACAAGTATAAACAAACGATTTGGAAAACCAAAAGACGACATGAGTAACGAGTTTGATTTTTTTTTTTACTGAATTTGCTTTCTAGTTCAGCAAAGGTGTGGTGTGACAGGAGCAATGCAAAAACAAACACTTTACCTGTTGGCATAGGTAGAAGGCGCAGCAAGGTAAATAATCTAGATAAAACCGGTAATGGTGCAGGGTTTCTTCAATCTCAATCTCTAGGTAAATTCATCAGAGAATCGCTCATTGGTCCTATAGACCTTTGATTGTCAACTTGAAGTGTTAGAAAGGAGCTAACATCAGCAATACATTTAAACTATATTGAAACCAATGTGGCTCCACAAAAATGACAGAGAGGATGGTGCCCAAACCTTAAGGGTTTTAATAACGATTTAGTTCAGGTTACAGGTTAAATAATTCAACAAAATTGAAGAAATGTATAGTGTAAGAGCATACACATTTAAAAGAAAAGGAAAATAAATAAGCTGAGAAGAAGTCTTCTAGTGAAGGCAGTACAGGTTCTGGTATTCTATTCTAACAAAACACAATTAAAGCATATATGAAGATTCTTGAAGGCTTCTCCATATCAGTTTTCTCCAAAGGAACCAATCTGAAAACAATATTCTCGGCGAGGAGGTAGACTCTCTAGTTTCCCAGCTCTCAACAAAGGAACAATCATCTATGAGACCTTGGATATAACATCAGTCCGATTTGCCTGTTACAGGAAGATCTCTACTAATGTCTCAGTCTTCACATCTGAGTCCAACTTTCAATTGAGGTTCAGCTGCCTGCCAGTCTGATAAATAAACAATGAGCCTATTGTAACTTAACAGCTTATGAACACTTTGATAAGACAACTGGAGTAGAGTAAAAAACACAAGACACTGGCAAATATTTTAGAAAATGAAACGTGTGCAACTCATGCCTGGTTACAAGCTAGGCCAATGTTAGATTCAAAATAGTGGCTAAATAAATACAGTTAGAATCAGCAGATATATTGAGTACATTTAGGAAAGGTATATCATTTCCATTCAGGGTGAATAGATTTATGATAAACCAACTAAATATACCAGTGGATCTCATCAAAGCAACTATATAGCCATTCACTAAAATTGATACATAAAATGCACACAGGTAAACACACATTGAATATATATGTTACGCATAAAGGGGTGGAGCACTGACTTACGCTGCTCCAAAAGTATGATGAGAACAGCCAGGAAGGCTGTCGCAAGCACAGAAAAAATGCAAAGCGAGGAATTTGTTGGGGATCCAACAAGTTAAAAGATAAAATGAAAAGCAAACATTGTTGTTAGTGTTGAACAGTCAGAAGAAGATTGAATCACCTCTGATATTGAGAAATATAATCTAACTTTTCTACTGCATGGAAGAAAATAAGACAACAGGCAGTTCTCTATTAGATATTTGGAGTGAATCACTAGCTCTGCCTGTCGAATTAAGTATACAGATATCAAAGTTCTAATACTTCATCTGATTGTGTGTATAAAGAAGGAAAACCTCTTCTTTTTATCTCACTTAAAACCAGCTCACCCATAAGGAGTGAGAGAAAGTAAGAAAGCGGCAGTAACAGTCATGGTAATTGATGCTGGAGTGTTGGATTTTCAGAATTTTCATTAAACAACTGAAACTTTGGAAACAAAACACCAACATAGCTTTAAAAAAATAGCACAGACTCAAGAATTCCATTTGAAAGTTTGGGCAGGAGCTTGAGGAAGGAGGAGCATAAAATGTCAGGGGACTCTCGCACAGAGAGAGCCACAGTATATAGCATCAGCACCATTACAAAGATTTATCTTTGTGATGGCTGGTGGTTTTTCCAATAGGTGTAATTGCTATCTGGCACAAGTTGGTTTTGTTTAGGAGAAGGATTATGGTGAAGTGACCAAGGGGAGGGGTGGAGGGAATAGGTTCCAGTCAAAGTGGACTTCAAACACCATGTCAGTTTTTTGTGACTTTCTTGTTATTAGTCAAAGGCAAGTGGAAAACTGACTCATAGTCAGCATTCCTTGTGTGTCCTCATTTGTGCATTGCACTACTTCCCACATTATTTGATTTGTATGTCAAGTAATCATCAATTTGAGCTTTATGATATTTAATGTCCTCAAAATTAAATATTATTTTTTTAGAGTAGAGCCCAAAGAGTGAGGTGATGATGATGCTGCTGAACACAGGTACAGTGGAGACCTGTGCTATCCAAAGTACTTGTTTTGCAATACTGAAGTTCTGGCAGTTTGTAGTGGGCAGAGAGATAATGGTTAATAAGACTAAGGTACTTTATGGTACATAAAATATACTGACCTAAAAACTCAAATATATCATTGTTAAATAAGGTGTTTTTTCTGTTATACTGTTCTCCTTACTTCCCCCTATTTATTCTTAACAGTATATTTTTTCTTTTTTTAACAGATTATGTCTACAATCGCCATTCACAGTGATGCAGTAAGTACCGAATTTACTACAGAAAAGGAAATGTAGGCACATAATAAACCCTTCAGAAAGGCATTGGGCTTGCTAACATTGGTGCAGAAAAAGTAGTTGCACCCTGGCTGATTAAGAAAAAGTGCAAGGGCACAAAAGTTTTTCTCAGGAGCCCACAGCCATTGCTATTGAAGATCAGTGTGCCGAATACAAAGCGTATGCAGTCTTGATTCAATTTCATGCCTCTTTAATCAACCACCAGAAACTCCCTGCATCTTTATCTCACTCTTGCAGGTTTTTATCATCCCTCCTCTGTCTCTAGTTGTCCATCTATCTCTTTCGTAATGACAGTAACGAAAAATGAATGCCGCTGCCCCCCTACAACCACCACTCAAATTAAGCACCCAAACACAAATTGTAGTGGTCTTTTACTAACCATCTAGAGGCCGGGCACCCAAGCACCTGCCTTGCATTGTGGTCCAGGGTACCAATTGTATGCCATTGAATAAATTACCATGTTTGAATTTTGAATCAAATCTTATGATGATTTACTGATTTTACTCAAAAAGCCAGATCATTAGCTTCGTGCAAAAGTCAAGAAGAGAGAAGCCTCTAATGTGTTGTTGGAGGTAACACCAGGCTTTACAGACAAGGAATGAAAAGGCACGGCCACCTACTCTGCTTTTGTGTACGTGTTGGGTGTGTGCTAATGAGAGACCAGCAGAGTGGAGGTGTCTGGAAGGTTGGTGGAAGTGAATGCATCTGTTCAGTAGCCAAAGTCAGTGATGTGGTGAGCTTTGTAGGTGTGGGTGAGGAGTTTAAAATGTCCACTCTTATGTAGTGGTTGCCAGTGGAGTTCTTTAAGGTGTGTCATGATGGGTGCTCGGCATGGAAGGTTGCAGACTAGTCTGGCTGCTGCATTTTGGATGGCCTGCAGTCTTCTGTTGAGCTGGTTTGGGATTCCTTTATTCAGTGTGTTTCCATTGGCCAGTCTTCCGGTGTTAAAGGTTGGGTGATCACTTTCCTGATGTTGTCTGGTAGACAGTTGATGATTTTCTTCAGCATCATCGTGTTTTGAAGCAGGCCAAGACCACTGTGTTGACTTGGGCAGACATGTCCAGTTTGTTGTCTATAATGATTCAGAGGTTCCTCACTTGTGAGCAGGGCATGGGGCAGGTGTGAGCCATCAGGTGGAGTCCTATGGTGAGGAGTTTTTCCCAAAGACTACCACCTCAGCTTGACTGAGACTAATTTGATTTCAGTCAGGTGGCTACTTCTGTCATGCATGTGGTGAACTTGTTCCTTGTTTTGGGTGTTTTGTCTAAGAGAGACAGGATCAGTTACATGTCGTTGACGTAAGTGAGGATGTTTGTTGTGAGCTTGTATAATACTGGTCATGGGGTCACGTAGATGTTGAAGAGTATTGGGCTGAATGAGAAGCCCAGCAAATAACATCTCTTGCTTCAGAGGCATAGTGGGCATGTTGGCGGATTGGGTTCTTCCATTGAGGAAGGGGCAAATCCATCCAAGGGCAAGTCCCTGGATGCCTGCTTTGTGGAGTCATTGGGTTAGAATGGTATGGTAGATGGTGTTGAAGGCTGCTGATAGGTTTGGAAGGGGAGGGCTGAGCTTTCAGGCATTGTGGATCATCCAGATGCCATCCATTGCTGCTATAACTGCAGTTTCTGTGCTGTGATTGAGTCTGAATCTTGATTATGTGGTGTTGAGAAGCTGGTGTTTGGCAAGGGGGTCGGAGAAGTGTTTTTTCCAAGACTTTGGTTGGGTAGAGAAGGAGGGATATCCGTTGATAACTGTCAAGTTTGGTTGGGTCAGCTGAGGGTTTCTTTAGGAGGGTATTGACAGCTGCATGTTTTCAAGGTTTTGGGAAGGTGACTATAGTGATGAAGGTGTTGAGGATAGGGTTGAGAGCCTCGCTGATAGGCACAGCTCCTTGGTCAAAGACGTGGTGGTGGCAGAAGTCCGCTCAGGCCCCGAAGTAAATGGTCTTCATGATTGTTGTGGTTTCTTCCTCTGTGCTAATGTGTCCCATGTGCTGATTGTGTTAACTTCAGGAGAGGGCCACGGGTTCGGTAGTCCAGTTGTTGGGGGAAGTATCTTTAAATGGTTGGGATTTTTCTGCAGAAGAAGTTCAAGAGGTCGTTGCACAGGTCATGTGATGTGTTGATGTTTACAGTGAGAGCTGTGGGAGTGGTGAGTGGTAAAGTCTTTGACAATTGGAAAGACGTCTTTCCTGCTGTTGGGGCTGGGGTTTATTGATTCGACTAGGGCCTGCCTATTGATTTCTCAGATGAGCTGGTGGTACTTCCTCTGGAAACTTTGAGGGTGTATTTTTTCACTTCTCCTTTGCTGGTTCTCCATTTCTGTTCCAGTTGTTTCCTGATTTGTGTTCTGGTTTTTGCTCTGTTTTTCATTTCATGGGGACAATAATTTCAACACTGTTGGTGATCCACGCACTGAAATTCTCGATGTTTCATGCCAGGATGCCTGTGGGTTTTGGTTTCTTCTCATTTAGGGCAGTCGTCCAGTCCACCTATGCTAGTTTGTTCCAGTGTCGGCGTGCTGGGCCTGGTATGGAGGCTCTTATGGATTGAGGGACGTTGACGGTAAAACTTACTCTGGCGTAGTCTGCCCAGGTGACAGGCCTAGGGGTGTTGATTGTAGTATTGTCGAAAGATGTAAAGATGGGGTCTAGGATGTGTCTGGTGGCATGGGTGGGCTCATTGACATGCTTGAATACTCCCAGGTTCTCGAGATTGTCAAGAAAGGCAGCTGAGTTGGTGTCAGTCTAGTTTTCAAGATGAAAACCGAGATCTCATAGGACGATGAAATTGTTGTTATCGAAGACCGGGGGCAAATTAGGTATGTGATGTTGTTCCAAAGTTGGGGCATAAGACAAGGGCTTAAGTTTGGGGGGTATACTCTGTGCCTGCTGAGTACTGCTTTGATAGGGATATTTACAATAGGTGCTCAGGTTGTGAGCAGAGGACCTTGCAGAGGGTTGAGGCCAGGGTTGAATTCGGATCAAAAATAGGCCGGGGCATGCTAAAAAATAGTGACTCACATTTGTGGATTGCCTATCTGCAAAACACTGCTTCAGCAAAATTTTATGAAAAGAAGGGGTAGGGTCCCTGACAGAGTCGGGTTTTCTTAACTTCACTTAGATAAAAAAAATGCATGGATTAGTTCACACTGGTGAACCAAACATGAACACAAGCGAGACCACTTCTGCTCAGGCACCCTGCCCTGCTAAATCTGCATAAATTAATGGGCCTGCACAGTGAGACAAAAGGAATGACACCTCTGCCTGTTGGTAAAAAGGAGTAACAGAGGTCCATCTGCCCCCAGAAAGGCCACTCAGGCACCCACGGGGGTGCGGGCGGTCTTTGATGCCGCACATACACCGCCCAAATCGGCCCCCAGCCTGCTCAAAAAAGAGGCCCACAGCTGGAACTGGGATACCAGCCCCTCGGCCGTTGCCTGAATGCCTGAATGCCTGCCTTACCAATACAACAATGGTGTGAACTGAGCAACAGGAGCATGTCAAACAGAAACATCTGAAGCTTGAACTATACAAATAAAATAGCATGTGTGTGTTTGTGTGTTAAACAAAATGACAGGGACCATAGAGGTGACAACGAGGGGCTTTGAAAACATGCAAAAGACACAGTGATTTACAGATAGTTATGATACATATTTTAACAATTTTATGCAAATGGAAGTAATGTGATTTGCCTAGGTTCAAACAAAATTTGGTCAACTACTGAATTAGACGGAATTAGAACATTGTATGCAGGGTAAGCAACAGAGCCAGTGGAGCAAATTGACTTATTTTCTGTTATCATTTGTTAGGCTGTTGCACAGTGCCTTTAGCTGTGTTTTTGGCCTTTCTCTCTATTCAAGTTATTGTTCCCTGTGTTGGTATTTTGCAGTTGGTACAGTTAAAGGTTCTAACCAGCCTGTCAAGATCTTTGCTCATTGAGGGCTTATTCTATGATGGCTTTATATAAGTAAAAAAGTTTTGTGGACATTTAGGAGAGTTGAAGTTTAGGACCAACTCTCCTCAGTTGGTCTCTCTCTGCAAAAAGGGAGCTGCTTGCCCACACTCAAGGCTTGGTCCGAAAGTCCATGGGTATTCTGAAGAGCAGAATTCTGATTAATACTATGTTTTATCAATAGAAATTTAGAGGATCTCTGAGCAAGAACTGGGTTTGTCAAAAGGTCACAGTCAGCCAGTATAATGTCATTAGTATAGCTCTGAGTGAGCCAGTGTGTTACCAATACTAAAATCTAAGTAACATCTAAATGGCCGATTATGACGTCAGTCAAGGTTGCCTCCGACCGACACCGTCACGGGCTCTGGACCCACCGACCTCTGGTTGCCAGTTCTGACCACCTGATTACGATGTGACCGATCCCTGTTTGGTTGCATATTCCCATTTTCCAATGGGAGCTTGTGATACGGGCATTAACCGGCTGTAACACAAGCTCCCATTGTGTGTGTGTGGAACAACCTGCACCCTGTGGCAGGCACCCATGGAAAGACCGGCCAGTTTACACTCCGAGCACCGACATCGTAGTTTGGCGGTTGGACCACAAACCGACCGTGTCAGTCGGAAAGCCTCCGACGCGGTTGGAAAGCTTCCAACCAGCGGTCGGAGGCTTTCCAACCGATATCGTAATCGGCCCCAAAGTGTGTTTCGGTATTATCAGAAGAAAGGCTTTTATTAATTAGAGATGATCAGGAGAGTTCTTAGAGAGTCTTAGTATTATCTTGTGCCTAGCTCGAAGGCACTTTTGTTTCTTTACTGCAAAGCTCTGACTGGGATCGATATTATGAACAGAGCTGTGTGCCTTGTATTAAAACAATTGTGCAATATGTTTGCACATTTTATGTGAGCCTACTAGTTTTTAACTTATGAGCAGTTATCTTCAAATAATATTTCCAGCCTTCAATCCCATTGTAAATGCTTTCAGGTAGCAATGATAGCCTATTCAAATTCATGTTGCAAATGCTGTCATACAACTGTATATATTTCATCAGACTACTTGAACCCTTTCACAGCATAGTTGTTAGAGCTGTGTATATGTATTTGTGAAAAAAATGCATCAGCATCGCATAGCATCAAGAACATATAATGAAAAATGTGGAGAAACTTTATATAAAACATGTACCAAATATTTTATGCCATTTCTCGGATGGGCCAACATAAATCCATGAATGCAAATCAAGAAAAAGTTGGCCTGAATGTCTGGAGGCTGGCAACACCGAATAGGTGTTGGTTTACTCAGGGTATGCAGTCAGCACAATTAGTTACATAATACATGGGATTCGGTAATCCCTGTATAATCTCTAATTTATTTATAATCGGCAATTCATCATGCATCCAGTTGCCGACTGTGAAGAATAGAAGTCAGAACTTGACTATAAGTTATTACAGTTGAGTTCTGAAATTACATTCTTATTGTGCTTGCCTTACAATACCTGCGGCCAGAGCCAAGCAGCTGAGGAGAAAGGCAGGTCAGGTCATGACGCATAATTGAATCAGCTGTTTAGAGCAACAAAACAGAACATTTCTTTTCTATCTTCTGCTCTATTTTCTAGCTTACAATG
This sequence comes from Lissotriton helveticus, assembly GCF_964261635.1. Classification (NCBI taxonomy): domain Eukaryota; kingdom Metazoa; phylum Chordata; class Amphibia; order Caudata; family Salamandridae; genus Lissotriton; species Lissotriton helveticus. Next base: position 711,970,220 of record NC_136065.1, on the reverse strand, counting down.
ATAAGCATTCATAAGCTAGTTAGAGGAAAGCTAGAACCTTGCTGCATGTTTGTACACATTCCTTTCTGGTGAAGCTTTTTTTTAAATTGACTTCTATTGAACTATTTTGAATGACCGTTTTCAACAAATCACTAAAAGGTTTTTGATGTGTTTAATTTTGCACTAGATGGTTTTTTTCAGATTTTAATGCATGCTCACTTTTTCACATGAAGAGGCTACACACTAAGGTTTTAAGTGGTTTGTGGGTAAAGTGATGGTGTGTCCATGTGTTATATGGGATAAAGTACCCCCTAGCATATATGATAAAGATATTGCAAGTCACCTCATAGTTTCATAACCTTATAAAGGAACTTATCCTTCAGCCTTAGTCCTCTAAATGGTTATGGGACTCCTCAGTGACTAACAATATATTTCTCATGTTGGGTAGGGTGTGCTTTATTCTTTATAAAATCGTAGAATTGTGACAAACCATGTCACCTATTATAAAGACAATACGTTAGAACTTGACTATTATAAGTTAGTACATTTGAGTTCTGATGTTACAATGCCTGCTGCCAGAGCAAGCAGTCGAGGGAAAAGGCAGGTCAGGTCACAGAACATTACTAAAGCAGCTATTTGAAGCATCGGAAAACAGAACTTTGCTTTTATTTCTTCTGCTTTGTTTTTCTAACTAACAATGGCAAGCAGAGAGAACATGTTTACTTTTTGCACTCCTTAGATATTTAGAGAAAAGTTATAACTTTTCTGAATTTTTCCACTCATTCCAAGCTATTGAAGCTTTTTGTTTTAGACTGAGATGTGTTGAACTGTTTCTAAATTCTGTTTGCAACAAATATGTAAGAGGTTTTTTTATGTGCTTAATTTTACACCCGAGGTTTTATTTTTATTCTTCATGTTTGCAAACCTTCTCGGTATTTCATATGAAAGAGCTATGCACCAAGGTTTTAAGGGGTTTGTGGGAAAAGTGATGATGTGATCATGTATTATATGAAATAAAGTACCCTTGGTGTACATGATAAGTCTACTGTAAGTCAACTCGGAGTTCCATACCTTATAAAGGAACTCAGCCTTTGGCCTCTTTCCTCTATATGGATGTGGCATTACTCAGTGACTGGCAATATCCTTATAATGTACGACAGGGGCTACTTTATCCCATATATAATATTAGCTCAAATCTGTCCGTTTTTAGCCCCCCTTCCGAGTATGTTCGCAACAGTTTTCCAACTGAGATTTTAACCACAGCCTTATTCTAATGGAAGAACATAAACAATCTGCCTACTTCTTTAATGTATTTTATTTGTATGTAGGCATGTACATTACTGTCAAAATGATACTAGAAGTATGCAGGGACATTGTTATGGTATCCTGATGCACTAATGTGGAGAACCACGTGGCATATCTAGTAAAAGAAAGCATCTCATCAATCTTTGGTAATGGAAATTGGTCAACCATAATATTGTCATTTAAGCATCTTAGATAAACACATTTTACCACTGGCCAGTCTAACGACAACAACTGGTGAAGTCCATTCAGATGCTTCAGTTGGATCAATAATGCCTGCATAGTGTAGTTTTTTAAGTTCCATCTTAACTTCGTGTCTCACAATAATGGGAATATTATGTGCCTTATGTATTTTGGAAATGGCTAAAGCTTTGACTCTTATTTGGTTTGTGAACCTTTTGAGTTTTTCAACCTTGCTGCTAAACACATTTTGAAATTTCTTTTTGTGTTGTCTCCATTGCAAGCAACTAAAACTTGCTCAAGTAACGCCCTTTGGTCCTTCCAACCCAAAACAGATGGATCATCATTTGCCACATACAGTTTACATGTAGCTTGCCTGTTCTTGAATTTGAATACAAGAAGTCTTTATCTTAACACATCAATTTTATTGCCTGTAAATGGGTTCACATCAGTGGGCTTTAAATGAGAATGAATAATGTGTACATAGTTCTTCTTTCAACCCGAACATGCAATAATAATAAACGGGGATCCAGAATCTGCTGTAACGTTCAAGGAAACCCCACCAAATGACACCCAACATAAGGTTTTACTGCATTTACAACACCAGTTTTTCTGTATAATCTTTGAGCAAAATCATTTCTTTATCAGTTTTATTCTCTGACGAATCTGTTCCATTCTCCATACTCATGTGAAGTGACCAATAATTACATTTGGGAGCTTGAGCAGGGCATTTGTCAAATCACTCTGAATGTATGGTACTTTTACAAAGGTAGCACAGCATGTTCTGCTTTAATTTTTACATATTTCTTGGTTTTACGATTTTTTCCCCTGAAATCTTATCAACAGAAATGTTCTTATCAGGCAGTAAAGTGGTCACTCCGATAGCTCTGCTTTCTTCACTAAGGCAATAATAACTTTTATATTTGAATCTCCTTCAATCCACAAGCATTCCTGTAAACCTTTTTTTAGCATGCAGAACTATTTGGACATGAATTAATTTGTTGGGTAAATTTCCAAATTTGAATTCTGCTGCCAACTTTTTAAATGAAAATACATAATCCTTGACAGTTTCACTTTATTCCCGTTTCCTGTGAAACAATGTGACTCATGACAGCAACACAAATGGCAGGAGTGTAATGTTAATCTAAATCCAAAAAAGCACTATTGAAGACATCAGTATCTCACTATTGTTAATTCTTTGTATTTGACAACTTTTGATACCCTCAGGACCTACAAAGGGGATAAGAATTCAATAATTCTTTCAGGAGATAATGCACCACCATTGTTTTATTAGTGAGGCAAAACCAGACATACTTATCATAATTGAATTGTGGTTGTTTGATGATGTAACTCCATTCCAGCATGAAACCAATCCTTTAGGCTATCAAACGATCATCCAAAATCGTGTAGACAAAAAAGGAGGTGGGCTAGCTGTTGTGTTCAGGCAAACAGTGCATATCACTAAAGTTGACGACATCTCCATAAAGAATTGTGAGGTTCTTCTCACAAGATGCGATCCTACACCGTCTTCCTCCTGTAACTTCATGCTCCTTTACAAACCTCCACCAAGCAAGGTGACATTCCCAGACGCACTTCTAGACACAATTTCAAAACTGATAACAATACACTCCAACCTATGCATTCTGGGTGACCTCATCATTTGGCCTCATCATTTGGTTTGACAAACTCAATACGACCCATCAACAGACTGTCCACAAACCCACACACATCACTGGACATATCCTAGATGTTCTTTTTGCTAATACTGAAGTAGTTACCTTTCAAACTACAACTCAAGTCACATGGTCAGACCACCATTTGTTTGCTTTCCAACATAAAACAACACTAAGCGACTCACCTAAACCCACCTTACGTGCATACACCTATCGACTGAGGCACAAACTCCATTTGGAACACTTAGAAACACAACTAACATCCAGCACAGATCTGGAAACAATACATTCTGTTAAACAACTATATGAATGGCTACAGGAAGCTTTTAATATCTGGATACCACTCAAAACCACACAACAGAACAAAAGCAAACAAGCACCTAGGAAAAATACAGAGATAAAAGACATAAAACTACAAATTAGAAAGCTGCAACGTGCCTGGCTCAAAAAAAAAAAACAAGACCAACTTCACCTACAAAAACTTAACAGATTATACAAGTCAGCTATAAAAAAAAGCAAAGAAAAGATACTATTCAGACAGAATTCAAAATGCTAAATGTGCAAATAAGGAATTTTATAAAATACTCAATGAATTTCGTAAATCAAATTGCCTAGAAGGAACTCAGCCCGTTACTCAAGATTTCACAGACAAACTGGCAAATCATTACACGGACAAAGCAGACACGTTAGACTAGTACTTAAAACAGAGACAAAGCACCAGCACAATCCAAGAATACTGTAACTCAGCCTCTCTGTTCCTTCCAACACATTTCACACAATGAATTTAAAGTCCTGGTCAAAGCAAGCAGGCCTGCCGGCAGCCCTTCTGAACAGTGTCAACAGCAAACTTTCAAGACAATTCTTCTAACAACCTCTGCTGCCAATCCCGTAAGAAGAATCATCAACGATTCCTTAACTACCTGAATATTTCCAGAAGAACTTAAAATGTCATACATACTCCTTTTACTGAAGAAAACAAACTTGTACCCGTTGAACCCTGACAACTACTGACCCATTACAAATGGATCTTTCAAGGGCAAACTGATAGAAAGAGCAGAGTTCACCCAGATGTCACAATTCATTGAAGACAATGCCATAATTTCAGACTTCCGAACGGGATTCCGTCCGGGGAGAGGCACAGAGTCTGCCTTCTTTGTCATCTGGGATGACCTGCAGAGCACAGTTTACAGCAAAGGGATTGATGCGCTACTCCTCTTGGACCTCTCGGCTGCCTTTGACACCGTTGACCATGACACTCTGGTACAAAGACTCTATGAAGCCGGGATAGAGGGGACTGCTTTAGACTGGATCACCTCCCACCTTGGAAACAGAACTAATGTCATCCATACCCCACCTTTCTCATCCAAATCGTACTCCTTAAAAGCTGGGGTCCCTCAAGGCTCTATCATTTCGCCCATGCTTTTCAACATCTACATGAAGTCATTTCCGGTACTGATCAATCAATTTCACCTCACGTGCTATAACTATGCAGATGACACGCAAATACTCCTTCAACTGGAATGTCCCAAAGACATCGGAAACAAAAGTACCAGGTTTGGGCATCAGCGGCGCCAAATAAAGGACAAGTACTATTGGTTATATTTTGGTATCCAAATTGATTAAAGATTGCAGCCTTAACCAGCTTGAGAACTGAAGTCACAGATCCTTTTTTAATGGTAATGTTGGTGCAAATATTTTCTTCCTGTTTTTTTCAGTTGTATATTACTGGCCTCCTATCTGACAAATATCTCTCTTTTCAAAGTGAAATGTGAGTAACACTTGCCTCTATCAAGCTCTTTTAATTGACATCAGAAACAACAAGCCTATCCTGCGCCCGAAACGTTCATTTGTTTCAATGTGATGTATAATAAATAGTTGCTCCAAATGGCCAAATTCCCTCGACAGCCATTTCCTTACTTAATGACAACATTTTTGAAAATAAAAATTAGGTTTCAAATGTCTTCTCAAGTTTTGTCACTTCCTCCACCATGGCCTGTATCTCAGAGAAAGTTGTTTGTATTTTTTAAAATTAAGAGATGTTCACTGGTTTTACTCCTAGCTACCACAATGACATCTCTTTTCAGCAAATGTACCTTGTTTAAAGTAAAGGTGTTTGCTTATCCAAATATCTCCCTTACTTTGTGTTACATAAAACACCTCCAGGTAGCTTTATTGACACTTGATTTTAACTACCCCAGACCTTATATAATGAGTTATCTGCTTCTATTGAAATCTATTCGGTGCTGTTCTGCCATCAAAAAGTGTTTCTCCTTATCAGTTCCTCTGATACGTTTTCTGTTTTTTCAAGTTGAAATGTATCACTAGGTCGAGCATTCGAGACCTCTTGTATATACTTTATTATATACTTATATTTATATGTACTTTGTGAGCACTGGAGAGCAGCCCAAGGACTTTGTCTGCTTCCGCTTAGGGACTGTTGTTCTGTTCAACTGCCTCCATTTAACTGTCTTGATAGAAAACAACCAGTAGAGGTCAGTAAAATACCAGAATTGCTTTCTGCTTGTTCAAATGCCTCTATTTAACTGTCTTGATAGATAACGACCAGTAGAGGTCATTAAAGTACCAGAATTGTTTTCTGCTGAGGGACTTTATTTTTTTAATTTTTCTGGCAACTGCCTGTATTTCATTTTCTTGATAGAAAACGACCAGCAGAGGTCAGTAAAATACCAGAATCACTTTAGCATTCCCCAGATTCTAGTTCATAGAAATTGTCTTCCACGAGCACCCATAGACAATAATATTTTTCTTAAATCTTGTATTTTCAGTGATATTACCATTGAAGGCCCTGATTTTATATTGAAAACAGAGCTTTAGACTATACCATTTCCTGATGAAAGGCAATATTTCTCTCCATGTGTCCCCATACCTGGCATGCCACACAGTTTGGTGCTTACTTTCCCTCCATTTTAAAGAACAGTAGATGTTTCAGTACCCAGGCTAATGTGAGACCGATTACTTTGCAAATGTTTGTTTTTAACTAGTCTTTCAAATAAAAAACAAATTGCATGAAACACCATGCCTGTTTTCAAAATATAAAAAAATTGTTGCAACTTTCGGAAGAGTAAGGGGCGGTGAAAAGGGGAACAAAACATTGAAACCAAAGATTCAGCACCCCTTTAAATAAAATGTTTATTACTGCATGGGATAATATTTCTCACGATAGCCTAATGGTTGCTACAAAAACTTTGCAAGTGCAACAATTGCAAATTAAAAAAATCTAAACAAGCAGTAGTTCAAAGGGTCTTTTGCATCCTATAGCTGCTCAGGGAAGTATGGTGCACACTACCATTCATCAGTTGACCCCAGTCCTGTCCTGCTCAGAGCCCCATTGGCAAGGCGAGGTTGATGGGTGGCTGAGAACACTTGATGGGCCGTTTTTTCCTCATAGGGATAAGCAGCCCCTCCTACCTGGGCTGTCTCCCTCTCCACTACAAGCCTAGAAAGGCATACATATACTGAACTTGAGGATGCACGTTAAGTGAGGCCGGCCTGCCAATTGTCAGAGTCAGAATGACAATGGCTGCTTCTCGTCTTCACAGCATAAGGTGTCTACTTTGAAGGAGCCGCCTGGCTACTTTGAAGGAGCTGCTAATGGGAAGTCATTAGCACTTGCTTTGAAGAGGACTGTGGCAGGGTAGTGGACTGGAGAGTTGGGTTGTTTAGGGCCAGCCAGGTAGCTCCTCAGTTAATTTGTTATCCCCCTCACCTCCATGGAACAGACAGAGTTTAATTAGTCTCTTCTGTTCTCCTTTGCCTGCTGATATTAGTTACTACATTCCACCGGGAGAGGTTGTGCCCTGAACGACTTTGAAACTGGGAAACCTGGCACAAGTCCCAGCACCTAGGTAACATCCTGTGATTCTGGGCAAAACTGTTAATCTACCTGAGCATAAAAAAATGAATCCGACCTTTGTTATCTGGTGCTCATGTAATGCGTTCCAATGCCTCTGGACTACGTTTGTGCTATATAAGACTGTATTTATGTGTCTTTTTTATTTTTGGATTTACACATTAGCATCATTATCTTTGTTGGAACTTACACGTGATGCTAGCAGCAAGTAAAACAAAAAACAGACACACCTAATTTCAGTATCTGAGCATTAGAGAGTGATAAAATGATCCTCCATACACAGATGAGGTTAAAGGTAGCTTTTATTGACACCCACCAGGGAGGCAAGTAGTCTAAGCAAAGTCCAGGCTCCAACTGAACATTACTTGACCAACAACATTCTTTCCCTGACCAGTCACATTCCTAGTAGAGAATGCTCACCCTTAAAGGAGAAGATACAACACATCTCCCTCATCATAATGCAAAACAAAATAAAAATAACAGAGATGTAAAGATAATAAAAAGGTAATTAAACAAAGCAAAAACAACTTTGATACAACAAAAACAAATGCAGGATAAAAGTACTTAAACACTAGGAACAATAATCTTGTAAGTACAATGGTGTTCTTCTATTCCTGGAGCTACGAAAAGAAATATTCTGTGACAAACCACTGGAACATTTTGATTTTGTAAAACAATCGGAACTGGGTTTAACAGCACTATCAGAACGCTCCCCAATGCCCCCCTCAGAACGCTCCCCAATGCCATCCTCCTCTGCACACTTGGATAAAGGAGACATACTCCATACATCTCCCCCAGAAAGCATAACAACATTTTTCATAACCTTCACAATGCGCCTAGGCCCAAAGTACTTAGATTCATCTTTGGGAGACTATACAGCCTTCTTAATGAACACAAGATCACCAACTTTCCATGAGATCTTCATTGCCCCTTTCTTGATATCAAATCTCCGCTTGTAGTTTTCCTGATAATTTCTCACCCTCCAATTATTTTCCACACACCCTCTGTCCTTTACACATAACCACAAGGGATTCAACTTAGAACCAGCCACTCTCCCTTTCAATTTTTTGGAAGGTGACAACCCCGTGACACTGTTGGGAGTGTTCCTGTGAGCCCACAATTTTTCCCTGAGAATTGGCTTTAGGGGAACCCTCATTTCTAAAGCAGTCTGAGCACAAGCTCTGATCAATCTATTCATGCTCTCCACCAAACCATTTGCCTGGGGAGCATAAAGTGCGGTTCTCTGATGGGTGATGGACAAATCTTTCAAAAAATCAACCATTTCTTGTGAAGTGAATTGCACTCCATTATCAGAAACAAGAACATCAGGGACTCCCTCACAGGTGAAAGCATCCTTCAGAAACTCAATGATGTTCTTGCTCAACACGGAACCCATGCAAGAAGCAGATAACCACTTTGACATATAGTCCACAAGAACAACAACAAACCTCTCAGAAGAAGCAAAATTCTCAAAAGGACCAACTATATCTACAGCCAATTTAGACCAAGGGCGCTCCGGAATGGCAACAGGTGAGAGAGGAGTGACCCTCACTTTCTTTGACTTATCATTACTAGCGCAAATGGTGCAATCTCTAACAACAGACTCAACTTCACGGTCCAATTCAGGCCACCAATAGGACTCTCTAACCCTTGCATTAGTAAGGCTGCGCCCAAGATGACCCTCATGTGCTAAATTAATTATCTTCTCTCTCATCATCAGGGGAGGAATCAACCTAACACCCCTAAACAACTCACCCTGAACAATGTTAATCTCATCTCTCACATTCCAATAACCCTTAGCTGAATCTGGAACCTCTCTCAACGCTGGCCAACCATTTACAGTAAATTCTAAAACAACATCTCTGCCAGGATCACTAGAAAAACAATCTTTCCATTCCATCTCATTTAGAACCGACTCTTTCACCCAAGAGACACTTTGAACCTCTGAATCGCACACAACGAACTTCTCCAAAGGCGATCTAGAAAGAAAATCAGCAGGTACATTCTTAAGTCCTGGCAAATATTCTAACAAAAATTGTACTCCATGAGCCCTTCAACCCACCTCTTGCTTCTGGGAGTCGTGCATTCAGCATTCCTACAAGAAAACAGTTGTACAAGAGGTTTGTGGTCGGACCTGAAATAAAAGGTATGCCCCATAAATAAAATCTGAAATGCTTGACGCTCAATAACAGAATAACGTTCCTCGGCACCTTTAAGTGAGCGAGAGGCAAATCCAATGACCTTCTCAGTGCCATCAACCATCTGTGAAAGCACAGCCCCCAAACCACGTAAACTTGCATCAGTGGTCAAAATCGTCTTCTTGTACACATCAAAATGATGCAACGTTGGAATTTTCGCAATTTCAGATTTCACAGTTTCAAAAGCTTCAGAACACTCCCTGTTCCAATTGAAAACAGCACCTTTCTTTAACAGGAGCCTGATGGACTGCATTACACTTGCAAAACTTCGAATAAACTTAGAGTAATATTTCGACAAACCATTGAAAGATTTTACTTGATCCTTATTCGAAGAGGGCTGAGCTTGCAGAATAGCTTCTGCCAAATCAATTTTAGGACTAATGCCCTCTCCTGAAATGGAGTGTCCTAGCTAGGATATAGAATTAACTCTAAATTTGCATTTTCACATTTTAATGTCAAACCACATTTCTTCAGTCTAGATAAAACACCAAACAAAACTTCATCATGTTTACCTGTATCACTCCCGTACACTAAGATATCGTCCTGAAAGAACAATACAGAGTTGATTCCAGACAAAACATTTTTCATTACCCTTTGGAAACAAGCAGCTGCACTCGCCAAACCGAACGTCATCCTAATAAATCTGTAAGCACCAACCGGAGTTACAAAGGATGTCAGATGTATTGATTCCTCATGGAGCATAACGTGATGATATACCGCCGATAAATCCATTACGCTAAATACAGTGGCCCCACCCACTTTCGTCAAAATTTCATTTATATTCGGTAAAGGCTGCATGTCAACCCAAATTGAACTATTTAGACTCCTCAGGTCCACACACATCCTAATTTTGCTACCCTTGTCCTTTGGAGCCAAAACAATGGGCGCGAGCCATTCTGAGTTTTCAATTTCCTCAATCACCCCAAGTTTTAATAATCTATCAATTTCATCTTGGAGTGATTTCAACATAAGATTAGGTACCTTCCTTACCTTGTGCACCGCAGGTTTTGCATTGTTTTTAAGGATTATCCTATGTTTAAAACCCTTCAAAAGACCCAACTCCTCACTAAAAACTTCTGGAAACTTTTCAAGGATATCAAGAACATCACCTTGTTGAGAAATCAACATAACTTGTTCAGGAGCATTCGGGTTCAGAATGATTCCAAGATCCCTTTGATGACGCCAACCAAGCAAGTTGTCCCCTCTTTTAGCAACATATATTTTGCCCACAGATTCTCTTCCCTTAAACAAAATGGTCTGAATCGAATATCCAACTAAATCAACCTTTTGTCTCCCATACCCAACCGGATTGATATCAGGAGCCAAAAGTTTAATCTTGTCAGCACCAAAATTTGAGAACCAAAACTTATCACTAATAAGCGTAAACAGTGAACCTGAATCAGCTAGAACAGGAACAACCTTATCAGCAATATGAATGTGACACGTGGGCATAGTTATAACATCAGTATATATCGTTTTCACATCATTTACAACTTCAACAATATTGTCATCAATTGGTTTTCCATCGTTTACGACTTCAACAACATCAGTATCAATAGGTTTAACATCATTAATAACTTCAAATGATGAGTCTGTGATGCAATGAACAGCGTTTTGAATCCATTCCTCTTCATCGTCAACAAAATTCACTCTACTGTTTTTACACATTCTGGCGTAATGATCCTTTTTACCACAACTCCTGCAAACAGTACTTTTGGCAAAACAGTTCGGATAATTTGGTCCATGTTTTTCACTCCCACATCTTGGACATCTAAATTTGCTGTCTTTATTATAACCAAATTGTTGTCTAGGTTTCTCAGATCTTAGAGAAATCTTCTCTTGTTTCATAGGAATTATACCTAAAGCTGCAACAGATACTTCCGGTTGAAACATTTCACGGTTTTCATTGTTAATACTAGAAACAGGGTCTAATTGGCTAGGGCCTTTCCTTATTTCTTTCACCCAAGTAGATGTATGCTCAACACTTTCAACTATGAGAATAGCCTCTTTCAAACTGGGATTCTTTGACAGTAGTTTCTCTTGGATCTTCTGATCATTAGTACAACGTACAAGTTGATCACGAATGAGCGAGTCAGTTAGCTGATCGAATTCACAAGTCTGCGCAAGGGATTTAAATGCAGCTACATAGTTTCCTACCCTCTCACTTTTCCCTTGAGTACGCATGAAAAACTTATGACGCTCCATGACTACATTAATGCGTGCTCAAAAGTGATTTTTCAATAGAAGAACACTCATTTCGTACACATCGCTGGGTTCACCTGCACTCCTGCCAATAGGTATAGGATCTAAGCTGTCATAGATATTTCTTCCCTCAATTCCAAGGTTGTTCAACAAAACTGCTTGCTTTCTGACCGCTGAAAACTTTTCACCTGCAATAGCGAGCAAATATGAATCAAAAATCGGTTTCCATTTCTTCCAGGGTAAAATTGGTTCACCCTGCTCACTCAAAAATTGAGGTGATTGATTCATCCCACTTGTTGACGAAGACATTCTGACAAAGATAACAAAACAAGCTAATATAACAATCTAAAATAATAATTTAAAATAATAATGGGAACAAAACAAGCTAAATCAAAGGTGAATGTGGCTTTCTTAAACAAAATAGAAATTAAATACTGAAATTTGACTTAACAGTATCCGAAAACGGTGACCTCTCTCTTCCTCCTTCAGGCGTGGTACTACCAGAATTTCCTTACTTTTAAACTTGCCTCGTTCATCACAGTATAATTTCAGTACCACACTTATCTACAAAACTGTGAAAATGGTACATCGTTTGCTTCCAAATATAGCGCTCGGTTATTCTCTGCTCCGTCTGAATCAATAATGAGCGTGCTTCCTTAACAACGCTAGCGCTCAGTTATTCTCTGCTCCATCTGCGTGCTTCCTTGACAACATAACACTCCTTCATTGCCAAGCGTATCACGCTATACCGCGTGATTACATCACAGAAGCAGTTCAGCGCTGACTTCCTTCGTGCATACCCCGGAACAGAACGCCCAGAGAGTTCGCGCACAGCTCGTTGCAGATTTTTAAAAGACGCTACGATAGGTAAGACACGTTCCTCAAAATGATGGAAAGTCACATCGGTAGCATGAAACATCCAAACGGTGTGCCACTCTTCCTTGTAACACCCGTGTACAACAAATCATCCGTACAGTACGCCCTTCTCAAAATGCGCCAGTCAATAGATAGAACAGTCTTAAAATTAAAATATATTCAAAAATAATCCTCACGCACGCCGGGTTCCTTATTTCCTGGTGGGTTCGATCGTCGCCAGTGATAAAATGATCCTCCATACACAGATGAGGTTAAAGGTAGCTTTTATTGACACCCACCAGGGAGGCAAGTAGTCTAAGCAAAGTCCAGGCTCCAACTGAACATTACTTGACCAACAACATTCTTTCCCTGACCAGTCACATTCCTAGTAGAGAATGCTCACCCTTAAAGGAGAAGATACAACAGAGAGCTTTTCTCAAGTATTGTAAATAAATGGAATGAATATGTTAAAAACCCAGGGTGAGTGTAAAAGACAGCCTAGGTATGTGGTAACAGTTGTTTACAAGCCAAATCTAGTCAAAACATCCACAGTAATCCACATCCAATGGATAAAAAAGCTAATAAAACTGAGTTTCTTGTATTTTGAATAATTTTCAGCTTTCAACATATATACTTTTCCAGTGGAATATTCATGACTGAGTGTGATCCTTGGTTGTGACAGGGTTTTGCTTTCTTTTTTGCCCCACCTCTCCCCTGCGCACCCACCTCTCCTCTACCTCAATTGCTATGGCAGGGGTTTATGTTGGAGTACATAACTCAGAGATAACACATATTTTAATCCTTTGCTTGAATTATTTCAAACCTCTGTGCTATTTTGGAGCCCTTGGTTTAGGAATACTGGGTGTTACAATAATAGCAAATATTTAATCCTAAAGTCAAAGTATTCTGTAATTGTTATTAGCAAAACTACAGCTCTTCTTCGTGACGTGTATAGGCAGTGAAATACTGTGCCAAACTGACCCCCCTATTTCGTCACATCAATGAGGCAACCAGGGAGAGTTAGCAGGGTTGAGTGACAATTACAAATATTAAGGTATTACGCCCATGTCCACTTTAGAGATTTTTGGAACATAAGTAGTTTTCATAGATGATTTTGAGAAATGCTCTTTACAAATGACAGCACTGGCACTAACTCTCCTACAGTTATATTGACCTAGATCCTTGAACTCTAACACGCCTGTGTACTTGGCCTGCAGTTAGATACCACATGCACCCTCAGCTCTGCCAGTACACTTTCCCAATAACATGCAACACCCTTGTGCATATATACATCTCTATCAGTCTAACTCATCCCTGACCAGGACATATCCTATGTATCTACCTATTTCTAATGTCACATTGTATTACTCGAACACTCAGAATGATTGCTCCAAAAATATCACCCACAATTTCTACAGCACTCAGCCCACGATTACGCCTGGAAGATTCTCCCCAAACCGGATGACTGAAATCATTACCATGATAAAGCTTTGGAAACACCACTCTTAAACACCAGGTCCCATACCATCTACTGCGTAATTTGAAATAGGCATTCTTTCCACACACATAATAAACTCAAGGGATCACCAGGTCCTGACTATTCAATTCAATTCAAATATCTTTTTTCGGCACTTCAAAAGATACCATAAAAGTACATAAAAACATTTAAAAGCCACGTTAAAAAGATAAAAACCATTACATTCATACATATCGGAGGATTCCTATTATCCAGTCTCTATTTGCAGGGCATTGCAATCACTTATCTCTCTCGTGTTCCTTAGTCTCATTGCCACCTTAATAAAACTCATTGTGCAAGACAGTGTGTAAGCATCTGTAGCCTTCTGCAAAAACAATAGGGCTGCCTTGGCATGTATGAATTTTGCTCGTTTCAAGATTCCCACTAGGAACTTATGCCTGGGAGATGAGTAAAATGAGCATAACAATACGAAGTGGAGGGTATCCTGCGGAGTCCTATTGTCGCAGCCGCAGGTACCCTTCTGCTCCACCGTTAAAGTAAAACCAGAGGAAACAGACAATAGATGGTGCAACATGTTGAACCTAAAACGGGTCATGTAAAATCTGTCTTGTGCAATATGAGTCACTGATAGATAGGGTTCCATTCCACTTTCCATTTTCAGTAATATATAAGACACAACCGTGGATTTACGCTCTTCTATAGCTGCCCTGCTCATGGTTGTCCATTCGCCAAACAGTTTCTTGACCGTTGTCTTATTCTGGGCGATAAGGGCTTCAGGCACGGTAAAAAGGTTCTTACAACCAATAGCCTCTAAGGTGTCTTTTACATATTTTATCCAGGGGATGGAGCTCCCTTTGTCACGATTCAGGCAGTCTTTGATAATTTGCCTGCTCAAACCAGCCTCAGGGTTAGACCAGATTTTGACCCAGGCCAGGAGCGGCCTGATCTTGATTTGATCTTCAATATAAGGTTCTCCCAATTCCTCATGTATGATATAGGATGGGGTACTTTGCGGTACTTTCAAGATCCTTCTAAAAAACTTATTTTCTTCTGCCTGGACCTTGTGTATCTTTGCAAAGCCCCAAATTTCCGACCCATAAGCTGCTTTAGCGCAGCATATTGATCTGTACAAATTCATCACTTGCTCCGGGGACCATCTACCCAGTCTTCTCCCATAGCCCATTATAGCCCCTGACGATGCCACCAGATTTGCAGCGTGTTTGTCCGCCAGGGATTTAAACTTTAGGAGCCCGTCGAATAGTACCTAGGTAAGAAAAGGACTGGACCAGACCTATTTTGTGGGAGCCTATCTTGTAAGCAAATTTCTTATTTGGTCTTGCCCCCGCTAACATGACATTTGAATTGTCCAGATTTGCTGACAGATTAAGTGTGGCCATAAATCTTACGAATCCGTCAATCAACCTCTGGAGCCCCCGCGGTGTTCGGGCTAACAGCACCGCGTCGTCCGCGTAAAGCAGGACGGGGATTGGGCGGGAGCCTATTTGGGGGGAATCCACTCCAAGTTTACATAGTTCCCTGTCCAAGTTGTTAATGTACAGTGAGAACAAAAATGGAGCTAAAATACAGCCCTGCCGCACTCCGCTCGTGCATGGGAATGGTAAGGTCTTACTTCCATCTTGATTATAGCGGACAGACGCAGATGTATTCCAGTGTAGGGCCTTAACCCCTTCGACGCTGATGACGAGCTCAACTCGTCATCAGGTACACCTCTCGTACGCTGATGACGAGCTGACCGCGGGTTTTTCAAAAAGTCAGCGCACAGCGGGAAAATGCGCAGCGCCGATGTTGTTAAGGAAGTCAACTAGATCTTGTTCCACCCCTAGGCCTATCATCAGGGCCAATAGTTTCTCCCTGTTCACGTGATCAAAAGCCGCGGAGAGGTCCATGAACCCTAGATAGACCGCCTCCTTGCTGGCTATAGTGTACTTGGCGATTAAGAGGTAGAGGTTCAGGCACTGATCCGTGGTTGACCTTTCCTCCCTGAACCCATATTGGATGTCTGTTATTTGCTGGTTACTATCAGCCCATTCTGACAGGCGTTTTAGAATGACACGACCCAACACCTTCGCCGTTACATCGATGAGGGATATTGGGCGATAGCATTGGGGGTCATCCCGGTTCCCTTTTTAAAATATTGGTACGATCGTTGCCGAGGACCAAGAGCGCGGCAGGCCTGCCTCTACTGCCGCATTCAAGACCCTCGTGAGAATGGGAGCCCACAGTTCCACTTTGCTAAGGTAGAGGTCAGGGGTATACCATCTGGGCCAGGCGCTTTGTTTTTAGTAAGCCCCAGAATTGCCCCTTCCACTTCTGCCAAGGTAATCTCTAGCCCTGCGGTCAACTTTAGCCTCTGCCCTTCATCGTGGTTTGTTTCGCCTGTATGATTATACAAGTTCTGAAAGTGGGCCTGCCACTGCTCTGGTAGGATGGTGTTCAGGATTTGTGGGGCGTTTGAGTCCTGGAAACATAGTTTATTTATGATTTTCCAAAACTCGGACAGGTCTCTTCTTTCTGCCGCCTCCCTTAAATCCTCCCAGGCTTGTCTTTGGAGGCTAACTTTACGAGTTTTTTATGTCTTTTTGTATATCAATCTGCTTTGGGCTATTCGAGTATTATCCCTGGGACGCTGTTATAGGCTATGTTTAAGATCTTTATGTGCCTTTGAGCATTCTTTGTCAAACCATCGAGGTGTGGTGGCTAGTGCCCTGGTTTTGGTGGTCTTTAGGAGTCCGTCGATGAGGTGTGCCATCTGTTCAAAAGCAGTCACTTCCACCACTCCCTCATTATTTAGGTCAAGGCATACATTTATTGCATCTGACCCTGTGGTTATTAGGCTTTTATAAAACTTGTCCCCGTCTATTTTGGACCATCTAAGCCTTCTCCCTTGGTCTGTTATACTTTCTATCATCTCTAGTCTGGGTGGTGCATTCTTAAGTTTTAAACATTTTAGCTCCACCACCAATGGATTATGGTCGCTAAATATACTATTTTCAATTGCCGCCCTACTGACCCATGTTTTAAGTGTAGGGGAAGCCATAATGAAATCTATGTACGAGTGACATCCACTACCCTTAAAGGTTGGGCTGAGTTCTCCAGCGCTACCCATCTCGACCATGTCCATCGTATGGACCAGATTATGCCTTTTCATCACCTTGTCTATTTCCCACCCCTCTGGGGAGTGTACAAAGTGTGGCCCTTTCTCCACTGTGCATCGTGACCAGCCCTTGTTTAGTGGTCTTAAATTCCCACAAAGGTGGCAATTAAAGTCCCCTACAAGGACGACACGAAGGGCAACTGCTGCCTTTGCCACCGATAGCTGGGCATTTAAGCGGGAGTCTAGTTATTTTATTGCATTTCCCCTGCTATTTGCACCTACAGCGTTATACCAGTTTACCAGTATGATGTTTATCCCTTTAGAGCGAAGGTCTATCGCCTGCATATTCTGCGATTTCCAGTTATAGTTGGACCATACCCCTTCTATCCGGAGATCTACGTATATTAATAGCCCTCCCACCGCTCTCCCTGAGGAAGACCTTTGGGTAGGGACTGGGAAACACTTAAACCCCTCCATGGTAAAATGATTAGAATCAATCATCCAGGTCTCCTGTAAACATATAACATGAAACCTGGTGATGTATTCTCTCCATTCCTGTACCTTATATTTGGCAGAAAATCCTGCTATATTCCAGGATACGATTTTGAGTCCATCCAGCCAATCTAGTATGTTTACCCCAACCCCGAGTGGGTAATTGGTCCTGTCTCCCTCAGCTATCGTTATACCATTTGGGACAAATACAATGTCTAACTTTGTCCCTTCTATTTTCTCTGAGCTGGGTGTGTCCCACATGTCTTTCCTCGGTGCCTCATGATCTATAAGCTGGGTCCCCCATTTTGGCTCTGGTTCACCCTTCTCACTGCATCCCTCTCTCATGCTTTCTCCGAGGGTAATTGATAGTGTGTTTCCCTTCAGTGTGGGCTCTTTTATAAGTTTTCCCTTTACAGGTTGAGGTGGAGAGTTTCCATCCAGTGGGAGTCAATCCACCTCCTCCAATACGCTGAACCTATTCCAGTGGGCTTGTAGTGGGTTTATAAGATCGTATGGGAAAGTGCCCTCCCCCGGTGCTCGCCACTGTTGCATTCTATTTGGTGGGCCATAATGGCCCCTCCTGCGAGAAGCCCTGTTAGGGTAGACTAATCTCCAGGGTGGGGTAGAATAGAAATATGACAGGTGTAGTGGATATATTTGGGTGTTTGATCCACCCAGGGGGGCATTGCAGATATGATCCACAGCAGAGGTGTCCCTAAAATGTATTACTATATCTCCTGCCACAGTTTTTGGTCCCTCCCCAATCCACTCCACTCTTCTGACAGCAAGTATTTCCCCTGAGATGTTTGGGGGTAATGGTCTATTTGCATTTAGCCATTGCGTTCACTTATTTTTTAAATCAGAGTGGTTTTCTCTTCTCCCTTCATCTAGGGGTGGGACTCCTGTAAGTGCTACAACGAAGGGCAGAGCTTCCGGGGGGAGGTTAATGGTCGCCAATCAGGCTGGACCAGCTTTAACTGGTACGTTTCTGTTTTAAGGCAAACTATTTTTGCTCTCATTTTTGCCCTCCTTGGGGTTGGGACCGGTTTTATCGTTGTTGGGGTTAGAGTTTCCAACTCCCTGTGGATCTGGCCATGAGTAGTGGTTGTAGGACGAGGGGGTGGTGGAACTCTGGTATACTTAGTGGTGGTTAAAGGTGTTCCTACATTTATGTTCGGTGTAGGGGGGTTTGCTGATGATGCTACCTTATCCCTATATGTATTTTTTGGTGTGCCGCCCTGCTCAGACTGAGCTGGATTACCTAAAGGATATACGGGCTTTGCAGTCCCTGCCCCCCTATTATTTAAGATAGAAACTAGTCTGTCAATCTTGGACACCAGGGGTTTGATATGGGTGATGATAGTCTGTTCCAGGCATGCCTGTAGGTCAGCCACCATGTTAGTGGCCCAACAAGGTATACCTGGTGTCATTTGCGGCGTGTTGGTTGTTGGCGTCACCAGGTTATGATTGGTTATGGTTTTTTTGCCCATTTTATTTTTTGGTAACTTTCTTTTCTCCTTCTGGGGCATGATTTACTTATTGTGGGGATTTTCAAACCGGGGGGAGAATTCAGATCTATAGGGGTATCCTCAACCACTATGGGGGTCTCTGTGGGTGCCTGTGCACAGGGAAGCTCAACATAAGATGATGTTAAATAGGAGCTTAAATCAGGGGCATCTGTTACAATAGCTGAGCAATCCCCTCCTGGGTCTTGAGTACATACAATAGGTGTAAGTGATAGCCTTCTCTCGGTGTTTTCGATTGCCATTGCTACAACCCCTATGGTTTTTTGTAGCATTTTATCTATAGCTGTTAAGCTAGGTAAAGGCTGTGGCATGGCCGCTTGCAACCTGGTATTTGGGCGCGTTGTGGAAATTTTTGATCTTTTACCCGCTTTACTCATTCTTTACAGATGATTACTGATTCAGTGGTGGGTATAGCAAAAGTCCCCCACCAGGTCAGTATTTACTCCTTCAAACTGGGAACTGGACTGATGTTTCAAACGTGTGGGACCAGGGGGCTTTATATATTAGTTAACAGTACCTTTGGTTGATAGCCTAGATTTCATCGGCGTCCACCGCAGATGAAGGAGGGGTTGCCCAGCCCGGCCTCATCCGGCCTCTGAGGGCCACAGAGGGCCCACCCTTTGCCCGGGCTTAGCCCGGCTGGTCCCGCGCGCGTCCCGCGACGCGGGGCTGTGCAGGTGATTTAAAGCGCCTCCGGGCGCGTGATAGGCGGTGTCGGCTGGTGGAAGTGCCGCTAGGTAGACTGGGGGAGGTAGTTCCTCACCTCTGCTCGGCGACCGCAGTGGTGGGCTAGCGGCGGCGGGAGGGGGAACAAGCAAGCCCAGCAGTCCCTCCACGCACCAGTCAGGATGTCAATGGCCCCCAAAAGAGTTGTGGCAGCCCCCGCTCCACCGGGGCTGTGCAGGTGATTTAAAGCGCCTCCGGGCGCGTAATAGGCAGTGTCGGCTGGTGGAAGTGCCGCTAGGTAGACTGGGGAAGGTAGTTCCTCACCTCCGCTCGGCGACTGCTGTGGTGGGCTAGCGGCGGCGGGAGGGGGAACAAGCAAGCCCAGCAGTCCCTCCACGCACCAGTCAGGATGTCAATGGCCCCCAAAATAGTTGTGGCAGCCCCCGCTCCACCGGGGCTGTGCAAGTGATTTAAAGCGCCTCCGGGTGCGTGATAGGCGGTGTCGGCTGGTGGAAGTGCCGCTAGGTAGACTGAGGGAGGTAGTTCCTCACCTCAGCTCGGGGACCGCTGTGGTGGGCTAGCGGCGGCGGGAGGGGGAACAAGCAAGCCCAGCAGTCCCTCCACGCACCAGTCAGGATGTCAATGGCCCCCAAAAGAGTTGTGACAGCCCCCCTGACTATCTATGCACAACTTCCATGACCCACGGACATCAAAGGTGTGCTTACATGCACCCATCCCTTCAATATGGAACTATAGTCAGTCTAGTTGTGATAAATACACAATCCGCCTTAATGCTGCCAATCCTGTCTCTCCAGCTGATTTGCGATCCTTTTACTCTTGGGTCCAGCCTTCGGTGTGAAACCCAATTTCAGTAGTAGCCTTCCCTGTTCAAAACCTATCTTCTACTTGACTGATAAATTAATTTTCAAACTCTGTAAGTGAGCAAGTTAGAATATGTTGGTGAGCATAAGCAGTGTCTAGGGTCTGGGACGTGATGAAGTATCTACCAGCATATTCTGCTGTCTTAGCGTCTGTGTGATCATTTAAGTGCCTGAATAATGACACTTCTGAAAGGACCAATTCATAATTTGAAAGGACCAATTCATAATTTGAAAAGTAATACTCAAAATGTTTTTTGTTATAAAATATGCTCGGGAGCAGTCTAAGACTAATGCCATATGTCAAAAGTAAGTGGTGGTAAGTGATGCCCTTGGTAACTGAAGCGGGTAGTTGTATGCAGTCATAACACTCCCTAGCTTTTATTGAATCTACATACTGATGGAGCAACCTGGTTTAAGCGTTTAGGGAAAAATCTACCCTAGAGAGATCTTTGTGTATGTGTTGTCCTTTCACCATAGCCCCTTTTCCCTAGGTTTAGGTGAAGATGTAGTTTTAGGCACACGTCTCACTTATACTACATGCAGGTCTAAGACCCAATACGACAACTAGTACTACTATAAGTGCAAAGGAAGTACCCAATATGCATCTATGTCTACGTCTAGATTGATTCGTTTCTGTACTACTTAAGGCTCAGACTAGGTTTAGTAGAGAAATAGCAGCTGTAGAGTCTTCTCTGTGATTCTCTACCTGTCAAAGTCTCTCATTTAAAGTTCAGTTCATACACATGTAAATAAACATTTTTATGAAACTTCCCTAACCCTTCTTTGTGTTCTTCTAAAGGATGGGCTCCCTACATTTGTTCTTCTTCAACATGAACCGCAGTAATTTCTTCAGGGTTATAGGCAGCTTTCACAAAGTTCATTTAACATCTCTTATAATTTGAGACCCTAGCTCATGTATGAGAAGTTGCAACAAATCGGCTCTTAAGACAGCTGTCCCACACTGGGGACTGTTCTGGGTTTAGATGAGGGAAACAGTGTCATTCAAGATTAGATTTCAGAGCACACTCAGTCTGGGTGGGTACGGAACGGCAAATAAAAGAAGAATATGCAGCTCAGTCTACGGAATCCTCAGCAAAACGTTGATGATCAGCACTGATGTTCCAGAGTTCGTTCTTGTGGGCAATGGCAGCTAGGTAGGTCCTCTCTGGAAAAGCGTACCTCCAACAAGGCACCGTCAGTCTTTTGAACCTTTATAAACCTGATCCCTCTGCCTCGCTCTCACTTGGTTCAGGATCAGACGCCTCTGTCACAGTTGTAAGCTAAGCACGGAGGATACTCACAAGCTCCTTCTTGGCAGCGCCTGGGGCCAACCCTCTTCTGCCTTGTGTTGTCTGACGGCACTAGTTCCCTCTTCAGAGATAGGACCCTACTCACACACTGCCTTGGTACCAGCTGTTCTAGAGCCACTCACCACAGTTTTACTTCCTGGTCCTACCTTGAGTTGCTCTAGTGCGCTTTTGGACCCGACATTTTTCCTCACAGTTTTGCTGACCCTCTCCTGTGCCCTCTCAACCACCGCTGACATTTCTTCTGGGGGAGGAGCTGTTTCATCGAGAGGACATGGAACTCTTGGTATGAGAAGCATATACCCAGTTTAGAAGGGCACCACACTTTATAGCTGTAGTTGTTACCAGAATCATTTGGAACGAGCTGTGCCAGCGAGGTTCAAGACAGCTCTTCCTCACATACTTTTTGATGAGTACCTGTAGGAAGGTGGCTACCTGACTATGGTTACCCCAGATTTTTTGCCTGTGTTTAGCTGGTTTTTTGACTTAGTTGACCTGGTTCCCTGCTAATCAGGGCCCCAGGCCATCTGCTCTCTCTGTAAAATGGATTCCATGTACCCTAGGTACATACCACAATTGGAAATGGACTCCTTGTCAGCCCCTGTATAATGCACTATAGGTGCTCAGGGCATAGGAGCCACCAAGGCCTACCAGGGGCTGCAGCATATATTTTGCCACCCCTGGCTGGTTCTTAAATTGACACAACTGGCTGATCACTCAGCTGGGGTAAGGTGGTGTAAGCACCCCTTGCTTAGATATAGTATACCTATATCTAAACCTATATCTGGACACATGTAAACCTGTGAGCCACTCCTATGGAAGGCCTCATCAATCCTGGAGGCAGAGTGTGTGGTTTTATGTGAGATGGAGCTCTAGCATGAGCTGAGCCTGTCTGCAGCTGTCGGGAACAACTCCCTAAGCTGTTTCAGGATAATGCCATACCATATACTCTTAAGTGCCTTATAATCCTCGCGGTTATATAGCAACTCTGGTTTGGCTTTATCAAAACATGTCGTGTAAGGTGTCATACGATTTGGAATACTATCCCCTCGCCAGTTCTGGCGACGGGGATAGCATTCCACCCCTCTAGAGGGGTAAGACATGTTACTTTGCTTAAATGCGGTTGATTTCTCCAAAGACCTTAGATCCACAAAATGGATGCCTCTGCCACAGACAAATGTCTGGACCCCTGCAGTTGACCGAAACTCAACCAAATGGGTCCTGGACAAAGGGTTTCCTGTCACAGGAGGGTGTCACCGCCCTCCAGACAGGAGATAGTGGATTGTAGCAGGGAGGTTTGAAAGAAACCAGACACTGCCTGGGGCGCACAAGGCTGCCCCTTGCATAATCCGGCCAAACCGGTTCTGGGGCACTCCAGCCCTCGTGCCAGGGCGGCCTGGATCAAAGGAAGGGGGTGTATCCACCCACTTCCTGGGTCCCACCCATAGGAGGGGACCTAGCAGGTAATCACGCCCCCCAGATTGGAATAAGAGTGGGAGCAGTGGCAATGCACATCAGATTTCCTGGAAGAAACATTAGAAACGAAACTCTGGACCCTTGGACCTCCATCTCAACGTGGAAGCCCGAAGAATCTCCCTTGTGGTCAAGGAGTGACCACCCTGCAGCAGCAGGCACCATCCAGCCCTCGACGTCTACTTAGTTGCAGTTCCCGCCAGAACTCGAGCGACTGAGATCGACGAGATTAAGCTTGCCTGCCTTCCAACAGCCCGATCCACAGTCCCTGCAGAGCTGAGACCCGTGGAGGCGACCGGAAGCGTGGGGCATGCCATCTTGAATTGACCACGAGACGCTGACCGTGCAGCCCACGAGTGACCCTCGAAGCTGTGCACCGGGGTTTGAGAAGCCCCCACCCTGAGCTACTCCTGAGCCGAAGTTCAGCCCTCCACACTCGACGAGTGCTGCGTGGGGCCCTTCTGCTCTATTTGGCTCAACGCGTTGGCCCGGTCACTTGCCAGCTGGCTAGTGGTCCCTGTGCCGACGAAACTACTAAGAAGACTCGTGAATCTGGTTGCTCCAGATCCACATCAGCTCCCCTGAAAAGGAGCCCCGACTCTGACCTTCCTGGTCCGAGTGAGAAGCAATCTTCCGATCCCACGTGGATTGCTCTTGCCAAGGCTTGTTTGCTCCAAACTTGAAGCCGACTGCACCGACGGTGAGAGCCTGCGTGGGACAGATCGTGACCTGCTCCTGGACGTCGCAGATGCCCCAGAGCCCACGTGACAGCGGAGAGAAGCTCCTCGACGACCACCTGATTGCGCCCGACATTGCCTGGTTCCGTCCTGGTTCCACCCTGGTCACTGCTGAGTGACCCAGACTCTGTCCCCTCTGCTTTCAGGTACTCTTCGACTTGAGTCCACCCTTGGACTCCACCGGACACTTCATCTTTAACCCGCCTGCAGCCCTTTCAGCTTCAAGCACCAAGAGCCTGCGTGTCAGAACCCGACGCCACTTCGACCCTGTGCACCCACTTCCTGTGGGTGAGGTAACTTTGCTCCGCCGGTGTTCCCACACTGGTGCACATCTCTAGGGTCTGTGTGTTAAGTTTTGTTCCTCTAGGTCCAGCGGAAGTGTCCTTAAACTTTAACTTTATGACTTTTACGCACATTGGTTAACATTGGTGCATGCGTGCGCTTTCCGCACATCTCCCGAATCCCGAGGGCCATTCCCGACTTCAGCATTGCTTGTCCTGACTGCTCCCAGCGATTCCCTAGGCCCTAGGCCTAACCACTGTTCGAGTGGCATCTCTTATACCACTTGTTTAGTATATGGTTTGAGTGGCCACCCGCCCTCATCCATAATTGTGCAACTTGTATGTTTAAACAGTGCTTTTGATTTAACGCTTGTGCCCCTTTATTCATAAAGAATACTGGGGATTGTTTTTAGTAATAAACACATATATTTTTATAATATATACTTGTGTGGTGTCCTTTCATTTGATATTACAGGATTGCATGTGGTAAAACAGCTCGCTTAACACGACCTCTTAAGTTAAGCCTTTAGGCTGCTTAGTCCATGCTACCCCTAGGATAGCTTGTCTAATAAGGTTGACTTACAACCAGACACCATAAGGGATTGTTTGGTCTGATAATAGGTGGTTCCAGAATTGGAAACATCATCTATCAGGCCAACTTCTCACATTGGTGAGCAGCGGTGCGGATTTGAGCTTGCTGTTGTTTTACCATTGCAATCTTTGTATCAAATTGAAAGATCACATCAAGTACCTCTAGGTACATATAAATCAAAAGCTTAGCATATTAAGTTCTACTGAACTTAGTAGTTGTAGATTAAAGGGAGTAGCACACCCTGACTACAACTCACTAGCAAGGTACAGTAGGAAAACACTTAGTGTAGGTAAGTGCACCACTTACACCTCACTAGCAGCCATGTCTGACACAGGAAAAGCCTCAGGGTCTACTCCTGTGACAGTTGACCTTACCCAGGCAACTTTTGGATATGACAAACTAACCCGCAGAGACTTGGTTGCCTTGTGCAAAGCAAGAGGGTTAAAAAGGGGCAGAAGCCCCACCTGCCAAATCCTGGTAGAAATCCTAGAGCAGGATGACTTAGAAAGGGCAAAGCAAGCTTCCCTAGAAACAGGAAATGGAGGGAACCCCCCTGTAACTGACCCCCCTCAGGAGGAAGATGAGGAAGAAGAAGAGGTGGGTCAGAACCAGGATTAGGCCTAAGAATCAGGACAGTAACCAGAAGAAGGAGTCTACCAAGCCTCAAGATAAGGGTGGGGATAAAAATAAAGAAAAGACTTCCCCAGGGCCCCAAAACTCCAAGAATGGGGGTGGGTCCCAAGACACTTCTTCAACTGAGAAAAGGCCTTATTGTTATGCCTGTAAACAGGTTGGGCATTACAAAACAGACAACTGTTGTCCCAAGAATAACAATAAAGAAAATGTACCTCCAAAGCCAGCTTCAACCCCTCCTGTTACTGTCAGCAGTAATCCCCCAGGAAGTGGAAGCACACCCAGGAATCTGGGTGGGTTTACTGTTGGAGCTCAGGGGGACCCTGGCCTATCCAGGTCCCCATCACCCAATGATCTTGTTTATGAGACTGGCATGGGGTTTGCCAACTTCTCTGCTTGCCCAAATACTTTGAGCAAGTATAGACAAGAACCCATCATCAATGGTTTGAAAGTTGAAGCTTTTAGAGACACAGGGGCTAGCATCACCATGGTGGCTGATGGCCTAGTCCCCTCTAAGCAACTTTTACCTGGTGCCACATACCAGGTTACAAACATTGAGGGAATCCAAACAAATCATCCCATGGCAGTAGTAAGTCTCAGCTGGGGAGGTGTCATTGGCCCAAAGAGAGTGGCAGTGTCACCAAACTTGCCTGTAGACTGCCTACTTGGTAATGATTTGGAGATCTCAGCCTGGGCTGAGGTTGAACAGGAAACCCATTCTAGAATGGTGAATTCCAATGGAAAGGTTAGTGGGGCTGTAATGGCTACAGCCCCAATTCAAGATGTCCTTCCTGAAAAGGTTGGTAGGGCTGAGAAACTCTCTGCCCCATCTTTAGCAAAAGCTCTTCCTGAACAGAATAGCAAAGCTGTTATGATAACAGCAGAAACCCAAACTGAGTCTCCTCCTGAAAAGGTTGGTGGGGCTGTGATGGCCACAGCCCAAACTCAAACTGATATGTGTGTTGTGAAGCCTGAAATGATGGATAACTCCACACAAACTGAGAGCATGGAGGAGGAAGAGAAATCTCCCCCTCACCAGATTTTAGGACAGGATCAGCCTCCACAGGGAACTGATCTTACCCCTGATGAAGGAACTGCCCCAGAGGTTGTTAGGCCTGGCCTGACAGAGCCTCTGATGGCGGTGGACCCTTCTCAGGTGGGACCCAGTCTGGAGCAGGTAACCTGCCCCTCTCTACCTTGCCTTAGCCAGCCCAGGGCTGCAGAGGACAAGAAGGACAGTGAGACCCAGAGGGCCCCCTGTCAACTAAAGCACCCCCATCAAAAGATTAGGTGCACCAAAACTAGTAGCCCTAGTAAGGTGAAAACTTTAAAAACTCCTGAGGGAGCCCCCTTAAAAACAGTTAGGGACCTCCCACAGATGGATTCTGTTGGGCACAGCCAAACCTGGGACCCAAAGGGCCCAAACCTGAACTGTCCCTCCAGCAAGCCAAACAGAGGGACCCAGCCTCCAGCATTAGGTAGCCAGAGGTTGACCCTGAGAGCACAGTGCAACTCAGTTAAAGAGAGAAAGGCACACATGGTGGAAGATAATTGGAGGAAGCCAAGCCCTAACTTAGTAGAGCCTCACTTCAAAACTCCATATCCAAACCAGCCTTTAACTTTGCATAAACACACCCAAGGTAGTGATTCCCTATGGTGGAGACCCTCTAATACCCAAAGGGTGAGGGACTGCTTAGTGGACCATGAGACAGGGGGTACCCATGCTAGTGCAGGTACTTCCTTATATGGCCACTCAGGCAATATAGGCTTACCTGGCCAAGGATAGCCTTATCTCCTTTCGTTTGGGGGGGGGGGGTTATGTAGGAAGGTGGCTACC
Source organism: Lissotriton helveticus (assembly GCF_964261635.1). Taxonomy (NCBI): domain Eukaryota; kingdom Metazoa; phylum Chordata; class Amphibia; order Caudata; family Salamandridae; genus Lissotriton; species Lissotriton helveticus. Next base: position 711,942,943 of record NC_136065.1, on the reverse strand, counting down.
TGACTATGGTTACCCCAGATTTTTTGCCTGTGTTTAGCTGGTTTTTTGACTTAGTTGACCTGGTTCCCTGCTAATCAGGGCCCCAGGCCATCTGCTCTCTCTGTAAAATGGATTCCATGTACCCTAGGTACATACCACAATTGGAAATGGACTCCTTGTCAGCCCCTGTATAATGCACTATAGGTGCTCAGGGCATAGGAGCCACCAAGGCCTACCAGGGGCTGCAGCATATATTTTGCCACCCCTGGCTGGTTCTTAAATTGACACAACTGGCTGATCACTCAGCTGGGGTAAGGTGGTGTAAGCACCCCTTGCTTAGATATAGTATACCTATATCTAAACCTATATCTGGACACATGTAAACCTGTGAGCCACTCCTATGGAAGGCCTCATCAATCCTGGAGGCAGAGTGCGTGGTTTTATGTGAGATGGAGCTCTAGCATGAGCTGAGCCTGTCTGCAGCTGTCGGGAACAACTCCCTAAGCTGTTTCAGGATAATGCCATACCATATACTCTTAAGTGCCTTATAATCCTCGCGGTTATATAGCAACTCTGGTTTGGCTTTATCAAAACATGTCGTGTAAGGTGTCATACGATTTGGAATACTATCCCCTCGCCAGTTCTGGCGACGGGGATAGCATTCCACCCCTCTAGAGGGGTAAGACATGTTACTTTGCTTAAATGCGGTTGATTTCTCCAAAGACCTTAGATCCACAAAATGGATGCCTCTGCCACAGACAAATGTCTGGAACCCTGCAGTTGACCGAAACTCAACCAAATGGGTCCTGGACAAAGGGTTTCCTGTCACAGGAGGGTGTCACCGCCCTCCAGACAGGAGATAGTGGATTGTAGCAGGGAGGTTTGAAAGAAACCAGACACTGCCTGGGGCGCACAAGGCTGCCCCTTGCATAATCCGGCCAAACCGGTTCTGGGGCACTCCAGCCCTCGTGCCAGGGCGGCCTGGATCAAAGGAAGGGGGTGTATCCACCCACTTCCTGGGTCCCACCCATAGGAGGGGACCTAGCAGGTAATCACGCCCCCCAGATTGGAATAAGAGTGGGAGCAGTGCCAATGCACATCAGATTTCCTGGAAGAAACATTAGAAACAAAACTCTGGACCCTTGGACCTCCATCTCAACGTGGAAGCCCGAAGAATCTCCCTTGTGGTCAAGGAGTGACCACCCTGCAGCAGCAGGCACCATCCAGCCCTCGACGTCTACTTAGTTGCAGTTCCCGCTGGAACTCGAGCGACTGAGATCGACGAGATCAAGCATGCCTGCCTTCCAACAGCCCGATCCACAGTCCCTGCAGAGCTGAGACCCGTGGAGGCGACCGGAAGCGTGGGGCACGCCATCTTGAATTGACCACGAGACGCTGACCGTGCAGCCCACGAGTGACCCTCGAAGCTGTGCACCGGGGTTTGAGAAGCCCCCACCCTGAGCTACTCCTGAGCCGAAGTTCAGCCCTCCACACTCGACGAGTGCTGCGTGGGGCCCTTCTGCTCTATTTGGCTCAACGCGTTGGCCCGGTCACTTGCCAGCTGGCTAGTGGTCCCTGTGCCGACGAAACTACTAAGAAATCTCGTGAATCTGGTCGCTCCAGATCCACATCAGCTCCCCTGAAAAGGAGCCCCGACTCTGACCTTCCTGGTCCGAGTGAGAAGCAATCTTCCGATCCCACGTGGATTGCTCTTGCCAAGGCTTGTTTGCTCCAAACTTGAAGCCGACTGCACCGACGGTGAGAGCCTGCGTGGGACAGATCGTGACCTGCTCCTGGACGTCGCAGATGCCCCAGAGCCCACGTGACAGCGGAGAGAAGCTCCTCGACGACCACCTGATTGCGCCCGACATTGCCTGGTTCCGTCCTGGTTCCACCCTGGTCACTGCTGAGTGACCCAGACTCTGTCCCCTCTGCTTTCAGGTACTCTTCGACTTGAGTCCACCCTTGGACTCCACCGGACACTTCATCTTTAACCCGCCTGCAGCCCTTTCAGCTTCAAGCACCAAGAGCCTGCGTGTCAGAACCCGACGCCACTTCGACCCTGTGCACCCACTTCCTGTGGGTGAGGTAACTTTGCTCCGCCGGTGTTCCCACACTGGTGCACATCTCTAGGGTCTGTGTGTTAAGTTTTGTTCCTCTAGGTCCAGCGGAAGTGTCCTTAAACTTTAACTTTATGACTTTTACGCACCATTGGTTAACATTGGTGCATGCGTGCGCTTTCCGCACATCTCCCGAATCCCGAGGGCCATTCCCGACTTCAGCATTGCTTGTCCTGACTGCTCCCAGCGATTCCCTAGGCCCTAGGACTAACCACTGTTCGAGTGGCATCTCTTATACCACCTGTTTAGTATATGGTTTGAGTGGCCACCCGCCCTCATCCATAATTGTGCAACTTGTATGTTTAAACAGTGCTTTTGATTTAACGCTTGTGCCCCTTTATTCATAAAGAATACTGGGGATTGTTTTTAGTAATAAACACATATATTTTTATAATATATACTTGTGTGGTGTCCTTTCATTTGATATTACAGGATTGTATGTGGTAAAACAGCTCGCTTAACACGACCTCTTAAGTTAAGCCTTTAGGCTGCTTAGTCCATGCTACCCCTAGGATAGCTTGTCTAATAAGGTTGACTTACAACCAGACACCATAAGGGATTGTTTGGTCTGATAATAGGTGGTTCCAGAATTGGAAACATCATCTATCAGGCCAACTTCTCACAGTACCCCATCCCGGAGGAAGGTCCTTACACTGTTCCTGGTGCGGTGATGCAACTGCAGCATCGACCTGGTGAGACACAGAACAAACCACATCAGCTAGTCCTTGCAATAGTCCAGCACCAAATAATCCAAAATATTTACAAGGATGTTAGCGGGCACAGCTGGTAGTCTCATAGAGTACTCCATGAGGATCTGATACAGTGAAAGGCCAGTCTTTAAGTCTGCGATACTACAGAGACTTATCAACTCAAGCGGTAAAGCATCATGCCATTTTACGGCGGTTGAAGCACACACTTTGGCCAACTGGGACTTCAGGGTACTGTTGAACTGTTCCACAATGCAAAAAGTCACCATCCGATAACTGCAATGTAACTCTGCACCACTTGTAAAGCTGCGCAAAATAGTTTCCTTATCTCATTATTAAAATGAGATCCTCGGGCTGATTCCAAAGTAGTTGAAATTCCGTATCTCTGAATGATTGCCACTGTCAGACTATCACATCTCCTGGTCGGATAAGCTTCCACCGAACAAGAGAATATGCACACTACCAAGATGTATTTCAACCCATTACAGACAGGCATCTCCACAAAGCCTAACTGCATCCTATTAGAAGGTACTACTGACTTTGCAATCTGTCTCAGAGTAACTGCAGTCCCTTTCCCAACATTTATCTTCTGGCATGTCACACACCTGTGGCACACAGCTTCAGCAATCACTTGAAACCTGGGATTAAACCAGGTTTGTCTGAATACTCTCACCATTGCATCTCTATCCACATGTGTAAACCATGTATATGTCTCACGAAGGGATTTAACAAGCTATTGGACAGCACCGGTCTCCCGTCACCAGAAACCCATGTCACCCTCTCTCTTCACACATCCAGCCCTGTCCCATTCAGCCTGCTCTTCCCCGGAACCTCCTTTTTGCAACCGTTTTACTTCATCCCGAGTATCCACAACTGTCTACAAAAGATTGAGATTGGTCTCACCAACTTGCTCATTTACATATTCCCCAGTGAAGGTACAGGCGTTTTAGAGCACAATATCGAGCAACTTCACCAGAATATCTATTTCCAATGGTAACAAAGTCGTTCTCCTTTCAATGAGCCAGACACTTGACGACAGCCACCTCTCAAGGCAATTGAAGAGCTCTAACAATTTTCTCGCCACCTCCACATTCCTAATGGGTGAGCCAGACGAGGTCATAAAACCTCCTTGAAACCACAACTGTCTGAAGTCATGCACCACTCTGAAGCCATGCTGGCTATCAGTAAAGATGGTCACCCTCAGTTGGTCCGAAACACAACATGCATGTGTCAGAGCAGTCAGCTCAGCCACCTATGCATAGAATACTCATTGTAAACTTGCAGCTTCTACCACCCCAGTGACATTACAGACAGAATAGGCAGCCCTCATATTCTCTCCATGGTCCCTCAAGCATGAACCATCTTGAATTAGGGTTTGGTCAGCTTCAAAAGTGGTTCATCAACAATATAAGGATGGGGCTTGGCGTATAACTCCGTAACATCAAGACAGTCATGCTCCCCATAAGGGTCACCTCCATCATTCCCTGGCAAGGGCATCAAGGTTGCTGGCCTCCGGGCAGAACAGCGCTTTAGTGTGATGTTCTCAGCAGCCAGTATAACCTGCTCGTAATGAGTAAGCCTACTGTTTGTGAGACATTTTGTGCCTGTTCTAGTAAGCAGCAAATCCACTGAGCGAGGAACGTACACCGTAAGTGGATGGCCCATCACAATACTTTCACACCACTCCAAGCTGACACCTGTTGCAGCAACGGGCTTGAGACATCCGGGCAACATAGATGCTACTGGGTCGAAAGTAGCAGAGAAGTTAGCAACTGGTCTACGGGCACCTCCATGAGTCTTAGTCAACACTGGGAGAGCGCAGCCCTCTCTTTCAAAGCAGAAGAGCAAAAACACTTTGTTGTAATCCGGACTTCCCAGTGCGGAGCACAGCAAAAGCTTTCTCTCATCTCCATAAATGCACTCAAGCAGTCATTGTCCGAAGGTACCGGATCACCTTGTGTGTCAGCCTCTGTAAAGACTTGGCCACTAAGGAGAAGCTGGGTATCCACTGATGATAATAGCCCACCATTCCCATGAGCATCCTCACCTCTTTCTGAGTAGGTGGTGGATTCATTTGCATGATCACTTATATCATTTCTTGCCACACATTCCTGACACCTTTTGCAATTGTGTGCCTTAAGTATAGAATTTCTTTCAAACAGTACTTTAGTTTGTTCAGGGACACCTTATGTCCATTTTCAGCCAGATGTTTCAACAAAGCAATGGTATTGGTGCAACACTCGTCCTTCGTATTCAATGCAACCAACAGGTCATCGATATACTGTATCAGAATTGAGTTGCAGGAGTTGATTAAAGAGTCAAGATTTTTCTTTAAGATTTGGTTGAAGTTGTAAGGACTTTCGGCATACCCTTAGGGGACATGTCACCATGTTAAGATGCGGTATCCCAGTATAAAGGCGAACAATAAAAAGGCTAGATTTGTGCAGTGGGTCCAAGAAAAATGCCTGACAGAGGTCAATAACGGCGAACTATTCGGCTTCAAATGGGATCTGAAATAGTATCACAGATGAATCTGATTAAACAGGACAACACAGGACCGCAATATTGTTGTTTCTTTGGAGATCCTGCACTATTGGGTACTTGCCATTGGCTTCTGTAAACCCAAAAGGGGAGAGTTACCTGGGCTCCCCAGATTCTCCTTCAAAATCACCTGCTAAATCTTGGACTCGATCACAGGTGTGATCCCAGAAACAGGGGACGGACCATGAGTCACCAGATCTCTTTCGGGTTCACCCACTGGCTATTCTACAGCTATTTTACATGTTGACCATAGATCACTTGGGACCACTATTTTCGACTTACAAAACTTTCAATATTTTCACAAAATGCTAAACTTGCTTATACCACTTCAAAGGCCTCTCTCTCTCAATCTCGGGAATTCATTGGTGAAAGCGGCCAGATCACCTTTACTCTAGGGCACATGTACATATTCTCGACTCTGCACCTCTCAAAAAGGGAAAACTTGAACACTCCTCCCCTTTCCTTTGTTGCCTACCTTTTTGCCCATCTTTCCTCCCACTTATCCAAGGAACTCCAAAACATGAGCTTCCCTTGCTCTCTAAGTAACATCCTTACGCATAAATAGTAATTCATTCTGCTGATAAGAGTCTATGTAGTAAAGCTCCATAATTCTATTTATCATAGCAACTAATTCGTTTTTCAGCTTAAGCACATCCACCAAATTCACCTTTACTGCTCACTTAAGTGTACCTGAACTTGCCTCTATGCTCTGACCATTGTTAGTATGACTACAGTCTTTCAGCCATCCATCTAAATTGAAAACATCAAACATACTTTGACTCTTAGGTATCTTTTAGGCAGCAATTTGATCTTGATGTGTGCTGTTACATGCTCTAGGGTGTGTTTCCCATGCAGGTGACTCTAACGGGAAACATCCTTTACAACGCAACTTTTACCACGCAGTGCCTTTACGACGTAACTTTTACAATGCAAACCATTACAACGCATTGCGCTGGGGGGCGCTCTAGGATAGGGAATAGGTTTAATGTACTATCCAACACCATCCCTACTATCCACGGGGACTGGAGTTGGAATAGTAAATTAAACTATTCACTATCCAGAGCCCCAAAGCACTATGCGTTGTAATGGTATGCGTTGTAAAACTTGCGATGTAAAGGTTGGTGTTGTAAAAGTATGCGTTGTAACATCATACATCCGACTCTAACACTGTCAGTACAGCAAGCTGCCTAACAGTTCCTGGGCCAATTTGGACTATGGACGAGCCCACAATCACAGCACAAGGAGTGCTTCCATTCATAGGTGTCAAAGGAAAGAATTTCGTCTCAGGGCTGTACACTCTTTCCTGTGATACCCTCCTCTCAGCGACTGTGGGTATCCCTTGACTCCCATTCATAATGGGATTCGGGTCATATATGCAAACAATGGGGCTAACACTAACTGGTACAGTGAGAGCATCTGGGATCTTTGGAGAAAGATTATGATAAAAATGTCTAGATGCTTACAGAACTCCAGTCTGCATTCTGTCCATTACCACGACTGGGGACTTTCCTGTTGAGAGTGTCCCGACAACACTCAGTTCAGTAGCCATTGGTGCAAAAGCACTCATAGGATTATTGGTGATGTTTAGACTGCCCCTGCTCTTGGAATATAGTAATCTGTATGGGAATGGGCACTCTGCTAACAGGACATCTAACAAACTATCTCCAACATCACTGTCACTGTCCTCCTCCCCATTATTCCTCCTCTCTTTCTTTCCATCCTCCTCTGCTTCCATCTCATCTGTCACAAATGCAGGGTACAACCTCACTCCTTCTATCATATCTACTCTACATCTCTTTTGCGTCTCATCCCATTGTGGTTCTTGGTATGCATGCATCGCCTTTCTCACCTTCCCCTGATAGCGCTCTCTCTGTTTAACATGTGCGCAGCACACATCCAAGTCTCAAGTGCTTGAAATTGTGTAGCTCTAGGTAATGGTTCCATTGCATACAACATTCCCTTCAAATTATCTATTATTCTCAAATTAAAGGTACCATAGCATGGCTATGCCAATGAGTGTTCTCTCTTCATGATGATGTGCCAGTTTATGAGCCAAATAATAGTATGAATCCCTACATTCATAGTCATATGATGAGTTGATGTATCGTCAGTGGGGCATCTTCCCAGTTGCAGTTGAGATGGACACATATCCTCTGAAAATCTCTATAATTGCTTTAAAACACTTCATGTTTTCCCTTTCTTTCACAATATGCAATTAAATTTTAACTTTGGATTGTTCAAAATTCCACCAACAACACAATTACAGTTTCCAATCCCACCTTTCCCAGCGTGGCACTCCCTGATGTCACTCTCGCTCCTCGCATCAGCTAACCCTCCTTCCTAGTTTCTTCACCCACACATGTTCCCCTTAAACCACAATTTCTCCTATCCCATGCGTTTTCTTAATCCACAATTGTCTGCTTCCCTAAAAGAATCAATAGAAGTCAATCATTCAAAGAATGCACATACTCCCACAAATGAAACCTCGACCCACGGGGGAATCACCTGAATCAGTATAGTTTCCATTCTGCACAAAAGGTCCGCCACACTATTCATAATTGTCCCATTCACACTAAGTTCCCTGTCTCAATTGGGCCACCGCCAATGTCTCACTACTAAGTGTCATCTGCACCTTACTATATATAATGATCTTAGGCCCCGTCCGACCTGATAACAACTTCAACAGCTTATGACCACATTCACGTGACTGTCACAAAATCTCAGCCAGACATCGCAGACAACACACAATTAATACTTCACCACAATCTAACATCATACATCATACTATTGATACTCACTTCTCCTTCACCACTGGTTCTGCTGGACGCCTCTGGAACTCCACTCGGTCTCCAAATTTTGTGTCTGGTTTCCACACAAGGGTCACTAAAGTCTTCTCGAACACTATTCTAAAATGGGTTGCTTACTTCAAGTGCACAACCATCATCCTCTGTAACTATCATCTGATCATGCCGAAACTCAACTCCTAACTTTGGGGATTATTCTTGTTAAGCAGCATGAGAGGTAGGGAACTCTTCAATCACCAATCCCAGGAAGGTAAATTACCAGAAACTCAGGTCCACAACCAGGTTTTGTTAGTCAATTTTTTAATCATACGTTTTTAAGCAGGTTCAAATATAGCAATCTTAGCATGATAGTGTAATAATACAGAGAAAATAGGATACAGCCAAATCTCCGAAACTGATTCACCCTATATAAGAAAAAGAAAATGACTAACTTGGTTATTACTATATTTGTAATTACAAGACAAAAATGTAAATACAATTGCTTCGTGCTCCTCTAAGAATCCCTTTGAGTTTCCCTAACTATCCCCACACTTAATGGTATCAGCTGTCAGAGTCTTACGAAGAAGTAACTCCAACTAGGGTCATGCAGCCTAAGCCACAATTGCCAAGAGAGATGTCTTTAAAGGAACTGTCAACTTTCCCTAACTTTGTTAATACAAAAGCAATCACCAAATACAAGCGCTTCCTATAGCGTGGGGTAACTTTCGATCACATTCTTCTTCAGCTTCTTCTGCACCTCCCGCTGCACATGGTAAACATCCCACACATTTTGTCCACATGCAGTGGGTACACAAATACTTGCAACATTTCACAGTACAAGCAAAATAACGTTTAATGCTAGTCAGAGAAATTAGTCAAAAATACAAATCAGGGCTAATGCAGATTTCAATGCGGCTTCTCCGTGACTCATAAAACATGTTAATTTAACATCAACAATTTCATAAATACCCTATTACTACCACATTGTTATGACAATGATATTATATAACTATATAAAAAAAAACACTTTTATCAACAGTTTATTGTTGGGTGTTATGTGATGTCCGAAATGGTCAGATACATTTCTCATACACAGCACATACACTGTAAGGTGAAAGTGTTTACAACATCTTGAATATAACCCCTTTTAGTCCTAAATTAGTCACAGAGTGTACTTGAGTGCATGCTATTCATGATTATAATGCACTCCTATGGAATCCTTTTAGGAGAAGATGGAAGTAAAACAAAAAGCTTAAACTACGCTTCTCCAATTTTCAAGGCTTGGGTGTGGCCACAGAGCGGAGAAGCCTGCTTTACTTAAAATCCTCCCCCTGCTTTCCAGTGTTCCACACTTGCACAATCCCCGCAGGACATCACTGCTCAGAAAACAATGCGTCACACGGTGCAGAGCAGGAATATCGACGTAGAAATATCGAGGGACCTAAATATCGCTGTACAAATATTGTGGAGAAGAAATATCGTCAACAGAAATATCGTGGACAAAAATATCGACTGACACAGGTAATTAATATTGATTTAAAAAATATCGATATATTAAATATCATTTACAAAAAAATAGTTGACAAAAATATCAAATTATTAATCGTGTTAGGTATTTTTGTGGTTTTAATGAGAATTGTTTGTCATTTTATTATATGTTTTAAATTTTATTAGTTGATCATTTATTTTCAGTTTAATTTTGTGTTTTTAGTTCAGTAGCGAGTTGTGGGTTTTTTAGGGGAATAGGGTGGGAAGAAATGTATTATATACAATTTATGGAATAAATAATGTGTTAATTGATGAATTAATAATAGTTAATAATTAGTTAATTCATTTCAATGATGTTAATTGTTTAATTAATTTTAGGTGTGTGTTGTGCTATTTATATGTGTACATTGTGTGTGTTGTGGTGTTTATATGTGTAAATGGTGTGAAGGGTGGTAAGTAATTGATTTTGTATTGATTATTATTAAATATTTATAAATGAATTTCCATTAAGTATTCATTATTAATTGTGATTGTTTAATTAATTTTGGGTGTTTGTTGTGTGCATATGTGTAAATGGTGTGAAGGGTGGTAAGTAATACATTTTTTGATTAATTATTAAACATTTATGAATTCATTTCTATTACTTAATTAGTAATTATTAATTGTAATTGTGTAATTAATGTTAGGTGTGTGTTGTGGATATTATAGTGTTAATTAATGTGGAATTAATAATTTTGTATTATATCTTTGTTAATAATAATTTATTTAATTTTATATACTAATTATGTTAAAAGTTAAAATTACATTTAATGAAAATATTGATGTTTTTGATTTTTATTGTTGTGGGATACAGCACTTCCCCTACTGTTGCACTCATTGGAGTGGGCATAGTAATTTTAACCCCTATGCTATCCAACGCTTTTCCTACTGTTGCACTCACTGGAGTGGGAATAGTAATTTTTACCCCTCCGCTATCCAGTCCTTTCCCTACTGTGGCACTCACTGGAGTGGGAATAGTAATTTTTACCCCTAAGCCATCCAGTCCTTTCACTACTGATGCACTCACTGGAGTGGGAATAGTAATTTTTACCCCCTCGCTATCCAACGTTTCCACTACTGTTGTGTATGTATTGTTATTAAATGTATGTTTTTTTTATAGTTTAATTTGTTAATAAAATATAGAATATTTAATTTAATTTTAAATAATTTATATATGTGTATATTTTATTTTTATATAATTTAAAAAAGTTTATAAATTAAATAAATACATTTGATTAACTATTATCTTTAAGTGAATATATATGTATATGTACACATTTTTTGTGTTTATATATATTAAATTAAGTTTATTAGTTATAATTAGTTAAATATATTGCATTTAATTAATTTTGCTAATAATAATAATATTATTTAATTATTTTTATTTAAGTTATGTAATGTTTTTAAGTCGATATTTTTTACTTCTATACTTTTTACATCGATATTTTTGTGTCGATGTTATTGTACTTAGCTGTTTATGTATAGGAAGTCGATATTTTGTTATCAGTATTTTCACATCGATATTTTTTCGACATTTTTAATATCGATATTTTAACATGGAACCTTAACACACATCTGCCACTACCATCAACACACATGCTGTGTCGAGGGTCCATTCTGCCCGGGCATTAAAAGCAGATTACTGCAGTGCCATCTGTGGAGTACTGGCTGGAAGACCAGGTCCCTTCCAAAAAACACTGGTGTGCTTCGCACGTGCACGCACAATTCCTGTGACCAATTTGGCACACACCGGCTACTCCAATGAACATTAGTCCTGCTGCAAATATTTGTCAATAGTGCCAACACAACTCTCTGGGAGCAGAAGCAGTTCTGAGTGCAGAGGGGACATGGTTGCTCTCTGGCACATGCTAGGGGAATGTGTTTATGTTGTGGAAGCAGACTGAAAGTGTGTCCCTCCCGCCCACACCACCAATGGACCCACACCCATCCCCTATATGCAAATCTGCCCGCCAGCACGTCACAAACTCATGGAGTCCTTGGTCCCTAATCCCAGCCTCCCCCAGACAGCCCGTCAGCCCTCTGTGCCGCTGTGGTCGTGTCTGCCTTTGCTGTCAATAGTGGAGCGAGCATTGCTTGAGCTGATCGATTTTTTTTTCATAACCCCGAGAATGGAAAATGATCATGATCCTTTATCTCTGCTTTTGAAGGGGCCAATATTAGATTAATTACATACTGCATTAGGCAAGGGGCACAACAATTTAATCCTAACTAATAACAGTAGGACAGTCAGGTCCCTTGAATCACATATTGCTGTGCCAAACATGATTGGCACAAACACCTCTATAGCTCTTGATTATCTTCAATCCCATTTCCCCAGTCCTAGTGGCCTCTTGGAGATTCATAATGCACTCTTTGATGAAATAAGGGGGCATTTCATTAAAAATAGGCGTGGTAAGGGCTGCAGATTGAAATCAAATGAGTGCTACAACACAAGATGCCGATCTTAGAAATTATAACTTATACATGCTGTCAGGCTGTGAGATAGAGCTGGCATAAGAGCTGCTGGAACCTGTTATAGGTCATCATTACAGGCTGCAAAGAAGGATTGGGACGAAACAACCATGAAACAATTGCTTGAGGTGGCAAATAGTAAAGACTGTAAACTCTTCTGGTATCTGCTCATGCATGAGGGTTTAGTGCGGCATAGAAAACCTGAATCTAATGTGTTACTTAGTGACTGGAAGTCCCATTTTAAGGCATTGTATTCTTGTCAGGTGAAGAGATCTTTCTCACTTCCGCACTGTGGAAAAGTAAATTTTGACATGTTCTGTGTCCCTACGTGTCCTCCATCTTATGTTATGTGTGCATGATTAAATATGCATATGTATCCCCCATGTTTGATTAAAGACGCAATTACAGTTGTGTCCATCACTAGTATGCCAGTTTCCAGTTCTCGTGAAAGCTACGAGTATCAGGCCTATGTAAAGTTACGTTGCCACGTTTCTCAGTGTGCACGTTATTTCATTGTAAAGTCCCCGTTTCTAGGCCTCAAAAGGGCCCGGACACCAGATTCAGCTCCTGTCTTCTGAGTCCTTGCTGAGGAGCGATACAGCCCCCACCTGTATCCTCGACCCTTCACTTACTTCCTGCCTCACAGTGCCCGGCTCAGCCTGGCTCTGCCTCTGAGTCTGCCAAGAGTATGTTATGATTCTAGTTATCAGTCCAGCCCTCCTTCTCTGCATTCCTAAGCTACTGAATCGCATCAATAGTTTCCGTCATTGTCTAGCCTTTACGTCTCCATGTAAGAGAAATACTGCATTTAATGGTCATTTAATATTCCTCAACACGCACTACATGTAGAATAATGCATGCACCATTCTTAGAGCCTGTTAGCCTTTACCCCGATAACTTTTGGATTCTATCAACATGTTCTCTAAACATCAGATACTAGATATTGTTTAGGTACATGTCGCCCTGACTCTCCAGACTTCAGTCTCTGCTCCTAGCACAGAGTTCATAGCCCCCAGCTTCTCCTAGTAACACGTCATTGTCAGTTTGCGCGCACCATTAGGTTAGAGGTCCCGGCTCCTTAGGTAGCCCCCTCCATGTTTCCGCCCCATTTATGACATATTCTGTTACGTTTACATCACATGTCTATGTATACGCCCCTGTTACACCCACTTTTATGCCTTATCTTTCGCGACTGCTATTGACCACACCCACTGCTCCGCCTACTGTAATTCACTGTAATGTAACTGTTTTAGTATATATATGTTATGCATTTGTTATTAAAGTTATCCTTCCTTCCGTCCTTCCTGTCCTATCCTGGAGCGCGCTCATCCCAGATCTTGTCCGTGCAGGTTGTCCTGTTCCCGTCCTTTATGCTGTATTAAACCTGCAAACTCCTACTACCTCGAATCTTGACTCTTATTTATTGAGCTATCTGTTATTGCTATGTCCAGACAAACCTAGATCCGGTATTATTTATTTATATACCACATAATGGCGCCCGAACAGGGACTTGCCCTTTCCCCACGCGCCGGTGAAGCCACGCCGGCCCCCTGACCCTCTGCAGCCGTGACGGAACCATACCGTGCACGTACAGATATTTCTGCTTCAAGTATCCCTCAGGCCCACGGAGGAGACGGAGGTGGCGGTCCAGCATCCAGACGAGGCGGTGGAGGAACGCGGCGAGTCCCGACCAGAGCCCAAGCCGAGAGTCCAAGGTCCGAGGTATCCGGAGGCCCACCCGTAACAGAAGTCCGAAGTTCATCCGTCCGGCGTCGAAGCAGTCCAGTCCAGTCCGAGGCCTTCCATTCTTGCTGCCCGGTGAGTACCATTGCTGGGGTAGTATCTAGACAGGGTCAGTCTAATTGACTCTGGTCCGTGGGTTGGTGGTACACAGACCCAAAACGAAGTGTCCACTTCGGTGGATGCGGGTCCTGATGTGTCTCTTTATGAGACCGGTAAGTTTCGTACTGTTTCAGCAGTGCATCTAGTTTCTGTTCTAGTCAGTTCTGTTCTCGAGAAAATTCATGTATTCTGTTTTCAGTATTCCAGGTAGTATTCTGTTCGAACTGTTATTTTAAATGTTCTTCATGTATTTTTAATGTCGTGGTATGAAAGTGGTGTAGTTATCGTGTTCGTTGTGTATTGTATTGTGTCTAGATTACAGTTCAGTCATGCCTTTATTCTCGAAATTAAGTCAGTTAAAAACCAGAAAAGGTCTGCTAGAAGCAGCAGTTCCTGTCCCGCCTAGGGACAGTCCAGGTCATTTTATGTATCAGAAGCATGGCATAAGTGCCATATTATATCTAGATTTATGGGTAGAGTATACCAAGGAATTAGAAGAAAAGTATAGATGGCCCGTATCGGGTACATGGGATGCCGAGTGCATCATGAGAGTAGAAGAAGCATTATGGAAAAAGAAAGCCAGACAGTCACAGAAAGATGCCATCGAGTTATGGCGTAAAGAATCTCATAGAAGAACCGAAAAAGAAATCAGAAAGTCAGAACTAAGTAGAGAATCCTTAGAACGAGCCCAAGAAAAGGAATTAATCGAGATAGGTGAACGAGTCAAAACCGAACAGTCAGACAGACAGAGGAATGCCCTTATTAAGGGTATGTATCCTCTTCTTGCCGAGGGCTTGCCACAAGCGACCCCGGAGGCATCCAGTAATTTCCCGCCACCATTAGTTCCGACCAAGCTACGTCACAAACCGACCGCAGCTGATATTTTTATTTCGTCCTATTTGGACGACACAGTCCCAGAATATGCAAATCCTGTTCCGCCAGCTCCTGTAAATAATGTAAATCCTGCTCCTCCAGTCACCGGAGTACCTGCTACGGTACCCCCGGTCCAGTCAACATTACAATTTCCCACTCTGCCAGCACGAAGAGTATCAGTCGACGATTCCAGTTTAGGGGCCGCAGGAGGAGGTCCTCCTGGTACCCCACCACCGCACCAACGTAGAACGTTGGCCGAGTTACATGAATGTGCGT
Source organism: Lissotriton helveticus (assembly GCF_964261635.1). NCBI lineage: Eukaryota > Metazoa > Chordata > Amphibia > Caudata > Salamandridae > Lissotriton > Lissotriton helveticus. The sequence goes on along the minus strand of NC_136065.1, from coordinate 711,927,823 downwards.
TACAGCGTACGCCCAAATATAAGTCCGTTGCAGACATCCGACGAGCTCTCACTGAATGCCGCTATGATCCAGTTGCAGGTGATGATAGTACAGTAATATATTCCATCCGTGTAAGACGGGTGACCGGGTATTTGGACACCCTACCAGATATGAAAGGAGATCTAGACAGAATATATCGTTTCATCCGTACAGGGGATGATCCAGAAAGTATTGGCGAAGCCATGTCTCAAAGGAAAGCTGAGATCCAGCTTATGTTATTAAAGTTTCTGATTAATTGTCTAATAAGAGAACAAGATTCCCCGACTAAAGATCCGGCCGAAATGAAAATCCTGACAAGGTGGAGTGATAATATAGCCGAGGGTAAACACAAGACTATCAGTAGTATAGAGAGTATGTACAAGAAAATTCGTAAGGAAATACTAAAGTTACACAAACAACGTAAAGCAGCACAAGTAAGCGAGAAAGAAAATGACTCTACCGAAGAGGTAGACGACGAGAATCCCACTAGAATAGCGTATGTAGGAAAATCTAGATTTCCAGATCGCCATTTGCGCCTAGAACACAAGTCAGTTTTACATCATCCAGCACCAGAACAAGGTTCTCTGGAACAAGTATTTCAAGCTACCGATCACATTCTGAAATCACAAATCGGTTACAGTGAGTTAAGTACTATGCATGAACAAGAACTAGCCCGATCAGCAGTCCGATGGATTACTGATTCTACCACTTTTCCAGACGAAATAGTGGCACAAATGTTCCTGAAACTGCCCCCAGCCGAGCAACGACTGGTGGGTATGTATATGATCCAGCACCTCATTACTCTGTATGAGGGTCAACATTCTGATCCAGGTCCGTTACACGATGTCCTGAACGAGTTACTCCAGTATAGATGGAAAGGTTTAGGTACCGATTTAATTAGTGTCATTCTAGAACAGCGCCACAAATATAGAACGTTTTTGAACCCGCATTTTGTTCATGTCTCACCTCCAGAAAGTAAACCGTTTTACATAGACAGACAGAATCCGTTACGAGAAGTACACCCAGTTAGGACAACAGATGGTGAAATGCAACGAGTGTTTGTTTACACTCCGATTACAAAGATGGAACTCTTAGAGATGAAGAAATTAATTCCCTGTCATGACAAAGATCCAGCAGGGTTCCACCGAGAATTAAAAGACATGCTCCGTATGGGAGAATACACGTATCCAGATATAATTAAAATGTTAAAAGTCCTGTTGCCCGCAGGGGTATACGAGAAACTCAAGGAAAAAGAATGGGAGGTGGGAGAGAAAAAGATCGATTGGGCAGTTCTAGAAGCTGAAGATAAGATACGAGTACCAGGTACCGGTCTAGGAGAAAAATGTAAAGAATTACCAGAATTGTTAATATAAGTTTTGCCAAGATTATTAGCCACTAAAAAGGAAGACTGGGATGCAATCTCAGCCTGTAAACAGAAACAAGACGAAGACACTAGTGATTTTTATTCTAGATTCGAGAAATGCTTTAGTATTAACAGTGGCCTCAAGACAAGTAGCGAGTCATACCCTCATCTTTTTGTTACTAAATTAGTCGAGAATTCAAGTCCACAAGTGAAGAATCGAGTTTTGAAAGTCGAAAGTACCTGGCAAGCTAATACTCCGTCCCAGATGTTACAGATGCTTCAATACCACCAGAATAGAATCAGAGAAGAACAAGATCACGAAAGGAAACGTATGAAAGACACGAAAATGAAAGTACTAGTTGCACAATCTGTTCCTCAAGACAGTCAGAAGAGGGGTACGAATCAAGCCAGTCATTCTGCAGTTCCCGTTAAAGGGACCTGCAATTATTGTAAACAGCCAGGTCATTATATAAACGAGTGTGCAGTTCTGAAACACAACATAGCTACTGGTAAGACTAAAGAAAGACCACGTCCGCCTAGACAAGAACAAGTTTCACAGACTTCTCAGCCACAGAATGCACAACAGACAGTTCCAGCACCGCAGCCTATTGCTGCAACACAGCATGTTACACAGCAGATGTACCAGTATGCACAGTCCGAGTATCCAGAGTATCAGCCCTATTCATGAAACAGCCTAGAGAGGGAGGTAGGCTTGCCTCTCATCGAGATACCTGTAGATCAAGAGGGTCCCTATGTTCATAGTCAAGTATTAGGGAAAGACAGAAAGTTTTTGATTGATACAGGGGCAAGTAGGACCACCATCAGTCACGCCGAAGTTCCAGGGGCTACGCTCTCAGGCTCTAGAAATGTTTCCCTTGGATTTTCAGGAAAGCCTATTGTAAACGAGATATCAAAGCCAGTTACTCTAGAAGTAGGTCCATTGTCCCGCACTACTGATCTGTTACTTACGAAGTCATGTCCAGAAAATTTGTTAGGTATTAAAACACTGAAAGAATTAGGTGCAGTTATTTGCTGTTCCCCAGAGGGAATACGACTGTTCCTACGTGACTTCAAGGGTCACTATGTATTACGAGATTTTGATCCGAGATTGTCTAATGTTCCGCAGCATCTATGGGCACAAGGTCCAACTGATGTTGGCTTCATGCAAATCACACCCCATCGTGTGACTCTCAAGCCAGGTGTAGTGTTACCACGAATCAGACAGTACAGATTGCCACCTGAGGCTGTAGCAGCCTTATCCAAAATTATTGACGAGCTCATGGCTCAAGGAGTGGTTGTAGAAACTGACTCCAATGTATGTAATTCTCCGATCATTCCAGTCATGAAACGTACTGATCCAAATGCACCCCCAGTATATCGATTAGTGATTGACCTCCGAGAGCTTAACAAATGTATTATTCCCCAGTACCCAGTTGTCCCAGATATATCTTCCCTATTGACAGCCATTGATTCTGAAGCCTCATTTTTTTCAGTCATAGACCTCAAGAACGCATTTTTTAGTGTCCCCATTCATCCAGACAGCCAGTTCCTTTTCGGATTTTGTTTAAATGGAAGGAGCTATATGTTCACACGCGCTCCTCAAGGTTTCACAGAAAGTCCTAGTATTTACAGTCAAGCACTTAAGAGACAACTAGACAATATTCACATGCCAACTGACACTGCCCTGCTCCAATATGTCGATGATCTACTGATCACAGCCCGTTCTGAACGTGCTTGCGAGCGAGCATCCCTTACAGTCTTGTATTTCCTAGCCGAGATGGGGCACAAGGTGTCCCCTTCGAAGCTTCAATTCTGTGTCCAGCAAGTGATCTATTTAGGCCACTTACTGTCCAAGAGGGGTAGGCAGTTGACACCTGACCGTATCCAGTTAATAGCGAGTCTTCCTCAGCCCAAGACCCAGAAGGAGGTACGTGCTTTTATCGGCCTCACTTCTTACTGCAGACAATGGATTCCTCAGTATGCATTTCTAGCTAAGCCACTGATACAGTTAACAACACAGGAGGCAGCCGTATCGACTGTCCTCCCTTGGACATCTGAACATACACTTAGTTTCAATGAATTAAAGAAAGCCTTATGCCAAGCTCCAGTTCTTGCTACACCGAACTACAGTAAGCCTTTTACGCTTTTTGTCACTGAACGCGAAGGTACAGCATTATCTGTTCTCACACAAGATCAAGCAGGACAATACAAGCCCTGTGCTTATTTTTCGAGCACATTAGATCCTGTAGCCCAGGCTCTGCCTGTGTGCCTCAAGTCAGTTGCAGCCACAGCACTAGCTATCAGACAAAGTGATTCCATAGTATTAGGACATTCCTTGACAGTACAAGTCCCACACTCCGTGGAAGTTCTTTTAAACCGAACACAGACTCAGCACTTGACAATTGCACGTTTAACAGGTTATGAATTGACACTGTTCCAGCCACACATAGAAATCAGACGCTGCAACGTTTTAAATCCTGCCACACTGTTACCGTCAGTTACTTCAAATCCTGCCACACATGACTGTGTGGAAGTAGTTAACACTATGACTAAGCCAAGACAAGATCTGACAGATATTCCATTACCAGATCCCGACCTGACACTTTATGTGGATGGTTCATGTATGAGAACAAATACAGGAGAACTAGTGACTACAGACACTGAAGTTATTGAAACACACCGTATTGACACCTTGTCTGCTCAAGCAGCAGAGCTAGTCGCTCTGACTCAAGCCTGCATACACGCTAAAAACCTGAAAGTTAATGTTTACACAGATTCACGTTACGCATTTGGAGTCGTACACGACTTTGGAGTGCTCTGGCAGGAGAGAGGTTTCATGACTTCTCATGGAACCAAGATTCAGCATGGTCTCCTTATTCAAGCTCTGTTAGATGCCATACACTTACCGACATCTATTGCTATCATGAAATGCAAAGCACATACGAAAGTTACTGACACTATTTCTCAAGGTAATGATCTAGCAGATCGCACAGCCAAGCTTACAGCTCAGACACCAGACATTCCAGTTAATAAGACACCGACACACACTCCAGATCCAACTACCTGTATGACAGTTAAGGACCCCACTCAAGATGTCATAGATATCCAGTTACATGCTACTCCCGATGAAATCAAGAAATGGTCCGAACAAGGAGGGGTCCAGACAGATCAGGGATGGGTAACGAAGGGTAAAGCCACATGGTTTCTCCCCGACTCTATGGTTCAAGTCATTATCAATACCGCACATAGTCCAGCACATTTAGGAGAAAAAGCTATGTTAGATAGTATCCAGAACATTTGGTTCAACAAGCATTTACGAGCTGCAGCCAAGCAGAAAGTCCGTACCTGTATGATATGTTGTCAGTTTAATCCAGGTAAAAGTGTCCCGGTGGAACAAGGTGGATTCCAGCCCCCTGACCACCCTTTTGAAGTCCTCCAGATGGATTATATTCAGATGGAGCGATGTCGAGGTTTCAGGTATGTCCTCGTAGTTGTATGCGCTTTGTCCAGGTGGACAGAAGTATATCCAGTCCCAGATTACACAGCCGCGACCACTGCCAAGCAGTTGGTTCGTGAATTCTTCCCCCGCTACGGACTCCCAAGAGTCGTATATTCTGATAACGGCCAGCCATTCTCATCTGAGCTCATGAAACATATTTCCCTGTTGTTAGGGTACCAGTGGAAGTTCCATTGTGTACGCCATCCAGAAGCAGCCGGTCTCGTAGAGAGACATAATCAGACCCTGAAAATCCGAATTGCAAAAGTATGTAAAGAGAAAGGTGTGGACTGGCTAGTAGCTCTGCCAGTTGCCTTGTTTTATATGCGCATGGTCGCACATTCCAGATCAGGTCTGTCCCCTTATGAGGTCGTATTCGGCCGCCCCCCTAACATGTGGGGTACACCTAGACCTCGAAGTATTACCGATGTTTCAAGTAATATGCTGACAGATTACCTAGCTTCCTTGATGTCTGCCCTCAACTCTTGTCGTTCACAGGTTGCTGCCGCCTTTCCAGACAATACCGAGGTGGCACCGCATGAAATCGTTCCCGGATCCATGGTTCTTGTCAGGAACTTTGATCGTTCAAGTCCGCTGGAGCCTCGCTGGAAGGAACCCCGACTGGTCCTCCTAACCACTCGTACAGCCGTGAAGTTGGAGGGGAGAAAAGGCTGGGTGCATCTGTCACATTTAAAGAAGTTTTATGGACTGAAACCTGTTTCAAAGAACATTTCCGAGGATTCTAAAAACTGCCAAAGTACTATTCTTAAGGACTGTCCCGCAAAAGACATTGCTACGAACCCTTCCCTGTTAGAGAAAACTCCGCAGCAGGAGTATAAGCTTAAACTAAGGTCTAGTAAAATAAGTCAGCCAGTTTGATTGTCTAAGTCCTCCCCTAGGTGAAACGGTTAGACCGGTTTCTGACATGTATATAATAGACCCCCACAGAGAGAGAGTTAGTGAGAACTCTAGAAGTTGCACTATTATTTTATGTTTTCTGCTATATTTTAGCATTATGATTTCCTGCACCAGTTATGCATTTTATTTGTGTTTTTCAGTTTCTCATGTAAATAAGTCTGCTAATGTTACAGTAGAGCACACGTTTAGTGATCTGCCTCCTCATGAACTTTCTTATCGTTTTGCTATGCGTAATAACTCCTTTATCCGCATGTTACATTATTCACACCAGACCAGCAATGCCACAAATTGTTGGGTGTGTGGTCGACTCCCCCCTTTCCAGACACCGAAGGGAATTCTGCCACTCTTTCCTTATCCATTTTCACATAATGGTTCGTGTGGAGCATGGTCCACGTTAACGTCATCCTCAACAGATATGTCTTTACTTAACAGTACATGTTTCCCAGACAAGCAAGGTCTTCCCCACAGAACAGGGTTAGATCTAGAAAATGAAGTTTATAATCTAGGTAATTATTCTTCGAATTTCATGGTCCTGAATGTTCAGTCTGATTCTACTCCAGACTTACCTGCTATGTCAGTATTACCAGTCAAAGGTGAATTATGTGTCCGAAATAATGGTTCCGTACATGTAGGCCATAGTGATTGTACTACTATTGTCAAGTATAGTGACAGTGGGAAATCTATTTTCAAAGCTTCACGTCATTCTTATTTTGTTTGTGGTCAGACCGCATATGTTCGTCTGCCCCTTGATTGGGATGGTACATGTTACATTGCCTTCCTACTGCCACCAGTTTTCCTAGCCCCACCTGACTATCATAGGAATTCCCACCTAGTACATACTAGACACAAGAGAAATCTCCCGATTGTCGATTATACTGAAACTGCTCTAGAACAATACATAGATATCAATAAAGGTGTCTTCCCCTACTTAGGTACTGTTGTAAATAGTAAACTGATACGTAGATTAACCAGAACACTTGAAGCAGTAGTGATTGAGACTACTTCTGCTCTAGGTAACTTAACCGAAGAGCAATCCTTTACGAGAATTGTCGGGCTCCAGAATCGTCTCGTCCTTGACGTCATACTGGCCGATAGGGGCGGGGCATGTAGAGTCATCGGATCTAGTTGCTGCATTTTCATTCCTAATAACGCACCGTCTGTTTATTCAGCTATTACCAGACTCCATAAAATTGCCCATATGTTACACCAAGATCCAGGCACCTGGACATGGTCCGGTTGGTTCTGGAATATAATTTCCGCCTGGGGATGGAAAGTATTGTCATTTCTGGGTATTGCAGTAGCGATCATATTCAGCTGCTGCCTCTGTTTACAATGTGGCCCTGCGATTTGCGGCATTTGTGCTACATCTTGTATTCCTAGTCCCAAGTCCCGTCCTAAATCCCGTTCCAAGAAAATTCGAGACGAGCAAATGACACTGTATGAAATGATAGATGGTATCATGAATATTGATGTTTCCTGATGGAAACGTAGTGACAAGGAGGGAATGTGGAAAAGTAAATTTTGCCATGTTCTGTGTCCCTACGTGTCCTCCATCTTATGTTATGTGTGCATGATTAAATATGCATATGTATCCCCCATGTTTGATTAAAGACGCAATTACAGTTGTGTCCATCACTAGTATGCCAGTTTCCAGTTCTCGTGAAAGCTACGAGTATCAGGCCTATGTAAAGTTACGTTGCCACGTTTCTCAGTGTGCACGTTATTTCATTGTAAAGTCCCCGTTTCTAGGCCTCAAAAGGGCCCGGACACCAGATTCAGCTCCTGTCTTCTGAGTCCTTGCTGAGGAGCGATACAGCCCCCACCTGTATCCTCGACCCTTCACTTACTTCCTGCCTCACAGTGCCCGGCTCAGCCTGGCTCTGCCTCTGAGTCTGCCAAGAGTATGTTATGATTCTAGTTATCAGTCCAGCCCTCCTTCTCTGCATTCCTAAGCTACTGAATCGCATCAATAGTTTCCGTCATTGTCTAGCCTTTACGTCTCCATGTAAGAGAAATACTGCATTTAATGGTCATTTAATATTCCTCAACACGCACTACATGTAGAATAATGCATGCACCATTCTTAGAGCCTGTTAGCCTTTACCCCGATAACTTTTGGATTCTATCAACATGTTCTCTAAACATCAGATACTAGATATTGTTTAGGTACATGTCGCCCTGACTCTCCAGACTTCAGTCTCTGCTCCTAGCACAGAGTTCATAGCCCCCAGCTTCTCCTAGTAACACGTCATTGTCAGTTTGCGCGCACCATTAGGTTAGAGGTCCCGGCTCCTTAGGTAGCCCCCTCCATGTTTCCGCCCCATTTATGACATATTCTGTTACGTTTACATCACATGTCTATGTATACGCCCCTGTTACACCCACTTTTATGCCTTATCTTTCGCGACTGCTATTGACCACACCCACTGCTCCGCCTACTGTAATTCACTGTAATGTAACTGTTTTAGTATATATATGTTATGCATTTGTTATTAAAGTTATCCTTCCTTCCGTCCTTCCTGTCCTATCCTGGAGCGCGCTCATCCCAGATCTTGTCCGTGCAGGTTGTCCTGTTCCCGTCCTTTATGCTGTATTAAACCTGCAAACTCCTACTACCTCGAATCTTGACTCTTATTTATTGAGCTATCTGTTATTGCTATGTCCAGACAAACCTAGATCCGGTATTATTTATTTATATACCACAGCACACCTTGGGGCCGATTCCGATCCGGTACAATCACCGTCCGTACGACTCGCATCCGGAGCCGTTTCCGTACGACTCGTACAGACACTGTACGACCCGACAAGTACGATCCGGACCGGGGCACCAGGACGCGATCCGTACGGTCCACGTCAGGTAAGGGCGATTCGTACGGAAAAGCGCACAATCACATACACACCGTACAGCGTGTACACCCCATGATCGCAGGGGTACGCGCCGTACCCCTGCGATCACGGGGAGTACGCGCCGTACCCCAGCGTACATGGGGAGTACGTGCCGTACACCCAGCGTACATGGGGTACGGCACATACCCCATGTACGCTGGGGGTACGGCGCGTACTCCCCGTAATCGCAGGGGTACGCCGTACCCGTTTCGGGGCGAACTCTGATTTTACGGCAGTTTCCAGCTCCCGTAGAAAAAGGGTTGTACGGAGCATACCCAACACGGATCGTACTTGCCGGGTCGTAAAAAGCAGCCGCGAACCGTACAAACGTCGTGTACAGCGGGTTCCGAGGGCGATTCGTACGGGAATTCTACTCGTACGGTCCCTGGTACGATTCGTACGGATAGCTGCATTGGGTGTGGATCGTACTACGTCGTTCGTATGGGGACGGTTACGGGTACGAATCGTATGGAAAAAAATGCTCCGTACGACGATTCAGAGCGCTTTTTACAGGATCGGAATCGACCCCCTTGTATTTGACCTGTCCTGATCAATTTTTATCTTTCTCTCTAGCCTTGCCAAAGTCGCTTTCAACTCTCACAAATCTGGAAATCCCAGGTCTTGATTGCATTCCTGCTGAGCTTTTCCACCCTAAAACTGAACTATGGTTTCCATATATTAACATCTTGAGTAACACAATCCTTTTGGGGGGGCCCAATCCCTGAATCTTGGAGGGCCACTGAAAAGTCACTATTCATTATAAGGGATCCCGCAATGACGCAGCCAACTACCTCTCGATTAGTTTAATCGAAAATCTTCCCAAAAAAATTTGTAAACAAGCTTATGGCCTGGATTTTAGTAAACGTTATCCTGATTGAATTTCAAGCTGGTTTCCAGCAAATAGTGACTCCTGTTGATCAAGTGTTTATGTTTCAGATGATCAGGTGTAAAGTTGTGTTGATGGGAAAGGGCAGCCTTTATGTTGTGTTCATGGACTTACAAGCAGCATTTGATCTTTACCCTATATCTAAGCTGTGGAAAGTACTACCCTCCATGGAAATGCCCCCTGAACTGCTGTCCATTATCATCTGTTTGCACTCAGAGAATTAAGCTAGGGTCCACTAGGGGTGGTTGCCGGCCCCTACATTGTATTTGCTTTTCATGAATTGGTCGATAGATGTTTTATTGAAATTCGATAATGATTCACCCATCCTGCCAGTGAAGAAAGTTTCAGCAATACTTTTCGCTGATGATACCCTCTTGATTGCTAAAATGCCCAGAGGCCGCCATCCCTTAGTGGATACATTTGATCAGTTTTTCCAACACTGTGGTCTTGAGATCAATGCCTCAAAAACTAAATTTATGAATTTTAATGCAAAAATGCCAAATAGGTGCAAAATTATTGCAGATTACAAATCCCTTTCAAAACGTCAATGAGTTTTGACTATCCGTGTATTAGACTGTTAGAGAGCGACGGTTGGGGTGAACAAGTAATTAAGAGCAAGGTTTGTCTGAAGCAAAGGTCTAATGCCATCATCAATTTTTCTTTGAGTTTTAAAAACTATTCTATCTCCCCTGTTCTCCTTGTGTATAAATCTCAGTGTGTAAATGTGCATAAATCACATTATATGGTGCAAAATCGTGGGGCGACAGCCAAGTAGAAGGTCTGAGAACCTCTTTATAAGAGCATTGCTGAAGCTACCACATATCTCTCCTTTGCTTCCGTTGTTTTTGAACCTCAAATTACATAAGATAACTGATTGTGCGAAGTTGAGGCCTAATATTATCTGGTCAAGACTCTGGTCCACTACTGCAAAGCTTTAAGTGATGTAATTAGAAGGGTGCAGGTGTCAAAATTCCACTGGTTAAAGCACTTTTAAAGCTCATTAACTAATTTAGGTGTGGACAAGCTTTGGTCTGAACCAAGTTCAATTCCTTCATGCACATTCTCTTTTGTGAAAAATTCTTCCTGGCAATCTGTTTGGACTACTCAATGTGGTTTATTCTCTTCTGGATTTTTAACAAATGTATTTTTGAATAATAAAATGGATTCCAAGTTCGAAGAGTTCCTTGATGGTTTACACATCCTCTTATAGAGGAAGCTCTGTATATAGTTATGACTGTATACTCCTTAATTAGCTTGTTTTACGAGTGCTTGGTCCACCTTATCTGTAATAAAATTGATCAAAATTCATTCAAATGCAATTGTTATCCCAAGATGCACATTCCTAGTCAATACCCTTATATTTGACTGTGGGGATCAAAGACTTTCGTATTCTGCTCAAAGACTAGGAACGAAGGGTACCAAGTACAATATGTTAATTTGTTATATTGACCGTGCTGGTTAATATTCTAGATTCCTAAGGCATCTACAGTGTTCAGGGGTATAGGGGTCTAAGGTTTGAGGCACACGTGATGACGGCGAAGTGGTCCCCCTAGGGGAGAGCTGAATTAAAATCAAGGGATAAATACATGTATGTATATACGTTGCAGACTGTGTTAGACCTATAATGCTCTTACAGACAAGTATATAAATCCTCGGTGATGTTAAGTCCATTCGGATGTTTAGTATCTAATTGTAAGATATATCTGGTTTCTAACCTCCTATATATATATATATATATATATATATATATATATATATATGTAAGCGAACCCCTCCAAGAAGAAAGAGGTCAAAGGACACCGTGGGGCTCAAGCAGAGTCAATTTAATACAAGTTTGTTGGGCCATATATATATATTACCTACTGGCGGTCGGCAGTAGATATATATAGTTAGGATTTTTTTGAATAGGGATTTCTGAAAATTCTATGTTGAATAACTTTGGCGTTGATGGACGGAATTGGCTGAAATGTTCAGGAAAATGGCACATTTTGTTTCTGAGCGTCCCCTGAAAGTTTAGGGGGGTTTCGTCAAGCGGGGGCCGAGAAAAAAGGGGGGTCCCAAAACGTGTTTTTAACATTGAGTTTTCCATAGGGTGGTTGGACTCACTTTTAACTCGAACGGCTGAATGGATTTCCACAAAACTTGGCAAAATTCTAGGGACTGGTAGCCCGATGTGCCTTTGCTATGTCTCAAGATATATGCTCCAGTGGTTTTTTACGAAAATTAACTTTGAAAAATATATATTGGGCTACATTGGGCTATATATATGTTAGAGCCCAAATGTAGCCCAATGTAGCCCAATGTAGCCCAATGTAGCCCAAAGATGGCCACCAGAGACAAAAAAAAACAAATGTAGCCCAAATATCAGCCAGATGTAGCCCAACTATAGCCCAGTAACAGAATGTCCCAGAGTGTTTTAAAGAACAACTAGAGCGCTAACAGTCTTACTTATGACAAAAGTATGGCACACCTGAAGTCATCTTGATTGGAAAAAAGTGTTAACACTTAAAACATTTAATTTGCAAAGGAACAAAATGAGGGGGTTCATTTTGCCATAGAAATTATGATTAGTGCTGAAGAAAGAAAAATTAGGGCACAATTTGAGTGACTTCTCAAATCCTCTTATATTTTATTAAAAGAATTCTGATATGCAGTCTCCCAAGATGGCCACCAGAGACAAAAGAGCCCAAATGTAGCCCAAATATCAGCCAGATGTAGCCCAACTATAGCCCAATGACAGAATGTCCCAGAGTGTTCTAAAGAACAACTAGAACGCTAACAGTCTTACTTATGACAAAAGTATGGCACACCTGAAGTCATCTTGATTGGAATAAAGTGGTAACACTTAATACATTTAATTTGAAAAGGAACAAAATGAGGGGTTTCATTTTGCCATAGAAATGTTATATATATATATATATATATATATATATATTACCTACTGGCGGTCGCCAGTAGGTATATATAGTTAGGATTTTTTTGAATAGGGATTTCTGAAAATTCTATGTTGAATAACTTTGGCGTTGATGGACGGAATTGGCTGAAATTTTCAGGAAAATGGCACATTTTGTTTCTGAGCGTCTCCCGAAAGTTTGGGGGGGTTTCGTCAAGCGGGGGCCGAGAAAAAAGGGGGGTCCCAAAACGTGTTTTTAACATTGAGTTTTCCATAGGGCGGTTGGACTCACTTTTAACTCGAACGGCTGAATGGATTTCCACAAAACTTGGCAAAATTGTAGGGACTGGTAGCCCGATGTGCCTTTGCTATGTCTCAAGATATATGCTCCAGTGGTTTTTACGAAAATTAACTTTGAAAAATATATATTGGGCTACATTGGGCTATATATATGTTAGAGCCCAAATGTAGCCCAATGTAGCCCAATGTAGCCCAATGTAGCCCAAAGATGGCCACCAGAGACAAAAAAAAACAAATGTAGCCCAAATATCAGCCAGATGTAGCCCAACTATAGCCCAGTGACAGAATGTCCCAGAGTGTTCTAAAGAACAACTAGAGCGCTAACAGTCTTACTTATGACAAAAGTATGGCACACCTGAAGTCATCTTGATTGGAATGAAGTGTTAACACTTAAAACATTTAATTTGCAAAGGAACAAAATGAGGGGGGTTCATTTTGCCATAGAAAATATGATTAGTGCTGAAGAAAGAAAAATTAGGGCACATTTTGAGTGACTTCTCAAATCCTCTTATATTTCATTAAAAAGATTCTGATATGCAGTCTCCCAAGATGGCCACCAGAGACAAAAGAGCCCAAATGTAGCCCAAATATCAGCCAGATGTAGCCCAACTATAGCCCAATGACAGAATGTCCCAGAGTGTTCTAAAGAACAACTAGAACGCTAACAGTCTTACTTATGACAAAAGTATGGCACACCTGAAGTCATCTTGATTGGAATAAAGTGGTAACACTTAATACATTTAATTTGAAAAGGAACAAAATGAGGGTTTCATTTTGCCATAGAAATGTTATATATATATATATATATATATATTACCTACTGGCGGTCGCCAGTAGGTATATATAGTTAGGATTTTTTTGAATAGGGATTTCTGAAAATTCTATGTTGAATAACTTTGGCGTTGATGGACGGAATTGGCTGAAAATTTCAGGAAAATGGCACATTTTGTTTCTGAGCGTCCCCTGAAAGTTTGGGGGGGTTTCGTCAAGCGGGGGCCGAGAAAAAAGGGGGTCCCAAAACATGTTTTTAACATTGAGTTTTGCATAGGGCGGTTGGACTCACTTTTAGCTCGAACGGCTGAATGGATTTCTATGAAACTTGGCAAAATTGTAGAGACTGTTTGCCCGATGTGCCTTTGCTAGGTCTCAAGATATGTGCTCCAGTGGATTTTGAGAAATTAACGTTCAAAAAAATATATATATCTGTGACAGCGTCCCGGTTAGCGCCCCGGTTCGCGTACCAGACGCGTAACGGAACTTCGCGAGGAGAAGCGGATTGGCTCTCCGGTGACTGTCAACATTCTAAACAGTCCGGAGCGGCCGCCATCTTGTCTCTCGGTAGGATCGAGAGACAAGAGGTGGAAATAAACGAAGGGGGAAATGAATGAAAGGGGGCAAGGTAGACCCCTCCTGACCCCCTAGGATTGATGTGGGGGCTATTAAAGGGCCCCGCAGGGCAAAACAATAAAATACATTTTATTTCGATTTTTCGCGGTGGAAGCGCTACCCGGTACGCGAACCGGGTAGTTCACCGGTAGCGTAACGGGATTCCGCCATCTTGTGTTTCGGACAAATTTAGTCACAAGATGGAGGATAAACAATGTTGGGAATGGGTGTAAGGGGGCACGGGAGACATATCCTGACCCCCTAGGTTTTCTGAGGGTGGCTGAGGAGGCCCATATATGTAAAAAAACACCATTTTTTTTCAAATTTTCGCACGGTTAGCGCCTGGTCCGCGCACCGGGTAGCGTTCCGGAAAGCGTAACAAGGGGAAAACCAAGGGAAATAGTAAAATAATATTTTAGAGTGCTTTGAGGTAGGGTAGCTCTGAATAGAGCTGTTGTGTTGTGTGGGTGATGTAAGTACCAACATGTAGATACCAATGAAGAGTCTAAAATTCAATGTACACCGTCTCCTCTGTAGATATTTTGTATGTTCTAATATGGGTTATTTAAATGTAAATGTGTGGAAAAGTACTTCATGCTTTAAAGCAATTGTATTTTTGAACTGATTGTTCTTTCCTCTTAGTCCTCCTCTTTGGTTTTTTTCCCCACACTCTTCTTCAGCATGATAGTTGATAAATTTGTTCCCTCAAAAAATTTATATACATAAAAAAATTATATTAAATACATATAAAATATATTTTTCCTTTAAAAGAAGAATACATTTTACAGCTTTTGATATTTGCTATTAAAAAACCATTGAAATTCACTGAAAAAACCATAGGTTATAGACCATATATAGTTAGGAATTAGCATTTACAAAACCTTGAAAATTCACTGAAAAAAACATAGGTTATAGACCATATATAGTTAGGAATTAGCATTTACAAAACCTTATTTTACTCACACAAAACCATTGAAATTCGCATATATAGTTAGTTGCACTAACTATATATCGTGCACCCGCAATCCACTGCTGATCATGTCACATATTACATTATTCATGACATGGTCAGTGACATCACTGATGACATCACTGATGACATCTCAAATGACATCACTGATGACATCACTGATGACAACATCCAGTGACTGTATGTTTCTGTAAAGTTAAAATATGTCTTACATATTGAAGAATGAGTGGATGTATAAGTGTCTGGATGAAGGATTCAGTAGGTGCATGACTGACTGTATGAGTGAGTGATTAAATGTGTCTCACTGAGTGCATGGGTTAGTGACTAAACTGTCTTAATTTGTGCATCATATTGTTCTGTAAACTGCTGCATGTGTTGATCAGTAGCTATATGAGTAACTATATGGGTTATTGATTGGTTGCCCAAGTATTTGTATGGGAGACTGAGTGAGTGTGTGGGAGGCTGGGAGGTGTATGACTCTGTGCATAGATGTGTGAGCAGTTGATTCACTAGATGTGTGGGTTCAAAAGTGCATGTGGAAACAGCTGTATGGGCGGTTGACTGTGTGCATGAGTGTATTGGTAAGTGAATGGATATCTCAGTACTACATGTCAAAGTAAGTACATATGTAAAACACAGTACATGTGAGAGTTGACATATATAAATAACTGTGCATAAGAGCCAGTGAATGTGTGAGTGGCTGTATGGATCATTGTGAACTTGTATCAGGGATTGTATAAGAGAGTAAATATGTGTTAGTATATGTTTGAATAAGTAAGGTGTGTATAACTGTATAGTTGAGGAAATGGAGGTGTGATTGATTCTTTGCATGACTGACTAGGTGTGTGAGTAACTCCATGGATGAGTGGCAGTCTGTGAGTGTCTGTTTACACTGAGTGTATCTAAGGTTATATTAGAGTCTGAAGAGGTTCATCGTATTATCAGATGAATGATGTCAACAGTGATGTGATCAGTAATGTCAAATGAGATGTCATCAGTGATGTGATCAGTAATGTCAAATGAGATGTCATCAGTGATGTCATTTGAGATGTCATCAGTGATGTCATTTGAGATGTCAACAGTGATGTCATCAGTGATGTCATTTGAGATGCCATCAGTGATGTCACTGACCATGTCATGAATGATGTAATATGTAACCTGATCAGCAGTGGATTGCGGGTGCGCGATATATAGTTAGTGCAACTAACTATATATGCGAATTTCAATGGTTTTGTGTGAGTAAAATAAGGTTTTGCAAATGCTAATTCCTAACTATATATGGTCTATAACCTATGGTTTTTTCAGTGAATATATATATATATATATATATATATCTATGGTATGTGATCAAGGACTAGAGCAGTCTGAAACGCATCATATCGTGAATAAAAAGGAATAAGGTCTTGCCTTAATTTGTGGTTCGTGTCCTCTCACTGTGCCGCTTCTGGAGATTGGAGGGGATTTGCTTATATATATATATATATATATATATATATATATATATATCCTACTGGCGGTCACCAGTAAGTAGTTATAGTTAGGACCTATTTTCCATAGGAAAAGCGTTTTTGATTTGCCAATATCTTTGACGCTGTTTGACGAATCTTTGAGAAATTTTGAAAACTAATGACCCGCTCCATTCAGCTCCTCGCTTGAAGGGTTCAGGGTGATTCGTCAAGCGGGGCTGAGAAAAAAGGGGGGGGGGACCAAAACGCGTTTTCCCCATGTTAATTTCCATAGGAAAAATTGGAACAGGCTACATCCCGAATTGCTGAACGAAATTACACCAAATTTGGCAAAAAGGTAGCTCTTGGTTCAGAAAGCGACCTTTTTCTTAAATGGTGTAAATCCGTTTGGTAGTTCCTGAGAAATTTAAAAAAAGAAAACTTTCGATATCTGAGCACTGAGGAGGAGTCGCAACTCCTCCCGAGCACAAGCTTCATTCTAATTGGCTGCCAACACTCCAAACTAGGATGTTTTAGCAGCCATCTTGTGACTCATAACTGAGTCACAAGAAATCAGTGAAAAAAAAGGTTAAAAAACAAGAAAAGGGGGCTGAGTAGAAACACCATGACCCACTAGGCCTGCTCAGGGGGTCCCACACAGACCCCCAGGCCCAAAAAAGCATTAAAAAAAATCAGCAGAATTCGCACTGGGTGTGTGAAGCCTGATGAGAACATTTTAAAAAATGAAGCACGGGCTTTGCACTTTGTTATCTGGAAGCTTCCGGGGGCCACCGCAGCCCCCGAGACTGCCTCCTCCCTGGGGCTATACTAATTAGTGGGGGGCACGCGTCTCCCGCAGCCCCCCACAGCCCCAGTGACCACCATCTACCCGGGGCTTGATTATTAAGATGTGGCCCCCCCAAACCCCAGGGACCGCCACCTCCCCTGGGCTTTATTTAAATATGTGTGGGGCACGCAGCGCTCCACTACCCTGGGAACGGCCACCACCCAGGGCTTATTTTAAAAAAAAAATGTGAGTGGGGGGCCACATGGACCCCCCAAGTTCCGGGGACCAGCACCTCCCCTAGGCATACATCAAATTATTTGTGGGGGCTTCATGGGCCATGCGGCACCCCCTCCTAGAGCCCTTGATGGCCCCAGGGATCACCGCCCCCCAGGGCCGGAACCTGCAATGTCCTGGGGTGCCCACCCCTGGGACATAGCTGTTTGCTGTGCTGCTCTGTCATAGCAAACATTGATTTTTTCATTGAAGCAAAAGCTGGAAAACCTGCTCTCCCTTCAATGAAGCAAAGCAGGATTGCTTTTGAGCAAGGGAAGCTGCATGTCAGCAGCTCCCCTTGCTCAAAAGCAATGCCGGCTCCCGTATGAGACGGGGAGCTTCATGGACCTTGGGGGCATTGGGGCTCCCGCCATGCCTCAACTTGAGTGCCGTCCCCGATGGGGCCAGAAGTTGCCCGGGAGGCACTTTAATAAAACATTTTTTTAAACCACAGGCGGGCCGTGGGGGTGGGGTCCCTGGGACCAATAGTGGCCTAGGGAAGGGGGCCATGTGGCCCCTTCCTGTCTTTTTTTTTATTTTTTAAAAAGGGGTCAGGCCCTGGGGGATGGGTTCCCCAGGGCCCAAAATGTAGTAAAAGAGGGGCTACACAGCCCCCTTCTAAAAAATAAATGAAATAAAAAAGTCAGCATCAAGCTGGAGGACCCACCCCTTCCTGCACCACTCTGCAAATGTGCTCCCTGGCGCGTTGTAATTTGGGAAATTAAGTCCCCATGAATACTGAGGGTCCCTGGGGGCCAACTAGCTCACCAGGTACCTCCAGTAAGCGCCACATAGCTGGTTTGCAGAGAGGTGGTGCACTGCTGGTGAGGCGATGAGGTCCTCTTGTGTCCTGAGGACCTCAGGGCACAAGTGGACTTCATCCCCCAAGCAGCAGTGTGCCAGGAGCCGTGTTAGCAGGGTGGTGCAATCAGGTGGCATGGCCTCAGACCACTCTAAGCAATCCAGGTTTGTGGCGCTTACTGGAGGTACCTGGTGGGCCAGTTGGCCCACAGGGACCCTCAGGAATGAAGGGTACTTATTACCCCAACTTAGAATGCGCCAGGAGGCGTGTTTGCAGAGTGGTGGGGAAAGGGGAGTTCACTTTTGCCTACCGCCCAGTAATCCCACTGTGTGGGGCTTACTGGAGGTAAGAGGTAGGCTAGTGGCCCCTAAAGGACCCCCTACAGCAAAGGGGACTTCAATCCCCATCTATGAGCGCCCCCAGAGAGTGTGTTTGCAGAGTGGTGGGCAAGAGGTAGTTGGCCACCAAGGTTGTCCTTGGGGGCCAACTACCCCTCTTGTAACCTCCAGTAAGTACCACACAGTGGGATTGCTAAGACGTCTTCAGAGGACATGTCCCCCTTTCTCCACCACTCTGCAAATGAGCCTCCTGGCAGACTACGGGATGGGGGATGAAGTCCAATTTAGTCCTGAGGGACTTTGGGAGCCAAAAAGCCCTCCTGGTACCTCCTCTAAGTCCTATGCAGTGGAATTCCTGAGCGCTGGCTGGAGGCCCAACACCCTTTCTCCACCACTCTGCAAACGTGACTACTACTTAAAGAAGCACGTTTCTGCACCGCTGACTTACGGGTAGTTTTAATCCCCCTGCCCTATTATGTACTAGGGCCTTACATAGGAGGTCATGCCAATCACAGGGGTATCCCAACACATGGTGTTCCCTATTATATGTAGGTGTTTTCACTGTATTCTAAGTGTCTTTTCAAATAGCACTGGCTCTAGGCCTGGTTAGTCAGAGTCAGTTACCACCAGTACCCATCAGAAAAAAGTTGGGGGCACAGGATGACTTTGCAACAAGGTCTCTTTCTGCTCCTCAGTTGGTTCTTTCTGCACTGCTCTTGCTTCTTTATGCACCTCACTTGTCTCTTTCTGCACTTCTCTTGCTTCTTTCTACACCTCAGTTGCATCTTTCAGCAATTCTCTTGCCTCTTTCTGCACTTTTCTTCCTTCTTTTAGTACCCCTCCTGTCTCTTTCTGTACCTCTCTTGCCTCTGTGTACCTCTCCTACCTCTTTCTGCACCACTCTTGCCTCTTTTTGCACCTCTGTTGGTTCTTTCTGAACTACTCTTGCTTCTTTATGCACCTCACTTGTCTCTTTCTGCACTTCTCTTGCTTTTTTCTACACCTCAGTTGCATCTTTCAGCAATTCTCTTGCCTCTTTCTTCACTTGTCCTGCTTGTTTCTGCACCTCTCTTGCGTCTTTCTGCACCTCTGTTGCCTCTTTCTGCACTTTACTTGCTTCTTTCTGCACCTCTCTTGCCTCTTTGGCATCTCTGTTGCTTCTTTCTGCACTCCTCCTGCCTCTTTCTGCACCCCTCTTCCCTATTTGTCCAACTCTCTTGCCTCTTTCTACACCTCTCTTCCTACTTTCTGCACCACTCTTGCCTCTTTCTGTACCTCTGTTGCTTCTTTCTGCATTTCTCTTGCCTCTTTCTAAACCCTTCATGCCTCTTTCAGCACCTCTGTTGCTTCTTTCTGCTCTTCTCTTCCTTCTTTCTGTACCCCTCTTGCCTCTTCCTGCACCTCTGTTGCTTCTTTCTGCACTTCTATTGCCTCTTTCTGCACCTCTCTTGCTTTTTTCTACACCTCACTTACCTCTTTCAGCACCTCTGTTGCTTTGTTCTGCAGATCGTTTGTCTCTTTCTGTACCTCAATTGCCTCTTTCAGTTCCTCTGTTGCTTTTTTCTGTAGATCTCTTGACTTTTCTGTACCTCTGTTGCTTCTTTCATCTCCATTGGCACATAGTCAGTCTCGGTGCCACAGTTCACCATTTTTATGACGGTGCAGTCCTCCGCGTAGGGATATTGTTAATTATCCAGACACTGCATCGGTTTTCTGAAATAAAGAGTGCTGCATGAAGTTGTGGTACTCGCCTGTTTCCTGAGTGCATCCTCAAAGGTGGGTGGGGCGTTGTTTTGAAAAATTATTTTCCTGCCGGTCCCGGTCGGGAGGGTTGCACAGTCATAAAAATGGTGAACTGTCGCACTGAGACTATCTATGTGCCAATGGAGGAACAGTTTTATGGAAAACAATGTGACTGAAGGTGGTCTGTTCGGAGTTTTAAAATTGCACCAACGATGTTGTGAGGCGGGGCCTACTAAAGGGTATTGACTAAGAGGGAAGGTACTATGAGTCCCAGAATGCTGGATTTAATTTGAAGCACACCAGAGGGCGATAAAAGCAACTCACACCTTTGCTTATCTCTGCCTCATTTCAATGCGCATACTCATGAATAAGGAAAATGTACTCCGAAACGCTTAGGGTTATTGTTAATT
This sequence comes from Lissotriton helveticus, assembly GCF_964261635.1. NCBI lineage: Eukaryota > Metazoa > Chordata > Amphibia > Caudata > Salamandridae > Lissotriton > Lissotriton helveticus. The sequence goes on along the minus strand of NC_136065.1, from coordinate 711,906,909 downwards.
ATCCAGACACTGCATCGGTTTCCTGAAATAAAGAGTGCTGCATGAAGTTGTGGTACTCGCCTATTTCCTGAGTGCAGGTGGAGCGTTGTTTTGGAGAAAAAATAAATATATATATTTGTATAAAAATAATTGTATATCTGGACGGTTGGGTCCACAACTTGCAGGAGCAGAAATTTAAATAAAGAGAGTTCTGGTTGGCTTAAGGTAGCTTTTCTTCTCCTGGGCCATCTCACACCCGCAGAACTCTGACTCTGGTGGGAGTGAGCATTCTTATTAGCTGCCAGCGACCTGAGAAACATGTTGCTGGAAGCGATTATAGATCTTGGTGACCTAGTCCCCTGTCCTGAGAAAAAATAGCATAAGGGGACAAGGGAAGTGATATCTAGACCCTTTAGGCCCCATAGGGGGAGCAGGAGGAACACCCACTAGTGCCCAAAAAGAAAAACAAATCATCAAGACCTGCTGCAAACAAGCTAGATTCTTGCAGTATTTAAAAAAAATGGCAGCTGTGCCACATTTGTTATGTTTATGCCCTGGGAGCCTACCATGAAGCTGTATTTTTGAAAAGGAGGGTGCTACTTGGCCCACTTACTGAGCCCCCAGAAGCCAGGGGGAACCCACACTGGGCCAAAATGTGTTTATTTAGGGAGGGGAGCCATGTGATCCTCCTTGAGCACTGAGAGGCCCGGGTTGCCCACTCCTAGGCCAAAATAACTTTATATAGGGAGGTGGACCATGCCACCCTATCCTCTCGCTTCAAAAGGCCCTAGGAAGCCCACCCCTGTGGCCAACATCTAAGAAAACTGGGACCGAGCAACACAGACCCCCTCCCTAAGTCTCAAAAGGCCAGAGGAGCCCACCCGAGGCCAATATTTAACAAAATGGGGAGGGGGTCCTGCATCCCCCGCCCTGAGCCATTAATGGCCTCAGGGAACCCACCCCTGGGACATAGAAGTGTCCCTGCCAGCAGTAGCTCGGGTGGAGAAACCTTTATTTGCTCTCGTTCGGCAGGAGCTTTTTTTTATTTTGTGCCAAGCAGGAGCAAACACCAAGTATGCTCCCAGCTGGAGCTTTGTAAATGCTCCTGCCCTGCTGTTAGCAGACTTTTGATCTGATTCCCTGCCCTCAGTGAAGCGGGTAGGGAAACAGATCAAAATATTGCTTCCACCCAGAGGGAGCAGCTTTTGGAGCTGCTTCCTGTGAGCAGGAGCAAAGTTGGCTCCTGCTGTAATGCGGGGAGCCAGCTGAAGCCGCGGGGCCTTGATGCTCCCCCAGTGGCCCCAAACAAGAGTTTAGTGAGTCCCCTTGTGAGCACCAGGATATTCACCTTTAAGTTTGTGGGCCCCACGGATGGTTCCACAGGGCAAAAATCCTCCCACGGAGGTGGACGTATGCTGGGTCTCGGGAGTTTGGGTCCCTAGAGCCGCTATCATCGTAGAGAGGGGGCCGCATGCCTCCCTCCTTCTGAAAATCACAATGGGCCCCTGGGGATGGAGCTTCCCTCCCCTTAAAAAAATACACCACCCTGTGGGATGGGTCCCCAGGGCCAAAAGAGTCTCAGGAAGGGGGGCACTCTCCCCTCTACCCTTTATAAGATAAAGTTGCGGCCCTGGGGGATGGGCTCCCTTGGGCTTAATAAGGCTCAGGGATGGGGCCTACGCAGTCCCCCTTCCATTTATTCAAATAAGTGGTCCCGGAGCATGGGGTCCCTGACGCAGATAATGACTAAGGGAATGGGGCCCCTTCTCCTTTTTTTATTGGCCCTAGGAATGGGATCCCCAGGACCTAGAAAGGCTTGGGGAGGGGGCCACACTGTCCCCTCCCCTTCAACTTATATGTATTGCCCTGGGGGATGGGGTTCCCAGGGCCTAAAGAGGCTCTGGAAGTGGGCCATGCTCCCCACTCCATTCCAATTAAAAAGAATTCCTGGGTTATGCGGTCCCCAGGGCCAGGTTGTATGGACAGCCCCTCACCATGCATGGCCGAAGGCCATGTGCAGTGTGTGGTTGGTTGCCTTTGGGGGGGTTAGGCACAGGCCTTGTCGCAATCCACTGCCTCTAGGTTTTTAGTCTAAATTTCTGTGTCCAGTCAGCTCTTTTATTTTCTGTTAGATTATCCGTTAGCCTGAATTCATTGTTAACTGCACAATATCCACCGTAACCTACCTTGGACCTCCCAGTGCGATTCCCAACGTTTTGCCATTTTTGATTGTACTACCTCCCACTTCCGTCAGCCCGGTGCCTCTCCCTCCCTCAGGACCTACTTAGTGGAGGCTGCAGTGCAGCCTAGTCATTGGCATTCCAAAGGCAAGCCCATCTGCACCTGGAACATGCCCATCTCCAGCATCCCTGGTGCCCCACCCACCAATACTCCACCCCGAGATATTGCCTTTGACCTCAGATGCTGCAACCACAACAGCTGCATCACGTTTCCGAGATCAACGGAAGGACCCTTCACCTCCCACTGCTTCACATGCTACACACGACCCCCCGCCCAGATTGGATCCCCCACCACACCCACCATGCCGACCATAACCTCACAGACTCAAGACCTGGTTTTTTGACTGAGACCAGTGAGACCTCAGTGCCTGGAAACCCTAAGGGGTGAATAGCCACACTAAATAAGTAAGGCCTTGTGGCCAACCCCCCACCACGCACAGCCAAAGGCTATGCGCAGTGAGGGGTTGGCTGCATGGGTGGAGTTGGTTGAGGGCCTGGCCATAGGTCAGGCCCTGTGGCCAACCCTCCGCCCTGCATGATTGAAAGCCCTGTGCAGTGTGGGGTTGGCTGCCTTTACGGGCTTGGCCACCAAGCCTTGGCTAAAAGCCAGGCCTTGTGGACAATATTCTACTGTACATGGTGAAAAGCCGTGCTCAGTGTGGGGTTGGCTGCAGGCCCTGGCCGCAGCCCGCATGCCTGTGAACAGTGGTGGGTTGCATTTATATATGGAAATTAATAGTACGTTACGTTAAAACTACCATAGAAATTCACTCAAAAAAACAAAGGTTAAAGTAACCTTATAGTTAGGTGAATATGTCAGTGACAACACTAACGTTTTGAACCAAAACTAATTTTTTTTTAAAATACAAATTCTTGTAGCTAGCAGAGTTAACTATAACTTGCGCCCCCACCATGCACTGCTTATGACCTCACTCAAGACATATTCGATGACATCATTATGATGTCACTAATATTTTGACATGTCATCAGTAATGTCATAAATGATGTCATAGAACATGTCATGAGTAATGTAATATGTGAGGTCATAAGCAGTGCATGCCAGGTGCACAAGTTATAGTTAAACCTGTGAACTATAACTAGTGAATTGTGTTTTTTTTAATTTTAATTTTAGTTCAAAACGTTACTGTTGTCACACATATTCACCTAACTAACGTTGCTTTAACCTTTTTAACTTTCAGTAAATATATATACACTTCACCCATACTTACCTTCTCATGGTAAAGGAATGCGGGCATATAATGGATGGTAAAGGATGTTTCTCGGTAGAAATCAGTATTTTCTAATGTAAGTGTTAATGCAATGTACTAAAAAATTCGACTTTGATCTTTGCACTACTGTCGTAAGCTGTTTTACTTGTACAGTTGCTCTAAGTAATGGTTTATTTGGTCATGTTTATTTTCACTGCTACCGCCTAAATATATATATGTGTACAGTATGCAAACAGGCAAGTAAAATGCTATTTATTACCGTTATTGAATGATGTCTGTCCTTTCTCTCAATAATGGTAATAATAGTCAATTGCTCGATACACATCTGCATTTATGCTGTTCTTTCACTTATAAACATCGATGTTTAGGCAGACTCAGAGTCAAATGTCATTATATCTGGCCATAGTGTAAAAAAGTGATGATCTATGGTATATGCCAGTTCCCAAAGACCTAGAAGATGCAGCTCCACTATGCCTGCTCTGTGAATAGCATAGCTTTTGACCGTTGCAGTAGCAAATAATGAATGCATCTGCATTTGTGACTATTGGCTTAGATGTTGAAATAACGACAGTAAAATTATTGCAGCCTAAATATTATAAACACAATATAGACTTTCATTATGCACCATGAAGCCAAACCTAACTGTGTCAGCACAAATATCGAAATGAAAAATATTGCTCACACAAGAATATCGTACAAGAAAATATTCACAGCAAAATTATTGTGTTTAAAAATTAACCAAAACATATGTTAAAAATATGCTCATTAATGTTTTTTTTTAAAGAAACTAAAAGGTTACCATGTCATCAGTAAAACCACTTTTGAGATCTGGTCTTTTGATAAGAAATATTCAGTGTTCTGGGAGTTGTCGTTTTGACTACTTTAGCAGTAATCAATTGCAAAAAAATATCTAGCAACATAAAATCCCAAACCTACAACCTCATGTCCATAATACTAAAGATTTATATCCTAACATGGTTTTTAAAAATAATAATAATAGAAAAAAAAATGCTAAAACATATATTCTTTCAAAAGGGACATCTGAATAAGTATACGTTTTCGAAGAATCGGTTATTAATTCATGAAATGATCACATTTAAACTAAAAGTATTCATAAAATAGTTTTTTAACAACTAAAGGGTATTCAAGAACCTTACCACATGCACCTCTTATTCTGCAAAAAGTGCTTATATTATATTTACACTAAAGCTATATCACCTACAGCAATTTGAACTTTGAAACACGATTGAGCGAGGAAAGAAACATATCATACAAATGCCCACAATAAAGGAATACTTCTATAGAAGAAATAAAAACAAATAAAGGAAAAAGAATACAAATAATTGCTCAAAAATATATGTATGCTAAACAGGACATTTGTCAACGTTTTAGCAATTGTTTTCTAAAAAAGAAATTAATGCAGGAACGCATTACTGCCAAGGCTGTATTATTCTGCGTCTTCAATGTGTGGGGGCATGATATAAGTATTGTAGTTCTATGAATTTGGGATGTCACTAGGGGATAAAATAGTTTAGGTTTACATGGGAAGTTTATAATGCAACTGAAAGCAAAATGCCGGTTTAGGGTAGCATCCTTTATCGCAGGTATCACCCCTAGGCTTTATGAAGCATAGCATATCCATAACCAGTTTTTTCAAGACATGAACATTCTCTCTAGTGTCCCTCATGCAGAATGTTATCCTGGCCAAGGCTTCATCCCAACCTTTGTTCCAGTGGGTCTTCTTAGTGTGTAAGTCCCAGACATGTATGGGTTTTCAATGGATTTGGGATGACTACTGGCAATGAACTGGGTTCAGTGCATTTGGGAAATTTGGAAAGCAACTGAAAGTGATACCTGCCATTTAGTCACAAGTATGAAATGAAAAAAGCATTTGTTAAGCGCGTAGCTATCCAGGGGCATCCCAGCGCTAATCACGGCAAAACGTTAGTCACCATAGCCATACTAAGGGAAGAGCCAAGTTTTTAGCAATTTACGAAAGGCCAGATCGTTGGACTCCTTACGTAAGTGAAGTAGAAGAGTATTCCAGAACCTAGCAGCATTATAAGAAAACCTGCGGCCCCCACTTCTAGCCTTATTAATCATCGGAACTACGACAAGACGCATTTCGTCCTAACGCAAGCGTCTGTTCGCAAGGTAAAGCCGGACAATAGAGCGATTGATGGACAGTCCCTTCCCAGCTAGCATCTTGTAAATAATACACATAGCCTTAAAATGAACTCTCTCCTTGATGGGGAGCCAATGAAGAGATTTCAAGGCAGGTTTTGCAGATTGACGTTTTGAAATCTACAGAAGTATCTTGGCTGCACATTTTTGCACCCTCTGGAGTTTTGAAATTGTTGCGCATGGGGCTCCTAAATAAAGGATATTACCGTAGTTCAGGCGCAAGAGAATGAGCACCTGGACCATGAGCCTCTTGCCCGGAAGGGAAGAAGTGGGAAGACTTTGCGAAGCATCCCTAGGATGCCGTAACAGAAGGTCGCAACATTACGCATCTGAACCTTAAAGCTCAGGTCTTGGTCAAGCCAGATGCCTAGGCTTTTCATCTGGGTCTTAGGAACAGGGATGGGGCCCAGGCAGCTGGTCACATTACTTCAGGTTCCAAAAGGGCAGAGTTTCCTAAAATCATCATTTTGGTCTTTTCTCCATTCAACTTCAAGTAGGAGTGATTCATTCATTTGGCTACCTCCTCCAAACAAGGACGGAGGCAAAGAGTGCAATTGTGAGAATGGTTAAGTGCCACTACAAGTTGTGTGTCATCAGTGTAGGTCACTATATGCACCCCGAAAGGCAGCACAATCTCCGCTAGCGGGCTCATATAGATATTAAATAGGGTGGGACTCAGGGATGATCCCTGAGTAACTCCACAGTGGAAAGACACCTTTTTTGAGGCAACATCAGTTTCAAAGACCTGGAAGGATCTATCCTCCAAAAAGGATTGCAGCCATGCTAAAGCAACCCTGGGCACCCCCATATTTATGAGTCTACAAATTGGGTGGTTAACTGTGTCAAAGACTGCACTGAGGTCCAAGGGGATGACGGCAGTAGTGCCTCCAGTGTCAAGGATCTTTTTAGACTCTTCAACTACAGCGAACACAGCAGTTTATGTTCCTTGAAGTGGTCAAAAGCCAGTCTGTGACAGATGAAGAAGGTAATGGGTCTCCAGGAATGCAGACATGTTTTTGCACCATTTTACTGATCCCTGGGAGAAGTAAAATCGGGCAATAGTTTCCCGGAGTTCAGGGTCAAGGCTTGGCTTTTTTAATAAGGCCTTCACCATAGCTCTTTTCTATGGAGGGTGAACTGCTCTAGTAGAAAGCGAGGTGTTGATCAACTCCATTATAATATGGGAGACAGTTCCGGACGCTTGCTTCAAAATATTAGGTGGCGCTGTGTCTCTGGGCGTCCCAATTTTCACGAGTGCTGAGATCATTTTGAATGCTTCAGAGTCCATTAAGGGAATTACCTTGAGACAATGTTTCCTGATTTGAGGACTAATATCCAGTGTTTGGCCAACTGCAAGGCGGAATGACATATAAATGGCTTGAATTTTGTTATAGAAAATGTCTGCTAGATTTTTACAACGTAAGCCTGTAGCATCAGAAAGAGCTGGGGCTAGAGGGGTCCTGAGCAGTGTTTTCACAATGCGAAAGATTTCACATGTGAAACTAGCTGCCCAAAAAATATTTTCTTCATAGTATGCAGTCTGGACCAGTTTAATTTCTGCTTTGTACAATTTAATGGCCTCCCTATATTCCAGTTTCTTATTTAAGGAGAAATCCTTTCTTGCAGGTTGTTTTTGCACCCGAAGCTTTGGCAAATACCATGCCATTCTATTGGTCCCAACTTTCATCAGGGTCAATTTCATTGGGAGAACCCGATCTAAAGAACTTTCTATCCATTTATTAAAATTGTCCTTAGCAAAAATGGGATCTTGTCGGGGATCGGCTTAGTCTTTTCTAATTCTGAAATCCATTGTTCTGACGGGAGTTTAGGCCAGAGACAGGACATTGTTCTAATCGGTCTAGTAGAAGGCATGGCGCAGTTGGGGGTCCAGAAAATGGGATAAGGAAATGATCAGACCAAGGTAAAGGAATGGGTTCCCCTCATTCTAATTCTTCGGAATTCGGAGAAAATACGCTCTAATAGGTGGCCCTTCACATGGGTTTGACTAATAACCTTTTGGTGAAACTGATATGCTGCAAGGTCATTAATTATCTCCACTGCGGCCACCTGTGTAGGGTCATCAAAATGAATATTCAAATCCCCCAATAATGTAAAATTAGCAGGGGTGCTTGCTAAATTAGCAGCCATATCGGGCAGAGATTTACAAAATTGACCCAATGACCCAAGAGGATGATAGATTAGAATGCCTGACAGAGAAAGCGTAGGTGCAAAACGTATCGAAAAGGAGAGGTTCTCACAATCAGGTAGCGGACTTCCGGAAATACGACAGGTAAGTTGACTTTTGTAAATGATGGCGATCCTGCCACCTTTACCTGAAATCTGTTCTAACCTCTGACCCAATTATGACACCTGGGATGTATGGAAACATACCACAACCATATTTTTTCAACATGTACACATCCTAAGGTTTCTAGTGCTGGGCTGGGCACGCATGTGTTTTAAATGTGGTTGAGCTGGCTTCTGTTTGCTTAGTGACAATCTAAAATGACAATGTCAACAGTGGATCTTTTTGTATCGCGATCAGTTTTAATTTAAGCAGGCCATTATGCACATTAACCACGCTCAATGTACATGTCTTGATTTCTCTAACAGAAAAAATAACAAGGAGGCCCCCTTCTGTTTTAAGGTCTGGGACCAGGGCAGAATTATCAAACGAAAGTACAAAGGTCCCTGAGAGAGCCACAAACAATGGTCTCCGGTGTTTAACGATGCCCAAATTAAACCTATATTTATGATAATACCAATCTCACAGTGATAAGAACCTCCAGTATCCTACGACAGTACCCCAAGGCGTATTATAGATACAACAACTCATTAGATGCAACTCACACTTGTAAAACAATTCAAAACATATTAGCAGTAACTCAACATATATTTACTTAAACAAGTGAAATCAAAGAGAGGAAAAAAATCTTCTGGAACATTTGAAAAATGTTATTTATTCAATGATTTGTTCAGTTGTAGTTTCATGTACCAGACTAAATGGACACATATACAATACAAAAAGAAATTTTATACAATTTTGAATTAAAAACACATATTACGGCGATGATTTAAAATGTTCATGGAGAACAGGTGTCGACGCGGCGTTTCGGTTAAGATTCAATTTAAAACCTTCATCAGGACAATTTCTCACTGTCTGAGGGTTGTCATTTTCTCAGAAGTGGGTAGGGTGAGCCCGTTTCCTGGATTGGGCACAACAGAGCTACAGGTGGTATCCTGCTATTTCACTTCTAGGTATACCTTGACATGCCTTAATGTAGTTTGTTACTGGCTCACGCTAGTTCAACAGGAGCCACCGGTATCGGGTTGTATTTCAATAAATACACAGAACCCCCGTGACGCTGACACAACAGGAGCAGGGAGGCCGAATCTAGTAAAGAAGAAATTACGGATTTATTTGGGAGGTCATCCCCCGAAACAGCAAAACGCAAAAAGACACGTTAAGCCAATTGAAAGGGCCCGTGACTGCAGCGATTTGCCACACAGCGTCAGATGAAATATTAAAGCACAAATACAACCCGATACCGGTGGCTCCTGTTGAACTAGCGTGAGCCAGTAACAAACTACATTAAGGCATGTCAAGGTATACCTAGAAGTGAAATAGCAGGATACCACCTGTAGCTCTGTTGTGCCCAATCCAGGAAACGTGCTCACCCTACCCACTTCTGAGAAAATGACAACCCTCAGACAGTGAGAAATTGTCCTGATGAAAGTTTTAAATTGAATCTTAACCGAAACGCCGCGTCGACACCTGTTCTCCATGAATATTTTAAATCATCGCCGTAATATGTGTTTTTAATTCAAAATTGTATAAAATCTCTTTTTGTATTGTATATGTGTCCATTTAGTCTGGTACATGAAACTACAACTGAACAAATCATTGAATAAATAACATTTTTCAAATGTTCCAGAATTTTTTTTTCCTCTCTTTGATTTCACTTGTTTAAGTAAATATATGTCGAGTTACTGCTAATATGTTTTGAATTGTTTTACAAGTGTGAGTTGCATCTAATGAGTTGTTGTATCTATAATACGCCTTGGGGTACTGTCGTAGGATACTGGAGGTTCTTATCACTGTGAGATTGGTATTATCATAAATATAGGTTTGATTTGGGCATCGTTAAACACCGGAGACCATTGTTTGTGGCTCTCTCAGGGACCTTTGTACTTTCGTTTGATTTCTCTAACAGCCATGATTGGTCTAATTGTCAACTCTTTGAGATAGATGAACAGCAGACCTTTAAGTCAAAGACATAATGGATGGTCATTGGGTCCACAAGTAGGCTTGTGATGGTTACGTTGAACTCAAACCATAGCAGACACCTATGGATCTAAGAATGACATGGTCCAAGCAGAACCAAACACAAAATGCTGGACCTTCGTGAATTGAGGGCAGCACGTCTTAGAATAGCTCTATATTTAGTATTATGGACTCAAAGAACTGGCATAAACAATTTAATCTTACCTAATCCCTTGGTGACTAACTGGCTTCTGGTTGGGGGACACATACAGAACTCTATACCCCAACAAGAAGCCAGACACTGTTTGGATTTTTTCTTTAAAAACATGTCTTCTACTAGCTCCTTGCTGGGCAAGACATACAAGTCTATGCACAAGCAAGCAGCCAGAATCTAATTAGTTTTGTAAGAAAACAAATCTAATATGTGTTTCTCTTCTTGCTAAGGCACAGAAGAGTGCCTTTGCCCAGTATGGGGCAAGATCATAATTGATTTTATTTTATTGACCACGAAAACATCCAAGTAGACTTCCAACTTTATTTTGGGGCACTGACATGTGTCTATGCCCCAGAAGGTGCAGACCCTGTTAAAAAAAAAATTCTTAGGCTGCAAAAATACAGAGAATCTGTTCCAAAAATGTCCAAGGACACAATATCATATTAATTTAAAATATTCCATTGCAAAAAAATGAAAATGTGTAAAATGTTCACATGCAATGTATTGTTTTAAATATGCAAAAACATGTACATCTAAAATATGTCTACTATTCAAAAATAAAGTTTTGAGTAAAAATTAAAAGTGTAGGTTTTAAAGCCAATATATATGTTGCAATTCACCCTACTTTCATTTCCTGACAATATAATTTTTGTAAATAGTTTTTTTCTGTGACTATATTTACTAAACATATAATAAAAACAAGCAATGAATTTACTAAATTATCTGTCTTGAAATGTAATTTCATTGGAACTTAAATTGAATTAAATTATGCAAATATATTGCATTATCACTAAAACAATGCTTTTTGGTGGATTTCTATATACTTTAAAGAATACACAGTCTTCTTTTTTGGAAACTTAAACCATTAGAATTCATGGTGTGAGTCTACAATGTTTTTTTGCTGGGTGAATTGTGGAGTTGGGCAAGATCCCTCAAATTGACCCATGAGTAAATAACAGCGCTGCAAGTTTTCACTGTACCCCCATCTCCTTAATCAAATCCACCATGCCACATACTGCAATTGCCCCACCAAAATAATGTGCTTCTAAGTCAGGAAGCTACAGTCCTCCTCACTATCTCTCATTGGAGTATCAATTGCCCCTCTATCTTATTTGCATCTAAAAATGACCTGGTGCAATAAAGCTTAAAATGTGCTAAAACCTCTCTCTGGGTTTTTGGCCATCATAGCCCTCATTTATGGGTTTTGGCATCTGGCAGCACAGCAATTCACCTAGCAGTGCTGCCCTACGTCAAAGTGAAAGGGCAGGAATGCACCATATCTATCTAATGCGGTGCATTGCTGTCCTTTCTGTCTGCACTGGCGCCATTTCAGCAGCCTAACACTAACGGAGGCACCCTTGCACCATGGTGCAAGGGTGCCTATGTTGTTGATAGGAAAGTTTTGTGCAGGAGGGACATTTTCCTGCACAAAAACACTCCTTTAAGGCTTTTTCCTGTTTCTGCAGCACACAGAGAAAGAAGAATAAGCAAGAAGAAATAAAGCTATTTTTCCTTGTTACACCTCACATCGGGAGGTGTAAGGTTTTGCCACATCCTCAGGTTTACATGGTTTTCTAAATCAGGGAAGAGTCAAAATCTATGGGTGTTGTGTGGGGACACCCACTGCAACCCCTCCCAAGCACAGAGTAAGGCAACACAGCAATGTGTGCTGTCTTACTCCATATCTATGAGGTCCCTCAGAGCCAAGCAAAGTGGCTTTGCGTTGCCTCATAGATATGATTTCAAAGTTTCTCCACCGGAGTGTCACTAAAAGTGACGTCCCGGCAGTGCAAGGGGCTTATAAATATGCCCCCTAGATTCATATTATATGTAAACACTGGGGTAGCACTATCATCTTTGCTAACTCCAGTCTACCCATCCAGAACTCCACCAACTTCCCCACATTGTCTATTACTCTAATACTCGCGTCTCTTAGGGGGCATTTTATCAAGGAGGTATCGCCGAATTAACGGCACTTCATTACAGCCAAAGTCGCAATAAATGTATTGCTCCATTCACAAGCTGGTGCTAACAGCCTATATCACCAGTTTACCTGTGATAGCAGCTGCAGAAAACATCGCCACAGATGACCCCCGCACCTATTGCTAATGAGATGCAGAGTAGGCGTTCCCGCGCAAAAAGCAGTGACAAAACTACTCCGCAACATTTTCAACGACCAGCCATGTTGACAATAAGATCCCAAATCATGCAACAAGGGGCGGTAGCAGCAGGAAATTAACACCTGCTCTGGCCTGCTGTAAAGACGGACGACAGCCTGCACCAGAAAAGGGAGCCCAGCCCAGAGCTACACCTGAACGGCAACAGATGCCATGGAGCCACTGATCATGCAGGTGGACACCCAAGATGTGAAATATATAAAAAACAGGGAGGTCTCCTTATGAATCCAATCAGGGACAAGGAGCAGTACATAGAAATGAGAGAAAAGTCCCTATCTGACCAGAGATTGGACAAAAAGAATACTAAATAGGAACTCCCAAACCCAATATAAACATAACCACGTGTTCAACAAATCACAATTGTAAGGGAAATGAGATCAAACCAATTTAAAATGATGTATAAAAATGTGTACAATTTATTCAATTAAAAAATACATACTTTTGCAAAAATATACAGTGCCGTAGTTAAAACAATGTTAAAAATGTGTCAATGCACATACAGAACAGATTAAAATTCCACACAGTGGAATTATATCATCAGCTTGGTACCCCACTATCTATACTTCCCCCACACTGTGCAGGAACAGCTGGAGACCAAGCAAGATGTCTACACCATAGCTGGCTTCCCACATGTGTTGGGGCAATTGACTGCACACATATCTTATTTGAGCCCCCTGGCAACACTGCACACAACCGCAACAGAAAGCACACATATTCCATCAATGTTCAACAGTGGACCACCAGGGAATCTCCTCCAATGTCAACACCAACCACCCAGGCAGTGTGCATGATTCCTACATCTTCTGACAGTCCATCATCAACCAGCGATACTAGGATGGCACCCACGGAAATCCACTGCTTGTTGGCAAGTACCAAATGAACACACCACACAACTCAACTCCACAACCATGCAACTCACAACACTGGGAATGCACATGTTACAAAATCACAAACAACATGCCAAACAACATGCCCACCCACCAGACACGACAGCACAACTTACTGTGGAAACCTGGGCCAGCCATGCACATAAGCCATCAAAGGCATGGCACCTCAGCCACATGATAGCTTTTTTGTATAACTTTATTCGATATACAATATCATAAAAGTATAAAAGCAATTTAAAACAAGTTAAAAGGGGGATGGAGGAGAGAGACAGCCCTTAGTTATTACATTCTCACAATATGTACAAAAATATATAGCGTAATCAATCCTCAATATTTGATATATACAGATGAACATAATGAAAAAGTACGAGGCATGAATTTAAAAAGTAGTTCATCATATGAAACAAAGTAGAGCCCGATGGGAGATGACGATCTACAAATCCACGGCCTAGCCCTGAGTTGTCCTAGAGAGCTTCATTCTAGTCAACCAGGCACAGCCCAGGTACTTAGCTGTCCCACAGATCACGCTAGGGATCGAGGTCTCAGATGTTAAGATACGCAGTGCCTCCCTATGGTTTTTACATCACAAGTTATCACAAACGGGTTTCAGCCATCTCCTTCTCAACTGACCATACACTGGGCAGGCGAAGAGAAAATGGACAACGGATTCCGTAGGGGAGGCACAGCCCGGACACCCTGTATCATTCTCCCTCAACCTCCTCCAGCCAGCTCTGAAATCATTCAGTGGGAGGGTACCAAACCTGAACTTCAGATAAAGTGCCCTATCTTTCGAGGACTCAATAACATCCAGGAAGGATTCTAGTTTAGGTACAGGCTTCACGTCCAAAAAAGATTCCGTCAAGGTGCCATGATTCTGGTTTCTTGATGCAGCTACAGAAACCCAGTCCCAGTAGGCCTTCTTTACAACCTGCTTGGACGGTGGGTTCTGTCTCACCCAGGGCTCTCCCAAACCAATGTCCCCCACTAGCTGCTTCAACTTGGATAGCCAGGCTATCTTATGTCCTACATCTAATTGGATCAACTCAGTCAGTGCAGAGGCATAATGGCATTGTTCCGGGGTCTTTCTAAGGCCTGTCCAAAACAGTAGGGGTGCAGCCTTGCCACCTCATTTATTGGGTGCCTCCCGAGATCATAACGAAGCGGAACTAATGGGGTCGATGGAGGAAGCGAGACCAGATCCCTAAGAAACTTGTTCTCTGATCTTATTAAGTCTGTAACATTCTCGAAACCCCACAGTTCTGCCCCGTATAGTGATGACGGCAGGGCCTTTCCCTCGTAGACCTTAATGGCAGAAGCCACAGGCCGACTATGGGAAAGGCGCTGGTGTTTTGCAATGGCCCCCGACACGCGTTTGTAATTGAGCAGCATTTTTGCCAGATGGGAGGACCACTTCATCCGGCTGTAGATCCGCACTCCCAGGTAGTCAAAGGCTTCGACAAGTTCCAGAGGGGAATCATTCAGCTTTATGTTGTTTCTAAAACTTTTCGATGGTGCCAGTGCCATTTGCTTTGTTTTAGATGTATTTATAATCAAGCCTCTGGCATCACAGAACTGGGCGAAGCGGACGAGTAGTTTTTATAGTCCCATGGGGCTTTTTGAAACCAAGAGGGTGTCGTCTGCGAAGAGCAACGTGGGCGTCTTTTCCCCCGCCAGGGTTGGGGCATCGGCCGTATCCTCCCTCAAATGGTCCACCACCCCATTAACAAATAGGGAGAACAGGGTCGGGGCCATCACACAACCCTGGCGGACCCCCCTCTCAACCGCAATCCTCTCAGTCAAGTGGCCCTGGCTACCCCACCTCACTCTGGCATAGTTCCCCTCATAGAGATGTTTAATGAGGTCCAAGATCGGGGGGGGTACCTAGATCGAACATTACCTGCCATAGCTTGGCACGAGGGACCAGGTGAAAGGCCGTTCTTAAATCTATGAACGCCAAGTAAAGGCTGCCTTTTTCGATAGTAACAGACTTCCAGAATATTGCAAAACATCTGAACACCTGGTCCATCGTGCCGACCCCCTGAACCCTGCCTGGAAGTGTGACAGAATGTCAACCTCATCGATCCAAGTCCTCAGTTTTGTCAGGAGGACCCTGCCAACCACTTTCTGAGCCACATCGATCAAACTCATCGGTCTGTAGTTGGCAGGATCCTCCCTATCCCCCTTCTTATAAATGGTCACCACCTCTGCACCCTTCCAAGAGTCTGGCACTGGATGGCCGCTCACAATGAGGTTGAGAATCCGGAGGATAAAAAGTAATCATGAGCGGATTTTGCGTATTGGCAATCCGCGGATCTGCGGATTTGCGGATTTGCGGATTGCGACAATACGCAAAATCCGCGGATCCTAGCGTATTTTTTTTTTTGCGTGTTCGCACGGGTTTCTGCAAGTTCGCGAGGGTTTTATTGTACAAAACGCTCGCGAACGTGCAGAAACCCGTGCGAACGCAATGTGCCTACTCATGGCCAAACGGACGGGGCTTCCATGCGAGTGCACATGCCTCTTGTGTGTATAAAAGGTCAGAGGCCGATCAGAGCAGCAGATGAAGATACAGAGACTCCTGGTCACAGGAACAGCACAGGGATTGTGCTGCACATGCCTCTTGTGTGTATAAAAGGTCAGAGGCCGATCAGAGCAGCAGATGAAGATACAGAGACTCCAGGTCACAGGAACAGCACAGGGATTGTGCTCGTGAAAGTCAAGGATGCAAAGGCCTCTATCCAGCATCACAGCTGACTTTCGACGGTAGATGTGGGGCTGATGAATGAGTCACTGCATTGAGCTTCAACTAGTTCCAGCGACCATGTGTTCAGAGCAGCAGATGAAGATACAGAAGAGACTCCAGGTCACAGGAACAGCACAGGGATTGTGCTCGTGAAAGTCAAGGATGCAAAGGCCTCTATCCAGCATCACAGCTGACTTTTGATGGTAGATGTGGGGCTGATGAATGAGTCACTGCATTGAGCTTCAACTAGTTCCAGCGACCATGTGTTCAGAGCAGCAGATGAAGATACAGAAGAGACTCCAGGTCACAGGAACAGCACAGGGATTGTGCTCGTGAAAGTCAAGGATGCAAAGGCCTCTATCCAGCATCACAGCTGACTTTTGACGGTAGATGTGGGGCTGATGAATGAGTCACTGCATTGAGCTTCAACTAGTTCCAGCGACCATGTGTTCAGAGCAGCAGATGAAGATACAGAAGAGACTCCAGGTCACAGGAACAGCACCGGGATTGTGCTTGTGAAAGTCAAGGATGCAAAGGCCTCTATCCAGCATCACAGCTGACTTTCGACGGTAGATGTGGGGCTGATGAATGAGTCACTGCATTGAGCTTCAACTAGTTCCAGCGACCATGTGTGTGTTTACATTACAATGGCGCCAGCAAGCTGCCAGCGCCGTTGTAAAATAGTTACAAAGTTAGCTTGCACAGGAAGCACTTAAATAAAACAAAGCAGCACCTGCTTCGTTTTATCTAAGTGCTTCCTGTGCAAGCTAACTTTGTAACTATTTTACAACGGCGCTGGCAGCTTGCTGGCGCCATTACATGAGTGGGTGGGGGTTCAACTTTTGAACCCGTTACATCCACGGATTTTTTCGGATTTTTGGGAAAATACGTAAAATACACGGATTGCGTATTCACCAAAAATCCGAAAAATCCGCGGACGTAACGGATTTGCCGCCCATACTTACTAAAAAGCGCCCAGAGGTTTTTGTCATAAAGCATTAGGGGCCAGATGTAGGTAGGCTTTTACCGGTCGGTAACGGCCGAATTCGGACGTTACCGACCGGTAAATGGAATTTGAGATGTAGGGGGCATATTTTTACAGAATTGGTAAATTTACCGATCGGTAAATTTACCGAATCTGTAAAATACCGAATCGGTATTTTTACCGATTCTGTAAATTTGATATGAAGGTGGGACTCTTCTGAGTCCCACAAGCCTTACCGAATCGGTATTTTATCATCAAATTCAATTTGATGGTAAAATACCGATTCCGGTGTGCATGCACATGTGTGCATGCACACCTGTGCCATATGACAGGCAGACCTGCCCTTAGGGCATGTATTTCTGCCACATGGCACCCGAACCTGTTTTGGGGGTGCTAGAGGGTGTCAAAGTGACACCCCCTGCACCCTTGTGAAATTCGGTATTTACCGATTCGGTAAATACCGAATCGGTAATGCCCATTCATTCCTATGGGCTTCAAAGCCCATAGGAATGAATGGGCATTACCGGTCGGTATTTACCGAATCGGTAAATACCGAATATTACCGATTCGGTAAATGCACATCTGGATTTACCTACATCTCAGTACTTCTATTTTACCACTTCTTAAATACCGAATCGGTATGATTCGGTATTTAAGAGGTGGTAAAATAAAATTACCTACATCTGGCCCTAGAACACCAGGGAGTCCATCAGGACCGGCAGCCTTCCCCGGCGTAATTGTTGCAATTGCCGATAGGACTTCTCTTAGCCCAAACTGATCCCCCTGCTTATGGGATTCGGGAAGAGCCAACCCAATTTCTTGCTCTATAGGCACATTCCCTTCCCCACTAGAATACAAGCCATAGAAGTGCTCATACCATTGGCTCCCCACAATATGATTTGGTACAGGATCTACTCCTTTCCTTGTGCTAATCCTGATTAGCTCCCAGAATCTAGTTGAGTCTTTCAGCTGGGCCGCAGATTTTAGTTCTTGCCAGTGCGTTTCTTCCCACAGACGCTTGGCTTTGTCAATGGTCCTGTAGTAGGTCTTTCTCGCTACAGTTATACCAGGTTGGTCTTTTGCTCTTAGGGCCGTTGACAGCTCCTGTCTCCTGACCCTACATACCTTTGAGTACCACAGGTTTTCGGCCTTTGGACGGGGGGCCTTGCGGCCACCTTTTTCTTTAATCAAGAAAAACTCCCCTACCTTCCCCAGAGTCTCCTGGTATACCTCTGTGAGCTTTGAATCCTGTATGGCCACTGAGATCGGACTCAATATGGCATCGAGCTTTACGATGCTCTGTTCCATAACCTCCCTGATGGTTACCAATATTGCTTCCTGCTTAGCGACCTTAGTCCATCTCAAGCATCGGCTGCAATTAGAGGGCGATGATAGCAGATTGTGGGAAGAGGTGGGTATCAGACATGTGCGAAGGAGGCAAGTGACCAATGAATGACAATGTACACAATGCCAAGTGTGGCGTGGATGAGATGGCCAGACTGCAGTATGCAGACCACACACATATCCATGTCGACATACACCGCTGGTGTTTAGAGTGTAGTGCACAGTGGACTCAACCATGTCACCCGATCTAGTGGGGAAGCTTGCGGAAATGTAGCTTGTTACTTCCCCCCCTGTAAGCTTGAATGGAGTGGAATGGGCCATCGTACGCAGGTCCAGCGTGGGTGTGTGAATGATAATTGCGTGCCTCTGGGCGTGGTTCAGTACTGGAAATGTGCAAATTCATGTATCTCTGTTGCAGTGTGGGTCTACTTTGTGGGGTGTAGGTGGTCCCTGATGGGAATTAGACACCCATGTATGTGATCTAGTTTGTCTTCCATGGGTTCGGACCCCACCCACACCTATTCGGCAACCTAATTTTGGCATTCTGACACCTGGCATTGGAATGCCATGTGTGGCTCGGTGAAGTGTTGGGAGCCAGCCGTGCTGGCGGGTGCTTCCTGCTGTGTGGTCTGTGCAGGGGCTGGGTTCTCATCTATGTAGATCTACTGCCCTGGTTCTGGTGGTGGGTTGCCTGGGATGTCCATGAGCTGTTGTAGGGCATCAGTATCGCAGGTGTGGTGGTCCTCTCCAGCATCACTGATGAGTTGTCTGCTCTGCTCTGCTGGAGGTGTTGCTTGTCCATCTGCAATGTGAAGGGGAGATGCATGTTGACATTGTGTTGAGATGTATGTTGGTGCATGGTTCTTATTTACATGTAGACTGGATGACAATGTACATTGTGACTGTTTAGGAGGTGCTGGATTTTGATGTGGGACAGTGAACATTTGGACTACATGATGGATGTGAGGTTGCACGCATACACTTCCATCTCACAGCTTCCTGCTCTGTTAGATGTAATTGGCCTGTTCCTGTGCATGTGCGGAGCCAGTTGTGTCCCCTGTTCTGCAGTGTCAGTGTTGCACATTTTACCACATTGTCATCAATGTGGATGTGCTGTTATTGCTATGTGTGTGTGTGTGCTGCTGTGTGCCATGGGGATCAGGGACATGATCCAGAGTCCTTGTGGGTGTGCGGTGTGCTACACATCATTGTGCATGTGTGCCATTGTGCCCATCTCCCCCTGGCACCCCAGTCCCTGGTGGTCATTACTCAACCTGTTGATGTTGTGTCAGATCCTCTCGAGCTGTGTCCGGACTCACAACTCCTTGCACCGTCTCTACACTGATGACTGTGGTCACCGTTGCTGCTTTCCTGTTGGCAGCTGGTTTGTGCTTGGTTTTGCTTTTCACATCATGCGCCTCTTCTCCTCCTTCATTGACCTCCTTGACACTCCAACTGCATTCACGTTAGTCTAATTGTGGGTCAGTTGATGGTAGTATTTTGTCACCTCTGTGACGCTGATCAGGTTTTCCTGTGGACTGCACCCCATCTTCCTCTCCCTCTTCTCCTTGGCCTTCCCCAACCTCGTTTTTTGCTGGTGGTCTGTGGGGCTTGTGGGGTTCGCGTTGACCTCTGCACTCGGTCGGGGTGCTCCATGGTGCTACACAGTTTGAATTGTTTTTGGTGTGTTCTTTTTGTTGCTTTTATAGTACATTTTCCTGCATGACGTGTGCATTTGCAGGCCTGTCGCTGGTTTTGGCTGCTTTTTTTTATCACGATTGGCCTCTTAGCAACTTTTTTTGCGTTCGTGTTACACAGTTTTGCGGCATCGCGTTGACTTTATCGTGGACATTTGACGCGTTGCCGTAGGCGTATCGCATGGTACCTACGTGTTGTGAATACTTAGTTAACACCGCGCTATTTTCCCTCGATATGAAGAGTTGCATTAAGGTAATTTTGCGGTAATTATCACACGTTCTTGAGAATATCCCTGTTAGAAATGGGATCCCTGGCTGGCCAGGGCTTGCCCCAAAGTCAGTCAGAGACCACCACTTCCATGTAAGGGCAAGGGAGTTACACGCCAAGATAACCCCTGCTCACCCCCTTGGTAACGTAGCACGAGCAGTAAGGCTAAACTCGGAGGTGATGTGAGTGAAGTGTTTGCGCACGCACCCCAGCAACAACACCCAAGGCCCACCACAAAGGAAACTCCACACAAGGTTATATATAAAACTAGCCTTTGTATTACACCAAAACACATTAGATGAAAACACACACTTTACAATGTGCCAAGAGGCACGGGCAGAATTTACAGGGGATATGTACAAGACAGGGCCACCTGGACCACTGTCAGGAATCAGCACTTTTAGAAGTAACACTTTTAGAAATAGCACTTAGAATATAGAACATAGAATGTAAAATCACTTTAGCATACAACCAGCAACTACTGGTAACCAGGACCTCACTAGCACCACCTGTACTAGGAGAACAACCACCTAAGTATCACAATACCTGTAGGGGTGTAAGCACATAACACATGAAGCATAACATACATTCAGAGGTGTAAAGAACAAGGCACATGACGCATAAAAACACATTCAGAGGTGCAGGGAAGAAAAACACATGATGCCTAAAAACATTCAGAGGTGTATCAAAGAATACAATTGCGCAAAATCACATTAAGTCACCACCTGTGACTGTCCCTAGGCCAACTGGCCTTGTTGGGGCTAGGACGCCCTGTGTCCCAATATCAGGGGCCTAAACGTGGCAGCTGCCCACGAAGTGCTGGGCAGCTGGGAAGCAATGATGGGGCCAACACGATGGGGGAGCCTTGCAGGCTCTAAATAAACAAAAGTGCCCCCTGAGAGTCTCTCAGGACTCTAAACAAATATGGCGCTCTGAGCCTCTCGGGGCTCTGGGAAAAGAATGTGCCGGCAAGAGCCTTGCAGGCTCGAATGAAAATGCCCCCCTGAAGCTCTCGTGGCTTCACAACAACTGCGGACTCTCGGGAGCTTCTCAGGGTCCGAAAACAACTGTGGCACCTTTCTGTGGGAGTCCCCCCCCCTCTGGGGGACTCGAGAACAATGGCCCGTCGTTGGAGTCCCTCTGGGACTCTAAAAGAATGCCCCGGGATACTGGAGCCTCGACAGGCTCAACAACAGGTAAGGCCCCCACGAGCCTTTCACTAGGGGGGAGGGGCGGGCACCGGCAATGTGCCTCGATGCCCCCCTCCCTTCCCGGGCACTCACCGGTTTCTTGATGCTGCAGCTCTTCTCTCTGGGGCTGCTCCTCGGCTTGGTGCGGCGGGCGGCTCGTCTCTCGTGGGCGGCGGGGCTCTCCTCGCAATGGAGCCCCGCCTGCACCTTCCACCGCCCTACTCTCCTCCTTGTGCTGCGGGGGTAGGACTTCCGGCTCACCCCTGCAGCTTCCGGGTCGTCGCGGGCAGCGCAGCGGCCCGTCTACGGCTCCATAGGCAGGGGGGATGAATTTACCGAGGGGTGGGCTCCCTCGAGGTAAATTAAAAATATCAGAAATAGCGGCAAGGGCGCGGGACAAATGCCGGGTGGGCACCGGCTCGGTCAATCAATTAATCCCACACAACACGCAGGGTGGGCACCTGCTATTCCCCACGCAAAATGCGGTGCAGGGAAGCGCGGAAATTATAGCATAGAGCGCTCCCAAGCGCTATGAGTCAAATAAAGTGCTCCCAGGCGCTAGTGGCAATCCACAGCGCTCCCAGGAGCTTTTTAGGCAAAATAGGGCTCCAGCAAGGTCTGGAGGCAGGCAGGGGGGCAAGGCTGGGCCCAGAGCCAGCTCACTGGGTCTCCAGGCAGGGAGACAGTCCAAGTGGCGGTCTTCCTGGCCCCAGCAACAGCAGCAGCCCCCTCAGGATCCTGGAAGAGAACAGTTTGTGTGGGGACACAGCCCCATTTTTATACACTACATTCCTTTGTCTGTAGGTGCAGGGTGGGGGAGAAACCAGTCGCAGCTGGTTTTGGAGCACCCTTGATGGCCCAACCACCCCTTTCATTCACTGGGGGGGCTAGGGTCGTTAGACGCACCACAGGGGGCGGAGCCAGCATTGTGTGGGGAAAGCCCAGCCCCATCAGGAACCAGGTGCACTCCTCCCCAGCCATCAGCATGCTAATCTCCACTCTCACCACCGGGCAGACCCATCATGACTCATGGAGCCTGGCATCCCAGCCAGCTCCAGCCAATCACACGCCAGCACCTTCACAGCACACACATAGCCATGTCTAGAAGTGGCACTTCCACACTAGACACACACACGCCGCATACATCATTTTGCAGCATTCAATCACCCGAGTCCGCACATACCAGAATCGAGCCTGTACACCCCACGCATCAGGAACTACCAGGGACACATACATTCCCCATGCATTCCTATGGGAGGGCAGGCCTATCTCATCACATGCACTCAGAGTGCGCACGCACTTTCCACTGGGACACAGTGAAAGTGCGCAGAACCCAAAAATCACCATCACCAGGTCACCATTACAAGCAAAAAGTCTAGGGGTGAACCTGCCAGAAGGGCCAAGTCCAACAATCCCCCTTAGTTTTCTAATTTTTTATCATTCTCCCTAGGTAGTGGAATGTACAGAGAAACAGAGAACACTGCTTCCTCAGTCTGGTTTATTGGTCCCAAAGGAAAAAGAAAAGCTTTATTCCAATTCAGCTTAGATGAGGAGTCAAATCCTAAATATTTACTCATCCAATCTAGCAGCGTTTCAACCAGAATCCCTGAGATATAGCAAAATAGCATTAGTGTACAGTTATATAATTATATAATGTGTGCTCCAAGGTTCACTTTCACCCGATGACCTCTCAGATATTCTTTTAATATTATAGAAAAACGTCCATTTGCAAGGGGGAAAAGAAGTGATGACAGGAATAACCATCGCTAGTGCCCCTCTCACATTCAAGTGCTCTAACACCACCAAGTTAGTTTTAAGTCTTGACAAGGGTGTTGTACATAAAATAAGCATCCACCGCATGAACTTTGATCCACAATTCATGATATGCAGTATCTCTTACAAGCAATCCCAACACACTAGTTTGAATGCTTTTTCTTCATCCAATGATGCACTGCATACTCAGTCTACTTTTCCATTAGTCCACACATGCACCATTTTCATCAGGTCACATTGATCTCCATTTACTAAACCAGCAAGGTACCTTCAGTCTATTAGCTAACACCTTCCTAAGTCTCTTGGTGACACTGTTCACCATTGCTCATTATTGATAATGGCATATATGGCTGATGATCACTTGTTGTCATGTAAGATATGTGCACCATCACAATTCTAGGTTCTGTGATCAATTCTGGAAGGATGTCCCTATCCTAAGCTTCATTATGTACAATCATCAGTGTATCTACCAAAATGTTTCGGTATTCTTCAAAGAACTCCACTGGAATACATTAATATCCGGAGGGGCAACAGGGTAGAAATATATCTCCATCACACTCCTTTAATTGCCGCCTGTCTATGTGCCCATATTCATTATATATAGGCAAAAATATTATTATCACCAATTCCACAAACCACCTGCCGAACACTTGAACAGGTGCCTCCTTCATGAGTTTGTGGTACTCACGTGTTAATATTTTCACCAACACTCCCCAGTAGAGCAAACGGAGCGCTCAACAATCTGTGTCTCGATAATTAAATCTTGTCAATTTTGGAACACTGCCAACTGGTCCCTGTTTAAGTACGAGATCATTTGGCAAACAGAAAGAGGACTTCCTTTCGAAATGGCTAGTTTTTTGATTGCCATTGCAGTCCACCATCAGTTGGTATTTTACTCATATTGAGAGCTAAACACATCCTGCAAAACAACACACCAGGATTTTGAAGCCCGTCTTGCATAAGGGACACTACTAAATGGATTGATGCCTGTCACTGAGATCAGCACCTTCTGGAACGAGGGCATATGAATGAAAATTGTTAATGCATTAAGAGGACTAACATACCTTGTGTGCTGTTTTGCAGGATGTGACCAAATAGCGCTCAATATGGGACAAATACCAACTGATGATTGAAGCTGTCCAGAATGCAAATATTTGGCAATACACTGCAATGTGCTCAAATTAACTTGTACTTAAAGGGGGACCAGTTGGCAGTTTTCCAAATTCGAAATGATTAAGGCGGGATGCCGAAAGGCCTCGTCAATAAAAAATTATCAAGATGCAGTCCGTTGAGCGCTCCATTTGCTCTGTTGGGGAGTGTTGGTGAAAAAAAATATATATGTGGGGTGAAGCAGTAATTAAATAAGGCTGAAAAGTACACTGGCTGTGCCGCCTCTTTTGTTTCACAAAATTAGTTTTGGGTCAGGATCCGACCCCTGGGCAGAGCACACACTGCGGAGCGCTCTCGTGCGGCTAAGGATCACTTTGTGCAACGATATATATATATATATATTCACTGAAAAAACCATAGGTTATAGACCATATATAGTTAGGAATTAGCATTTACAAAACCTTGAAAATTCACTGAAAAAACCATAGGTTATACACCATATATAGTTAGGAATTAGCATTTAAAAAACCTTATTTTACTCACACAAAACCAATGAAATTCCATATATAGTTAGTTGTACTAACTATATATCACGCACCCGCAATCCACTGCTGATCATGTCACATATTACATCATTCATGACATGGTCAGTGACATCACTGATGACATCACTGATGACATCTCAAATGACATCACTGATGACATCACTGATGACAACATCCAGTGACTGTATGTTTCTGTAAAGTTAAAATATGTCTTACATATTGAAGAATGAGTGGATGTAGAAGTGTCTGAACAAAGGATTTAGTAGGTGCATGACTGACTGTATGAGTGAGTGATTAAATGTGTCTCACTGAGTGCATGGGTTAGTGACTAAACTGTCTTAATTTGTGCATCATTATGTCTGTTGTTATGTAAACTGCTGCATGTGTTGATCAGTAGCTATATGATTAACTATATGGGTTATTGATTGGTTGCCCAAGTATTTGTATGGGAGACTGAGAGTGTGTATGGGTGGCTGGGAGGTGTATGACTCTCTGCATAGATGTATGGGTTCAAAAGTGCATGTGGAAACAGCTGTATGGGCGGTTGACTGTGTGCATGACTGTATTGGTGAGTGAATAGATATCTCGGTGCTACATGTCAAAGTAAGTACATATGTAAAATACAGTACATGTGAGAGTTGACATATATAAATAACTGTGCATAAGAGCCAGTGAATGTGTGAGTGGCTGTATGGATCATTGTGAACTTGTATCCAGGATTGTATAAGTGAGTAAATATGTTTTAGTATATGTTTGAATAAGTAAGGTGTGTTTAACTGTATAGTTAAGGAAATGGAGGTGTGATTGATTGTTTGCATGACTGACTAGGTGTGTGTGTAACTTCATGGATGAGTGACAATCTGTGAGTCTGTGTTTACACTGAGTGTATCTAAGGTTATATTAGAGTCTGAAGAGGTTCATCGTATTATCACATGAATGATGTCATCAGTGATGTGATCAGTAATGTCAAATGAGATGTCATCAGTGATGTCATTTGAGATGTCATCAGTGATGTCATCAGTGATGTCATTTGAGATGTCATCAGTGATGTCATCAGTGATGTCACTGACCATGTCATGAATGATGTAATATGTGACATGATCAGCAGTGGATTGCGGGTGCGTGATATATAGTTAGTACAACTAACTATATATGGAATTTCATTGGTTTTGTGTGAGTAAAATAAGGTTTTTTAAATGCTAATTCCTAACTATATATGGTGTATAACCTATGGTTTTTTCAGTGAATTTTCAAGGTTTTGTAAATGCTAATTCCTAACTATATATGGTCTATAACCTATGGTTTTTTCAGTGAATTTCATTGGTTTTTTAAAAGCTAATATATATAGCTGTAAAATGTATTCTTCTTCTTTAAATCCAAAAATATATTTTATATGTTTATTAATAATTTTTTTTAAATATTTTTTTTGTTTCGCTCCCGGTCCGCGAACCGGGAAGCTTCCCGTTAGCTCAATTTGATTCCGCGACCCGGTCCGCGAACCAGTAAGAAATCAACATAGTGACGGTATCGCGTTGCCGCGTAATGCGTCTTGTGACGTACCGCGTTAGCGCACCCGGAAGTGTCCCGGGGCGCGGACCGGGGCGCGAAGCTTAGCGACCCGGAAGCTAACCGGGGCGCGTTCCGCAGCGCGTAACATGAGCGTGAGAGGTCATGTGACTTGTTAATAAAACTTTTCATTGGTTCATTTCACTTTTAGTTTCATAATGATGGAAGGCTAGGTCAGGTGACCTAAAAATAACACTTTTCATTGGTTGAGAAGTATTGTTTTTCCCAAATGATGAAAACCCCTCCTTCTTTCCTCACTCTGACTTTCATCATTGTGAGAGGAAGACCTATTTTGCTTGTTGGAAGACCTATTTTGCTTGTGTGAAAATGGCTTCATTGGTTGCTTCAGCTGGTGCACCCCCACCACCACCACCACCTCCTCATGGGAAGAGAGGACCACCTCCCCAGGTCCTTACCAACACTGAGGAGGAAGAGGAAGAAATGGATGAGGAGGGAGAAGAACCACAATTTTTAGAAGAGTTGCCCCGGGTTTCCAGAAAGAAAGCCAGTTTCATCTGGCAGTTTTTTTCAATGCCTCGTGGCCAAAAAAAGGTCAACGCAAGGTATGTCACCTGCCTGATATGCAAGGAACAATTGTCCAGAGGGACGGACAAAAAATATAGCTTTGGAAATCACACAATGCACAGGCACATGACGAGGAAACATCCCCTAAATTACAGCCGGGCAGAATTAAGGGATATGCACGACAATCCAAGACCAACTCCTGTGGCCAGACCAACAATACCGGTTTCTCTAACACCAGAAGAGGCACGGGAAACTGTGCCAAATATTCAAGAAAATTTTGGGCACATGATTCACTTATGTATGCACTGTCGTGCATTATTAGCTTGTGGCAACATGAGCATCAATGCACTCAACCTGGCATATGAACACCATGATTGCCCTAACCGCCCCCAGTAATTTTTTTTTGCTCCTGTTGAGCCATTTTCAACGCCTGTTTTTTGTTGTTTCCCCCCCCCAAAAAAAACCCAAAAAATATAAAATCGTTCAAAAAATACAAAAAATGTTCAAAAAATAAAAAAAAAATATAAAACAACAAAAATATAAAAAAAAAAAATCTTTTCAGAACTACCTTCCCTTTCCAAAAAAATTGCTAGAATGTTTAGCACTCTGGCAAGCTCTATTTCTTTTGGTTCGCTTCCGGGTTAGCTTCCCGGTACGCGGACCGGGAGCTAACCAAAAAAATTAAAAAAAAAAAAAAAGTGTAAGTATAAGGAAAGGAAACAGAGAGTGATGTTAAAAGAAAGACAGCTATAGGGAGTAAAGAAGAGATACTGTTTAATAGATCTATTTACCGAAGAAAAGACAGAAGAGGGTATAATTGTGAAAAACAAAATACATAACGAAGTGAAAGAAAAAAAAAGAGAGTATAACATTAACAAAGAAGAGTTTCTTGGAGAATGTGAGTGAATGTTCAAAATAAGATTAAAACATGAGGAATAACAGAGAGAAAAAATAGAAAACAGAAAACAAAAAATAACAGAAAAAGATTAATTGAAACAGCAAAGAAATGTAATTAACATAGAGCCATATCATCAACATAGGCAATAAAAGTTTTGCAGCTTTTATTGGCAGAAATGTGTCGCTAAAGCTGCTTTTGTGGCAGAAAACTGCCACTAAAACCACTTTTGCACCAGTTTTCTGCCAATAAAAAGAGCAATAATTTTATTGGCTGTGTTCATAATATTCCCCTTAGTGTGCTTCAACTACACAGAGAAAGCATTATGAACAAGTAGTGATAGACTGATCAGTCAAAGACACTAAGAGTAATAGAGACGCAGTGAGTGAACAAGAGTGAGGAACTATGAGAAGATAAGGGACTGAGAATAAGAGTGGAAAGAGTTGAGTAAGTAGGTAATAGAGAAAGGAATGAGGGAAGTAGCAAAGGCAGGAAACTGAGGGTTAAAGAAATGAAGCAGTGGAACTAATAGTAGTTAAATGTGATATAAATGTAACGAAAACAGTACAAAATATTTACCTTATAATTGTCGTTAAATTACTCACTTTTTGTTTTTATACTTTCAATCTGTGAAAGAGAGAACAAACATTTGAAAAATATTAAAACATGTATTTAAAAATTTGAAAAGACAAGGGAAAAGATTGAAGGACAAACAGTTTTTCAAAAACTTTGACACTTACAGAAGCTTCTGCTTCTCCAGGCCCCCTACACAGTCCTAAAGATATACATTTTAAACTAACAGTATCTTGATGCAGATGAAGTGAGGCCTATCTTAAAACATGGTGCATCTTTTGCATTGCTGTTGTTTCAGAAAAGTGTCGCAAGACACTAAAATTTTAAATAATTGCTTCAGGATGCCAATAAGATGTCTACTATCCAGAGGTTTGTTTCAGGTGAGGCCTACTCAGGGTTGCAGATGAAATTTCGAGTTGTTGAAGAGAATAGAGGACATAATACATGTGAAGGTCTACCAATGAAGTGAGTCATGTCCACTGCACTCTTCAACAAAGTCCAAACCTCCTATGTTTCCCTGGACAGACCTAAACTTGATCTGCACAATGTGATTCGTAATGATAGGAAACACAGGTGATGTAATTGAAATACATGCAATTTATTTTGCTCATTTCACAATCACATCACTTGTGTTTCCTTTGTTTAGGTATCTCATTGTGCAGATGTAGTCTAGCATATGAAAGAATACGCAGAAGTGCAGCACTGCATGCAACAACTTTGACACTTACAGAAGCCTCACCTTCTCCATGCCTCCTACACAGTTCTACATATACATCATAAATGCAAACAGTACAGAATTAATTATACATGTTAAATGGTTTATTTTTGCTGTTCTCAGAATGTATCAAAATTCACTAAAAACAGTGACTTGAAGGTATTCATCATGTAACAGCGGGGAAAAAAAACCACAATCAAAATGATTGTGTTTAAAAAACCCATACAACATCAGAAATCAAAATTCAGAACTCCTTAAAGTTAACTTACTTTCCATGACGTCCAAGGATGTCCTATGAACAGCTTACACTCTTTTGTGCTGTTATTACTTTCAGCCCGCCACTTTCTGAAAGAAAATCTCCATCGTTTTTAAAAACACGTTACATGCAATAAATGACTTCTTGCTCTCTACCACAATTTTCCACAAGGCCAAATCTGGTCAGAGCCATTTATAACTCTTGGATTTCTTGTAACCAATCCCGTCATTTGGCATTTCCGCAACTTTCAGAATTAAAATGTTGAAGATCATTTTCACAATCCTGGAATAGTAATATCTTCCCCTTCTTGCTCAGTCATGTTCTACTTTTCCTATGACACTGATACAAGCAGACTTACACTACCTCTATGACTACTACAATTATTTAATTCTCTACATCACTTTTAATCACAAAGCAATGTAAAACAGTAGACAGCATTGCAGACTTACATTCCCTCTACTCCATGTTTTGATTGGCTGCTTCAATTAGCTTATAAAAAGAAACAGTTTTTCTGAACTCATTCAAAGTGCACGTATTTCTCCATAATGTCCAGTCCTATGGTTAGAAGTTATGTCTCTGAACTACACTTATCCTCAAGGCCAAATTGTGTAGGAGCCATTAGAACTTCTTGAAATTCCACAGAGCACATCCCGAGATTATTTCCCTAAAATTTTGGTTTTAAAAACACCAGGTAAGAGTTTTTAAGGTCATACGGCAATTTTTTTTTGAAAATTAAAACAGAATCATTGCAGAATGACCAGCCATTTCTAGACTTTAAATAAGCTGTGTAATGTCCTGATGTTATTGAAGGGCCGTCATGATATATAATTGCTGCAGTTACAAAAGTCCTTCCTGATATTGACAACTGCGAAGCTACAAAATTTTTAATTAAAGTTGTCAATTTTGTTCCATCAGGCCTACATCGTTGGAACATTAAAATGACATACTGGCCATATGTTCGTATAAATAATGTGGACATCATTTCAGATTTACATTGGTTACACTCCATGTTGTGATCAGCTGCGTTTACTAGCTTATTAAAGGAGACTGATTTACTGTCTGGCAAAGTTAAATATATAAATCTTTCTGAGTCTACACTAGTAGTACTTGATACCATACAGTTCTCGCAGTCATGCTGCCATTGATAAGAAAGCCCAAACAGCTGATCTACATCTACACCTTCAGCATGTAATACATCAAGCATATACATTAAAAACTCCTGACAATCTTGCTGAATATTTTGAGAGAATTGTGTTTGGCCTGAACATCTGTCTAACAGATTTCGAATTTCAGACACACTTTCTATGTTTCTTCTATCAGTGCTACATTTCTCTAACACAGAATTTAACAAACTGCAAAATCTTTGATCAGAATTGACCACAATCTCTTCTTTTACATTTTTTAGAGAAAACAAAACATTAACCACTACATTAGCATAGCAGTTGACACCAGAACTGTTTTCAAACTGAAAACCAACAACATCTTCAACAGAATCCTTTTTGTTTCTGCTTGTAATATTAGGTTCATTGACTTTTTGTCTTTTTGCTACAACCTCCCCAGTATTGTTCTCATTCCTTCGTTTCCGGCCTACCACACGTTTCTCAAACAAAGGATACTGAGGCAAATGTGGCGCATACTCTCTTCTTAACCTATTGTATTCCTTAACACAATCTAGATCCGCACAAATGTTTGTGACATCACACTCAATCAAGTACAATCCCGATAAAGTTCTAACTCGTGACAATGCCACATATGCCATACCCTCCTTGAACACAGAACTGCCAATATTCACCAATGCACTGTCTACACTTAAACCTTGCGATTTATGGATTGTCACCGCATATGCCAAGCAAACAGGAAACTGCTTACGGCGAACATATAAGTCTTTTACAAGCAAAAATCTAGCAGAACAACGAGCAATTAGCTGTACTTCCTCAATGCCATCAAATTTAATTTTTAAAAATTCAATTCCATCTCTATTTCTGTATTTCACAAAATCAACAACATTACCCATTGATCCATTTACCAGACCTCTTTCAACATGTAAATTCCTTCTTAAAATTATACGGCAGTTCAAGCACACATTCAGAGTCTTTTCAAAACCTGCAGTTTTAGATATACTCTTCTCTAATGAATCCAATTTTGTTTTCAGATTCTCAGACAAAATAATTGTTGATCCCATATGCTCTACTCTATCAATAGCTTCCAGTTTCACAATCTCTTGCTTTTCTAAATGCAACATTTTGTTGTTAAATTTGGCACATTCTGCAAGAGTTGGCATCAAACATATTCCAGATTTCTTCTCAGTAATTTTTTGAAAAATATTCTCAGGCACAACATCTTGTTCTGGATATAAATTTGACAGTAATCGTGCATGTAAAGCTTCTTTCCCATGCTCGGTCACTTTTCCAATTCTAACATCTTGTAGAATAGTCTTGTAAACTTCATCCTTCGCCTGACGCATATTTTCATGCAGTTCAGCATAATTGAAGTTTAACCATATATTGACGTTGCCAATGCTGCCTAGGCACTTCCTGGTATCTTCATGCGTGAGCATTTTGAACACAGGTTGCCCTTTCACTGGTGTCAGCTGCAGAAGATCTCCGAAAACAATGATGTGTTTGCCACCAAATAACACATCATACTCTGTTTTGAGAACTTCTTGCATCCTCAAATGCACAAAGGCAAGCATGACATTGGAAACCATGCTTACTTCGTCAATGATAAGAAGTTTCATTTTCCTCAAGATTCTTGACACTTCAAAACAAGCATCTCCAGATAGCTTGTGATATTGTAATTTGTTGTCATGCTCCACTGGCAGCATCAGTAAACGATGTAAAGTAATCCCTTTAATATTATGTGCTGCCAGTCCAGTTGGAGCAGTGACAACACAAGACAGCGATGACTCTGTTCTTTCCTGCAAATAGCATGAAATTGCTTTAATGAGGAAACTTTTTCCAGTTCCCGCTTCTCCACTCACGTACAGTCGGACAGGCTTCAACGACGTACATGAGCACTCTTTCTTATCATGACTTAATCCATGATCAATTTGCATGGTAACTTCGTCATATATTTTCCTCTGCTCAACGTTGAGTTGTCTTTCCAACTCTTCTAAGTTAACCGCATCCTCTTGAGCATGTGCCATGGCTCTTTCCACTTCATTCATAGCAGTGGCAGCTTCATTTTCAATAACAGGTCCTCCTAGTGGATCCTGACTCAATGAAGCAGAACTCTGACTGTCCTGAGAACTGTCTCTGGCAATCTCGGCTGCAATCGTTGCTTCCTGCTCAATTTCCGCATTCAACATTTCTACATATTTGGGAAAAGCAGGACATTCTATGGTCTCCTTGGCGGCATTGAAAGAGTCTTCGTAACAGAGGAAATCTCCAAGCAGTTCCTCTTCTGCACGCCAAGGCTTGAAAAGTTGCAAAAGTGCTAAATAGAAAAACTCCTTTTTTTCAGGAGATTCGCCACTCAATTTTCGATGGTTTACCAAGTGGCATTTTCTTTGCTTGACCAGACATCCCTCACTTCCTATTACAGCATACACTCTTTTCTCAGTATCTTCTTTGATGTTCCTCTTGAATATGTAATTTTGCAGAACCTCATACAGACAAACATTCTCGAGGTGACTGCTTCGATTTGGATAATATGTATCCAACATGTTTGTCTTCAAAATGTCGGTACTGTTTGGCTCCTTTTCCGCCAAATACTCAATTTCCCGCACAGGTTTGAGAACTCGATTACGCGTTGCTGCAAGACCAAGACTCGCCCAAACGATACTCCTGGACTTGGCATAGAGAGTTGCTGAAGACAACCGGTCAGAACATTCGTACGCTCCGATTTCTCGATGCGACAACATCTTCAGACTGAAACTGTACAACTTCTTGCTGAGGCTCTTTTCATGGGAAATGTCCTCCCACATATCCTTCAATTCTGTCTTCTCTTTTTTGGTGATGTAAGACGTCACATACCGAGCCACAGCCATACAGTTATCAGCCACAAACTGTATATCCATGTTAGCATTCCACATGGACAAAATCACCGGGTTGTAGTCGTTGATGTACTTGGACTCTTCGTTCCTCTTCAAATTGTAAGTGTTTTTAGGTGATTTCTTCATGACATTGTGTCGCAGCGAAGACATCAAACTGTTTACTCTTCCTTTAGAAATCACCGGTCGTGGAAAGCCGAAACGACATTTAGTGTAGAACTTGTCCTTGTTTCGGAATTTACGACGGCAGTACTTTCCACATCGATGGCTTTGGAAACGCAGAACTTTTTCTCTTAGGCTTTTCTTCTCCTTTGCGTTTGGAACAGCACACGTAGAATACTGTTGGATGAAACTCATCACTGAGTCTTCTGGATCCGTTCCAAATTTAGGTGCATCCTTGATCCACAGCAACATATGTATATGAGGAGCACCTCTTGCTTGGTACTCCTTTCTCCAGAAGAAATCCAACACCTCTCCAAGAGGTGGATTCTTCTTATTCATGATGAAAGACATCATAGCTTCAAATCTATGATTGAAGTACCTACATACATTGACTGGATCCAAAGAGCACAGTTCTCCGGGTGTCTTGAATTCGATGTTATCTACGTTAGCATTTGCCTCTCGTAGAAATTCAAGTAAGTCTTCCCAGCCATACTCGGCACAGCTCAGAGTGAGGAACCATGTGGGAGTACCTAAGTTCCTCAACATACATTTTAAATCACCATGACGACGGTACCAGTACTCATTAGTACCACGCTGACACGCCATGAGATTAATCAGGTGAGAATCCAAAATACTGTCTTGGACATTGACTTTATCCATAAAGTCACTTGCCGAGATGTTTTGCATGTGTATACCACTTTTCAAGATGTGGTTCACTGCATATGACAGTCCAGACAGATCGCTTTCAAACAGGAGATGAAACAAATAGGGAATGCATTGTCGAAACCTAGCATCTCCTGCATACAATCGCAAAGTCCGGTATTCAGAAGCAGGAATTTGATGAGGTCGCTCATC
This sequence comes from Lissotriton helveticus, assembly GCF_964261635.1. Taxonomy (NCBI): domain Eukaryota; kingdom Metazoa; phylum Chordata; class Amphibia; order Caudata; family Salamandridae; genus Lissotriton; species Lissotriton helveticus. Next base: position 711,872,542 of record NC_136065.1, on the reverse strand, counting down.
ATATCTTCCTCCCTGACCTGTTGGAAAAAGCTGTGGGAAACACCGAGCTTCCAAACTTTCCTCCCAAACACTAATGGGACTCCCTTCGGCTTGTTTCATTTGAAACAACTCAATAGCATTCCCCATGACTTCCTTGGAATGCAAAGGATGAACACTATAATGTTCATATATTTCTTCACTAGTAGAGGGTTCTACTTTCTCAATTTGACCAGCACACAAATCGCTATCCTCTTCCTCACTTACTTCCTCTTCTGCAACATATACATTCTTATAGTATTTATTATTTTTTTTCAAATACAATGTTGCCTTTTTAACTTTCCTAACATCTACTAAATCTTGCCATATTTTCTTATTCTTTGTCGGAACCCCATTAACTAAGATAACCAGAGGTTCCTCTTCCACTTTTTCTACTCCAATTGTGTTAATGTTTTTCTTCAAATCTAGAGGCAAATAAACAACTCTTCCCTTTAATCCTCTCTGTAAATCTGATGGAGGCAATTTCCCTGTCTTTGGCTCCATTCTTACAATAGCCTGAAAGGGATGGATACTTTGAATCAAAATAGATTCATAAGTATTTAAATCCTTCGATTCAGAAGGAATCTCAATCAATTCCAGATTATTATGAACTGCTCTAGCAGGCATCTGGTTTTGATTTAATTTGTTACAACAATAAGTACACACACGTTGATCCAATCCCAAATCAAAACAATTTTCTACCATCAAGTATGTTGCGAAATCCTTCCATTCACTATTATTTTCCCTTTCACTTTTTGCATATAAATCCACTAACTTAGTCTGATTCTTATAATAAGTGCGTCGACAACACACACAAGTGAAATTTGGCCTCTCACTTGATTTGACCGGAAACGTCGCAATTTCCCTCTGGAAATTATCTGTACTGGAAACCTGTACACTATCTTCCACATTACCCGCTTCTTCTTGGTCAATTTCAACATTCTCCTCTTTACTTCCAAAGTAACAAAACTCAATTTCTTCACATATATTCTTCACATCTATTTCAGAACCATGCAAAAGAGCAGCGCATAATTGTTTAAGCATAATTGCTGGACTCTTAGCATAATACAACATTCTAACTAATTTCCTCACTTTATTATGATGCACTGCTAGCATCCTGAAATGATGAAAAACACTCAGGCATACTCTCCTGGAAAGACAAGCCAATGAATGACCATGCAAACCTGTCACTTCTCTCACTCTGCAAGGATCTAATTCTTGCAACAACATCATTTTCTGCTTCAAACTTTTCTTATTAAATGACCGTACAAAATCACAAAGCAAATTGATGGAATCCTGTCGCACACTGCAAATACTACTACACTTCCAGGTGTACACAGGACCCTTAGCACGTCTTCCTAAAACCTCATTACCTAACACCTCTTCTGCCTCTGTTGTCACAAGTTTTTCTTTTTCAACTGGACAACCATCTTTCACTTCATAAGCACGACCACTGGTGTCAACTGCATGCACCAAATCATTATCCTGGAAATAACTCTCCTCATTAAAAAATGCCTCACAGCTTGAACTATGCATCCATTCTCCAGAAAAAACTTCACAAAAATTACTACGATTAACTATTCTCTTCCATCTACTATTTCTTTTGAAATCATAAATTGCCTTGTTTAGCTTCCTAATTCTATTGATTATCAAAATAAATAACTTACGTTTAATTTCAAATGCCTGATCAATAACTTTCTCAACTTTTTTTTTTCTCTTATAAAAAACCAGTTTCTGTTGACATTTCTTAATATTTTTTAACAAATTGCCAATTATCCTGTTGCGGAACATTCGTTTACGAATCTCCCTAAACTGTTGTTTCCTTCTACTATCATGCACAGAGTTATCTCTTGCTCTAGCAGTAACATTTTTCATTGGCCTTTCCTTTCCATTTGAATTCCTTCTCGTTTTATGGACTGAAACATTTTCTGTAGTAATATTTTTTTTACTACACATATTTCTTATGAAATATTTTGTGCTCTTACCCGGTGCATTCTTCGTGACTTGACAAATCTTTTTGTTAGAGTACTGCTGCTTATTTTGTTTTACCTGCTGTCTTTGACGTTTTGCAGCCTTTCTCTGTCTTTCTATTGTTGGCATGGTGAAATCTTGAAATGATCTGCAGTTGAATCTGTGGTAAAATATAATAAAAAATGTTATTAACCATTATTACCAAACAGTAAAACAATAACAGTGATCAAAAACTTAACACACTACTTGACATTTTAAATGGAAGATTTTTTAGTCCTTGCAAATTTACAATACAGAAATAGCAGAAAAGAAATGACATTTATATTTATGTTACCTGTGCTATTTTATATGTGAATCTGATCTAATTTTATGAGCATATTTTAATATTTTATTGAAGACACTACACATAACCTGCTTTTGAAGGTGTCTTTATTTTTAAATTAAACGGTTTACCTTTTTACTTTTTATTAATTATAAATTTTAAAAATAAATGTTTATATTTCCATAGGCTCAAGCAGGTCAGCTTCCCATCCTATGTCATATAATTCGGACAAATCTGCATCCTCATCACGCTCTTCTTCATCCTCAGGATTTAAATCATCCAAGGGATCAACATCCACTGATGTTTCAATTACAAGTTCAATGATGAGGTCAAAATCAACTGATTGCAGATTGTCGCTCATGTTGAGGTTGTCTTTATCTTTAAAGAAAGATAACAACAATGAGATGTTGCAGAGTAAGAGACAAATCTCAGAGATTATAATAGTAAAATTGTTTAACAAGAGTAATATTTTGCAGCTATTATTTAGCCATGTCCAGCAATGCTGAGCAGGTGAAGACTATGTCTAAATTTTCAGTGAACAGGACTCATCTCTTCTTAACCTTGGATAAGCCTCACCGACTCTGTGTGTCCTGCACATACTTAAATGTAAAGGGGCAGATTTATGTTAAATGGCACATCCCCAGGCATGCACCAGTTAACGTGCACCACTACTCTGCCACCCATGGTGTGCCGTATTTACAATCAGATAGGAGAAAGCTTCGTCAAAACCCTTCGCCTGCTTTAAGCAGGCATAGGTCTTGACGCAACATTGTGGAGATGGGGCACCCCTGAGCCTTGCTTGAGCTGCATCGCACTTGCGATACAACTCCAGCAATCACTACCTTTACAGCACAGATACGTCACGCATCTGTGCCATTTTTGCCCCATGATGCCCCGCATTCTAAATGCAGCACACCATGGGTGGCGGAACAGCGGCGCAGGATGACTGACACATCCCTGGTGATGCACCAGTCATCATAAATCTATCCCTAAGCTTCTTATCTTGTTACAGATGAACCGCCATATGTAGCATGAAACTATTTTGCATTTCCTAAATAGCGAATTTTAAGGAATAAATAGCAATTCTTTACCATTCCTAATTTGCAATGAGCAAATTGCTAATTGCAAATTAGCACCGCCGCTGCATCATAAAAGTGACGCACAGTGGCACAAAAGAGGCATACACCTATCATAAATCTGTCCCTAGCATTTTAAATGATTAATCCAGGATGACAATAAGGTGTGGCCTATCCAAAGGTTTGTTTAAGGTGAGGCCTACTCAGGATTGCAGATTAAAGTTACGCTTGATGAAGAATACAGAGGAGATAATACATGTAAAGGCCTACCAATGAAGTAAGTAATGTGCACTTTATTGCGCCAGTCATCATAAATGTATCCCTAAGCTTCTTATCTTGTTACAGATGAACCACCATATGTACCATCAAACTATTTTGCATTTCCTAAATAGCAAATTTTAAGGAATAAATAGCAATTCTTTACCATTTCTAATTTGCAATGAGCAAATTGCTAATTGCAAATTAGCACCGCCGCTGCATCATAAAAGTGACGCACAGTGGCACAAAAGAGGCATACACCTATCATAAATCTGTCCCTAGCATTTTAAATGATTAATCCAGGATGACAATAAGGTGTGGCCTATCCAAAGGTTTGTTTAAGGTGAGGCCTACTCAGGATTGCAGATTAAAGTTACGCTTGATGAAGAATACAGAGGAGATAATACATGTAAAGGCCTACCAATGAAGTAAGTAATGTCCACTTTATTGCGCCAGTCATCATAAATGTATCCCTAAGCTTCTTATCTTGTTACAGATGAACCACCATATGTACCATCAAACTATTTTGCATTTCCTAAATAGCGAATTTTAAGGAATAAATAGCAATTCTTTACCATTCCTAATTTGCAATGAGCAAATTGCTAATCGCAAGTTACCCATTCACTTCCATGGGCTAGGAGGCTCATAGGAATGAAGGTTGCAATTTGCGATTAGCAATTAGCTCATCACAAAATAGGAATTTTTTCAAGCGTGCAGGGGTATCTCAAGAACACCCTGCTACACCCCTGAAAAAGAAATTTGGGGGCATATGGCACACATACATGCCCTAAGGACATGTATAGGCGTCATATGGCACCTTTTGTTTTTTGGAAAAAAAATGCTTTTTGAAAAGAATTCGCAAATTACCACAAACTAGAAGTTGGTGGTAGTTTCCAAATCCTTAATATCATTTTTTACATATTTTTTGTTTGATACATTGCATTTAAGGAATCGCAAAATTTGCAAATCCTTCAGTGCAATCGCAAAATAAGGAATAGCAAATTTAAGAATTAAGGACATTTTAAGTAATTTCCACATGTGCAGTGTTTTCAAATTATGATTTGAAAATCGTTTTTGGGGAAAAGTAATGGTTTACAAATTTATGACAAGGACATAATGGTGTATGCTTCTCTATAAGGCATTTCAGTGTCTCTGATGTCATTTTTCCCATATTACATTATAAGACCTTTCCCCATAGAGCCCATTCCTTGTAAATATGCTCCCACCTGTGCATGGTGAATTTAGATTTTGACTGTTTGAGTCACATAGCCATGTTAAAAGTCACCCCAAAAAATTGCAAACGCTTTAAAAAAACACATTCATGTGTCTTAAGGACATTTTAAGTCATTTCCCCGTGGACAGTGTTTTGTAAGTGGCGCAAAAGAGGCATACACCTATCATAAATCTGTCCCTAGCATTTTAAATGATTAATTCAGGATGACGATAAGGTGTGGCCTATCCAGAGGTTTGTTTAAGGTGAGGCCTACTCAGGATTGCAGATTAAAGTTACGCTTGATGAAGAATACAGAGGACATAATACATGTAAAGCTCTACCAATGAAGTAAGTGATGTCCACTTCATTGCGCCAGTCATCATAAATGTATCCCTAAGCTTCTTATCTTGTTAGACATCAACCGCCATATGTATCATATAACTATTTTGCATTTCCAAAATAGCAAATTTTAAGGAATAAATAGCGATTCTTTACCATTCCTAATTTGCGATGAGCAAATTGCTAATTGCAAATTACCCATTCATTTCCATGGAGCAGGAGGCCCATAGGAATGAAGGTGCAATTTGCGATTAGCAATTAGCTCATCGCAAATTAGGAATTTTTCCAAAGGTGCAGGGGTGTCTCAAGAACACCCTGCTGCACCCCTGAAAACGAAATTTGTGGGCATATGGCGCACATAAATTTTAACAACATTCCTTTACCTCAAAAACGATTTTCAATTCATAATTTGAAAACACTGCCCACAGGGAAATTACTTAAAATGTCCTTAAGACACATGAAAGTGTTTTTTTATTGCCTTTCCAGCATGGTTGGGTCACTTTTAACATGGCTATGTAACACAAACATTTAAAATCTAAATTTCCCATGCACAGGTCGGAGCATATTTACAAGCAACTTGCGCCACAGAGAAAGGTCTTACATTAAAATGGGAAAAATAACATCAGGGACAGTCAATTGCCGTATAAAGAAGCATACACCATTATGTCCTTGTCATAAATTTAAAAACAATTCCTTTTCCCCAAAAACGATTTTCAAATCATAATTTCAAAACACTGCACATGGGAAAATTACTTAAAATGTCCTTAAGACACACAAAAGCGTTTTTTGATTGCCTTTGCAGCATGTTTGTATCACTTTTAACATGGCTATGTAACACAAACATTCAAAATCTAAATTTTCCATGCACATGTGGGATCATATTTACAAGCAATTTGCGCCACATAATTCATAATTTTCTCCTTAAAGCACACTATTCTCTATCTAAATTAAAGAAATATTTTCTCACCTTAGCAAATACTTTGAGTTTGAAAACAGTCTCAGAAACACACCAATTTGTCTTCAGCAGAGCAAAAGGTATGCACTCCAGAGTCTGCAGCTATCAAAAGCACAGAAATGCTGTAAATCTTCACACATATCTCTCATGTCACCCAATCAAAACTCTTCCCTCACTTTTTTTCAAATGAAAACCCTTCCCCCCTCTGCCATTTCATGCCTTTTCTGCATGGCAACCACCTCATTGGAAGACTTCTGGTGTTTGCAAGTTCACACAACTTTGTTGCAACTGAACTCTCAGTGCACCTGCATATCCAGTACATTCTTTCATTTAATGATTTTTTATTGACCATTCAAAATACATCTTTCAAAGAACACATCCGTGCACCCTAACTTTCTGTTTTCAGCAATCAAAATCCACCAATCACTGTTACTGCTTCATGAACACAGAAACTCCACAGTTTTTTTCATTTTAAACTCTCATTTTTTCAACTGCCATTTCATTGCCACACTTCATCTGACTGCAGGAGAACCTTCTCTCACCATGTTTTCTGTCTGGATTGTTGGACATAGTTATATTCACTGGGCTCAAAGGTACGTTGAAAACAGGAATTTACCTAACCTCAATTTACAAGATGTGGAAATTAAGTGGTTTGGCCACAGAGGATTAAAATGTCACCAATTGATACCATTGGTGAAAACCTTTATGCATTTGCCCAAACCTGACCTGTTAATTGTGCACTGTGGAGGTAATGACTTGGGCACTTTGACTGGGGTAGGTCTGGAAATGCTTTTAAAGGACACCTTTGAGCAATTGATGGCATTTTTTCCTCAGACTGCCTTGGTATATTCAAATATATGCCAAAGACAGAAATGGAGGTGGTCAAACCAATTTTGTCCACAAATTGAGAAGTCGAGGAAGCATGTAAACAAATCTGTTTCAGCTTACATGAGAGACCATGGAATGGGCTCCCTGTACAACAATAACTTGCGTTACTACATGCAAGATATCTACAGAGGAGATGGAGTTCACTTCTCAGATGAGGGCAACAGAGTTTTCACTCTGAATTTAAGAATGTGCATTGGTACCTACTTATAAGTACCTAAATGTACCATAAACCCAAAAGCTCTTCTCAGAGCTACCCTACATCTAATCACTCACAATTATTATTTTACTCTAACATTTTTCACTAATTTTCAACAAAGTACGCTCCCCGGGGCGCTACCCGGTACGCGAACCGGGAGCTAACCTCGCGAAATTTTTTTAAAAAATTGTTTTTTTCCGCACATATAAGCCTCCTCAGCCACCCTCACAAAACCTAGGGTGTCAAGATAAGTCTACCGTGCCCCCTTCTACCCATTCTGAACATTATTTGCCCTCCATTTTGTATCTTAATTCGACCCAAACACAAAATGGTGGACTCCCGTAACGCTTAAGGTTCGCGTACCGGGGCGCTCACCGGTTCGCGTACCGGGTCGCTCCCTGGGAAGCGCACCATCAAAAAAGGTGGGAAAGTAGTTCACAGAAAAGCCACTGGAGACAATTTCACCAAATATAGATTAGCTCATACTACATACCAATCCCTACCATTTTCACAAATTTGATTGGAATTCCATTTAGTCATTTAGCCTGTAGACCTCTCTAAATACCCTGAGGTAAATTACTTCACAAAACACATCTGAAGTGTTGGAATTGACAACCAATGAAAATGTTACTTTCATTTTCTACTTTTTTTACCTGACATTTCATTGGTTATATACCTGAATATATATAAAGGAAGAGAAGAAAACACAGCCATTTTGACTACTACTTCTTGCTGTACATTTCAATAGTATTTTCACTAATTCCTTCAACTTCTTTCTAAAGGTAAGTTTTTATTTTTAAAACTGAAGTATATTGTGCACTATAAGTTAATATGGTAAACTTTTTCTGATAGATATGTACTATCCCTCTGTAGTAGTTATAGATTTAGAGAGACTTCTCTGTTATAGTTATGGATGGAGTTAGGCTTCTCTTGTATAATAATGAATTTACTTACGTTAAATCACATACACTTTTTTAAATTCCTACTTCCACTCTGATACTATACACTGCCCAAAGATAAATTCACTGATAAAAAATGCCTATCTAAAATTATTCCCAACATTGCCCTATCTCCACTAATATATATTTTTTTAATCCAAATTTCAGGGAAAATGGAAGGCGAAAACCAAGTTTCTTTTGAAATGGACCTGCAAGAGAGCAGCCAAGAATTGATTGATACAATTGATCAAATTGACATTGAATTTTTCGATGAAACTTGGGACAATGAACTACTGCAATGTGTACAAGCAGTAGATAACCTCCTTGCAAATGAGGACATTTTACACCCTCAGAGACTACAATGTATATTCCATGATAATTATGAAATTTCTGACAATGAAATGTTAGAAAGTTTAATAAATTATGAAACACAATCACAATAAAAAAAAAATGCTTAAAAAATAAAGAAAATAAAAAATAATCAACAAAACCAACAATCTTTTTTCATTGTAGTACGCTGCCCAGAACGCTTCCCGGTTCGCGTACCGGGCGCTACCCACGCAAAAAAAACAAAAAAATAATTAATTTTTTTTGCCCCGCGGGGCCCTTTTAAAGCCTCCACATTAAACCTAGGGGGTCAGGGAGGATCTACTATGCCCCCTTATGGTCATTTCCCCCTTTGTTTTGGCCTCCTCTTGTCTCTCAATCCTACCGAGAGACAAGATGGCGGCCGCTACGGACTGTTTAGAATGTTGACAGACACCGGAGAGCCAATCAGCTTCGCTACGCGAAGTTCCGGTACGCGCCCCGGTCCGCGAACCGGGGCGCAGACCGGAGCGCGCTTACAGATATATATCTTTTTTTAAACGTTAATTTCTCAAAATCCACTGGAGCACATATATTGAGACCTACAAAAGGCACATCGGGCTACCAGTCCCTACAATTTTGCCAAGTTTCGTGCAAATCCATATATACATACATATATATATATATATATATATATATATATATATATATATAACCTACTGGCGGTCGCCAGTAGGTATATATAGTTAGGATTTTTTCTCTATGGGATTTTTGAAAATTCTATGTCTAATAACTTTGGCGTTTGTGGACGGAATTGGCTGAAATTTTCAGGAAAATGGCACATTTTGTTTCTGAGCAGCCCTTGAAAATTTGGGGGGGGGTTCGTCAAGGGGGGGCCGAGAAAAAAGGGGGTCCCAAAACGTGTTTTTAACATTGAGTTTTCCATAGGGCGGTTGGCCTCACTTTTAGCCCGAACGGCTGAATGGATTTGCACGAAACTTGGCAAAATTGTAGGGACTGGTAGCCCGATGTGCCTTTGCTAGGTCTCAATATATGTGCTTCAGTGGATTTTGAGAAATTAACGTTCAAAAAAAGATATATATCTGTAACAGCGGACCGGGCAGCGCTCCGGTTCGCGGACTTTACGCGTTACGGAGCTTTGTGAAGCGAAGCTGATTGGTTCTCCGGCGTCTGTGAACATTACAAACAGTCCATAGCGGCCGCCATCTTGTCTCTCGGTAGGATCGAGAGACAAGCGGAGGCCAAAGCGAGGGGGCAAATGACCATAAGGGGGCATAGTAGATCCTCCCTGACCCTCTAGGTTTGATGTGGAGGTTTTAAAAGGGCCCCGCGGGGCAAAAAAAATAAATAATAATAATAATCGAACGGCTGAATGGATTTGCACGAAACTTGGTAAAATATTAGGGACTGGTAGCCCGATGTGCCTTTGCTAGGTCTCAATATATGTGCTCCAGTGGATTTTGAGAAATTAACGTTCAAAAAAAGATATATATCTGTAACAGCGCTCCGCTTCGCGTAACGGAGGTTTGCGAAGCTGATTGGTTCTCCGGCGTCTGTAAACATTGCAAACAGTCCGTAGCGGCCGCCATCTTGTCTCTCGGTAGGATCGAGAGACAAGAGGAGGCCAAAGCGAAGGGGCAAATGACCATAAGGGGGCATAGTAGATCCTCCTTGACCTCTTAGGTTTGATGTGGAGGTTTTAAAAGGGCCCCGCGGGGCAAAAAAAATAATAATAATAATAATCGAACGGCTGAATGGATTTGCACGAAACTTGGCAAAATTGTAGGGACTGGTAGCTCGATGTGCCTTTGCTAGGTCTCAATATATGTGCTTCAGTGGATTTTGAGAAATTAACGTTCAAAAACAAGATATATATCTGTAACAGCGCTCCGCTTCGCGGAGATAAAATTATCTCTGTATTACCTAGCTGTTGCTAACACCAGTTAGCGACGGCTAGTAGGAGATAGCGACCATCTTGGGCCCCACTTTGCATGTGAGTGATATTTATCACTAATGACATGCAAAGTGGGCATGCCAAGATGTTAGCGACTGGAAACAGTCGCTAACATCGCTATCTCCTATTACCAACTTTTGGAAATATTCGCGATAAGCGCGAATATCTCCAAAAGCTACCACCTGCCCTGAGCAGTTCTTAGCCATGTTATCCAATGGGAGGTGGATAACATGGCTAAGAGCATTAGCTCGGTAATGCATGAATATCGCTGAGTTTTCAGCGATATTAATGCATTGCGGTCGTTTTTTATCGTATTTGCGATAAACCTTGATAATAGCAAGGTTTATCTGCGATAATTTCTGAAGATGCTTAGCGGTAAAAAATTCGTTGCTAAGCATCGTTAGGGATAAATATCACTTAACTTTGGTAATATGCCCCAACGTCTGTTAACGTTCGATTCGAAGGAAATCAGGAAGTGTTGAAAAACATTGTCTGCGCCATCTTGCCTTTTTTCAAATGCCACACTTTTGTCGTGCACGGCAGTCATTTTAGATGCCTTGACCAGACGCACTCTCTGCACGCTGTCGATCCTTAGCATGGCTCCCCACCCTCGCAAGCATCTCCCCCAGGCAGTGGTCACCCCTGCTCTCTGTCTTATGCATGGGTAATAAACCACCCCCCATCTGCGCTGCTCTTCCCTGAGAATCACACCCTGTGCCCGCCCGACACCTCCCTTTCGCCCTATTCACTACCGCACCCTCTGACACTCCTTTTCCTCTGTGTCCGATTGTCCAGGCCGGTCCTAGGCTATCAGCTAGCCCTGCAGATGTAGTTTATGGCCCCAGCTGTAAAGAATCACCCCTCTTCAAAGGAGTTATAGTAGATCAAGGCCCACACTCGATGAGATCCGTCACAGCAGACGCGTTCCTATTATCTGAAAACCATCCTGTATTGTGATTGGGGAGGGGACCGAGCCTGAAGCGGAAGATTCCAGGGATGACTCTTTGTACATCAAAGTTTTTACAATTATGTGTCACATTAAAAATATATAGCACTCCAACAAAGTAGTAAGATTATAAAACTTTAATAACTTATAAATATATACAAGAAAACAAAAACAGTAATAACATATAAACATTTTTAGGGAAAAACAACGAAGTAGCGGTCGGCTGTGCGAATAGTCCCAACGCAGCACAACGTCCAGATTTCACTGATTTCGGAATCCGGCGTGGGGCTTCGCGGGGGGTGGGTCATCAGTAGCAAACTGTTGTGCGAATAGTTCCAAGGCAGCAGAACGATGGCACCAAGGTGATGTCCAGTAAGTTGCCGCACTGGTTTTGGTATCCTACAATGCTGCTCCAAATAACGGCGTGGGGCGCCCCGGGGGAGGCGGCGTGAACGGGCCTCTCCAGGTGGAGTCTCGTCTGTTGTAGTGGGGTGCCCCTTTAACGTTTCAGTTGCCATTCCGTCCGCTTTTGGTCCACTGTGTCAAAAGCCGCAATTCAGCTGAGTTGCGCCCACTCTTGCGGTGCAGCGATAGGCGGCTGTCACAGGACTCTCAAAATGGCGGCAGGCTGTTTCCTTTTTGGGCCTGGTCCACTGAAATGGCCCTGGGACACCTTGGAAATCGGACGCTTGTCTGCTAGGTCTTGGACCCCATTCTCGAAAGCGTCCCCTCCGCCTTGAGGATTCATCAAAAGTTTTGGGGGCCCCCGACTCCTGCAGGCTTCTGGTGGGGAGCGGCTGCCATGATTGCTCGCGGAATGACTACGACGGAGCCACGAGATGGTGGTGCTTTCATGCTGACGCCAGCTTCAGTCTGAAACATCCAGAAACAAGGTGGGGCTTTCATCGTTTGGGGAAAAAAAAAAAGTTTTCATCCAATGAAAAGTGTTGTTTTTAGGTCATATGATCAAGCCTTCCATCATTAGGAAACCAAAAGTAAAATGAACCAATGAAAAGTTTTATAAACAAGTCACATGACCTGTTATGCGGCATAGGGTATAAAATGCGGAGAAAATACGTTGGCACTTGAGGCGGCGTCAGTAGCGGACCGATGTGCGAATAGGCCGAAGGCAACACAACGCGCCAAGATCCGGATGGCACCGAGGTGGTGTCCAGCAAGTTGCAGCACTGGTGTGGCCATCCTACAATGCTGAAAGTCGGCGTGGGGCGCCCTGTTGGCCTGTGAGTTCGCGTCAGTAGCGGACCGATGTGCGAATAGGCCGAAGGCAGCACAACGCGCCAAGATCCGGATGGCACCGAGGTGGTGTCTAGTAAGGTGCACTGGTGTGGCCATCCTACAATGTTGAAAGTCGGCGTGGGGCGCCCCGTTGGCCTGTGAGATGGCGTCAGTAGCGGACCGATGTGCGAATGGGGCCAAAGGCAGCGCAACAATGTTTTCTGAATAGAAGACACCACAAGGCGCTGAGATGCCAAGATCCGGATGGCACCGAGGTGGTGTCTAGCAAGTTGTGGCACTGGTGTGGCCATCCTACAATGGTAAAAGTGGGCGTGGGGCGCCCTGTTGGCCTGTGAGATGGCGTCAGTAGCGGACCGATGTGCGAATGGGGCCAAAGGCAGCGCAACAATATTTTCTGTATGGAAGATACCACTAGGCGTTGAGATGCCAAGATCCGGATGGCACCGAGGTGATGTCTAGCAAGTTGCCGCACTGGTGTGGCCATCCTACAATGCTGAAAGTCGGCGTGGGGCGCCCCGTTGGCCTGTGAGATGGCGTCAGTAGCGGACCGATGTGTGAATAGGCCGGAACCAGCACAAGGCGCCAAGATCCGGATGGCACCGTGGTGGTTTCATAGTTGAGAGGCACTTCATCTGCAGTGGGGCGCCGAGATCCGGATGGCACCGAGGTGATGTCTAGCAAGTTGCTGTACTGGTGTGGTCATCCTACAATGCTGAAACTCGGCGTGGGGCGCCCCATTAGCCTGTGAGATGATCGTCAGTAGCGGACCGATGTGCGAATGGGGCAAAGGTAGCGCAAGAATATTTTCTGAAGAGAAGACACCAGAAGGCGCTGAGATTCGGTTACCACCGAGGTGATGCCTAGCAAGTTGCCGCACTGGTGTGGCCATCCTACAATACTGCTCCGAATAACGGCGTGGGGTGCCCGAAGGGGGGGGGGCGGCGTGAACGGGCCTTCCTAGGTGGAGGCTCGTCTGCTGTAGTGGGGCGCCCCTTTACCGTTTCAGTTGCCATTCAGCTGAGTTTCGGCCGCTCTTGATGCTACAGCGACAGGCGGCTGCAACAGGACTCTCAAAATGGCGGCCTGTTCTTTGGATTTGGGCCTGGTCTACTAAAATAGCCCTGGGACACTTTAGAACTCGGACGCTCGATTTTTTTTTTTCCTTTCCTGTACATGCAAAAAAAGGTAAATTCCCGGTACGTTACACGCTTCATCTGCCACGATGTACTCTCCAGAGGAACCGAAAAAAAATATAGTTATGGTAACTATACCATGCATCGTCATATGGAGAGGTGGCACCAATTAATTATAGTGCTGCATAAAAGAGAGATTTGGAGGAGAACCCCCGACCTGCCAGTACATTCATCAAAAAAGTGGCTCTGACAGCATCAGAGGCAAGGGAAATGGTCCCAAATATTTAGAACTTTGGAAAGATTAAAATGACATGTTTAGATTGTGGCAAATTAATTTCATGTGGACAGATGAGTGTTACTCTAATAAATACAGCATATGAACATCATCATAGTTGATGGTTGGTAGAGACATTTTGACTATATCCTGGACCTGCCCGTCCTCGCCCAAAATGGCGCCGGAATAAATGGGACTCGTAACTCCTTGTTGTGTACTGGTTGCAGAACCTTGAAATCACGAGATACGTATGCAGTTTTGAAGCATATGGCGGGCGGGGACGAGAATTGATTGAATATTTCGACATCCCTATTGATATTAAGTTCTGATGTGTTATTGATTACTGTACTATTGAAAGTTCGAATTAACGTCACCCATGGTACTTGCCCGCAAATGTATATCTAGATAATTTTATTGTAACTGGCCCTGTCGTATTTTAATTATAAAATGTACGTCCACCGATTCCGCAACTGTTAGACACCTTAGTTCTTGCAACCTAATGGCCCGCCCGTTACGTTCCTCTACAGTGTAAATGTCTACTCATCATATACGATTACAGTTTGCTCCGTGGCCGGCCCACGTGGTTATAGGCTCGTATTTGTATAATGAAATTTTCACAATAAAGGTTTTTAAAAGAAAACATGGTAGTAGTATATACATTGGTAAAGTTTTTAATAATAGTCACTGTTTTAGAATCATTAAAAGGCAAGTGAAATAAAGCAGACCAATTACATGAAGGGTAAAAGGTATAATACGCAGGAACGCAGTAAAGATAAATGGTCAAGGGCTGTTGTGTTTTCTACTCCTGCAACATAAAGTGATCGATAAGAATCTCATATTCAGGCGTATCGGTGACTAAGACAGCAGGTCGACCCTCTTTTGCTCAACGGCTCCGTCATGGGACGAAGAAACGCTCTTTTTCTCGAAAAAAGAATATATTTTACTTGCAGGACAGTTGTAAATTTTCCGGGAAAGTACATTAGCCTGGAACATTATAACATATATTTAAGAAAAAATAATGTTCGGAAGTAATAAAAAGCGTAATTTTTAGGTCATATGACCAAGCCTTTCATCATTAGAATAAGAAAAGTAAAATGAACCAATGAAAAGTTTTATTAACAAGTCACATGACTTGTTATGCTTACGTTACGCGCTGCGCGTCGCGCCCCGGATGACTTCCGGATGCGCTAACGCGGCGCGTCATATGACGCATTACGCGACAACGCAGGTCCAGAATATAGTCAAAATGTCTCCACCAACCAGCGGTCGGAACACAACCCCTTTCAGCAGGCTAAATAGTTCTGTTAAATGCCAACAGAAGGGACAGGCAACAAGAACCATCAGTCAAAGAGGGGAGGGCTAGTTCTTCTCTACCGGGTTACATTGGGGCGCTACCGGAACTGATCGAATTGGTAGTCTACAGTGTTTCTGGATGTTTCAGACCGAAGCTGGGGTTAGCATGAGAGCACCACCATTTCGTAGCTCCGTTGTGGCCATTCCGCAACCAATCATGGCAGCCGCTCTTTATCGTTATTTTGGGCGGGGTGGGTGGCGGAGCCGAGCTGTTTTGCAGCCATCATTGTGTGGAGTTCAGTTCATCTCACTAGTTTTGTATTTGTCATGAGGGGTTGTTCCTAATGTTTCTATTTTAGCGAGGTCAAAAAGAGATCCCATTAGTGGCCTACTGATTTTGCTCGATTCCTTTTCTTTTTTTTTACACGATTTTTCGTTATCTGCAAAGACTAAACAGAGTATTGCGACTCTGTGTTTGTTTGTAAATAGAGAATGAACCAAAGAGAACTAATTCTAAAACAGTAAATACTTGGATAACAATCAATCAAATGGAGAGAGAAGCAGGCACGACGGATTACAACGGGGGCAAAGGCCTGCGTTAACTACCTTTCACTATCTGCAAAGAGAGAGTACTCCTAATAGAAATGAGGGGGGGGGGCACCATTCAAAGCAGATCAGTGTGCATAAACACGAAAATGTTTTCACTTACCACGTACTTGACATTCGACAGCTTATGATATTTGCTATTAAAAAACCATTGAAATTCACTGAAAAAACCATAGGTTATAGACCATATATAGTTAGGAATTAGCATTTACAAAACCTTGAAAATTCACTGAAAAAACCATAGGTTATAGACCATATATAGTTAGGAATTAGCATTTAAAAAACCTTATTTTACTCACACAAAACCATTGAAATTCCATATATAGTTAGTTGCACTAACTATATATTGCGCACCCGCAATCCACTGCTGATCATGTCACATATTACATCATTCATGACATGGTCAGTGACATCACTGATGACATCACTGATGACATCTCAAATGACATCACTGATGACATCACTGATGACATCTCATTTGACATCAATGACCACATCACTGATGATATCATTCATGTGACAATACAATGCATCTCCTCACATTTTAATATAACCTCTGTTTCACCCAGTGTTAAATACAGAGTATAATTTTTGAAACCATTGACACACCAATACTAGTTACTACATACGTACTCACTGATTCCTACGTCTACACACACATTCACTCATTCACCCATACAATCATTCATACATACAATCACTCATCTTTACAACACTATCATATGCACTCATACACCTATACAGACACTCACACTCTGCCACTCATCCATGGAGTTACTCACACACCTAGTCAGTCCTGTAAAGAATCAATCACACTTCCATTTTCTTGTCTATACAGTTAAACATAGAGCACCTTACATTTTCAAACATATAGTAACACATACTTACTTTCTTATACAATCATTGATACAAGTACACATTGATCTGCACAGAGTCACACACCTCCCAGCCAGCCACACACACACTCAGTCTCCCATACAAATACTTGGACAATCAATCAATAACCCATATAGTTAATCATATAGCTACTGATCAACACATGCAGTAGTTTACAGAACAACAGACATAATGATGCACAAATTAAGACAGTTTAGTCACTAACCCATGCACTCAGTGAGACACATTTAATCACTCACTCATACATTCAGTCATGCACCTACTAAATCCTTCGTCCAGACAGTTATACATCTACTCATTCTTCAATATCTAAAACATATTTAAACTTTACAGAAACACACAGTCACTGGATGATGTCATCAGTGATGTCATCAGTGATGTCATTTGAGATGTCATCAGTGATGTCATCAGTGATGTCACTGACCATGTCTTGAATGATGTAATATGTGACATGATCAGCAGTGGATTGCGGGTGCGCAATATATAGTTAGTGCAACTAACTATATATGGAATTTCAATGGTTTTGTGTGAGTAAAATAAGGTTTTTTAAATGCTAATTCCTAACTATATATGGTCTATAACCTATGGTTTTTTCAGTGAATTTTCAAGGTTTTGTAAATGCTAATTCCTAACTATATATGGTCTATAACCTATGGTTTTTTCAGTGAATATATATATATATGTTAGAAATGGGGGTCTCTAGTTGGCAATGGCTGGCCACTGTCTAAGTAGGGACCCTTCTTCCTAAGTCAGAGTAAGGGGGCTACACCCTTTGATAACCCTTGCTCATCTCTGTGGTAACGTAGCACGAGCAGCTAGGCTTCTCTCAGAGGCAGTGTGTAAAGCATTTATGATCATACACAGTAACACAGTGAGGAAAACTACAAAGGGACACCACAAAAGTAGTTATCAAAAAAAAATAAGTATCTTTATATATAGACCTAACACAAGACCAATAACTTTAAAAAGCCACAATACTGTAAAATAGGATTATTCTTGAAATGCTGTAAAAATAGTTAAAAGTGTGAAAATAGGAGTTCAGCTCAAGGCAGTGGTCTCTGCGACCCTTTTACTTACAAAGTACCTGGATTTCGTAGCAAAACCAACAAAATGTCGCAAAGGAGCTGTAGCGATGATTTTCCTCACACGAGACTGGCGACGTGTTGAATCCGTGCCGCAAGGGAGGATGATGCGCCAGTCTGCGGGTGCGTGCGGGACAAAGCGACAAACTTATTCACGCTAGGCCAGCGATGCGTTCAATCCTTGCCGCAAGGGGGGATGATGCGCTGAGCCTGTTGTGGGTGCGACCCTGTTGCGATGAGAAGAAATGGCGCTCCGCGAGGGAGCAACGCCCGAGCGTGATGCGAGGAAAATGGCAGACGCAAGGCGCCCGCACTGCGATTTGATGATCCGGGGTTAGCGAGCACCCGGCGGACCGCAAACGTGCGATGCGATGATCTTTGGGAGTAGCGAGCACTTTTTCTTACGCTCTTCAGCTGCGGCGGCTCGCAAACGGGCGTTAGCAACTAATTCAGTTCTCTCTACTCTGGAGTAGAACTAGAGTCCCTGGAACTCACAGGAGCCTCACCTTCAGATAGAAATCCTCACTGGGAGGAATCAGGAGGCTGGTGGGGGAGTCAGATGTGCCTGTGACTCTAGCTGGAGGCTAGCTCTCTTCTAACCCTTGGGTAATTGCTTTAGCAAAATAAAAGTTCTCTCAAAAGTCCTTTTCCCTCTTCTTCTAAGTCCAGGGGAAACTACTGCCGGACAATCCAAGAAATAGCACACACGCAAAAGGACAGTCCTCTCCTGCAGAGTCCTTCAGTGAAACGGACAGAGGTTCTTCTTGACATCCAGGAGCAATACAAAAATCAGGGGTTTGGGCACAGATATTTATACCCCAAAAGTCTTTGTTCTCAAAAGTCTCTAGTCACTGAACCCAGCCAGAAGCAGTTCTGATCAGGCCTGGAGCACTTTGTTTACCAGGCTGCATCCTTCCTTTCAGAAAGAGGGGGTCTGCCAACAGACGCACAGTAGGAGGTGGAGCCAGCATTCACCTTGCCATGCACAGCCCTATTCAGGTTAAGGAGCTACCCCTCCCCAGTACTCAATGCAGATCTCTCTATTCAACCCAGGTCTGACTCAGCCTGCCTTGCCCCTCTAAACCCAGACAGTCAATACACATAACAGCAGAGCACACTGGAAGGCTTAGGCTAGAAAATACCTACTTTCTAAAAGTGGTATTCATAAAACACAGAATATTAAAACCACCTTTGCTAAAAATATGTATTTTATTATTCTGAGCTCAGGCATACTAAACTCGAATTTGCACCATGTTCCCTGAGTCAGTTAGGACTATAAGTTGTCATAGTCAGACTGCCCATTCTAGCCTATGGAGAACAGGTAGCCTTGCAGCAGTGAAAAACAAAATTGAGGGTAATTCACTACCAGGACATGCTACACATATCATGCCATGTCCTACCTTACACACACAATGCACCTACCGTAGGGGTGACTGACATGATGCCAAGGGAAGGTTCAGGGGTTGGGAAGTGTGAGCACTTCACAGCCAAGATGGCAGTTCTAGTTCTGGACTGCACACAGACACTGCAGTGGCAGGTCTGAGGTACCATTTACAAGCTGCTTCTGTGGGTGGCGCAAACCAGCGCTGCAGGCCCACCAGCAGCATTCGGGTTACCAGCCCTCGAAACACACAGGCCACACTACTAGGGACTCACAGGTAACCCAAATAAGCCAATCAGGGATATACAAATTCACAGTCATATTTACAGAGGGAGAGCATATGCACTTTAGCACTGATCAGCAGTGGTAAAGTGCCCAGAGTCATAAAACCAACAACAGGTCAGACAAAATACAAGCGGCAGGCAAAAAGTTTAGGGATGACCCTGCAAGAAGGGCCATTTCCAACAATATATATATAGATTCACTGAAAAAAACATACGTTTCAGGAACGTTATAGTTAGTTGGTCATTTCACTCGTACAAAACCATAGCAATTCCGCTGTTATAGTTAGTTGAGGTAACTATAACTAGCGCCCCGCAATGTACTGCTGATGACTTCACATATTACATCATTCATGACATGGTCAGTGACATCACTGATGACATCTCAAATGACATAACTGATGACATCACTGATGACATCATCCAGTGACTGTGTGTTTCTGTAGAGTTTAAATATGTTTTATATATATGCCAAGGTGTATTGAGGAATGACTGGGTGTATGAGTATCTGGATGGAGGATTTAGTAGGTGCGTGACTGACTGTATAAGTGAGTGATTAAATGAGTCTTACTGAATGCATGGGCTAGTGACTAAACTGTGTGAATGTCTGTATCAGTCTGTCTATTGCTGTGTAAGCTGCTGCATTGGCTGGTGAGTAGCTACATGAGAGTCGATATGGGTTATTGATTGGTTGCCTGAGTATTTGCATGGGTGCTGAATGTGTGTATATGTGGATAGGTGGGAGGTGGGTGACTCTGTGCATAGATGTGTGAGTTCTTTAATCACTGGGTGTAAGGGTTCAAGAGTGCATGTGAAAACAGCTGTATGGGTGGGTGAGTGTGTGTATGGGTGTATGGGTGTGTTGGTGAGTAAATGGATAAAGTGCTAAATGTCCAAGTAACTACATATGTAAAACACAGTGCATGTGAGAGTTGGAGTACATAAATGACTATACATGAGAGTCAGTGATTGTGAGAGAGTGCTGTATGGATAAGGGTGTACTTGTATCAGTGATTGTATAAGAGAGTAAGTACATGTTAGTGTCTGTATGAATAAGTGAGGTTGTGTGTGTATAACTGTATAGGTGAGAAAACAGAAGTGCTTTTGATTCTTTGCATGAGTGACTAGATGTGTGAGTAACTCGATGTGTGTGTGTTTGTATAGGTGTATGAGTGCCTATAATAGTGTTGAATTGATGAGTTGCTGCATGTATGAGTGACTGTATGGGTGAATGAGTGGATGTGTGTGTAGACCAAGGAATCAGTGAGTGTATACGTCGTAACTGGTATTGGTGTCTCTATTGTTTTGAAAATGGTAGTCTATATTTTAGAGTGGGTGTCATCAGTGATGTCATCAGTGATGTCATTTGAGACGTCATCAGTGATGTCACTGACCATGTCATGAATATTGTAATATGTGATGTCATCAGCAGTGCATTGCGGGTCGCGAGTCATAGTTAGCTCAACTAACTATAACAGCGGAATTACTATAGTTTTGTACAAGTGAAATGTCCAACTAACTATAACGCCCCTGAAACCTATGGTTTTTTCAGTGAATTTCAAATGTTTTTTTTAATGTTAATTTGTAACTATAACGTCCCTAAAACCTATGGTTTTTTCAATGAATTTCATTGTTTTTTTAAATGCTAATTTCTAATTATAATGGTCATGAAACATATGGTTTTTTCAGTGATTTTAAATTATCATTTCATTCTCAACCTAGTGAATACAGCTGATATCCCGAGTTTTCCACCAATAGCTTCTGCAAAACAAATCGCCACAAATGGGAGCAACAACTAACGGTAATAATATGCATAGTAGGTGTCCCCATGCAAAAATAACACAAAAACACCACTTACTGATATTTTCAATGAGCAGCCAAATCTGTGGTGCAACCCAAAAACAGGCAATAAGCTGCGTTAGCAGTAGGAATCTAACATTTTCCTTTTACTTGTGTAAACCAGGACGACTAACTGCAGTAACCCAGAATCACATCTGAAGACCAACACATGTCATAAATTTACTGATCATGCAGCTCCTACACCCAAGAAGGCCACAATACCCACTGCAACCAGCCTTAGCATGTCCCCCCCGGACCACCCACCTCCCTACTTCCACTAAGGCAGCGCAGAACAGGACAATAGACCTTCCAAAAACGGCATCGTCCGTCAGCGACACAATACTTGAATGTTGGCAGATGTGGCAACCAAGTATGTGTGAAGGACGCGAGTCACCCATCAATAAAAATGCACAGAATACCAAGTGTAGCGGTAATGTGCTAGACAGACCTAACTATGCAGAGGAGAAACCTCTCCATGTGTACATATACTGCTGGTGCTTGTAGTGTTGTGGACAATAGACGCAGCCATGTTACCTCAGGCAGTGGGGAAGATCTCGCTCCCAGCTGCTCCTCCCTTCCTCCTCGCCTCTTAAGGCGGCCGTGGACGGACGGACAGGGTGACCTTCGACCCAGCTCCAGAGCCGGGTCGCTCCCCTGCCGGCTCAGCACCACCTGTGAGCACTCTACCCCGCTGCTGCCGTCCTGACTGGGGTTCGAGCCTGTGCCCAGATCAGCCATGGTTTGTCTCTCGTTTAAGTTAATTATTGTTTTTTTACTGTTGCAATTTCTGTTTTGTTTCCTTTCCCTAACTCCGCTCCTTAGCTGCACCCTCGGCCCCCCACCCCCGACTTTTGCCTTCTGTGCCCAGCTTTTCCCGCCGTTCCCATATGGCCACGCCCCCCTCGCCGCCCTGCTCCCGCCTCCCAGCTGCTCCTTCCTCCCTCCTCGCCTCTTAAGGCGGCCGTGGACGGACGGACAGGGTGTCCTTGGACCCTGCTCCAGGGCCGGGTCGCTCCCCTGCCGCCTCAGCACCACCTGTGAGCGCTCTCCCCCGCTGCTGCCGTCCTGACTGGGGTTCGAGCCTGTGCCCAGATCAGCCGTGGTTTGTCTCTCGATTTTGTTAATTATTGTTTTTTGACTGTTGCAACTACTGTTTTGTTTCCAGCTGCTCCTCCCTCCCTCCTCGCCTCTTATCGCGACCACCACCACGACACGCAGCGGACACGCGCAGCGGGCGTGCCGATTGCGCGCCAAAGGAAACCCCGTCTGCACCCGTCCGCCCCTGGACCGCGCCCAGCGCCAGAACCCCTGGACCCCGAGCCGCTAAAACACCAGACTTCACTATGACGCCAGCACCCTCCATGCACTCAACCAAGGACGCATTCACTCCTGCTACCGGGCCACCCCGAAGCACACCCAAGGATCCTTCACCTGCCGGAATTGCAGCTTCCCCAGCTTCCGGCCCACCAAACCATCATCCAGAGAATGCAATCACCTCCGATGCATCCTCCTCAACACCCGCTCCACTCGCAAGCACGCCATCAAACTCTGAGACCTCCTCGACTCAACCGCCTGACGTCGCCTTCCTGGCGGAGACCTGGCACAGAGACCGCACTAACGGAGTGGGAGGGGGAATCACCATCATCCACAAGAACACCCTCATAGTCTCGACCAACACCGACGACACCCTCACCACCGCTGAGCACATGCACTTCCAGATCCACACCGACCCCAACACCACCCTCAGAGGAACACTCGTCTACACACCACCCGGACCCCGACCACAGTTCAGCGACCCCATTGCCGCCCTCGTCAGCACCCACGCCCTCGCCTCCACGGACTACATCCTCCTGGGGGACCTGAATTTCCACCTCGAGAACAATAACGACGCCAACTCCACCGCCCTGATTGACAATCTCGCCAACCTCCGACTCAAACAGCTTGTGACGACGCCCACCCACGCCGCTGGACACACACTGGACCCCATCTTCTCCTCAAGTCCCCATGTCTCCTTCAACCACACCACCGAACCCCACTGGACCGACCACAGATGTGTCCACTTCACCTTTAGGAAACCCACCACACACCACCGCACCCAACAGATGCCACGCTGCTGCTGGGGCAAGGTCACCGAGGACCAACTGACCACCACCCTCGCCTTGGGACCACCCGCCGACCCCACCAACGCCAACACCACCGCCATCAACCTCAAACAGTGGATCGACGACTGCGCTGACACCCTCGCACCACTCACACCCGCCGCCAACCACACCAACAAGAAAGCCACATGGTTCATCGAAGACCTCCGGACCTCCAAGCGTGCCTGCCGGAAGCTGGAGAAGAGCTGGCTCTGCGACCGAACACCAGACAGCTACACAGCCCACAAGAGCGCCACCCGCAGATACCACCAACTCATCAGGAACGCCAAGAGGACTGCCTTCAAGGACCGCCTAGACAGCAACGCACACAGCAGCAAAGAGCTCTTCAACATCGTGAAAGAACTCTCCAACCCCAGCTCCAACACCAACAACATTCCACCATCGCAAGACCTGTGGCACTCACTGGCCACCTTCTTTCACCGCCTGATCACCGACATCCACAACAGCTTCAACACTGCCACCACCGACTCCACCGCAGAGACCAACACCCCTGTAACCACCACCCGCATCAGCCGCCTGGTCCAACGTCAGCGACGAAGACACCACCAAGACCATGAAATCCATCCACTCTGGATCCCCATCTGACCCATGCCCACACCACGTTTTCAACAAAGCCAGCACAGCCATCCCACCCCATCTCCGGCAAACAATCAACATCTCCTTTGCGACAGCAACCTTCCCGGAGAGCTGAAAGCAGGCAGAGATCAATGCCCTACTGAAGAAACCCAAGGCGGACCCAAGGACCTCAAGAACTTCCGGCCCATCTCCCTGCTCCCTTTCCTGGCGAAAGTCACGGAAAAGATCGTCAACGGCCAGCTGACCCGCTACCTCGAAGATAACAACATCCTGGACCCTTCCAGATCCGGCTTCTGCAGCAACCACAGCACCGAGACCACCCTCATCGCCACCACCGACGACATCAAGATCCTCATGGACAAAAGAGAAACAGCCGCCCTCATCCTCCTGGACTTATCAGGGATGTATGACTTTACAACGCATACTTTTACAACGCATACCTTTACAAAACATTTTTTACAACGCAACATCCATTCCCACACATTCCATTACAACGCATGCCATTACAACAATTTTTTAGAAACTACCTTTACAATGCATTCCATTACAATGCATACTACCTTTACAATGCATACCATTACAACGCATAACATTACATTGCATGTATGGTAAGTATTGGATAGTGTAGGGGTAAAAATTACTATTCTAACTCCAGGGGGGTGCAACAGTAGGGTAAGTGTTGGATAGTGTAGGGGTAAAAATACCATTCTAACTCCAGGGGGGTACAACAGTAGGGTAAGTGTTGGATATTGTAGGGGTAAAAATTAGTAGTAGTAGTAATACTTTATTCGATAAAATATTTTTTATCATAAAAGTAGACATTCTTTACAAGCATTGGTATTCATCAGTCCATACATACAACAACCAATATTAAAAAGTACAAAAATACACTTTTGTTTAAAAATTACTATATGCAATAAAAACATAAAATCCTAGCGACATAATAACATCATGAAGAGGTGCGGATAAAGTGGGTAAATAATCTTCAGTTAGGACATTTGTTTTAACCTACGCAAGCGAGTCAGCCACGCACTACGCAGAAATTTTGCCACACCGCAAACCAAGACTAGCGATGATGAGTCCGTAACAAAAACCCTCAGAGCCATCTTATGACACCTAAGGCCCAACTCCCTACATATCGGCTTTAACCATGTCTTTCTTGCTCCCCTATATGCTGGGCAAGCAAAAAGAAGGTGAGCCACGGACTCCTTCCGGGCAGATTTATCTGAAGACCTTAAAGCATTCCACCCTGCCGTAATTTCCTTCATCGGCAGAGTCCCGAACCTGAGTTTTAAGTAAAGTGCTCTATCTAGGGGTTTTTGTATGTAGTCAAGGAACTGTTCAAGTTTCCTTACAGGCTTGAACTCTAGGAACTGCTCTGTTAAGGTACCCCCATTACCTCTGTGTAAGCCCTCCTCATGCACCCAATCCCAGTATAGTTTCTTCATTACATCCTTTGAGGGCTGTGTTTGGCTGGCCCATGCATCATTCAAACCTAATTTTAGGACCAGCTGTCTAAGACTGTTTAGCCACTTAATCTTGTTACCCGCACTGAGTGAGATTATTTCATCCAAGGCGGCCGCATAATTTGAAAGTTCTGGGGTACGCCTCAGACGAACCCAGTAAAGTAGCGGGCGCAGACAAACTACGTCTGCTATAGACCGCCTACCCATGTCTTGACGTAATGGTATTAACGGGGTGGAGGAGGGGAGGGACACCAATTCACGCACAAACTTGTTTTCAGATTTCACTAAGTCAGTTATATTCTCGAACCCCCACATCTCTACACCGTAGAGTGCCGAGGGCAATGCTTGACCTTCATACATCGAGAGGGCCGGGGCTACAGGTTTACTCATCGACTCTCGCTGCTCCCGCATGATCACTCCAGAGACACGCTTATGATTTAAAAGCATTTTGGTTAGATGGTCCTTCCAATTCATCCGACTATTGACCCTTACCCCCAAATAGTCGAATGAGTCTATCAACTCCAATGGGGTAACATTAAGGGAGACATTATTCTTAAATCTCTTAGAAGGGGAGAAGGCCATAAGCTTTGTCTTAGAGGTATTAATGGTAAGGCCTCTATCCTCACAGGAGGAGCTGAAACGATCTAGCAGCCTTTGAAGGCTGGAAGGGGTTTTCGAAATCAGGAGGGTGTCATCCGCAAAGAGCAGGGTAGGTGTTTTTCCCCCGCCAGGGATGGGGCGTCGGCTGGGTCCTCCCTCAGGTGGTCCCATTCACATAGAGGGAGAACAGAGTTGGCGACATTACACATCCCTGGCGTACTCCTCTCTTCACAGCCACCCTCTCTGTGAGCTGTCCCTGGGAGCACCATCTGGCCCTTGCATAATTACCCTTGTGTAATTTTATGATGAATTCAAGGAGAGCAAGGGGAAAACCCATCTTTTGTAATACCCTCCATAACTTAGAGCGTGGCACTAAATCAAAGGTTGTTTTTAGATCTATAAATGCCAAGTACAGACTACCCTTCCCGATGGTCACGGTCTTCCAATAAATAGCAAAAAAGCGGAAAACCTGATCCATCGTGCCCACCTTTTATCTAAATCCCGCTTGGAGATGGGAAAGGATATTCTCCTCTTCCATCCAGAGCCCTACCCGAGCGATAATAACCCTGCCAACCACTTTCTGGACCACGTCTATCAGACTGATCGGTCTGTAGTTGGCAGGGTCATCTCTTGCCCCCTTTTTAAACACAGTTACCACCTCAGCTCCCTTCCAAGAGTCCGGGACTGGATGTCCCCTGGAGATCAGGTTCATAATTAGGAAGATGAGGTTTGCCCAGGTTACAGGATCATTTAAGAGAAGGTCCCCAGGGAGCCCATCTGGCCCTGCCGCCTTTCCCGGTGTCAGATGTTTAATGGCCGTTTTTACCTCCATAATGGAGAAAAGGTCTTCGGGAGCTATAAGTACTCCACCGCCACTCTCATTAACTAGTGGTGGAGGACATGGCTCTGCTCCTCCACAGTACAACTCATTAAACTGAGAGTACCATTGATGTTCCGTAATGTGGTTCATGATGGGCTCAGCTCCCCCTCTCCTGGCTTTATTTATTAAATCCCAGAATATGGAAGAATTCTTCATCTGGGACGCGGATTTAAGATCCTGCCAGTGTTGTTCTTCCCAGTCACGCTTTGCTTGCACTAAGGACCTAGCATAATCCTTCCTAGCCGCTCTAACTAGTGAAGGGTTCTTTATAAGTAAAGCTGCAGTTAGCGCCATCCTTTTTATGCTGCATTGAGCCGAGTACCAGGGATTACTTGATTTTACCTGGGCATGATTCTGCCTACCACTGCTACCATGTATAGTGAAATATTGTCCCACTTTCTCGATTGCGTTCTTATAGACTGACGGGAAGGAAGGGCCCGACGACTTTCAGGATCAGCTGCCAGTTGCTCTAGGTCTATAGTCATCTCTATTTAATGCTCCCTGATCTTACTCAAATTCCCTTCCTGGGATTTGACCCTATTCCATTTCAGTCTGCGGTTGGCGTTAAAAGGGACCACCTCCTTCATATGCATTAGAGGGGCTTTATTTCTAACTCCATTTTTAGGACCCCACCTTAACTTCATGCACAAAGGGTTATGATCACTATCCTGGGATGGAGTTAACCACCATGTCAATTAGATCACGCCAGAGCTTTATGTCCAATAAAATATAATCTATTCTTGATGGACCATTTAGCCTATTACATGTATTTGCCCCGTCTGGATCTGAGCTTGTCCTGCCATTAAGCGCTCTCAGATTGTATTCCAGGGTCAGGGCAATGATCTGAATTGCCCTTGGCGACCATTTTTTAATTGGTTCTAACGTCAGAGACGGTATGCGGTATTTAAAGTCTTCCTCCTCTATCCCCAGAGGATCTTCCCTACTTAGGGGTTCGAAGGTGCAATTTAAGATACCTCCTACAATGATTTTAGAAAGAGGATGCTTATTGGCTATTTCTAGCTCCAGAGTAGTTACTGTATCTGACATTTGGGCCCCCGGAGATCCCCTTGCCTAAACATTATATAGATCTATCTTACTATCTTTCTCGTGCCCTTGGATTGAAAGATGTAAGATATCCTCTGAAGCTGATTTATGGACAGTTATTTTCCAATTTAGTGCAATCTTGATCCAGACATGGTCTGCCCTTCCCTGAACTTATTGCGGGAGTATAAAAAGTAGAGTACCCAGATTTAAATATGGGGAGCAAACTCCATGTCTCTTGGAACATGCAAACATCAAATTCCTAGATGAAGCTGTTCCAATCGGCTATATCCATTTTTTTGTGTAACCCCGCAATGTTCCAAGAGAGCAGTTGAATCACCTTCTGGTTTATTACAGGGGTAGCTGATATATCTCCCATGCTCTTAGCCCACATTGACCTGGGGCTGCACTATCTGCACTGCATCTTGTTTGGTCCCTAGTGTTGAAACTTACATCATTTCCTATCTCTTCCCCTCCTGACAGTCTTTGACGCTACTCTTTTGGGGTAAGGGTTTCTGCCACACCGGGCGTCAATCGACCTGCTCCAACACGCTGTACCTATTACTCTGTGGGAAGTGGGAGAATGAAGGGTAATACGGTCGATACACCTCCCAGGGTGATATACTATGTCCGAATTTTGGTGGCACAGTACTCATGCATTCCCCTGCAAGAACACTTTTTGTTTTACCAAGTCTCCGATGATGAGTGGGGTAAAAGAATGATATGTGCAGAGAGACAATTTGCGTGAGTACCCAGGATGGCGACCTGCTACAAATGTATTCTACTGCCCAGGGGCTCCTAAAATTGATCACTACGCAGTTTCCTGCGATAGTTTTGGTCCCAGTCCCTATCCAGTCCACCCTTCTTACACCCAGTATTTCGCCAGAGACAATGGGAGGGATGGGCCTGTTTAGATTAAAATTGCAGTCGTGGTGTGGGTCACGCACTCCTCCTTGTATACGCGTTGAGTAGCTGTGGTGTGCCTCAAAGATATCACCCCCTGACAAGAAGGTGTGGTAATCAATGTATGGTCAGTGGTACTTAGGATAAGTGCCAGCTCCTTGAGCACAACCTATCGATATCAAAAATTTACACTTTAAACCAAAGTTGCATCAAATGTTGTTCATGTTTAATTCACATGATTTGAATGTCATTCGTTGTAGGATTTCATTCCAATGTTTTATATGTTAAATCCATCATCATATGTACATAATTTCACAATTTCCCGATGCATTTCGGACCAATGGTCCTTCGTCAGGGGAATCCTAGAAAAACAATAATTCAATCTAAGTATTGTGCCCCGAGGTTCAATCCAGATAATTAAATGCATAATGGTGCAAAAATGAATAGACTAAATATACAATGCTGAAACATTGCGGTAATAGCGTTAAATGAAATCGCGATATTAAATTATCCAACGTTCTTATTCCCGTTAATCCGTGAAAACCCTAGTGCTCGGCAGTTTGTCAAGCGACTCTAACGAGCCCCGTGTCATTATGAATAACGTTCTAACTATACACCAAAGATTCAACCACGTTCATGCCCTGTGCCCGGTGTTTGTAAAAACAATATCCAAGAGTGATATAAACGTGCAAATCAAGAAAGTTCAAAAACTTACAAGAAAAGTGCAGTGAGAGCCCGCGTCCCACTCATGCGCCCTTCGCCGGTGCATGCAAACCAAATTTTACGTGAAAAAGGAAATGTATAAAGTAGAACCAGAGACATGCAAAGCGGACTATGCATGTGGCGGCCATCTTGTGATGGTGTTGGAAGATGAACGTGATAACCCACGAAAGTTAGTCAATCGCATGGAGCGCTAAACATGCAATGTGTTTATAGGATGGAAAAATAAGTTCTAAGACGTGCAAAGATAATTGTAATAAGAACCTGTGTTGAAAAGCATAAAAAGACTAAAACATAAAAACAGTACATTAGAATGCAGTGAAATGAATAAAATAAACATGTCAGCAAGTATCATTGTCCTTTGAGGTGCTCTACAAGTAGCATGTAAATTCCATCCGATCATTAAGACCGGACGGCTTCATGGATTGGAGAAATTTTATCCAATGATTTTCACGCTGTAGTAAAAAGTCATTGGTGTCTCTGCCATCCCGTTTACTGACCACTTCCACAGCAGCGAATCGCAGTTGGCTAATGTTGTGTCTGCTGTCTTTAAAGTGTGCAGCGAGGTTGGATTTCAGGTTCACTGTTCTTATATTGCTCTTATGTTCATTCACTCTCAGTTTCAATTTTCGGGAGGTCTTTCCTGTATATATCAATCCACAAGGACATTTGATGATGTATATCACATTCTCCGTGTCACATGTTGCATTTAATCTAAGTTTGATGTCAGTACCCTTCAGTGGATGTTTAAGCACAGAACCTTTGATCATGTTGTTACAGTTTTTACAGTTTAGACAAGGTTGGTTGCCTCTGTATGTGGTTTCTGGAGAGTATCTAGGATTTTTGATGATTTCTTTAAGATTCTTACCTCTTTTGTAGGCAAATAAAGGTTGTTCATCAAAGATGCCATTGAAATCTTGTTCCCTGCTGATAATCGGCCAATGTTTCAGTATTGAAGCCTTGTATGTTCTTGATGCTTCTGAGTATTTGGATACGACCACTGGTCTTTTGGTATCACTTTTCTGTTTAATAACAAGTGTATCCTGTCGTCTTAGACTGTCGCATCGTTCTTTAGCTTTGGTCAAGATGTTTCTAGGATACCCTCTTTTTTCGAAACGTTTTATCATGTTTTCTGCTTGTGTTTCGTATTCAAATTTGTCGGATACGATCCGTTTGACTCGAAGGAGCTGTGAGAAAGGAAGGTGATTCTTCAATGGTCTCTGGTGATAGGAATTGTAGTGAAGGATGTTGTTCTTATCTGTTCCTTTTCTGTACAGGTTGGTTTCCAAATGATCACCAGCTCTCGTTAGTCTGACATCCAGGAATGTGATAGTTTGTTGGTCCACTTCATGAGTGAACTGAATACGGTCATTAATGTTGTTCAAGTTTGTTAGTGCCGATGATAGAGACTCATGGTCTCCTTGCCATATGACGAAAATGTCGTCTATATATCTCAGAAACATTTTGGCATGCATAATCCATGGAGTCTGGTTCAAAATATGGTTGTTCTCAAAGTATTGCATGAATGCGTTAGCGTACACAGGTGCCGCACAGTTGCCCATGGATGTCCCGGACAGCTGTGCGTACAGTTGGTCATTCCACGAAAAGTAACTCTGGTATAAGGTGAAATGCATCAGCTGCATGATGAAGATTTGAAAATCATTGGCAAGATCAGAGTGTAGTAAGATGTCTTCTACTGCTTCCATTCCCAAATCATGGGGAATGCTGGTATAGAGGGATTTAACGTCTATGGAACAGAGCCAGATGTTGTCGCCTTCCTCAAATTTGATTTCCTTGATCTTCTGCAGAAAATCCGTGGTGTCTCTTACATATGTACAGGACTGTTGTATTAAAGGCTGTAAATATCTGTCAATGAGTTTGCCAGTATTTTCATGTATACTCCCACGAGTAGAAACAATTGGTCTGAATGGAGGTGAAGTTAGACTTTTGTGGACTTTCGGAAGCATATACATGCTTGGAATACGTGGGTTGTTAGTGGTTAGAAATTTCTTAGTTTTTTGATTTATAGTTCCATTTTCTTCAGCCATTGACAGTATGTTCATTAATACTTCATTGTACTGGTTGGTAGGATTGAAATGCATGAGACTGTAAGTGTTAGTGTCCGAAAGATGTTCTTGAACTCGTTCACTGTAAAATGTGGTATCCATGAGGACTAGCGCGCCCCCCTTGTCAGCAGTTTGATAAGTTATTTCTTCTTTCTTTGCCAAATTATTCAGTATAGAATGTTCTTTGTTAGTTAAATTCAGATGTTTATTTTTCCTAGTATAATTAATACAACTGATGTCATTTTTAACCAAATTCTCAAAAGTGTCAAAGGACTTATGACTGACAGGTGCCATGAAAGTGCTCCTTGCTCTTAATCCTTTGAGTTGGTCAGTGTGATCACTGTCTTGTGATGGTAAAACGTTCTCAAAAAAGTGTCTCAAACGCAAGTTGCGCATAAACTTAAATAAACTAACTTCAAGTTCTAACTCGTTGGTGTGGCTGGTAGGGATAAATGAAGTGCCTTTTTGTAGCACCATCGTTTCCTGGTCAGATAAAATATGTGAGGAAATATTAATCACAAGGTTGTCTTCTTCTTTGGTTTCTCTACCCTCTTGTTCAAAGTTGTGCTCCTCATGTCCCTTTCTGTCTCTTTTTCCATTTCTTTTGGCCTGGCTCCTCCTGGGTCGTCTCTTTCTCCTGATCCCTCCTCTAAAAAAGGAACCACAGAGAGGGTAGAGGATTCTGCACTGGTTGAAGGTTTGTTTGCGTTCGTCCGTCTTTGTTCACCACGTGATTCTTCCTCTGAAGAGGAGGTCTCTGTTGTAGTGTTGGTATGGTCTCTTTGTGGTTTATTCTGCCGTCTCCTGGCATAGACCTCAGCCCAGGAGTAACCCTCCCCTAGTTTGTAGTCTATAGTATCCCTGCGGTACTTCCGTATTTTCCGTTCGTTTATTTCTCGTGTATGCTTGTCCATTTGAATGGTGATATCATCCAATATCTTGGACCATTCCTCTGTGGATAACATGTCACTTAGTTCCTGTTTACATTGTTGTATCTCCTTATTCAGTTCTTCCAAAGCTCGTGATAATTCATCAACGATTAGTAAAATTCAATCCAAAGTTTCAATTTTCTGGAGGTCTTTCCTGTATATATCAATCCACAAGGACATTTGATGATGTATATCACATTCTCCGTGTCACATGTTGCATTTAATCTAAGTTTGATGTCAGTACCCTTCAGTGGATGTTTAAGCACAGAACCTTTGATCATGTTGTTACAGTTTTTACAGTTTAGACAAGGTTGGTTGCCTCTGTATGTGGTTTCTGGAGAGTATCTAGGATTTTTGATGATTTCTTTAAAGCAGACACTTTTGCTTTCAGCACTGATGACATTGACAAAATCTATGCCTTGATCCCCGAGGTGGCAAGTCCTCAAGGTCCTACAAGGAACAAAGAAAGTTGTTTGAAACAGCTGCTATACTTTTCAAGGAAGGAAATTAGCCAAAGGCTTCACGCCAGTACATTAATACGTTACCACCGGGCCCAGCGGATACCCAGGGGTCTCCGCATCCCGCTAAAGCCACTACTGTGCAGGAACAGCTCGAAATTTGTAGAAAGATGGTACGCCATCTTAAATAAATGCTCTTTGGATTTAATTTTACTAATCGTTGATGAATTATCACGAGCTTTGGAAGAACTGAATAAGGAGATACAACAATGTAAACAGGAACTAAGTGACATGTTATCCACAGAGGAATGGTCCAAGATATTGGATGATATCACCATTCAAATGGACAAGCATACACGAGAAATAAACGAACGGAAAATACGGAAGTACCGCAGGGATACTATAGACTACAAACTAGGGGAGGTGTACTCCTGGGCTGAGGTCTATGCCAGGAGACGGCAGAATAAACCACAAAGAGACCATACCAACACTACAACAGAGACCTCCTCTTCAGAGGAAGAATCACGTGGTGAACAAAGACGGACGAACGCAAACAAACCTTCAACCAGTGCAGAATCCTCTACCCTCTCTGCGGTTCCTTTTTTAGAGGAGGGATCAGGAGAAAGAGACGACCCAGGAGGAGCCAGGCCAAAAGAAAAGGAAAAAGAGACAGAAAGGGACATGAGGAGCACAACTTTGAACAAGAGGGTAGAGAAACCAAAGAAGAAGACAACCTTGTGATTAATATTTCCTCACATATTTTATCTGACCAGGAAACGATGGTGCTACAAAAAGGCACTTCATTTATCCCTACCAGCCACACCAACGAGTTAGAACTTGAAGTTAGTTTATTTAAGTTTATGCGCAACTTGCGTTTGAGACACTTTTTTGAGAACGTTTTACCATCACAAGACAGTGATCACACTGACCAACTCAAAGGATTAAGAGCAAGGAGCACTTTCATGGCACCTGTCAGTCATAAGTCCTTTGACACTTTTGAGAATTTGGTTAAAAATGACATCAGTTGTATTAATTATACTAGGAAAAATAAACATCTGAATTTAACTAACAAAGAACATTCTATACTGAATAATTTGGCAAAGAAAGAAGAAATAACTTATCAAACTGCTGACAAGGGGGGGCGCGCTAGTCCTCATGGATACCACATTTTACAGTGAACGAGTTCAAGAACATCTTTCGGACACTAACACTTACAGTCTCATGCATTTCAATCCTACCAACCAGTACAATGAAGTATTAATGAACATACTGTCAATGGCTGAAGAAAATGGAACTATAAATCAAAAAACTAAGAAATTTCTAACCACTAACAACCCACGTATTCCAAGCATGTATATGCTTCCGAAAGTCCACAAAAGTCTAACTTCACCTCCATTCAGACCAATTGTTTCTACTCGTGGGAGTATACATGAAAATACTGGCAAACTCATTGACAGATATTTACAGCCTTTAATACAACAGTCCTGTACATATGTAAGAGACACCACGGATTTTCTGCAGAAGATCAAGGAAATCAAATTTGAGGAAGGCGACAACATCTGGCTCTGTTCCATAGACGTTAAATCCCTCTATACCAGCATTCCCCATGATTTGGGAATGGAAGCAGTAGAAGACATCTTACTACACTCTGATCTTGCCAATGATTTTCAAATCTTCATCATGCAGCTGATGCATTTCACCTTATACCAGAGTTACTTTTCGTGGAATGACCAACTGTACGCACAGCTGTCCGGGACATCCATGGGCAACTGTGCGGCACCTGTGTACGCTAACGCATTCATGCAATACTTTGAGAACAACCATATTTTGAACCAGACTCCATGGATTATGCATGCCAAAATGTTTCTGAGATATATAGACGACATTTTCGTCATATGGCAAGGAGACCATGAGTCTCTATCATCGGCACTAACAAACTTGAACAACATTAATGACCGTATTCAGTTCACTCATGAAGTGGACCAACAAACTATCACATTCCTGGATGTCAGACTAACGAGAGCTGGTGATCATTTGGAAACCAACCTGTACAGAAAAGGAACAGATAAGAACAACATCCTTCACTACAATTCCTATCACCAGAGACCATTGAAGAATCACCTTCCTTTCTCACAGCTCCTTCGAGTCAAACGGATCGTATCCGACAAATTTGAATACGAAACACAAGCAGAAAACATGATAAAACGTTTCGAAAAAAGAGGGTATCCTAGAAACATCTTGACCAAAGCTAAAGAACGATGCGACAGTCTAACACGACAGGATACACTTGTTATTAAACAGAAAAGTGATACCAAAAGACCAGTGGTCGTATCCAAATACTCAGAAGCATCAAGAACATACAAGGCTTCAATACTGAAACATTGGCCGATTATCAGCAGGGAACAAGATTTCAATGGCATCTTTGATGAACAACCTTTATTTGCCTACAAAAGAGGTAAGAATCTTAAAGAAATCATCAAAAATCCTAGATACTCTCCAGAAACCACATACAGAGGCAACCAACCTTGTCTAAACTGTAAAAACTGTAACAACATGATCAAAGGTTCTGTGCTTAAACATCCACTGAAGGGTACTGACATCAAACTTAGATTAAATGCAACATGTGACACAGAGAATGTGATATACATCATCAAATGTCCTTGTGGATTGATATATACAGGAAAGACCTCCAGAAAATTGAAACTGAGAGTGAATGAACATAAGAGCAATATAAGAACAGTGAACCTGAAATCCAACCTCGCTGCACACTTTAAAGACAGCAGACACAACATTAGCCAACTACGATTCGCTGCTGTGGAAGTGGTCAGTAAACGGGATGGCAGAGACAACAATGACTTTTTACTACAGCGTGAAAATCATTGGATAAAATTTCTCCAACCCATGAAGCCGTCCGGTCTTAATGATCGGATGGAATTTACATGCTACTTGTAGAGCACCTCAAAGGACAATGATACTTGCTGACATGTTTATTTTATTCATTTCACTGCATTCTAATGTACTGTTTTTATGTTTTAGTCTTTTTATGCTTTTCAACACAGGTTCTTATTACAATTATCTTTGCACGTCTTAGAACTTATTTTTCCATCCTATAAACACATTGCATGTTTAGCGCTCCATGCGATTGACTAACTTTTGTGGGTTATAACGTTCATCTTCCAACACCATCACAAGATGGCCGCCACATGCATAGTCCGCTTTGCATGTCTCTGGTTCTACTTTATACATTTCCGTTTTCACGTAAAATTTGGTTTGCATGCACCGGCGAAGGACGCATGAGTGGGACGCGGGTTCTCACTGCACTTTTCTTGTAAGTTTTTGAACTTTCTTGATTTGCACGTTTATATCACTCTTGGATATTGTTTTTACAAACACCGGGCACAGGGCATGAACGTGGTTGAATCTTTGGTGTATAGTTAGAACGTTATTCATAATGACACGGGGCTCGTTAGAGTCGCTTGACAAACTGCCGAGCACTAGGGTTTTCACGGATTAACGGGAATAAGAACGTTGGATAATTTAATATCGCGATTTCATTTAACGCTATTACCGCAATGTTTCAGCATTGTATATTTAGTCTATTCATTTTTGCACCATTATGCATTTAATTATCTGGATTGAACCTCGGGGCACAATACTTAGATTGAATTATTGTTTTTCTAGGATTCCCCTGACGAAGGACCATTGGTCCGAAATGCATCGGGAAATTGTGAAATTATGTACATATGATGATGGATTTAACATATAAAACATTGGAATGAAATCCTACAACGAATGACATTCAAATCATGTGAATTAAACATGAACAACATTTGATGCAACTTTGGTTTAAAGTGTAAATTTTTGATATCGATAGGTTGTGCTCAAGGAGCTGGCACTTATCCTAAGTACCACTGACCATACCCTGTTTAGATTAAGCCATTGGATACACTTGTTTTTTAATTCAGTGTGATCCTCACTTTTCCCCTGGCTTAATGAGGGGACCCCAGCTAGGACCACGATGTATGGTAGGGACTCAACCGGAAGATCTAAATTGGGCAGAACTGGTTGGGACCCCTCCTTCGGGTTATCTCTTTTAGGTCTTGATTGGTGATTTAATGCAGCTGTACTGCTTTCCGTGGCTCCCCTCGGTATAGCGCTTAACCCAGCCACTGCCGCCCCATCCCTGGGCAGAGGTAACACAGAATCCTGGGTAGGCAATACACTACCTTGGGCCAGAGCAGCTGGTGGATTTTTATCGCCTGTTAGCGTTTTGGGGTCAGGGATAAGTGTGGGCACAATAGAGATGGGGTTCCCTGAGGGCCTACGCAGCTGTGGTCTCCCACCCCCTGCATTATTGATCATAGAGATCAATCGGTCAAGTCTAGATGTTAGTGGATTGCAGTAAGAACTGATAATCTGTTCGATACGAGCTTCTAGGTCAGATATAAGATGTGTGGCCCAGACAGGAGTCCCCACATTATGCACAGGGGGATCTATGTGAGTCAGCTCAGCCTCCGCTACAGATTGGTGTCTTCTGGCTAATTTCATATTTTTACACTTCTTACTCCTCAACCGAGGTTTGAAAATTTTCGTGGCTGCAAATTTCGGGGGGACTCAGGAGCCACTAGGGTTCCACTTACATCTTGTACAATTTGCGCACAGGGTAGCTCCGCAAAAGAACACATAATAGAAGAACTAAAATTGGGGGGGTTATTGGTACCAGGTGAAAAATCCCCACCAACCTGAAGAGGGGGAATAGCAGGAGTAATAGACAGTCACCTCTCTGTATTCTCAATTGCAGAAGCCACCACTCCAATAGTCTTCTGTAACATCTTATCGATGGCAGTAAGACTTGGAAGGGGTTGCGCTGCGGCGGCCTGGAGCCTAGTCATGCGACGAGAAGAGGCAGACTTAGACAATTTACTCATGTCGCACATGATTACAAGTATGGCGCTAGCTCCTACCCTACACTAAACCCGATACCTGTACCCCGTGTAGCCAAATAAAATGCTAAAATCCAACCGTACTACTACTATATAGTTACGAGTAATAAGTCAATTGACCAAATAAAATATGGGATGGAAGCACCTTAAGTACAGTTCCCAAGTGTTGTGTCCATGCATCAAGAACGTTAAGGGGTGGCCCAGCCCAGCCACCTCGGGCCTCTGAGGGCCACAGAGGGCCCGCCATTTGCCCGGGCTTGGCCCGGCGACCGCCCGCGCGTGTCCCGCGACGCGGGAGGAGCAGTTCTCTTTTAGGCGCCTCCTGGCGCGGAAGTGGGTGGTGGCCCGTCAGGCAGGCAGGGACCCCTGAGCAGCCACAGCAATGACAGAAGGTTTGTGCCCCCAAACGAGCTTATGCCCTCGCTCCTCTGCAGGAGCAGCTCGCTTTTAGGTGCCTCCTGGCGCGGAAGTGGGTGGTGGCAAGCGGCAAGCGGCATCCCGTCTGGCAGGCAGGGGATGCTGGATAATGTAGTTCCTGCTTTCTCCCCCCTCAGCGGCCGCGAATACCAACAGCGGCGGCGGGGAGAAAGTGAAGACTGCGGGACCCCTGAGCAGCCTCAGCAATGACGGAAGGTTTGTGCCCCCAAACGAGCTTATGCCCTCGCTCCTCCACAGGAGCAGCTCGCTTTAAGGCACCTCCTGGAGAGGAAGTGGGTGGTGGCAAGCGGTAAGTGGCGTCCCGTCAGGCAGGCAGGGGATGCTGGATGATGTAGTTCCTGCTTTCTCCCCCCTCAGCGGCTGCGAATACCAACAGCGGTGGCGGGGGAGAAAGTGAATACTGCCGGACCTCTGAGCAGCCATAGCAATGACGGAAGGTTTGTGCCCCCAAACGAGCTTATGCCTCTTACTCCCCGTGTGTAGAACTATGGATGGTCAGTGACTCCCTGTACCTTCCATGTTGGCCATGTTGTGGGACTTGGCTCACAGAGTGACACATTGACGCTTGCGACCCGGGTGATGGCAGCACTACAACACGGACTCCCACGGGCCGCATCAGTTGATTCCTCATAGAGCTCCCGACAGAGCCACGCCCATAGCTCCGGAGTCATTCTTCACAGCCTCACGCAGGACTGGCATACGCCAGACCAGCCCATTCCGCTTACGCTTGCAGGGAAGGACAACAACGCTACATGGCCCAGATTTTCATTGTTGTGATCTGCTGGTCACATCTCTAGTTGTCAGTATGCCACAGCCACTCCCTCACGGCTGGTATACACCCACACCACACCCATCCAGCACAGGCGTCGCGGACTCGTGGGACACGTGGCCCTACCAATAAAAAAGACTGAGCGCACGTGCTCTACACCATTTAACAGTTGCTCGCCCCGCATGCACTGCGGCCGGCACAGTCGCCCCACCACAGTGATGGCCCGTCCCGGTGGTCCGGACACATCATGTTTTGTGTGCCCTGCTGGACCCTAGTGTAGGCCTGAGCTATGCAACAGCGGGGGCCTACCGCCATGTGCGTGGCCTCACTGATCGTTGAGTTAGTAGCACCGCAAGGACTGAGCGGCGGTGCAACTTGCGATGATGATGGGTGCACTAGTAAGTCCTTTGCTATAGCAAAATCAAGACTCAGTACCAAATGTAAGACTTGTTGGCTTCTAGAGCGGGGCTGCATGATGTGGAGGGTGCCCTGTCCGTGAAAAGGTGAGCAGTGAGGCCTGGGTGCGCAGCAGTGGGTACATACCTCTGGGCAACGGGAATGGATGGGGTGCCGCAGGCTGCATGCACAAAGGTGGCACAGATACCTCCAAGCAGTGGGAGTGGATGGTGTGCAGCAGCCTGAGTGCGCTTTGGCGAAACAGAGAATTAGGCGTGTGCAGTTGTATGTACTCTGCAATTGCTAATTCTATACTATCTTTCAGATGACTAAACTTGAGGGTGCACTATATCCCGGCACGTGGTTGGAGATACTCCGGTGGCACAAAGGTGAGCTGTGAAGATTTTCTCCAGTGTCAACACTCCCTCTCCCTCTCCATCTCTTCCTTTCTCTCTCACACTTTTCTCTTTCTCTCTCTTCCTCTCTCTCACTCTTTCCCTCTCTCTCTTCCTCTCTCACTCTTTCACTCTCTCTCTTCCTCATCTCACTCTTTCTCTTTAGCTCTTCCAATCTCTCTCACTGTTTCTCTCTCTCTTTTCCTTGTATCTTACTCTTTTGTTTTCTCTCTCACTCCTTCTCTCTTTCTCTGTCTTCATCTCTCTCACTCTTTCTCTCCTCCTCTCTCGCGCTGTTTCTCTCGCTCTTCCTCTCTCACTCTTCCTCTCTCTCTCTTCCTCTCTCTCACACTGTTTTTCTCTTTCTCTCTTCCTTGTATCTCACTCTTTCTCTCTCTCACTTTCTCTCTTTCTCTGTCTTCATCTCTCACTGTCTCACTCTTTCTTTCTTTCTCTCTTCCTCACTCTCACTCTTTGTCCTTTGCTGGAAGCATGACGCGCAACCTTATCTTTCTTTTTGTCTTGCAGGCTGTGATTCACAAATGGTCCAGAGATGACACGACAGGGCTGTACATAGTTTTAATTGTTGTTTTTTTGTTTTAATAAAATGTTTTATATGTAAATCCATACATGACTAAGATTCTTATTTGTCCAACTTCACAAGCATCTTCTTACTAACAATTGTACAACATTACCCAATTTTTTACGTTCCGGATTCCCTAACGTGACTGTCACATTTGTTTGTGGGGGTGAAGGTGAGGGGGGATGGCGGACAAGTAGCTCCTGCTGGGGGATGTTGGAGCAGTGTTGGGTGCCTGACCTGCATGATCATTGCCTCCATTGCATCTGTTCTCACAGACTTATGAGCCGGCGGGCTGGCTCGTAGATGAAGAGCTGCAAGCCGACTGGGTGGCTCATAGAGGGAGAACCACGACCAGTTAATTCACAGAGGGAGAGCAGCGGGCCAGCTCACAGAGGAACACCTGCGGGCCGACTGATATAGGGAAAGGTGAGGGCCGTCGGCTTCGAAAGGGATAGCTGCAGAACAGTAATGTGGGGAGAGGGAGCAGGAAGAGCGTATCTCACAGAAAGAGACCTGCTGTATATTTCCAGTCTTGGCTTCACATATACAACTGCGGGCCGGAGACCTTGCACCCGAAGAGCTGTGAGCCGAAAAGTGGTTGGGAGAGGGAGACTTGCGGGCCCAAGAAGGTTGTTCGAGGTATGCTGTTGATGGGAGAAGAGGGTGCGTTACCTGCAGATGTGGGGAGATGCAGCATGAAAGGGGTATCTCGCACAGACAGAGCTCCGTTATATTACATTGCCCCACGGGCCTTTCTTTTATATTTTCACTTGATGCGAGGCACAAGATGGCTGCTAACACATCCTGGTTTGAAGTGTTAGCAGCCAATCAGAGAACACTTCCTGGTTTGAAGTATTAGCAGCCAATCAGAGGCAAGCTCGTGCTCGGGAGTTAGACACCGTAGAAATATATATATATATATCTTTTTTTCCTTTACCGTCTCAAAAACTACTGAACGATTTACACCATTTCAACTAAACTGCGCTTTCTGCACCAAGACCTTTCTCCGTGACAAATTTGGCGTACGTCCGTTCAGCAGTTTGACCTGTAGCATTGTCTAAAGTTTCCTATGGAAAATGCATTTTTTCTCAGCTCAGCCCCTGCTTGACCAATCACCCCTAAACTTTCAAGAATGGAGCTGATCAAAAAAAAGAAACCTTTTGGAAAATATCGTAAAGATTCGTCAAACAACGCCAAAGTTATAAGCACATGGATGGCTCCAAGAGGGGGACCGCGCAATCCCCCTCCCAACATGGGTGAAGGCCCGGGACTGCAGGGACCCCAGCGGGCCCCCGCAGCCCCAGTAAGCCCCGCTATTATTTTTTAAGAAATACCCCTGGGACCTAGCCCACCCCGGGGTCTCACTAAAATAAAACATGGGAACCCGTGACCCCAGCGCAAATTGAGCCGTTTTCTTTTTTTTTTTAATGCTTTCTTGGGCCCTGGGAGCACTTCTGGGACCCCCTGAGCAGGTCTAGGGGTTCAGGTTGTGCCTACCTTGCCCCCTTCTCTTGTTTTCTACCT
Organism: Lissotriton helveticus; assembly: GCF_964261635.1. NCBI lineage: Eukaryota > Metazoa > Chordata > Amphibia > Caudata > Salamandridae > Lissotriton > Lissotriton helveticus. The sequence goes on along the minus strand of NC_136065.1, from coordinate 711,830,255 downwards.
TTGCTTCACTGTTTTCTAGTGACTCACTTCTAACGAGCCGCAAGATGGCTTCCAACACTTCCTGGTTTGGAGTGTTGGCAGCCAATCACAGGGAAGCTCGTGAACGGGACTTAGGCTCCGCCCAGATATTGAAACTTTTATTTTTCTAATTTCTGAGCAACTACTGAACGGATTTACACCATTTAAAAAAAAAAAGGTTGCTTTCTGATCCAAGAACTACCTTTTTGCCAAATTTGGAGTAATTCCGCCAGCACTTTCGGCTGTAGCCTTGCACAAAGTTTCCTATGGGAAATTGATTTTTGACTCTTATCCTTTGAATTTCTCAAAAACTACTGAACTGATTTACACCATTTAAAAAAAAAAGGTTGCTTTCTGAACCAAGCTCTACCTTTCTGGCAAATTTGGGGTAATTTTGTTCAACAGTTAACATGAGGAAAATGCATTTTGGGACCCCCCTTTTTCTCAGCCCCGCTTGACGAATAACCCCCAAAACTTTCAGGATAGGAGCTGACCTGGATAGACTTTTTTGGGGGATAATTTTGCAAAGATTCGTCAAACGAGGCCAAAGTTATTAGCAAATCAAAATATTATTTAAGGCAGGGCTTGCAACAATGACTTGGGGGCTCTGGGCATAGTTCAGTCCATGTCCGGACTAGGAAGTGACTAATGCTTGTGTCCCTGTTGTAGTGTCCACGGAACACAATAGACAATGTAGCACACAGTGACTGGCATCCCACTAGATGAGCATCATTGATGTAAGGGAAATCACTGTCCCTACATTAATCCGCACATTCATACATGAATGAGGAAAGACATGACACAGCAGTGCGTTACTGGATGTTTATTGCACATCCAGTGGAGGTTTGCACCTGGAGCGGTACAGGGCCAATGCCAAGCACACTAAATAATATGGGCCCTGGAGGGCTTGCCAGAGTCCATCTTGGGTTGACAAGTACTGTGGAAGAGGAAGGGTCCAGTCCGCGGTCTGGGCGCCATGTCATTGGTAATTAAACAGGAGATGGTAGTCCATGTCACAGTCCAAGGTGAGTGCAGCGGAGTGTATCAGGGGTCAGTGGAAGGTCATGGGGCCATAAGCGGCACCAAGCAGAAACAGGCCAGGTGGCGTAAATAAATGATAGTGCCTCCTTCTGAACACAATCCCATCCACATCTTCATCCTCGGATGTCTGCTCTGCCCCCACCTGTGTGTGTTGCAGTACCGACTGAGGCACTGTGTGCCATTGACACATCGCCTTGTGGAAGCAATGCCATGATGAGGATCTGCAGGACATGGTAGATCCCAGCTACATTTCGATGATGTGCAGTGGTGGCTGCCATCCTTTCCGCCTCCATCCACACCATGTCTTCCATGAGCCTCCGCATGTGTGCCAGCTCACGGCTGGGATTGCTTGAGCCAGTCTGAGCGGACAGGTGTTCTTCAGTCTGCATCAGGACTCCAGCGATGTCAGTCAGGGCTCGTTGGAGACCATGAACCGGGCTGTGGTTGTCCGTTAGGGACTGGAGCTGGTGCCTGATGGGACCTAGACACCCATGGATGGTGTCCAGTTTGGTACCTGCTCAGCCATCTCCCTCTGGCCCTCTAGCACATGGCGTTGGAAGGCCATGGTTTGTTCCTGGGGGTCTTGGGAGACTGCTGAGGCAGTGGTTTCCTCCGTATGGGTGGTTTGGGTAGTGGGTGGGGTCTCCTCGATGCAGATGGGCTGCCCTGATCCTGGAGGTGGGTTGTGGATGATGTCGATGATGTGTTGGAGGGCTTGGGTGTCGATGCTGGGGGTGTCCTCCTCATCATCAGTGAAGAGTGGCTGGGACTGCTGTGCAGGAGGTGTTGACAGTGCCTCTGCAATGTGAAGGGGAGATGGTGTATTACAATGTGTCCACATGTATCTAGCCACATGGTACATGTTGACATTCAGACAGAATGGCATTGGGACAGTCTGTGGATCAGGGCCATGACCCAGAGTCATTTTGGGTGTGCATTGTGCTCTGCTTGATTGTCTGTGTGTGCCATTCTGGTCATCTTCACTAGTTCCCCTAGTACCTGGTGGTCACTCACCCTGTTGTGGTTGCTTTGTGTCCTGTCGAGCAGTGTCCGTTCCCTCGACTCCGGCCACAGTCTCCACACTGATGACTGTCGATACTAGCTCCTCCATGTCATCCAGCACGAGCTGTGGCGCTGGGCTCCGACCTCCAGGCTGCATTGCTGCCTTCTGGTTGGCTGCGAGTTTCTCCTTGGTCTTGCGCTTGATGTCAATTGGCCTCTTCCATTGACCTCTTGTGCTCTCCGACGGCATTCACCTTGCCCACGATGTGCCGCCATATCCCATTTTTGGTACACAATGACACGTTGGATGTGACGAACAGTTGTTATCAGGATCCTTTTTTCCTGCGGACTGAACTTCGTCTTCCTCTTCTTCTAGTACATGCCCTTCCTTGTCCCCGAGGTCCCAGGCTGGTCATCCGGGGTGCTTGTGGGGTTGCGCTCATCCTCTGCACCTGCTCCAGCTGCCTCCATGGTGCTTGGGTGTTGGTCAGATTATGTTTGAGTTTTTTTCTACTTTTATACTGATTTTTCCCACCTGCCATGTATGTATTGCATGCCTGGCGCTGCTTATCACTGATTTCCTCATTGCGCTTTGGCCCATCGCATGTTTTTTCGTGTTGAGGTTTGTGTTTGTGTTCTTATCTCCGTTGAGGTGCTTGTATCGTGGACATTGGCCGTGGTTTCGGCAGACTATCGCATGGTACCGCCTTGTTGTGAATTCCACGTTGGCACAGAGTTATTTTCCTGTGATAGGCTGCGATGTGTAAAGTTGCATTAGCATTTTTTGGTGATGTTTAGCACACGTTCTTGTGAATATACCCCTAAGTGTCTTCCTGCTTTCTATTTTCTACTTCCCTCCAGCTGCAATTCTCCCTGCGTCAGTCTCCCCTCGCATTAACACACATTGCCACACTTCATCATGGACTTATACAAATTCATTCAAACAATCAATGAAGCTTATATTAGTATTGCACATGATGAACCTGTTCGAAATGTGTGTGAGAAAGCATGCACTGCTGCTGCCTATGCTGCAATGGTTTTCTATCTGTATGGGAAACTGACTCTGCTTATGCACATGCTATTTCTGTTATGTTTGTAAGGAAGTATGCACAGCAGCTGCTGTGTTTACCTGTTCTTCATGTGTGAAGGTAACTTTCACAACTTATGCTATCTTACGTAAACATTTTATTAGTGCTAGGAAAGCTTATGCAGCAGCTTACCATGCTGTATAATATAACACTATAACACTATCCGGACCCGGTGAGATGGGTAGGCATTACTGGCCCTGACACAAGCAGTAGAAACCTCAACCCCTATGGCTTCTCCCTTGATGTCAGACCCACCGGGTACTGTTGACACCCCATAACTCTAACCTTTAGGCAAGAGCAGGGTCAAACAGGTAGTACAACTTATGTGCTGTATTTAACACTGATACTAATCATTAGGTCATGTTTTGTAGATTATAGTTTTTTACTAGGTCCTGAAGAATCGCAGTCAATGTACTAGAAGCGAGAAACATGTTGACCACACCACTTGCACTTTAGCCCCGGTCCAATCTGGGAAACGAAAGTTCTCATGAACACCGGCTGCCCTTGATTTTAATTGTGGTAGAGGACCACCAGAATAAAATTGTTTTCCGGTACCTTGTACCACATTTTATCCTCACCCGCACTATCTACTCTGTCCTGGCCCCTCACCCCCACTTCACCCATAGGCAGTTGGATAAAATATCTCCGATAAAGAGCCCCTCTTTGAGGTGACCCGTTGGGCATTGCACCGCCTGCCCGATGAGGAGCATTGCCTATGATGAAGCATGACACTCGCAAGGGTGTGTGAGGCCATTATATCCAACAAATTGGATACCCAGGGGCGGTCCTCCATTGAGCACTAGCCCTTATACCTTAGTGACCTTCTCCTTCTTTCTTTCTCCCCCTAGGAACAGCCCAGTCATCTCTCTTGTTGTCCTGTAAGGAAGTATGCACAGCAGCTGCTGTGTTTACCTGTTCTTCATGTGTGAAGGTAGCTTTCACAACTGATGCTATCTTACGTAAACATATTATTAGTGCTAGGAAAGCTTATGCAGCAGCTTACCATGCTGTATAATTGTTGTTTGTTTACTAATGGATGGTAAAAACCTTTTTCCAAAAGTAACTAAAATGACTAGTATTTCCAGTTACCATACACTTCATTCCCATAGTTGTGGTTTGTACCTATAAATAGGAATTGAAGTGCATTATTTCTTCGGCATCAACACCATCAACTTTTCATTACTATCTAAGGGGACCACTCCCCTCTCTTAAACCAATTTTTTTTTATAAATGTAACCTTTTTCTCAAATGCTGACTCTTTTCCTTTAAGGAAAATAAATGTGATCACATGCATACTGATCTGCTGATCCCAGCAGGCAAACCTTCCTGAGATGTCATCCAATTAGAGTGAGTCGTAATTTGTGACTTACTTCATGACTAGTATTGAGGTAGGTTGGATTACAACCCACTCCAAAGGGTAATTTTGTGAACCAACTTGTTAGTACATAGGTTGTTTTGCAAAATCTCATTTGATTTGCCAAAAGTTGGTACATCATTTTGTGACCAGTTTTTGCAAATTAAATTTTCGCACATCTGGCCCCATGTTTATAAATTGACATTCTTCTGAGTTTTTGATTACACAGCTGGTGTACTCAAGCAGTAGGAGGACTGCATGGCAGTACACTGCAAATTTAAAGTCCACAAGCGCAAACAGAAGAGCATGAAAAGCTGCAGTTGCATAGTGCTTCAATTCTTGTGGTCTTTGTGGTAAGCCCTCCTGAAGAGATCTTGCAAGCACAAAAGTCACATAGTTAAGATTGATTATATTCACAGTGGTCTTGCCATTAGGATGACAGGAAGTATAACAATTTTCACTTACTCCATTGCGTAAGTGCTCAATGGGGGTCGTTCAAACACTAAGAGTATTTTAGAGAGTGGTTTTGGGGCTAAGAGGCGATACATTCATCACGTAAGTGAGGATTAATAGTGAGAACTTCAATAAAACTCGTCCATCCACACTATGCTCTTGAGTGCCCCTTGTGCATTGCTACTGTTTGGAAAAATACTTAATTTAAAAAAATGTAAACTGTGGTGATTACAACACAATTAAATGGTCTGGTCCTGGTGAGTCATTTTGTGAAACTTTGTTAACACATATCATTGATGAACTTAATTTGTAGTATCCTTCTTTTAAGTTCTAGTTTTTATCATCATCCTTTTGTACTAACCCAATATGCCTTTTTTATTCTTTGAATTAAAGTTTTGTGTATTGATAGCATTGATTCTTTACAACAATAGTAGCAGCAATAATAATAATACAAGATAATTTAACTTCATATATTGGACGTTGACATTTTCTAAAATGGTATTTAATTCAGTGCGTTTCACTTTACAATTGAATGCACGGTTTTTCTTTTTAGATAACAGCCAATATTGTAACCACAAGTAAACCAGCAGAAGTACAGGTAACCCTCTTAAATAAATACATTTGCTCACCGAATTTATACTTGGTAATAGAGTACGTTATTGATAAGAGTGTGGACAATGGTGATAACTATATGAGTATGTATATGTCCAAGTTTAAATCTCTGCTAACGAATATCTATGTAGCAAACATGTTGTACTCGCTGGCCTTTATTGTTTTACTTGACAGTATTTTAGTCTCTTTATGCACATCTGATATATGTACTATTTTAAAAGTAAGTACGAGATGTACATGTTTAATACCATCTTGTCATAATGAAAACAATAACAATTATAATAGCAACCATAATACAGGATAGTTTATCTTCATATTTTGAACATTGATATTTTATGTACAAATATGCTTTAATATAGATCTTCATGTAACTTCAAAAATGAACAACTGAATATGATTCAATATATGTTTTACTCTTCAGGCAACGCTCCTTTTTGGAACTTCAGATTCAGTGGGTCAATCGCAGGTCAGATTCTTAATCATATATATTTAAATACTGTGCCTCATTCACAAAACTGTTTACATGTGCAAGTTTAAATGACATGTACAAAAAAGTCTCTTCATGAGTACAAAAATATGTGTGTAATAAACAAATATTAGTTTTACTGTTGTAAAATCATTTACTCACATCGATGTTTCCATGTAAGTAAATTTCCTGGTAGATGGGGGTTCAGGCACAGCAGTGTGGGAACGCTTTGGAAGTTTACCAACACTTGCAAATGTACACTTTTGTTAGTATTCAAAACCATTTTCTGGGTCATTCACATTCTGAAAATGGTCAGAGATTTACTCCTGCTAAGGGCAGGAGTTAATTCCCTTTCAAGGGCAGTAGCGGAAATCGAAATCTCAAAAGGTTTTCCAGGATGATCCCTGGAAAGCTGGGACTGGTACAGGTTCCGAGGCACATCCTGGAAAACGTTTTGTGAATTCCAAACTGTTGGTAATGACCACCCACGCGGGATCAAAAACCAGTGGCTGTAGTTTTGAAATAAAAAAAAAAGATCAGGCCCACCGAATTTAGGGCCTGATTAGGATGGTGGTCGGACATCCATCCAACCGCCATGCCTTCAGGAATGGGACCTACCGAATAGCCGTCGGTGGTCCTGCAAGGCGCCCTGTACAGATCCCTGCACTATGTGACAGGCACCATGCACTGACTGACACATGGTGCAGGGACATGTAGGGGGGCACCATAGGTGCTCCCCAGAAGAGATGGCCAGGGGGGAAAATGCGGCCCACTACAGGCCACCAATGTCCCTTTCTGCCAGCCTTACGGCCGGCGGGGAGGGACGTGATAATCCCTATGGCGGTGCCTGTCAGACACCGCCACCATTGTAGGGATTTAAGATCCCTCTGACAGTCCGACTGGCTCATTGATGGTTGGTCTCTTTGACCGCCACCCATCCCCCCGCCATTCTAATGTGACTGGCAGGAATCATCAGTACAATGGCAGTGGGACCACCACTGACGGTCCCACTGGCATCGTAATCAGGCCCTTAGTTTTGATCATGAGTTTCGTCATCATTTGCTCAATTGGGATTATTATATTGGAATTGCTTGGCGGTGTGGAGATCCAGCATGATGTTGCACTGGACCGACAATGTTTTGGAGCAATGAGTGGTATTTGCATTAAGTGGTTGAGGAAATGCAGCTTTATCCATTTTGTCAGAATCCTTAATGAACTCTCTCTTGTCAACCAAAGCAAATTAAGTAGAGTTGTTTTGAGCAATGGTACAATTAAAATCAAACATGGATTTATTCAGTCATTCCTTTATGTGGTTGCAGATCATTCTATCCTGAATTGGTAGCTATTGGATGCATCAGAAGCTATTTTACTATGTAATTCTTACACTCCTCTTGCACATGGTGAATATAATGTCCCTTTTGAAATTTAAACTAAGGTACCCACGGCTAGTAAGGTATTATATCTGGGACAAAAAAAACCAAGCATCCAAATTCTTGAGTGGTTTAGAAAACGGGTAAATGCATCAACATATCAAATTTGTTGTTTTGAAGTCAATCTAAAACTTATTTCAGGTTGTTTTTTCACGTTAATATACTAATTACATATTGTCATCAGTTTATTTCATGCCTATGAGACAGGTGACAGTATTGCTTTTAGAACAGTACAGGAAATTGTTGTGAGTTGCAATCTTGAAAGTGTTTAAACATCATAATTGTGCACACAATCGTCACTGGTGTGCGCGTATTTCTTCGAGAATTTCTAGATGGTTAAAAGAACACATAAAGTTCAGTAACAAGCCTGTTTCCAATTATTTTTTTAGAGTGCTGTAATTGGACTTGCCACAGCCATACCAATATCTGTGATTTTTATAGTTGGAGTCGTCATAGTAATATTCCTTGTTCACAAAAGAAGAAGCAGCAAACAGGTATAAGTACCATATTCAAATTCTCATTATAAATATTGAAGTTTTATCAGGAAATTTGAATTGTAGATTAGGAAAATAAACATCCATTTCCAGTAAGTTATGTTCTCTTTTACACTGCACACTCTACATTTCGGAGGTAACTGACTCAATTCCCTAGCTGCCTAATTGTCATAATTCTATATTTTCTGTCTTTCTGAGTTCTCTCTCTTCCTCTCATTCTCCCTGCATCTTTCTCTCACTATTTAGCCCACTCTTCGTTGTATAGTGTATTACAATCTTCTTATGTCCTTTGCTTGGTTAACCTATTTTCCAATATATATTCCGATATTTCTTAGTAGGTTAATGTGCATGTTTCCTTGCTGACATCTACAGTGTGTTGTATCTTACCAGACATAGCCGAGATGTATTTTATAAGTTCCTTTATTGTTATCAGGTTGCAGGATGGCATTCCAGCACAATAAGTTGGTTTCCATGTATATCTGCTCCTCAGCCTGGTAATCCTTATAGTACAGCCCCACCAGGAGTAGACTGCCTGTGGCTCAGCCCATCTTCCTACTGTCACCACTCATCCACACAGGAACCCAAACATTCCAAGCATCACATTCACACCAACATTCCACTGTCAACACTTACACTGGCTGAGCCGCAGGGAGATAGGTAAACTGGGATACATATACTTAAATAAGCAGGATATAAAATAACCTCTTCCTTTTAAATGAAAAATGAAAATAACAATGTTACATTGGAGAAACTATACTCAAGAATGTACAAAAGCAGAAAGTATTTAAAAACTCAGGGGTGCAAATTTAAATACAACATCACAAGAGAGTCTTAACACTTAAGTTGCTTGAATGGAAGGATAAATAGAGTGGCAAGCAATATAAAATAAATTGACAAGCAATATAAACCATCCTCCCCAATAAAACAAATTAGAATAAAATGTAACATGTAGCAAAGGGTGGACCGCACCCCGATACTACTATCCCAAAACAAGGGAACTAAAAATGTAAACTGGATTCCTAACGTAAGGAAAATGATGTACCCTATGAAAACACTTGGGCCTGTAAACCAAAAAATCATCCCTCCTGTAAGGGTTTTTGACTCAAACTGTGTAAATGGGACTTACACTGATAACCTACACCTGACGTAAGGGTGAGAAACCAATGTATACGTGTATCACATGGTGACTTACACAGCATACAGTCAAGACGTGTAGTGCATGGCGACATACACCGTTAACAGAACCAACAAGTAAAGTAGGGTATCTAAGAAACAGAAAGTTGGGAAACCACCCACCCAGAGACTAGAACCTCCCTCATGTAAGGGAGTGTGTATGTGTAAAATGTAAATATGGAACCAAAGTCCATATACATCCCTTATGTAAGGGAGTGGAAGAACAAACTAAGAGATGTGTGTGACCACCCCCCCCACACTAAAAGACTAGGACCTCCCGTATGTAAGGGTACTAAGGCATACAGAGTAAATGGCAACCATAAGCCATAAATGTGTGACCCAAACACACTAACACTATACTAAAGTGGGCACAACTGGACACAGTAGAGATAACAATGCACAGCATCTTTTCACAACAATAGGCATCCAAAAGTATACAGTAAATAACACTCATGAACTTAGCACATGCCCATGTGTAATGTCAATAAATGTAAATGATGTCAAATGTACATGCCTTGAAAATTAGGCAAAAAAAATGTTGAGGTGTGAATTTAACAGAAACCTTTGTGAAATTATGCAAAAAACATTTAGAGACTGCACAGTACTCACAGACCAGTTACCAGTAGCCTTATGAGTGAACAACTCATTAAAAACAACAGACAGTCAATGTCTATGGTGCGCCTGTCACTTCTATCCTGTGCCACACGCTGAAGTTTATCAGCAGACAAACTTTCCTCTTACCGATGACAGGGTGTGTGTCACCGAAAACAGGCAGACACGTGAAGCAGGTTCTTTAAATTGGCTGAGCACATCTGGGAATGCGGCTGAACAGCAAATCTTGACTCAAAAATATGCAATGCTGCACTCCAGATGGCAGCCGAAAGGGGAGTGTTAGACCTGGCACCATTAGCGTGGGTCTCCCTTCCATTTTTGCTTTTGCCTCATGTGTTTTTGCTGGTGTTAGATGCTTTGGGCACTGTGCCACTGCTGCCCAGTGCCACAGTGCAAGTGCTCCCTATTATAAATTGATGTATGAATTGGTGCTTCCATAATTGACTGACCTGGTGTACTTGTCAGACCCTAGTATAGTGCACTGAGTGTGCCCAGAGCTTGTAAATCCGAATGCTGCTGGTGGGCTTGCAGCACTGGTTGTGCCCCCCACAGAGGCAGCCTTGTAAAATGTGTCTACAGTCTGCCATTGCCGAGCCTGTGTGCAGTCTGGTACTGTCATGCTGACTGGGCAAGTGCAGCCACTTGCCAGTCCCTAAACCTTTCCTTTTCTTCATATCAGACACCCCTATGGTAGGCCCAAGGGCAGGGTGCATTGTAAGTATAAGGTAGGACAAGCCCTGATGTGTGTGGCATGTCCTAATAGTGAATCACAGCTATTTTCGTTTTTAACTATTGGCAAGGCTACCTGTTCTCCATAGGCCAGAATGGGCAGTTAGATTATTACATCTTATAATCCTAACTGACACAGGGAACACAGTAGAAATTCGAGTTTAGTATGCCTGAACTCAGAATGATAAAATGCATCTTTTAGTGAAGTTGGTTTTAACATTCTGTGTTTGAAAATACCACTTTTAGAAAGTAGGTATTTTCTTGTCTAACTATCCAAAGCCTGCCTCTGCTAGGTTGTGTATGCCTTGTCTGGTGTTTTGGAGTGACACGGCTGGGGGATTCCAAGAGACAGAATGAGTCAGCCCGGTGGTGAATAGAGAGATCTGCATCTAGATGGGTGGGAGGAGTTGCACCTGGGACCTGAATAGGGCTGTGCCACCCTTTCATAATGCTGGCTCCACCTCCTGTGGTGCGGCTGGTGTCTCTGCCCTGCACTGTGGAAGAAGAGAAGGAATCATGTTAACAAAGTGCTCCTAGGCTGTGCTTTCCCTCCACGATGCTGGCTCCACATCCTGTGGGGCATCTGATGTTTCTGCCCTGCACTGTGAAAGGAAAGAAGGAGTCATATCAACAGAGTGCTCCAGAACTGGTTTGGACTGGGCAAAGGCCCTTCTGCCCTCAGAGGACAAAGGATTTTGGTGTATAAATATTGGGATCCTGATCCCAAGAAATTACATCACTTTTGGACAAACAAGAAGAAACCTTTACTGAGAAGAAGAAACTGAGAAGAGGCTATCCCTAAGCTGAAGTGCTGATTGAGGGATTGGCCTGCAGTGGTTGCGTGACTGCCAAAGGAAGGAGAAAGGAACTTTGTGTACTTAATTTTCAACTTCTAAGGATCTTCAAGGGCTTGGAACAGAGCTTGCCTACTGCTGAAGTCTCAGGGACAACAGACTTCACCCCCAGCTCCCCAGAGTTCCTTGGGAAGTCCCTGCTGCTGTTTTGGGCCTTCTGAGGGACTGTGTGTCGCAAGGAGCTGGAAGCGTCTCGCAACGAAGAGGAAGCGTGCCGCCGTCGCTGCTGCTGCCGTCGCATCGTGGGTGTCGCCGCTGTAGCTGTCGTATTGCACCGCATCAAGGGAAGTGTCTCGCAACGAGGAAGAAGTGTGTCGCCGTCGCTGCTGCTGCTGTTGCATCATGGATGTCGCCGCTGTAGCTGTCGTATTGCACCACATCAGGAAAAGCACCTCGCATCCATGGAGAAGCGCGCCGCCATCGGACCTGAAGCAGTCACATCTTGGATGTCACTGCTGTAGTTGTCGCATTGTGCAGAAGCCTCTCGCAATGTCGGAGAAGAGTGTTGCAGCCGAGGCTGTTGCCGTCGCATCACTGAACCAGGGTGTCGCCGCTGCAGCTGACGCATCAAATCGAGACTTCTCGCATCACCGGAGAAGCCCGCCGCATCTGGAAGATCGTCACATCTTTATTTCTTCGCACCGGAACTTTGCCGCATTTCCATCACTACAACACTGATTGTTGTGGAAGGGTCACGCATCGAAAGGTACATTGACTTAAAGTGTTGCATTTTAAGAACTGAACAGAACTAAGCTAAAACTACCTTCTAAGTATATGATTGTGGATTTTTGTCATTTGTGGTCTTGTTTTAAGTCTATATAAAAAATACTTATTTTTAATATACAACTGTGTGGTGTCCATCTGCAGCGTTGTCACTGAGTTACTGTATGTGGTCACAAATGCTTTACACACTGCCTCTGAGATAAGCCTGTCTGCTCGTGCCAAGCTACCAAGGGCGTGGGTAGGGGTTATTTTAGGAGTGTACCTCCTTACCCTGACTAGAGGCAAGGGTCCCTATTTGTCACAAGTACCTACCTGTGTGCCAACTAGAGACCCCCTAATCTAATAGGGAGTATAACATACAAACTCCAACTCACCACCCGACTCTCGGCAGTATCCACTGGCCTCCGTGTGTTGGGGGAAACTATCCCCAGTGTTGGTAAAGGAACCAACTCATACAACAAGAATCCTTGTGGTGGAAAGAACTGTCGCTGGCAGAAAACTCTTAAAGGCGCTGGCAGGCTTTTCCTGCAAAGAACAACAACCCATTGAAGAATAACCTTGACAAATGGTGGCTCGCACTTGACGCTGTGCCAGATGGCTCTCGGCACATCTGTGCTTGAAAGCATCCCTAAGCAGCTGGGGAGCTGCATAACCACAAAGGCGTAGATGAAGAGACTCTGCGCAATGATGCTGAAGGTAAGATTGTGTGCTCTCTAAATGACTCGTACCACATTTTTCAATCTGCATCACTGCGGTTAAACAGCCAATAGTCCAGGGAGGCCACAAGTGACCAGACAACATTTAAAATACCACTCTTTTTTTAAAGCATCATAAATTAATGATCATTCCCTGGCAGTGAAACATACAGAGAGAAGCACGAAGGCGCAATGTGCAGCAATACCCAATCCAGTGCACACGTATTGATTCATAAAGAACATGCTGAACATTTCCATGTTGTAAATCAAATTGAAACCTTTAGGGGATAACGCTTTTCCATAAGAGTTCCACAGCACCTTTCCACAGCACCTTTAACTCCAGTAGTACGCTTGGGTCTTGGTCCAGGTAATTGCCAAAATCTATTGTATCTTACCGGACGTAGCCGAGTTGTATTTTATAAGTTCCTTTATAATGATCAGGTTGCAGGATGGCATTCCAGTACAATAAGTTGGTTTCCATGTACGACTGTCCTTCAGCCTGGTAGTCCTTATAGTACAGCCGCACCAGGAGCAGCCTACCTGCTGCATAGCCCATCTTCATACTGTCACCACTCATCCAGACAGGCACCCAAACATTCCAAGCATCACAGTCATACCAACATTCCACTCTCAACACTCACACTGGCTGAGCAGCAGGGAGATAGGTAAACTGTGATACATATACTTAAATAAGCAGAATATAACAGTGGGGTTATTTACTTGCCTTCTGTCAGTCTCACATTCTTTGTTTATTTACCTGTTTGACTCACACGTTTTGTCTGTGTGGGTGGGAGGGGGCTCAAAATGCCTGTGTCATTTTAAATCTCATTTTATGACTGCCCGTCTCCTGTTCTTTACATCATTATGTCTGTAGCTCAGCATATCTGTATGTCTTGTGCTCTTTCTCTGACAGTTTGCATAGTTCTAGGCCCACTACTCATAGCTTGAGATTTTCCAATAATATTCAGTTAGATTCTAAAGTGTTCTCTGTCTCCCTGTTTACTCTCTCACTCCTTCTATGACATTCTCTCACTCTTCTATTTTAGTGCTTGTCTCAGCCATGCCAGCTGCATGCTTCTTGTCTGCATATGTAGTTGCCTCTCACTCTACCAGCTTAACTCATTGGCAGGAGAGATCGGATATAGATGAAATGTTTATCAACAGTGCCCTACTATAACATAAGGCTTTAACCCCTTAATTGCTGCCGTCGGCCAACGGTCGTCACGGCCACTACCTCCCCAGTGCTGCGCACGACCGTTGGACGTCCAGTTCAGCACTGGATAATGGACAGCGCAGCACTGGGGAGGTTTGTTTACAAGCTCTAAAGGGGTTAAACGCAAAGGCAATGCTAAAGTAATTATAAAGTAAACAAGGATTGGCATAGTCAATTGGTGCCGCCTTTGGGATCTTATAAGCTGTAAGCCATGCAGCACACATCCTGTGTGCTATGCCTCCAGGGTTTGAATAGCTATACAATTACTATACACTGGGTCATGTAGTCTGATTTAGGAAATACAAATAGAGCCAGCAAATTGGAAGCCCAAAAATGTGATTGCGGTTGCAGTCCTACCCTTGGGCATTTTCTTAATAATAGAGAGAATGCCTTCACTCGTTACCTGTAGCAATTCTGCAGCCAGGGTGTTTTCCCACACAATTATAGATTTGCTGTATTTGCCACATAAACCATTTTCTGCAGATTTTTTTTACAAGAAATGTTTTGTTTCTAGTGCAAACATAGTGTTTCCACACAGTTGAAGGCCCTTCACAAAGGTTTACTGCTCACCTTTCCCTAGCTAGTTAATGTACTTTGGTTTTAAACTGGTACTAATTAGGTGAAAGCTTTACTCAAAGTGTTAAAATGTGCAAAAATAATAAAATAACTAAGTAATTCTAATGAAATCTGAGGAATGGTTTGCTTTTCTTGCTGCATAATATAGTCAACCCTCCCGCATAATGTGGTCATCTCCTGCTGCATTAATCCAACGCTCCTGCCTGTAGCCTAGGATATACCACTGGAACTTACAACTGAACAATAAACGAGTGATGGAGAACCATACTTCTCTGAAATCATGCTCGCTTTTTCCCACCATCTAGCTTTACTTGTAACAGGACAGAGAACAGAAGGCCTTGCCCCAGTGCACAAATAGTAAAACAATGGTAGTTATATTACAATACCAAGGAAATAAAGGTTTCACTACACTGTTTTAGAAACTGTATTGGGTTTACATTGTGAGCACGTTTGCTGCTGGGATGTCATCAATGGCGTCCAGACGTCTTCAGAAATGAAACTGAAAACGAAGTGAGAAAAATAACAGAAAAGCCTGAACAAGTCGAGGTGCTTGAGAAAATATTAACGCTCTGGCCGCTGCGCCTCAGGAGGTTTGGTTTTCAGAACCTCAAAAACATTCAAGGATCAAAAAAAGTAATAGGAATGACTATTGTTACTGGATAAAAGCTTTCTGTAGACACCTTTAGAAAAAAATAATTTATCAATAACATGATACATGGCAACTTAACTCAGCAGGCGACCAACCCACGCAGAGACTGAGCCTGCCGGGACAGTAAAATGGTTGTGGATTCCTTTGCACATACACTCCGAGAGTATTTTTATTAGAAAAGTAAAATAAGTAGAAGCTTGGTTTATTTATATTTTCCCGCGAAATGGTACAATGCAATTCTCGGGACAAATTGCGTGCATCAAAATGGAAAAGGATAAAAAAGAATCAAAAAGTAACCCCAGTTTGAAAGGTCAATGAAGCACATATTTCTGTGACCTGTGCATCTGCAGCACTCACAAGTGTTGGTACATAAATGGGGAGTATTACAATGCTACCCCAACTTGGCGGAGGACTCCTCGGTGCACAGCCTTCATGAGACTCAGTGGTCTAGTTCAATATGCAAAAAACTTTGCATATTGAACTAGACCACTGAGTCTCATGAACGCTGTGCACCGAGGAGTCCTCCCCCAAGTTTGGGTAGCATTGTAATAGTCGTTGCAGTACCCAGCGCTGTAAGAAACGGACAGCGCTACCTTAGTAGCACGCGACAGCCCATAAACTGTTAGATTTACATTAATCATAGTCTAGCTGTGCGAGTCCTACCATTATCTTTGTCAGTACATAAATGGGGAGCCCAGGGGCCTGGTCACCTCACTTGTACCCTGAAACTAAAATGCTTGCCTGCAAGACAGAAAAGACCGGAGAGCATAACAGGAGCGGGAATGGTTCTTGCTAACTTTATTATACATCCCTATGTGCAGGAGAACACATTGGCGTAACAAAACTTGAGGGGGCCCCCCTGCAAACTACATGGAGGGGGCCCTCCCCCACATTCTCCGTGCCATTCTAGAGCTCTCAGGTCAGCGGCCCGCCATACTGCAGGGGATGCGGGGCTATTGTTATTCCACTGTCATCAATACAGCTGTTATAAATAACACTGGATGGTGGAGTTAAAGGTTGGGCTTAGTCTGCCAGCAGGCTATCATACGCAGTGGTCCATTCATTACAGGGTTCCTGCCATCGGTAGACCAGGGAAGTTTGCCCAATGTTAGGTGGGTTTCCTGATGCAGGCTCCTGTCATGATTTACAACATTTGGCCCACTCATCGTTCAGTTTTGACAAAAGTGCATCCACTGCTCCTTCTCGTTTTTGTTTTAAAACATTAGACAATGCGACAATGCAGTATTTTAAAAGCAGATGTAACTACAAAGAGCACATTTTGATAATACATTTTTATTAGTAGACAATAGCAATCTTAAGAGGCATTGCATAGCTTCATACACACTTTGACCCCAATTCCATCACAGTCTCTCTCTCTCTCTCTCTCTCTCTCTCTCGCTCTCTCTCTCTCTGTCAGTCAGTCTCTCTCTCTCAGTCAGTCAGTCTCTCTCTCTCAGTCAGTCAGTCTCTCTCAGTCAGTCTATCAGTCAGTCAGTCTCTCTCTCTCTGTCAATCTGTCAGTCAGTCAGTCTCTCTCTCTCTCTGTCAGTCAGTCTCTCTCTGTAAGTCAGTCTATCTTTCTCTGTCATTCAGTCTCTCTCAGTCAGTCAGTCTCTCTCAGTCAGTCAGTCAGTCAGTCAGTCTCTCTCTCTCAGTCAGTCTATCAGTCAGTCGGTCTCTGTCTCACTGCCAGTCTCTCTCAGTCAGTCCCTCTCTCTGTCAGTCTCTCTCTCAGTCTCTCTCTCTGTCAGTCGCTCTCCCTGTCTGTCCCTCTGTCTGTCAGTCCCTCTGTCTGTCAGTCTCTCTATCAGTCCCTCTCTCTGTCAGTCTCTCTATCCCTCTCTTTCTGTCAGACTCTCTCAGTCAGTCAGTCTCTCTCTCAGTCAGTCTCTCTCTTTCTGTCAGTCAGTCTCTCCCTTTCTGTCAGTCAGTCTCTCACAGTCTCTGTCAGTTTCTCTCAGTCAGTCAGTCTCTCTCTTTCAGTCAGCCAGTCTCTCTCTATCAGTCAGTCTCTCTCTGTCAGTCTCTCTCTCTCTGTCAGTCAGTCTCTCTCTCTGTCAGAGTCTCAGTCTCTCTCTCACTCTCTCTCTGTCAGTCTCTCTCTGTCAGTCAGTCTTCCTCTCAGTCAGTCTCTCTCCTAGTCAGTCTCTCTCTCTCAATCAGTCTCTCTAAGTCAGTCAGTCTCTCTCTCTTAGTCAGTCAGTCTCTCTCTTAGTTAGTCACTCTCTTAGTCAGTCCCTCTCTCTGTCAGTCTCTCTGTCAAGCTCTCTCTCTCAGCCTCTCACTCTGTCTCTCACTCTGTCTCTCTCTCTCAGTCTCTCTCTCTCTCAGTCAGTCAGATAGATAGATAGATGTAGAGAGAAGGAGAAGAGACGCCTTGTGCGCAGAGCCATCAGGAAGGAAGCGAGAACTCGTGGCATCACCTTACAGTACACTCTTCGTTTAATGCCGTCCACATCAGCAGAGCAGCGGCCTGTAGAGATGTTCTGGCAGGCTCGGCTCAGCTCCCTGAATACTGGAGGGGGGGGAGATGCCTGGCTCTGGCTGTGGCTCAGCTCGAGGTCCTGTTGGCACTTCGAGCCCATGACGAGCTGAGCCTCCATGTGGCATTGCCTGCCCCTCTCCCCTTACCCCAGGATGCGGTGTAATGGCCAGACCTGCTGACTTTAGAAGTGGGAATCAGGTTCGAGTCACAGAGTCGCTCGACATCCTATAGTTCTGGACGAATAAGCTAATATTCCCAGGACAATAAAAATTAATGTGACCTAGTGTAAGATAACTGGAATGAATGATGCCCCTTAACAGGAGACACGCCCATCCAATACCTGGCCTCTCTGAAGAGAGCACGCAGCGATGGTCACCTATGTGCGAGTGTGTGAAGGGGTGCACAGC
This sequence comes from Lissotriton helveticus, assembly GCF_964261635.1. Taxonomy (NCBI): domain Eukaryota; kingdom Metazoa; phylum Chordata; class Amphibia; order Caudata; family Salamandridae; genus Lissotriton; species Lissotriton helveticus. Next base: position 711,812,181 of record NC_136065.1, on the reverse strand, counting down.
GCTGAAGGAGGTTACAATGGGTTGAAAGGGGTGAAGGGTGAAATAACTTGCAATACCACCTAACATCGTCCTGCCCTAATAGCCCCACATAACGCCTTAATTTGCTGAAATGTGAGGGACAGTACAGCAGCAAAAAGTGGATTGAAAGGATAACGCCAGCAGCGGGGGTAATGTAATAAAGGGAATGGCTTAAATAACGTGCAAAAAAATAAATCGTGCTTAGCTTAGTGTGCTGCCCCACTTGTATTTTGGCTGTTTCTGTCATTGCATCCAGATATATGATACAACGAGTAGCAGCATACTGAAAATAAGTCTCGTCTATTGGCTTTGTCAATGGTTGTTAGTTGCATAAGATAAATAAGCAGCAACGATGGCTTGGGCTATAGTATGCAGCAGGGTTGGGTATAATAAAAGAAACTAAAAAAAAAGATGCCAAATTATGTGGTATAATGCAGCACATTTGGGTGCATGGGGGACTAAACAGGCACAAGCTGCGGAAAGATAGTGAGAACACAAGTCACTTGGGGGACATTACCTGGCCTGTAGTAACATCACACGGCTATTGTACGCCCATCCAACACCTGGCCTCTCTGACGAGAGCACGCAGGGATGGTCAGCTATGTGCGAGTGTGTGAAGGGGTGCACAGTGCTGAAGGACGTTACAATGGTTTGAGAGGGGGTGAAGGGTGAAGTAACTTGCAATACCACCTACCATCGTCCTACCCTAACTGCCCCACATAACGCCTTAATTTGCTAAAATGTGAGGGACAGTACAGCAGCAAAAAGTGGATTGAAAGGATAACGCCAGCAGCGTGGGTAATGTAATAAAGGAAGTGGCTTAAATAACGTGCAAAAAAAAAAAGTTTGTGCTTAGCTTAGTGTGCTGCCTCACTTGTATTTTGGTTGTTTCTGTCATTGCATCCAGATATATGATACAACGAGTAGTAGAATACTGATAATAAGTAGGGTCTATTGGCTTTGTCAAGGGTTGTTAGTTGCATAAGATAAATAAGCAGCAACAATGGCTTGGACTATAGTATGCAGCAGGGTTGGGTATAAAAAAAAAAGAAAAAAAGGCCAAATTATGCGGTATAATGCAGCTCATTTGGGTGCATGGGGGGACTAAACAGGCGCAAGCTGCGGAAAGATAGTGAGAACACAAGTCACTTGGGGGACATTACCTGGCCTGTAGTCACATCACATGGCTGATGTAAGCCCATCCAATACCTGGCCTCTCTGAAGAGAACACGCAGCGATGGTCAGCTATGTGCGAGCCTGTGAAGCGGTGCTCAGCGCTGAAGGAGGTTACAATGGGTTGACAGGGGGTGAAGGGTGAAATAACTTGCAATACCACCTACCATCGTCCTGCCCTAACAGCCCCACATAGCGCCTTAATTTTCTAAAATGTGAGGGACAGTACAGCAGCAAAAAGTGGATTGAAAGGATAACGCCAGCAGCTTGGGTAATGTAATGAAGGGAGTGGCTTAAATAACGTGCCCAAAAAAAAATTTGTGCTTAGCTTAGTGTGCTGCCCCACTTGTATTTTGGCTTTTTCTGTCATTGCTTCCAGATATATGATACAACGAGTAGCAGCATACTAACAATAAGTCGGGTCTATTGGCTTTGTCAATGGTTGTTAGTTGCATAAGATAAATAAGCAGCAACGAAGGCTTCAGCTATAGTATGGAGAGTGGGCTAGGACTCTTGTAAGAGAAAAGGGGGGAACATTACCTACAGGATGAGTGAGGTGCAAACAACATGTTGCAGGCGGAGGAACAGGAGGCATTCTTCAGTAAAGAGGCACACGCCAAACGCCCCCTAAAATTAGTGCAGTCTACAAGAACGGCAAAAGGATGCTGGTGACACAAACAACAAGCGATGCGCGCTCTGTGCTGGGGAAGGGGGAGGGCCATTAAAGGAAGGGGGCAGAGAGGAGCCGAAAGTTAAAAGAAAAGCAGAGATCAAAGGAAGGGTTGGAGGGACATTGGCGAGGGTGCATATGTCAAGTGGACATGTAGGTGCTTTAACAAGCTCTCGGCATTGTGTGGCTGGGGCGGGGAAGCGGATTCGTTTTAAGTCTGATGCCGAGGCTCACAGGCTGCCAAATGGTGTGCGATGTGCACGCGCTTACATGCACCGTAGGCAATCCGCTTGGAAAAGCCTTTGGTAGCATTTTTGAAAGCCCCTTTACTTAAGTCTCAGAGACAACGCATGCGCATTGGCTCAGCGAGATCTAAAAACCCAAGGGTTTAACCAGGGGCAAAACAAACAGAGACAGAGGGCACATAGGAGCAGTCAGACACCCAGACTCCGTCTGCCCAACCCCAGCTGACAGCAACCTCGGCTCACGTGACCGTGGGGGGCCACACCAAGCACGCCTGCACCATGGGGAACCACAGGCAAAGCCAAACAATAAAACACAATTACCCAGGAATGCATCCCCATGCTGCTAGCAACTAACACCCTCCGTACTACATGGGCTCCAGAAGCACAAGAACTACAGTGACAGTTACAGCATAGCCGGAAACCAACATGTCATCAGGATGACGAACCCGAGCACAGCACATTACCAAGGCCCAAACAATGGGCATCAGCACCAACACCGGCACCCACAGTACACCATTCACAGTAGGCCGCACAGAAAAAAGCACGAAAAACTGCTATGCGGTGCTCACGGGGGAGGGGGCCAGCAGCTCCGAACAAGGCCCCCGCACCCTCATCCCCACAGCCAGTCCAAGGCGAACCATCAGGAATCACACCAGGGCCACAGGAATCGGAGGAGGCGTGCAGCAAGCAAGGCGCATCAACCAACTGCTAGGCCTGTGGTTCCCAAACTGTGCGCCGCGGCACCCCGGTGTACCGTAATGAGGTGCCAGGGGCGCCGCGCACACTTGGGTGACCAACCGTCCATAAATTCCACGGACCATCCCTACGCCTTTTATCTGTAATTTTGGCCATCACAGGGAGCAGCAGTGCTCCCCTGTGAGAGGCCTCAGCCCCCTTTGATGGGCCCGCTTTGCGCTCCTCCATGAGCACAAGAGCAGCTCCTCCCGCCCATTGCCATTCAGTCTGCGGCTGATTGCCACATACAGAATGACAATGGGTCAGTCTGGGGGTGTGACACCATGTGGCGGCCTCCTCCTGCCTCAGGGTACAGAAGGGCAATCTGTTAGATAAAATGTAAAATGCCCCGCTGCAACGTTAGAAAAGACTTCATTTAAAGAAGCCTGTAAAACAAGTTAAAAAGAACGGGTTATCGTTCTCCCACTGTCCCGTCATTTTAGAACTGAAGTATTTTCAATATTGTATTCAACGAAGCCATGGTTGCTGCTTTTTTATTTCAAGGAACTAGCAACCATTGACAAAGCCAATAGTCCTGGCTTGTTGTTGGTGTAATGATACTTACTGTATTATATATCTGGATGCAATGACAGAAACAACATAATACCAGTGAGGCGGAACACTATGCTAAGCGCAGATTTTTAGCCTAGGGGTTTTAAACTGCGCTCCTAATTACATCAAACACCCCCTTTGAAGAGACCCCCAGTTTTTTTACACCGCTTGAAGCCCTGGAAACAACACCATGTTATAGTAACCTCACATCCTGGCACTGTGCATCATGCATGACTTTTACGTTTTCAGTCTGCCTATGTGCAGGGGCATAGTGAACTCTCCACCAACCCACCTCTTGCTGTAGTTCATTCTTGATGGGCCTCTTCTGCCTGCAACTCTGCAGACAAAGGCTCAGCTCATAATGTGAAAAGGTGGGTGAGTAAATAAGTGAAGGAATGTCTGAATGGCTGGATGGATTACTGAAAGGATGAATGCATGAATGAAAGGGGGAATGGATAGATAATGAAAGAAAGGATGGATGGATGAGTGACTGAATGGAAGTATGGATGAGAGAAAAGGTAAATAGATGGATGTATGGGTGGAAGGGTAGATGGATGGGTAAAAGTGTGGATGGGTGTGTGAAAGGATGGATGAATGAGTGAAAAGGCAGCTGATGGGCGAGTGAATGGATGGATAAGTGAAATGGTGAATGGATGGATGAGTGAGTGAAAGGGTGGACGTAAGGATTGATGAGTTAGTGAAAGGGGGTAGATGGACAAAAGGATGGATAGATGAGTGAAGTGAAAGGGTGGATGGATGAGAGAACGGATGGCTGGATGAGTGAACGGATGGTTGGATGAGTGAAAGAATGGATGAGTAATAGGATCAATGGATGGATTCATGAATGGATGAGTAAATGGGTGGGTAGATGAATGGATAAGTGAAAGGGGGATGGAGAGAGAAAGGGAGGATGAATGACTGAAAGGGTGAATGGGTGGAAGGATAAATGACTGGGTGAATGGATGAGTAAGTGAATGGGTGGATGGATGAATAAGTGAATGGATGGCTGGGTGGAAGAGTGGATGGATGGATGATTGTACAGATGGATGGGGTGAAAGGGTGGGTAGATGAATAATGGATGGATGAGTGAAAGGGTGGATGGATGGAGGGATGGATGAGTGAAATAATGGACGGAAGGATATATGGTGGATAGGTTTGCAAATGGTTGAATATGTTTGGATATAGATGGGCACACAGATGGAAGGACAGACCTTTTTAGTGTAAAAATAAGGCTGGGGACACTGATTACGACAGACCAAACTCAATGTTCCATTTTCTCAGAGCGGGTCTCAGTACCAAAAGCTACTGAAAGCAGCAGCTGGCATAAATAAGGGTTTGGGACCAGGCACTCTGTTGGGGAAAACAACGATGGATTGGGATGCAGCCAAAGTGATTGCCAGTGGATGATATTAATAATTCAAGCATTCCAACCATTATAATACCTTCATTGCGTCCCAAATACTTTAAGGAAGATAACAGGAGGTACACACCACCCACCCACCGGTAAAAAAATGGTGGGGAGCCACGGCCAACTGGCGATTAGGTCAAGGGAGCCACAGGTCAAAAAAAGTTTGGGAACCACTGTGCTAGGCCATAGGAAGACGGGCCCAGCAACCCCGATGCAACCAGAAGGCCGGCGCACCAGCCGCCAAGGGCCGGCAGGTGCGCAAGAGCATTTTCAGCCAGGAACAACCAAGCCTCCCAGCGAACCCTGCAGGCCAGGAGGCAGACTATCAGGCCCTCGATCTAAACAGCCAGGAAACCGGGGAGTCCAAAGAAGAAAATGCAACTCAAGCCCAGCAGGAGCAGCACCAGCACCTCGTCCCAATTCTGTTGACAGACCGAAAAAAGAAAACAGGCAGAATGCTGGGTAAGTACTGCTTATGTACTCCCAGTGGGAGGGGCTGGGGTTAGGGTCTCAGCATTCCTCTGTACTTTTTTTTTGTAAAGCGGAAATGGCAATTGATTCATATTTTTAAAACAAAATGATGTTAGACTTGTTAAATGGGTGACAACAACATTTTAACAAAAAAAGTATTCCGCTATCATTTCTGAATGATGGAGGCTATTTAGCTGCCTGTCGGGTAAATAGTACATTTTCTCTGCTACTTACTCAGCTGCTGGCTAAATAGCAAAGATATTTAACTATTTGTCCCGCAGCCTTAAAACATAACAGTTTAACAAAAATGTTTTCTGCTATAATGTCCGAATGATGGCTGTCATTTAGCTGAGTGTCTGGTAAATAGTCTTTTTTCTCCGTTACTTACCCGTCTGCTGATAAAAAGCAAAGATGATCTATTATTTGGCTGGTGGCTTTGCAAATAACAAGGAATCTACTCACCCAGCCTTTGAAAAAAATAGAAGAGATGGTGCATGATCTGGCAATTGGCCATGTAATGAATAAAGAAGCTTCATTAGTCACACCCTTGAGTCTGCTTACTTGCACTCAGCTTACCCACTTTCCTTCCACTTTGTCATTTCTCTCCCCAGTCTGTCTTCTTTCCTCTTTCCCCAACTCTACCCTTTTCCTTGCATCCTGCCTGTTTCCCCCTGTCTGCCTACTTTATCCCAAGTTTGTTTGTTCTCCTGCTGTCTGCTTACCCCAAAACACCTGTTCCCCCCCAGTCTGGCCTTTCTGCCACCACATGTCTCCATTTTCATGGCAGTCTGCCTGATCCACCTGAGTCTGCAACTTTGCCCTTAGTCTGCCTGATTCCTGAGTCTTCCCAGTCTCCCTAGCCTGCACGATTTTCCCTTCAGCATGCCTGCTATCTCCCGTCTATACCCACTTCCCCTGCTTTAACCTGTTCTGCAACCAAATTTGTCCAAGCTCCCCTCAGTCAGACAGCTTTCACTGTCTGTCTGTCTTTGGTTGTCTCTAGTCTGATGGTTTTCCCCCATTTTCTCATTAGGCTTCCTGTTTTCCTGTATGTCACCAAGCTTTTCATCAAGATTGTTACTTCTGCCCCAAGTTCACCTGTTTTCCCTCAGACATGATGCTTTCATGATGCTTTCTACCCCAAGTCCAGCTGCATTCCACAGGAAATACTCATTATCTACAAAATGTTCTCTTTTCCCTTACTCTGCCCGCTTTTTTCCGGTCTGCCCAGTTTTCTATTATCTGCTTGCTCCCAGTCTGTTTACCCTGCACCTAATTTGCTTGCTACCCCTGCACACCCGTATATTGCCTCTCCCATGCGGCCTGCCCACTGCCTACCAGCTCAGACAATTCTCCCTGAATATCTCCTAGCAGTTCCCAGTCTGCCTTTTCTCCTCTTGAATCTATCTGCTTTTCATTTAGCTTGCCTACTCTCCCCAGACTACAAGTTCTCCTCCAGACTGACCTTTTTCATCTCATCTATTTGCCCCAGCCCAGTCTGTCCCCTATCCCTTTATATATCAACTCACTTCAGTCTGTACTCTCCCCTGTCGTTCCACTGTTCCCACCAGACTTCACTCTACTCGTCTATTTGATCTCTCAGTCACACTCTAAGCTAGGTTTGCTGTTTTCTTCAAATGGCTTAGTTCTCCCTTCCGTGTCTTTTTACTCCTAGATTATTTGCTCAATCCAAGACTGCCCTGTGTGACCTGAACTTGCACACGCTTCCTCCATTATCACCTCGCTGCCTTCCAGTACACCCGTTCTCCCCCAGTGCATCTGCTTTCCACAAAACTAGCATCACTTGTTGCCAGATTTCTGTTCATCCTCATTCTGTATGGTCTCCCCAGTCTGTACGTTCTCCCACCCAGTCTGTTATATCTCTCCGCATCGATCTGATTGGAGAGATTGGCTTTCTCTGCCAGCATTACTGCTTTCCCTATCTCTCTGCTGTCTCTCTTAAACGTGTCTGCTCCCTTTCCAGGTTTATATATTGCCACCATCTCTGTCTCCCTTCCAACCTGTTCACTCCCCCTCCTCCTCTACCTGCCCTGGTGCTGGTGCATTTGGAGCACTTCCAGGTTGTAAAGAGTGGGGTACCTCCCTAGATCGCTGGTGTTTTCCTGGATGCCCTGGAGGGGAGAATGCTTTACTTCTCCTGGGGCCACTTTTGCAGTGCAGCGGGAGGCTGTGGCAAGCTTCTAGGCTGTGCCAGCCCACATGTGAGGCAGGCCCCTCTTATCTGTGGCGGGGCTTTTGTCTGTATGTTTGGCTCCATTTTCTCCTTCTTTCCAGCATCTTTGAGGACTTTGTTTGGATTCCTGGTTCCCTGCTTTTCTGCTCTACACCTGGTGAAAGCATGAAGCATTCTTCCTCTCCTTTTTCTGAGGGTATGATTGAGGTGATGCCTTTTGCAACATGGCTGATGTCTGCTTTGGCGTGAAAGGCATTATGGATGCATTTAGAGGCTCTGTGTTCATTTTAAAGGGTAGTACCAACAGTGCAAAACATTGCAGAGCATTAATTGAAGATCAGAAGAGGGTGTTGTCAGTTGAAATAACAGAAGAAGAGATTAGACAGCAGTTCAGGAAAATGGCCAGAGGGAAAGCCGCAGGGCCCGATGGCCTCCCAACTGAGATCTATCATTGCCTCTTGGATGAAGTAATACCAGAACTTAAGGAACTGTTTAATCTAATTTTAATAGATGGAGAAGATCCACCGTTAACTTGGGCAGAGGCAACAGTAACACTAATCTTGAAACTAAATAAGGACCCTATGTTGGCTGACTTATACAGGCCCATATCCTTATTGAATACTGACTACAAGGCTTTTGCTGAGGTATTGGTTGCTAGGATCGTCAAGGTCATTTAGTGTATTATACACAATGATCAGAAAGGCTTTATTCCAGGTAGGTAGCTTAATGAATTAACTATCTTAATGCTTGGAGTAGTAGCCCGGGCAGAAACGTATAAATTACCTGTGACAGTAGTGGCAGTAGATGCTGCCAACGCATTTGACCAGGTGCATTGGCCATACCTCTGGGAGGTCTTAAAGAGATTTGGTTTTCCCAGCAATCTAATTAAGGCCGTCCAACTTTTGTATTGCCTGCCTAGAGCAAGGGAGCTTGCAAGTAATGAGTTGACCGACTGGTTCAGTATTCTGCGTGGAACTAGACAGGGATGTCCCCTGTCTCCCCTTTTGTTCAATGTGTATATCAAACTACAAGCGACATGGATTAGAAAGGATACTGTCTTTGTTCCGTTTCGATACAGACATTTCGAGATTAAGTTAGCCCTCTTTGCTGATGACCTCCTACTTTATATCTGGAACCCACAGGTGTCTATTCCCTCATTAATGTCCAAAGAGGAAGTATTCGGGAAAATTTCAGGTTATAAGGTTAATACAAACAAGACTATAATTATGGAATGGAACCAATCTAAGCAACAGCCGTTGGCAAAATTGAGTACGTGCTATCTTGGCATTACTATAACCCAGAAATTGGCCTATGTCACTACAGTGAACTGGAAAAAATTAGCCAGGAACTAGGGAGGCTGTTGGTGACATGGGCAAATCTACCTCTCAATTTATATGGTAGGGTAAATCTTATGATGGTGATTTTACCCAAAATTACTTTTTTGTTTAATACTATTCAATTATTATTTGACAGAAGAAGGGAAGGCAAGGCAGTTTTATTTGGGCCTTGTGGTAAATAAATAATTAAATACCGGTACTATTTTTGAATATATTAACAATAACAGATAGCTCAATAAATAAGAGGCAGGATCCGATGTATCCGAGGTGAACAGGCTTTATTCAGGCAAAAGGGAAGGGACTGGAACGGGACAGCCTGAAATAAAATAGGAAGGAAGGCAGCTGCACCATTTCATTAACAGTGCAGTGTGTATATATAGTAAGACATTTCAATTACATTACATACAGTAGGCGTAACTAGTGACAAGCGTAAGATAAGGAGACATGGGCGTGAAAAGAAGGCGTGCACAGGGCGTGCACGTAGACATGTGATGAGAACGTCACAGAAGTGTCATGAATGGGGCGGAAACATGGAGGGGGCTACCTGAGCAGCTGGGACCTTTAACCTAGTGGTGCACGCAAACGGGCAATGACGTGTTACCGGGGAGAACTGGGGGCTATGACTTCTACACTAGAAGAGGAGACTAAAGTCTGCGGTGTCAGGACGGCATGTACCTATAGCATATCTGGTATCTGGTGTTTGGAGTACATGTTGATAGAATCTAAAAGTTATCAGGGCAAAGGCTAATTGACACTAAAGCTGGTGCATGCATATATTCTACATGTATTGCGTGTGCTATGAATCTTCTATGAATATTAATACAGTAACTCTCTTGCATGGAGACAGAAAGACTAGACTATGGCTGAAACTGTTTATGCGGTTCAGTAGCTTAGGAATGTGAAGAAGGAAAGCTGGACTGATAACTAGAAGCATAACATACTCTTGGCAGACAGGCAGGCAGAGCCAGGCCGGGCACCGCGCTGCTTGGCAGGAAGTAAGTGAGAGGTCAGGGATGCAGGTGGGGGCTGCATCGCTCCTCGGAGTTGGTTCAGGAGACTGGAGCTTGAATCTGCTGTCCGGGCCCTTTTGAGGCCTAGAAACGGGGACAATTCAATGAATTAACGTGCATACTGTAAAACTTTGGCAACATAGGCCTAATACTCGTTGCTTTCACGAGAACTGGATACTGGCATACTAGAGTTGGACACAACTATGATTGCGTCTTTAATCGATCATAAGGGGATATATGCATATCGATCATGCACATATAACATAGGATGGGGAACACGTAGGCACATATAACAAGGCAAAATTCACTTTTCCACATTCCCTCCTTGTGCCCTACGTTTCCATCAGGAAACATCAATATTCATGATACCATCTATCTGTTCATATAGCATCATTTGCTCGTCTCGAATTGTCTTGGAACGGGACTTAGGACTAGGAATACAAGAGGTAGCACACAAGCCGCAAATCGCAGGGCCACATTGTAAACAGAGGCAGCAACTGAATATGATCATTACTGCTATACCTAGGAATGACAATACTTTCCATCCCCAGGCAGATATGATACTCCAGAGCCAACCGGACCATGTCCAGGTGCCTGGATTCTGGTGTAACTGATGGGCAATTGTATGAAGTCTGGGTATAGCTGAATAAACAGACGGCGCGTTATTAGGAATAAAAATGCAGCAACTAGATCCGATAACTCTACAAGCTCCTCCTCTATCGGCCAGTATGACGTCAAGAACGAGACGATTTTGGAGCACAACAAATCTCATAGCAGATTGCTCCTCAGTTAAGTTACCTAGAGCGGAAGTAGTCTCATTCACTACTGCTTCAAGGGTTCTGGTTAGCCTACGTATTAGCTTACTATTCTGGACAGGACCTATAAAGAAAAAGAAACCTTTATTGAAGTCTTGATACTGTTATAGAGCAGTTTCAGTTTGATCGACAATTGGGGACTCGGTCTCCCTTCTATGTCTAACGTTTACTAGATGTGTGTTTCTGTGATAATCGGATGGGGCTAGAAAGACTGGGGGCAGTAGGAAGGCAATGTAACATGTTCCATCCCAATCGAGGGGCAGACGAACATATGCGGTCTGACCACACACAAAATATGAATGACGTGAGGCTTTGAAAATAGATTTCCCACTGTCACTATACTCGACCATAGTAGTACAATCACTATGTCCTACATGTGCGGAACCATTCTTTCTGACACATAATTCGCCTTTGACTGGTAGTACGGAGATAGCAGGCAAGTCTGGAGTAGTTTCGGACTGAACATTCAGAACCATGAAATTCGAGGAATAATTACCTAGATCATATACTTCATTTTCTACATCTAATCCTGTTCTATGGGAAAGACCTTTCTTGTCTGGGAAACATGTTCTATTCAGAAGGGACATATCAGTTGAGGATGACGTTAACGTGGACCATGCTCCACACGAACCATTATGTGAAAAAGGATAAGGAAAGAGTGGCAGAACTCCCTTCGGTGTCTGGAAAGGGGGGAGTCGACCACACACCCAACAATTAGTGGCATTGCTGGTCTGGTGTGAATAGTGCAGCATTCGGATAAAAGTATTATTACGCATAGCAAGACGATAGGATAACTTGTGAGGAGGCAGGTCACTAAATGTGTGCTCTACTGTAACATTAGAAAACATATGTACATGTGAAATAGGAAAACATAAATGTAAAGCATAACTTATGCAAGTAACCATAAGGCTCAAAAACAATAGAAAGAACAGAGTAACTATACATCGGCTGCAAAGATTCTTTCGATAGCGTATTCTCTCAGAGTTTTGACTAACTCTCTCACTGTGTGGGTCTATCTCATACATGTCAGGACCTGTCTAACCGTTTCACCCGAGAGGGACTTAGACAATTAAACTGGCTGACTTACTAGACCTTAATTTCTGTTTATACTCCTGCTGCGGAGTTTTCTCTAACAGGGGAAGTTTAGATTCAGTGTCTGGGCAGTCCTTGAGAACGGGGCAGTCTTTAAGAAAAGTCTTTGTTTTGAGTCCATGAAACTTCTTTACGTGGCTCACGTGTAGCCACCCTTTTCGGTTTTCAATCTTCACTGCTGTCCGGGTGGTGAGAAGAACAAGGCGGGGCTCCTTCCAGCGGGGCTCCAACGGACTTGAACGATCAAAATTGCGAACCAACACAAAATCTCCCGGAACGACTTCATGCGGTTTTACTTCGGTGTTGTCTGGAAATGCAGCGGCAACCTGTGAACGACAAGATTGTAGTGCAGACATCAAGGAGGCAAGGTACTCTGTCAGCATATTACTGTCAACATCGGTAATTGTACGAGGTCTAGGTGTACCCCACATATTGGGGGGGCGACCAAAAACTATCTCATACGGAGATAGACCTGAACGGGAGTGAGCAACCATTCTCATATAAAAAAGGGCGACTGGCAGTGCTACCATCCAATCTACGCCTTTCTCTGCACACACTTTTGCGATTCGGATTTTCAGAGTCTGGTTATGTCTCTCTACGAGACCGGCTGCTTCAGGATGTCGTACACAATGGAACTTCCACTGGTACCCTAACAGAAGGGATACTTGTTTCATGAGCTCGGATGAGAATGGCTGGCCGTTATCTGAATACACGACCCTAGGTAATCCATAGCGGGGAAAATACTCACAAACCAACTGCCTGGCAGTGGTCGCAGCTGTGTAATCTGGAACTGGATATGCTTCTGTCCACCTGGACAAAGCGCATACAACTACGAGGACGTACTTGAAACCTCGACATCGCTCCATCTGAATATAATCCATCTGGAGGACTTCAAAAGGGTGGTCAGGAGGATGGAATCCACCTTGTTCCACCGGGACACCTTTTCCTGGATTGAACTGACAACAGATCATGCAGGTACGCACTTTCTGCTTGGCTGCTGCTCGTAAATGCTTGTTGAACCAGAGGTTCTGAATACTGTCTAACATGGCTTTTTCTCCTAAGTGTGCTGGACTATGTGCGGTGTTAATAATGACTTGAACCATAGAGTCGGGGAGAAACCATGTGGCTTTTCCCTTCGTCAGCCATCCTTGATCTGTCTGGACCCCTCCTTGTTCGGACCATTTCTTGATTTCATCGGGAGTAGCATGTAACTGTATATCTATAACATCCTGTGTGGGGTCCTTAACTGTCATACTAATAGTCTGATCTGGAGTGTGTGTCGTGTTAACTGGAATGTCTGGAGTCTGAGCTGTAAGCTTGGCTGTTCGGTCTGCTAGGTCGTTACCCTGGGAAATGATATCAGTGGCTTTCGTATGTGCCTTGCACTTCATGATGGCGATAGCTGTCGGTAAATGTATTGCATCTAACAGAGCTTGAATGAGGGGGCCATGCTGAATCTTGGTTCCATGAGAAGTCATAAAACCTCTTTCTTGCCAGAGCACTCCAAAGTCGTGTACGACTCCGAATGCATAACGTGAATCTGTGTATATATTTACTTTCAGGTTCTTAGCTCGTATGCAGGCTTGGGTCAGAGCGACAAGCTCTGCTGCTTGAGCAGACAGGGTGTCTATACGATGTGTTTCTATAACTTCGGTTTCAGTAGTCACTGCATACGCGGCTACTAGTTCTCCTGTACTTGTTCTCATACATGAACCATCCACATAAAGGGTCAGGTCGGGATCAGGTAATGCAATGTCTGTCAAGTCTTGTCTTGGTTTTGTCATGGTGTTAACAACTTCCACACAGTCATGTGTGGCAGGATTTGAAGTAACGGATGGTAACAGTGTAGCTGGATTTAAAATGTTGCAGCGTCTGATTTCTATGTGTGGCTGAAACAGTGTCAGTTCATAACCTGTTAAACGTGCAATTGTCAAGTGCTGAGTCTGTGTTCGGTTTAAAAGAACTTCCACGGAGTGTGGAACTTGTACTGTCAGGGAGTGTCCTAACACTATGGAATCACTTTGTCTGATAGCTAGAGCTGTGGCTGCAACTGACTTGAGGCACGCAGGCAGAGCCTGGGCCACCGGATCTAATGTGCTAGAAAAATAAGCACAGGGCTTGTATTGTCCTGCTTGATCTTGTGTAAGAACAGATAATGCAGTACCATCACGTTCAGTAACAAAAAGTGTAAAAGGCTTACTGTAGTTCGGTGTTGCTAGAACAGGTGCTTGGCATAAAGCTTTCTTTAACTTATTGAAAACAAGTGTATGTTCCTGGGTCCAAGGGAGGACAGTCGATACGGCTGCCTCCTGTGTCGTTAACTGTATCAGTGGCTTGGCTAGAAATGCGTACTGGGGAATCCATTGTCTACAGTAAGAAGTGAGGCCGATAAAAGCTCGTACCTCCTTCTGTGTCTTGGGCTGTGGAAGATGTGCTATTAACTGGATACGGTCTGGTGTCAACTGCCTACCCCTCTTGGACAGTAAGTGTCCTAAGTAGACCACTTGCTGGACACAGAATTGCAATTTGGAAGGGGACACCTTGTGCCCCATCTCGGCCAGGAAATACAAGACTGTAAGTGACGCACGTTCGCAGTCACGTTCAGAACGGGCTGTGATCAATAGATCATCGACATACTGGAGCAGGGCAGTGTCAGTTGGCATGTGAATATTGTCTAGTTGTCTTTTCAGTGCTTGACTGTAAATACTAGGACTTTCTGTGAAAACTTGAGGTGCTCGTGTGAATTTATAGCTTCTTCCATTTAAACAGAAACCGAAAAGGAACTGGCTGTCTGGATGAATGGGGACACTAAAGAATGCGTTCTTGAGATCGATAACTGTAAAGAACGTAGCTTCAGAATCAATGGCTGTCAATAGGGAAGAAATATCTGGGACCACTGGGTACTGGGGTATGATACATTTATTAAGTTCTCGAAGGTCAATCACTAGTCGATAAACTGGAGGTGCATTTGGATCAGTACGTTTCAGAATCGGAATGATAGGAGAATTACATACATTGGAGTCAGTTTCTACAACTACTCCTTGAACAATAAGCTCGTCGATAATTTTGGATAAGGCTGCTATAGCCTCAGGTGGCAATTTGTACTGTCGGATTCGTGGTAAAACAACACCTTTCTTCAGAGTGACACGATGGGGTGTGATATGCATACAACCTACATCAGTTGGACCTTGCGCCCATAAATGCAGTGGTACATTCAATAATCTTGGATCAAAATCACGTAATACATAATGACCTTTAAAATCACGGAGAAACAAACGTACCCCTTCTGGGGAGCAGCATATTACTGCTCCTAATTCTTTCAGAGTTTTAATGCCTAACAAATTCTCTGGACAAGATTTCGTGAGTAACAAATCTGTAGTTCGGGACAATGGACCAACTTCTGGTTTCGATATTTCATTAACAATAGGCTTTCCTGAAAATCCAAGGGAAACATTTCTAGAGCCTGAGAGTGGAGCCCCTGGAACCTCGTCATGACTGATGGTAGTCCTACTTGCCCCTGTATCAATCAGAAACTTTCTATCTTTCCCTAATACTTGACTGTGTACATAGGGACCCTCTTGATCTACAGGAATCTCGATGAGAGGCAAGCCTACCTCCCTCTCTAGGCTGTTTCATGAATATGGCTGATAATCTGGATACTCGGACTGTGCGTACTGGTACATCTGCTGTGTAACGTGTTGTGTTGCAGCTATAGGCTGCGGTACTGTAACTGTCTGTTGTGCATTCTGTGGCGGCTGGGAATTCTGTAAAACTTGCTCTTGTCTAGGCGGACGTGGTCTCTCTTTCGTCTTACCAGTATCTATGTTGTGTTTCAGAACTGCACATTCATTTATATAATGACCTGGCTGTTTACAGTAATTGCATGTCCCTTTAACGGGAACTGCAGGATGACTGGCTTGATTCGGACCCCTCTTCTGACTGTCTTGAGGAACAGACTGTGCAACTAGTACTTTCATTTTCGTGTCTTTCATACGTCTCCTTTCGTGTTCCTGCTCTTCCCTGATTCTGTTCTGGTGATACTGGAGCATCTGGAGCATCTGTGACGGAGTATTAGCTTGCCAGGTACTTTCGACTTTCAGTACTCGATTTTTAACTTGTGGACTTGAATTCTCGACTAGTTTGGTAACAAAAAGGTGGGGATACGACTCACTACTTGTTTTCAGACCACTATTAATAATGAAACATTTCTCAAATCTAGAATAAAAATCACTAGTATCTTCGTCTTGTTTCTGTTTACAGGCTGAGATGGCATCCCAATCTTCCTTTTTCGTGGCTAGTAATCTTGGCAAAACTTGTATTAACAATTCGGGCAAAGCTTTAGCTTTATCCCCAAGACCGGTACCTGGTACTCGTGTGTTATCTTCAGTTTCTAATGCTGTCCAATCTATCTTTTTCTCTCCCACCTCCCATTCTTTTTCTTTGAGTTTTTCATATATGCCCGCAGGCAACAGGACCTTTAACATTTTAATGATATCAGGATACGTGTATTCTCCCATACGGAGCATGTCCTTTAATTCACGGTGGAACCCTGCTGGATCTTTATCGTGACAGGGAATTAACTTTTTCATTTCCAAGAGTTCTATTTTCGTGATAGGGGTGTAAACAAATACTCGTTCTAGACCACCACCCTCTTTCTTGACTGGATGTACTTCTTGTAACGGATTCTGTCTGTCTATGTAGAATGATTTACTTTCTGGGGGTGAGACGGAAACATAATGTGGATTCAGAAACGTTCGGTATTTGTGGCGTTGTTCTAGAATGACACTAATTAAATCGGTACCTAGACCTTTCCATCTGTTTTGGAGTAACTCGTTCAATACATCATGTAGCGGACCTGGATCAGAATGTTGTTCCTCATACAGTGTAATGAGGTGCTGGATCATATACGTACCCACCAGACGTTGCTCGGCTGGGGGCAGTTTCAGAAACTTTTGGGCCACTATTTCGTCTGGAAACGTGGTAGAATCACTAGTCCATCGGACTGCTGATCGGGCTAGTTCTTGTTCATGCATTGTACTAAGCTCACTATACCCTATTCGTGATTTCAGAATTTGATCGGTAGCTTGGAATACTTGCTCAAGAGAACACTGTTCCGGTGCTGGAGGAGGAAAAGCTTCCTTGTAATCTAGGCGTACATGTCGGTCGGAAAGTCTAGTTCTACCTACATACGCTATTCTGTCGGGATTCTCGCTGTCTACCTCTTCACTAGAAGAGTCATATTCTTTCTCGGTTGCTCTTTTTTCTTCCTCCTTCTGGTGTATACGTATTATTTCCTTGCGAATTTTCTTGTACATACTCTCTATACAACCTTGTGTCTTGTGTTTTCCATCGTCTATATTGTCACTCCACCTAGTCAGGACTTTCAGTTCTTCTTGATCTTTTTCTGGATAATCTTGCTCTCTTATTAAACTATTAATCAGGAACTTTAAAATCATGAGCTGAGTCTCGACTTTTCTTTGAACCATGGCTTCGTGAATACTTCCTGGATTCTCTCCTGTACGGATAAAACGATATATTCTGTCTAGATGTTCTCCCATGTCGGGCAGGGTGACCAGATAGCTGGCAACCCGTCTTAAACGTAATGAATATATGACCATGTGATCCTCGCCTGGAACTGGATCATAACGACAGTCAGTAAGACCTTGTGTGATATTTACGTATGTAGACACTTTTGGCGTACGCTGTAACGCTAGGTCATGTAGCGTCAGACGTCTTGGTTGAGGCGGGGTGCGAGGAGAACCTCCCCCCGCGGCTCCTAAACTAGAATCATCGGTGAATACTGTACGGGCTGGTAGAGTGACTGGCATAACGGGTGCATGTACTGTGGGCTGGTCCGGGGGTGCTGGAACATGAACTTGGCCCCCGGGAACAGTAGTTGGCGGGACAGGAATTACATTATTAACGGGAGCAGGCGGAACAGGATTTGCATAGGCTGGGACTGTGTCGTTCAAATAGGACGAAAGAAATATGTCAGCTGCGGTCGGTTCGTGACGTAGCTTAATCGGGACTAATGGTGGCGGTAAATTACAGGGTGCTTCCGGGGTTGCTTTTGGCAAGCCCTCGGCAAGAAGAGGATACATGCCTTTAATAAGGGCATTCCTCTGTCTGTCTGACTGTTCTGCTCTAACTCGTTCACCTTCTTCGATTAATTCCCTTTCTTGGGCTTTCTCTGAGGATTCCCTACTTAATTCTGTTTTTCTGAATACTTTTTCGGTTCTTTTATGAGATTCTTTGCGCCATAACTCGATGGCATCTTTCTGGGACTGTCTGGCTTTCTTTTTCCATAATGCTTCTTCTACTCGCATGATGCACTCGGCATCCCATGTACCTGATACGGGCCATCTATATTTCTCTTCTAGTTCCTTAGTATAGTCCGCCCATAAGTCTAGATATATTATGGCATCTAAGCCATGCTTGTGATACATAAAATGTCCTGGACTGTCCCTAGGAGGGACAGGAACTGCTTCTTCGAGTAACCCTTTTCTGGTCTTTAACTGACGTAATTTCGAGAACAGAGGCATTTCGGTAATACACTTGAAAAACAATACACAATAATCACAGTAATTAAATGGCAAACAAAACACTCATACCACGACATAAAAATACATTGATAACAGTTCGAACAGAATACTACCCGATACACTGAAAACAGAACACATGAATTTCTCGAGAACGAAACTTACTAGAATTACTGGATGCACTGCTAAAACAGTACAGAACATACCGGTCCCATAAAGAGACACGTCATACCGTACCCACCTAGGTGAATACTTCGTAATGGATCTGCGTACCCAAACCCAACGGACCAGGAACAAACTAATGATCCTGTCTAGATACTTCCCCCGCGACGGTACTCACCGGGAAGCAGAAACTGGAAGGCCTCGGACTGGACTGGACTGCTACGACGTCGGACTACGAACTTCGGACTTCAGAAACAGGTGGGCCTCCGGATACTTCGGACCTTGTTCTCTCGGCTTGGGCTCTGGTCGGGACGAACCGCATTCCACACCGCTTCGTCTGGATGTCGGACCGCAGTCTCCGTCTCCTCCGTGGGCCTGAGGGAGACTTGAAGCAGAAATATCTGCACGTGCACGGTATTGTTCCGTCACGGCTGCAGAGGGTCAGGGGGCCTGCGTAGCATCGCCAGCGCGTGAGGAAGGGGCTCGTCCCTATTCGGGCGCCATTATGTGGTAAATAAATAATTAAATACCGGTACTATTTTTGAATATATTAACAATAACAGATAGCTCAATAAATAAGAGGCAGGATCCGATGTATCCGAGGTGAACAGGCTTTATTCAGGCAAAAGGGAAGGGACTGGAACGGGACAGCCTGAAATAAAATAGGAAGGAAGGCAGCTGCACCATTTCATTAACAGTGCAGTGTATATATAGTAAGACATTTCAATTACATTACATACAGTAGGCGTAACTAGTGACAAGCGTAAGATAAGGAGACATGGGCGTGAAAAGAAGGCGTGCACAGGGTGTGCACGTAGACATGTGATGAGAACGTCACAGAAGTGTCATGAATGGGGCGGAAACATGGAGGGGGCTACCTGAGCAGCTGGGACCTTTAACCTAGTGGTGCACGCAAACGGGCAATGACGTGTTACCGGGGAGAACTGGGGGCTATGACTTCTACACTAGAAGAGGAGACTAAAGTCTGCGGTGTCAGGATGACATGTACCTATAGCATATCTGGTATCTGGTGTTTGGAGTACATGTTGATAGAATCTAAAAGTTATCAGGGCAAAGGCTAATTGACACTAAAGCTGGTGCATGCATATATTCTACATGTATTGCGTGTGCTATGAATCTTCTATGAATATTAATACAGTAACTCTCTTGCATGGAGACAGAAAGACTAGACTATGGCTGAAACTGTTTATGCGGTTCAGTAGCTTAGGAATGTGAAGAAGGAAAGCTGGACTGATAACTAGAAGCATAACATACTCTTGGCAGACAGGCAGGCAGAGCCAGGCCGGGCACCGCGCTGCTTGGCAGGAAGTAAGTGAGAGGTCAGGGATGCAGGTGGGGGCTGCATCGCTCCTCGGAGTGGGTTCAGGAGACTGGAGCTTGAATCTGGTGTCCGGGCCCTTTTGAGGCCTAGAAACGGGGACAATTCAATGAATTAACGTGCATACTGTAAAACGTTGGCAACATAGGCCTAATACTCGTTACTTTCACGAGAACTGGATACTGGCATACTAGAGTTGGACACAACTATGATTGCGTCTTTAATCGATCATAAGGGGATATATGCATATCGATCATGCACATATAACATAGGATGGGGAACACGTAGGCACATATAACAAGGCAAAATTCACTTTTCCACAGCCTCCAAGGGCTCTCGTATATCGTGGAAGAAATTAAGGAGGAGATTGGAGAAGGGCGGGCTGGCCCATGTAGATTTGTTGATATACGGGCATGGTTTTTTCTTTAACAATTGTCAGATGCTTTTAAACAAAGTGGACAGTTCTGTTGTAGGAATTCTTTTTGGAGCAATGCTTGGTGATCTGAGGGAGGGCCAAGATCAATTCTTGTTTAAGTTTGGAGAACCTAGACATTACAGCAGATGAAATCCAGCTGGCCATTAAGGCGCTAAATCCGGGCAAGGCGTTGGGGCCAAACGGGATACCCATAGAGTGGTATCAAATGATGCCGGACACCCTCGGCAAATATCTGTTAGAGATGTTCGAGGACTGTTTGAAGAAGGGTACCCTCCCACCGGACCAACGTACGGCTACTATAATACCGATCCTCAAACCGGGTAAGCCCCCAGAGGACTGTACCTCATATCGGCCCATTTCCTTATTAAATGCGGAAGTGAAAATCTTGGCCAAACTGCTGGCGCTGAGAATCTTGCCCCATCTGTCCTCGGTTATACACCCGGATCAGTCCGGGTTCATGCCACACAGGAACACAGCGATGAATCTACGGCGGCTGCATGGTATACTAGCCAGAGCTGACAACATCCACACGCCGGCAGTAATCCTGGCACTTGACGCCAAAATGGCATTTGACCTGGTGGAGTGGGAGTACCTCTTCGAAACACTGACACGTATGGGGTTCGGGCCCCGTTTTTTAGCATGGGTCAAACTGCTATACACAGCCCCAGTGGCTCAGGTGGTGGCGAATGGCCACATTTCCCGCACTTTCCAGCTGGGTCGGGGCACGCGACAAGGATGCCCTCTGTCGCCCCTGTTGTTTGCCATCTCCTTGGAACCGCTGGCGACTCACATACGAGCCTCCCCCCTCCTCAAGGGCATACCAGGGCCCGAAGGTTGGGAAGACCGTCTGTCCCTATACGCGGACGACATGTTGCTGTATCTAACGGACCCCGAGATGGGAATACCGGCCTTGTTGCGCATCTGTGACACGTACGGTAAGATCTCCGGCTATACGCTGAATTGGTCCAAATCAGAGGTTTACGTTTTACGTGGTCCAGCTCCGGATCTCGGCGACGATTGCCTGCTGAGACTGGCGGGGACATCTTTTAAATATCTAGGTATACACGTCACTAGGGACCCGACGGAATTCATAGACAAGAACCTGAGGCCGCCTCTGGATAGACTCAAGCGGGATGTGGAGTTTTGGTCTGGCCTGCCGTTGACGCTTCTCGGCAGGGCTGCACTATATAAGATGATGGCGTTACCACGCTTCTTATACGTCCTTGAAAACTCTCCCTATCCTGTGCCGCCCAAATTCTTCCAGAAAGTAGCGGCTCTGGTCTCCAACCTACTTTGGGGTAACCTCCCGGCGCGTGTGGCGCAATCCAAGTTACGCAGAGACTGGTATGGCGGGGGCATTGCGCTACCGGACCTCAAACTGTACTATTGGGCCGCACACCTGAAACCCGTTAATCAATGGATGCACGCACCGCACGATGAGCCGGCATTCCATTCGGACAGGGTGCTGCTGGGAACAGATAGTCTGTTGGGCCCACTATATGATCGCCGCAAATTACGCACGCTGACGGGCCCCACCAAGATAACGGTGCAGACGTGGCACGCAGCTACGGCGACGCTGGGCTGGACGGGGAAAATTACGAGGATGACTCCGCTGTGGGACTCTCGCATGCTGGGTAACCTGAGGAACACCAAGGGGTTCGCACAATGGGACACAATAGGCATTTCCGTTGTGGGTGACCTATGGGAGAGGAATGGGGTGATCCCTTTTGCCCGGTTAAAGGAACTCTATGAGCTCAATGACAGGGAACTGTACAGATATATTCAAATACGACACGCGCTGCTCGCAGCCATTCCAGCAGACACACAGCTCCCAGATTCTTCACCCTTGGAGGATCGCCTACTTACCGAACACATGCTTGAAAGGGCGACTTCCCTAATATACCGCAAGCTACTCAATAACAGCCCTGAACCCACTTCACACCTGAAAGAGAAATGGGAGGGGGAGATTAATGATATGGATGACCATGAATGGAATGAGGCACTTGGGTCCCCTAAAGAGGTGGGCATTTCGGCGCGCATGCGGCTGGTGCAATTCAAGATCCTGCATAGGGTATATTACACAAGGAAAATGCTGCATCACATACATAGGGCGCCCCATCCATACTGTCTCCGGGGATGTGGGGAGGTGGGCACTTTTTTCCATACCATATGGGACTGCCCCAAGATCCAGGAATACTGGAGACAGGTGCTCCGCACGCTTTCACAGGCACTGGAGCACTCCATATTACCTGACCCGAGGAGATGTTTGTTAAATATATGGGAACCCACTGACTTGAACCGCTACGAGAAACTATGGGTCACAGCGGGGTTAATGGTGGCAAAACGTGACATTGCACAGCGCTGGGGGGCAGCAGAACTACCAACCAAGTCCCAATGGTGCTTAAACATGGATCGAGTAATGTTAATTGAGCGAGCAGTATACGTCAGCCGTGCCTGTCCCGGGAAATGGAATAAGATATGGCTGAAGTGGAATGTATACAGGGGGGACATCTGCGAACCACTGCGTGAAGATGAGCAGGACGATTCTGAGGATGAGGAGGGAGAGGAGGGTTGAACTTGGTCGTGAGGGGGCTGGGGGGAGGGGGCCGGGACCGCTGCTGTAGCCTCTTCTTGGAGTTTAGGCAGTTGGGCTAAGGGGGATAGGAGTGGGTAGGGAGGATAAAGAAATGTGAGTACTGTGAGATGCTGTCAAATTCCCTTATTCCCAAGAGACACTGAAGTCCTGAAGTGCACGAGATAATGCTTCACCGCACTGTCATTCCTAACTGTTATTTTTCTAAGTTTGTTGTTGTTTATAACAGAAAAACACAAAAATGCAAAAATACATCAAAACCTCATGTCTTGCATTGAATAATGGCTCGTCAGGCACTTTTACACTTTTCGGTACTCTCCACCGTGCATTGGTTGTGAATGTGATGTCGATATCCTTTCTGTTGGTGGCTATGATATACAATGATCCTCTGATAGCGGCCGGCCCACAGGGTTGTAGGCGTTCCGCTGTGTAATGTGCAAAGTGCAATAAAGGTTTTGTTAAAAAAAAAAAAAAAAAAAAAAAAAGTTTGGAGAACCTAAGTTCTTCCAAAAAGTAAGGCTAAAGATTCTATTGGGAGCATTGAAAGTATGGGTCCTAATGCGCAAGATTTTGGGAATTTCTTACTATTCATTTAGGGCCCCGATTTGGGAATCCCCTGGGAACCCTGAATGTCTGGATGACTCTCTTAGCCTTCCTCTAAGGAATGCGGGCATCTCCTGTTGGGGAGATTTGAAGGCGGGTACTGAGTTGGTCGATTGGGGATCATTGAATGCAATTACAGGGGGTGAACACACCAGGTTCAAATATTACCAGCTCTCTGCATGGTGGGGGCGCCAAGACTGGAAGGAAGAGGACAAGGATTCCTGGTTAGACCAAGCAGTAAGAACTGACATAGTCAAGAAGGAGGTAGCCTTGTAGCATAGTACTTGGATTGAGGCAGAAGACGATTTAGATAGTGATATAGAGAGGCTCTGGGGAGAGGCTATGCCGAATATAAATTTGAGGGAAGCCTGGAAAGTCTCCATTACCCTACTCAGGAAAACTGTCAAACCTGCTTATTTAAAATGCAACCATATTTTTACTACATATAGGGTATACTGGTCTCCAGCAAAACTATAGAAACTCACAGGGACTCACTATGAATGCCCAAAATGTGGAAACACTACTGCAGACGATTTTCATATGTTTTTAACCTGCCCATATATTGTGAAGTCTTGTCTGAGGTGTGCAAATTTCTGTATATGCACTTTAGTGAAGGTAAACCCTGCCCTGGTCTTTTTTGGAGTTTTGCAAAAGAATGATACTGTGATTAGTAGGCTGGATGCACAATTTATTTTGTATGTAATTCTTTTAGGTAGGCAAGAGATTTGTAAATTGTGGAAGTCTGATGTTCCACCTCTCTTGCTGGAATGTAAAACAAGTA
Organism: Lissotriton helveticus; assembly: GCF_964261635.1. NCBI lineage: Eukaryota > Metazoa > Chordata > Amphibia > Caudata > Salamandridae > Lissotriton > Lissotriton helveticus. Next base: position 711,788,008 of record NC_136065.1, on the reverse strand, counting down.
TTACATTTAAAGGTAACCAGGACCTGTTATGTGATCCAAGCAGTCGAGAGAAAACATGGGTTAAGCTGGCTGATTGGTCTCAAAAGTTCGAAGTCCAATGATTAAGCCAATGTTTAGCCGTCGCTCCTATTTCCTTCCGTGCTACGGGCACTCCAGGGAAGGGTGGAAGTTGAAACGGCTGCTCTTTCTTGTGCTAGAATAACTCTAACTTGGCCTGGATCACCGGTACAGGAAGTGAGTGTTGCCATCAAGTGAACTGGCACAATGAGGACAACAAAATAAAATTAAAAAAAAAAAGAGCATCCAGTGAGCAAAATAATTTTTAAAAAAGCATACCCCAATGGGGTTAACAGGAGGCACAGTGTGCACTGCTACATGGTAAATTAACTTGTCCTCAGAAATAATGCACACTAATCCATTTCACAACTGAGTACTCAGAACGACCGCTAGTACAGAACTATGAGAAAGCAGCTACACCAAGCATGAAACGTCATCTCACATGTGGCTGGATCTTAATTTCCAGAGCATACATCAGTCTTTGAAAGGAAAAAGAATGGTCACTTTCCTGCTTCTCTGGGTTGCTGTCCTGGCTGGTTCCGGTCTTGATTGATTGCCACGGTGGGACAGGCAGTGGTTCTAGTGCCTTCTGTTCCCACGGTGCGTCGTCAACTTTACTGCAGATTTTGTGCTGTTTTGCTGCATTTTAGGGCCATTCTCCATTTCCTGTTGAAGTTGCTTAGGGGCTTTGTTATGCTATTGCTGTGTATGCACCTGTGTTTTGATGCTGCTCTTTGAGTGGGGTATTGGGCCCTATGCCCGCATGCAGCCGTATAGACACCTCATTATAATAGATGGAACTGGCCCAGGTCTCATGCGCCCGGAACCTTTTATTGGATAGGTCACCTGACCGGTGACACTTGTAATGGATGGGTGTGGAGTGAGTGTGGGAACCAGCCCTCAAGGAGTGGCTGGTTACATGTCACACTAGAACACTAGCACATGTCCTGCAGGACACTAAATAACTCCTAAAATGTATTGAAAAGAAACAAACAAGTCCAACCTGTGGGTTAGAAGAAAAAACAGAACATCACTGAGTCTCTACAGTCAGTCGCTGGACAGTACAGGATCAGCGAATAGATGCAGCTGGTCATACCCAGCATCAGAGCACCCTTGGTTTTACCAGATGATCTGGACATGAGTGCGATATGGATGACGTCCAGGCTTCTCTCAATCTCCTTACCTTGGGGTCACAGTCTCTCTGTTCAGCATTGTTTGATTCCACCAGTTCTCATGGTATTGAAGGGATTCAAAACAGTTCATACTGGGGAACGCATCAGGAGATGTAAAGGAGTCCACTGCTGAGAACTGTTTGAAGGCACCCTTGCCCTGTGGACTGTAAACCCACAAAGGCAGAGGATGGCATTGCAATGGAAGGGTTTGTGATCCCCTCTCAGCCCTCCCCCAGGTATAGGCTGCAGAGACACTAATGGAAATGAGCATTCTTTATATTTCTATGTCAAGTTGTAGGCTTGAGGAGGTTCTGATACTGGAAAAGGAGGGAGGTTCAATACGAAGGAAAAAACAACAGAACAGGGGCAAAATAAAAAAATAAAAATGTTCCTTAAGTTCAGGTACAGTCTATCAGTCTCTGGAGGTCTTCCTGGCAGTGTGGAGTTCGGATGTTATCAGGTGGGTCTCCCTCGTTGTCAGGACGCATGCAAAATTGCCAGTAAGGGGGGGGGGGGTTGGTGTAACACGTGTATTCTAACATTAAAGTGAAGTAGCAGTGAACGTGATATTCTCACATCATAGTGAGATAGCAGTGAATTAGGGGACCAGTGTGTTATGGGGCCGTTTAAAGTCCTGCCCTCCACCAGCCCACCGTAAGGAAATGGAACAGAGGTACTTGCCTCTGGCCACGGCCCTCCGGGGTTGTGGCTGTCGGAGTCTCGTCGCCCTTCTCCTCCTCTTGGGGTCGACTGAACTCGTGCGCATCGCCACTGGGCGGTTCTGATACCACGTCCTTCTCTCTTGCGCCATCTTCCCTCTCGGTCGGGGTTCTGTCTGCTGCGGGTCCGTCTTACTCCAGAACGGGGTTGAACGCCGAAGGGCTTTCCGGCCTTTGTTTTTCATCCTCCTCTTCCTGGTTTGGCGTCCCCTTCACAGGAAAGACTAGACCGCATATGGCTTCTTCCTGTGGTCTAGTCGCGGGCACCATCTTGAAAGTCCCGCTCATGTAGAGCGCGGGACTACATTGCCTCCCCTCTAGGCATGGACGTTTGGGCCATGTTTCTGATGGGTATCGTGAGAGAAATAGGACCATCGGAGTATTTTGGGGTTGGTATCTTTGTGTGTAGCAAGCCAAGTGAGAGGGGCATGATCAGTAATCAGAAAGAAAGGACAACCTAGTAGGTAGTATTGCAGAGCTCCCATAGCACACTTCATCGACAGACATTTTTTTTCCATTGTTGAGTAGTGAACTTCTCTCTGAAATAACTTGCAACTAAGGTACAACATTGGCCTTAATTCGCCTTTTTTGTCTGGTTGGGAAAGGATTGCCCCCAATCCACGACCTGAAGCATCCATTTGTAGGACGAAGGGCTTATCAAAATCGGGACTCATTAGCACCGGAGCCTGGCATAGTAAAGTTTTTAAGGTCTGGAAGCTATGTTCTTGGGAGCCCCTCCACTCTAATCGGTTATTGGGATATCGTTGTGTCAACAAGTCGGTTAAAGGGCAGACTATAGAGGAAAAATTGGGGATGAAACATCGATAATAGCCCACTAGTCCTAGGAAGGCTCGTATATCCTTCTTGGGCGTTGGTCGGGATATGGTCTGTATAGCTTCCAGTTTGGTGCGTTGTGGTTGTATTGTTCCATTTTTTATAGAATACCCTAAGTACTCAATATGGTTGGTTCCCAGAGTGGTCTTTTTGGGATGGAGTGTTAGACCTGCTTGCTGGAGAGAGGAGAAGATACGTCGGAGGTGTTCTAAGTGAGTCTCCCAATCAGGGCTGTATACTACAATATCATCTAGATAAGCTACTGCATATTGTTGATGGGCCCGTAGAATGATGTCCATCAACATTTGGAAAGTTGCGGGGGCTCCGTGCAATCCAAAGGGCATAACTTTGAACTAGTATAGGCTGGAAGGAGTGGAGAAAGCTGTCTTCTCCCTGGCAGTAGGATGGAGAGGGATTTGCCAGTAGCCATTGGTTAGATCGATGGTATATATATAAAACGGGCCCCTCCGAGGCGTTCTATGAGCTCGTCAACCCTTGGCATAGGGTAACTATCAAATTTGGAATGAACGTTTAGCTGACGGAAGTCAATACAGAATCGAAGACTGCCGTCCGGTTTGGGTACCAGTACCACCGAGAACACCAATTGTTCTGTGAAGGTTCTATGATGTCAGCTCGTAACATGGAGTCTACTTCTTGTTCCCCAGCCTGTCGTCTAGCTGCAGGTATACGATATGGTTTTAGCTTATTGATGGTCCCTGCCTCAGTTTTTTTATCATGGAATATTAAGGTAGTCCTCCCTGGTGTGCTGGAGCAGATACTGGGAAAGTCATCTAATAAGTCATATAGTTGGGTTCTTTCTTTATGGTTGAGGGCTTCCCCTATTGTGGGCCATTCTACAAATGAGGTCTGCAAGGGTCGGTCGGGTATTTCTAGGGCCTTTGTACAGGTGATGTTGTTCACTGACGCTATGGGGATTTTAACTGGAGAGGGTGGCTCTGTCCACTTCTTTAATAAATTGATGTGGTAGACCTGTTCCCGGGGCCTACTACTTGGTATAGCTATCCTATACGTGACTGGAGTTACTTGGCTAACTACAGTATAGCGGCCTTGCCAAGTTGCTAATAGTTTCTTCTCAGTGGTAGGCATCAATATAAGTACCTTATCACCTACTGTCATTTGACGTATTTGAGCATCCCTGTCATACTGTTTCTTTTGTTTTTGTTGGGCTTTTTCTACATGTTGTTGTACCTCCTCCCAAAGGTTTGTAAGATTTTCTTATAGGGTAATGGAGTATGTTAACAGAGGCCTTCCTTCCTCTTCTTCCTCTGTCCATTGTTCTACTTCCATGTCTAAAAGAGTACGAGGTTTACGCCCAAAGACACGCTCAAAGGGACTGAATCCAGTTGATGATTGCTCATGGGTGCGTATAGCGAATAGGACTAAGAGGAGTTTTCTGTCCCAGTCCCTCCCTGAATCTGTGATACATTTTCCAAGTATGGTCTTTATAGTACGGTTGTACCTTTCTACTAAACCGTCCACCTGGGGGTGGTAAACAGCGGTACGGATTTGGCGAATACCTAACAAGGTACAGACTTCCCTAATCAACCAGGACATAAATGGGGTTCCTTGGTCGGTTAAGATCTCTGTAGGGAAACCGACCCTTGAAAAAAAAAGAGATCATGGCTTGAGCAACCACAGGCGTAGTCATGCTTGAAAGGGGTATCGCTTCAGGATATCGGGGGTGTAATAGACCAGGACAAGTATGTATCGGTGACCTCGGGATGAGGGAGAAAGGGGACCTACCAGGTTCATGCCTACCCACTTGAAAGGGACATTGATTATCGCAGGGGTCGTAATGGGACCTTTGTATCCGTGGTTGGGCTGACTAGCTGACATCTGACACAGGAGGCGCAAAACCGGGCAACCTCCTTATAAATCCCAGGCCAGTAGAATTTCTCTAACAACTAGCGTAGCGTGTGTTCTTGTCCATAATGCCCACCCCCGGCCTGACTATGTGCTATGTGTAAGGCCTGTTCCCTAAAGGAAAGGGGGACTAGGAGTTGTTCCTTTCTGGAAGAAGGAGACCCACTGATTCAATAAAGGAGACCTCTCTTGACAAGGAAATATGGTCCTACCTTATTGGGGTCTTCTTTGTAGGCTTGGTTCCATGCATGAGTCAGAGTGCTGTCATCTCCTTGAGCTGTCCTGAAGGTACAGGGCGGCCACTCGCTCTCTTCTGGGGAAGAAAGAAGACAGGTAACAGGGGCACGTAGAGACTTTGCATAAGCTATTCGGTCCTTTCTTTTCTCTGATTTTGACTTTGGGATTTTAGGATTAGCCTGTGGGAACTCAGAGGTCGAGAAGGGTGCTTACTGTAACCATTCTGTCTCAGGGGATTTTTTTGATCTGTTGGCTAAGCATTCACCAAACCGGGGCAGTTCTGTACCCAATATGACTTTTTCTGGGAGGGTTGGTACTATACCGACTAATCGTACCTGTGTTTCTCCATCTATCTCTATAAGGACATTAGCTACAGGTTACCTTCGGACTTCCCCGTGGACACAAGACACTTGTATCTGAGCCTCACTCCGAATGTGATTGAGGGGGACGAGTTCTTGGGATATTATGGTGTGATGACATCCCGTATCCAACAGGGCGTCAACAGGTCAGCCTTTAAGGCGAATAGTCTTTCGGTATCGGGATTCTGTTCCTCCTGTAGCTAAGACCCTTCCCTGGGTTAACCCGAACTCCATTGGTTCTACTGTCTCTTTCTTTTCTGGGCAGTTTCTGGCTATGTGCCCCCATTCCATGCATTTAAAACATTGAGGTCTGGAGGTGGACGGGAGAGGTTGTATGGGTGGTTTCGTCAGTCCCTTTCCTGAGCTAGGGTATCTATTCTCAGTCGGCCTAATGGATGTTCTGGAGGGGGTGAGTGCCAGTGTTTTTAAAGGTTGTACTTTGAAATCTGGGGACCGGTGGTAGGCGCAGGCCAGGTCCACCGCTGTTTGTACAGTTAAATGGGGATGTTGCTTAAACCAAGCTCTGGTGTTAGTAGGGAGGGCATCCAGGTACTGCTCAAGATTCATTTTCTCTGTAACTTCCTCCATGGTGGATTTAGTAGGCTGCAACCACCTTTCTCCCAGATCTCTGACTCGATAGTATAATGCCCTCGGGTTATCACCAGACACCCATTTCTCCTTGCGGAATCTGGATCTATAGTATTCCGTATCATATCCGAACCTTTCAAGGATCATTTTCTTTATTTCTGGGTAAGGTTTGAGACCGTCGGGGTTTGCAGCCTGGCATGCAGCTTGCAGTTTGTCAGATAGGAGGGGAGCTATATATTGGCCCCATCACTCCGGAGGCCAGGTAGCTGTTGTGGCCACCCTCTCAAAATTTACAAAAAAATAGTTGGGGTCCTCCCCTTCTTGATATTTTTGTAGTACTGAGCTGGGAATGTTAGTGTGGACTCGGGCTGTCGTTATGGCGTCCGTTGGTCGTAATATAGCTGTGTCCTGGACTTGGTGATTTGTGACTAATAAGCTAGCTTGTTCTTTCAGGGCAGCATGAAAGGCTTCTCTGTCTTTCAGAACCGCTTGTGACTGGCTTTCCATGACTAATTGTAAGTGCCTCTGTCCTTCAGCTAATTGGGGTATCATTTCCTCCATAGAGACGGGTTGGGTTATAGTGGCTTTAATGACAATATCCCACTTCTGACACCACTGTGATCCCCTCTCAGCCCTCCCTCAGGTATAGGCTGCAGAGACACTAATGGAAATGAGGTTTCTTTTTATTTCTATGTTAATTTATAGGCTTGATGAGGTTCCGAACTGGAAAAGGAGGGAGGTTCAAGACCATGGAAGAAACGACAAAACCCAGGGCAAAATAAAATAAAAAAAATGTTCCTTAAGTTCAGGTACAGTCTTTCAGTCTCTGGAGGTCTTCCTGGCAGTGTGGAGTTCAGATGTTATCAGGTGGGTCTCCCTCGTTGTCAGGACGCGTGCAAAATGTCCAGTACCCTCAAGAGAACAAGAAGGGACAACTGGGTCAGAGACCAGGAAACACTAACTAACAAATACACCACCACCACCAGAGAGTGTGTTTATGAGGGGGGTGAAGGTTGGTGTAACAAGTGTATTCTCACATCAAAGTGAAGTAACAGTGAACGTGATATTCTCACATCATAGTGAGATAGCAGTGAATTAGGGGACCAGTGTGTTATGGGGCTGTTTAAAGTCCTGCCCTCCACCAGCCCACCGTAAGGAAATGGAACAGAGGTACTTGCCTCTGGCCACGGCCCTCCGGGGTCGTGGCTGTCGGAGTCTCGCCGCCCTTCTCCTCCTCTTGGGGTCGGCTGAACTTGTGCGTGTCGCCACTGGGCGGTTCTGATACCACGTCCTTCTCTCTTGCGCCGTCTTCGCTCTCGGTCAGGGTTCTGTCTGCTCCGGGTCCGTCGTCCTCCAGAACGGGGTTGAACTCCGAAGGGATTTCCGGCCTCCGTATTTGATCCTCCTCTTCCTGGTTTGGCGTCCCCTTCACAGGAAAGACTAGACCGCATATGGCTTCTTCCTGCGGTCTAATCACGGGCGCCATCTTGAAAGTCCCGCTCGTGTAGAGCGCGGGACTACAGGGTTCTTCCTCGAAGGCCTGGATGCTTCCCAGTACCTGCTAGTAGAGCAGCTCCAGAATTCTCTCTCATGCCATGGCTCCCTCACATGGATATTTCCTTGAGGCCCTTTTCGCTGGGCTGCCACAGAACTGTGCAAGGCCTCTCATAGGCTGTGTAAAGGGATCACTGGGGAACTGCCAACAGAACTATATCCAAGTCACTCATGTAACCATAAATAGTTGTTGTCTCAGGATAAGTGTGCTCTTGCCATCAGGACTCAGGTGTAACGAATATCTTCAAGATAGTCTTTGGAGGACTAGTCTCCCTCTGTGACCTCAGTGCCCCCTTGTGCCTGTTGTGGAGCTGCTGCAGGCGCATCTCTCGAGCGGGGATGCCCTCATTCCAGAATTCCCTTGAGGCCCTTGCAATTGGATTGCCACAGGACCTGGTGGGCTTAGGGGGGCCTCACTTAGGCCGTACAACGGGGTAGCTGTTGAACACCCAACAGGGCTTTTTCCAAGTCACTTGTGCAACCCCAAGGGTGGATGGTACAATGGCCAAGTATGCATTCTTCAGCAGGTCTCAGGTACACAGGATCTAACAGAAGGTTTCTGGGTGGCCAGCCTCCAAGGTTTCCAAGGACGCCTTGTTACCCTCTGGGTGTTTTGCAGGCGTAGGGCTCCACTTTAGGTGTACAGTGCTCCTTAGTTGATTTTAGTAAAGCACTTGTCAATGATGACACTCACTGATGACTGTCAGTGATCTTCTGTGTGGTGGGTCTATCACACACCTTTCTCTCCTCTTCTTTCATCTTCAACTTTGTGATGGGGTACTGTGACTTTGTGCTAAACTCTTCTGCTCATCACTGTTTCTTGCACCGTGGTATTTTGCCACTCTCTTCTCCTCCTCTTTCATCTTCTCCTTCAGGACGCGGCAATGTCACATCTTGCCACGTTCTTCCCCTTGACGCCTCCTAGACATGGCATCATGCCACACTTCTCCTTGACTCTTCTGATCAGGCCTCTCACCATGGTGCTTTCTTCACAGGGATCCCCCTGGCATGTCCTCTTCATATGACTGGTTTTCTTTTTTTTCTCAACACAGCCTCTCACAGGCCTGATCCTGTCGATGGGACCTCACATCCTGTTCATAAACCTGTCCCTCTTCTTCCACCTTGGCCTCTCACAGGCCTGGTCCTGTCGATGGGAACTCTGGTCCTGTTCATAGGACTATTTCTCTTCTTCCGTTGCAGCCTCCCACAGGTCCAGTCTTGGCAATAGGACTTGACACTTTCACGTCCTCATGGACCTCTAACAGGTTCTGTTCCTCCCAGAGTTCTTCTCTCCATGGAATGTGGGTCATGCCTCTTCCTTCCTCTCTTCATCACCTGAAGGCGTAGTGCATGCTCCTCGAGGCTACGTCGTCATGGCACATGGCCCAGCCTAAGTGTGAAAGTGCTTGGCAGGATTGGTCAATCTGTGTGACAGTGGTCAATGATGGGCCAACACTGGCCATTCGGTGCTGGGGTGGCCTCTTTCATGCAACACTGCTTCTCATTCTCTAAGGGCTCTCACTGTCCAGGGCTCCTGCCCTAGCTGTCAAATTTCCAGGTGCAGTCCTCTGTGCACCTCTGATCTCATGATCGCAGTATTTAACCTTTTGCAAGGTGCGTTCTTGGGTGCTGGTATTTGTGCCGGTGCTTTCAGGTGCTGAGCACCGGCACCTATTTCTCAGGGTCTATTGAATTTTTCTCTGAAGCACAGCCAGCGCTGTGCACAGGTCATTAAAACGCCCCAGCCCCGGAGCGAGGCTTGTGCACCTGCATGTTTAGATTTGGTTCATGCTGCCAGTGTGCTAGCTTTGGTGCACACCAGTGCCTGGTATCAGGGGTGGGGGACGGGCAGGTCTGTTGTGTTATGCTCAGTATAAACTGCATGCACAATCAACTGGAAGCATAATTTCAGCAGCACAAGCCAGTGGTCTGCGCTTTCCAGTGTAGCTGAAGCTGCGAGGTAGGTGAGTTGTGTGTACGTTATTCTACACACAACTGTTATCCTACAGGTAACAGAGTGATAGAATAGTGCTCCTTGGCCGTGGGACAACATAAATAAATTCCTGCACAATGGCACCTGCAGCAATCTGCCTGCCTCAGTAGCACAGACAAGGCCTTGCAGCATAACAAAATTGGGGAAGGAGCTGAGGGTGGTTCAAAAGTAAACATTTTTCTTCCTGCCAGTCAGTGTAGTAGTACCCAGATTATTTGCTATTGATGGCATTACAATAAGAATTAGAATGAAATCTGGTTTCACTGAGATTTGTCTGATACGGAGAAAGCTTTTTTTTTTAAATAAATCATGATAGACGGGAAGTTTGCGAACAGTACGCTGCATGTTACTGAGTTCCCCTAAGTTGGCATTGTATGCCCAGACGTGGGTCTCTTGCTCACTTTGCCACTGGACTCAAGATAGCCTGGCTGATGAGTGTTATGAACCCGAAACCGGTCCCAGGATGCTTGTTTCCGGTCCAGAGAAGACATGGCTTGGCAGTTTGGCACTGGACTGTTCCCATGAGGCACAGGTTCAGACTGATTTTCATGTGGCCATGTCTGAACTGGGGTGGTGGAGTGAGATAAAGATTGATGATGGATTAAACCCAGATCACTTGACTGGGGGTGAGTGTTTGATTTGCTCAAGCGCTCCGTACATCATCCCCTTTGGTATTGCTTTGTTCACCCTAAGTTGGCAAGGTATGCCCAGACTTGGGACCCTTGCTCACTTTGCCAGTGGACTCAAAATAGCCTTGCTGATGAGGGTTGTGAACCCAAAACCGGTCCCCGGATGCTTGTTTCCGGTCCAGGGAAGACATGGCTTGGCAGTTCAGCGCTGGACTGTTCCCATGAGGCACAGGGTCAGACTGATTTGCATATGGCCATCTCTGAACTAGGGTGGCGGAGTGAGCTAAAGATTGATGATGGATTAAACCCAGATCAGTTGACAGGGGGTGAGTTTTTGATTTGCTCAAGCACTCCGTCCATAATCCCCTTTGGTATCTATAAAAACTGTGAGCACCTGCACTTAATATTTTACAAATTAAGCACTGACGGTCAGGCGGTGGTGGGGCAAGTCGATAGTCTCTCTGTGGGTGCCGTCTGCTGGTGCCATATGTGTTTACTCTTCATGCTTGCGGTGGTGGCTGTTCACCACCAGGGAACCAGTTGCTCTATCTTCTTTAGACAATGAGAATCTCACTTGCACAACCCTTGGGTTTATTGCTTAATTCAAAGTTGTGGCGTGCTTCAGAGCGTGTATTCCGTCATACACCTTGAAACATGTAGGTAGCTGTGTCCCCCTAAAACTTGGGGTGCCGTCCTCCGATCACTGCCGTAGTCCCTTTAAGTAGGGTTGTAGATGCTTTATACTTTTTGACGAATTTTATTCATAAAACAACTCTTCCAAAGTTTTTAGTGTGCGTTTTCATTTAATTATTCCATCTTTTGTTATGTCATTCCCATATTCTTTGTTAATCCAATGCATTTCGGCTTGCACATGAAGCCTTCATCAGGGAACAGTTCTAGAAACAAAATGCAGCCGTTTATACACGAGGTAATCTGAATAAACAGTTAATAAATGAATCTTTTCCACGTGCTCTATGCTTTTCATTCATCGTGGTGTTGGTAATAGTGAAATCAATCTATTTGTTCGATTGAGTGAAAGGTGGTGACATATCGAATAAATGTGTGAAATTAAATCAAGATAAGATTCCTCATAAAAACCCGTTGTGTAATTGGTTAGTCATCGCTCGATAGATCATATACGTCTATACCGTGCATTGTTATTTAAATAGTGATGCCGACAAAAAACAAATATAAACGTGAGCATTACAAATCGTTTTTATGAGGAATCTTATCTTGATTTAATTTCACACATTTATTTGATATGTCACCACCTTTCACTCAATCGAACAAATAGATTGATTTAACCTTACAAAGAGTTGAAAGTACCCCCGGAGGCTGGTTATTATCCTGCTTGTTGCCCCATAGTGAATTGCACGGACACTTCATTGTACATTAATTGTTCTGGGATAATATTGTTCAGACATACAGTTCCCTTGGTGAATACAGATGATTTGAGCACTTTGGGAATGAACTCTAGATACTCCGCAGTGAATTTTGAGGGGGCGATATATGCACATCCAGGGTTTTTCTTTTTGTCTGATTAGTCTTATTGCACTGTCCACAATGGTACTGATGATGTGGCTCTTGAAATCGTATTGCCATTGGGTGTTCCATGTAAATATGCTCGACCCAGAATGAGATGGGTGAAAAGGACCTTAACAAAATAATTCTTTGAAGGGGTTACAGATTTAGAAGTAAATAGCTATAGTAATGGAATTACATTTGGATACGTCCTTTCCTCCATATTTACATTGGGTGGTACTGCCATGGCCAAGGGTGAGAAAGCTATGGAATATTTTGGATGTAAGCTACAAATTCTATCCAGTACCACAGTAGCAGAGTTCCTCGATATCACTACCCAGTTAGAAAGCATGCAGGTGTATTCAGAACACACTAGATATGCAGTGGATTTTATCTTGGCAAAGAGTGGTGGTGTGTGCTCAGTGGTCGGTGACCAGTGTGTGATCGGTATATAAAATTTGGAGAAAAATATAACACAACATATTATGGATATTATCGACAATGTACAACGGATGAAAAGTGGGAATTGGAATTCGTTTCTTTTTGGCAGTTGGGGTTGGATACTTCAAAAACTGATTTACCTTGTTGTATTAGTACTCTTTTGGGTCCTCATACATGCCTTCCTACTTGTTTTTGTTATCGTGCTATTGTTTTCATGCCCAAAGAGAAGATATCAGCCCGTATTACAAATGCCGCCATAATGATTCAGGTTGATATTGATGATCTGATGAATATTGATGAGGGGATTTATTTATTATTTATTTATTAAAACATTTATATAGCGCGAACAAAGGCCCTAGGGCATCTCGGCGCTGATATTTGAGGACTCTTCCCTTCTAGCTGTATCATTTCATAAAGTTTATTGTAAGGAGTGCCCATAATTTTATCCTAATTATGTTTTTGAATTTTGATGCTCTATCAATTGCTGATGTATTGATACTGTTATGATGATGCTGTCTGCTCTATTTTTATTTTTGCACATTCGAAAAAGTTTTTAGCTCATGCTAAAAGGAGGGTCTGTTAGATTAGGCCTGTTAATGCTTAGGTAGTGCCTTGTATAAATTAGCATTTGATGTACCATTTTATGTTTAGAGGCCATTTTAAAGACAATCAAAACTAATCTTTGCAATTTCTGAGAAATGCCCTTTGGGAATTTCGTTTCTGCAATGAAGAACTGTTAATGCCAGCGCATAGCTTTCCCACTAGATAGAGGCTCTCTTCACTTATCTGGTGGCCTTATCATAGTACTTGGTGTAACAGCCTTAGACTGTGATGAGTTTCAAAAGCAGAAACTGTTTATTTGTATTTTACTGTCCGGCTACATGTGCCTGGAAAATTCCACTGTGGGCGTGTTCTTAACCAATCATGAAATTTACATAAGGTATCTCTACGCTAGCAAATATTTAGTTCCCTCTGTACCACTCCTGGAGACTGTGCAGACTGGGCTATGCTCTGAGTGTATATGAACAAACAGTCATTGGTGTATATTCACATCACACCAAAGAAGCTTTCTTCGACCATACAAGTCATAAAAGCATTACAGATAAAAAGTTTTTTTTTTTAGATAGAAAAGTTAAAATCAGGAAAAAACCTTTAAAACATGGGTGCAAATAAGCAATCAGAGCTATCATTATATCAGACATAACATGACAAAGCAAAGTTAAAAGCATCAAGTGCAAACAGTCTCAAGCGCCTTGAGGAACATAATGGGCCTCACATGTCCTAATATGCCCACATTCACCTACACAGTATTAAAAAAATTCCATTATGATCATTTACCCGCCCTGATTTGGTTGCAACATATGTGCCACATCCACCTCAAGAATTTTGCCACCAGGATTGCGTGCCTTGGGGATGGCTCGGAGCAAAGAATTCACAAGGTTATGTTGTGTGATCTTGTGCCTAGGTTGTTGCAGAGCTGAGCCAGCCAAGCTTTCTGCTAGCCAGTGTAAGCGGGGCAGGCAAAGAGCATATGCGAATATGATTCTGTATGTGTGGCACATGCATGCCAATTGTTGTCCTTGGTGGAAGACCATTTGGATGAAAAACACTTCGAGGGCAAAGATCCTGATCTGAATTGGAAGTAAAATTTTCCGTCCAAAGGCTTTCTAATGATGTCCTAATATGGCTTGAGACTCGGGCATGGTTTTATCTGAAGAAAGAGCCCCGAGAGTGAGGTGGGCTCATAGCGCCTAAACTCTTCATATGCAACCATTTCAAAATAGATTTCTTTGAAGCTCTTTTTTATGGGAACATTAAGGTAGAAGAGGAATCCCACAAGTGCAATAGGCCCATTTTAATAATCAGACTTCTCAAATGCTGCAGCCACTTAATTTTGTGAAAGCTATCCAAATTAATACCATCCCCTCTGTGTATGGTGCCAGTTCCTGTGTGCGCCTCATTCTACTCCAGAATAGCATACACCATAGACTGGCTAAATCTGACAGGGCTTTCTGGCCTAGGTCGTTTCTTAGGGGGGAGGATGGTTGTACTCTGTGGCAAACTAGTGATCGCGCGCAATAACGCATTCTCGGCTATTGTTAGCTGGGTCAAGTTCTCTAAACCCCACAGCTCAGCCCCATAAAGGACTGAGTTCACCACTTTGCTGCTATAAATTTGTAATACCGGGTGAAGGCGCTTTGTCAGGGAGGTTTTACATTTCTTTCTAAGGGTACCAGCTAACTGCCTATGCTTTAGTGTCATGACTTCGATGTGTGGCTTCCACCTCATGTCCTTCTGCAGCTTTATGCCCAGATAGACAAAAGCATCAACCTGCTCCAGGGAATGCCCTTCCATCATCATTTTCCCTCTGAACGATCTGTGTTGATTGAATGCCATAAACGTTGTCTTGGCAGCATTAATTTTAAGACCCCTCAGGAGGCACACCTATTCATAGCAATAGAGGGCACGCAGCAATCTACTCAATGTTTTGGAGATTATCAGCAGGTCATCCGCAAGTATAAAATGGGGATTTTTCTTCCAGCCAAGACAGGAGCATCAGTGTCGGTGGCATCAAGGAAGTTTGTGACTCCATTTATGAAGAGATAAAACAGTGTGGGAGCCAACACACATCCTTTGCGAACACCCTTTCACACAAGGAAGGGAACTGTCTTGTTTCCTGCCGCACCTCAATGTATTTGTGCATAATTATCCTCATGGAGGCGGGCGATCAGGGAGAGTAAATCAAGTTGCATCCCCATCTCTTTCAAGACCTCCCACAATTTAGTCCGTGAGACCAGGTCAAAGGCGGATTTGAGATCGACAAAGGCAGCATACATGGTACCTTTGCCGATAGTAATTGTCTGCCAGTATATGAGTACATATCGAAAGACCTGGTCAATTGTGGTAATTTGGGCCACCAAGCTGCCTGAAGGAGGGGGGGGGAGAGGATGGTGTTTGCCTCGATCCAGATCTGGACCTTGACCAAAACCGGCCTGGCCACCACTTTCTGAATAGAATCTTTGAGGCTTAATGAGCTATAGTTACCAGGTATGGATTTATTTCCTTTTTTATGTATGGGAATTATCTCTGCCCCCGCCAGGCTCCTTGAGCTACAGCGTTAGCGAATAGTAGTATGTAGTTGGACCTTTTCGGTCTATCATACAAGAAAATGTCGGCAGGGATACAGTCTAACCCTTGAGCTCTACCACCTGTTAGAGCGTTAAGAGCGCCTCTAACATCTTCCTCATCGAATACCCTGCCACTAGGGAAGGGATAGATCAGGAATGTTAGTCTATCATCTGCTTCATCTTCAGCATACTGAGTGGCAAAATGGCTAACCCACACATCGGGATCAACATGATATTCCGGTGGCTGTACTCCTCCTCCCCTGCCCTATTTAACCACATTCCAAAACCACTTGGAGTTGTTGCTATCACAACCACATTTTAATTCATGCCATCTGTCCTCATCCCAGGATTTTTGGCACACTTAATTACATTCTTGTTTGTAGTCCTGGCAGAACGCCCTCTAGCCATAGCACCTGATTTAATTGCTTCTCCAAGGACTTTACGGGCATGTCTACAGTCCTGATTGTACCAATGTTATTTGGACATGGTGTCTTTCGCCCTAGCCTTACTCTGTGCCTGCAGATTTTTAAAAACAATAAGTTGTGCAGCTGTGTGAGTTCTTTAGCTAATTCACATTAGGGGTAGCAAGTCTCCTTTAATCTAACTGTACTCTCAAGCTCGCTACTTATAGTAGATAGTGTTTCCGGACATGCTAAAATCCTAGGACATTTAACTCTGCGCATGTTCTTTGGGACTAAAAGATCCCTAGTAGTGGGTAGAATAACTGGTTGTACTGGTACACTAAGGACCCTAAATATGAACTGTGAGCAGAGTGGATCATGGTTGCTCTCTATATATGCCTGGACGGCCATGTCATCAAGGGTATGCCATAGATTCAGGCTGACTAGGAGGTAATCAATGCGGCTAGATACGTAACCTTTGTTAAAAGTGTTTGACCCTAGTCTATCAGAAGTGGATCGGCCGTTGGCAGCCCTTAAACCGCTCCAAACAGTGAGCTTTCGTTTGAATTACTGCCTCGGTCCTGCCTTTGATTGGAGGTAAATCCAACATGAAACACCCCAGTGTTCCTCCTCCTGCCTCGCTAGGTCATTGTCCTCACTGTCAAGTGGTGTATATTCTCCACTGTCCCTCCAACTCTTTTTTTGGAAGGCTGAGAGATGTTCTATTAGTGACCCGGGTGACCCAAGCAGGTCACTTCCTTTACTGGGATGAAGCCATGCTGCTGATTATCCACTAGATTAAATATGACTGAGGATACATGAATAGCCAGGACACAAATATACATTTAGGATCCTTATCATTAAAGAGATTGGGTAATATGACCTTCAGTTAAGCGGGTCTTTACCCTTCTTTAAAAACATTTAGATATATGCTTCTCTCCCAGACACAGGTACCAACTACAAGAAAGCTTAAGAATTAACCAGCTCCTCAAATCTAGGGAGTAGAATATCTGCAAGTGTTTTGTAAAACTCAAGAGGAATAGAATCCTGTCCTGATGCTTCACCTGAGGCTAGCTCTGTCAATGCTTTCTTAATCTCTATATATACGGAAACAGGGCCTCTAAAATCTGAGTTTGAGTTGGCCTTAGACATGGTAAGCTTACATATTCCAAGTACCCTTTTATAGCTGCTAATAAGGGGGACCTCTCCTCACAATAAAGAGACTTATACATTTCCTGAAAGACAAATAAAGTGGCAGCGGACCGTGGCATATCTTGTCAAAGAAATCACGAGTGTCTGCAGCTGTATTCTTTGATTGTCTGTCATTACACTAAAAAGAAAGAATCAGTCCCACCTCTTCATTGTTCTCAAAACATAGAGATTGTTTTGTGTGCCATCCCTGATAAGCCATATCCCAGATCTCCTTCTGAAGCCTCATACAAGAGATAATTAATTACCTTAGTGCTTTTTCGACAATCTGAGTGGGACCTTCCATCAATTTGTTTTGAATAGTTGAGTTCCAAAGTTAATAGTTCTGCAAGGGCCCTTTCTGCCATGTGCCTCTTCCTTTTATTGTGCTAAATGTTATAGCTAAGAGTCTGACTCTGGATAATCACTTTCATTGTATCCCACACAACGATTGGAGTGGCTGAAATTTGATTGTGCAGAATGAAATAATCCAAGGAGATCGACATATAATGCAGATATCTCTTGTCCAGCAATAGTTTCATGGTCAAACGACCACCTTGATGGAGAAGCAATACCATCACTGAGACATAGTGACATAAATAAAGAAAGCAAATTGTGATCAGTAATAATGTGTGGGTTCAGCTTGATAGAAAGTAACGTGCAAGAGTATGGCTTACAAAGATCATATCAATCCTAGAAAGGGTCTTACTTGCCAATGAGTAGAATGTAAAGCCTTGTGAAAACCCATGGCACATGTGCCACATATCAATAAGATCACGATATTGCATCACCTCTCTCAAAGCTTCTCTGGATTTTTTCATAAGTGCAATGGCAGATGAGCCTGAGGTGGTGTCAAATTGTGGTTCCAATGGCAGGTTAAAATCTCCTCAAATACCAAAAGTGGAATGCCATTAGCACAGTTTGGCTAATAAAAAATTAAAAATCAAAGGATCATCATCACTGGGTGCGTACACCTCACGCAAATTCAATCAAGCATTTTCCTTTTCTATTTCAGCAATGGCCCATCTGACAGATTGATCTATTTTAGGCCTATAAACCTTCCAGCCTTGATCCCCAGCAAATAAGGCCATCCCCTGCTTAGAGCCTTTCCTGTCTGAAGCTGTCAGCATATTATACCCCCCAATATTCAGATTTGTAGACTCTGTAGTAGATTAATGGGTCTCTAGAAGGCAGAGCAAGTTTGGTTTAGGAAGCAGAAGTTCCTCCTCTACATGCCAGCACTTTTGCGAGCATTCCTAGACAATGGACATTCCAGCTAAGTGCATGCAATGCCCGACTATCACTGCCTCTCCCATATACCATTAGCACATATTATACACACACCATATTTCATATGACACTGCAGAAATCAATCCTGTTTGATACGTTTTCATTGTTATTTTGTTTCTACACCCCAAACCAAAACCACAAAGGAAAACAAAGATACCTCATCACCAACTTTATCAAACAAAACAACCCCCCCCCAATTCCTCCCTCTCCCCCCAACAAACCCCTCATCCACACCATCCCTTACCTTTCCTGGGTTCCTGAAAGAAACCAGAATTTTCACTACAACCATCCCCCACTCACAAAAATAGAGGCAAGGGTTGGCTAACCATTAAGCCTACCAACTCCACTTTGCCCAATGGTACCCCAAATAGCATCTGCTACCATTGAGAAGGAATTTACCTGCCAGTCAGGACAACCAAGCACAAGAAAACTCAAGGGGGCCTGTTACCCTCACATTGGCACCTTGCATGTCAAGCCAACCCTTTCTAGTTGGGTAGACTTTGATCATTGATCTATCAGGTGCATATTCATTGCAGAAATAATTTCTGCCCTGATAGCTAAACTTCAGTGTAGTAGGCTCAAGCAAAAATACAGTTGCATCCAACCTCTATAAGTCTGGAAATAACTTGCAAAGCTGCCATCTGCGAACCACTATTTCTTTACAAAATTCACAGCGTACAAATACTTCTACACCAAGTGCCCTGACTGGTGCTCTGGATCTGGCAACTTGAAAAATAAGTTGGCATAAAATGAAATTGCCTACATAAATCATAACAGCCCAAGGGAATTGACACCCTCGACCTTCTTCGTTGCCAGTTTTGCCGCCAATATCTTACTACAAAGCTACGTTATTTATTTCTTATGTGTACTTTCTGAAATGATGCTTTAACACATAATCCTGCAGTACACCCCAATCCACCCCACTCTACCCATCTCCAATCTATGCCAGTCCACCCCACCTCACCCCACTTCAGTCTGCCCCACTCAATCCTATCCACCCAACACCAATCCAATTGCCTCCAATCCAAACCACCCACTTAATTCACTTCAATGTACCACACACCAATTCTCCAATTCCACCCACTCCAATCCAAAACAATCTGCCACACTCCAATCCAAAATAATCATCCCCAACCCAGTTTTCCACACTCCAATCTGCCCTACTCTAATCTATAACAATCTGCCCCACTCCAAGGCAATCTGTCACACTCCCATCCAAAACAATATGCCCAATTTCAAAACAAACTGCCCCACTCCAATCCAGAACAATCTTCCCCACTCCAATCTAACACAACCTGCCCCAATCCAATCTAAAATAGTCTGCCACACTCCAATCTTCCTCACTCCAATCCCAAAAATCTGCCTCACTCCAATATTCCCCACTCCAATCCAAAACAATCGGCCCCACTCCAATCCAAAACAATCTGCCCCACTCCAATCTGCGACACTCCAATCTATGCCACTTCAATCTGCCCCACTCCATTCCAAAATAATCTGCCAACTCCAATCCACCCCAATCTAATCAAAACAATCTATCCTACTTCAAACCCTCCCTCTCCAATCTGATCTATCCTAAACAATCTGCCCGCTCCAATTTGTTCCACTCTAGTTTGCCCCACTCCATTCAAAATAGTCTGCCACACTCCAATCTTCCTAACTCCAATCCCAAAAATCTGCTTCACTTCAATATTCCCCACACCAATCCAAAACAATCTGCCTCACTCCAATCCAAAACAATCTGCCCCACTCCAATCTATGGCACTTCAATCTGCCCTATTCTAATTTTCCCAACTCCAATCTGCCCCACTCCAATCCAAAATAATCTGCCAACTCCAATCCACCCCAATCTAATCAAATCTACCCTACTTCAAACCATCCCACTCCAATCTGCTCCAATCTAAAACAATCTGCCCGGCTCCAGTTTGTCCCACTCTACTCTGCCCCACTCCTGTGTGCCCCACTCCATTCAAAACAGTCTACTCCACTCTAATCTGCTCCATTCCAATCTGCCCACTCCAATCCAAAATAATTTGCCTACTCCAATCTGCCCCAATCACTTTCAAAACAACCAGCCCCACTGCAATCCATTCCTCTCCAATCCACAACAATCTATCCCACACTAATCCTCCCTACTCCATTCAACCCACTCCAATCTGCCCCACTCTAATCCAAAACAATCTGCCCCACTCCAATCCAAAACATTCTGTCCAATTTCAAAGCAATCTGCCCCACACCCACCCAAAATAATCTTCCCCACTCAAATCTGCCTCACTCCAATCCAAAACAATCTACCCCACTCCAATATTCCCCACTCCAATCCAAAACAATCTGCCTCACTCCAATCCAAAACAGTCTTCCCCACTCCAATCTGAGAAACTCTGATCTGTACCACTTCAATCTGCCCCAATCTGCCCCAATCTCATCTGCCCCACTCCAATCTGCGACACTCCAATCTATGGCACTTCAATCTGCCCTATTCTAATTTTCCCAACTCCAATCTGCCCCACTCCAATCCAACATAATCTGCCAACTCCAATCCACCCCAATCTAATCAAAACAATCTACCCTACTTCAAACCATCCCACTCCAATCTGCTCCAATCTAAAACAATCTGCCCTGCTCCAGTTTGTCCCACTCTACTCTGCCCCACTCCAGTCTGCCCCACTCCATTCAAAACAGTCTACTCCACTCTAATCTGCTCCATTCCAATCTGCCCACTCCAATCCAAAATAATTTGCCTACTCCAATCTGCCCCAACCACGTTCAAAACAATCAGCCCCACTGCAATCCATTCCTCTCCAATCTCCCCACTCCAATCCACAACAATCTATCCCACACTAATCCTCCCTACTCCATTCAACCCACTCCAATCTGCCCCACTTTAATCCATAACAATCTGCCCCACTCCAATCCAAAACATTCTGTCCAATTTCAAAACAATCTGCCCCACACCAATCCAAAATAATCTTCCCCACTCAAATCTGCCTCACTCCAATCCAAAACAATCTACCCCACTCCAATATTCCCCACTCCAATCTAAAACAATCTGCCTCACTCCAATCCAAAACAGTCTTCCCCACTCCAATCTGCGAAACTCTGATCTGTGCCACTTCAATCTGCCCCAATCTGCCCCAATCTCATCTGCCCAACTCCAATCTACCCCCTCCAATCCACAATAATCTGCCCACTCCAATCTGCCCGATCTAATCAAAGCAATCTACCCTACTTCAAACTATCCCACTCTAGTCCTCTCCAATCTAAAACAATCTGCCCACCTCCAGTTTGCTCCAAAAGGTTTTAGTGTGCACACTACCAGGGCTAAGCGTAGTTGAATAGTTGTGCCGTGCTCCAGGGTATCACTCACCGAACTGGAGTGTGGTAAATATCAAACTAGGTGCATCCCCATACAAGTGGGGTATGTCCCCGGGCACTGGTGCTGTAGTCCTTATTAAAAAGGTTTCTCAGATAAGCAAACACGTTGTGAAGAAAAAACTCTCTGTCCTTGAGATAAAGATTTTATTGGAATTGTTGCATCACAATTCTCATAAATATATTTCAATCTTCATACACTTCATTTCCCAGAATGCATTTCAAATGGTTGATAGTTTAAGGAGATCCCAATGCATTTCCGCATGATTGCCTTCATCTGGGGATATTCTGTAATGGTAACATATAATTCTTCTATCAGTGCTGGGCATATATACATGAGGAGAATTGTAAAGATTGGTTTAGAACCTATACCCGCATATGGTGAAATTTAGTGAATTAACGTGAGTGAGTGATCTGGGAGGAACCAAGGACATATCCATTGTGCTGGGTGCCGAACATGGTGAACCAAGCTATAAATGCCATGCAGGACGGTAGTGTTGACAAAGAATGTTTATCACGTGGCGATGAGAAGGTTATGAAGAGGTTCACGGGTTAATATTAAAGGTGTATAAAACGCGAAATATCAACTTGCTTGAACAATATTATGAACATGCCAGTTAAAAAAGGGTAAAAACGGAACGATGCGCACTCTTGGTGCTAGCATTTGTATGCTTAATGCGTGCAGTATGCAAGTTTGGTGATGGTACGATTAAAATATAGGGAAGGTGCAGTTTTGTTAATCTATGCTTACCGGGTGTAAAGAGCAAAGAGATTCAAACGTCTTCAAGCTAAGTTTCGATCGCTCACGGTATATTCAGGTGCAGTGTTCCTCGACGCTAAAAAGTGGGTGGTTCTTATGGCGTGTGTGAGTGAATTAGTGAACATAGAAACAGGTTAGCGGGACGTGTGTATCATGGGAAAGGTCAATAAAGTTACAAAATGAAATATTCATGTTAAACAATAACAATATTGAATAACATATGTGGTTGTAATGCTGCTGAAATTAAAACAGTGGTAAATGAAATCAGTCTTTCAAAAAACAGTGGTAAATGAAAACAGTCATTCAAAAAACACTAGTCATTACAATAATGTTGTTGTGGAAACGATCAGAACAGTCCACACACAGTCTAGATATGTGTTTTTTTTATAAGTAACACAGAAACTCCATACGGTGGTTCAAGCCAAAGGGCATCATAGAGTTTAGAATATTGATCCAGTAATTTTCACTTTGTAATAAAAAAATTTGATTGTCTCTTCCCTCTCGTTTATCGATTTTCTCTAAAATGCAAAATTTAAATTGACTGATGTTGTGTCCAGCTTCTAAAAAGTGTTGAGCTACTGTGGATTTCATTTGTTTAGTTCTAATGTTAGATTTGTGCTCATTCAGCTGTATTTTTACTTTCCTTTCAGTTTGTCCGAAATAGATTTTCCCGCAGGGGCACTTTAAAATGTAGATCACATTGGACATGTCACATGTGGCTGTTACCTTCACTTTGATCTTATGTCCCTTCATGGGATGGGTGATGTATGCTCCTTTAATTATGCTGTTACAGTTGTTACAATTCCAGCATGGAAATGTGCCTTTATATGTGTCTTCTGCTAATGATTGACCAGGATGTTTAAGTCTTTCACCCATGTTTTTACTTCTAGTATTTGCGAAGATAGGTTCTTGTTCGAAGATATGATTAAAATCTTGTTCCAACCTGAGTATTTGCCAATGATTTTTGATGATTTTTTTGTACGATGAACTCATTAGGGAAAATTTTGAAACCACGGTGAACTGATTTTTAGTAGGTTTTTATGGATGCTAAGCAATTCCTCTCTGCTTGTGAGTGAACAGCGTTCCCTCGCTTGTTGTAGTACCTGGTCAGGATATCCACGTGATTTAAATCTCTGTGCCATTTCTTCTAATTGTTCCGCTGCTTTCACTGGGTTAGATACTATCTTTTTGACTCTTAACAGCTGTGTGTATGGCAAGTGTTGTTTGAAGAGTTGTGGATGAAAATTTTGGTAGTGAAGAGTATTATTTCTGTCTGTGTCCTTTCTATACAAATCCGTTTCAACGCTTGTCGGTGTCCGGGTTATTCTTACATCCAGAAATGTGATGAATTATTGCCGTATTTCAAAGGTGAATTGTTTGCGTTTGTCGATTTGATTGAGTTTGTGCAGTTGTTCTCTACTCCTATCCACCTAACCCAATCCACCCACTCCATCCCAATTCACCCCACTCCAATACACCAAAATCTGCCATACTCTAATCCAATCTACCACAAAAATCCAATCCAACCTATTCCAATCTACCCAACTCAAATCCAATCCACCTCACCCCAATCCACTCCACTCCCTCCCCATCCACCCCACTCAAATCCCAAAAATATGTCCCACACCAATCTATCCCACTCCAATCCATCACAATCTGCCCCACTCCAGTCCAAAACAATCTGCCCCACTCCAATCCAAAACAATATCCCCACTTTAATCTGCCCCACTTAAATCTACCCCACTCCAATCATAAACTGGCTGCTAATCTCTAATCTGCCCTCTCTAATCTACCCTACTCTAATGTGCCCCAATCCAAAACAATTGGCTGCCCCAATCCTATCCAAAACAACCAGCCCCATTCCAAACAGCCCACTCTATTCTGCTCCACTTCAATTCACCCACATCAACCTGCCTCATTTCAATCTATCCACCTGACCCCAATTCACCAACACCATCCCAATTCACCCCACTCCAATCAAATCCACTCCAATCCAATCTACGACACTCAAATTCAATCCACCTTACCCCAATCCAATCCAATAAACTCCACTCCCTCCCAGTCCACCCCACTCCAATCCAATCTACCCCACTCCAATCCAAAAGAATCTGCCCCACACCAATCTGCCACACTCTAATCAAAAACAATCTGCCCACTCAATCAAAAACCCTCAGCCCCACTCCAATCCAAAACAATCTGCCCAACTTCAAAACAATCTGCCACACTCCAATCCAAAATAATCTGTTACACTCTAATCTGCCTCACTCTAATCCAAGGCAATCTGCCCCACTCCAATCTGCGACACTCTGATCTGTGCAACTTCAATCTGCCCCACTCCAATCAGCCCCATTCTTATCTGCCCAACTCCAATCCAAAATAATCTGCCCACTGAAATCCGCCCCAATCTAATTAAAGCAATCTACCCTACCTCAAACCATCCCACTCCAATCCTCTCCAATCTAAAACAATCTGCCCACCTCCAGTTTGCCCCATTCCAATCTAAAACAATCCACCCCACTCCAAACTATAACCTTCTGCTCCACTCTAATCTGCCCCACTTCAATAAAAAACTATTTGGCTCACTCCAATCCAAAACAACGTGCCCCACTTCAGTCAGTCCCACTCCAATCCAAAACACCTGTCCGACTCCAATCAGCCCCACTCCAATCCAAAAGAATCTGCCCACTCCAATCTTCCCACTCCAATCCATCCCACTTCATTACAATCGACCTCATCAGATTTAATCTACCTCACCTCACCCCAGTCCGATCCACTCCATTCCACCCAATCCATCCCACTTCGATCCAATCACCTCTATCCAATCCATCCCACCCCAACCCACCCCTTTCGCAATTCAGTTCACCCCACCCCAATCTAATCTACCTCACTCCAATCCACGCCACTGCAATCCAATCTACTCCTCTCTATTCCATCTGACAGCAATACAATTCACCCCTCTCCAATTCACTTCACTTCATTCCACCCCAATCAATGTTCAATAATCCACTCCACTCCAGTCCTATCTACCCCATTCCAATCCACCCCACCTCAATCCACCACACGCTGTCTTCCCCAATCTAGTCCTCCCCACATCACCTCACTCCAATCTAACCTACCCCATCCAGTCCCCCACTCCAATCCACCAAACTCCACTGTAGTCCAAATAATCCACTCCAGTTCAGTCCATCTCACTCAATCCATTCCTTCTAGCCCACCACACTCCAATCTATCCCACTCAAATACAATCCACACCAAGACAATCCAGCCCAATCCAATCTTTGTCACTCAAAATCAATGGGCGTAAAATCCGTTCCGCTCGCGGATTTTCGAAAAATTCGCAATCCGCGAACTCTCGCGAATTTGCCGAAAATCCGCAAATCCGCACGCTGCGGATTTTTTTGCTTGGTGAAACAATATTGCGGCGCGCGGCGTGGCGTGCGGCGTTCACTTTCCGTCATTCAGCGTTTGCCGAGTTGTTTTTCTCGATATTTTGCGAGTGCTGCGCCATTTTGGATCTTGCTGCGGAATCCCGCTGGAGTTTAGCGCCCGCGAATACGTAATCGCGGCTTGCCACCACCTTGCGCAGCATGCATCGCGAGAGTTCGCAATTGCGAACATGTAGGTGCGGCGGGCAGGAACAATCTCGCACTCGCGAAATAGAGATTTTGCAATTCTGCACAAGAAATCCACCAGCAAACAGCATAAACCTTCAGAAAATGATGATTTTTATCAGAATCACTCCTCAGGTTGACATTTGCCTGCACTTTTTTTTGCAAGGAGTCCATTATTTGGGGGGGGGAAGGAAGTGCCCCACAGTCTCCAGCTTCCTGTTCCTGTCCAGCAGGCTCCTCCCAGTGCTTTCTTCATGTGCTGGTTACTTTCATTTGGACCTTGACCTGGAAGGATTACTTTTTGTGGGTGCTGCTGGATATTGGGATTTGAGGCCTTTTAGACTTTCTTTGGATCACATTTGGATTAGAAATCAACTTTCACAATTAAGTTTGTTTGGGGCATTACAGTTGCTGCAACTACAATTTTGGAACTTTTTCAGAACATTAAATATAATATATTGTGGGTAGCCACAGTATCCAGTAGGACCAGGGTTGGTTATGGGTGCATGATACTACTGTTTTGTTGAATTTAAACATCACTGAGGCCATGGATGGGCTGGGATTGTGCTGAATTTTGTGGTTTTTGTCGATTTTTTTGGGGCTGCTGGTGGGGCCTTTTGCCCAGGGGTAGTGGTGCATGGACTGAGTCTGCCTGTGGGGTCTCACTCTCTTTAATGTAAACATCCTGGATGGCATTGGATTGTGGTGATTTTTGTGTGTTTTCGGTTTTTTTTGGGGGTGTACTGTTGATGTGGACTGGCCATGTGGGTGGTGGTGGTGGCCATCTTGAGTGCTGGTACAGGCAATATGTGCTTGGGGTTCAAGGGGCCATTTTGAAGAGAGGCAGTGTCTGAGGCCTGCACCCATTTTGCCTAGCTTTCATCCATTATGCCCAGGGGTAGTGAGTGGTGCATGGGCCTAGTCTTTCTGTGGGGTGTCTTCTTGAATTTAAACACCATTGAGGCCATGGATGGGCTCAGAATTGTGTGTGTTTTTTGTCGTTTTTTTTGGGGCTGCTGGTGGGGCCTTTTGCCCAGGGGTAGTGAGTGGTGCATGGGCCTAGTCTTTCTGTGGGGTGTCTTCTTGAATTTAAACACCATTGAGGCCATGGATGGGCTGGGATTGTGCAGAATTTTGTGGTTTTTGTCGATTTTCTTTGGGCTGCTGGTGGGGCCTTTTGCCCAGGGGTAGTGGTGCATGGACTGAGTCTGCCTGTGGGGTCTCACTCTCTTTAATGTAAACATCCTGGATGGCATTGGATTGTGGTGATTTTTGTGTGTTTTTCGTTTTTTTTTGGGGTGTACTGTTGATGTGGACTGGCCATGTGGGTGGTGGTGGTGGCCATCTTGAGTGCTGGTACAGGCAACATGTGCTTGGGGTTCAAGGGGCCATTTTGAAGAGAGGCAGTGTCTGAGGCCTGCACCCATTTTGCCTAGCTTTCATCCATTATGCCCAGGGGTAGTGAGTGGTGCATGGGCCTAGTCTTTCTGTGGGGTGTCTTCTTGAATTTAAACACCATTGAGGCCATGGATGGGCTGGGATTGTGCAGAAATTTGTGTGTTTTTTGTCGTTTTTTTGGGGCTGCTGGTGGGGCCTTTTGCCCAGGGGTAGTGAGTGGTGCATGGGCCTAGTCTTTCTGTGGGGTGTCTTCTTGATTTTAAACACCATTGAGGCCATGGATGGGCTCAGAATTTTGTGTGTTTTTTGTCGTTTTTTTGGGGCTGCTGGTGGGGCCTTTTGCCCAGGGGTAGTGAGTGGTGCATGGGCCTAGTCTTTCTGTGGGGTGTCTTCTTGAATTTAAACACCATTGAGGCCATGGATGGGCTGGGATTGTGCAGAATTTTGTGGTTTTTGTCGATTTTCTTTGGGCTGCTGGTGGGGCCTTTTGCCCAGGGGTAGTGGTGCATGGACTGAGTCTGCCTGTGGGGTCTCACTCTCTTTAATGTAAACATCCTGGATGGCATTGGATTGTGGTGATTTTTGTGTGTTTTTCGTTTTTTTTTGGGGTGTACTGTTGATGTGGACTGGCCATGTGGGTGGTGGTGGTGGCCATCTTGAGTGCTGGTACAGGCAACATGTGCTTGGGGTTCAAGGGGCCATTTTGAAGAGAGGCAGTGTCTGAGGCCTGCACCCATTTTGCCTAGCTTTCATCCATTATGCCCAGGGGTAGTGAGTGGTGCATGGGCCTAGTCTTTCTGTGGGGTGTCTTCTTGAATTTAAACACCATTGAGGCCATGGATGGGCTGGGATTGTGCAGAATTTTGTGTGTTTTCTCGACTCTTTGGGGTGTATAACTGATGTTCCTCTGTCTTCCATTGCTTGTAGGTGCACAAGAGAACCACCAGTGCCAGGAAGAAGTCCTGCTGCGGTGTGTGCAGCACAACGTCACGTGTGGCCACAGACAGCTCTGCAACTTGTGCAACTGCGGCCTGCTGTTCAGAGTGACATCTGAAGAAGATGGCCCCAAAAAAAGTTCCCCGTAGCTCCTCTAGCAAGAAAGATGCCAGAAAGGAGCAGAAGAAGCAAGTTACCAAGCAGACTGGTGTGCCGCCCGCCGCATTTTTTGGGAATATAAAAAAAGTACGCCTGCAGCAGTAGCAGGATCTGCTGGGGACCAAGCTGGGAGCAGCACCCCCGCTCCATTGGGCTCAGTGCCACCACCACCACGCCAACTTAGGTCCAACCCCTTGAGTGCTGCAGAGGCCGCCAGTATAGTTGTTCAATCACCATCGACCAGTGATGTTGGCTCATCGCAAGAAAGTAGCAGCAATGTCCCTCAATCAACACAGGTTGTTGTAACTCATCTGACAAGTGTTGAACAACCACAGCCGCAACAACAATCACATGTGCAAGTACAAGCCCAAGTACATGTGGAAAGAGAGGCGGCGCAAGGAGAGGAGCAAGCAGAGGTGCATGGAGGGGCACAGCAAGTGGCCACAATAGTTGTTCCTCCAGAAGTAGGGGCACATCTGGAAATCGACAATCAAGCCGAGGTATCATTCGAGGAAGCCACTCCTCCTGATGATCATTCATTGTCTTCCACATCCCGAGCAAGGAAAAGATCAAGGGTGTTGGTGTCTACATCTTCTTCAAGCCCACCTCCTTCTGATGATATGGATCTTACTTGGGAACCAGCACCACTGCCGTCTGAGAGTGAGGTTGAGGAGGCACACCATGATCTGACAAAGGTAGCTAAGCGTAAAAGGAAGGTCGTCGAAACTCTCATAGTTATGGAGTGTGATGACGCTCAACAAGAAGTGGCGTATACTCCTGCTGCTGAAGACTCTCACGACGACGACGCAGTCATCATCACCAAAGTCACTGAAGCCCCAGCGGGCATGCAGCAAACAGACATTTTGACCCTAGCCCGACAAGCTGCTGAGCGTGATGATGAAGTCGACGAGGAGGCAATGGGAACACCACAATCATTGATGTTAACTAGTACACCACAACCTACCGCTTCCATATTTCTTACTCGCCAGAAGGGACCGCCATCCACCTCGACCTCAATTAGTGGTGGTGAAAGTGCACAACGTAGTAAAGTTCAGCAATACACATCCTCCACTTCATCTGGCATTAGCAGCACGACCACCACCAGTATCGCCTCCTCCGGCCCCCACAGACATTTGAAGTCCGCAGTTTGGGACTTCTTTAGTGTTTGCCCAAAAAGGGAAAACATAGCCATTTGTAGCATTTGTAAGCTTGCAGTTAGTCGTGGTAAGCTTGGTACCAACTATGGGACTGGAGGCCAGAGAGGTCATCTTAAGAGACAGCACACTGTCCAATGGTTGGCGTACCTAAAGGAGATCAAGGAAGCCCGAATTGCAAGTCGAGAAAACGTTGATGTTCCATCTGATGAAGACGAGGAGGAAGAAGTGTCACACACTTCACTTACACCCAGTACCCCTGTCAGCACACCCCCGGTGAGCCACACTAAGAGTGTGGGACAGAGTGAGACACCAATGCGAAAAAGATCATCAGCGAGCGTAACTGGGTCGAAGAAGTCCTCATCATCATCATCCCGTAAAATGGTCCAGGGCAACATTAAAACAATGTTGTTTTCAGACGCGCCATATGACCGCAACCACCCAATGGTGCCTCTGTATAACACTAAGCTGGCTAAAATGCTAGCGCTGGATCTTCTCCCTTTTTCTTTTGTAGAAGGGGTTGGTTTTCTAGAATTAGTGGCAGCGCTCTGCCCTAAATGGAAGGTTCCTAGCCGGTACTATTTTGCCCGAGTTGCGGTTCCAGCACTACATGAAGATGTGCTGGAGGTGATTGGGGCAGCTTTGCAGAAGAGTGCTGTTCACACTGTACATCTGACAACAGACATGTGGACCAGTGACGCAGGCACTGATTACATGTGCATCACTGCACACTGGGTCTCTTTTTCAGGGGTTAAAGCAAAGCTAAACGCAGGTGCTGACCTGGACCAAGTTTTTAAAGCTGCTCGGAAACATGCAACACTAGCCATGTTTGGCTTGGAGAAACGTCATACAGCACAAAACATTTTGAATGAGTTCAACACAAAGGTCTTTCACTGGCTGTCTCCAAAAAAACGCGGCATTGGTTATGTTTCCACTGATAATGGCGCCAATGTAGTTAAGGCCATGGAACTGGGTGACTATTTCAGAGTGCCGTGTTTGGCGCACTGTTTAAACCTGGTTGTTAAAAAAATCTTGGATAAAGACAGTCCAGCATGCCAGTTAGTGGTCAACTGCCGAAAAATGTGCAACCATTTCAGCCATTCTTTTAAGGCCCGGAAGCATCTGAGGCGCCTGCTACATGAACGTCGAATGCCAGTGAAAGCACTCATCCAGGAGGTGCCAACACGTTGGAACTCAACCTTCTACATGCTTGAGCGTCTGTATGAGCAGTTTACGGTACTCGATCAGTATTTCTTAACACTGGATACAGCTGTGAAGGCGGACCTGAGGTTAAATGCGGCGGAATTTGAGCTAGTTAAAAGCCTGACAAACATGCTTCGTCCTTTTGAGGTCTTCACGCGTGCAGTCAGCAGGGAGGACTGTAATTTGGGAAAAGCTATCCCATTGTTGCGCATGCTGGAGCACAAACTGAAGGCGGTGTCTTCAAAGTTTCAAAAAGATGAAGAAAAGCAAGAAGCTTTTGTTTTGGTGGAGAAATTATTAGAGTGCCTACTTGGCGATGAACGTCTTCATAAGATCCACTCAGAACAGCATTACATTTGTGCTACTATTCTGCATCCACGCTACAAAAAGGTGCTGGCAGGCTGTGCATTATTTCCTTTTAGTGATGAAGATGTTACAAAGTACAAACGTTGGCTAGCCTTGTCAGCCATCAGGTTTGAAAGAGAACGGAAGCAAATTGAAGGAAAAGGCAGTACATCAGCATCAGCAGGCCATCCCCAGTCAAAAGACTCCACTTCTGCACCTGTGGCTGTGGCAGAAGTGACCTCTCAGCCGTTAAAGACACCGGCAACCGCATCATCTGCACCAGACACAACAGAAATATCGGGTGATGAAGAGGATTGGCTAGCTGAGATTGGTTATGGTTCTCAAAAGGTCCGAGCAAAAATTCAGCAAAGTGGAGGAACCGTGGAGAGCTTTGAGTCGATGGTGCAGGACTATCTGAATGACTCAACAGAGGTCTATGTTAATGCTGACCCATTGGCGTATTGGCATGGGAAAAAAGAATTGTGGCCAGAGATCACCCGCCTGGCTATACATTACTTGTCTTGCCCACTCGCAAGCGTGTCTTCTGAACGTGTTTTCAGTGCTGCTGGTGGCATTGTAACTTGCAAACGGACCCGCCTCTCGCCCAAAAATGTGGAGATATTGACAATGATCAAGATGAATGAGCACCTCATACCACCAGATTTCAAAGTACCAGATTGCACGACGGAAGAAGACGAGGAGGACAGCAACTTAGATGAGGGAATTTCTTCTGTGTTAGGTGACACTGACCTACTCCTGTCTGAATTTGCGGAGTATGAGGACGAACTCTTCTTCCCTGACACCGAGCCCTGAAAATGAGCCAATGAATTCAGAAATTTTCTTTTTCGTACTTATTCACTTTTATTCCTGTGTTTCTGTCTTTCTTTGTTTTGCACAAGTTAATATAATTAAAACTTTAATCACCTGTACTTTTGCTTTTTGACTGTTTGGGGGTCTTCTACTTGTTTTCGCCTGGGTTGACGGCTCTGGGGCCATTGCTGGGAAGGTCTAATACCGGATAAAACTGGTTTAAACAACATCCATGAGGAAAAAGGTTTTGCATTTTCTGACTTTTCGCTCAATGTAGCATTTTCGGGGGCCTGTTTGGGGGGCTTCCTGGGGTTTGTGGGTGGGTTTCGGGGTCTGGGAGCACTACTGGGTATGGATAGTTTAGATAGCAAGAGGTTTGAAGGAAATCCATGGAGGCAGAGGGGAGTTAGGGCCTAGCTGCAGAGCGGGCGCTGAGTGATTTTGCAAATTTTCAGAAAAGTGACTAAGTCCACATTTTTGTACTTTTGCTTTTTGGCTGTTTGGGGGTCTTCTACTTGTTTTCGCCTGGGTTGACGGCTCTGGGGCCATTGCTGGGAAGGTCTAATACCGGATAAAACTGGTTTAAACAACATTCATGAGGAAAAAGGTTTTGGCACTTTTTGTAACTTAGGGTTCGTTAGGCTTAGCCCTAGCAGCAGGATTGCATGTGTTTCGGGGTGTTCTTTATTTTTGCAACTGAGTTCTGGGGTTTTAGAGCACTCGTGGGAATGTGTAATTTTTTTGCAAGTGATTTGAAGAAAATCCATGGTGTGAAAGGGGGGATCACTTACTCTGTGAGAGGCACTTAGTGTTGAAAACATTTAGCCATTTACACTTAAAGGAAGAAAATGACACAGACTTAAGTTTCAGGAAAACAAACTTACTGTGAAACCCCCACCCACCAGACTCAAAAGCAGTAAAAAACAGGTATGCTCAGATAAAGTTTCAAAAAGTATATTTGTATAGCCCTAACAAAATAATCTCCCTCAAGACCCTCCCTAACCCCAACGATTGTCTTTCAAAAGTCCCAAAAAGAACCCAACTCCCAAATCCCACCCCCCAAAAGTCTCTAAAAAAGTGGCAAGGGACACTACGGCAGGATGCTGTTCACTGTAGCAGCCAGGGCATCATACTCCTTGCGGAGGGTGGCATGGTCGGAGCGGAGGCCCTCCACCAAGTTCTTATAGGTTGAGACCTCCTGCTCCAGGTAGGACACTCTGAGGGATAAGCGGCGCTGGCGTGCTTTGCAACTCCTGTGGGGGGCAGCTGATGTCTTTGCTGCTCGGCGGTGGCGGTTGGCTTTGGTAGCCCGGCTCCGTACCGCTGGAGCACTGCGCTGGCTGGCAGCCCGTGTGGGCCTGGATGAGGATGCAGCTGTCGCTGTAGATGTAGTAGTAGACTGCGTGTCCTCCTCCTCCTCCAGGGCCAGCAGCCGCCGATATTCTGCGACAGTGGCATCCAGCCTCCGTTGCCGGCCATTCGAGCCTGCTCCTTCCTTGATGGTTTTTTGGATTTGGAAGGAGCAACTATATAAAGAAAGAAAGACATAGTCTGTAACCAATGCTCTTAAGATTAACACAAAATGATTGAGCAGAAAGTTGTGTCACAGTACAACTAGCAACTTGAAAGCACAGTACATAACTATTGAGGCCAGTATCTATCTAACCTCCCACTTCTTCATCCTTGCTCTAACATTAGTGTGAGTTTAAGCAACAAATTCTACGAGCACTATGGACTTCCATTACAGTCGACTATGACAGTAGTACACCAATCTTATTCTTCTTCTTCTCTCTTGTTTATGAAAATTGGTACGTTATCTTCTGCAAGCCGGCATAATGCCAGCACAGTGAACTTGCACCCGAGAAAAACAGACGCACACCATGATGAGTGAGGCAGACGTGCGTTACTGTACCGGTACAGTACATGCAGGTGGTGAAGCTCATATTTTTCCATTACAGGTGGCACTGAGAATACTCTGTTAAAAGGGCTACTGCTTAATTAATTTAACTTTCACCCTACAGTGCAAATGAGTACTAGAGAAGGAAAAAGAAGAAACTAAATAATCTGATTATCTATCACTTCACATGGGATGTATTTGATTACATATGGGATGACTTTAGGTGCTTTGCTTTTTTGAGTGAACAGTGATACACCCACACATGAATGACGTACTACTACTAAACTAAAATTATTAAGAGAGGTAGGGAGGGTCCACCATAATAACCGGATATATGCTGTGCTTGCAGTTGCATACAAACTACTGCTACTATTCATGATAGTATTTGGACAAAATTACAACTTCTTTTCCTTGCCTTTCCTACACTGGAACGGACGTGCGGGTGCGGTGTTACATGCTCTTCAAAGTAACACTTAGTTCAGGGGTCTCCAAACCGGTCCTGGAGGGCCGAATCCATGCCAGATTTTTGGGATAGCCCTATTGAGATACATGTAGTTATTTTAAAAATCTGGCATATATCCGGCCCTCCAGGACCGGTTTGGAGACCCCTGACTTAGTTCATCCAGTGACCGTCTACTCTCTCTAGATACACATATGCTATCTAAGAGTCAGATAGTACCATGATCCAGGCATCCATCCATTCAAAGTATATGCACACATACAGTTTCTGTTTCACCCACCAAGGCTGTTCTCCTTCCACCCATTCTTGCTTCATCATTCACCCAGCCATGCACCATACCATATTCTTCTCAGCCACCTTGGGGACCAAGCAAACACATATCATTCTTCTTTGCCAGTCATCATTAAATTTCTCGTCCTTCCACACTTACTTACACCCTTCTTTCGCTTTTCGTTTTTTTATGTGCACACTAACAAAAGAATCTCTGTGACAAAAGCAGTAACCACAGACATATGCACATAAAATACTGCTTTTCGTTCATCCCATTGTAACGAGGTAGGGAAACAGGCCACTCGCGACTGGTGGAATCCATACCCCGCTGACTATGCACCGACTCCTTCTTTGCAGTCTGAACGGTGGAAGGAAGGACGGAGCGGACCCGACGACGAGGACAACAATAGTGGCTCCTTTAATTGGGCGTATGCCACGGAGGAGGAGGACACGCCCCCGACGGACGTCAGAGGGACCGGATTGGTCCAAAGACGGGAAGTAATGTACACCGGGTGTGCGAGCACCCAGGAGGAGAGACAGGCGGAAGCGAGCGGTACGGAGGAGTGTGGTGAAAGCGGAGAAGATGAGGAAGGAGGCAACCCGAAGGAACATCAAGGAGGAGACGGAGAGACGGAGGACGGAGGAAAGCCAGGAGGCCAACGACCCCGTGGACCGCCGTGCCACACTCCCGAGGGAGGATTGTGGCTGTCACAGGTACGGCGGCGTTGGGCAGCCTGGGTGGGGAGGCGTAGTGATAGCGTGCAAATATTGTAAAACTCCCGGTTTGTTCCTTCCCTTTGTGGTTACCCTTCCCTTCCGTACCCCTTTTCCTCCCCGGTACCTCACGTCCAAACCCCCCCCTGTTCACCGAGCACTGTACAGATCTAAAGCACGTATCACTGGGTTGCCTTCACTACCCCGGGACCCTCTTGGTGCAACTCCCGTAGAGGATTGTGAACTAACGGCTTCCCTCTCTGTTGGTCTCTTGCATGTACCGGAGCCGGAGACAGCTGTAGGAACAACAGACCAACCCTCAACCAGAGAAGGAGAAGACCACCGTCACGGACCCCAGTGCGTTCGCCCGAGAAAGACTGACCCTACGACATAGAAAGACGCTGATGTCAAAACCCCCTAGACCTATAAAAATAAAGCCTTCTTTAACCCCACTACTTGGTGTCACGGTCGTCCCTACTCCCACGCCCACACCCATCCATCAAGTTCATCTCAGATCTGATTGGGATTCTTCTCGCCAAAAACTTCACAGCTAAGTCGAAGTACATTTAGAGGAGGCTACTACCTGGTTGATACACCCGTGCAGAAAGCACACTCTGCAGTCTTCAATCTCAATAAGTAAGGAATATATAGCTTACCTCTGCCCGCCACCACCGTGTGAACCCTCACAGGCACATTGGTGTCGTCCGGCACTTGCACCGCCTCCTCCCCAGAAATGTCCTCCGAGTCCTCATCCACCACCACCACCACCTCCGCGCTGGCCCCGCCACCAGATGTTCCACCTACAAAGTACATTTAAGAATGTTAGAATACACCACTCACTACTATATAATATTTGGTCTAGGAATAAAGAAATGTGAAAAAAAAACAGAAAACAATGTAATAATTTGTGACTGTCTAATCTAAAGTAAAAAATTTCCTTTTTCCAGGGAAGGCTCAGTGCATAGAGCTATTGCTGACTAGAATGGGAGTCCAATGGAATTGCCAAATGTGCAATCTTAGTTAGCTACACAGACAGACTAATGAGAATAATCTAGTAATACCACAGGGAGTCATAGTCGAGGCAGGATAAGAATTTAGATACAGTCTAGAAGAAGATCAAAGACGATTTATAAAAAATCGAATGAGGAACGCTAGGAAAAAATAGGTACTCTATATTAAAATGAAAACTTACTGGGGCCAGCAAAGGAGCCCTCGCCTGGCCGATCCTGGCCTTCTACAGCAGCAGCAACCACCTCCTCCTCTGTCCTCTTGCCCCTGGGGGGAGCTGATGTACAACATGAAAGAAAGAAAGACCCGAAAACATGGATGATTGTTGTCAACCAAATCAAACATTTCAAAAGAACAATAACAAAATATTTTGGCGAAATAGCAAATAGACAACTATTCCACGGGATATATTGACCGATCTCATGTGGTCTACTACGTTATTAGTATTGCTTGATTTGCGGACCGTCGACTTGGAAAGTTCTTATGTAACTCACTAAACAAACTACTAAAAAGGTTCGCCTAGGACTGGCAGGCAGCAGCCCGCAGCACGCGAAGTCACAGACAAAGTCACAGACAAAGTCCATCGTGATTGCAGATCAGTGAATACTCAAACTATCAATCCACCACCACTATTTCTTCTTATCGCCATGTGTACAAAGGAAGGAGTGGACTTGAGTCTGTAGGGGCTGATTTAGAAGCCCCTTGCGGCTCTTTTGCTCCATTGTTGCGTGACTTTTGTGACGCAGCGGCAGAACAAAAGAGGCGCCATGGTGCGGCGTATATTAACAACATGACGCATATGGGAGATGCATCACGTTGTAAAGCCCTGCGCCATCAGGGGGCGTTCCGGCGCAAGTTTATTGCTCTTGGTAAAAAACAAAAATTTGCAATATAATAACACACAGAGCGGGAGAAAACAGAGTAGTGATGAAATAGCTAGAAATAGCTACTACTACTCACCAAGCCCGGGGATCTCTACGCCGAGCACGTCCAGCAAGTCGCGTTCCCGGTCCATGAGATCCGTTCAGCGGTGGGTGGCCTGGTTGTAGGTGCGCCGGACCCCAGAGTGTTCAAACATGGCCCGGCACACCTTCTCCCACCGCTTCCGGCGCTCCCGGATCCCGTAGCCGGTAGCGAGCTTGCCGCCTCCCATGATGGTCTTGGGGAGGCGGCGCTGGATGTGAAAGACTAGTGCAGCCACCTCCTCCGCACTAAAAATCTCCTGAGCTATAACTGTCTCCCCCCTCAAACGCCCGCACGGGATCCGGGCACGGGGTGCGGGACCCTTCCCCTTCGCGGGCTTCTTCCCGGCTCCCTTTGCCATGGTCTGGGCAGAAAGGAAGCAAAATAATAAAGAAGAAATAGAACAGGGAAGAAGAAAAGAAAAGCGTTTAAAAAAGTAGTTTAAAATTAACAAAAAGTAGCAGAAAACGCAAAAATATAGAGCTAGAAAAATAGAGGGATAGATAATAAGTAAAATAGATAAAAAAAAACTTCAAACAAGCAAAGGCTGGCAGAGATTCAGAGAGGATACAGAGAGCATGCCCAGAACCATAGCAATGAATGAGAAACAAGATGGCCGCGCCCGTTCACGACCGCGTGGGTAAGTTCGCGCGAGATTTTCCTCGCGATCACACGCGAAATTGTACTAGCGAGCCGCACACTTTACAAGATTACACATAGGGCCCGGAAACGGAATTACGTCACGCAAACAAGATGGCCGCGCCCATGTACGACCGCTAGGGTAACTTCGCAAACGTTGCGCTACAAGCGGCTTGCGAACATGCAAAAAATCACACGAACAAACACGCTGCAAAAAAACCAAATCGTGTATTCGCACAAATTCGCGGCTTCCAAAATCGATCTTGCACGGATTCGCGCCCCGCAAATTGCGCGAAATTGCAGAAAAACGATTTTTGCAAAACTGAAAGCACTCAGCAGGTGCAAAAGCTCAATCTTAACATTAGTAACCATTCACTCTAGTGCTTCCTGAGGGGCCCCTCCAGAGTTCAGTTGCCTATTTGCAACTATTCTATGACCCTGCTCTGACCCTCACAGCAGGCTCATAGAATAGTTACAAGTAGGCCATAAAGGTCCTGTGAAAAAAAATTGCACTGCAACAGAAAGCAAATTACAGATAAGGAAGGAAGCAGGTGCCAGCCAGACTGGAAGTTTAAAAATCAGTGACACATTAATCAACCCCAAATTAATTCATGGCAGTTGAAGCAGGGCAGGTGTGCTTGCTTTTTTTCACCCCCATAATCTACAGTGGTAAACCAACCAGAGGGTGGCAGTGATGTACCAGAGGGTGGCATGGGTGTACCAGAGGGTGGCAGTGGTGAAACAGAGGGTGCTGTGAACCTGTGATGATGAACCAGACGTAGAAACAACATAGTCGCGGCCGTTGCGAGCTGACAAGTAAGTTTGCAATTGCGAACTGGTACACAAACCTCGCGAACTGGCAGAAACCCTTGCGAACAGAAAAAAACACAAAAATCCGCAAATTCGCGAGAGTTCGCGGATTTTGCGGATTGCGAATCCGTAAATACGCAAGTTTGCATACGCCAGATTCGCAAAATCCGCCCATACTTAACCCCAATCCAATCCACTCCCTCCCAATCCACCCTACTCTAAATCAATCCACCCCACTTCAATCTGCCACACTCCAATCAGCCACACTCCAATCAAAAACAATCTGCCCACTCAATTAAAAACCCTCAGCCCCACTCCAATCCAAAACAATCTGCCTAATTTCAAACACTCCAATCCAAAACATTCTGCCCAATTTCAAAACAATCTGCCCCACTGCAATCCAAAATATTGTGTTCCACTCTAATCTGCCTCACCCCAATCCAAAACAATCTGCCCCAATCCAATATTTCCCACTCCAATGTAAAACAATCTGCCTTACTCCAATCCAAGGCAATATGCCCCACTCCAATCTGTGAAACTCTGATCTGTACCACTTCAATCTGCCCCAATCTTATTCTCCCAACTCCAATCTGCCCCCTCCAATCCAAAATAACCTGCCCACTCCAATCTGCCACAACCTAATGAAAGCAATCTACTATACCTCAACCCATCCCACTCCAATCCTCTCCAATCTAAAACAATCTGACCACCTCCAATTTGCCCCACTCCAGTCTGCACCACTCCAATCCACCCCACTCCAATCTAAAACAATCCACCCCACTCCAAACTATAACTTTCTGCTCCACTCTAATCTGCCCCACTTCCATAAAAAACAATTTGGCCCAACTCCAATCCAAAACTACATGTCCCACTCCAGTCAGTTCTACTCCAGTCCAGAACATTCTGTCGCACTCCAATCAGCCCCACTCTAATCCAATAAAGTACTTTATAAGTGAAAAACAATTAGGCCATACCCCTAAGATCACCTCGATGAAAATGGCCAGATAGTAATGTTCTTCACACACACGCTATCACTTGCATAAATCCACAGGGGTGGAAAGGATAGTAGGAGCATTAGTTATAGACACTGGTGATTTGGGGGCAGGCACTAATGAAGCACTATATGGTACAAATAGAAACTTGCGGACATCAGCTTTATTTTTCTAGAATTAGGGATAGGTAATGAGATAAACACCGGAAGAAATTTCAGATAGAGCAAAAGGAAATGAGCTAAACAGGGGATACAGTGATGCTATAGGGAAGACGGGCACCTAGGGAGCAGTAAGAGCAATACACAGAGGAATGGAGAGATTGTTGGAGAAAGAGACAAGGTGAAAAACACACACAGAGAACAGTAGACTGGGGGCAGGGGAGAAGGCAGGGGCGTAAGGAGACAGGAGATGAGTTTAACAGTAGATCGGGGCATTAAAGATGTGGAGGAAGAGAGGAGGTGAGCCAGCACAAGGGGGCAACAGAGACTGGGCCGCTCCTAGGATTCATGGGGCCCTGAGCAGAATAGGAACATGCGGGGCCCCTATAATTTGAATAAGATTTAACTTCACAAGAATTGACATCATAGGAACTAATTTCAATTGGCATTTAAATATATTTATATTGTTTATAGAGGGTGCCAATGTCCTATGTCGTCTTGGCACTGGCTTCTGCAGCTGTAACAGTAAATAAAGCTAATTGGGCAACATAGTTGAAAAATGCCAGGTTTTAAGTTGTTTCCTAAAACAGATACAATTTGACTAGAATTTGAAATGCAAAGGGTTTTTGTTTCAAAGTTTTCAAGTAAGGAGATAAAGCTTCTGCCACCCTAGGACTCTTAGTTTGTTTTGGGTGTTTGCACTGTTCTCGAGGGGGCTGATCAAAGAGCTCCCCTAGGTGTGTACCATATGAATTTT
This sequence comes from Lissotriton helveticus, assembly GCF_964261635.1. NCBI lineage: Eukaryota > Metazoa > Chordata > Amphibia > Caudata > Salamandridae > Lissotriton > Lissotriton helveticus. The sequence continues at coordinate 711,747,600 of NC_136065.1, read as the reverse complement.
TTCTTAAGGTACTCAGGACCTATGTTGTGCTCAGTACACAGTACCTTAAAGACTACTCTCTTTCGAATGGGAAGCTAATGTAGCTCCAACAATACATGTGAGACAGATTTGAAATTTGGAATTCTTATTAAAAGACGAGAGGTTGCTTTTTAGGTCTCGGCATCAAGACCTATTGCCGCCGAGTTCGCTCTCAAGGGAAGACAGAGCGGTGCACGGGCCTACCAGGGTCTGTGGACACGCACACACACAGGCAGGCAGGCAGGCATGCGCCAGACACACACACACATACAGACACACGCACGCACACGCACACGCGCACACACACACACACACACACACACACACACACACACACACCCTCCCTCTCTGCCCACTCCCTCTCTACCGCCCGCCCTCTACCCCCACTCACCGGGCTCTTTCCCTCCGCAGCGGGTCAGTCACGGCAGCAGGCAGACTCGGTGTCTTCTCCGGCGATCTTCAGCTGATGTGCACGCCCACGCTGCGTCTCGTGCGCGCCCACCACGCTGTTTCGCGCCCGTTGATCCTCAGCTTGTGATTACTACTCCTTCTAACCCAGACGGTCATTTTAAAACTTCGTCAGTAAATAAATGCGAACTTAGAGATCACGTAAAATCACAGGCAAGACCTCGCAGCGTTCTTAACTCATGTCAGCATATCCCAACCATATGTTATTAACTATACAATATACCTAAAAGCTATTCGTTTTTACCAATGCTCCTTCAAGCCGCATTGCTTATTATGCTCTTTGATTGGTTTAAATTAGAAGCAATCTCTTAAAGATGTTTGCGAGGGAGGAGGTTTTCGGTTCGGGAGTTACAGGACTGCTGCTGTGAGACCCTCAGACGTTTAAAACCGAAATAAAAGGCCACTGCTGTGCCTGTTGCCCAACCGCCAGCTGTTCCACTTGTCCGAGAAGAATATGCCCCCGCTGCGGCAGCAGGTTTAGTCTACACGTGTGACAGAATCTCCCGCGCGGTCATGTTGTGAGAGTCTGGATGAAAGCTGCTAGGCCTGGAAGCGAGCATTCAGGAGGGCCGGGGGCATTCCAACCAAGTCTGCAACTGATCACCCAGGAGGATATTTACTCTCTTCTCCCACCAGGTCAGGCACAGGTGAATAATACTGCCATTTTGCCTGCTCCTCTGCATTTGATTCCCCATTTTATTAACTACGCTTTAAATCGTGTGTTTCCTCATTTCTAAACACTTTGCTATAGAATCTGTTACTCCACACCTCGGCTTTTTTTTTAGGTCTCGGCAGCGAGACCTATTGTTGTTAAAATGCCTCCCAAGGGAGACAGACAGGTGCACGAGCCGCTTAGGATATGTGGACGTGCTTTGCGCGCATGCGCACACTCACAGCGTTACTGAAGGCACTCACAAACGCGCACACACACCGCCACCCCCCTGCGCGCGCGCGCGCAAACACACACACACACACACACACCACCGCCGCCGCCCCCCCCCCACAATTAAGCCCCACTTACCGCATCAGCGGCCTCAGCCGCCACTCCTGACGTCTGCTGCTACCGTGGGGGCTTCTCGCATAAAGAATGCAGAACTGGATGAGATCCCTCGACTCTGGGAGCACCCTGCAGATCCGAAGCGTCCGCCATCCATGAGGTCGCTGTAACTGCTGCCTGCATCGGGCCTCTGGCCGGTCCACACCGCGGGGGCTCCTCGTCCTCTCAGGCAGGGGCTGTGCACTGCTGTGCACGTGTGCAAGCCTCTGGCGACGTGCGCGCCCCTCACGCCCGACCCCAGGTCTGCCCAGTAGAATGGCGCTCACTTCATCTCTCTGTGAGGCAGAAGGTGAGTGCGAGTGCAGAGTGAGCAGAGTGTGAAGTAGTGAGTGCAGAGTGAATGTGCAGAGTGTGAGTGCAGAGTGCAGAGTTGTGAGTGCAGAGTGTAAAGTAGTCAGTGCAGAGTGTGAGTGCAGAGTTGTGAGTGCAGAGTTGTGAGTGCAGAGTGTGAGTGCAGAGTGAGTGTGCAGAGTAGTGAGTGCAGAGTGTGAGTGCAGAGTGAGTGTGCAGAGTGCAGAGTGAGTGTGCAGAGTGCAGAGTAGTGAGTGCAGAGTAGTGAGTGCAGAGTGAGTGTGCAGAGTAGTGAGTGTGCAGAGTAGTGAGTGCAGAGTGCAGAGTAGTGAGCGCAGAGTAGTGAGTGTGCAGAGTAGTGAGTGCAGAGTGTGAGTGCAGAGTGTGAGTGCAGAGTGCAGAGTGAGTGTGCAGAGTAGTGAGTGTGCAGACTGAGTGTGCAGAGTAGTGAGTGCAGAGTAGTGAGTGCTGAGTAGTGAGTGCAGAGTAGTGAGTGCAGAGTGCAGAGTAGTGAGTGCAGAGTGCAGAGTAGTGAGTGCAGAGTAGTGAGTGCAGAGTGCAGAGCAGTGAGTGCAGAGTAGTGAGTGCAGAGTGCAGAGTAGTGAGTGCAGAGTGCAGAGTAGTGAGTGCAGAGTAGTGAGTGCAGAGTAGTGAGTACAGAGTAGTGAGTGCAGAGTAGTGAGTGCAGACTGAGTGTGCAGAGCAGTGAGTGCAGAGTGAGTGTGCAGAGTAGTGAGTGAAGAGTAGTGAGTGCAGAGTAGTGAGTGCAGAGTAGTGAGTGCAGAGTGCAGAGTAGTGAGTGCAGAGTAGTGAGTGCAGAGTAGTGAGTGCAGAGTAGTGAGTGCAGAGTGCAGAGTAGTGAGTGCAGAGTGCAGAGTAGTGAGTGCAGAGTGCAGAGTAGTGAGTGCAGAGTAGTGAGTGCAGAGTAGTGAGTGCAGAGTGCAGAGCAGAGAAGTGCAGAGCAGTGAGTGCAGAGTGCAGAGTAGTGAGTGCAGAGTAGTGAGTGCAGAGTAGTGAGTGCAGAGTAGTGAGTGCAGAGTAGTGAGTGCAGAGTGCAGAGTAGTGAGTGCAGAGTGCAGAGTAGTGAGTGCAGAGTGCAGAGTAGTGAGTGCAGAGTAGTGAGTGCAGAGTGCAGAGCAGTGAGTGCAGAGTAGTGAGTGCAGAGTGCAGAGTAGTGAGTGCAGAGTAGTGAGTGCAGAGTAGTGAGTGCAGAGTAGTGAGTGCAGAGTAGTGAGTGCAGAATAGTGAGTGCAGAGTAGTGAGTGCAGAGTAGTGAGTGCAGAGTAGTGAGTGCAGAGTGCAGAGTAGTGAGTGCAGAGTGTAGAGTAGTGAGTGCAGAGTAGTGAGTGCAGAGTAGTGAGTGCAGAGTGCAGAGCAGTGAGTGCAGAGTAGTGAGTGCAGAGTGCAGAGTAGTGAGTGCAGAGTAGTGAGTGCAGAGTGCAGAGTAGTGAGTGCAGAGTAGTGAGTGCAGAGTGCCGAGTAGTGAGTGCAGAGTGCAGAGTAGTGAGTGCAGAGTAGTGAGTGCAGAGTAGTGAGTGCAGAGTAGTGAGTGCAGAGTAGTGAGTGCAAAGTAGTGAGTGCAGAGTAGTGAGTGCATAGTGCAGAGTAGTGAGTGCAGAATAGTGAGTGCAGAGTAGTGAGTGCAGAGTAGTGAGTGCAGAGTAGTGAGTGCAGAGTAGTGAGTACATAGTAGTGAGTGCAGAGTAGTGAGTGCAAAGTAGTGAGTGCAGAGTAGTGAGTGCATAGTGCAGAGTAGTGAGTGCAGAATAGCGACTGCAGAAGAGTGAGTGCAGAGTAGTGAGTGCAGAGTAGTGAGTGCAGAGTAGTGAGTGCAGAGTGCAGAGAAGTGAGTGCAGAGTAGTGAGTGCAAAGTAGTGAGTGCAGAGTAGTGAGTGCATAGTGCAGAGTAGTGAGTGCAGAATAGTGAGTGCAGAGTAGTGAGTGCAGAGTAGTGAGTGGAGAGTAGTGAGTGCAGAGTAGTGAGTGCAGAGTAGTGAGTACATAGTAGTGAGTGCAGAGTAGTGAGTGCAGAGTGCAGAGTAGTGAGTGCAGAGTGCAGAGTTGTGAGTGCAGAGTGCAGAGTACTGAGTGCAGAGTAGTGAGTGCAGAGTGCAGAGTAGTGAGTGCAGAGTAGTGAGTGCAGAGTGCAGAGTAGTGAGTGAAGAGTAGTGAGTGAAGAGTAGTGAGTGCAGAGTTGTGAGTGCAGAGTTGTGAGTGCAGAGTGCAGAGTTGTGAGTGCAGAATAGTGAGTGCGGAGTAGTGAGTGCAGAGTGCAGAGCAGTGAGTGCAGAGTAGTGAGTGCAGAGTAGTGAGTGCAGAGTGCAGAGCAGTGAGTGCAGAGCAGTGAGTGCACAGTGCAGAGTAGTGAGTGCAGAGTAGTGAGTGCAGAGTAGTGAGTGCAGAGTGCAGAGTAGTGAGTGCAGAGTAGTGAGTGCAGAGTGCAGAGTAGTGAGTGCAGAGTAGTGAGTGCAGAGTAGTGAGTGCAGAGTAGTGAGTGCAGAGTAGTGAGTGCAGAGTGTGAGTGCAGAGTAGTCAGAGTAGTGAGTGCAGAGTAGTCAGAGTTGTGAGTGCAGAGTAGTGAGTGCAGAGTAGTGAGTGCAGAGTAGTGGGTGCAGTGTGAGTGCAGTGTGAGTGCAGAGTGCAGAGTAGTGAGTGCAGAGTAGTGAGTGCAGAGTAGTGAGTGCAGAGTGAGTGTGCAGAGTGCAGATTAGTGAGTGCAGAGTAGTGAGTGCAGAGTAGTGAGTGCAGAGTAGTGAGTGCAGAGTGCAGAGTAGTGAGTGCAGAGTAGTGAGTGCAGAGTAGTGAGTGCAGAGTAGTTAGTGCAGAGTAGTGAGTGCAGAGTGCAGAGTAGTGAGTGCAGAGTGCAGAGTAGTGAGTGCAGAGTAGTGAGTGCAGAGTAGTGAGTGCAGAGTGCCGAGTAGTGAGTGCATAGTGCAGAGTAGTGAGTGCAGAGTAGTGAGTGCAGAGTGCAGAGTAGTGAGTGCAGAGTGCAGAGTAGTGAGTGCAGAGTAGTGAGTGCAGAGTAGTGAGTGCAGAGTGCAGAGTAGTGAGTGCAGAGTAGTGAGTGCAGAGTGCAGAGTAGTGAGTGAAGAGTAGTGAGTGCAGAGTGCAGAGTAGTGAGTGCAGAGTGCAAAGTAGTGAGTGCAGAGTAGTGAGTGCAGAGTAGTGAGTGCAGAGTACAGAGTAGTGAGTGCAGAGTGCAGAGTAGTGAGTGCAGAGTAGTGAGTGCAGATTAGTGAGTGCAGAGTAGTGAGTGCAGAGTAGTGAGTGCAGAGTACAGAGTAGTGAGTGCAGAGTGCAGAGTAGTGAGTGCAGAGTAGTGAGTGCAGAGTAGTGAGTGCAGAGTAGCGAGTGCAGAGTAGCGAGTGCAGAGTAGCGAGTGCAGAGTAGTGAGTGCAGAGTAGTGAGTGCAGAGTAGTGAGTGCAGAGTAGTAAGTGCAGAGTAGTAAGTGCAGAGATGTGAGTGCAGAGTAGTGAGTGCAGAGTGCAAAGTAGTGAGTGCAGAGTGCAGAGTAGTGAGTACAGGGTAGTGAGTGCAGAGTGCAGAGTAGTGAGTGCAGAGTAGTGAGTGCAGAGTAGTGAGTGCAGAGTGCAGAATAGTGAGTGCAGAGTGCAGAGTAGTGAGTGCAGAGTAGTGAGTGCAGAGTGCAAAGCAGTGAGTGTAGAGTAGTGAGTGCAGAGTGCAGAGTAGTGAGTGCAGAGTGCAGAGTAGTGAGTGCAGAGTAGTGAGTGCAGAGTAGTGAGTGCAGAGCAGTGAGTGCAGAGTGAGTGTGCAGAGTAGTGAGTGCAGTGTGAGTGCAGAGTGCAGAGTAGTGAGTGCAGAGTGCAGAGTGCAGAGTAGTGAGTGCAGAGTAGTGAGTGCAGAGTAGTGAGTGCAGAGTGCAGAGTAGTGAGTGCAGAGTGCAGAGTAGTGAGTGCAGAGTGCAGAGTAGTGAGTGCAGAGTAGTGAGTGCAGAGTATTGAGTGCAGAGTGCAGAGCAGTGAGTGCAGAGCAGTGAGTGCAGAGTGCAGAGTAGTGAGTGCAGAGTAGTGAGTGCAGAGTAGTGAGTGCAGAGTAGTGAGTGCAGTGTGAGTGCAGAGTGCAGAGTAGTGAGTGCAAAGTGCAGAGTAGTGAGTGCAGAGTGCAGAGTAGTGAGTGCAGAGTAGTGAGTGCAGAGTGCAGAGTGCAGAGCAGTGAGTGCAGAGTAGTGAGTGCAGAGTAGTGAGTGCAGAGTAGTGAGTGCAGAGTAGTGAGTGCAGAGTAGTGAGTGCAGAATAGTGAGTGCAGAGTAGTGAGTGCAGAGTGCAGAGTAGTGAGTGCAGAGTAGTGAGTGCAGAGTGCAGAGTAGTGAGTGCAGAGGGCAGAGTAGTGAGTGCAGAGTAGTGAGTGCAGAGTGCAGAGCAGTGAGCGCAGAGTAGTGAGTGCAGAGTGCAGAGTTGTGAGTGCAGAGTAGTGAGTGCAGAGTAGTGAGTGCAGAGTAGTGAGTGCAGAGTAGTGAGTGCAGAGTGCAGAGTAGTGAGTGCAGAGTGCAGAGTAGTGAGTGCAGAGTAGTGAGTGCAGAGTGCAGAGTAGTGAGTGCAGAGTGCAGAGTAGTGAGTGCAGAGTAGTGAGAGCAGAGTAGTGAGTGTAGAGTAGTGAGTGCAGAGTGCAGAGTAGTGAGTGCAGAGTAGTGAGTGCAAAGTAGTGAGTGCAGAGTAGTGAGTGCATAGTGCAGAGTAGTGAGTGCAGAATAGTGAGTGCAGAGTAGTGAGTGCAGAGTAGTGAGTGCAGAGTAGTGAGTACATAGTAGTGAGTGCAGAGTAGTGAGTGCAGAGTAGTGAGTGCAGAGTGCAGAGTAGTGAGTGCAGAGTTGTGAGTGCAGAGTGCAGAGTAGTGAGTGCAGAGTAGTGAGTGCAGAGTAGTGAGTGCAGAGTGCAGAGTAGTGAGTGCAGAGTTGTGAGTGCAGAGTTGTGAGTGCAGAGTTGTGAGTGCAGAGTTGTGAGTGCAGAGTTGTGAGTGCAGAGTTGTGAGTGCAGAGTAGTGAGTGCAGAGGGCAGAGTAGTGAGTGCAGAGTAGTGAGTGCAGAGTGCAGAGCAGTGAGTGCAGAGCAGTGAGTGCAGAGTGCAGAGTAGTGAGTGCAGAGTAGTGAGTGCAGAGTGCAGAGTAGTGAGTGCAGAGTAGTGAGTGCAGAGTGCAGAGTAGTGAGTGTAGAGTAGTGAGTGCAGAGTAGTGAGTGCAGAGTAGTGAGTGCAGAGTGTGAGTGCAGAGTAGTCAGAGTAGTGAGTGCAGAGTAGTCAGAGTAGTGAGTGCAGAGTAGTGAGTGCAGAGTAGTGAGTGCAGAGTAGTGGGTGCAGTGTGAGTGCAGTGTGAGTGCAGAGTGCAGAGTAGTGAGTGCAGAGTAGTGAGTGCAGAGTAGTGAGTGCAGAGTAGCGAGTGCAGAGTGAGTGTGCAGAGTGCAGATTAGTGAGTGCAGAGTAGTGAGTGCAGAGTAGTGAGTGCAGAGTAGTGAGTGCAGAGTGCAGAGTAGTGAGTGCAGAGTAGTGAGTGCAGAGTAGTGAGTGCAGAGTAGTGAGTGCAGAGTAGTGAGTGCAGAGTGCAGAGTAGTGAGTGCAGAGTGCAAAGTAGTGAGTGCAGAGTAGTGAGTGCAGAGTAGTGAGTGCAGAGTGCCGAGTAGTGAGTGCAGAGTGCAGAGTAGTGAGTGCAGAGTAGTGAGTGCAGAGTGCAGAGTAGTGAGTGCAGAGTGCAGAGTAGTGAGTGCAGAGTAGTGAGTGCAGAGTAGTGAGTGCAGAGTGCAGAGTAGTGAGTGCAGAGTAGTGAGTGCAGAGTGCAGAGTAGTGAGCGCAGAGTAGTGAGTGTGCAGAGTAGTGAGTGCAGAGTGTGAGTGCAGAGTGTGAGTGCAGAGTGCAGAGTGAGTGTGCAGAGTAGTGAGTGTGCAGACTGAGTGTGCAGAGTAGTGAGTGCAGAGTAGTGAGTGCTGTGTAGTGAGTGCAGAGTAGTGAGTGCAGAGTGCAGAGTAGTGAGTGCAGAGTGCAGAGTAGTGAGTGCAGAGTAGTGAGTGCAGAGTGAGTGTGCAGAGTAGTGAGTGTGCAGAGTAGTGAGCGCAGAGTGCAGAGTAGTGAGCGCAGAGTAGTGAGTGTGCAGAGTAGTGAGTGCAGAGTGTGAGTGCAGAGTGTGAGTGCAGAGTGCAGAGTGAGTGTGCAGAGTAGTGAGTGTGCAGACTGAGTGTGCAGAGTAGTGAGTGCAGAGTAGTGAGTGCTGAGTAGTGAGTGCAGAGTAGTGAGTGCAGAGTGCAGAGTAGTGAGTGCAGAGTGCAGAGTAGTGAGTGCAGAGTAGTGAGTGCAGAGTGCAGAGCAGTGAGTGCAGAGTAGTGAGTGCAGAGTGCAGAGTAGTGAGTGCAGAGTGCAGAGTAGTGAGTGCAGAGTAGTGAGTGCAGAGTAGTGAGTACAGAGTAGTGAGTGCAGAGTAGTGAGTGCAGACTGAGTGTGCAGAGCAGTGAGTGCAGAGTGAGTGTGCAGAGTAGTGAGTGAAGAGTAGTGAGTGCAGAGTAGTGAGTGCAGAGTAGTGAGTGCAGAGTGCAGAGTAGTGAGTGCAGAGTAGTGAGTGCAGAGTAGTGAGTGCAGAGTAGTGAGTGCAGAGTGCAGAGTAGTGAGTGCAGAGTGCAGAGTAGTGAGTGCAGAGTGCAGAGTAGTGAGTGCAGAGTAGTGAGTGCAGAGTAGTGAGTGCAGAGTGCAGAGCAGTGAGTGCAGAGTGCAGAGTAGTGAGTGCAGAGTAGTGAGTGCAGAGTAGTGAATGCAGAGTAGTGAGTGCAGAGTAGTGAGTGCAGAGTGCAGAGTAGTGAGTGCAGAGTGCAGAGTAGTGAGTGCAGAGTGCAGAGTAGTGAGTGCAGAGTAGTGAGTGCAGAGTGCAGAGCAGTGAGTGCAGAGTAGTGAGTGCAGAGTGCAGAGTAGTGAGTGCAGAGTAGTGAGTGCAGAGTAGTGAGTGCAGAGTAGTGAGTGCAGAGTAGTGAGTGCAGAATAGTGAGTGCAGAGTAGTGAGTGCAGAGTAGTGAGTGCAGAGTAGTGAGTGCAGAGTGCAGAGTAGTGAGTGCAGAGTGTAGAGTAGTGAGTGCAGAGTAGTGAGTGCAGAGTAGTGAGTGCAGAGTGCAGAGCAGTGAGTGCAGAGTAGTGAGTGCAGAGTGCAGAGTAGTGAGTGCAGAGTAGTGAGTGCAGAGTGCAGAGTAGTGAGTGCAGAGTAGTGAGTGCAGAGTGCCAAGTAGTGAGTGCAGAGTGCAGAGTAGTGAGTGCAGAGTAGTGAGTGCAGAGTAGTGAGTGCAGAGTAGTGAGTGCAGAGTAGTGAGTGCAGAGTAGTGAGTGCAAAGTAGTGAGTGCAGAGTAGTGAGTGCATAGTGCAGAGTAGTGAGTGCAGAATAGTGAGTGCAGAGTAGTGAGTGCAGAGTAGTGAGTGCAGAGTAGTGAGTGCAGAGTAGTGAGTACATAGTAGTGAGTGCAGAGTAGTGAGTGCAAAGTAGTGAGTGCAGAGTAGTGAGTGCATAGTGCAGAGTAGTGAGTGCAGAATAGCGACTGCAGAAGAGTGAGTGCAGAGTAGTGAGTGCAGAGTAGTGAGTGCAGAGTAGTGAGTGCAGAGTGCAGAGTAGTGAGTGCAGAGTAGTGAGTGCAAAGTAGTGAGTGCAGAGTAGTGAGTGCATAGTGCAGAGTAGTGAGTGCAGAATAGTGAGTGCAGAGTAGTGAGTGCAGAGTAGTGAGTGGAGAGTAGTGAGTGCAGAGTAGTGAGTGCAGAGTAGTGAGTACATAGTAGTGAGTGCAGAGTAGTGAGTGCAGAGTGCAGAGTAGTGAGTGCAGAGTGCAGAGTTGTGAGTGCAGAGTGCAGAGTACTGAGTGCAGAGTAGTGAGTGCAGAGTGCAGAGTAGTGAGTGCAGAGTAGTGAGTGCAGAGTGCAGAGTAGTGAGTGAAGAGTAGTGAGTGAAGAGTAGTGAGTGCAGAGTTGTGAGTGCAGAGTTGTGAGTGCAGAGTGCAGAGTTGTGAGTGCAGAATAGTGAGTGCGGAGTAGTGAGTGCAGAGTGCAGAGTAGTGAGTGCAGAGTAGTGAGTGCAGAGTAGTGAGTGCAGAGTGCAGAGCAGTGAGTGCAGAGCAGTGAGTGCACAGTGCAGAGTAGTGAGTGCAGAGTAGTGAGTGCAGAGTAGTGAGTGCAGAGTGCAGAGTAGTGAGTGCAGAGTAGTGAGTGCAGAGTGCAGAGTAGTGAGTGCAGAGTAGTGAGTGCAGAGTAGTGAGTGCAGAGTAGTGAGTGCAGAGTAGTGAGTGCAGAGTGTGAGTGCAGAGTAGTCAGAGTAGTGAGTGCAGAGTAGTCAGAGTTGTGAGTGCAGAGTAGTGAGTGCAGAGTAGTGAGTGCAGAGTAGTGGGTGCAGTGTGAGTGCAGTGTGAGTGCAGAGTGCAGAGTAGTGAGTGCAGAGTAGTGAGTGCAGAGTAGTGAGTGCAGAGTAGCGAGTGCAGAGTGAGTGTGCAGAGTGCAGATTAGTGAGTGCAGAGTAGTGAGTGCAGAGTAGTGAGTGCAGAGTAGTGAGTGCAGAGTGCAGAGTAGTGAGTGCAGAGTAGTGAGTGCAGAGTAGTGAGTGCAGAGTAGTTAGTGCAGAGTAGTGAGTGCAGAGTGCAGAGTAGTGAGTGCAGAGTGCAGAGTAGTGAGTGCAGAGTAGTGAGTGCAGAGTAGTGAGTGCAGAGTGCCGAGTAGTGAGTGCAGAGTGCAGAGTAGTGAGTGCAGAGTAGTGAGTGCAGAGTGCAGAGTAGTGAGTGCAGAGTGCAGAGTAGTGAGTGCAGAGTAGTGAGTGCAGAGTAGTGAGTGCAGAGTGCAGAGTAGTGAGTGCAGAGTAGTGAGTGCAGAGTGCAGAGTAGTGAGTGAAGAGTAGTGAGTGCAGAGTGCAGAGTAGTGAGTGCAGAGTGCAAAGTAGTGAGTGCAGAGTAGTGAGTGCAGAGTAGTGAGTGCAGAGTACAGAGTAGTGAGTGCAGAGTGCAGAGTAGTGAGTGCAGAGTAGTGAGTGCAGATTAGTGAGTGCAGATTAGTGAGTGCAGAGTAGTGAGTGCAGAGTAGTGAGTGCAGAGTACAGAGTAGTGAGTGCAGAGTGCAGAGTAGTGAGTGCAGAGTAGTGAGTGCAGAGTAGTGAGTGCAGAGTAGCGAGTGCAGAGTAGCGAGTGCAGAGTAGCGAGTGCAGAGTAGTGAGTGCAGAGTAGTGAGTGCAGAGTAGTGAGTGCAGAGTAGTAAGTGCAGAGTAGTAAGTGCAGAGATGTGAGTGCAGAGTAGTGAGTGCAGAGTGCAAAGTAGTGAGTGCAGAGTGCAGAGTAGTGAGTACAGGGTAGTGAGTGCAGAGTGCAGAGTAGTGAGTGCAGAGTAGTGAGTGCAGAGTAGTGAGTGCAGAGTGCAGAGTAGTGAGTGCAGAGTGCAGAGTAGTGAGTGCAGAGTAGTGAGTGCAGAGTGCAAAGCAGTGAGTGTAGAGTAGTGAGTGCAGAGTGCAGAGTAGTGAGTGCAGAGTGCAGAGTAGTGAGTGCAGAGTAGTGAGTGCAGAGTAGTGAGTGCAGAGCAGTGAGTGCAGAGTGAGTGTGCAGAGTAGTGAGTGCAGTGTGAGTGCAGAGTGCAGAGTAGTGAGTGCAGAGTAGTGAGTGCAGAGTGCAGAGTAGTGAGTGCAGAGTAGTGAGTGCAGAGTAGTGAGTGCAGAGTGCAGAGTAGTGAGTGCAGAGTGCAGAGTAGTGAGTGCAGAGTGCAGAGTAGTGAGTGCAGAGTGCAGAGTAGTGAGTGCAGAGTAGTGAGTGCAGAGTATTGAGTGCAGAGTGCAGAGCAGTGAGTGCAGAGCAGTGAGTGCAGAGTGCAGAGTAGTGAGTGCAGAGTAGTGAGTGCAGAGTAGTGAGTGCAGAGTAGTGAGTGCAGTGTGAGTGCAGAGTGCAGAGTAGTGAGTGCAAAGTGCAGAGTAGTGAGTGCAGAGTGCAGAGTAGTGAGTGCAGAGTAGTGAGTGCAGAGTGCAGAGTGCAGAGCAGTGAGTGCAGAGTAGTGAGTGCAGAGTGCAGAGTAGTGAGTGCAGAGTAGTGAGTGCAGAGTAGTGAGTGCAGAGTAGTGAGTGCAGAATAGTGAGTGCAGAGTAGTGAGTGCAGAGTGCAGAGTAGTGAGTGCAGAGTAGTGAGTGCAGAGTAGTGAGTGCAGAGTAGTGAGTGCAGAGTGCAGAGTAGTGAGTGCAGAGGGCAGAGTAGTGAGTGCAGAGTAGTGAGTGCAGAGTGCAGAGCAGTGAGCGCAGAGTAGTGAGTGCAGAGTGCAGAGTTGTGAGTGCAGAGTAGTGAGTGCAGAGTAGTGAGTGCAGAGTAGTGAGTGCAGAGTAGTGAGTGCAGAGTGCAGAGTAGTGAGTGCAGAGTGCAGAGTAGTGAGTGCAGAGTAGTGAGTGCAGAGTGCAGAGTAGTGAGTGCAGAGTGCAGAGTAGTGAGTGCAGAGTAGTGAGAGCAGAGTAGTGAGTGCAGAGTAGTGAGTGCAGAGTGCAGAGTAGTGAGTGCAGAGTAGTGAGTGCAAAGTAGTGAGTGCAGAGTAGTGAGTGCATAGTGCAGAGTAGTGAGTGCAGAATAGTGAGTGCAGAGTAGTGAGTGCAGAGTAGTGAGTGCAGAGTAGTGAGTACATAGTAGTGAGTGCAGAGTAGTGAGTGCAGAGTAGTGAGTGCAGAGTGCAGAGTAGTGAGTGCAGAGTGCAGAGTTGTGAGTGCAGAGTGCAGAGTAGTGAGTGCAGAGTAGTGAGTGCAGAGTAGTGAGTGCAGAGTGCAGAGTAGTGAGTGCAGAGTTGTGAGTGCAGAGTTGTGAGTGCAGAGTTGTGAGTGCAGAGTTGTGAGTGCAGAGTTGTGAGTGCAGAGTAGTGAGTGCAGAGGGCAGAGTAGTGAGTGCAGAGTAGTGAGTGCAGAGTGCAGAGCAGTGAGTGCAGAGCAGTGAGTGCAGAGTGCAGAGTAGTGAGTGCAGAGTAGTGAGTGCAGAGTGCAGAGTAGTGAGTGCAGAGTAGTGAGTGCAGAGTGCAGAGTAGTGAGTGTAGAGTAGTGAGTGCAGAGTAGTGAGTGCAGAGTAGTGAGTGCAGAGTGTGAGTGCAGAGTAGTCAGAGTAGTGAGTGCAGAGTAGTCAGAGTAGTGAGTGCAGAGTAGTGAGTGCAGAGTAGTGAGTGCAGAGTAGTGGGTGCAGTGTGAGTGCAGTGTGAGTGCAGAGTGCAGAGTAGTGAGTGCAGAGTAGTGAGTGCAGAGTAGTGAGTGCAGAGTAGCAAGTGCAGAGTGAGTGTGCAGAGTGCAGATTAGTGAGTGCAGAGTAGTGAGTGCAGAGTAGTGAGTGCAGAGTAGTGAGTGCAGAGTAGTGAGTGCAGAGTAGTGAGTGCAGAGTAGTGAGTGCAGAGTAGTGAGTGCAGAGTGCAGAGTAGTGAGTGCAGAGTGCAAAGTAGTGAGTGCAGAGTAGTGAGTGCAGAGTAGTGAGTGCAGAGTGCCGAGTAGTGAGTGCAGAGTGCAGAGTAGTGAGTGCAGAGTAGTGAGTGCAGAGTGCAGAGTAGTGAGTGCAGAGTGCAGAGTAGTGAGTGCAGAGTAGTGAGTGCAGAGTAGTGAGTGCAGAGTGCAGAGTAGTGAGTGCAGAGTAGTGAGTGCAGAGTGCAGAGTAGTGAGTGAAGAGTAGTGAGTGCAGAGTGCAGAGTAGTAAGTGCAGAGTGCAAAGTAGTGAGTGCAGAGTAGTGAGTGCAGAGTACAGAGTAGTGAGTGCAGAGTGCAGAGTAGTGAGTGCAGAGTAGTGAGTGCAGATTAGTGAGTGCAGATTAGTGAGTGCAGAGTAGTGAGTGCAGAGTAGTGAGTGCAGAGTACAGAGTAGTGAGTGCAGAGTGCAGAGTAGTGAGTGCAGAGTAGTGAGTGCAGAGTAGTGAGTGCAGAGTAGTGAGTGCAGAGTAGCGAGTGCAGAGTAGCGAGTGCAGAGTAGCGAGTGCAGAGTGCAGAGTAGTGAGTGCAGAGTAGTGAGTGCAGAGTAGTGAGTGCAGAATTAGTAAGTGCAGAGTAGTAAGTGCAGAGATGTGAGTGCAGAGTAGTGAGTGCAGAGTGCAAAGTAGTGAGTGCAGAGTGCAGAGTAGTGAGTGCAGGGTAGTGAGTGCAGAGTAGTGAGTGCAGAGTAGTGAGTGCAGAGTAGTGAGTGCAGAGTAGTGAGTGCAGAGTGCAGAGTAGTGAGTGCAGAGTGCAGAGTAGTGAGTGCAGAGTAGTGAGTGCAGAGTGCAGAGCAGTGAGTGTAGAGTAGTGAGTGCAGAGTGCAGAGTAGTGAGTGCAGAGTGCAGAGTAGTGAGTGCAGAGTAGTGAGTGCAGAGTAGTGAGTGCAGAGTAGTGAGTGCAGAGCAGTGAGTGCAGAGCAGTGAGTGCAGAGTGAGTGTGCAGAGTAGTGAGTGCAGAGTAGTGAGTGCAGAGTAGTGAGTGCAGAGTGCAGAGTAGTGAGTGCAGAGTAGTGAGTGCAGAGTAGTGAGTGCAGAGTGCAGAGTAGTGAGTGCAGAGTGCAGAGTAGTGAGTGCAGAGTGCAGAGTAGTGAGTGCAGAGTGCAGAGTAGTGAGTGCAGAGTAGTGAGTGCAGAGTAGTGAGTGCAGAGTGCAGAGCAGTGAGTGCAGAGCAGTGAGTGCAGAGTGCAGAGTAGTGAGTGCAGAGTAGTGAGTGCAGAGTAGTGAGTGCAGTGTGAGTGCAGAGTGCAGAGTAGTGAGTGCAGAGTGCAGAGTAGTGAGTGCAGAGTGCAGAGTAGTGAGTGCAGAGTAGTGAGTGCAGAGTGCAGAGTGCAGAGCAGTGAGTGCAGAGTAGTGAGTGCAGAGTGCAGAGTAGTGAGTGCAGAGTAGTGAGTGCAGAGTAGTGAGTGCAGAATAGTGAGTGCAGAGTAGTGAGTGCAGAGTGCAGAGTAGTGAGTGCAGAGTAGTGAGTGCAGAGTAGTGAGTGCAGAGTAGTGAATGCAGATTAGTGAGTGCAGAGTGCAGAGTAGTGAGTGCAGAGGGCAGAGTAGTGAGTGCAGAGTAGTGAGTGCAGAGTGCAGAGTGCAGAGCAGTGAGCGCAGAGTAGTGAGTGCAGAGTGCAGAGTAGTGAGTGCAGAGTAGTGAGTGCAGAGTAGTGAGTGCAGAGTAGTGAGTGCAGAGTGCAGAGTAGTGAGTGCAGAGTAGTGAGTGCAGAGTGCAGAGTAGTGAGTGCAGAGTGCAGAGTAGTGAGTGCAGAGTAGTGAGTGCAGAGTAGTGAGAGCAGAGTAGTGAGTGCAGAGTAGTGAGTGCAGAGTGCAGAGTAGTGAGTGCAAAGTAGTGAGTGCAGAATAGTGAGTGCATAGTGCAGAGTAGTGAGTGCAGAATAGTGAGTGCAGAGTAGTGAGTGCAGAGTAGTGAGTGCAGAGTAGTGAGTACATAGTAGTGAGTGCAGAGTAGTGAGTGCAGAGTAGTGAGTGCAGAGTGCAGAGTAGTGAGTGCAGAGTGCAGAGTTGTGAGTGCAGAGTGCAGAGTAGTGAGTGCAGAGTAGTGAGTGCAGAGTAGTGAGTGCAGAGTGCAGAGTAGTGAGTGCAAAGTAGTGAGTGCAGAGTGCAGAGTAGTGAGTGCATAGTTGTGAGTGCAGAGTTGTGAGTGCAGAGTTGTGAGTGCAGAGTTGTGAGTGCAGAGTTGTGAGTGCAGAGTAGTGAGTGCAGAGTAGTGAGTGCAGAGGGCAGAGTAGTGAGTGCAGAGTAGTGAGTGCAGAGTTGTTGGACAGGCCGCATGGTCGGGCTGCCCCCCCTCCCCGCAGTAGGACCTGGACCCTGGCTCTCCCTGCATCCCCAGCCAGAGTCCCTAAACGACCACCCGAAGTACCCTGCAATCCCTCCACTACAAGACACCAGCCCCGGACCCAGCTGGCCCGGGTCACCCTCCACACCACGACATCGAACCGGCCGCCATCTTGGGGCACTGCAGCACGAGGCCGCGTGGCCTCAACTCGACCCTAACCCTGGGCCCGGCCGGCCCCGACATCGGGGCACCAACCTCCCCCCAGGAGGCAGAGTAACCACTTGGCAAATCAATGGGAGAAGGAACCGTCAACGGCTCCCCTCCGCCAGGTGTCGATCACCCCCGGCCGCCCTGGGTGCTGGCTCCACCCCCCTGCTGGGTGTCTGGACTCCCTCATCCCGGACCTCCCGGCCCCCAGGCGCGAGGGTCCGGACATCAAAGGGGACCAGACCTATAACTGGGGCAGTGCCAGACCAGGAAGGCAGTTGTATCCTGGAGTCGAGAGACCCGAGAAGAACTCATCCGTGACTGGCCTGCTGGCGCTGCCGCGGCCCTCTGCCTCGTGAAACCATCGTCTTGGCCTGCTGGCGCTGCCGCGGCCCTCTGCCTAGTGAAACCATCTTGGCCTGCTGGCGCTGCCGCGGCCCTCTGCCTCGTGAAACCATCGTCTTGGCCTGCTGGCGCTGCCGCGGCCCTCTGCCTAGTGAAACCATCTTGGCCTGCTGGCGCTGCCGCGGCCCTCTGCCTCGTGAAACCATCGTCTTGGCCTGCTGGCGCTGCCGCGGCCCTCTGCCTTGTGAGACTACCATCTTGGCCTGCTGGCGCTGCCGCGGCCCGATCCACAGACCCTCCAGCTCGAGGATTGTGAGCTCGCCCCTGACCACTACCTGTACCGATCCGGTACCAAGACTGTCCCGCTACCCCCTTTCCCTACAGAGACTAGAAGTGAGAGGACCCCCGGGTCCGAGATATCCTGTATCGCTGATATCCTTGCCTTAAGAACCTTATATAAAGCATTGAACTCGACTTGGTGTGGTGCCTGTTTGTGGGAAGGGAGGTAACTTGTCTGTACGATCACCGGAGACGGTCCCCCTCGGGGATCTCTCCCTCAGTATCCGGCCGATCCTCAGGGTCCCCGTCTAACATTGGTGGCCAGCGACGGGATCCGAACCTACGCATAATCGTACAGAAAGTCACCCGACCCACGACACACGACCACCATGACAACAGAGAGCGGAACAACGGAGAAATTCCAGATGGAAAAATTGGAAGACTACAACCACCGAGAACTGAAGCAATATTGCATGGAACTTGGTCTCCCAACCACGGGTCTGAGTACGAAGGAAGACTTCAAACGAGCCCTAGAAGCCTGGGCGGAAACGGGTACGGCCGTACCCCGAACACAAACGACCGAAACGAGCCCCGCACCAACTAAAGAAAGGGCGGGTCTCTCCCTGGAAGAGATCCGAGAAAGAGAAAAAACCAGACTCCACGAATTAGAACTAGCCCGACTTCGCTTGGATGGAGAACTCAAGCTGGCCGAACAAAAAATAACCCTGGAACACTTACGGCTCAAGGAAGAGCGAGAAGACAAGCAAAGACAGAGAGAGCTAGAGGAAAAGAAACT
Organism: Lissotriton helveticus; assembly: GCF_964261635.1. Classification (NCBI taxonomy): domain Eukaryota; kingdom Metazoa; phylum Chordata; class Amphibia; order Caudata; family Salamandridae; genus Lissotriton; species Lissotriton helveticus. The sequence continues at coordinate 711,730,446 of NC_136065.1, read as the reverse complement.
AGAGTACGAACATGAGCGCGATCTCAAAGCACTGGAGATCCAGAAACAGAAGAAAGACCTCGGGCTCCCCGAACGACCGACCCCGTCTGCCTCGACTGAACCCAAGGTTCACATCCCCAAAGATGTCATCCGGGAATACCACAAGAACGATGATATACAGCAGTGGTTTAAAGCCTATGAGGTGGCAATGACCTCCCACCGGATTCCCCGAAGCGATTGGGGAGCCGGATTATGGGGGAGGTTTGTCAACGAAGGGCGGGACGCCCTGCTGCAACTCCCGGACCAGCTGATGACCTCCTACGACCACATGAAGGCCGCCCTCCTCACTCGATACGGGCTCACACCTGAGATGTACCGCCAACGGTTCCGCGACTGCAAACGGATTCCGGGTACAACTTGGGTGGAGTACGTGAACTTTTTTAGCCGAGCCTTCGAGGGGTGGATCAAGGGCAACAAAGTAACCACCTACGAACAACTCTTTGACCTTATCGTATGGGAACACCTGTCGAACAACTGCTTCGTGGAGCTCCGGCAACACCTCCTGGACAGTAAGCTAACCGACCCTCGACAACTCGCCGTCGAAGCCGACCGGTGGGAAAGCACCCGAGTTGGCCGGAACGCACCCAGCGAATTATCCAGACCGTATCGCCCCCGAGGGGGAGGAGGGAGTCAGGGTCGGGGGAGAGACCCCGGCCCCTCGTCACCCCCCAGAAACCCCTCGACCCCGGTTGGCCGAGGAAGCCCTGCCGTCCGGGCCGGTTTCCGGGCCAACATTACGTGCCACAGGTGCCAGCGACCCGGCCACTACGCCAGTGATCCCAACTGCCCAAAGAATCCGAACACTACCCCCCGCCAAGTTGCAGCGGCGGCCCTAGGGGAAGAACTAATCCCGGAAGACCAAGAAGAGTACGAGACCGATCCCTCTGAATGGGCGCCCGCCGCCATGGCACTGGTCTGCTTAGGGGAGAGAGACATGATTCCGCGGCCCCCCCTTCCCGCCAACACCCAGAAGTACGGTCAATGGGTCAACATTAATGGCCGCCGGGCGGAAGCCCTCCGCGACACCGGGGCCAGTGTAACGGCGGTCCGACGCCACCTCGTCACTCCCGACCAAATCTTGCCGAACATTCTTTGCCCTGTCCGATCAGCCGACAACTCCGAAAGCCTATGCCACATGGCCTGCGTCCCCTTCGAGTGGGGAGGAGTAACAGGGATGTTAAAAGTAACTGTCCGCGATGATGCCCCCGTGGACTGCCTCCTAGGAAACGACCTTGAAAGCTCTCCATGGGCAGCTGTCGAACGGAGGGAGCACCTGGGGATGCTTGGCCTCCCCGAATGGGTCTGCGTCACGACCCGGTCCATGACCGCCCGCGCGGTCCCCAGCCCAGAAGAGCCCGAGTGGCCAGAACCTCCTCCCGCGCTCATCCCAGAGGAGGCCGCCCCAGGAGCCAGTCCATTGACCCAAACCGAAGAAGGATCCGACCAGCTTCGGGACGTCCCTGACCTGGCACAATGGCGGCAGGAGGGAGGCCCCACGCAGGAACAATTCCGGGCCGAACAGAAAACCTGTCCCTCTCTCGAAGGACTCCGGCAGCAAGCCCTGGCCCAGAGCACCGGGGATACCTCGGGGGCCCACTGGATCTACTGGGACCAAGACCTGCTCTACAGCGAGCAGAAAGTGGCGGAACTAGGGGCCAGTCGGGTGCTGGTGGTGCCCCTTCGCTTCCGAGACTTCCTCCTGAACTTAGCCCATGATGTCCCCCTTGCCGGACACCTGGGGCAGGATAAAACCTACGACCGCCTGGTGACCCATTTTTTCTGGCCCCACATGCGAAAGGATGTCACCAACCACTGCAAGGCCTGCCCCACCTGCCAGGCCAGCGGAAAAAGTGGCCGAAAAATCAAAGCACCATTGCAACCCTTTCCTGTCGTCACCACCCCGTTTGAACGAGTGGGAATAGACATTGTGGGGCCCCTCGACCCTCGAACAGCCCAAGGACACCGGTTCATCCTGGTCCTCGTAGACCACGCCACTCGCTATCCCGAGGCCATCCCTCTTCGGACGGTGACGGCCCCCGTGGTGGGCCGGGCCCTGATGGGGATCTTCTCCCGGGTGGGGTTCCCCCGGGAGGTCGTCAGTGACAGGGGCACGAACTTTATCTCCAGATATATGAAGTCTCTTTGGCAACAATGCGGGGTCACCTACAAATTCACGACCCCCTATCACCCGCAAGGAAACGGACTGGTCGAGAGGTTCAACCGCACCCTCAAGGGGATGATTATGGGCCTAGAAGAACCCCTTCGACGCCAGTGGGACGTGCTACTTCCCTGCCTCCTGTTTGCCTATCGGGAGGTCCCGCAGAAGTCCCTCGGCTTCAGCCCATTTGAACTCCTGTACGGGCACCCCGTCCGGGGCCCCCTCAGCCTAGTCAAGGAAGGTTGGGAGCAGCCTCCCCAGAAAACTCCCCCGGACATCTACAGGTACCTCCTGGCTCTCCGCAACCAGACCCGGCAGTTCCGAGACACCGCCAAAGCCAATCTCGAGGCCAGTCAGGAGGACATGAAGAGGTGGTACGATCAGCACGCGTCCTCCATTGAGTTCGAACCGGGACAACAGGTCTGGGTGATGTCCCCGGTTGAACCCTGTGCACTCCAAGACCGATGGTCCGGGCCCTTCAAGGTAATCGAACGCAAAGGGCCCGTCACCTATTTAATCGACATGGAGACTGCCCGGAACCCCCTACGGGTCCTTCATGCCAACAGGCTAAAACCCCATTTTGTGCGATCCGAGCTCAGCCTCCTGATGGCTACCGATAATGGGACAGAAGAAGACTCCGAACCCCTTCCGGACTTACTGAGGGCCTTCGAGCAGGATGGCTCAGTGGAAGGGGTCCAGCTCTCCGAGGCCCTGTCCCCGGAGCAACGCCAAGACTGCCAAACGCTCCTGAGGCGGTTCGCCTCCCTGTTCTCCCTCACCCCCGGAGTCACCCCCTGGTGCCTCCACGATGTGGACACCGGGGACAGCCCTCCTATCCGACACCGGGCATACCGCGTACCAGACCGGGTACGAGCCTGCATCCAGACCGAGGTGTCCAAAATGCTGACCCTGGGAGTGATCGAACCCTCAGACAGCCCCTGGGCAAGCCCAGTCGTCCTGGTTCCCAAGGCGGCCGCCCCGGGCGTTGCCCCTGAGCTCCGGTTCTGCGTGGACTATCGGGGGCTGAATGCAGTTACCAGGACCGACGCTCATCCCATCCCCCGGGCCGACGAGCTAATTGACCGGATGGGGGCCGCCCGCTACCTGAGCATCTTCGACCTAACAGCGGGCTACTGGCAGATCGGCCTCACCCCTCGGGCCCAAGAACGATCCGCCTTCTCTACCCCAGACGGGCACTACCACTTTAAAGTCATGCCCTTCGGCATGAAAAACGCCCCGGCCACGTTCCAACGGCTGGTAAACCAGGTACTGGCGGGCCTGGAAGACTTCAGCGCCGCCTACCTGGACGACATTGCTGTGTACAGCCACCAGTGGACCGACCACCTCCGCCACCTGCGGGAGGTTCTACACGCCCTCCAGCAAGCCGGGCTCACCATCAAGGCCAGCAAGTGCCAGGTTGGCCAAGGGTCCGTGACCTACCTGGGACACCAAGTGGGAAGCGGGCTAGTGGCTCCTCTCCAACTCAAGATTGCTGCCATCCAGGCCTGGCAACCCCCTACGACCCAAACGGAGGTCCGGGCCTTCCTGGGGCTCACCGGATACTACCGGCGGTTCGTGAAGGACTATGGCAGCATCGTGGGGCCCCTCACAGAGCTCACCTCCAAAAAGGGCCCCAAAACCGTCAACTGGACCCTGGACTGCCAATCGGCCTTCGAGAAACTAAAGACCGCCATGTGCACGGCCCCCGTGCTCCAGGCTCCCGACTACAGCCGGGAATTCATTGTGCAGACGGACGCCTCCGATCATGGTGTGGGGGCCGTCCTCTCCCAACTCAACGCCGAAGGGGTCGACCATCCGGTGGTCTTCATCAGCAGACGCCTCTTGCCCCGAGAACAGCGCTGGAGCACCATTGAGAGAGAGGCCTTCGCCGTAGTCTGGGCACTCAAGAAGCTCCGGCCATACCTCTTCGGCACCCACTTCCGGGTGCAAACAGACCACCGACCCCTGCAATGGCTGATGCAAATGCGGGGGGAAAACCCGAAGCTGTTGCGCTGGTCCATCTCCCTGCAGGGGATGGACTTCACGGTGGAACATCGTCCAGGCCAGGACCACGCCAACGCCGACGGCCTGTCACGCTTTTTCCGCCTCAGCGAGGAGAGTCCCCAGGAAGATGGCTGACTCTCCCCGCCTTCAGCTGGGGGGGACGCATGTTGGACAGGCCGCATGGTCGGGCTGCCCCCCCTCCCCGCAGTAGGACCTGGACCCTGGCTCTCCCTGCATCCCCAGCCAGAGTCCCTAAACGACCACCCGAAGTACCCTGCAATCCCTCCACTACAAGACACCAGCCCCGGACCCAGCTGGCCCGGGTCACCCTCCACACCACGACATCGAACCGGCCGCCATCTTGGGGCACTGCAGCACGAGGCCGCGTGGCCTCAACTCAACCCTAACCCTGGGCCCGGCCGGCCCCGACATCGGGGCACCAACCTCCCCCCAGGAGGCAGAGTGACCACTTGGCAAATCAATGGGAGAAGGAACCGTCAACGGCTCCCCTCCGCCAGGTGTCGATCACCCCCGGCCGCCCTGGGCGCTGGCTCCACCCCCCTGCTGGGTGTCTGGACTCCCTCATCCCGGACCTCCCGGCCCCCAGGCGCGAGGGTCCGGACATCAAAGGGGACCAGACCTATAACTGGGGCAGTGCCAGACCAGGAAGGCAGTTGTATCCTGGAGTCGAGAGACCCGAGAAGAACTCATCCGTGACTGGCCTGCTGGCGCTGCCGCGGCCCTCTGCCTCGTGAAACCATCGTCTTGGCCTGCTGGCGCTGCCGCGGCCCTCTGCCTAGTGAAACCATCTTGGCCTGCTGGCGCTGCCGCGGCCCTCTGCCTCGTGAAACCATCGTCTTGGCCTGCTGGCGCTGCCGCGGCCCTCTGCCTAGTGAAACCATCTTGGCCTGCTGGCGCTGCCGCGGCCCTCTGCCTCGTGAAACCATCGTCTTGGCCTGCTGGCGCTGCCGCGGCCCTCTGCCTTGTGAGACTACCATCTTGGCCTGCTGGCGCTGCCGCGGCCCGATCCACAGACCCTCCAGCTCGAGGATTGTGAGCTCGCCCCTGACCACTACCTGTACCGATCCGGTACCAAGACTGTCCCGCTACCCCCTTTCCCTACAGAGACTAGAAGTGAGAGGACCCCCGGGTCCGAGATATCCTGTATCGCTGATATCCTTGCCTTAAGAACCTTATATAAAGCATTGAACTCGACTTGGTGTGGTGCCTGTTTGTGGGAAGGGAGGTAACTTGTCTGTACGATCACCGGAGACGGTCCCCCTCGGGGATCTCTCCCTCAGTATCCGGCCGACCCTCAGGGTCCCCGTCTAACAAGAGTGCAGAGCAGTGAGTGCAGAGCAGTGAGTGCAGAGTGCAGAGTAGTGAGTGCAGAGTAGTGAGTGCAGAGTAGTGAGTACAGAGTGCAGAGTAGTGAGTGCAGAGTGCAGAGTAGTGAGTGCAGAGTAGTGAGTGCAGAGGAGTAAGTGCAGAGGAGTAAGTGTAGAGTGTGAGTGCAGAGTAGTCAGAGTAGTGAGTGCAGAGTAGTCAGAGTAGTGAGTGCAGAGTAGTGAGTGCAGAGTAGTGGGTGCAGTGTGAGTGCAGTGTGAGTGCTGAGTGCAGAGTAGTGAGTGCAGAGTAGTGAGTGCAGAGTAGTGAGTGCAGAGTAGTGAGTGCAGAGTGAGTGTGCAGAGTGCAGATTAGTGAGTGCAGAGTAGTGAGTGCAGAGTAGTGAGTGCAGAGTAGTGAGTGCAGAGTGCAGAGTAGTGAGTGCAGAGTAGTGAGTGCAGAGTAGTGAGTGCAGAGTAGTGAGTGCAGAGTGCAGAGTAGTGAGTGCAGAGTGCAGAGTAGTGAGTACAGAGTAGTGAGTGCAGAGTGCCGAGTAGTGAGTGCAGAGTGCAGAGTAGTGAGTGCAGAGTACAGAGTAGTGAGTGCAGAGTGCAGAGTAGTGAGTGCAGAGTAGTGAGTGCAGAGTAGTGAGTGCAGAGTAGTGAGTGCAGAGTGCAGAGTAGTGAGTGCAGAGTAGTGAGTGAAGAGTAGTGAGTGCAGAGTGCAGAGTAGTGAGTGCAGAGTGCAGAGTAGTGAGGGCAGAGTAGTGAGTGCAGAGTAGTGAGTGCAGAGTACAGAGTAGTGAGTGCAGAGTGCAGAGTAGTGAGTGCAGAGTAGTGAGTGCAGAGTAGTGAGTGCAGAGTAGTGAGTGCAGAGTACAGACTAGTGAGTGCAGAGTGCAGAGTAGTGAGTGCAGAGTAGTGAGTGCAGAGTAGTGAGTGCAGAGTAGTGAGTGCAGAGTAGTGAGTGCAGAGTACAAGGTAGTGAGTGCAGAGTGCAGAGTAGTGAGTGCAGAGTAGTGAGTGCAGAGTAGTGAGTGCAGAGTAGCGAGTGCAGAGTGCAGAGTACTGAGTGCAGAGTAGTGAGTGCAGAGTAGTGAGTGCAGAGTTGTAAGTGCAGAGTAGTAAGTGCAGAGATGTGAGTGCAGAGTAGTGAGCGCAGAGTGCAAAGTAGTGAGTGCAGAGTGCAGAGTAGTGAGTGCAGAGTAGTGAGTGCAAAGTGCAGAGTAGTGAGTGCAGAGCAGTGAGTGCAGAGTAGTGAGTGCAGAGTAGTGAGTGCAGAGTAGTGAGTGCAGAGTAGTGAGTGCAGAGTTGTGAGTGCAGAGTTGTGAGTGCAGAGTAGTGAGTGCAGAGTAGTGAGTGCAGAGTGCAGAGTAGTGAGTGCAGAGTGCAAAGTAGTGAGTGCAGATTGCAGAGTAGTGAGTTCATAGTAGTGAGTGCAGAGTGCAGAGTAGTGAGTGCAGAGTAGTGAGTGCAGAGTAGTGAGTGCAGAGTAGTGAGTGCAGAGTAGTGAGTGCAGAGTAGTGAGTTCAGAGTAGTGAGTGCAGAGTGCAGAGTAGTGAGTGCAGAGTAGTGAGTGCAGAGTAGTGAGTGCAGAGTAGTGAGTGCAGAGTAGTGAGTGCAGAGTAGTGAGTGCAGAGTAGTGAGTGCAGAGTTGTGAGTGTGTAGAGTAGTGAGTGCAGAGTAGTGAGTGCAGAGTAGTGCGTGCAGAGTAGTGAGTGCAAAGTAGCGACTGCTGAGTAGTGAGTGCAGAGTAGTGAGGGCAGAGTAGTGAGTGCAGAGTAGTGAGTGCAGAGTACAGAGTAGTGAGTGCAGAGTGCAGAGTAGTGAGTGCAGAGTAGTGAGTGCAGAGTAGTGAGTGCAGAGTAGTGAGTGCAGAGTAGTGAGTGCAGAGTACAGACTAGTGAGTGCAGAGTGCAGAGTAGTGAGTGCAGAGTAGTGAGTGCAGAGTAGTGAGTGCAGAGTAGTGAGTGCAGAGTAGTGAGTGCAGAGTACAAAGTAGTGAGTGCAGAGTGCAGAGTAGTGAGTGCAGAGTAGTGAGTACAGAGTAGTGAGTGCAGAGTAGCGAGTGCAGAGTAGCGAGTGCAGAGTGCAGAGTAGTGAGTGCAGAGTAGTGAGTGCAGAGTAGTGAGTGCAGAGTTGTAAGTGCAGAGTAGTAAGTGCAGAGATGTGAGTGCAGAGTAGTGAGTGCAGAGTGCAAAGTAGTGAGTGCAGAGTGCAGAGTAGTGAGTACAGAGTAGTGAGTGCAGAGTGCAGAGTAGTGAGTGCAGAGCAGTGAGTGCAGAGTAGTGAGTGCAGAGTAGTGAGTGCAGAGTAGTGAGTGCAGAGTAGTGAGTGCAGAGTAGTGAGTGCAGAGTTGTGAGTGCAGAGTTGTGAGTGCAGAGTAGTGAGTGCAGAGTAGTGAGTGCAGAGTGCAGAGTAGTGAGTGCAGAGTGCAAAGTAGTGAGTGCAGATTGCAGAGTAGTGAGTTCATAGTAGTGAGTGCAGAGTGCAGAGTAGTGAGTGCAGAGTAGTGAGTGCAGAGTAGTGAGTGCAGAGTAGTGAGTGCAGAGTAGTGAGTTCAGAGTAGTGAGTGCAGAGTGCAGAGTAGTGAGTGCAGAGTAGTGAGTGCAGAGTTGTGAGTGCAGAGTTGTGAGTGCAGAGTAGTGAGTGCAGAGTAGTGAGTGCAGAGTGCAGAGTAGTGAGTTCATAGTAGTGAGTGCAGAGTGCAGAGTAGTGAGTGCAGAGTAGTGAGTGCAGAGTAGTGAGTGCAGAGTAGTGAGTGCAGAGTAGTGAGTGCAGAGTAGTGAGTTCAGAGTAGTGAGTGCAGAGTGCAGAGTAGTGAGTGCAGAGTAGTGAGTGCAGAGTAGTGAGTGCAGAGTAGTGAGTGCAGAGTAGTGAGTGCAGAGTAGTGAGTGCAGAGTTGTGAGTGTGTAGAGTAGTGAGTGCAGAGTAGTGAGTGCAGAGTAGTGCGTGCAGAGTAGTGAGTGCAAAGTAGCGACTGCTGAGTAGTGAGTGCAGAGTAGTGAGGGCAGAGTAGTGAGTGCAGAGTAGTGAGTGCAGAGTACAGAGTAGTGAGTGCAGAGTGCAGAGTAGTGAGTGCAGAGTAGTGAGTGCAGAGTAGTGAGTGCAGAGTAGTGAGTGCAGAGTAGTGAGTGCAGAGTACAGACTAGTGAGTGCAGAGTGCAGAGTAGTGAGTGCAGAGTAGTGAGTGCAGAGTAGTGAGTGCAGAGTAGTGAGTGCAGAGTACAAAAGAGTGAGTGCAGAGTGCAGAGTAGTGAGTGCAGAGTAGTGAGTGCAGAGTAGTGAGTGCAGAGTAGCGAGTGCAGAGTAGCGAGTGCAGAGTGCAGAGTAGTGAGTGCAGAGTAGTGAGTGCAGAGTAGTGAGTGCAGAGTTGTAAGTGCAGAGTAGTAAGTGCAGAGATGTGAGTGCAGAGTAGTGAGTGCAGAGTGCAAAGTAGTGAGTGCAGAGTGCAGAGTAGTGAGTGCAGAGTAGTGAGTGCAGAGTGCAGAGTAGTGAGTGCAGAGCAGTGAGTGCAGAGTAGTGAGTGCAGAGTAGTGAGTGCAGAGTAGTGAGTGCAGAGTAGTGAGTGCAGAGTAGTGAGTGCAGAGTTGTGAGTGCAGAGTAGTGAGTGCAGAGTAGTGAGTGCAGAGTAGTGAGTGCAGAGTGCAGAGTAGTGAGTGCAGAGTGCAAAGTAGTGAGTGCAGATTGCAGAGTAGTGAGTTCATAGTAGTGAGTGCAGAGTGCAGAGTAGAGAGTGCAGAGTAGTGAGTGCAGAGTAGTGAGTGCAGAGTAGTGCGTGCAGAGTAGTGAGTGCAAAGTAGCGACTGCAGAGTAGTGAGTGCAGAGTAGTGAGTGCAGAGTTGTGAGTGCAGAGTGCAGAGTAGTGAGTGCAGAGTAGTGAGTACAGAGTAGTGAGTGCAGAGTAGTGAGTGCAGAGTAGTGAGTGCAGAGTAGTGAGTGCAGAGTAGTGAGTGCAGAGTAGTGAGTGCAGAGTAGTGAGTGCAGAGTGCAGAGTAGTGAGTGCAGAGTAGTGAGTGCAGAGTAGTGAGTGCAGAGTAGTGAGTGCAGAGGAGTGAGTGCAGAGTAGTGAGTGCAGAGTAGTGAGTGCAGAGTTGTGAGTGTGTAGAGTAGTGAGTGCAGAGTAGTGAGTGCAGAGTAGTGCGTGCAGAGTAGTGAGTGCAAAGTAGCGACTGCAGAGTAGTGAGTGCAGAGTAGTGAGTGCAGAGTAGTGAGTGCAGAGTAGTGAGTGCAGAGTACAGACTAGTGAGTGCAGAGTAGTGAGTGCAGAGTAGTGAGTGCAGAGTAGTGAGTGCAGAGTAGTGAGTGCAGAGTACAGACTAGTGAGTGCAGAGTGCAGAGTAGTGAGTGCAGAGTAGTGAGTGCAGAGTAGTGAGTGCAGAGTAGTGAGTGCAGAGTAGTGAGTGCAGAGTACAAAGTAGTGAGTGCAGAGTGCAGAGTAGTGAGTGCAGAGTAGTGAGTGCAGAGTAGTGAGTGCAGAGTAGCGAGTGCAGAGTAGCGAGTGCAGAGTGCAGAGTAGTGAGTGCAGAGTAGTGAGTGCAGAGTAGTGAGTGCAGAGTTGTAAGTGCAGAGTAGTAAGTGCAGAGATGTGAGTGCAGAGTAGTGAGTGCAGAGTGCAAAGTAGTGAGTGCAGAGTGCAGAGTAGTGAGTGCAGAGTAGTGAGTGCAGAGTGCAGAGTAGTGAGTGCAGAGCAGTGAGTGCAGAGTAGTGAGTGCAGAGTAGTGAGTGCAGAGTAGTGAGTGCAGAGTAGTGAGTGCAGAGTAGTGAGTGCAGAGTTGTGAGTGCAGAGTTGTGAGTGCAGAGTAGTGAGTGCAGAGTAGTGAGTGCAGAGTGCAGAGTAGTGAGTGCAGAGTGCAAAGTAGTGAGTGCAGATTGCAGAGTAGTGAGTTCATAGTAGTGAGTGCAGAGTGCAGAGTAGTGAGTGCAGAGTAGTGAGTGCAGAGTAGTGAGTGCAGAGTAGTGCGTGCAGAGTAGTGAGTGCAAAGTAGCGACTGCAGAGTAGTGAGTGCAGAGTAGTGAGTGCAGAGTTGTGAGTGCAGAGTGCAGAGTAGTGAGTGCAGAGTAGTGAGTGCAGAGTAGTGAGTGCAGAGTAGTGAGTGCAGAGTAGTGAGTGCAGAGTAGTGAGTGCAGAGTAGTGAGTTTAGAGTAGTGAGTGCAGAGTGCAGAGTAGTGAGTGCAGAGTAGTGAGTGCAGAGTAGTGAGTGCAGAGTAGTGAGTGCAGAGGAGTGAGTGCAGAGTAGTGAGTGCAGAGTAGTGAGTGCAGAGTTGTGAGTGTGTAGAGTAGTGAGTGCAGAGTAGTGAGTGCAGAGTAGTGCGTGCAGAGTAGTGAGTGCAAAGTAGCGACTGCAGAGTAGTGAGTGCAGAGTAGTGAGTGCAGAGTTGTGAGTGCAGAGTGCAGAGTAGTGAGTGCAGAGTAGTGAGTGCAGAGTAGTGAGTGCAGAGTAGTGAGTGCAGAGTAGTGAGTGCAGAGTAGTGAGTGCAGAGTGCAGAGTAGTGAGTGCAGAGTTGTGAGTGCAGAGTTGTGAGTGCAGAGTTGTGAGTGCAGAGTTGTGAGTACAGAGTTGTGAGTGCAGAGTAGTGAGTGAAGAGTAGTGAGTGCAGAGTGCAGAGTGCAGAGTAGTGAGTGCAGAGTGCAGAGTAGTGAGTGCAGAGTAGTGAGTGCAGAGTAGTGAGTGCAGCGTATGGAGTGCCGCGTATTGAGTGCAGAGTATTGAGTGCAGAGTGTTGAGTGCAGAGTGTTGAGTGCAGAGTGTTGAGTGCAGAGTGTTGAGTGCAGAGTGTTGAGTGCAGAGTGTTGAGTGCAGAGTGTTGAGCGCAGAGTAGTGAGCGCAGAGTAGTGAGCGCAGAGTAGTGAGCGCAGAGTTTTGAGCGCAAAGTTTTGAGTGCAGAGTTTTGAGTGCAGAGTTTTGAGTGCAGAGTATTGAGTGCATAGTATTGAGTGCAGAGTATTGAGTGCAGAGTGTTGAGTGCAGAGTAGTAAGTGCAGAGTAGTGAGTGCAGAGTGCCGAGTAGTGAGTGCCGAGTAGTGAGTGTAGAGTAGTGAGTGCAGACTAGTGAGTGCAGACTAGTGAGTGCAGAGTAGTGAGTGCAGAGTAGTGAGTGCAGAGTAGTGAGTGCAGAGTTGTGAGTGCAGAGTTGTGAGTGCAGAGTTGTGAGTGCAGAGTTGTGAGTGCAGAATGCAGAGTGAGTGTGCAGAGCAGTGAGTGCAGGTGCAGAGTGGTTTGTGCTGTTGAGTGCAGAGTGGTGTGTGCTGTTGAGTGCAGAGTGCTGTGTATTGGCAATGTAAATGACAATGCCATTTATTTATGATTTAAAGAAAAAAAAAGAAATGTCATGAGCAATGCCAATAGCTCTACCTTTATTGATGCCGAGACCATTGCATTGTAAATGCTTGTTGTAAAATTTGCAGTTTATTCAGAGATTACAGATTACATAGCATTGTTGATGCCGCTTTGCAAGAAGCTACTTACTAAGGGGCCGATTAGGATGGCGGACGGATCGCCACCGCCTGCATGGCGGTGGTGATCCGTCCGCCATCTGTGCCCATCGGCCACTAATTTCCCCCCCCCGCCATATTACAATGGCGGTGGGGACCGCGGTGGACAGAAACACCGTCTGACGCTTTTTCACCCTGGTCGCCTTGCAGCCGGGGCGGAAAAGGGTTCATATGGCCGGCGGTGTCTTCCAGCCATATTACGATGGCCGGATGCAGATGCCTTTCCGTGGCGGCAATGCCGCCACAGAAAGGCATACGGGCTTTGCTTTGGGGGCCCGTTGTGGGACCCCAGGGTGAAGGGGGGTGGGGGGTGCACATGGGGGGTACCTATGGTACTCCCCTGAGTTTCACAGTACAACATGGCAGGCACCGCGCGGTGCCTGTCATGTTGTGCTGTGAAACGCACAACATGCATTTTTGACATTGCGGCGGACGGTGCTTTCAGCACCGTCGCCGCAATGTTAAAAATGTGGGCTGCGGTGAGGCCAAGATGGCGACGGAGTAGGACGTGTGCTAGTGTTCCTCCGGCGCCACGCTAGTCTCAGTATTGAGTAGCACCCTCTTGGGGCACCGTGTCCACGCGCGGCAGTGTCACCTGTGGTCGCGCTGCCACGGACGTCCTGCCGGCGGCCTTGGTTTTGCTCCCGGTGCCTGTGAAGTGGAGATTGGAGACGCGGCCTTCCCGCAGGCCGGCAGCCGAATCAAACCCTGGGCGAGCACTGGGGACGGTGGAGCCTACACCTGCACCCGCTGCTGTGCCCGTACGGACCACGGCTGGGGCTTGGAGGGAGCGGACACCAGAATTGCGGCAACTGTGAGGAGGAGTGACCGCCGATCCGGCGGCTGAGCGGGAGCGGAGTGGTGAGCTACGGAAGACCGGGGCTTTGAGGGCTATCCGGATCGGAAAGAGGCGTGGCTGAGTGCGGTTTGGCTCCTTGCTGGCTTTGTCTGCCGCTGCCCCGCCAGCTGTGAAGTCCCCGCCCTGGGGCGCTGGATCGCTCTCTGGGGCACTGATTCCCGGCTGGGTTCTGGAGTTGCTCTGGGGCCTTTGCTATCTGGCCCGGAGACGGATTTCCCTGAGACTCTGAGACTTTGAGGTGTACCTGGGAGTCCGGAGTTGGGAGCCTGTTGAAGGCTGGCTGCCATTTGGAGAACCCTCGAAGTGCTGATTCTTGCCGCCTGGGGCCCCCCCTGGACTGTGCTGCCTGGTCGCGTGGTGGCGGACGCGGCGTGGGGCCCTACATGAGACGGCGATCTTGCGGCCTGCCTGCCGGGGTGAGTCACTGAGCCCTGTACCCCGGGGGTGTGTGGACTGCACGGGTGTGTGGTGGTCGGGAAGCCTACTGCCCTGCTCCCCTGGACTGGGGCTTGAGTCATTAGCGCCCACTGCTGCCTGCCTTTAGGGGTGGCCCTACCCCGGGGGGTGACTGGAGACCGCTTGAGGGTTTTTCCCCGGTGGGCTTGGCGCCGCGGTCGTGACCTGTGGAGTGGCGGAGATGGCCTCCGGCGTGCCCAGCCTGCCCCTGGTGAAGTGCGCGGCTACGCGCAGTGGTTGGACCCCTGTTGCCTCCTGGACTAGTTACGCAGTGCCTGTTGAGAGCACTCGTTGAGTGGTGCCGTCTAGCCTGGGGTGCTTCGCTGGATCGGCTTCTTGTGGAGATCTGGAGCTGGTGTCCGGTGGAGGAACCTGCAGGGGGCCCCCGCGCCTGGACAGGCACGGATCAATCTGGTGGTGAGACCTGAGCACTGGAGGTGGCCGGACTAAGTGTGGTGTGGTGCGCTTCAGGGGGCGGGTGCTACGACGAGCCTTCAGGGTCCTACTGGATTTCTGGCATGTGGATCTGGAGAGTAGTGCGACCGCGCTGACCTGACCCCCTGGATGCGTGGCTACTGCGGAAGTGGAATACGGGAAAGTCGGCCCTGCGTGGTGTAGATTGTCCAAGAGTGGTGTGCCATACCTGACGCCTTGGCCGGAACGGTCCACAGATCTTGGCACGATGGCTAACAGGCCCCGTAAAGAAAAACCAGGCAAAGAGGGCATCCTGAAGGGGTCGCAGTTGGTGGCGTCACCAGGTACCAGTGCTTCCCCCAGGCAGAAAGATGAAGATGCGCCCGCTACCAAGGCCTTTATGTTTGAGCTCTTCTCTGCCATCAAGGAGGACATCTCAGAGCTCCGCTCCCAACTTGCTTCGGATCTCAGAGAGGTGAGGAGAGATGTGGATGGCATTGGCGAGTGGGTGGCAACGCTGGAGGAGCATGACCTAGGGCTGGCGGGGGATGTGCACCAGCTCCAGCAGGACGTGATTAGGCTCACAGAGCAGAATCTGGACCTCCAGGCCCATGCGGAGGACTTAGAGAACCCTTCCCGCCGAAACAATATCCGCATTCGTGCTGTGCCCTGGTACGGGGAGGCGGGAGACCTGCGGGGCTATGTGGAAGCCCTCTTCTTGCAGATTCTGGGAGAAGATGACGTTAGCGAGATCCGGATGGACAGAGTCCATAGAGTGGGGCTGCCGAGGGGTGCGAGGGCTCCGCCTCCTGACATCTTGGTGTGTGTACACGATTTTCAGCTTAAGGAGCGCAGGGGTATTACCGCCTTGCAGTTTCGGGATCATCACCCCCAACTCTTCCAAGATCTGGCGGCGTCAACGCTGCAGAAGAGGCGCGACTTTAAACCGGTGACTACCTTCTTGCGCGACCGCAATGTGGCGTATTCCTGGGGCCATCCCTTCCACCTCATCTTCAGATGGCAGAATAGATTGGTCCAGCTTAGGTCCCTGCAGGCTGCCAAGGACCTTCTTGGAATAGACGACGATGCCCCTTCTCCGAGTGCCGGGCGTTCGCCGGCACGGCGCTGGCGGCGCTCTTCCTCCTGGAAAAGGGTGGGGCGGTCCACAGCGCAGAACAGGCTGGACCCTGCGGCTAGCCTGCAGGAGAGGAGTGGGGCGGTGGCCTCTGTGGTGAGCGTGACTACGGCACCATCGCAGGACAGCTCGTCTGCTGCTTGACTCCGGAGGGAAGATTGATCGGCGTCGGAGGGACTCCCCTCCCCCCCCTTCACTCAGGTACCGAGGGTAACTATGTACTTTTTGGGAAGACGCCCCGGTCCGGTGAGCGTATGGGACACTAACTGTTACATCAGTCCCCGCTCCCTGAGGGACCTAACGACAGCCCTCACTGTGGAAATTTTAGGTTTCTTGATTTTTACTGTTTGTTCTCTTTTTGGGGCTTTTCAGTTACGGGTTGGGAAGGTACTCCTGTTGAGGCTCCCGCGTCCAGGGGCTGGGGGGAGGAGGGCGGGGTCGACTGGGGGGGTTTCCTTTTCTCCTTGTTGCCGCTCACTGTTCTACTGGTTCTAGAGCGGAACTCACACTTCTTGGGGGGAGGAGAGTTTTAAGGGGGGTTGTTGGGGGCATTGGGAGGGCTGGGATTGGTGGGGGAGGTGGTGGTGACCGGGCTATGAGGTTCAATGCAACTTTTGGTCTATGGAATGCTGTATGTCTGTATTCTGCTTGTTCTGACCTGGGCCCGGTGGCTCTATGTGCTCTGTGTTCTCTTGCGGTGTGGCCCCTTGGGATTCCTTGCTGGGGGGTGCTAACGCAGACTGTCCTGGGGTGACTCCGGGTGGAGGGGGCGGGGGGGTCCTTTGACAGTATGCATGTAGCGAGGGTGGAGTCACTATCTTGTAATGCCTCTTAGTATTGGCACGTGGAATGTGAAGGGCTTGAACTCCCCGCAAAAGCGCCAAAAGGTTTGGAAGTATCTGAATGATCACCAGCTCGATGTGGTGGGTCTCCAGGAGACTCACCTGGCACGCAGAGATGAGCTCCGCCTCAAGCACAAGAATTTCCCCCTTATTTACAGATCATCTGCTTCCACAAAACACGGGGGGGTGGCCCTTCTCTTCCGTCCATCCCTTCATTTTCAGCCTATGGGGTACTCAGCGATAAGAATGGCAGTTGGTTGATGGTTAAGGGGCTGGTGTGTGGTAGATTGTGCACCTTTGTGGTGCTGTATGCCCCAAATGCAGGACAAAATGGGTTTCTCCAGGGCCTGCTGCGGAGAGTGGAAGACTTTGTGGAGGGAGTCCTGTTCCTGATGGGGGACTTCAATCTGGTGTGGAATAAGGAAATGGATAGCTCTCATCCTCAGAGGTCTTCTACTGGCTTGTTCTCCACTGAGACACAGCGGCTGCTAGGTGATTAGGGGTTGGTCGATGGCTGGCGCTCCATGCACCCACACTCTCGAGTTTACACCTTGTTCTCCCATGTCCACCACTCCTATTCACGTCTGGACCACATTTTCTTGAGTCAAGCCCTCAGAGGAGATGTCTGTGACTCCAGTATATTCCCGCTCTCTGTTTCCGATCACAGCTTGCTGGTGCTCAGGCTACAATGGTCTGCGCAGGGTGTTGGGCAACGCAAGTGGTACTTTCCGGCCTCACTTGTACGGGATGAACCCTCGTGCAGGGAGCTATGGAAGGCCACCCGGGACTTTTTTACTCTCAATCCCGTGTCTGACACGTCAGTTTTCACCACCAGGGACGCCTTTAGGGCGTCCCTGAGGGGCACCTGTTTGGCCCTCAATTCTCACCTCAACAAGTTGCGGCGGAAAGAACGTGAGGAGCTCGAGGAGGAACTCGCTGCTCTAGAACAAGCGCATAAACTGAACCCATCCAGATTGACCCTTCGCCCACTGACTGCAGTAAGGGGGAAGCTTAGGGCCCATTGCAACAACAGAGCGGAGTTTACCCTGCTTCGACTACGGCACCTCTCCTACTCCCAGGGGAACAAGGTGGGGAGGCACCTGGCTCGGCAGCTTCGGGATAAGAGGGAAAGGGACTACATAGGAGGTATCCGAGATGCGACGGGGACTCTGCAGCATCGGGATGAGACCAAAGCTACTCTATTTGGACGCTTCTATGCTGCACTTTATGCAGGGGAAGCCTTAGACTCTAGGGACCAGCGGGATTATTTAGGAGATCTGCCCTTGCCTCAAGTATCTAAGGAATGGAACGAATTACTGGCTGACCCTGTCACCAGAGCAGAAGTGCTAGATGGCATCAAAGCCCTGAAACTCCATAAGGCTCCTAGGCCAGATGGCTATACCGCTCTTTTCTATAAGACATTCGCGGCAGAAGTAAGCGACTTTTTAGTCACTCTTTTTAACACCATGGCAGAGGCCGGGGAAACATCCGGCTCCATGGCGGAGGCCATGGTTTCGATTATCCCCAAAACGGGGAAAGACCCGACTAAATGCTCCTCATATCGCCCGATAGCCCTCCTTAATATAGACGCCAAGTTGTACTCCTCTATCATTGCAAGTAGGCTCCAAGACTTGCTACCAGCGCTCATTCACCCAGACCAATCCGGGTTCATTGAGGGGCGCCAGACCCACGACAATACGAGGAGGATTATCCACTTGATCGAGTAAGCTAACAGATTTCGAATACCGGCGGTCCTATTGGGTCTCGATGCGGAAAAAGCCTTTGATCGGGTGGACTGGGGCTTCATGTTTCACACCTTGGCCGCCTTCGGTTTCTCGGCTAAGTTCATTTCAATGATCAGAGCGAATTACAATAGCCCCCGCTCTAGAGTAGCGGTAAATGGCCACTTATCAGAGTTTTTTCCCACTCCCGGGGCACCAGACAGGGCTGCCCTCTCTCCCCCCTGCTCTTCGCTTTGAGTATTGAACCATTGGCACTGGCCGTGCGGGAGCATGAGGAGATACGAGGTCTCCCCTTTTCTGGAGAACAACACAAAATTAACCTCTTTGCCGATGACGTTCTGTTGTCTGTTATGGATCCGGCTCACTCTCTCCCACACATCCAAGGGGTGCTACTGCGCTTTGAGGAAGTGGCCGGTTTCAAGGTAAATTACGATAAATCGTATGTTCTCAATCTAACACTCTCCTCAGCGGAGGTGGACAGAGTGCGGCCACTTACGCCACTGCCATGGGCCTCCCACTCCATCCTGTACCTAGGGGTCCGGCTGACACCCTCGATAGGGAAATTATACTCTGCAAATTTACCCCCGTTGCTGGCGAAGACTGGTGCGGACTTGGACCGCTGGAAACCAAAGTATATCTCGTGGTTGGGCAGAATTCACGCGCTAAAGATGGTCCTCCTGCCCAAGTTTTTATATCATTTCCAGGCACTCCCTATACCGATGGATATGGACTTCTTCCGGCGCCTCAAGACACAGATGCTTCGCTTTATCTGGCAAGGGGGTCGGGCGCGGTTCTCCTTTGCTACTATGCGTCGGCCGCGGAGGGAGGGAGGAGTGGGTCTCCCCGATATGCACTTATACTACAAAGCCGCGCAACTACGAGTCTTGGTGGAGTGGTCCCAGCAATTCTCGGAAAAACATTGGCTGCCTATGGACAGGAGTGTAGCGGGGAGATCAATCTGGGATCTGGCGTGGAAGCCTAAGAAGGATAGGCCCAAGAACGCGTACATCAGTACCCCCACCGGCACCACCCTGAAGGTTTGGGACACAGTGTCTAGTGATGAACGCTGGACTACGTTCCCATCCCCCTTTACACCAATACACTTTAACCCAGCCTTCCCGCCGGCGTTGCATGAAGGCCCCTTCGAGGTATGGAGGGAGGGAGGCTGTAGGGCTCTCACGCACCTATTTCATAGCTATACCCCGCTTACCTTTGCCATCTGTATGCGGGACTACGGAGTCCCTGCATCCGAGAGATTCCGCCACCTCCAACTACTTCATTGGGCCACGACGCCATTGATTAATGGGGCGGCCACAAAGCCCCCCTCTCCCTTTGAGGCCTTCATCTTGCAGACCACTGCCATGAGGGGCGTTATCTCCTTTATTTATAACCTGCTGCTTACTTCCGCCGTATCATCTCGCCCCAGATATATGGGACACTGGGAGGAACTCCTCGGACGAGATGTTTCTAAAGGTGAGTGGTCGTGCCTGTGGCGAGACATCACGGCACATAACCATTCGGTGGCTTTGAGGGAGGCCCATCTCAAAACTCTCATGGACTGGTATCTGCACCCGGCCAAGTTACATCACATCTTCCCGTCCTCGTCGGACAGATGCTGGAGGGGCTGTGGTTTGCTGGGAGATTTCCGCCATATCTGGTGGGACTGCCCGATCATCCGCCCATACTGGGAAGAGATCCTATCCCACATCAAAGAGATTCTTGGTTACCCAATAGCTGACTCAATGGCCCATGTATTACTGGGTCTTCGAGACCCGGCTCTCGAACACCAGACCCGAGCGGACAAAAAGATCTTGTGGCTGTGTGTCGGGCCGCCAAACTTACTCTGGCAGGGGCCTGGAAAAAGCCGGAGGCCCCAGCTATGTCCCGGTGGCATGCGAAGTTGTGGCAACTGCTGAGCATGGAACGGGTAGTGGACATCTTCTTGGGCGATTTCAATAACTTTATATTCCGCTGGGGACCCTTGGTCCACTTCCTCTCAAACGGTTTACCATCTTCAGTGTGCCCGTCCACGGTGCGGGCTCTCCATTTATTTCAGGTTTGAATGTGGAATCAGGTTTAATGAATGATTGTACGCTGTCACCACCACCAGGGGGGGTGTGAAGGGTGGGGGGGTAAGTTCTTTGTTGGTTCGTTTCTTGCGACACCCTCGATGATAAATGAGGCATACAAGAGACCTGTACAGCAGGCGGTGTGTATGGGTTCTGCTATTCCGGCCTCACGGAGCGTCCCACCCATCGAGGTCTTGAACTGTGACCAGCGTTGTCTTGCACTTCACTGTCCTATTGCATCATTGAACTGCCATCTGGGCTGAATGGTGACCGCTCTTTAGAACTCATCACCCTTGCTTTTTGCCTCTACTTATGCCCCCTGTGTGGGAAGTTGTGCGGGATTGTCGCTTTTCTTCCTTCTGCTTTCTCTAATAAAACAAATAAAGATTTTTTTTTTTTTAAATGCGGGCTGCACCTGCCACTGTGGCGGGTGCATCCTAATTCGGGGCACGGTACCTCCGCCCTTGTGGCAGACGGTCCCTGCCCCAGACAGGATGGCAGACGGACTTTGTCCATCCGCCATCCTAAATGACCCCTTAGTTTGGATAGGAATAAAATGGTTACAAATATAATTAACAATACTTATAAAATGCATACATATATTTTACATCTCTATTAAGTAAAAATACATTAAATGATTTCAAATTAGTTATTGTTCTATTGAATGGAATAAATGGAAATGACATGCTAATCAGGAGTTCTGCCACTAAGAGAGCTCCAAAGGAGAGGTGCAGACTTTACTATATTTGAGAAGGACAGTTGTAAGTGTTTTTTTAAAAAGATTGAAGTTACACCATAGTTCAAGAGGGAGAGAAGTTCTAGTCTTGCACATCTAGAAAGGAGAAGGATCTCCCTCCAACTAGGGACCTCTAAGATTTCGGATAGCACAGGTATAGGATCCTGGAATTAACATAAGGAGTATTACACAAAGAGAGAACCTTTTTTATGAAGTGCACCTCCTGTGTTGCAGTATGTTAGAAATTGGATTTTTGGTTGGCGAGGGAATGCACCTAAGCCAGGCAGAAACCACCACTCTAGTCAGGACAAGGGAGTTACACGCTGAGGATAACCCCTGCTCACCCCTTGTGTAGCTTGGCACGAGCAGTCAGGCCTATCCCAGAGCACTGTGTAAAGCGTTTGTGCAACACACACACACAACAGCAACCCACTAGGCACACTACAAAAGAGACTCCACACAAGGTTATAAAAAAATAGCCTTTGTAATATCCAAAACACATTAGAATCACATTCACACATATACACTGTGCCAACTGGCACTATGCGATATTCACAGGGGACTATATACACAGGACAAGGCCAATCGGGCCACTGTCAGGACCTTTAGAAATCACAAGTAGCAATTGTAAAACACAACCAGTAACTACTGGCATAGTAATGATCTCGGCATTAGCACCTGCAACATAAACACATTATGTCTGCATCACATTAGGCATAAAACACCTTAAGCATGGACCATCAGCATAAACACATTATGCATCCTCATAAGCATAAATCCATTATGCAATAGGCATCATCCTAAAACATCATAGCATGACATTAGGCATCAGCATGAATACATTATGCAACATTACATTAGGCATAAACACATTATGCATGAATCTGCAGTGCACCACAGTAACACTACTACCAGGTGCATACATCACCTTACAAACTGACCCCAGGCCAACTGGCCTTTCACTGGGGATCAAAATGCCCTCTGTCCAGAAATGTCAGGGCTTGTATTCGGGCCTTCCACTGGCCTTTTTGCCGGCTATGCAGCCCACAGAAAGTGTGCAATGCGCTGGGGGGTGGGGTGCTTCTCACCCCTTCCTTATGAGAACAATATGCCCTATGTTGCAGCTGCCCGTACTGTTGCAGTGCAGCTGTGAAAATGTGCCAGGGCTGGCACCAGCGGTGCCTGGTGAGCCCCCTTCACTGGGACCCTTCCTGTACTGCTCACGGCCCTACCATTAGGCCAAATGAAGTTATCACTGACTGTGCCATGGAAGCCCCACTCTGGAACTTCTCACTATCCAATTGCCTCCAAAAAGAAATCAGCACAGACCAGCACACCCGGTGCCTAATGAGCGCCCACACAGCTTTGCGCTCCACCCCCACTCACCGGGGGCTCTGCTGGACTCCTCGGCGATCAGGGGGTGGAGGTAGAACAGGCACCGACAATGTGCCTCGACCTGCCCCTCTCCTGGGGCCTCTCAAGTTCAGGCTCTCTCTCGTAGGGCGGAAATGGAGCCTGCCAGGCTCCCGACTCCTCAGGGACATGCAGGGCTTCTCCTCCAGCCACGCTGCAATTGGCGGGCTGGTCCACCTCCTCCTGTTAGCCCCACTGCTCATCTCAGCGGCAGCCTGCTTCTACGGGAAACACCACAATGGGGGGGTAGAATCTCGCTAGAAGGGCATCGATGCGAGATGGGCTCCCGCAAGATTGGTATGAAAACCACGGGGTAGGCTCCCGCTTTGCTGGCTTCAATGCGGAGTGAGCTCCCACCGGTAATTACGCAAATGCGGGATGGGCTCCTGCTGCTCTGGCAAAACGCTCCTTTTCAGAATACGTGGGAATCCCCATGCCGGGGTTCCCCTCATAGGGTATACAACAGCGGGATTAGCTCCCGCTTCAATATGAGCGCCAGTGTGGGCTGGATTCCCGCTCTCCTCACAGCAGCAGAGGGGGGTCCCCAGGCTAGGATTCCTTCCAGGCACGTCGCAGCTTCGCGCTGCAGGGACACACGCTCCTCTCTCCTGGCAAATGAAGATAGAGCGCTCACGGGGTGCAGAGTCCTTAGTTCCAGGGGGCAAAAAGGCTGGGCCCAGGCAGGCCGGCACACAGGCCTCTCCAGCAGGGAGGCAGTCCCTTTTGGCGGTTCCTCCTGGGGCCCAGCAGCAGCAACAAGCCCCCAAGTCACAAGAAGACCAGGAACAGCCCTCTCATGGGGTCAGAGCCCCAATATTTATACTCCCAATTCTTTGAGGTCCCTGGCAGAGAGTGTCGGTGTCCGGCCAGAACCAGTTCTGCATTCTCTGGTGTGACTTCCTGGCAGGAGGTAGAGACAGCAGGGTCAGAGGCAGACCAGGACCTTTGAGGTGCAGGAAAATCTCCTCCCACTTGCTCGATTGTAGCCCTGGCCTAGTCAGCCCTTTCCTGACCCCCCTAGACTATTTGGAGCCTCTCCTGCTCCCAAGCCGTCTGTCATCCAGAACCCAGACAGGCAATCCACATTCCAGCAGAGGTACACAGGATGACTGAGCAAGAAAATACCTACTTTCTAAAAGTGGTATTTTCAAGCACAGAATGTTAAAATCACCTTCACAAAAAGATGCATCTTTAGATTCTGAGTTCAGGCACACTAAACGTTCCCTCTCTGCTCCTCTCATATCAAGAATTACCACTGAAACACCTATCAGGGAATCCCCAATGCAAAGTGGCTGTTTGTCACTACCAAGACATGTCACTCACTTTAAGTACTACCTTTTACCTACAATGCACCCTGCCCATAAGGCTAGCTAGGGCCTACCTTCGAGGTGAGTGACATGCAGTAAAAGGGGGGTCACAGACATGGCGCACACTTGAGGTGCCACGTCACGGTAGCAGTAACACTGCATGCACAGGCCCTGCAATGGTAGAGGCCTGAGACAGGTTTGAAAGGTTTCTTTGGTGGGTGGCGCAAACAGCGCTGCAAGCCCACCAGTAGCATTTAATTTACCGGCCCTGGGTATCTGAGATACCACTTTACCAGGGACTGACAGGTAAATTAAATATGCCAAACAGGCATAGACTAATCGTGCCAAGTTTACCACAGACAGCACCCACACTTTACACTGAACAGCAGTGCTAAAGTATCCAGAGTCCTAAATCCACCAACACCATGTCAGAAAAAAGGCTAGGAGGAAGGCAAAAATGTCAGGGATGACCCTGCAAAAAGGGCCAAGTCCAGCACAGTATTTCCTGTTTCTGAGTTTGAACATAATGTATATTTTCTGCAAAATAGTGAAAGCCCTTGGTATAAAGCAGACATATATTATTTTCATTGAACTATTTTAGACCAACAATGTCTACACTTGAGTAGTAACACATCCCAAGGGGGGAAAGGCTTCAATTGCAAAGAAAAGTTTATGGAACAATAACTTTTTTATAAATTGCTTAATTTCACACATTTGCTGCTTTAAAAATATGTTTTATTAATAGCCAATTTAAACTATTGACCTGCTGACCATTGCAATTATGGCAGAAATAGTTCCAAAAATAATTTTCACCTGATTTAGCAGTAATGTTTACAATAAGACCCACATGCAAATGGTGCATGCTCCTGTTTTGTTCACTATGAAGAGAGGCGACAACACAGGCACAGTACACATGGGATTGTAATGGTGTTCTAAAAAAGGAGCTTAGAGAGCATAATTTTGCACTCTAGAGAACAGTATACAATAAAGAGAGGTGATTAACGGGGGTGAATATTGCAGACAGGAATGTGCATTGATTGAAAGGGTAAAATGGAGCATATGGGAAAGTGGGGATTACAGAAGGGAAAAGACATGAGTGCAGCTCTTACATGACAATGAGGCACAAGAAAGTGGGGCAAACTGGTAAGAATGGGTCACACATGTGACCTCTAGACCGCTTTTTATGGAAAGTGGGCCAAAAATACTATCTTCTGCCATTTTTCTAAGTATACTTGAGGAGGGTGAAACCCCAAAACCACTAGGAAGGATGAGGCTTGCCTGGCACACAACACATTATTGAAAGTTTAATTAGGAACCTCTGCATTTCAAAGTTCACCAGTTTCCCTGTCTCCTACCATTTTGTGTGGATTCTTCCCCTCTTGCATCTTTGTCTTTTGAATGTAATGCCCTTCACCTCATCTCTTTATCTCTCTACCAGCCTGTTTGCATTGATTCTGCCCATTACATCCATCCCTCTCTCCCTTTTTGCTAGCCTAGGGCTGAAAAAAATGATTGGGTCTCTAAAAAGGGTATGGTCTATGTAATTAAGTGTGTAGCTTAAACACATAATCTTCATTTCTGTGATTCCCATAGAGTTCAAACTGACTGGTACTTTGTTTCCTCTCTGGGCTTTCCGTGCTTCAATCCAGAAATATAACTAGGCTATCTGGTTTCAGGTTTAAACCTATAATAACTGATAAAACCCCACCGAAAGGAAAATGGCCATCACTGGTGTAAACATATAAACACTGAAAAAGCATCTTTGCAACCACAAACTAAGTGCCATTCATGGTAAGGAAAAGATGAGTGAAAGAGTCATTTTTAGGTCGAGCTAGAACAGCGCTTGGGCTGTTTGTTGCTCGACTTATTGTAAAGGGGATCTCAAAAGTGCTACCCAGCTTTTGCTTGGCTACAAGCTTGAGTGCACTAGTGCTTGCACGCGCAGGCATCTGCTTTGCTTTTCCTGCCTTTCGTCATGGTGCCTCCCACAACTGCCACTCCCCCTCACCCCACCACAGAGCGCGTTTCACGGCCGTCGCTTGTTGTGGATTATCATTAGAGCCCCTTTCCCCTCAAAGAAGTTGTCAGTTGCTTGTAAACTGATTAAAGATAAAGTAAAGTTGCCACCATTCACCTTATTGATTTGGTGGTGCCAATGGTTTGATTGTTTGCAGGTCTCCGGATTTTAGGAGGCAGACGGAATACCTTGCCATGACATTGCGTAAGAGAGCGAACAAAGGGGCATAGTATCAAGCTGGGCGTTAAAAATTATCTCTATTTTAGCGGCAGAAACCTGCCGCTAAAACGACGATAATGGGCTTCCCCCTCAAAGATTTCTCCAGGGCATATTATCAAGCCCATTATCGCCGCTTTAAGAGCAGTTTTCTGCTGCTAAAATGGCGATAATTTTAACGCCGTGCTTGATAATATGCCCCAAAGTCTGCCTCCGCTTAAGCGGGTCCCTTTCTCTTCAGTGTTAAGGTCGGCGTCATGATTGTGATTTCATCTTAACCCACTGAATCAGAAGAGAAAAAGACCCCTGGATTTACCTCATGTACTATTTATGCGTTTAGGTCATTACATGGTCTAATGTCTGTGTACGTAATTGATTTCAGGTGCGCAGATGGCAATTCTATTGTATATTTCAGGTGTAAATGCATATTCGTTTGATGCAATTCCAGACATTTGTGCGTGTACGTCAGAAACTGTCTGGAATTTGCTAGCCTAAATACACAAACCTGTATGCACTATTTAAACAATACGCCTCTATGGTCTATGTACAAAAAGTGGCTTAAGCGTGGTAATTCTACCAAGCCATACATTTATGCAGATTCCTTGTGACTCTCAACAGTTTGTAATGTTATTCGTGTGCATACTTGGAAGTCTATGCTTGTGCTATTGACGAATCCACCTCAATTGTGAATCATTCATCAATGGCCTTATTTTGTATGTTATCAATCTGTAAATAGGTGTTTGATATGTGTTTAAAGTCTAATTCAAATTATGATAGCTCTCAAAAGGAATTAGGGAGCGTCATAAAACAGGCTTTCAACAATGCGCACTGTATGGTATTTGAAAATATGTATTTTTCCATATAGGGAGATGTCAAAGTTGAAAGGCAACTTAACCAGAGCTGTTTCAGCTGTTAAGCTCAAGTGCAATGTTGGAAGTCACTCCCTCTGAATCTTATGAGCCGCATTACCTTGATAAAGCTGATCATCTTCCCAAAATATTATATTATTTTTCGAACCTCCCGATCTATGTCCCGACCAAGGTCTGCCACGAGCTGGAACGTATGTTCCGTGACTTAATCTGGAATAAAGGCTGGCCGCGGGTTGCATTGTGGAAGTTATACGCCCCTACCAGCGAAGGAGGACTGGCAGTCCCTAACATGGAGTTATACTATTTAGCGGCCCAGTTACAATGGGTGACAAAATGGTTGAGTGGCAGAAGTCTGGAGGACACAGCGACCCTGCAGCAGCCCTTGACCCAATCCCAGATGTATCATCTATTCCACCCCATTGCCAAGCCTCAACGCCCATCTCAAATACACCTAGAACTGGCACATAAATGCTACAAAGGGAGCTTGCACTTCACCCAAGCGGTAATCCCATATGCCCCAATACTGCCACTCACGGGGACACCTAGAGGAAGGGCAGCACCTCCGAGTAGGTCCTTACACACTGACACGCAGTGGGCATAGCTACCCTGGGCAACTTATATGTGGATGGGTCACAGCTCTCCTTTGAGGCACTGGCAGTAGACTATGGCTTGCCGGCAGGGCAATTTCTATTGCACACCTCTCTCACAAGGGCCCTCTCGGCCTCTGGGAGGACATGATGACCGAACTGATGACACACCTTCTGCTGCAGTACTTGCACGTAATGGGTGCGGGTTCACACATAGTACACTGGCTGGTGACAGCCCTGCTTACACATACACTGAAACCCATGCTGAATCTTCGCACACGTTGGAAAACGGATAGAAGACAACTGTGGACGCAGAAGGAATGGAGTGCTGTCCTTGCCAGCTCCCCATCTATACCAATAATCTCCAAATTTAAGCTTATACAAACATCCATACTAATATTATAAAGAGAGAGCCCAACCTTTGAGGCGGGTAATCTCAGTAACCACAGCACCAATCACAACACCCAATACAGCGTTGGAAAGGGCAGTTGCAGCAGAAGGACATAGGCTATGCAGACGGCCACCATATATAAAAAAATTTTTGCAGAGTTTTATATATCGCGAACTTGACCCGAACTGAATCAGGTATCAGAGCGCTTTACATAGCACCAGTTACATTACATGAGGACACACATTCATTTTTGTTAGGCACGGGGAGATTAAGTGATTTGCCCAGAATCACAGGATGTTTGGCGTCGTTACCAAGACTCGAACCCAAATCCCCACGTCCGAGGTCGAGCGTCTTAGCCGTTAGGCCAACTCCTCTATACATTTAAAATGTAAAAGAACCGTGCCAGCAAAGTAGTCCCTTGTGGGAGTGTCTGCGTTGTGCTGTGGGCGTGGGCTGGGGGCGTGACTAACACTGGGGGCGTGACTAACGCTGGGGGCATGTGGTACGGCATCTCGTTGTGGGCTGTGGGCGTGTGCTGGGGGTGTGACAAACGCTGGGGGCGTGACAAACGCTGGGGGCGTGTGTCCGCCCTTCATGCCATGTGAGTCGTACATACAAGCGCCAATTACGTTGCTGCGCAGCATCAAGGGGCACGCTGGGGGTGTGACACGCTGGGGCCGTGTGTCCGGCCTTCATGCCATGTGAATGCAATTGCGCCGCATCAAGGGGCACGCTGGGGGCGTGTTCTACATTCCGCCCTTCATGCCATGTGGGTCGTACATTAATCAGAAGATCGTCTGCTGTGGCCGTGTGCTGGGGGCGTGACAAACGCGTTCACCTGGAGGCCTGGTAAGTAACGTTACTGCAGCCTCTCCTGCGCGCTGTTACTGAACTCTCATATTCAACGAAATTACACGCGCCTGCTACCATCAACCAGGGCTCTAGCCGGGCTCAGGCGGCGTATCAGTACACTAATTACACGCGCCTGATAACATCAACCAGGGCTGCAGCTGGGCCTCAAGCGGGGGAACACGCGCCTGCTAACATCAAACAGGCCTGCATCTGGGCATCAAGTGGGGGAACACTCAAATGAGCGTGTCTGCGGGGACAATTACTGCAGCCTCTCCTACTCGCTGTCACTCAACTCTCTCATTAAACAGATTTACCCGCGGCTGATAACTCTCTAATTCAAGGACATTACACGCGCCTGCTAACATCCACCAGGACTGTAGCCAGGCTCAGGCGGCGGATCACTACACCAATTAAACGTGCCTGCTAACATCAACCAGGGCTGCAGGTGGGCCTTCTCCGTCCCTATTCTAATGAAAATGTTGTCTACCGCGAGATTTTAAAATAAATTGCCCTTGCCAAATACACACATTACACACCCGGACAACGTCGGGACGGGCTGCTAGTACATTTGAGAGAGAGCATACCTCTCGCCCGATAACATAAATAGATATTTCAACATTGCCACCTCCGCGTGTCCGCGCTGTCAGCAGCTTAACGAGAACCTGTTGCACATGCTCTGGTCCTGCACCTCCCTACATCTCTACTGGCACGCAGTAACTACGGCACTTGCAAATTGCACTGACACATCCCTGCTACATACATGGGAAGTTTGTATACTGGGGCTATCTGCCAGGTCCCAAAAAACTAGAGTCACGTCCCGATTTTGAGATCTGGGTCTGATAGTGGCGAAGAGATTAAGCACCAAGAGGTGGAAGCAAAGTGCCCCCCCAGAAATAGTGAGCTGGGAAAGATCACTCGCGATATGGGCACAGGCAGATGGGCACAGGCAGAAAGCACAACACTGCACAGGGAGGAAACAGCAGGACTCCACAAGTATCCAATAGCGTAACATTGGGACACCATACTCACACCCCCCCCCCCCCCCCCCCCCCCCGGAAAGTACCTAATTCGAACACTGGAAGCCCCAAGTCAATTGACACACAGTATCCATTATTAGTATTGAGACCTATAGCGCAGCATGTCCTTGGCCTGAACCCGCTGCTGGGAATCTCCCCTAGTTCTCGACCAGCTATCTAGTATGCCAAGTTCCTCAATATCTGCATGAGCCATAGTGCCACCCTGGCGAGCCAACATACTATAATGTACGAGACGCACAAACTCATGCCCAGTCACTTTATGTTTTTTGATGGTAGTTTGTTCAGCAAGTTATTCGTTTAGTGAATCAGACTATATATGTCTTATTGGCACATTTTGCAGATTTCGAGTTTTATACTGAGGTGGACATACATTCACAGCTCCCATGTGAAATACTACTGTACATTACAAGTGACAATTGACCGGATTCATGTAAGACGCAATCGCATATCACGCAGACATCATCATTTGTAAATGTAAGAATGGAATGATGCAGTGGGAGAAGACAGTAGCATGCAACTGTTTACTAGCATAGTACACCTGTAGAGGCCTATACGTACACACATGTTTTGTAACCATGCTTTTGCTATGCACCTCAGCTATATGTATTCTTTTACAATGTTGATCCGTATGTGTATGTATGATATCTCGGCCGACCTCAGACTGTTACAAAATTAAAAAATGCGATAAAGATATTTAAACAAAAAAAATAGGAAGATGTCAAAGTTTGAACTGATTAAGCCTACGAAGCCTTGAATTACATTCTAAACCGAACCTTACTCATTTTATTTTTTTATATTTAACAGAGTAAACAGACTGAAGAAGAACCGGTATGTATTTGGTGCTATTTTTACATCTTTTTCACAATATCCTATTGTTGAGCATTGAAGGAAACGTGTTACCAAAGCCAATATTTGTGTTTTCAAATGTGCCACAGTATGCAAACAGTAGCATTCACAAATTCTGTTTACACCTAGAAATCCTGTTTATCACTTTCAATTTTTCTATACTGACCCTGAGGAAAATGAGCTAAAAGTGATTATTTTCTGTGCTGAACGCACATAGGAGATAACTGAATACGACAATCAGCATGATCTTTGAGGAGATTCTTCAGATGTAAAATAATCCTGCGTGTTTTCCAATTTAAGGCATTTTTGGAAGTCGGAATGATACACCAAATGGCCAAAGGCAAGAAGGGAGAGGTTAATACTGCTCTTTTTTAGAACCAATGCCCGTTCTAGAGCGGTTTTGAAATATTGGTAACATTTCGTCTTGTGGACAGACGCGTTGTCAAGCAAGACCTAATGATGTGTTACGTGATTTAGTTCAGCAAGTTCACATTCAAAACGAAACCGGTGGTGTCCATATTTAAATCCCAGTTTCCAACACCAGATGCAACCTTTACGCCAGTTGTAGCCCCTCGACCAATGGAAACTGCAAGATTACTAGGTTAGTTGGTTACAACAGGGTGTGTGCAGTACCGCCGACCGGGACGCCAAATGTGTGGTCAACTTTTAGTTATTTAATTTATGTGTGAAACCATGTCCTTAGAAAATAATTGTGCTTGGTTACAGGCTCACCAGTTGAATGATCCTCAGTGTGGTACATCCCCTCCTACACCTAGTCAGAATGGAGTGGTAGATCATGCCTAAACTATCTTTACCATAGTTTGTAATTATTTTCTTTGTTCAAGAAACATGCAGATGATTTAGATGCTAGTTCCTGTATGTGAAGCTATGCCAAGACTCTTAACTTTTTAACAAATCCTGTTCCCAACCCTGGATTCCTGAAGGTGTCCTAGATTTGTCTGTTTTCTTCAAGGCCTTGTGCAGCCTTCAGTGAGCCTTACCCATTGAGCACTTTGAGAAGATGGTTTCAGTCACGGGGAAAGACTGTGAGCCTAGTTTGCAAGCCTTAGCAATGGTTCTCCTTAAAATCTCCAATGGTTATTCAGTGTACAGCAAAAATGTTTCGTGACGAGATTAAATGTGGATTATAGTTATGCCTTTTGGCAAAGCTTAGTCTGTTATAAAAAAAAGTCTCAAGATTTTTTTGTCATTGGTGCTGCCTAATGTAATGCCAGGTATGCTGCATACCAAGGCTGCACAGGCTTGATTCCTACTCTTGCGCTGTTATTTCACCACCCTCTGAAACAAAAGGGACAACCCAGTAACCCAGGGACCTGGGCCGGATAATTTTTAACAAAAAGGTGTTGTCTATGGGAGAAGTGTATCCCTTGACTTCCACGGCAAAGTGTCAAGACGGGGATACAAACAC
Source organism: Lissotriton helveticus (assembly GCF_964261635.1). Lineage (NCBI taxonomy): Eukaryota > Metazoa > Chordata > Amphibia > Caudata > Salamandridae > Lissotriton > Lissotriton helveticus. The sequence continues at coordinate 711,699,207 of NC_136065.1, read as the reverse complement.
CTCTAATACAAATAACTTAGCATTACATATTTATCTTTTTATTTTATTTTAGCAACTTTTTTTTCGATTGTTGACATTGAGAAGTAAAACTTACATTTGCTCTATCGAACACAAGGTGCTAAAAGAAGGGGGTGACAGCACAGTGAAAGTGCAGAAGGTGCAAACGTGCTATGTACAGAAATATATACATGTGGCTGATAGGGATTATAGAGTGTTAGTGATCAATCCCCCCTAAGCGAGTGTTGATAGCGACCATCAGTTTCTTCAAAACAGTCCACATATAATGTTTTTGTCAACGTTTCGACCCCTGGACTTAAATTATTTAAAACAGGGCCATCATCAGGGTGCAGAAATATATAGGCAATACCAACTGATTGGGGCAATTAGTCCACCAATCAAGAGAATCTTTAATCATCAGTCTTCAAACAGTTTTCGAAAAAGGTATTCATGCATGCTATGTTGGATAGAAGGTATATAGGCACTGTGAAATCATGTGTAGATCACTGGGTCAGTGTGAAATTAACCTCATGGAGGTTGCTCAAGTCAACAAATTCCCTGCAGAAAGTGCACTATTGTATTGAATGTGAACAGAGAAGCTGAAGTTTGGAAAGGAGTACAGAAGGGGGTGGTGATGGACGGAGCATCTGAATCAATCAAACACTCACACCCAGTCAAAGGAGGCCTTTAATCATCAAAATAAATCTGTTTTTCAAGTGAGCTTTAGTCTTGCACTGCAATTTCTTTTTCATAACTCTCCAAACTCAGGCATCTCTTCTGGGCCATCCAAGCACTTCCTCTCTTTTTAGTGCACTCTTGCAAGTTCTTTTTCATCGCAGTTGTTTCTCCTTTGTTACTGTTCCTTCTTTTCTCTTCCTCCTTCGCTTCACCTATTCTGCTTTTTTCTTTTTTGCTCTGTGTCAAAATCTAACGATGAAAAATAAGTTGCATTGTCCAAAAATGATTGCTGGTGGCTAACATCAGCAACCACTAGCACAAATTAAGCTCTGTCTGCTTTGTGGAGCTGCCAACGCCGGAAAGCATCACTTCTGTGCAGGGGGACTGCAAGCCCCATAGTTCCCATCGCCAACGCTGCCCTTTTCGTGCCCGGAGACGCTTGAAACCACTTTGAGGCACCCGCCAAGGGCGGGCCCGTCAGCGCCTGACAGAGGGAGGGCTGGGCTGGGCCGGGCCAGGTCTCTTTCATCTGAAAATCAGCATGGGTAAGCCAACATTGCCTTCTAACAGTGATGTGGGTAAAGTGAAAGCTAAGATCCTGCCTAATTGTTCCTCAATTATCTCAGATTTAATGACAGCTGTTGGGGCGTTAACCAAGGAAATTCACGATGTGGAGGAGCAGTTGGGACTAGGGGGGGATCTAGAGTTGGTAATAACCCCCTACCACCCCTATGAAGCCGCAAAACACGAAATACCAGTTTTTAACTTCGAGACAGATCCTGATATGGAGGAGGGCATTTCAACAAAGATCGCACGTGGCCCACTACCTTTATTCAGGGACCTGTGAATAAAACTGGGAGAAGCCTGGTTGGAGATGTTTCCTCTGCTCTCATGGCAGCCCCAAACAAAAGAAGGCGGAAAAAGGCACCAAGCAGGGGGCTAATACAGTTAACTTTCAGCCCCAGGTGGGGACCGAAGGAACTTTGGGCATAGAGGACTGGACAAAAGCGCATCTTACCGCTGTAGTAGGAGACTCTATTCAAACGCGCTTTGATACCTTTCTGGGGACTCTTAAAGTAAGCCTGACTAGTTGGATTAAAAGTGTCTTAAAAGACATTGGGGTCCATTAGGATGACGGGCGGACTTAGTCCGCCCGCCACCCCAACGGAGATCGGGAACGCCCGCCTAAAGGGCGGGGGTCCCGACATTGGCATTAGGATGCGCCCGCCACAGTGGTGGGCGCATTCCTCAAGTTTACATTGTGGCGGGCGGTGCTCACTGCACCGCCCGCCACAATGTGAAAAAAAAATGCACGCATTTGCATAATCGAAGCGGCAGGCACCGCGCGGTGCCTGCCGCTGCGATTATGCAAATGCAGGGAGGTACCACAGGTACCCCCCGTGTGCCACCCCCCTCTGGCCGTCACTCTGGGGGCCCACAGGGGGCCCCCGCAGCAATCACCGCCTGCCTTTCCGTGGCGGCCTTGCCGCCACGGAAAGGCCTGACAATATGCACATGGTAATATGGCTGGCGGTGTCTAACAGACACCGCCACCATATGAAACACATTCCGCCCCGGCTGCAAGGCGACCGGGGCGGAAAACAGGCGGGCGGTGTTTTTCACCGCAACGGTCCCCCCGCCATCCTAATGTGGCGGGGGGGAATTGGGCAATGGATGTCGGGCGGATTGCCTCCGCCAGGCCGGCGGTGGCTACCGTCAGCCTGGCGGAGGCAATCTGCCCGACATCATAATGGACCCCATTGTGTCTAAACTCACCTCCATAGAGCTTAAACTAATTGAGCTAAGGGAGTGCAATTTGGAGTTGAACGATAACAATGATAATAATGAATTGAGCAATGTGGCGCATGGTGTTCAAACTACTTCATGTTCATCACTGGTAGGACCATATAGGGGGGCTCAACATACCATCCAACACTCTTGGGTCCCAAAGCCTGACTACAAGAAAATAGGGAATAATAATATTAATAAAGAGTCACAGCAGCTGGCTGCGCAACAAACTCTCAGGGGGTTACTCTCAGCGCCTGTACAGCTAGAACCTCTAGTTCATAGAGAGTGGAGTAATCTTTCTATGCATGCAGCTGGTAATAAATGCAGGCCTCATTTACTCCAAGAGGCCACCCCTTTAACTGCAGTGTTAGTAGAGGTTCCTCACCTTAAAGAAAACATAATTGAGACCCCAGATGAATTGATCCATAAAGTCAAATTTTGGTGTACCAAGCTGTCTAAAGGTGGGGCAAAAGCATCATCTCACATTATAATGGCTAGGCGGGTGGGCTGGGTTGGTCAGGGTATGAATTGATGACGGATGATGGTGATTGTGTCATTATCAACTTTAACAAGGTTAAAGTAGCTAGCCTCCTTCTTGAAGAGGGAAGTAATTATGGCCAGGGGGGCATTAAAGCGCTTCCTTTTGGGTACTTTTACCACCCGCTTATGAGAAACCAGGCTAGAAACCCTACATCTCGTTCTCGTTACCTTTCAGAGAGAACATACAAAGGGCGGGGCAGTAGTTGTAATAACAGGGACAGACACTTTTTTACTCTGAATCCGAATTATCAAACCTTAAGTTTGTCAACACCAGAGGCTGGTACTGATAAAAGAGTTGCATGGAATACCTTAGAATTAGCAAACAGATTCCCCCCCCCCGAGTCAGTTTGATTCCAACAACTGACTATCAAAATATTCCCCTATGCCTGGTTTGTACCAGTTAAATCGGGCCACTTCTAGCCCGAGTATATTAACGAGGGAAGAAGGAAATCGAAAGGAACATCTAAGGTACTTAGCTGGAATATAGCGGGCTTAAAGAATAAGAGAGATGATCCTAGGTGGCTTGGTCGGGTAAGGGAGCATGATATAGTGGGGTTTCAAGAAACTTGGGAAACCAAGAATACATTTTGGCTTGACGGCTATACAACTTACTCGGAGGCAGCACTACTCTCTGTAGTGAGCTGACCTAAGGGCGGTTTATTACCATTGATCTCTTTAAATGTCAGGGGTAGTCACATTGAATTGGATTCTGGGTCCATTAACTTTCTAGCGGTCGAGATTATCCATGTGAATGCACCCAAAGTACTTGTCCTTAATTTTTTATAAAACTTTCGAAAAATCATGTATAAATGAACATTTATGCAATTTAAATCACTTTTTAGATTTATATAGGGAGAAACAAGTCACCCAGTTCTCGATCATTTTGCAGGGAGATTTTAATATAGATTTGTGTAAAAAAAATGTTCAGGTCTCTGACGACCTTGGCCCTGTTTCGCACTTAGACACACCCTTTGAAAACACTCAACAAGGGGGGTAATTTAGAGGATTTTTTTTAGCTGAATTTGGATTGGCACACACAAACCTGATAGAGGAACGGGATGGCATTCCCTCCTTTAAGCACAGGGATATGTTTTCATCAATCGATTATATACTTGTTAATACAACCTTACTTCCCCTGGTATTGGATTATTCTGCTCAATGGTCACATTTTAGGGGCCATACCCACATCCACCTCTCTTTCCGAGGGTGCCTTAAGGGCACGGCTAAAGTGGAGAATATCACCCCAGCACATACCATAAAAACCAAGGATCTAGGTCGTAGACTTAAATGAGCCAAGGTTGTACCAGATCTTTTTCTAAATGATTTATTAAATAGTGTAGGGAACAAGATAGCTATATGTGAAGGGGGTAGCCAAGGGGGAATTTAGATTGTTGTAGCATTCAACAGGATCTGTATGCAGGTAGCTATTGCCCTCTCCTACCCTAATAAGAAAGGTATCAATAACGGTGAAAGGTGGTTTGATCAAAATTGCTCAGCTGCCGATCAGAAATTACTATCTGTTTTAAAGCAAAAACCTCAAGATAGAACCTTAATAGCTGCTTTGAGGAAAGAGTATAAGCAGGCTTTGTGTATACACAAATCAGAGATCAAACATGAAGCCTGGAATGAACTGCTGTCCGTAGATGTTAAGAACAGTGCAAAATTCTGGAACGTAAATAAATCTTTTTTTCTAGTCTTGGGGGCACCATTGTTGAATGTAATATACCGGAAGAGTTGTGGTTTGACCATTTTAAGCACATTTACGTTGACCAGCTAGACCAGATAGAACTAGGCACCACACATATGGCTGCAGCATAAAGCCTGGTTTTCTCTGAAAAAGAAGTGTCCTTGGCCATTGCCCAAATGACGTGCAATAAAGTACCTGCCTGGGATGGGGTCCCTCCTGATCCTTTTAAGAGTGACATTATATTTTGGTAAAAAAATATTGCCAAATGTATTTAATATGGTGTGTCAACATGATCTGCCAAGATCCTGGTCAAAGTCAATTATTGTTCTAGTTTTCAGAAAAGGGCAGAGAGGAGATCCCAGGTTTTATAGACCAATATCATTGATTGACTCTGCGGTCAAGGTGTTAGGAAGAGTGGTCTTAGTAAATTAACAGACTATATTAATGAACGCAATGGACTGTCAAAACTTCAATACAGTTTTAGGAAAGGCAGGGGCACCCTGGATCAGTGTCTTAACCTACATCTTTAATGGCATTTAACCGTTGATTTTACTGGGCATGGCTTAAAACATTGTGCATTTTTTGTCAGACTTGCATAGGGATGTTTCGGCAACTGTAAGGTTTGATCAAAAGGGTAATGTTACGCAAGAGATTGGTATTGTGAGAGGAAGCAGACAGTGATGCATTTTTGCCCCCCTGCTGTTCACCCTTTATATAAAAAAAATCGAGACTCTGCCCTGTCCAGAACCAGTAAGGATATCCCTTGTGTGCGGAACCGATTGATCCCGGCACTCCTATATGCAGATGACGCCGCTTTGCTTGCTCGCACAGCGGTGGGCCTACAGTGCCTTCTGAACTCCTTTGCTGTTTTTATGGGTTCATTGGACCTGAATGTACATTTTTCAAAATCACACACTATGATTATGGGAGTGAAGCCACGAAAACTCAAAAGCGCATTATTGTGAAGGAAATGGAATACCTAGGGTTACTACATTCCTGTTTCTAGGCGCCCTATTTGATTAGAGGAGTTCATGGGCCCCGCAAAGGAAGGCGAAGAGAAATGCCATGGCAGGATCGACGGTTGCAGTGCTTGACTTTGCCCGAAGGTTGGGTGCCAAGCCTGTGCAAGCAATGTTAAACATGTCAACATGAGCACACGGGAACCGTGGCTCATGACGAGCTGAGCTCGTCATGAGCATGGGAGGGGTTAAAAGACAAAGGTTTTTTACAGGCTAGGCCAGCCCTGCTATATTTGCAGATTCTGAATAATCCCTGGGAAACCTTTAATGTTGCTAGCTTCTTAGTAGCAGCATTGAGAGATAGGCAAAAAAGAGGGTCCATATGACCTGACAAATGAAATGTTTATCCTTTTTTTAATGTGATATGGTTTTCTCTCTTATCAAATGTAGTTTATATTACATCATTGAACTTTTTCGTGAACTTTTTAGGTATAGGGTCCATATGACCTGACAAATTAAATCTTTATCCCTTTTTTAATGTGATATGGTTTTCTCTCTTTTTAGTGAACTTTTTAATTATGTGTACTTTTAACCTGGACTGTATATTAATTATGATTGATTTTCACTTAATGATCATGTATTATTTGGTTTCTACTCAATGGATAATTTTAATATGCTTTTATGGTTTTAAGTACCCTTAATGAAGTGATTTTGACTGACTAAAGCTCTGTCAGTTGGGCTATTCTGAGTTTTAAAGGAAGTCATAGTAGGTGCAGTATTGAGACAGTCACAAAGTGTTGTTATAAAGTACCTGGTGACATTCCCTCAGTGAACTATCCACTCCAGGACTACTTTTATGATGGCTGCTACTTCTTACCTCTCAATGTCAGGGACTAAAGCACACCTAAGAGTCGCAGGTAACAGTTTAGCCAGAGAAGTGGAAACATTGACAGAGGAGGAGGTCAAACTAGGGGAAGAAAAATAAGGAGAACTTTGTTAGATTTCACCCACCCACTGCAATGGTGAAAATTATCAGAGCAGTGCGTTGATTTTCACAGTTACAGCAAGAACTCACTGAAGTTTCTTTTGAGATTATGACTATCTGTCAACTAAAGCTATGATTTCAAGCATAATGAGCCTATGACTAATTCTCACATTTGAAAACAGTCCACTATAAATAGCTACCAAGTCACCCATACCATGTCTTTCCGTTAGTGGAATGAACAGCTGATTTGACACTAAATTCCATTAAAAAAAATGTTGTTACAAGTCAAAAGAATCTAGATCCACGGGTAATTCAATAATTGCTCTAGATTTCTTTTGGTGCTATTTGGCTGGTGGACATCAGGCAGTTAAGCTATTAGTTGTTTTTATGCGCCCCTGTCTCTGAAAGTTTAACATATAATTCAAAATAGTTTGATATCAAGGAGACTTGAATTCACTTTAAATAGGCAATGCCTTCAAATGGGTTCCAAACAAGGTGTCACAAGATATACCTTGTCTAAGACCCCAAAAACCCTTAAGTGTCACTGCCACAATTAATACACATCTAACATCCTCACCTACAGATGCTTTTATACAGACCTGTCCAGAGAGCAGACTCATTGTGGCAAAACACGCCTGAGTTTGAGGATATAAGGTATACCTAACTAATTTATCCTCTTATTCTACTAAACAAAATCAAAACTGTTTGTAAGCTTCTTTTTTAAATCTGAAACTTTACAACTGACACCAAGCGTCTCCCGAGATGTAGAAAAACCCCACAGTAAATAGATCACAGTATCTTAGAAAAGAGACAACAGTATGCCTGCAACAGTCTGATTTAACCTATTTTAAGAAGTAGGTGCTTTCTCACAAGCACAGAAATCAAAGGCAATAAATGGCATCCATGCTGGTTCCCACAACTCAGATTAGTTGTGGGTGAGTGGCCTTAATTGAGTTTGATTCTAATTGGTGTTTTTTTGGTAGTTTGCCAATATTAACATCAATATATTTCAACCAACATCAAAATGGATTGTTGTTGAACACCAAGAAAGCCAAATCCACTCTGCAAAAAACCCTTCAACTTTAAGAGTCACAGTAGGAGGTTCTTTGCTCTTTTTGTGATGTCAAGCGAATCTTCGACCCTCCAATTATTGTGTTCCTTGATATATAATGATTAGAAGCAATCTTTCCCAAGGGGGCAAGATGGCCGCTGACCGGCCGTAGTGAGAGGTCGCAGTAATCTCTCCTCCCTTTTTGCCTTTCAATGGTGATCTAAAGAATGCGGATGGTCCCTACAATCCATTGCCTCACTGGTGGTCTTTGTCCAGTATAACTGTGTATGAGCAGCAGGGCTGCTACAGTGGTGGAGAGCTAGGCGCGGGATGGTGCCGAAGGGCCCAAAGCAACCCAAGGATCCGAAAGATCCAAGAGACCCAGCTGCCAGTAAAGAACCGGTGAAAGACACGATGAAAGACACGTCAGCCCTGAACTCAGCTCACTGCAGCACGGGGCAGATCCGCAGGACAATCCCCCGAAAACTGAATGAACAGCAGGGCAATGGCGGCGGTACCGCGATCAGCGGTAACAAAGACTCTATTGAGGCTGCTCGGAAAGTCGATGTGGCAAAACCTGGCCGGGAGGTGGGCAAAGGTAAGGAAAGCACATTTTGACAACCTACCTTGATCGAGTCCTTCACGGCAAGGCCATCGGAGAGTGCGGAAGCCGGATCTGGAACCGCGGGGCTTGAGGACTCTGAAGGCTTGGTATCCGGGAAACGCGCAGATACATTGTTGCAGGCGTCTCCGGGGCAGACGTGAGTCAGAGTGAGCAGAACGCTGAGCTCGCTGCATCCGGCGCGGCTCATGGTGTGCTGACTACCGAGGTAGGAAAATCCGGTCCTGGCACCACTAGCAATATTGAGGGTGTTGAGGGGGAGCCTCCTCGAAGTAAGACTGGAGCAGAAAAGGCCTTCTTGGGGGATTTTGTGAGTAGTCAAAAATCAATCCCCTTAGCAACCTCCTCTGCACCCATGGATCTCAAAACCTTAAGACAGTTACATGGGTTAGCCCAGGACAAGGGGGCTACTGGGTCGCCTGACGGTGATTGCTTTTTTTCTCTTAACGATGACTAGAACTCTTTGCTCTCAAGTGAAGGAAGTTTATCTAGCTATTCTGACTCTGCAGAGAGCTCATCAGTCCAGAAAGCCCCGGTACACCATAGGGGTACTCATCGGAAAAAGAGGGTTAAAGCAAAGTCTAAATTGCCAGACAGTCCCTTAAACACTGGGACTGCCAGGAAGCTCCTGTGGGGCTTTTCAGCCACATCACAGCTATATCAAGATGACAGTGGCGCAAATAACCAGGCAGGGTAGAACAACCCAAGTAGTCCGCCTCAGGCTCCGTCACTGGATCTCCTCTACACTACCCTGAAGCAAATGCAGGGAGGGGCTAGAATAGAGAGCCGTATAGCCAAGCAGGCTACAAAGAAGATACAGAACTCTCTGAGAAAGATGAACAAACTGTATGAGGACAGGGCAGACACGGTCGCTCACGTAGCAGAGAGAACAGGAAGACTGGAAGATGATGTTAGCAGATGGCGGACTTTTAAACAGGCACAAGAAAAAGCGATCGAGGACGTTCAGTGGAAACTGGAGGATTTTGAGAACCGCCAAAGGCGGAATAACATAAGGTTGCTGGAGGTGGCTGAAGGGGCGGAAGGGCATGATGTCAGGCTGTTTGTTAATAAATTATTGAAGGGCGCCTTCCCCGAGTTGAGTGCTTGGAACTGTGAGAATGAGGTGCAGTGAGCCCACCAGTTCCCTCTGATTCAGAGGAAAAATCAGGCGGCATCTCAACTTGAAAGACCTAGGGCAATCCTTGTCTACGTTGGCAATTATCTCCTGAGGCAAGAAGTTATGGAGAAGGGAAAGCCTGAATCTAGGCGTACTGCTGACGGTATTACATTCTTTGCCAGACCTGACTTCTTCACGTTACTGTCAAAAGGTGATGGAGGTTGAGGCAATTGATTGCCCTTTTTCAGGGTCTTGGCTGTGAGGCCTGCCTACTGTACCCCGCAAGGCTTAAAGTGATTATTAAAGTACAAGTCAGAACTAGGCGGAGGGGCACAGAGATTAAACCAATCTCCGTGCCTCTCCGCATATTTCCATTACGCGCCGCCCGCCCGCCACCCGCCGCCCACCTCCCGCCCGCCTCCCGCCCGCAATGTTAAATGACTTTAAGCCTAAAATAAGATGTAAATAAGAACTTACCTTATCGCGGGGTCATCTTCCTTGTCCAGCTAGCCATCTTCTTGGAACTGCGTATGCGCGGGAGCTTGCGCATGTGCAAGATGTCCGCCCACACCTAGTCAGAATATTTTTTTCCGAGGTCAAGGCCCAACAATATTTGGCTAAGTTGGAAGAACAGAAGGGAGGATGAGGGTGGGGGTCTTTCGCCAAGAATAAGGTTTAGCAAGGGGTCTTGTTCCTGTTGGTTCCCTCATGTATCTTTCGTTTCTTTTTCCTCTTTTCTTTTCTTGAATATCTGAAATTAAGGTGTCATTAAGGGACATAAATGGTGGAAATAGTGGAAGGGGGGAGGGTGCGACTCGATACGGGCTAAGCTGTCACACATAGGTCATGAGTGACCTATTTGCTTGTAAGGCGGGTGGGGGGGTTTGGGGGAGGGACTCTAGATTGAGGGGGGCTGGGGAGGAAGGGGGTCTATACAGTATAGCACAGCACAGCATCTGAGGTGGTGGGTTAGACACACGAGGTGTAGCAAGGTTTGGGGAAGTAGGAATACAGGACGAGTGAAGAGGAACTTGGACTTTGATTTGCTGGTTAAATGGCTGGGACAGGTATTTGATGTGTTTTAATGAGTGTGCGGATTGCTTCTGTTAATATCTGTGGGCTCAGTGATCACCTCAAAAGACAGCGAGTTGTAGCCATTTTGAGATCAATGCGATTAGATTTTGTTTGTTTACAGGAGACGCAAATAGAGGGGACAAGGGGTTACCTGTTGGAGCAACTGTTTTTTTTTTGCTAGCCCATACAAAACAGGGGGTCAAGACCAGAGGGGTCGCTATATTGTCGAAAAAAATGATGCCATAGTTAAAAGAAAGACCGAAGATCAATGGGGTAGATGGGTCCTCCTTGAATGTATAATTAATGGTGAAGTATTTACTATAGGATCGGTGTATGGATCTAGTGAGGATAACCCGGATATTTTTGAGTTTTTGGACTTAAAATTAGCCTCATGGCTTGAGCTGGTCATACTATGTGGAGATTTTAATATAAACGGGCTTGGAGGGCTAGGTACGGAAGTAGGACATGGTTATCTCGGTAGTAAAAAAAGAACATGCCGCGCAGTAGTCAATCTGGCTCGGCACAATTCTCTAAATGATGTGTGGGCATGATTAAATCCTCTAGGCACTGGTAGTACTTATTTCTCAGCCCCGCACAAGGTTTGTGTTAGGTTGGATTATTTCTTTATCTCTAACTCCCTGATGTCAAGAGCCCAGAATGAGAAACTGCCTCGGATTATCTCTGACCATAATCCGTTGGTGCTAACATGAAAACTTACAAGGGCAATTAGGCGGGAGCAGATATGGACCTTTGAACGAGGATTGCTTAAGTATGAAAATTACATTAAATATATGAAGGATTGGATTGTAACTTATTGGGAGATCAATAGATGAAGTTCTTCTTCTGGGGTATCTTGGGATGCCTTTAAGGCAAGCATCCGTGGGTAGACGCTGAGTTTTAGCCTATATAGGCAGAAGCAAGAGGAGTTAAGATCAAAACCACTTGCTAAGGCAGTTACTGATGCAGAGGAGGAACTGAACTCAGCAATTCTATTCAGGGCCCCTCTTGATCAAGCACTTCTTAAACTTATTTGTACAAGGGCGGAAGCTGTTGAGAGTATTGCCAGTAAGGTGGCTGCTAATTATTTAATAAAAAAGGAGCAATGTCATGAACTGAGTGAGCGTGCAGGACATACACTGGTGATTTGCACAAGACAGAAGCCAGCCTCTGGCGATGTTAAGGAGATTTCGGATGGCAAAGGGGCCACAGTAACTGACCCTGATGAGATCCGCAAGGTTTTCAGACAATTGTATGCTGGGTTGTACAGCCAGGATCACCCAAAGGATCCTACAGTTATCCAAGGGTATTTCAGGTATATTTCTGCTCCTCTGCACTCTGAGGAGGATAGGGAGGCACTTGAAGTACCTTTGACCCCTGATGAGATAGCTGTAGCACTAAACAGCCTTCCTCCAGGTAAAGCTGCATGCCCTGTTCAAATCCCCGTCGAATTCTACAAGGTTTTCTATGTGGTTATCCGCCAGGATCTAGTAGATACGATACTACAGGCTCAGATTGGAAATTCCATACCAAGTTCCTGGGCAGTCGCAGATATTGTAGTAATACAGAAAAAGGATAAATCACCCCTAGAATCAGGGTATTATAGACCTATTACTCTCATGAATTCAGATGAGAAATTATTTTCTCAGGTAATGGCTTTAAGACTCTGTGGAATTATAGGGGATTTGGTTAGTCCAACTCAACATGGGTTCATCCCAGGGAGGGGTACAACACAGCATGTCTGTAAAGTCATCACTCTCTTTGATGCAATGGAAGTTTCAGGAGACCCTATGGCGGTTATGCCACTGGACGCAGAAAAAGCATTTGATAGGGTCTCCTGGGACTATCTCTGGATCCTTTTGAGGTGGGGGTATCGGTGAGGGATTTATCAGAGCAGTACAGGCTCTTTATAGAGCTCCTATAGCCCGACTTAATAGAGGTTATACTACGTCCCTTCAGATTAAGCTTGGGACTCGTCAAGGGTCCCCATGCTCGCCACTTCTTTTCGCACTATATATTGACCCACTGATCCGTAAGCTGGAGGCAAATGATAATATTCTTCCAGTCCAAGGTCAAGAGTTTAAAACCCTGGCATACGCAAATGGCGTTGCTATAGTTACCCCTTTGCCTGCTAGTGCTATCGTAGAGGTTGAATTAGAAGCCCAGATATTTGGTCAGGCTTCAGGCTATGCTCTAAATGGGCATAAGATCCAGATAATTAAGAACAAGTGGGCAGTCTATAATGATGTACGAGTGGTTGACTCCGCCGTATATTTAGGTATTAGTATTTTGGCAGATCTGGATAAAATTGTTGACAGGAATATCAAACCTATAATGTCCAAAGCTAAAAAGGAACTTGTTTGGATGCACAATGTCCAGCTGTCTTTAGTCAGACGCTCCAACGTGTTAAGATGATTATCTTGCCCAAGTGTCTTTATTTAGTTAGGGCAATACCTTTGATATTTGAAGCTAAATGGTTCTTGGCGCTGGAGCACCTAATTATTAGATTTATCAGAGCGCATGGTAAAACCAGAAGGGCTCTTCTCTTTATGACTCTTCCTAGGGCTAGGGGTGGTTGGGCGTTTCCTGATTTTAAGATATACTATTGGGCAGCCGCCCTCTAGTACATGCGCGGTTTACTAGGTGGGGAAGCAATAGACCCAAAGGTTAAATCAGGGTCTACTGACATATTTATGCTATACTTATCGACGAGGAGGCGGAGAATTGCTTTCTTAAATACACTGATCCTAGCTACTTTAAAAGAGCTCGATTTAAGACGCTGCCTATAAAATATGGGGGTATTTTTGCAAAAAGCACAGGCTTGGTAGGTTCAACGCATATACCTGCTTGATTAGGACTCCATCCCTGCCAGGGGAAATATTTGCAGATTCTGTCATGGCCGAATGGGGTAGGTGGGGAATCCAGAAATTGGGTGACTTGATGGGGATTAATGGGCTCCTTCAATTTTTTGAGATACAGGCTGCTTACGGTGTTGATAAAAGAAGCTTCTTTAAATATCTACAAGTTCGGAGTTTCTTTGCCAATAAACGGGGAGGCGCCACCAGGTTTAGCAGAAATAGGATACTTGATGTCATTGAGGGCGGTGCAGACTGTACTATCCGCAGGTTTTATGGCAGTATGGCAGTAAGTGGGCAGAGAAGCTCGGGGTAGATCCAGAATGCTTCCAAGATTCACTTGAATTGAGACGGACCACTCTGTGCTCTGCTGGGCTTCAGGCTCAGCAATACAAGACTATTTATTCTTTGTATTATACACCTGCAAGGATAGCTCAATGGGGGGGGGGACTGTAGGTACTAGCTGTCCCTGATGTGATAGCTCAGAGGCAGATATAATCCATATTTGTCCTCAGCTGCAGTCACTACATGAAGCTATCAAAGCCTTTCTGGATAGAGCCTTAGGAATTAAAATCTCCCTTACACCGACTTGGAATATACTTGGGGTAAGTGGCAACACGAGCACTACCCACCACAGCATTTCTTATTTATGGCCATGTCGGTTTTTCGAATGTGCATTGCAACATCGTGGTTAGATAAAGCGCCTCCAACTTTGCAACATTGGCTTGCTGGGCTGCTTTCTGTGTATAATCTCGAAAAAGGGATTTATACGAGGAAGGGAAAGAAGGGGAGAATGCTTGGGAAGTTAATTTGGGAGCCTATTTTAAGGTGGAAGGATAATCTGTAATGCTTCGTTATTCCTTTTCTTTTTTTTTTTGGTGCTATGGTAGTAACCTTTATGATTGTGTTGTGTTAGGTTGGATTATTTCTTTATCTCTAACTCCCTGATGTCAAGAGCCCAGAATGAGAAACTGCCTCGGATTATCTCTGACCATAATCCGTTGGTGCTAACATGAAAACTTACAAGGGCAATTAGGCGGGAGCAGATATGGACCTTTGAACGAGGATTGCTTAAGTATGAAAATTACATTAAATATATGAAGGATTGGATTGTAACTTATTGGGAGATCAATAGATGAAGTTCTTCTTCTGGGGTATCTTGGGATGCCTTTAAGGCAAGCATCCGTGGGTAGACGCTGAGTTTTAGCCTATATAGGCAGAAGCAAGAGGAGTTAAGATCAAAACCACTTGCTAAGGCAGTTACTGATGCAGAGGAGGAACTGAACTCAGCAATTCTATTCAGGGCCCCTCTTGATCAAGCACTTCTTAAACTTATTTGTACAAGGGCGGAAGCTGTTGAGAGTATTGCCAGTAAGGTGGCTGCTAATTATTTAATAAAAAAGGAGCAATGTCATGAACTGAGTGAGCGTGCAGGACATACACTGGTGATTTGCACAAGACAGAAGCCAGCCTCTGGCGATGTTAAGGAGATTTCGGATGGCAAAGGGGCCACAGTAACTGACCCTGATGAGATCCGCAAGGTTTTCAGACAATTGTATGCTGGGTTGTACAGCCAGGATCACCCAAAGGATCCTACAGTTATCCAAGGGTATTTCAGGTATATTTCTGCTCCTCTGCACTCTGAGGAGGATAGGGAGGCACTTGAAGTACCTTTGACCCCTGATGAGATAGCTGTAGCACTAAACAGCCTTCCTCCAGGTAAAGCTGCATGCCCTGTTCAAATCCCCGTCGAATTCTACAAGGTTTTCTATGTGGTTATCCGCCAGGATCTAGTAGATACGATACTACAGGCTCAGATTGGAAATTCCATACCAAGTTCCTGGGCAGTCGCAGATATTGTAGTAATACAGAAAAAGGATAAATCACCCCTAGAATCAGGGTATTATAGACCTATTACTCTCATGAATTCAGATGAGAAATTATTTTCTCAGGTAATGGCTTTAAGACTCTGTGGAATTATAGGGGATTTGGTTAGTCCAACTCAACATGGGTTCATCCCAGGGAGGGGTACAACACAGCATGTCTGTAAAGTCATCACTCTCTTTGATGCAATGGAAGTTTCAGGAGACCCTATGGCGGTTATGCCACTGGACGCAGAAAAAGCATTTGATAGGGTCTCCTGGGACTATCTCTGGATCCTTTTGAGGTGGGGGTATCGGTGAGGGATTTATCAGAGCAGTACAGGCTCTTTATAGAGCTCCTATAGCCCGACTTAATAGAGGTTATACTACGTCCCTTCAGATTAAGCTTGGGACTCGTCAAGGGTCCCCATGCTCGCCACTTCTTTTCGCACTATATATTGACCCACTGATCCGTAAGCTGGAGGCAAATGATAATATTCTTCCAGTCCAAGGTCAAGAGTTTAAAACCCTGGCATACGCAAATGGCGTTGCTATAGTTACCCCTTTGCCTGCTAGTGCTATCGTAGAGGTTGAATTAGAAGCCCAGATATTTGGTCAGGCTTCAGGCTATGCTCTAAATGGGCATAAGATCCAGATAATTAAGAACAAGTGGGCAGTCTATAATGATGTACGAGTGGTTGACTCCGCCGTATATTTAGGTATTAGTATTTTGGCAGATCTGGATAAAATTGTTGACAGGAATATCAAACCTATAATGTCCAAAGCTAAAAAGGAACTTGTTTGGATGCACAATGTCCAGCTGTCTTTAGTCAGACGCTCCAACGTGTTAAGATGATTATCTTGCCCAAGTGTCTTTATTTAGTTAGGGCAATACCTTTGATATTTGAAGCTAAATGGTTCTTGGCGCTGGAGCACCTAATTATTAGATTTATCAGAGCGCATGGTAAAACCAGAAGGGCTCTTCTCTTTATGACTCTTCCTAGGGCTAGGGGTGGTTGGGCGTTTCCTGATTTTAAGATATACTATTGGGCAGCCGCCCTCTAGTACATGCGCGGTTTACTAGGTGGGGAAGCAATAGACCCAAAGGTTAAATCAGGGTCTACTGACATATTTATGCTATACTTATCGACGAGGAGGCGGAGAATTGCTTTCTTAAATACACTGATCCTAGCTACTTTAAAAGAGCTCGATTTAAGACGCTGCCTATAAAATATGGGGGTATTTTTGCAAAAAGCACAGGCTTGGTAGGTTCAACGCATATACCTGCTTGATTAGGACTCCATCCCTGCCAGGGGAAATATTTGCAGATTCTGTCATGGCCGAATGGGGTAGGTGGGGAATCCAGAAATTGGGTGACTTGATGGGGATTAATGGGCTCCTTCAATTTTTTGAGATACAGGCTGCTTACGGTGTTGATAAAAGAAGCTTCTTTAAATATCTACAAGTTCGGAGTTTCTTTGCCAATAAACGGGGAGGCGCCACCAGGTTTAGCAGAAATAGGATACTTGATGTCATTGAGGGCGGTGCAGACTGTACTATCCGCAGGTTTTATGGCAGTATGGCAGTAAGTGGGCAGAGAAGCTCGGGGTAGATCCAGAATGCTTCCAAGATTCACTTGAATTGAGACGGACCACTCTGTGCTCTGCTGGGCTTCAGGCTCAGCAATACAAGACTATTTATTCTTTGTATTATACACCTGCAAGGATAGGTCAATGGGGGGGGGACTGTAGGTACTAGCTGTCCCTGATGTGATAGCTCAGAGGCAGATATAATCCATATTTGTCCTCAGCTGCAGTCACTACATGAAGCTATCAAAGCCTTTCTGGATAGAGCCTTAGGAATTAAAATCTCCCTTACACCGACTTGGATTATACTTGGGGTAAGTGGCAACACGAGCACTACCCACCACAGCATTTCTTATTTATGGCCATGTCGGTTTTTCGAATGTGCATTGCAACATCGTGGTTAGATAAAGCGCCTCCAACTTTGCAACATTGGCTTGCTGGGCTGCTTTCTGTGTATAATCTCGAAAAAGGGATTTATACGAGGAAGGGAAAGAAGGGGAGAATGCTTGGGAAGTTAATTTGGGAGCCTATTTTAAGGTGGAAGGATAATCTGTAATGCTTCGTTATTCCTTTTCTTTTTTTTTTTTTGGTGCTATGGTAGTAACCTTTATGATTTGCATGCACAACTCAGATGTGTGTTTCTCTTTTTCCCATGTATAAAAAAGTTGCTTCTTGCTGTCCTATAACATGAAAACCCAATAAAAAGATATATATTTTTTTAAAGAAGCTATCTTTCCCTCTCTGAGCAAGCAGAGAGACCTCAAGGCGCTAGGTAGATACTCAGCTTCTCCAGAAAGTTTCCCAGATTTCAAGGTATGTCCCCTCACCTCTGTGATGAGACATTGGCTGTCCTGCAGATACCAGGTCAGTCCCATGGCAGATTTTAAAGTACTTTGTAGAGCATTCTTTTCCTTGGTCAAGAGGAAATTGGAACCGGAACGAAGTGGAAAGATTTAGGTTTCACCTTTAAGCTCATTTTCCATACCGGAGATGTTGTTCCACTGTTTAATGTCCTGGAAACAATTTGAGATAGTTCCCTGTCAAAGTCACTTTTGGGTTTTAGTGCAGACACAGCCTTGTTTGTACACGTTGATCGGTGTCACAGCGGGTAGTGATGATGTCAGCTCTAAATAGGAGTCTTTAAACATGGGCACAATGAGTACGAAGAGACTGTACCTGCTGATTTCAGCCTTCCTGAAGGCCCTCGCTCCAAATGTTCTCACCTTTAAAAACCAAATGTCAGTGCTCAAAAAGGAATAAACAGCTATCCCTTGCTGAAAGTTCTTCATAGAATTTCTAAATTTAGCCCCATCTCCTCACTTTCCTAATTGTTTGAATGGGTCCTACTTTCCTGCCAAAAGAATCCATTCAATGCACTTTTACTATCTGGGAACGCTACATCTACCCTCTATATTCTGCCATGCTAACCTAGAGGGAATACAAAAGGGATGCTAATGGACGTGGTAATCATGCTCTCACTACACATGATATTTTGCTACACATTCACCTTTTATACATGCACTAGACTGACACACAGAATGCCAATCCAAGGGTCTGCGTGCTACATTTCAAAGAAAGATTACACGAGGTAGGACTGGTGTGCCACACTCCCACGAAACTAAAAGAAAAGGTCTGCTCAGGATTTTGAATCTCCCAAAATAAGTATGCTGTCAACACTACTGTATGTCAACAACTCAAGACCCGGATAATATTTCCATGTTATTACAGAGGAAATGCTTGGTGTGTCTCTGCTTGTCACTGAACAGATTCTGGACATTGGCTTTACTAAGGACAAGCTTAGGCCTCAGCACACACACATGACAGATGATTAAACTGTCGTATACTAGACACATGGCCTGTTCTTCTTGCTGCTGGAAAGATAGATTGACTTGCCAGTGAGTTACTAAGAGCTTGATTTAGAGTTTGGCAGATGGGTTACTCCATCAGTATGATGGATGTCCTTTATTCCTTATTACTAGTGCATTATCCCCCAGATTCATCAAAGCCACATTCTGCGAATTCTAAATTGCAAAAATTACCGAATCGCAATTCAGAATTCGCAGAATGGGATTCATGAAGATATGCGGTTAAAAAAAGCGAATCGCAATCGGCCGCAATAGCCGTTTGCGATTTTGCTATAATCGCAAATAAAATCGCAGAATCTGCCTTTTTCCGTGTAGAAATTGCGATCCCGCAATTACCGAAATCGCAAATTGCGATCTCGCTAATTGTGAGATCGCAAAAACGGGAAGTCGCATTTCGATCACAGTGATGACATCACAACCAGGAAGCAGGCAGTTCCCTCCCTCATTCAGCACACTGATCCTGAAAGTGGAAGCAGCAGTGGCCAGAGCTCCACTACAGACCACCTTCAGCTGCAAATCAGGAGACAAACCACCCCAGAAAATGTCCCAGGAAGCAGCAGGGATCAGTGCTTCAGCAAGGAAAAGAAAAATCTAATTTTCCGAGCAGGAATTTGAATATTTGATAGAGGGAGTAACCAAAGATCATGACCGGCTTTTTGGGAAGGATTCAAGGAGGGTGCCTGAGGCGGTGAAGAGGCGCATTTGGCTGCGCATCCGCGCTAAAGTAAACGCAGTGGGAGTGACCCAGTGCTTCATAGAGGAGCTGAAAAAGAGGTGGTATGACCTCAGGGGGCGTGCTAAGTAGAGAATTGCTGAGAGGCTGGGGGAGCGACTGGGAACCGGAGGAGGCGAGCCCACTGTACCACCCAACACCCCACTGGAGGACCTTGTGGAGGACACCCTGAATCCCGAGGCATGCGTGGGGGTGACCCGGCTGGACTCGTCCCGACCCACCCAAGAATCCCAAGGTAAGTGCTATGCGACTGCGACCCTGTCCCCTAACAATGGCCATGACTCCCGAGCAACCCATTAGAAACCCCAGTCATGCAGGCCATGCACACCAGAAAAGCCCAATTGCATTGTGCGACTTGTAGTGTGACCACATTTATCAGATAGCCCCATACAGCCAGACCTGTCCAGTGAGAGTCATTCCTAAAGCCAGTCAGGGAATGCTAGCCTGCATGCATGTAGCAACCTCCCATGTGCAAGAAACATGTCATTAATCACCGTCCCATTTACATCACAGGTGGCGCAGAACAACCCAGCACCGATAGTGAGGCCCTTCACATTGAGGACAATCCTGATGACACCGAGGGAGAGGGCCATCCTATCCCTCAACCAGGACCATCACAGCCAGCACCAGCAGCAGTGGTACCACCACCTGCTCCTATGGACAGGGCCACCCCTGCAACAACAGGCGCGCCACAACCACCCCCAGTTACACCCATGCCAGTGGCACTGGCAACTACAGCTGCAGCACGGAAGCAGACAAGGCGCACAGCCACTGTACGTACACAGTCCAGCGGACTGGTGAGGGAGCCGCACAACACAACACCACGCGCCGGCAGAGGGGTGATTGTCTGGGTACCTGGCCTGTCTATTGAGGGTCGGATGCTCCGTGTACATCAACAGCAGGCACGTCACTTGGCAGCCATCCACCTGCAGCTTGCCAAGACTGCACGTAATGTGGGACATCTCAGTGACAACATGGAAAACATGCCCGCTGCTGTCCGGGAAAACAGCCAGGTCCTGGTATCTCAGCAGGATGTCAACTGCCGCCGCCACCGCCAGCTGCTGACCCGCCTGTCAGCGTACACACGCTCGAACCACATCATTGGAAATGCCACCTCCCAGCTATTGCGTCAATCATTAGCGATGCAAATACAAATTGTGCAATGCTGCCAGGATGTCGCTAGGGCACTGGAGCAAGTCACCACTGCAGTGCAGAGTCTGCAGGCGACTGGACATGGGCAGGCAGTGAGGGCAATCCAGCCACAGCAGCCTGTTGGTGCCGCTGGTGACGGTACCCCACCGCTGCACCAGGCCAAATGCAGCCTCACGGGCTAATGCTGATGTGGAGGAGGTCGAAAGGCGACTGGGAGCGTCCACCTTGAGGCGCCACTGACTATTTATTAGTTAACATGCAGGGCCATGCTGATGAAACAAGCATGCCCTCCTCACAACCATGGGGATGTATGAATCAATACAGTTCTCATGCAATTTATAGAAAAAATATTACATTATTGTGAAGAAAACAATAAGATTGATTATGCACTAGTTAATCTGACTCATGTCATTATTTCAATTGTCATGCATGAGTGAAGTATTGGATGAGGGGAGTGGGTGCAACAGAAACAGTTCATTGTGATTTGGTTGCGGCGCCTGTGTCCTTCAGCAGGATTCTCCCCGCGTGCATGACGCACATGGGCAGGTGGCCGGTTGTCCCCTTCCGACTCACTGCCAGAGATCTCTACAGGTATCCTCCGCTTGGTAGCAATGTTGTGGAGTATTGCACACACGGCCACGATGCGGCTGCAGACCTCAGGCTGGTATTTGAGGGCCCCACCAGTCTTGTGAAGTATGCGGAATCGGCTCTTCAAAAGCCCGAATGTCCGCTCAATGCAATTTCTTGTGCGGATGTGTGCTGCATTGTAACGCTGTAGCTGTGGTGTGGCAGGATTGAGGTATGGGGTGAGGAGGTACTCACGGAGACCGTAGGCGCTGTCACCTGAATGAAAGGAGCAGAGGGTGAGTGCCTGTCATGCGCAACTACATGGTTGCAATGTACTATTTGTTGGCATGTGTACTTACCTAGTAGGTGTCCTTCCCCAAAGTCTCCCCTGGCCAGTCGTGTGTGCAAGCCGCTGTGCCGGAATATGAAGGAGTCATGTGTGCTCCCCGGGTATTGTGCCACTATGTCCGTGATGATTGTCTTAGCGTTGCACACCATCTGGATATTCAGGGAGTGGTAGCACTTGTGGTTCTGGTACATATATTCTGATTGTGCAGGTGGGCATATGTGGATGTGGGTACAGTCAATGCATCCAATTACATGGGGGAATTGCAAAATGTTGTAATAATCAAGCTTGGTTTGATCCAAGTCCTGTTGGGTGGTCGGGAATGTGATGTAATGGTGTAGCCAGGTCAGCATTGCCTCCAGGAAACTCCTTAGGCAGCGGGACATGGTGCTCTGGGAGATCCCCCCTGCAACGGCAACTATCCCCTGGAAGCTTCCGGAAGCCAGGAAGTCTAGGCTGCACAAGACCTGGACATGGGTGGGCACGGCATTGGTCCTCCTTGTTGGGTTCTGCATCAGGGGGTCTAGGTCACGGATCAGCTTTGTAATCATTGCCCCATTCAGGCAGTACTTAAAGTAGATTTGCTCCGCAGTTTGAACCAGAAGGGTGATCCGCAGGTGGAAGATTCGCTACTGGATCCTGCATCTGTTCCTTGCTGCAGCCTGGAGCCTTCGCCGCCTGACCACCATGTAGAGTCCTGGCATTGTGAAAGTCCTCATGCTCCTACTGTGTCTCCTTAAGTGTGTTTGGTCAGGCCTGCACCTGTGGCTAGTTCTTTTTTTTTTTTTTTTCCTATTGACTTCATGGTTACTACCTGGTTTGGGTTCTCCTTATTTTGCGCCTCGCAAATAGCGATTTAGCACATTTTTGCTATCTGCGAATATTTAGCGAAATCGCAATATATTTCGCAGAATCCTTGGAATCGCTCTAATTCCGATTCGCTAAGGGTGTTCCACCTAGATCCTGCGATTTATTTTGCGAATTCGCAATATAGATTTTGCGAATTCGCTATTTATTCAATTTTCACATCATGAATTGCATTTCATTTAATTGCGATCGCAATAGCTAATTCGCAGCTATTGCGATCGCAATTTTGTTTCATGAATCTGGCTGTATATCCTTTGACACTTTTATTAAAGTGAACAGGATATCTGTCACGTTTGAGACAGAGTACCCATCCACCAAACTTTAATCAGTCCTACGTGTCAGGGTCCCCCAGTCTAAAATATTTAGTATTGAAAAGAGAGAGGCTCAGAGGAGCATGGCGTTAGGCAGGAAGAGACAGCTTGTTGGGCTGCAGTAATCCTGAGAATATGGAGAATTAAATTACTTTCATTCTGTTGCTGGATAAATTAGCAGCAAGGATTACTGAGTAAATGTCTAGAGAACAAGATGCATCCTGCAACGGGTAATTCTGAACAAAACTTTGCTATTGTGGTGTGGTCTCTGCACAGCATGCAGTTCCCATACGAAAAAAGCTGACGATGGACCTAGCGGGTGCTTTAAAGTTGGGGAGTTCAAAACTGGAGCTCATTGTACCATTTATGAATGTATTCTTTTGTAAACACATAACTAGCTCTAGGTGAATGGTACACAATTGAATGACACATGCACAAGATTCAAAAGGTATAAAACAGCACAGCATTTGGGAAGACACATTTGCCAACAAGACAGACCTTTTTTATGCTCTCTCAGTGATATAAAATATACCTGAATACAGGGGACACTACCAAGCTCATGGCTGTATGTTCAAGTTAACCTTTGGGCATTACATGGCTAATAAAGTATTTGGAGTGTTGTCTGGCCAATAAGGGGCAGAAGTATGTTTCCGACCTTAAGGAAAATAGATAAAGCCAATATTAAATGTAAACAAATGGGTGACGCAATGTAACGTCTTTGCGCTTTATAAGTTCTGTCTACTAGGCTTTGCAAGTCCCAGCTATTTCCCTGTTCACCTCATTGCATGCTCTTGTTGTAGTTGGCTTTTTCTCACCACCTGCACAGCCCCTGTGATAAGTTATGCCATGATGCCTCTGTACCCAGCCACCAACCCCTTATACCCATTCCGTTTTTCTTCATCAGCACCTTTACTTCTTATACTGAGATCTGCACTAGATTATTCTCTCGAAAGTGTTTTATGACAATTTCTTGAACCGGTCTCTTACTTCCTGGTCCAACCAGGCTTGGTTGTTAGTTGAATTCACCCTGGGCTACTTTGTTATGACCTCCTAATTTTCACATTCTTGTGCACCCGATCAGTTTAAGACACACTGCGTAATCAGCTGTGTTACCTTTCATTGGGCCATGATACCATCAACATATGTTGGCTTTCTATCTGCCCACATGCTTTCTGTTTGCAAGACTATCTTGTTTCGTTGCCTTTCCTTCATGCCTAGTGACTGATTGGCAATTAATTAATCTTATGTGCCTTTTTGCATACCCATGTGAGTTATTTGTCAATATTTGAACTGCCAAATTGTCCAGATATAAAGAAATCAATTTCAGTGTGTATCTCAATATACAGTCATGTACATTTGGCCACAATTAGATATCCTCTTAAGTTATTACTTTTTGATCAAAAATGTTTCTTGTTGTACACTGAAAGTCTAGAAATATCTTCTAGAAATGTTTCCTTTTCTAGTGGAACCAATATCTTGGACTTCACTGCCAAAAACCCATTTTATTCATTCATTAAAAATTACCATTATCATTGTGTTCTAAAGCCTCTTGTATTGTGGATTGCTACATCCATGATAACACACAGATTTTTGCTTCTAAGCAGTTGATTTTTATTTTGCCTTTTCTCTCGTGTACTCAAAAAATAACGCAAAATCATGGCTACCATCAGGTGTTGCTGCATTTCACTTGCTTTCTACTTGCTGTTAGGCAACTGCACATATTTATCTTCTTTTGTGCCCTCAACATTCTCCGATATCAATATTTGAAACACTGGGGCTATGAAATCCCTTAAATTGTCTTAGCTGTGCAAGAAAAATTAAATACATTAGCACATAGAATGCAGTTGCAGTGTGGGTACAGGCCTCATCCTTCCCTTACCCAGCACAGACTTGAACATTATTTTTTGTGTATGTGTATTGAGAACCGATTCTATTTCAAGAAATAGCGGCTCTTTTTCTTTGATCATTACTCTTCTTTCTTTCAATTGAAAAAAAATTGATGTAGATTGTAGTTTTGTTTCCATTTTTCGTTGTGAAGACCAGAGCCTAAAAAGGATATAATAGGTTGTCAGTTTCCTTACATGGGGGCATGGTATGGGAAACCTTTTCAACTTTATACTAGCCATGTCAAGTTTGTTTTTGCTAGATGGTAAGACTTAGCTGAATTTGTGCCATTCCTGGTTCCTATAATAGCCTCCATTAACAGCTCCAGTGAGAATCTTAGCAAAATGGCTTGCATTTTGGGTTCAAGCAGAACTTGTCTATCACTGCCACCACTGCCTCTGATGAGCTCTGTATTGAGGTCTACCTGCACATCCCTATTCATCACAGGTGCCTCCATTGTTATGCTGGTGTTCTCCGGACATAGGTGGCACAATTAAGTGTGATACTTGTATCTGGAGTGCAGGTGGGTGCCAAATAGGATTTATCGTCTGCATTGGTTCCCCTGATAGTATGTGTGTGTGTGTGTGGGTGTGTGTGTCTGTGTATATATATATATATCTATATATATGTATATATATATATATATATATATATATATATCTATATATATATCCAAAGGACTCCGCCGCCAAACTGCAAATAGACGAAATAGCAGACCCAGACTCAGTGCGAATGTATAGTTTATTGGACAAACACCCGAACCTCCGCCATGAGTCGTTTCTGCCTCCCACGAGGCCTTGATCACATGATGCAAAACTGAGTCATTTTTTCATTTTTAAAGTGCTAGTGCCAGGTAAAACACACGTGATTATCGTCATCATGGAAATGGACAAAACATTCTTTGTAGTTCTCCAATACCTATCACAGTGTAGCATATAAATAATTGACAATAAATAAATAAATATTCTCAGAGCCGCCATGTGAATATTGGGCATAGAAAACACACAGTTAAAATCAAGTAAAATACATTTAAATAAATATCCGATTTAACCTTTCATTGTGCTGACTATGTGGGTATCGGGTTAAAACGTATTAATCTGTAATCAGAAGTGACGGATCAAAGTTATGCATAAAATATACAAAATACCTCAAGGATCTTTCACATCCTCCCCAATATACATCCAATTTCTTGGCTACTGTAGCTCATCCACAGGTCAAATGTAATATAACCATACCCCGGCTCCTATTTATTTTATAGTCAAGCATTCACATAATTACTGATGCTTTGCCTTGTGTGGTAAAACAAGTCCTACCCAAGTGGGCATAAATCCATGATATTTTTAAATAAAGTGCTTGTGCATCTAAAAACATAAAAGGTGCCCTCACCCTACTAAATTGCAGCCGCAATAAAGTTTATAAAATTGTGTATAAAATTATAATTAAACTAACCCTAAAATCCACAGATAAATAAGCACATTTTTCTAATATTCAGCTAAAAGGAGATTACCAATGAACAGTGCATGAGATAGACAATGTTACAGGCAAGTGAAGAAATCCTCACTTGCAATCAGGCCCTGTGGTGCTTTACAATCCAATTCTAAAATGTATTGGGTTTCCAGTTTGCGCAAAAGGTATTCTCGATTACCACCCCTTCTGAATGGCAAGACTGTGTCTATGGCAAAGTATTTCAAATATTGTACATCAATGCCATGCTGTTCTCTGAAATGTCTCGCCCCAGGATATGCAGCATCATTGTTGGTTATTGCTCGCCTGTGCTGGAGTATCCGTTTGTGGACCTGCAGCTTTGTGCTGCCCACATAGCGCAGGCCACACGGACACTCCAGCACATACACCGCATATTCCGTTTTGAAATTAAGAAATGTTGTTATTGCAACAGGTTTATGTGTAAAGGGGATGGTATATGTTTTGGTATTATAGCCTTGCTCACATGCTCTACAGCTCTAGCATTTGAAAAACTCTGTTCTAGTACTGAGCCAATTTTTCGGTGTGTTAATCTCGGGGATGCTCCTAACCAAAGCATTACTCATGGAACGCACTTTCCTATACGTAATACTGGGAGTTGCAGTTACACGTTTCCCCAGTATGGGATCATTCAAGACTAGTGGCCAGTTCTTATTCACTATTTTTCTCAGTGTCTTGTGCTGTCGATTAAACGTCAGCACCAGCCTTGTAGGTTGGTGCTGACGTCACCCAGGCCCTAGTCAGCAGCAGACTCGATTACGGAAACGCCCTCTACGCCGGAGCCCCGACCAAGCTCATCAACAGACTGCAAAGAATCCAGAATGCCTCGGCACGTCTGATCCTCGATGTCCCGCGCCGCGATGACCTCCCCCCCACCTAAATAACCTGCACTGGCTCCCTGTCGACAAAAGAATCTTCTTCAAGCTCCTGATCCACGCACACAAGGCACTCCACAAGACCGGCACAGCCTATCTCAACAGCCGACTCTCTTTCCACGTACCCAACAGGAAACTCCGCTCCGCAGACCTCTCCCTGGCTACCGTCCCACGCATCCGTAAAATCACAGCCAGAGGCAATCCTTTTACCACTGCGCCGCCAAGACCTGGAACACCCTCCCCCTCACCCTACGACAAACCGAAGACCTTTTATCCTTCAGGAAACTACTCAAGACCTGGCTGTTCGACCAGTAGCTCCAGCACCCCCTTCCTCCCCTCCCTTCCGCGCCTTGAAACCCTCGCGGGTATGCAGTGCGCTTTACAAATTATCTGATTGATTGATTGGTCAATAGATTGAGACGGGTTAACCTCCTTCTTGGGACGATCAGCCAATATTTCTGAACATTGCTGTTTGTTGGCCTTGATGATTGCTGACATCACTACGCTCTCAGCATACCCTCTAGCTAAGAACCTGTCCCTGCTGGCCTGTTGGGCCTGTACACAGTCCACTTCTGTGCTGCATATTCTTCTAATCCACAGCATTTCGCCGTACGGAATGCTATTAATTAAGAATGTATGACGTTACAACGCATACTTTTACAACGCATACCATTACAACGCATTTTTTACAACGCAAATACCATTACAACGAATGATCTTACAATGCATACCATTATAACGCAAATGTATTAAATACTATAAAAGTGCAATTACAACGCATGACAATACTCGGCATACCATTACAATGCATATATATTTTTTAAAAATATATATATTATTAATTTTGTAACCTACAACCTGGCACGGGATACAGGGAAAATAGGGGTTTTGGGTGGGGAAGTGTATTAAAACGGTAAAAGGAACTAAACGTATTTTGAACTAAAACTAACCTATTTTTACTAAATTAATACTCGGATATTAAAATGAATACTCAGGTATAAAAATTAATACTCATGAATTTTTTAATTTTAAATAAAATAAAAAAATACAAATTTTAAAACATAAACTAAGCAAACAAAATTTCCAAAAAATACAGTGTATAAAAGAACGGCAAGTCAAAATGCTTCATTCAGATTAAACAAACGTAAATAAAAGGAGCCACCATTTTGTAAGGTAGCAAATGCCGCAGTCCTACAGCAGTTTTAATGACACTAAAAGGAACCCACAGCAAACAAAATAGAGGATAAATGTCGAACCAAAACAGAATAAACACACTTTTTATATCAATAAATTAAAATATACCTTCACACATCAAATGAAACCTCATAAAAAACCAAATTAAACGATTCTTTTTAGAAAAATATTGATTAGACACAATTAAAGCTATAAATACAGCTGATCCACCATTTTGAAGTCAGTGGTCGGATGACTACGAGCGAGAGCAGACACATTTTACGCCACTGCTAACGTGACTGAAAGACAGCATTTCACATTCAACTTACATTCAAAATAAAAGTAAGTAAGCTATTAGATAATTAAACTATTATTTTTTTAAATGTACCTTACAAAAATATTAATATACAGGTATTATTTTGTCAGTTTCAGATACATTTATTAAAGAATAATTTTGAAAAAACCTGAACATACTACAATCAAATTAAACAAGTAAGCAGAATATATATTTAAAACATTTGAAACGTAATAAACCGATAATATGCAGAAAGAGTAACAGATGAAAATTCTCATTTTTAGACATTTATGAATTATAAAAAAGTAAGCAAACATTTTTAACTTAAAATATTGAGAATGTAAAAACTGTCAAGCATTATATTCCTTAAAAAATGTGTTTAAAAATGTTTAAGAAATAGGTTTAAAATATATATCTTTTCATAATTACAGCAAACAGCCTAAATCTTGAAAACAACACCAGAAGAACAGCTTCCAAATAAATACAACCAACTCAGACACATATCGAAAAAGCAAATTCTTTGGTAAATATCTTTTTAAATAATTAACGAATAAAAATGAACTGATTTCACAAGATAGAATTAATTCTATCATTGTTTTTCCAAATGCCTTTTTCTAAAATATAAAAGTATTTGAGGTTCTAGTCAAAAAATGTATGTGTAAAAAACAGTCATCCATACTAACCATTAAAACATGTTTCTTTAAATTCCAAACTAATAGGATATCTATAATGTATAAATGAACATCCTATATATTTTATTTTTTAAAAACAGAAATCATTCTTAATCTTCAAAAACAACACCAGAGGAACAGCATCTTATTCAAGACCAAGCTGAAAGACATTTTAATTGCAAAAGAAAGGGTAAGTGAGCACATAGAATCAACCCTTTATTAAATCTTTCGAATACATGTTTGAATTTATTAATAAAAATGTTTTGCTGTGCTTAAAAAATGTTTAATTAGAAAAACAGTCATGCATACTAACCATGAAAATAAGAACATATTAAAACCCAAAACAATAGGGTATTTTTAATGTATAATTGAACAACCTATATATTTTATTTTCTTCTACAGAAAACTTCCAAACAATCTGAAGCAAAACCAGTTCAAGACAAGAACCTACAGTACCTACAGACAACAATCAATCCCAAAACAACCACCATCTAAAAGACAACTTAAAGTACACAACCAAGGTAAATATCTTATAAGCATGTTTTTAAAACTAATTCTACGCCTTATAGTGTACAGAAAGTAAAATCAAAACAAAAAATTAAATGACAATGCCCAGTAATGAATAAAAACTATTTTCAAAAAATTTCAACATTTTTTCCTTTTCAATTTATCATTTCAGAAAATGTCACAAGATAAAGCAGCAAAATACCTTACAAGCAGGAAAGGAAACCGTCTCCTACAGTATGTAGGATATATTTATTGCAAGGAAAGAATTACTGAACCAAGGAGACATTGGAGGTGCGTGCAATATTACTCATCCCATTGCAAAGGCAGAGTGGTTACTCTGGGTGACACCGTTGAAAAAACAACTGAGCATAACCATTCTGCCTCTGCAATGGAGATTGAAGTTAGAGAAACCATAAACGAAATGAAGAATATTGCAAGCACCTCCAATGACTCCTCTGGATCTATTTTGAAGGAGTTAGCTCAGCATGTTCCTGACCACATTGCTAGCAGTATGCCTATTATACCTAATCTGAGACTAATTATTCAACGTAAAGAACAGGCAAGTAACCCAAAAAGAGTTACACCCCAGACATTCACTGACATTGTAATTCCTCCTGAACTCTCTGTTTCTATATCTAATGAAACTTTTATCCTGCATGACAACCAAAACCCTCAGAAACGAATAATTATCTTTAGCACACCCCGTAACCTTGCCAAGTTAGAAAATAGTGATATTTGGATGATGGATGGGACATTTAAAAGTACCCCCCATCCTTTCACCCAAATATACACTATTCATGCAAAAATTAACCATACAGTAGTACCCCTAGTATACTGTTTGCTATCTGATAAACAATCCACAATGTACACTGAACTTTTAACAGTGGTTAAATCAAAAACATCCAATAAAAGTCCTAGGAAAATAATTATTGATTTTGAATTCACAATGATAAATATTATTTCCAAAACGTACACGGATACCCAAATTCAGGGATGTTTTTTCTATTTTTCCCAGGTATTTTGGCGTAAAATACAAAAAACATCCCTAGTTGTGGATTACATATCAGACAGCAAACTGCAATTCAAACTAAAAAAACGAACTGCACTTTGCTTTGTCCCTCCTACAAGTGTAGACGAGTACTACACTGCAATTACTGAATCTGACTTTTTTACTACAAATGAAGAAAAATTGGCACCCCAGCTAAATTATTTCGAAGACACATGGATTGGACATCTAAGCAGGTCGGGTCGCAAGAGGAAGCCACGTTTCCATGTGGAGTGGTGGAACTGCTACACGACCTGCTTAGAAGGAGAGGCAAAGACAAACAATGCCATAGAGGGATGGCACAACTCCTTCAACCACACAATTGGAAAACCTCATCCTAATTTATATAATTTCTTGGAAACTTTGAGGAAGGAGCAAAGTTTCTAAGAAATGAGAATGTCACAATCATTAACAGGTAGTCTGAACCCACGCATCTCTAAAAGATCCAAAGAAATGTCAGAACGACTATTGGCTGCTTTACAACAGTTTTCGTTGTGTGTGGCTTCAGACTGCCTAGATAATGTTGCACACATACTCCACTACTGATTCTCCCTATAGTATTACTTTCCTGTTTTGCCCTAAATTACATTACACCACATTTAAATTGGCATTTCAATTGGCTTTTTTCTAAAATATTTTTTTGTAAATTCAAAGTCGGGTCACCTTACCTTAGAAGTCTTCTTTTTTCTTTTTTTCTTTTCTTTAATGCAATCCAATGTAATCCAAAGCCATGCTTGTTTTGTATTACATTTTTTAAAAACCATTCCCAAAAAGCAATTAAATAAATCTAATTGTTGCATATATTTTTTTTTAAATGCATTTCCAAAATAAGGTATTCCTTTTTTGAAGATCGGTTTACAACAAACAATTCCGCCAAAAATATTT
Organism: Lissotriton helveticus; assembly: GCF_964261635.1. Classification (NCBI taxonomy): domain Eukaryota; kingdom Metazoa; phylum Chordata; class Amphibia; order Caudata; family Salamandridae; genus Lissotriton; species Lissotriton helveticus. Next base: position 711,667,751 of record NC_136065.1, on the reverse strand, counting down.
TCATCTCCAAAACTAAACAATCTCCAACTCCCCAACAAATCGAAAATGTATCCATCATCTTGCTGTACTCGAAATCAGCTCTACTTCAAAATCCATTTCCAAAGATGTTAATCCATCGAAAAACAAATTCCAAAAACAATCCAAAGATGTGTTCCACGATTCCTTAAATCCACCACGAAAAACGATCCATTTTCTCCACTCGAAATCCAATGTTAGTAAATCGATCTTCTTCTGTGTCCGATGGATTCCCAAACAAACAATTTCACAATAATACATTCACAAACCGTTGTTTAACTACTTTCTAAATAAATAAAAGCATACATTGCAAAAAAGTGAAACAAACACGTAACCCGACGTAGCCATACTCTAACAATGTGTTCGTGAACATGTGGAATGTAAACTAAACATGTTATTTACCTATTCTACACCTGCCTATTCTCTCCTTGTAATAATTATCAATATGCACTTTTTTTAACTTAAATAAAAACTTTATAAACTTTCCTACCTGAGCGCAGATCTACAGGCTTCTGCTCTGTCCAGTGACGCTCCTCAATATGGCTGCCTACGCGTTTTACGTTCACGCGTATACGTCATCAAAAGCTGCAAAAAAAGAAAAAGGACTATTTTTTTTAAAACTGTATTTATTATTAAACAATATTAAAAATTATTTTTATAAATGTAATTCCTTTTTTTTAAAATGTTTAAATATATGCAAAAATGTATTAAAATATATTCTGTTAATAAATAAAGTTATTTACAATTTTACTTTAATAAACTGTGTCGTAATAAATTATTTTACATATGTTATTTATTTAAACTTGTTTCTTTTATATTCTTAATAATGTCTAAACATATTAAATATTCTTCTTACCTTATGCACACTCCCTTTTGGATGTGTAACGAACCCCGTTAGTCTCCAGCAAGCTTCTTATTTCATATACGCAAGATTCACATAGCGAGCTATTGAAATAAATGTAGGACAATTCTTTACAAAACAATCAATGATAAAGCATGTGAATTTTTTAAAAATTAATTATTACTTATTTGTAAATCAAATAATAAATGTTTATAAAATTCACTTATTTAAAATAAATATTCTTAAAATATATTTTTATTAAAATTACACTCTTTATTAATTATAAAATTTAATTATTTATCAATTAAAAATACCTAATTTTTCTTCAAGGGGGTGTAATATCAGAGTATGTATTGGATAGTGGAGGAGTAATAATTACTATTGTTACTCCAGGTGGGTGTAATACTAGAGTATGTGCTGGATAGTGTAGGGGTATAATTTACTATTCTAACTCCAGGGAGGTGTAATAGTAGGATAAGTGCTTGAGAGTGTAGGGGTAAAAATTACTATTCTAACTCCAGGGGGGTGTAATAGAAGGGTAAGTGCTGGATAGTATAGGGGTAAAAATTACTATTCTAACTACAGGGTGGTGTTATAGTAGGGTAAGTGTTGGATAGTGTAGGGGTAAAAATTACTATTCTAACTCCAGGGAGGTGTAATAGTAGGGTAAGTGCTGGATAGTGTAGGGCTAACAATTACTATTCTAACTCCAGGAGGGTGTAATAGTAGGGTAGGTTTTGGATAGTGTAGTGGTAAAAATTACTATTCTAACTCCAGGGGTGTGTAAAAGTAGGGTAAATATAGGATAGTGGAAAGGTATAAATTTGTATTCAAACTCCAGGGGGGTGTAATAGTAGGGTAAGTGATGGATAGTGTAGGGGTAAAAATTACTATTCTAAATCCGGGGGGTGTAATAGTAGGGTAAGTGCTGAATAGTGTAGGGGTAAAAATTACTATTCTATCTCCAGGGGGGTGTAATAGTAGGGTAAGTGCTGGATAGTGTAGGGGTATATATCACTATTCTAACTCCAGGGGGGTGTAAGTAGAGTAAGTGCTGGATAGTGTAGGGGTATATATTACTATTCTAACTCCAGGGGGGTGTAATAGTAGGGTAAGTGCTGGATAGTGTAGGGGTATAAATTACTATTCTAACTCCAGGGGGGTGTAATAGTAGGGTAAGTGCTCGATAGTGTAAGGGTAAAAATTACTAAACAAACTCCAGGGGGGTGTAATAATAGGGTAAGTGCAGGATAGTGTAGGGGTAAAAATTACTATTCTAACTCCAGGGGGGTGTAATAGTAGGGTAAGTGTTGGATAGTGTAGGGGTAAAAATTACTATTCTAACTCCAGGGGGGTGTAATAGTAGGGTAAGTGTTGGATAGTGTAGGGGTATAAATTACTATTATAACACCAGGGAGGTGTAATAGTAGGGTAAGTGCTGGATAGTGTAGGGGTATAAATAACTATTCTAACTCCAGGGGGGTGTAATAGTAGGGTAAGTGTTGGATAGTGTAAGGGTAAACATTACTATTCTAACACCAGGAGGGTGTAATAGTAGGGTAAGTTTTGGATAGTGTAGTTTTAAAAATTACTATTCTAACTCCAGGGGGGTGTAAAAGTAGGGTAAGTGTAGGATAGTGGAAGGGCATAAATTAGTATTCAAACAACATGGGGGTTTAATACTAGAGTATTAATTTTTTAAAATTTTCATTACAATCTTTTAATATTACATTTTAAAATAATATAAAAAGTACTACATTTCCTAAAATAATATAAAAAATACTACATTTCCTAATCTTTTTAATTTTTTAAAAATAGTTGCTTATTAATACTCAAATATTAAAATAAATACTTATAAAACATTACCTAATTTTTTTTATATAAAAAATTATTTCCTTTGACTTTAAAAGAATACTCTAGTATTTAAATAATTACTCTTTTATTAAAAAATATATTAAAAAAACATGTAATAAACAATTTCAAACTTACCCAAAAATGCGTTGTAATGGCATGTGTTGTAATGACATCTGCGTTGTACTGGCATGCGTTGTAATGGCATGCGTTGTAAAGGAACCTGCGTTGTAAAAGTTGCGTTGTAAAAGCAGTGCGTTGTAATAATTGCGTTGTAATGGTTGTTTTCCAGACTAAAGTGCCACCCAGTGTGTAATGGGGGGACATAACGATGGAGAAGTCGAGGGCCTCCCCATCCACTTGCCCCACGGATGGCTCACTAGAGAAAGCCCAAATGTCCATGAACACCACTGCTATCCCGCCCCCCTTCCCAGTTCTATGGTCTGCTCTCACAATTTTAAAGCCCGCAGGAATGGCCAGCTCGACCACAGGAGCGCAGTGATCGTTAAGCCAGGTTTCAGTTATAAATGGGACATCTAGATTTCCATCGGAAAGAAGCTCATAGATTTCCGGAGCATGTTTCACCATAGAGCGGGAGTTAATAAGTGCAGCTCAAATCCTATTCTCCCTCTTAATTCGAAGAGCAGAGACTAACGGCTTAATATGGAAACAGAATTTGCAGGTGGGGCAAGTCCTTTAAAAACTATGGAGGACAGCTTACTGATCCCCCCCTTGTACTTGGTGTTGTCAAGTGCTAAAAGTTTCTTACGACTGACGGACCTCCGGCCAGCTTGGAGCTCACAAGTGTGGCGGGCAGCGTGGCTGGCGCTGGGCGCTCCCGGGGCACGGATGGGCACAGACGGGCTTGCCTTTGGCGCGCCAGCGGCGCTCCCGCTGTGCGCGTCCGCTGCACGCTCGCTCCAGCCTCATAATTTATACAGTGAAGGCACCAACATGGAATCAGGTGTGAGAGAAGGAAAAAGCCTGGACTGCTCACCTTGACTCACCCAAGATGGCGGATCAGCACCACAGAGCTAAACCCGGCCTCCGGGGACCACTACTAAGCCACAGGTAAATAGCAGTGCAAAGTAACTATCAAAATCGGGTCACAGTGAATTATGGGCAATTTGCATGTCAGAAGCTAAAAACTGTACGAAAATAAAAGCAACATTTAAAAAAGCAAGTGTGTGCAGAAGAAGGCTGAAACAGTGCAAATAGCATATCGCAGTTAAAAGATCAGCAGTAAATCGCTAGTCTATCTCACGGATCACGCCTCAGGAGAGGTAACAGTGCATGCCCACTCTGGGCTCATGATATATACAGAAAGAGAGCGGGGAATCAGATGTGAGAGCAGGAAAAAGCCTGGACTGCTCACCTTGACTCACCCAAGATGGTGGATCAGCACCACAGAGCTAAAACCGGCCTCTGGAGCCCACTACTAAGCCACAGGTAAATAGCAGTGCAAAGTAACTATCAAAATCGGGTCACAGTGAATTATGGGCAATTTGCATGTCAGAAGCTAAAAACGGTACGAAAATAAAAGCAAAATTAAAAAAAGCAAGTGTGTGCAGAAGAAGGCTGAAGCAGTGCAAATAGCAAATCGCAGTTAAAAGGTCAGCAGTAAATCGCTAGTCTATCTCCCGGCTCACGCCTCAGGTGAGTGGCTGTATATGTATGTCAGTAGGTGTGTGTGAGTGTCTGTTTGGGTCTGTAAGTGGGTATGTGAGTGACTGTGTTTGCCAGTGAATTGGTGTGTGAGCAGCTGTATATGTTGGTGACTGGGTGTGTGAGTGGATGTATCAGTCTGTGAGGGAGTGTGTGAGTAGTTTTGAGGGTGTGTAAGTAGATTTATGAGTCGGCGAGTGGGTATGAGTGGCTGTATGGATCTGTGAGTAGGTATGTGAATAGCTGTGTGGGTGTGTGTGTAGCTATATGGGTCTGCAAGTGGGTGTGTTATTGGCTGTATAGGTGTGTGAGTGGCTGTGCAGATCTTTAAATGGGCATGTAAGTGGCTGTATGGGTCTGTGAGTGGTTATGTGGGTGACTGAGTGGGTGTGTGAGTGGCTTGATAGGTCTGTTAGTGGGTGTGTGAGTGGTTTAGTGGGTATGTGAGTGTGTATGTGAGTGAATGTATGGGTTTTCACATATGATTGGCTGTGTGGGTCTGTGAGTGGATGTGAGAGTTGCTGAATGAATATTTGATTAGGTATCTGAGTGTCTGTGTGGTTGTGTTAGCAGATGTGTATGTGACTGGGCCAGAATGGAACCTCACCTGCTACTGTATCTAACAAGAGTCCACAGATTTCCTCAAAATGTCTACCCAACTGGAGTGCTTTCTACTGATTAATTAGTAGGTGCTACCTCATTGGGTGAATGTGTGGTGCATATTCTGCACTAGAGCTGCATAGTGGACCACGAGGAAAAGTCTCCATTGACCTTGTGCCTGTTTGAGCATTGTGATTGTTCCTCTGCGACTACATCCAAAAATCTGTGATAACATGAATCCTCCTATAGAGAAGACAACAACAAGACTACAAACAGGTAAATCTCCCCCAAACAAGGGTTCTTACTCTTAACTATATGAAGTAAGTGCTCTTTGTATGGTGGAGATGTCCTAATAGTCTTTTCCACCAATAATGTGCCACTAAAATCGGTGGGAAACATGACAGGGGCCTTTTGGTAAGCTGTACATCATACTGGCAAAAGGTGGAAGACCTTTGTATACTTCTAAGGAATGTGGGACAGCGCCAAATGAGCAGAGCTTCCAGGTGATTTGTACATTTGAATACTTGTAGTAATTTAAAGGGAGAATAATGAAGTCTGCTTTCAACAGGCAACACAAAAAAACATTAATGGGGAAGGGCCATTTTTGGACCCGGAAACTCCAGCCCCCAGGCCCTGGCTCCTTGATGCTGGGTGCCTTCGAGCTCACTCATGGCACCCAGTGTGCAGGGTATACAACGTTTACAACGCAATTTTTACAACGCACTACCATTACAACGAAACTTTTACAACGCAACATCCATTACAACGAATACATTTACAACGCAGTCATTACAACGCATGACACTACAACGCACACCACTACAACGCATACCATTACAACGCAGTCATTACAACGCATACTATTACAACGCAAAACTTACCATCCAACACTTACCCTACTGTTGCACCCCCTGGAGTTAGAATAGTAATGTTAACCCCTACACTATCCAAAACTTTCCCTACTGTTGCACCCCCTGGAGTTAGAATAGTAATTTTAACCCCTACACTATCCAACACTAACCTTATATGCAATGTAATGTAATGCGTTGTAATGGTATGCGTTGTAGATGTAGTATGCGTTGTAGTGGAATGCGTTGTAAAGGTATTTTTTACGAATTCGTTGTAATGGTATGCGTTGTAATGGTGTGCGTTGTAATGGATGTTGCGGTGTAAAAAATGTGTTGTAAAGGTATGCGTTGTAAAAGTGTGCGTTGTAACGTCATACATCCAGTGTGCAGTGTTTGGGTCCATCGGGGGAGCCCTAATGCCTCCAAGGTCCCTACCAGCTCCCCCCCTCCAGCCGGAGCCGTCATTGCTCCTAGACATAGGGAGCAGCAAAAAAGCTGCTCCCTGTGTGTGGAAGCAATATTTAGGCCTTGGCTAGGCAGTGCATGTGCTGGCTCAAAGAGACATGTAGTATTCTATCTATGGGCTTCAGCCTGCCCCTAGGCTTTCCATTTGCTTGCTCCATCATCATTCTAAAATCCATTATCCCATTTGTCCATGGCATGAATGCATCATGCCTCTCCTGTGTTTGACTCTTCCCTCAGCACATGGACTAAGTACTTGTAAACATCCGCTGACCCCATTTTGGGAACTACTTTTTTTCTTTGTCTTGGAGAATTCCATAATGTGCAAATGTTTTAAGTTCACTCGCTCTGTCCTCCATCTCTATTTTTTTCTGCAGTTTTATATAGTGCCAACACTAACAGAATGTTTCAGTAAGGCACTCTAAGTGGGCGCCAGTTACTTTACACAAGGACGCACTCGTTTTTGTAGGAACAGGGAGATTGAGGGATTTGCCCAAGATCACAGGCTGTTTTGTTGACGCCGAAAGAGTGCTTGACATGAGAGACAGTTATTTAAACAAGAACAAATTCGTGTCTGTAGGAACAGGGGGATTAAGTGATTTGCCCTAGATCACAGGATGTTGTGCTGATGTCGAAACTCAAACCCGGTTTCCAAGCTCCATAACTGTCAGCTCTGGCTGTAACACCATGCCCTCTCCTCCTGTCCTAAACCATCACTTTGAACAAGTACCTCTCAGTGCCAGGCTGTAGTGTGGCATATTAATATCAAATTTTACACATGATAAAGAAATACACTCTTTGAGTATTTTATAAACCCTATCACTTGCTGCATCTTTTTTTAATGCAGTTTTATATAGTACGAACACCACCCGTATATATTATTAGATCGCTTTCCATGAGCTCCAGTTACCTTACACAGGGGCCTATTTGTTTTTGTAGGAACAAGAAGATTAAGTGATTTGCTCAAGTTCACAGGATGTTGTGCCGATGCCGAGACTCACACCCGTTTTCCCAGTTCTATAGTTGGCAGCTCAGGCTTGAGACCATATTCTCTCCTCCTATCCTGATAATCAAACTGCAAAGGGCTCTTCACACTTGTGATGTGTGCTGCATGATGCACATTGCAAACACTTTCAGACCTTTGCGCGGGATGTTTGCTCGCCCATATCTAACCATGGTAGATATAGCTCTTGCTGGTTAGAGCCCCTATCTCTGCAGTAACTGCTTCTAGCCATGCCAGTAGAAGGCGCGGTCAGCTGGATACCGGAGTTGCTTCTACATGAATGGAGCAGCAAAAATGCTGCTTCCTAAGTGCTAGATCAAATTTGTCATCGATTTTCCTGCCCACCTAACTACCCTCAGGAAGAAAAATATAAAGCTCTCTCCCAGCGGGGGGAGCAATTTTTTTGTTCCCGCCAGTAGTGAACTTACTGACGGCTCTCACTTGGCAGAAGATATCGGAGCTCCCACCAAGTAAGAGCAAACAGCTATGTCCCGGGAGTGGGTATCCCTGGAGGTAGGGGTCAGACCTGGGGGGTGCCAGTCCCCAGGGCCATTAATGTCTCTTTGTTCATCTAGGGCCTGCCCTGGGGAGGTGGGGGTTTCTGGAGCTGAAAACGGATGGCTCCGGAGGAAAGCTGAACGTTCCTCCTCCAAGTGTAAATTTCGCCATGCTCCAGGGGGATGGTGGTCCCCGGGTCGAATATGGCCCGGGAGGAGGACTGTGCAATCCCCTCCAACTTTCATGAATTTACATCACCACAGGGAGGTGGCAGTCTCCATGGCCCATAGTGGCAAAGGGGGGGCAGCATTTGCCCCCACTTCCCATAATAAACATAAAAATAAGGCCCAGTAACATGGTCCACCTGAGGGCTCTAATACAAACAAGCACGAGACCCCCCGCTTGTTTTTTATTTTTGTGAGGATTCGTGAACCTTTGTGATTTTCGCTACCAATTTTTTTTTTAATGCTTTCGGGTCCTGGCAGTCTTCCTGGGGACCCCATCTTTAGGCCTAGGGGGTCAGGCTATTCCTACCCTGCTCTTCTCTTTTTTTAATTTATGTTTGGGGCTCGGCTGAGTCCAAGTCCCACAACGGCTGCCAACACTTCCTGGTTGAAGTGTTGGCAGCCAATGAGATCTCTGCATGAGATCTGTTGGATGTGTAAATTGTCAGCGTCCTAGATATGCAAATTTGGTTTTCTTTCATTATCTTAAAAACTCCTGAATAAATTTACACCAAATCACAAAAAGTTCTCTTACTGGACTAAGGGCTAAATCTCTGCCAAATTTGGTGTACTTTCGTCTAGAGGTTTGGTCTGTAGTGGTGTCTAAAATCTCTATAGGAGTGAACATAGGAAAAGCAGTGTCCCCCCTTTTTCTTGGCCCCTGGTTGACAAATCACCCCAAAACTCTCCATGCACAACTAGACAAAGTGGGGCACTTGTTTTGAAAATTTTGTGATGATCATGGCACAGCGCCAAAGTTATAAGCCAGTCAAAATATGTTTTTCCTATGGAAACCAGGTGCTAACTATAACTCCCTTCTACCAATCGCCATTAGATATATTTCATTTCTAGGACTAAACTGGAGTGCGTTTACAACTGTTCTGTTTTTTTTTGGCCGTAGTAACTTTAGAAGTGCAGTTTGTGGATAAGTATATATCCTTCCCTAAATTCCTCCTCAATCCGTTATCATCTCTCCTTAATTCCTCATTTTTTGTAATAAATCTTCCCCAATTTCCAGCAACACCTGATCCCTCCAACCTTTACTAATAATTGTAGGTGTATGTGTATGAAGATGTCTGCAATCATGGTGGAGATTTCTGTGTGGAAAAAACGGAGTGGCGGAGGCGTAGACCTGTTCTCACAGGTTAGTGAATAGCATTTTGTTATACATGAGTAGAACCATTGTAGTACTGCTGGAGCAAGGATTCGAGGAAAACCTCTCTTTAACAAGATATTAACAAATAGAAATGGTAGATAAAAAAATATAACATGCACAAGAGATCCATTTGTGGAGAAAAGGCTTTATGCTTGCTTAAATAATAAAGAATAATTGCCTGTGTAACTGAAATCCCGCTTGAAACTGAAAATCGTCCTGCACATGTGTCAACCAGTAACGTGCAAATAACCATGTGATTAACCCATGTGAGAGGGAAACTCTCACGCATACGCAAGAAGTCACTAACTGCAGGTCTCAAGGCACCGTGTGCCTGGCATATGCTTGCCTGGATTTAGAAGGATGCTGACGTCAATGCTGAGTTAGGTGTAGGCGAGAGCTGCTGCTGGAAGAAGAACAGACTGGGAAGATTCAATACTGAAAGGCAGCCTGATTAGATTGAAGAATTGCAGAAGAATATCGAGGAGGGGGAGAGTGTAAGAGAGGGATGCGCTCCAGTGCGTCGGGTTCTAGAGAAGTGTAGTAAGTATAATCCTATCCTGCACCTGTTCTATAGTCTTTGTCGCCTAACCCTTTATCATGTGACCTCCACCGAACATTTTGGCCATGGATTCGGTTTCCCCATTGCACCACTCAGTAAATATATTTATGCCTTAAAATTGCATATCTTTTGCAAAGTATGAGTTACTGTGTTTTTTGTCTCTTCATCTATCGCTCCTAATGCATTTGAGTTGTTGAATGTGTCTGTGTATTTGAGTGTAATTTGATAAATGAATTTTTCTATCTATGGGCTGCAGTCACCTGAAAGCTGACAAAGTTTACACTGTGAATTTGTATAAATGAGGGTTCATTTAGAATGAATTATTAGATAAAATGTATTGAATCTTAATTGAAGTCCGTGATTATTATAGAAAGTTTAAAGAAAGATTAATGAATTCGTTAATATCACCATCAACTACTCTACTAATGGTCCTTTGACCAAAAGAAGAGTGTTGATCTGTGAAGATTAGTTAGACATTGACTAATTCAGATCAAAGTGAAATAAAACATGACACCCAGCGAACCAGTCAAGAAATTTGAATGGGTCTTTGGGCCCGTTTTGAGTAATTTGTTGATTGTGAAATGTTCATCCTGGCCTTTCGCTGGATCAGTTTTTCTGGTAGCAGAGTGATGGTTATTACCGATTAGTTGGTGCTTATTGATCATTGATTATTGACTATTGTTCTGACTAATTGACTATATGTTTAACATTAAGAGTTAGTGATGTGTTTTATGTTGTCTGAAAGCACAGGCACAGAGATACCTGGGAATCCCGGGCATGGAATTTAGAAGAGTGTGGTAAATGGAAATCACACTACAGAAGGTTACTCGTCTGTTGTCATAATGCTGAGAAGCTACGGAGGGCTGGCAGTATTATAATAGGGACTATATCTTATAAAAGTAGAGTGTGAATGACAGCAGATGGCCCGCCTGTGAATCTTTGGCCTTACCCAAAAGAGGAGTATCCCTAGAGGAGTAGCAGGTCTTCCTGATCTTAAGTGAAGGGTAAACAGTGGTTTTTACTCACAGTGACAGGAAGGAATTTTTCTCTTTGTAGCCCGTGGAGAAATAATCTTTGGTTTAGTTGAGCAGACAGAGTAGCGCTGTTTTTACGTTGTTACTAACAAGAATTTCATAACGAAAGACAAAAAAGACATTGTTGTATTACCTTGTGAAGGGAGGGTCAGTAGCAGGAGCCATAATGATGTCACAGAGAGCTGTGCTGGTATTGGTTGAAGCGACAGGCGTGAGAAAAACTGCATATTGTAAAGGGAGGGTCAGTAGAAGGAGTAATACTGACGTCACAAGAGCCGCCCTGCCATTGGGCAGACAAGTGGGTGTGTTGAAAGGTGTGGTTGGTTAATGGACTGGTAGTGTGTGGGTATTGGGTGGAGAAGGAAATACGTAGTAAGTTCTGATTGGTTTGGTGGTGTGAGTTGCACAGGCATTGGACGAGGGTGTAATAATATGTTTAGTGAAAATACGGATGAGTTTTGGGATTTTGTCAAGTGAATGAAATAAGAGAACAAGAAAAATAAAGTTGATTAATAAGATCAAGAATTTCTTTAAGAAGGACAAGTGCATAATAACTAGGGAGGGAATTCTTATGCCACTTCCTAACACACCGGCTTCCTATATGATAATGGAAATGTGATATCAAACGTGTGTATGGTTGGAAAATTGGCTGGAGTATACAAGAGATGATGGTGTCTTAGTTTTCTCTGAACATGTAAATGTAAATGTAAATGTAAATGTAAATGTACATGTATTTATATAGCGCAAATCACCGACACGGTATCTAAGCGCTTGCTTAGGGAACCCGTCCTGGTATTCCCCTGTGAGATACCCCGGCAGGGTATCCACAAGGTGAAAGCCAGGCATCCCGCCGCGAGGGGCCATAGTGGAGATTAAGCAAGCTATTGCTCAGAGTCGCAGAGTGTGACCCCGTGAGTTGAGTAGGCACCGGAGCGAGAATTGTCGAGTCTGTGGAATTTTTGAGCCCGAGACCCGCCGAGGCGGGGAATCGAACCCTGGTCCACAGCCGATCTCAGCTTCCGGGTCTGCCGCCTCTAGCCACTGAGCCACGCTTCTCCACATGGCACATTTGATGTAAGGATTCTTCAGAATTTGAGAAACTAAAAGATGGAGAAGGACTGTAGTAACAGAGGGTTTGCATCCAGTATTGGTGGCTAATGATCAAGAAAGGAGCAAATATAAGGAGAAAACGAAACACATTGGTGCGACAGGGATAGGGTGTGAAACAGCGGTAATTTCACAGTAATTTCTCAATGCAAAACCTCATCTACATCTATTTTACAGCTGAAAAGGTGTTGGGCCCTTGACACCATGTATTACCTTCAGGAGACTTTACATAAACATGTGCATAAAATTATGCTTTTAATCTCTTGCACTATTCAAATTCAAATTCAAATTCAAAAGAGCTTTATTCGATATTCAAAAATGAATTCATAAAAGCATATAAGTTAAAAAGAAACATACAATCGCAACATATCACAGAAATACAAAAATTAAAATCATTGTTAATAAAAAAGCGAACAAGTCCGATTAGATTAAGGCAAATGCTTTAAAAGCTGTATGAATGCTAATGTGTACGAGAATAAAATGCTTTACAAATAGTTTCTAAACCTAATCAATAATTTTAAAAAACTAGATATAGCCTGAGCCACAGGATCATTTTCCAGCTGTTGCAATCTAACATAGACTGTTCTGCAAGAGCGGTGGCCCCATACTTTAAGGATTGGTTTCAAAATGATCCTCCGTGGAACAACATAAAATTCACAAAATAAAATGCAGTGTAAATTTGATTGAGGGGATAAATTATCACAAGGGCAGGTAGGCAAAGTCCTCTACCAATTGTTACAAGATGGAAAAGTAATAATACGAAAGAAAGTTCCAAACCTAAACCGTGTTAATAACATTCTTGAGTAACAGGTTAGATCACTTAAAAGGTACAATTGGGGCCCTGGATTGATGGTGATTTCCTGAAAGGCCAAAACTGTATTTTTAAGTTTTTCTATAGACCATCTTTTGTTGGCTAGATGATTCATGGCCAGTTGTTTCAATGATTTTCTAGAGATAATTTCCATGCTAGGTGGTCTAGAGAAAAACTCAGGATGGCCAAGCTCGGTCATCAGGGCTTGCACGTGGGACAACCATTTAATATTTCTGACGCCATCCAGGGTAAGACAGTCAGAAATTAATATGCGATTAAAAACTGTCTCCAGGGTAACCCACACCTTATGCCATAAAAGGATAGGTGCAATTTTTATGGTGTCAGAAATAAAAGGCAGACCTAATTCAATATGGGTAAGGTAATTTGCTGAGGATTTAGGGGCCCCCATAAGATATCTGAGATATTGATTTTCAATTAATTAAATAGATGTTATATTTTCAATGCCCCAGATACCTGAACCATAGGTGGCCGTGGATATACCTTTAGCCTGATATACTGTAATTAGTTCCTTGACGGGTCTCCCGCCAAGTTTCGCCGCAAAATTATGGAGTGCACTGACCGCCCTCGAGAAGGCTAGTTTTCTCGCTTTAACTGCTGTGTGCCAAGTGCATTTCCTATCAAAGGATATTCCAGGGTAGGGAATGTGATCAATGGTCTCTACCCTCCTGCCCTCAAGATATATGGGACAGTGTGCATTCTTGGTACCATGCCCACAAGCCATAGGATATGTTTTGGTAGTGTTGACTTTTAGCCCCTTATCTTTCATATAGTTGTTAAATTTTGTGACCGCTCTCTGGAGATCCAACCTGGTTTGCGACATAATAGCCGCATCATCTGCGTATAGGAGTGTGGGGACGGGGTGACCCTGAGATGAAGGGTAGTCATAGGGGAAAGCCTTCAGGTGGTCACCGATAGAGTTTATATAGAACGTGAATAACAGGGGTACAAGAATACACCCCTGTCTCACTCCCCTCTTGATAGAAGTGTGGCTCAATGGTTAGAGCGGCAGACCCTGATGCAGTAGTCTGGCCGGGACCAGGGTTCAATTCCCTCCTCGGCGGGTCTTGGGCTCAATTTTCCTCGGACCTGATAATTCTCGCCTCGGTGCCTATTCTAATCATGAGTCCCACTCTGCACCTCTGGGGAATAGCTTGCCTAATCTCTACAACGGCCCCAACAACGCTGAGGATGCCTGACTTCACCTTGGGGGTGTCCAGGAGTGGGCTCCTCACAGGGAAAGGCCAGGAAGGGTTCCTCGGCGGTATTCATAGAAGCACCGAGATGCCTACGGGTAGTCGTGCGCTATACAAGTGCGTAATCATCATCATCATCATAGAAAATTTGGACGAGCACTCACCTTGCTTACCAAAGCGCACCCTGGCCCCAGCACCCCTATTCCATTCCTTGATGAAATTAAAAATTGTTTCATCAATCCCCAGGTCGGATAGTGTGGACCAAAGTTGGTTGTGGTCCACACAATCAAAATCAGAGCTTAAGTCAATAAAAGTAATAAAGAGATTCCCTTTTCTGGCCTGGGTGTACTTAAAAATCAAAAAATACAAGTTTAAGCTCTGCTCTATTGTTCCCATGCCGGTACGAAAACCATACTGGAGCTTAGATATGATGTTTCCTTCATCGGACCACAATTGGATTCGCTTTAGAATAATGCGACCGGCCACCTTCATTAGGGCGTTTAGAAGGGAAATAGGCCGATAACAGGTTGAATCTTGTCTGTCGCACTTTTTGAAAATCGGGACCACTATGGCCTCAGTCCATGTTGATATTAGCCCAACCAAGTTTGCACTGTTCATAACGTTAGTTAGAAGTGGGGCCCAGAGGTCGATTTCATATTTGAAGACATCGGTTGGTATACCATCCGGGCCAGGCGCTTTACCCGAAGTACTCTCCCTTATTGCCATTTTAACCTCATCACAGGTAAAGGAAATTCCCAAAGGGAAAACTCCCTTGCAAGCACTTCCCATGTTTCCAGACGTAGTAGTAAGGGCATAAGGTACTGGTATGGAAGAAGTTTCGTTATCATAGAGATGTTCAAAATGAGTGACCCAAACTTCACCATTTATAGCAATATCTATCACCGCAGTATTGTTTTTGTTACGGAAAATAGAAGCATTAACCACTTTCCAAAATAAGGTTGAATCCCTATTTTTGGAGGCAGTAATTAAGGCCTAAAAAAACACATTTACGGAGGGTCAAGGGGAATAATTTACCGACCTGTCTAATCGCGCCCCTACTCTTAAGACATAAACAACGGAATAGAGAAGACCAGGTCCATGGTGGTATGCTGCCAAGGCGGTAACCGGTATCATGCAGGTACGTGTGTGAAAGGGTGTATTGAGTCACACTGGGCCATGGAATTCCCATCAGACCACCCTCGTGGCGGAATTACATCATATGGGGATAAGTGGTCGCTCCATTCGTCGCCCTGACCATCATGTGACGGTGCGAACGAGGATGACGACATATTAGCCACAGTGTTGCTCAAAGAATGGTGCTAGATGGGTGCAGTGCTCTAAAGGTGGTGCTCACTAAAATTGACTACCTACACTTAGGATTAGCTAATAAAGGGTGGTGTAGGTGTCAAGATTAAAATCACGCCTGGTAGTTGAGGAGCTGAACTACATTATGGCGCTGTGCAGAATGGTCAACTAGTTTCAGCTTGATGGAAAAAATACTCCAGCTTTCTTCAGGACCTTATAAGTTATTAGCTACTGCAACATGCGGTAATGAATGTAAAAGTGACAAAGTGAAATTAATTAAATCACATGCAGTGTACTTGAAAGGGTCATCTATCTGCCTGGACCCTGGAGCCCCAAGTGTCCACTGTAGACAGCATTAACCACTTTCCAAAATAAGGTTGAATCCCTATTTTTGGAGGCAGTAATTAAGGCCTGCCATGCTTCTTGTTTCAATGATTTCTCCCTGTTTTTCATTACCAGACGATAAAAACGTCTGGCTTCTCGAATCTCAGACAGAGATCTAGGAGTAGCATGGAGGGCCTTTTTTAAAGTTTTTAATGCAGTAGTGCAATTATGATCGAACCAGCCAGTTTGGCGGTACGAATCTGGGCGATGATATCTAATCAATAGTTGTTTTAAGGTTAATTGTATTTTGGAGAAAGAGTCCAAAATTATGGAAGGGTCGTCACTGGGGGAGAGGCAGATGTCAATTTCCTTCCTCATTTTAGATAATAGGTTTATTAATAGGCCCGCAGGGTCAACCGTATCCCATTTAACGGTGTAACCGTTTTTACGCGCCAGGTTAATCGATTGTTGGTATGAGGTACTATTTTCCCTCCGGGACCGCTCTAGTTCTGCCTTTTTTATAGAGAAGGAAATTGGGTAATGGTCTCCTGCACTATTCTGTTCTTTTCATTTATTTTCTGTGAACCTGTGATCAGAAAGTTTCATAAACTTCCAATCAGTTCCATCAAAAATCCTTTTATTGGTAAAATTTCTGCAACTGATAGTGTTCCTGAATACATGTCATCCGGTTCTAATTGTATTAAGACATGCTCTGCACATTTTATTAATCTGGCATCCTTCTCTGTGAATTCTCTTATATCTGTGTTTATTATTTCTTTCAAATCAGAAGGTAATTGTGCACCTGTCTTTTCTGAAAACAATGCTACAGCTGTCTCTTGTTGGTTCATTTTTAAATGTACATCCTCATCAGGAATCTGAAAATTAACATTATCTACAGTAAATTGTGCTGGTTAATTTGCAAAACAATAGTTTTCCTGCTAGGCCTGAGTCACAAACAACAACTTGGCAATTTTCCTCAAATGGGCTTATTTTTGGTGCAAATTCCTCTAAAACAGGGCTTGTAATTTCTTTGTTTTAAACTCCTACAACTACGTCTGGACTTTCCACTGCTTCCTATGGACTTGGTAAATTCAGAATTGTGAGGGTTAAAACTCTCATTCTCAAACACAGCAACCTGTTGGACTGGGTTCTGATTTTGTCTCTGGAAAGAATTCACATTTGCTCTTGACAACTTATTTAAATTATTTTTAGCATATTCCATATTTTGTGGGATCATCTGTGCTTGAAAAATTCCTGCCATTGGTACCTGTTTCTAAACTGACATTTGCATTCGCTTAACTGGCATATTTTGCATCTGCATTTCTCTCTGTTTTTGTGCATCATGTTTACATTTATATTTCTTCTTCCAATGCTCAAATTTGTTATAAAAATGCCAAAAGGACACATTTTCCAGCAGTACAACATCCATACCTGAATTTGCACAGACCAAAACACCTTTACATCCATCCTGTGTTCTTTTCATCTGTACCCAATCAACATCCTTTGCTGGCACTCTGCCCTTCAGGAAAGTAATCACTGCTATATTTTCTTCCATAACATCAGAAAATGATGGTGCATTCATGCAAGCCGTTTTCATTGTCTCCTCACCTGGCCTTTGCACAGCAACTTTAGATTCAAACCACAATTCAGTTTGCATGGCAATGTAAAAGAATATTTCCAAATTAATTCATAACTCTTTTAAAATGTCATCTAATCCATCAACTTGTGGGTACCACAGCATTCATGTGTCTCTCAATTGTGGAAATGTTTTCAGAAATGCTGCAAGTTCACCTTTATTCTGTGGCCCACCTTTTCTCTCAATAAGTAAGCAAAAGCTACTCCCTCATCCTGTTTATTATTTTCCCTAACAAGGTCTGGTGGTTTCTTTTTCTTCTCATGTTTTCTTGCCCATTTGTCTCCTAATTTATCAAACACATTGCATTTGAAAATATATTTTATGATTTCTGAAATGTGCAAATGCATTCCTGAAGAAAACATTTTCTCATTTGCTTCATCATCCATATGTACCCTGAAACTTTTCTGAAATGGAAAACTTCCTGAAACATCAATTTCATAATTTTGAGTCAAATCTGTCAGCCCATCATGTATAGTTACTGTACATGTAGTTGTTTCCTTACTCAGGGAAATTAATTATTTTTCCTGACACTGGTTCATATTTTCATAATTTAAACAGCAGGGACTGTTAATTGCTTCATCTTCAAGTATGGAATTTAAAACCCTAATCTCTCTCTCTTTTTCAGGATCTAGGTTAATTTGTTCCCCCATGCTCTCTATCTTTTTAGTCACTGCTGCTTCCTCAAAGCAGGTTTGAAAAATCCCATTTTCAGATATATTACTTTTATCCTGGGCTGCAGATGTTGTAAAGACCATTCCTCTCACCTTTCAGTGCTTGGACTGTCTGAGGTAATTTCTGTCCAATAATCCGTGAATTCTGAGTTTCTGAAATAAACTCTGCCATAATCACTCCTTCTGCAGCTCTTTGAACCTTTTGAGTAGGGACCATATTAATTGGGACATTCACAATTGTTCTAGGTAGTATCTGTGTATCTGCAGTTTGTAATTTCTGGACTGAATCAGTCACATTTGAAGCAGTAACACCTGGAGGTATCACTGTCAGTGCTGAATCAACAGGTAGTTGGTCAATCTGGAAGGTCTGCACAGTTCTCTCAATCTGTTTTTCTCTCTGTTCAACAGAAGCAGTAGCCCCTGTAGTACTTACTGGTACACTATTTTCAGAAGTTGTAATGGGAACCACATAAAGTGGCAGACACTCAGTTAACAGTGCATCCATTATTTCATCCCCTGAATCATTATTACTTTTTGTCATAATTAATTCCCTTCTCCTGCATCCGGTGCTTTACCTTTTTATCCTCACTTGCTCTGTCTCTTGCTGTCTTTTCCCACATGCTTAAAGTCTCAAATTGTGCAGCTCTAGATGGCGTCTTTATTTCACATAAAACTTCCCTTAATTTGTCAATAAATTGCAATTCAAAAGTACCATCTTTTGGAAACCTCAAATCACCCTCTTTTTCAGTACTCTTGCACCATTGATGAACCCACATACATGAATTTTGTCCCAAATTGGTAGACATAAAATGCACAGGTGTTCCTTCAGGAGCATCACCAATTAAAAACAAATGTTTTCACTTTACCTTCCAACAGTTTCTTTAAACCTTCAAATAATTTTATTTTTGCAACAGTTCAATGCAATTTCTTTTCTCCAATGCTGTCAGTCTCAATTTCAGTCAGTTTTACTCCTACCACTGACCCTCCACAAAATCTTACTGCAATATTTTTCCGAGTTTTCTTAATCAAAATTCTGTTAGTAACAGCATAAAAACATTCACTACTCTGTCTGTTCCACTAAATAAAGGATAGATTTATTTTCACTGCGAGTAACACATTCTGCGTACTCTTCAAAAGTAAGAACTTTTACTTAAAATCTTACACCGCATCTACTATACCAGGACACTGCTGCATAAAATACAGAGAGCGCCACATCCATTTTGTTTGAGGGGATGCGGGGAAGAGGGATCACTATTTCATACACTATGGGAATGCCCACAGATACAGGAATTCTGGAGGCAGATAATGCGCACGATCTCCCAGGCCCTTACAATTTCTGTACTGCCTGAACCGCGCAAATGCCTCTTGAACATCTGGGACCCCAATGACCTGGGTAGGTACGAACAGATTTGGGCAACTTTGGCCATGACCGTGGCCAAGCGAGATATAGCGCAGAAATGGGGCGCACCGGATCTACCCACCACGAGTAGGTGGGTTAAGAACATGGACATCCTGATGGTGACTGAAAGGGCAGTGTACGTCCTCCGTGCGGCACCCCGCAAATGGAACAAGGTATGGGCGGCATGGAATGACTACAGAGGAGGAATCTGCGACCCTTTGCCAGAAGGGGACGACCCAGACTCGGAGGGGGAGGTGGAGTAACGAAACTACAAGAAGGTACTCACCTCAGCGGTACATAAGTACATTGTTTCTTTAACTGACCTGGCTGTGTAACGTTGACCACACTGAGGATCTTGCTGGCTGAGGAAATGAGTGGAAGCACTCTGATGAGGATGACACATGTTTGGGGGGGAATGGGTTGTTGATTATTTCTGTACTATGAAAGCAATTTCACGATTGAATGAATACCTAGGGGGGAGCAATCACAGATTACAGTTCAAGCGTTTGGAACACATGTACTGCATTTATGATTCTTCCGGGGTTTAGTCACAGAACATCAGAATACCGTGACTCCTGCCACTTACGAAAAGTAAATACACAAAATGTAACCACTAACGTATGCATGTATGATACTGTCTGTTTATTACTCCTACCTGTCAATAAAGTTTAAAAAAAAAAAAAAAAAAAAAAAAAAAGTAAGAACTTTTGTTTACTCTTCAAACTCTGCAAGTAAATCCCTTCCGCTTACCCTTCACTCAAGCTTAGAGAACCTGCTACTACTTCAGAGTTACCCTTTCTAGGTAATATAACACAAACTTTTCACCAGCGAACTCTTTGCTATCAATCACTACCACTTACACACAGAAAATAGTCCCTAATTTAACACTTCCAGCCCTACCTAGCTTCTCAGTGTCATTCCAACAGACGAGTAACCTCTCTGCAGTGTGGCTTCCATTTACCACCCTCTATTCCTACCCTGGATTTCCAGACAACATAAAACAAGACACAAACTTTTCATGTTAAGAACATATAATCAATAATCAAAAATTCTGTCCTATGAAATTACCAATATAATCAATAACACCATCAATTCAAATAAGCAGAATTTCACCAACAGTCAAAACTCTTACTATTTTCAACATTTCAAAAATACATCCTAGCACATTAACAACATTTCACAACCCTATTCATACTCACACCACTCCAGCAATCACCTTCTTGCATCACCTTCCTGTACTGCTTTGCCAGTCTTCAGGTTCTGAGCATTGGAATCAGGAATCAGGACTTGGACATTTATCTAACTTGGGCAAATATTTTACTTCACTCCTAAGGTCAATGATCCATTAGTTGAATAGTTGATGCTGATATCAATAATCACTAATCAGAAAACTAATCAATAATGACCATCCTCTGGCTACCAGAAACTGATACAGCAGTAATTTCACGGTAATTTCTCAATGCCAAACTTCATCTACCTCTATTTTACCGCTGAAAAGATGTTGGGCCCTTGACACCATGTATTACCTTCAGGAGACTTTACATAAACATGAACAATCAAACTAAAATGTTTATTATTTAAACCAATGAAGAGAGTTGTTGAGTATTTTAAAGGGTTTTATTTTCTAGTCAAAGTTAATTTCTCTCTGACCCTTAATTCATTAGTCAAATATCAATCAGGCTACAGAATTTTGAAAACAGGAATAATAGAATTAAATATAGAAACATTATAGGTTGCATACAAAACATTCCATAAAGGAAAGGAATAAGGCATCAAATGTCAATCAGAGTTCTTTAAAGAGTTCAGGAAATATAATTCAAGAGTGAATTAAGCACGGCTAATCAATAATTAATAATTTGCAAAAAAACTCCCAATAAGAGAAATAAATGCATAAGGCAAATACATCATTTCAAAACTAATTAATTAGTCAAAGTATACATTTAGAGTTTTAGCATCTAATTCTAAAAAAAACTTTCTATCTGTTGTTCTTTCTGCTCTCGTCTGTGATTTAGGAGTAAGACAGCCCACCCTTCACAAGTCCCCTGAGGAATGTGATCTGCCTTGCCAAAAATATGACGTGCAAGGACTTCCATGGAAAGAAATGTGAGCAAGAAACCCCCCACCTCTTCTTGGATGCAATCTCCTCCCAGGCTGCAGCAATCTCCTCCCGTAACATTTCTCGTACCTAACCCATATGATGTCTGGTCTAATCTGCTCCCTCTCAAGAGCTCACATGTCCCCCTAAAGCCTAAGAGCCAAACGCGCCTTCAAAAAGGTCATTATTATATTCTCTAATTCTTGGCAGACTACAATAAAATATTTCATATTCAGAAAAACTCGCACTGTGAATGGTTACCATATGTGACTTGAGGGTCTCACCATCCTGTTTTCATTGCAAATTCCAAACCATACCAGTTTTAGCAAAAAAAAGTTAATGATTTATACATTTATATGTTTTAGCAACATTTACTCAGAAAAATGTTTCAATCTATTTCCTCCTTCCTGTCACATCGCACGCAGGAAGGATACTTTAACTAACACTGGTACATTGGCACGATCACTAGAATGTATAGTTCACAGTGGCCTTGACTCTTTCTGTACTTGAGGCAAGCTGGTATAACCTGCACATGCTCCCTTCTTTTCAATGCAATTCACAGTCTTTCTGGATTCACAGGCAGCTATTTTATCTTAGGCCCAAAAACAAAACAAGCACAAAAATAGTATTAATCTACTAAATAAATCCCATTATGTTTACCTCCCCCATACTAGTACCCTGTATAAATGATTACCTAGCAAAGCTATTAGTGTAAAGCAGCTTTTCTTATTATTTTTGCACAACATGCAACAATGTGCAACACAGCATAATACATGCACTAGTGTAAATTTTTAAAGCACACACAGTTAATACATACTTATAACAACATGCTTTAATGTTTTAAATAGCTTTTCATGCAGAAAGCATTTTCCCCGTGTGTAGTGTTTGGTACATGGTTAATTTAATAAACATTATAAAATGTGTTATGAACTGAACATGTTTTATCTAAATATGCAACAAAACCAAAGTCTCCTAAAACAGGAATAGTGAATGTAGATTGAAAGGAAGATGAGCTGGGAAGAGAGAACACATTCTATGATTACCTTCAAAACTAAAAAGACCACTTAAATCACAAGTTTTTCTCTATACTGTAAAAACACATGTTAATTCAGCACAAGCATTTCAGACTGACTAGGCCTCATTTCATGTCTTATGTGCCATGTGTTTTCACTTGCACCAAAATGTGCGTGTCAATTTTAATGCAGTCTGTCTGAAGCACATAAATAAAGCAATGCCTGACTCCAGATGAAATCTGAGCTCCATCAGGTGTAGTGAATCTGATGATGAGTTATTAGAAGATATTTTGATAAAGAGACCTCCACCTTAACAGGAAAGTACTAGAGATACAACACCAAGTGTACCCATGATGGGAACTCCATTGATTCTACAAGTTTTATATGATCCAACAATCATTCGAGCATCACAAGAAAAAGAAAGGGATGCATTGAATAAAACAAAAGAAGATATAATCCAGAAAATAAATCAGCTAGGTTTAAATACTAAAGCATTGACAGTGCCAGTACCTATTGGACCTGTTATCCCATTGTATGGCGATAAACGAAATATACCAAAATCACAAAATATAGTAGTCACATAGAGTAGTGCTAGAAAAGAGATAGACATGTTAGAAGATTAAACTAGTGAGAGTGAATCAAATGTTTCATTGTTATTTCTCTCAAATATTGAGGCTGTGACCGAAATTCCAAAAAGAATTTCACCCGTTGATACAAGAAGGAAAGTACCAACTGTCACTCCAGTGGCAGGAAAATCTACTGGAGTTTCTCCTGAAGATCTGGAAGAATAGGCAAAATGATTAGAAAAAAAGAAACGAAAAACTATAGATGTAAGCAAGTTAAGAGTGGATTTAGAAGAAATGATCATTGGTACAATAAGTCTTGATAGATTAGGTTCCTATGTAGATGAAGAGTTGTTGTTTCTATGCAAGAGTATTACCTGGAGGACAAAGAATGTGCATGAGAAAATAGCAGAGGTAGCATAAGAATTTGGAATAGATATAGAAAAATTAAAAGTAATACGAAAACACTATAGAGCAGAATTTACTGAAAAGGACTTAGAAAGTTTGAATGCATCAGGAAGGAGATTACAAATAAAGGATTTGATACACCTTTTGAAGAAATGGGGAGATGCAGATCGATGGAGAAGTAGATGGACAAAGAAAAGAGGGGAGGCAGTTTCCAAAGAGGAATCTACATTTCCGTTGAGAGAAGTAGAGAAGGTTGAAATGATGTGTCCGATGAGAAACGTTCCAGGTGGTGGATATGTTCATGTTCTGTGCAGTGCAGCAGAGATGATATTTTGTCTTTTACAAATGATTTCTCTAGGTTAAGAGAGAAACCCTTGAATGGTACAAGCAGGTGGAGACATTTGTTAAAGTCTCAAAGGATTTGGATGGTCTGTTTGATATATTGGTACCAACAGATTTGTGGACAGAATGTAAGATTACAGTTAATTGGCCCACTGAAGAATATCCTAGAGATGCAAAAACAGGAGCACCTTCATAGGAAGTAATGAAGAAATATAATAAAGTGACTACTTTTCTCAAAGAGAAAATTCCCCTAAAGAAACAGATTGGGTTAAAATAGACAGAAAAACTCAAGAACCTAAGGAGTCAGTGCATGTGTACTGTGAAAGCCTGCTGCAGGTGTTTAAACAGTATAATAGATTTGAGAACATTCGTGATAAAGATATGGGACATTTTGTATATATATTTGTCTATGAGCTGAGATCAGAAATTAGCCAGATGATTCACCAGCACATGCCTTGTTGGCAAAATAAGCCGGTTGGTGAGATTCTGAAGTATGCAAAATACTGCAGTGATGACATTGATGCAAAGCATAAAAAGTTAAAGAAGAAAATAATGTGGGCAGAAGTGAAGAAAGCAGAGTGCCAAGAAGCAAATTCTGGTTCCCAAAATGGTAATCAGATGAATGGACAGAATCAGAATAGTCAAGTTTTGAATGAAAGCAAAGGAAAAGGAAGACTGAGTAGAGGAGAAGCGAGAAAGAAATATCCTTGTCAAGGGTGTGGAAAGCTTGGACATTGGAAGAACGAGTGTAGAAACATTCAACAGAATAATAGGGTAAATCAAATTTTAAATCCACAGATGCAAAAATGGAGTGGTTCTGAATCAACAACAACAGCCGCAGATAGTTACTCCTCCGTTACAGGTACCTCAAGCCCCTTTGCCCAACCATGTGAATGCTCAGGGGCAGAGATGCAGTGTGAACACTGGATTCCGAGGAAAAAGTGATAAGAATACACAGACTGTTCAACAATTTTGGATGCAGAGTGGTGCAGATGAATCAGGGATGTCGCAATGACGGTGCCTGAGGGGGGAGGAGGAGTGCGTACTTGGTGCATCCTTGGCGGTAGATCATTCAGGTCCATTTATTGATGGGAAGGTTGAAGGCAATGATATTACTTTCCTAGTGGATACCGGCGCTACCCGTTCTACTGTAAGAACAGCCGAAATCCCAAACCTACCCCTCTCGGGAGAAACTATTCAAGTTGTAGGAGTCTCAAATAAGTAGATTAGGACCCGATCACAAAACCAATAAAGTGAATATTGGAAATTTCAAAGACATGCATCGATTTGTCGTATGCGACTCGAGTCCAGTAAACCTATTAGGTTGGGACTTGTTGTGGAAGATGAATTGCACCATCTTTTGTACGCCTGAGGATGTGGCTTTCCAAGTGCCGAATGAAGATGTAGCTTTCATAATGATGCCTGATAAACACAGAACAGTGGATGGGATATTTTCACTTCTTACTGAAAGTGATTTACCTGATGAGTTAAGAGAAACAGTGAGGTCAGATGTGTGGGATTTTACCTGAAAAGAAATTGGTCTAATGGCAAAGGTAGACCCTAACAAAGTTATGGTAAAGGAAGGTGCAATATACCCCAAATACACCACAATACAGGATGAGCCTTGAAGTAAAAGCAGGAGTTGCCCTAGTAATTGAAAAAATGATTGCACAGGGAATTTTAAAAGAAATATAGGGCAGTCCTTGTAATTCGCCAATCACGGGACTTAAGAAGCCTAGTGGAAAATATAGAATTGTGCTCGATTTGAGGAAAATCAATAAAATAGTAGTACCCTGTTGTCCTGTAGTACTAAACCCTGCAGTGATTCTTTATCAGATACCATGGGATGCTCACTGTTGTACTGTGATTGATTTGTGCCAAGCATTCTTTTCAATTCCATTACATCCGGATAGCTAATATCTTTTTGCTTTCTGGTTTGGAAACCGTGTTTTGGTATGGTGCTGAGTTCCTCAAGTGTACACAGAATGTCTGTTGATATTCAATTAGATTTGAATTTTTTTTTAGAGACATTGGTAATGCCAGGAAACCCAGTCTTGGTTCAGTATATTGATGACATATTAGTGGCATCAAGGACAAGATAAGCTTGTGTCACTGACACAATAGCTTTACTGAAACATTTGGCAGGAGGACACAAGGTATCTCCAGAAGAATTACAGTTTTTTAAACAAGAAGTTCAATATCTTAGACATAAGATAGAGAAAGGAGACAGAAAGGTGACACCAGAAAGAATAAAAGTGATTCGACAAATGAGTAAGCATAAAACTAAAAAGGAAGTGTGAATGTTTTTGGGAGTGGTTGGATATTGTCGTCAATGGATAAGTGGATTTTCACTGCTGTCAAAACCTTTCATAAGGTTGACACGAAAAGAGATGACAGCCCTGATTGAGTTGGATGATGAAAGTGAAGAAGCATTCATAAAACTGAAACGTTGTTTGTGTCAGGACCCAGCATTAGGAATGCCAGATGATACAAAAGAATTTGCATTGTTCTGTTGTGAAAGAGGAGGGTGTGCACTTTCGGTGTTAACCCAGAGACATGGATTGTCTCGACAATCCATAGCCTACTTTTCTGATACTCTTGATCCAGTGGCTGCAGCATTACCTGGCTGTTTAAAAGCAGTAGCAGCTACTTGTGTGAGCCTGGAGCAGAGTGAATCGATTGTGATGGGACATCCTGTCAAATTATATGTTCAACATTCAGTTGAGATCCTTTTAACAAGAACTCATACTCAACATTTGACCCCTAGTCAGCTGACTAAGTATGGAAGCGTAATCTTGGGTGCTGAAAATGTAAGAGTGACAAGATGTACCATAGTGAATCCAGCAACCTTGTTGCCTGATTTCTATTGTGAGGAAGTGAAAGATTAAGTTAATCATGATTGTTTGGATGTGACAGAGATGTGTACAAAGCCAAGGCTAGATCTCTTTGAGGTTCCACTGGAAGAGTCAGATGTTTTACTGTTTGTTGATGGGTCATGTTGGAGAAGGGATAAAGGAGAACTGATGTCTGGCTATGCTGTATGCACTGTGTCAGGTATTATAGAAGCCTCCTGTCTAAGAGGAGTCAAGTCTGCTCAAATAGCTGAATTGTTTGCATTGACGAGGGCTTGTAAATTTGGGGAAAAATTCAGAGTAACCATATTTATGGACAGTCAATATGGTTTCGGGGTTGTACATGATTTTGGCCAATTGTGGATACAGAGGGGATTTCTGACTTTTTCAGGATCTCCAATAAGAAATGGCAAAGAATATTAAACAGCACTATTAGGAGTCACTGAGATGTTATGGCAATACCTCGATGCAGGACAGACAGTCGCACTCAGTTTGCTAGACCTTAGTGCGGCATTTGATACCATCTCTCATAAGATATTAATTCACACGTTAAAAGCGTCTGGCATCTGTGGTGCTGCACTGGACGGGATTATTTCCTTCTTGAATAACCGCACTTCTCAAATCATTTCGGATACAGCTCATTCCACTATCCGCGCCTCTCCTTATGGGGTACCCCAGGGCTCGATCCTCAGCCCACTGCTGTTTCACCTTTATGTTAGATCTTTAGCAGATATTGCGGAACAGGCTGGTCTAACACTTTTTACTTATGCTGATGACTCACAATTTTTTTTTTTCCTTCTCGAACTCTGACCCTCTGGCACCTTCACGTCTGAAACAGGGTCTCAGCAGCATCTTTAACTGGATTACTCAAAATCACTTTAAGTTGAACGGAAAGAAGACATAGGTCCTCATCCTGGGAAAACAGAAAGATCTCTGGTGCCCTGCTCATTGGCCAACTGGGTTGGGTAGCATCCCGAAACCTATGAGTCATGTTCGGAGCTTGGGTGTCATTGTTGATGACTCACTGTCTATGCATCAACAAACCGTTAAAGTAACAGCACTTTGCTTTACCATCCTAAAATGGCTGAGGAAAATAATATGGATGCTACCTGTTTCCACTCAAAAAACTGTGGTCCATGCCCTCTTTACATCATGGCTGGATTACGGCAACATCCTCTACCTGGGCTCTAATAAAGCCGTAACTCGCAGACTTCAGTTAGTTCAGGACTCTGCAGTTAGACTCCTCTGCAGAATCCCCAGGACCTCCCCGGTTTCTGGACATCTTCGGAACCTACATTGGCTCAGGGTGGAGAACCGTGTTAAGTTCAAAGCCCAGAGCTATATGTTCAAAATCAAGGCAGGCACTGCCCCCCAATAACTCCAAGCTCTTGTCCGCCCTCATGTTCCTTCTTGTCATCTTTGATCAAGAAACCAGGGTTACTTTGTTGTACCCAGGGTTAAACTCTCCAGAATTGGGGGTAAATCCTTTTCCTACCTAGGCCCTTCCCTCTGGAACACCCTGCCTTTGAACATCCGCAATGAAACTGACTATATCCACTTTTGCAGAAGCCTTAAGACCTGGCTTTTTGATCAATAACCACAATTTCTGCTGCATGTCTTCTTGTGCTCTGTGAGCTATGGTGCTGGGAAACCCTTGTTGGGTAGCTGAGCACCTTATAAATCCAATAAATTAATAAATAAAAATAAATAAAGAACTATTGGAAGCATTACTATTGCCAAAAGAAATTGCTATGGTCAAATGGGCCGCACATAAGTCAGGAAATGATTATGTGACATTGGGTACGCAGAGCAAGTAGCACAATTTTGTGCAAGAAATACAATGTCTTTGAACAGAGGGATGGAAAAAAAGAAGTTACCAATTGCCAACAAATGTTTTTCTCTGCTTTTGAAACATGGGATGAGGTAGGTATTTACAGGATGAGGCAGACATGAGAGAAAATGAACGTTGGATCAAAACAGGTTGCACAAGAAGGGCTAACGATGAAGTGTGGGTGTATGTCCTGATGGTAGACCGATAATGTCAGATAGCTTGTTGTCACAAATGGCTAGGGTATATCACGTCGGGAGGGATGCCATGACCAGACAATTCAGACAGATGTGGTTTAATCCCAAATTCAGGATTGTTGCAGAGAGCCTCTGCCAAAGATGCTTGACCTGCCAACTGCAAAACCCGGGAAGGAAAATTATGGTTAGTTGGGGAAAAATTGGAAAGGCAGAGGGACCGTTCACAAAATTGCAGCTAGACTTCATAGAGTTGACATCGTGCAATGGTTTGAAGTATGTCCTTGTCATTGTTTGTCTGTTTTCTTGATGGGTAGAAGCCTATACCACAAGAAGGAACGACAGCCTCACAGTTGCTAAATTACTGTTAGGAGAGCTTATCCCGAGATTTGGATTTTTGCAGTCACAATGGAATCTGATAGAGGACCTAATTTTAATAATGAGATAATTAAATTGATTTGTGAAGCTTTCAAAATTGAAAAGAAGTTTCCTTCTGCCTACCCACCAGAAGCCTCTGGAGTGGTTGAGCAGCTCAATGGCACAATAAAATCCAGGTTAGGAAAAGTGTGTGCATCCACTTCACTGAAATGGCCTGATGCTTTGCCTATTGTATTGATGAGCCTTAGAAGTATTCCTGAATGAAGAACAGGATTAATTCCAAATGAAATCCTCATGGGAAGAGCAATGAGACAAGCATTTATACCTGGGAACAAATTGATGAATACAACTGATGATTTAATATTGGACTATTGCAAAGGGCTGGTTGATCTGGTACGTTCTGTGTCTCACCAGGTTGGAGAAGATCCAAACGCAGCACAGCCAAATCAAACTCATGATTTGTGTCCTGGAGACTGGGTCATGATAAAGAAGCATACAAGGAAGGTGTGCTTGGAACCCAGGTGGAAATGACCTCATCAAGTCATATTGGTCACGACAACAGCAGTAAAGTGTGCTGGATTTCTGAATTGGATCCACACCAGTCATACTCAAAGAGTCCCAAGTCCACCTGATCAACCAAAGCAGCAACTGGTAGAACAAAGAAAAGAACCAGAAGCTGAGAGTTGTGAAGTTGAAGAAATCAGAGAACCAGAAGAACACATTGACGACGAACAACCAAGTTCAAGTCAAGTAGAGTGGGCACCAGTTACTGGGACTGAAGAGACTGCTGTAAAGACTAGAGGAGAGCTTGAACTTGAAAGACCAGAACCAAGTAAGCAAAATCCAGAAGAATCCATTGCAGAAATCCCAGATACAGCCCAGTCAGAAATAGAAGAAGAGCACATTGCAGAAAACTCAGATCAAATTTAGTTACAAGAAGAAGAAGGGAAGTCTATTGCTAAAGGTTCAAATCAAACTAAGGGGTCCATTAGGATGGCGGATGGATCGCCACCGCCATGCAGGCATTGGCGATCCGTCCGCCATCCCTGCTCGTCCACCACTTTTCTTCCCCCCGCCATATTACAATGGCGGGGGGGACCGTGGCGGAGGGGAAGACCGTCTGCCGCTTTTCCGCCACGTCGGCTTGCGACCGTGGCGGAAAAGGCCTTATATGGTGGCGTTATCTAGCAGACACCGCCAGCCATATTAGGATGGCCTGTGAGGAATGCCTTTGCCGCCACGGAAAGGCATACGGTCTTTGCTTTGGGGGCCCGTTGCGGGCCCCCAGGGTGAAGGGGGGGTGGGGGGGCACATGGGGGGTACCTATGGTACCCCCCAGCATTTCAATGTACACCATGACAGGCACCGCGCGGTGCCTGTCATGTTGGACATTGAAATGTACAACGTGTATTTTTTGCTTTGCGGCGGCCGGTGCTTCAAGCACCGTCTGCCACAATGTAAAAAATGCGGGATGCACCCGCCACTGTGGCGGATGCATCCTAATTGGGGGCACAGTTCCTCCGCCCTTGTGGCGGACGGTACCGGCCCCCGACAGGATGGAGGACGGACTTTGTCCATCTGCCATCCTAATGGACCTCTCAGTTAGGGAAAGGGAAAGAATCAGCCGAAGACAATTTAGATCAGAGGCAGTCAGTAGAAGAAAAGAGAACTGCAGAAGGTCAAGAACAAAAACAAATAACAGAAGAAGAAAAAGTAGGGGATTCAGAACAAATCCAACAAAAGGAAAGTGAAAATAAAAGGACACTTGAAATAGGTGAAGACGGTGAAAAGGCAGTACAGACAAAAAGAGTTAGAAAGGAGATCACTGGCCAAGTGGAGCGAAAAGAATGAGATACATTCTAAGAAGAAAAACAGGGAAAGAACTAGAGCAAGTAAACAAGGTATCAAGTCAGGCCGAACAAGAACAAACAAGAAGAAGATCATTAAGATTGTCAAAAAGAGCAAGGGTAACAAATAGCAAATATAAGGCTCCAGAGTGGACCTATATTATATTGGAAGATTTTGAAATCTTGATATAACAGATGAACTAGAAAATAATGAAGTTGAAGGATCAGATGAAAGGGATTTGAGGCCACCTTAAAGAAAAAACTTTAGTACAAAGGGTGGATCCATTGAGAAATTATCAAAAGATCAAAAGGGAAAAGGACTGACCGGAAGCTGAAAGCCTGTGAAGTGTGGGATCACACAAAGATTTACGTATTTCATGTTTAAAACGTAACTAAATTTAGAATTAGTTCTAGAACTTAAAAAATGGCAGAAGTAACAATGACTGAACATCCAAAATCTAACTTAAAATGACGATGTGTTAAATGTTGTCTATGTAGTATTATAACATTAATATTGATGTGGTTCTTATTAACACATGTGATACCTAGCCTAATGATAACTAATAATCAGAATAACACAAATGTAAGTGAGAGGGTAAGTGTGGTTACTAAAAGAACTACTTCTCGATGTTTCCCGATGTTTTCCGATGTCTCCCGATGTCTCCCAGAGTAAGGTAAAAACAGAGCTCAGGCGGGGGCGTCACGGATATAACATTACACACTTACTGAGCCTGCCAACAAACTTTTCTCTGCCCTGCTCTGCTACTGCACATCTAACAGTATCATCACTCAGCGCTCTGCCGTTCCTCCCGGACTGTATGCTGTTTGTGTACAGCCTTGCTCATCTCTGCTGATCTGTCACTATACTGAAACTGAAACTGACATTGAGCGCCGAGTGCTTAGCTCTATATTATTATAGGGCTTACTTGCTTACTTCACTCTACACACAGCGCTTCTCCAGGTCATTCTGCTGGAACCTTGTATTACAGTTCTGCTCTCTGGTCTCCTGGTCTCCTGGACGACGCGTTAGCAAGTCAGGAGAAACAGACCCTCGCTATCTCTCGCTCCTTCCTTCCCTCATCAGTATTTCAGCCGATCGTCGCTCTTCATCACAGCCTTACCTGTCTTGCTCTCTTGCTCTGTGCTCCTTATCTCCTCTGTCAATGTTCTAAGGAGCCCGTCAGGCGCACCACCAGAGGCAGAGGCAGCAAAGACTCTGGAAGGCCTACATCGCAGCAGTACTGGCACGGACACTGCGTCAGCAAGTTTGGATGCACCTTCAGAGCCTGATTAATTGCTCTATCGCATCATCCAACCACAGGGGCATCGGGGGCGGCGGGGGCATCCTAAGCAGGACAATGCCTCCAATACCACTCTCAGCGGCCGCAGCAAGGGCGGCTGTGGCGGCAGCAGCCCGTAGGGCCCGTGTCAAAGGGGCCGCTGAGGCCGCAGAGGCAGAGACGGCAGCTGGGGGAGCGGTATGTGGGAACCCACACCCCGATCACCAGCTCAGAGCAAGCTGCTCTCCCCTAATTCAAATCCAGATCGTCTAACGCCACTACCTCCAAGAAGAGGGAAGGGAGCCCCCCCTCCCAAGGATCGTATGGCAGAGCCTTCTGTAGTTGAGCTTCTGCGGAGGGTGAAGACATCTAAAAAGACCGTCAATGATATGGATTCGGGCAAGGACACTGGTGTAGACACTGGTGCAGAAAGCAAGAAGGGTTCTCCCTTAGGTGGTGAGGCTAGCTTGCCCAATATGAAGGGAGTCACGTACGAAGAGGATGACCCACTCATCGCCCACCCCACTATGCCCAATCCCCCCACTACAGTACCTCCTGTACCTCCTGCAACCCTGACAACAACTCCACCAGGGTCTGGATCTCTGATAGATCCAAAGGTAATTAAGGCATCTGGAAGTCCTGCGGGCTCCGACATTATTTCGGCCTTAAGAGAGGGGCTCGCTACAGCCTGTCTGGAGATCGGGAAGGGGGTACGGAAGGGCAGTCGCAAATCAGCTACACCCCTACAGGGTACCCCTCATCAGGAAGTACCAGATACAGTGATTAACTCTTTTCTCAAACCCTCTCAGGCCCAGCCATCTAAATTAGGCTATCAAAAAGTTGTACAAAAGAAGGAAAGAAAGGGATGGGCGGAATCAGAGCAAGAGGAGCAAGACGAGCAGGAAGGAAAGGAGGGGGATAAAGTGGAGAAGGAGCCCAGCGACTGCTTTTATTCACTCTCAGAAGGTGCAGAGGGGTCAGACAATAGATAAAGCACTTCATTAGGGGCAAGCAGCTCAGATTCAAATGGCGAAGACTCTGAGAACGAGGAGGGAGACGAAGATGAAAGCCTGCAAACAGCTGTTAAATCTGTACTTAAAAGCACACAGAATAGGAGAGGACGGTCTAGGGGAAAAATAGACTCAGCCCGGGACAACTGCTCTATCACCCCTGTATCGAAATCAAAGGAAATGGTCCCTGATGAGGAAAGCGGACTCTCAACGTTAGATACTATACATCAGGCCATCCTGGCTCACAGAGAAGAGGCCAGACAAGATAGTCGGAAGGTACAAGCCGGGATGAGGAAAATGCAGGGCGTTGTAAGTAAGCTCTCAAAAGCTTTCTCAAATCTGGGTGACAGAGTCTCTAACTTGGAGGAGAGGATCGTCGGGACTGAGGCAGACGCATCCAAGGCTACATCCATGGCAGAGGAACATTCAGCACAAATCAGGGACATCCAGTGGAAACTGGAAGATTCAGAAAACAGGCAAAGACGCAATAACCTTTGTTTACTTGGAATACAAGAAGGCCTTGAAGGGGCCGACCCCAGACAATATGTAATCGACCTCTTCAAAGGGGCCTTCCCAGAATTATCACAATGAAACTGGCCAGTGGAAATTCAAAGGGCACACCGCATCCCGCTAAAACGGCAGGCACCAGCTAAAGATGGGGAGAGACCCCGAGCTCTACTCGTCTTTTTTGGTAACTTCCTTCTGCGGCAGGCAATATATGAAAAGGCGAGGCCGGATGCTAAGAGATCAGTCGGAGGGGTCTCCTTCTTCGACCTCTCTGATTTCTGCCATGTGACAGTGGAGTGACGATGGCGGCTCAGACAACTCATCAAACCTTTTCAGGACAAAAACGTACAGGTGTTCTTGATCAACCCAGCTCAACTAAAAGTAATCAATAATGGCTCTGTGGTATATTTTGCCTCAGAGATAAAAGCCAAAGAATACCTGGACACATTGGGTAATTAGGAGGTTATCATGCTTTAGTTTCGATTAATAAGAAGCAAAGAAGTTATAGCATTGTTGGTTAATCGGTATAGCAGGTGTGGAAGGTTGTCTGTAATTTTATATGCACTAGTGGAGGATAGGGGGCGCACGGGGTCGGGAAAAGTAAAGGAGGTTTAGCTCTGTCTTTATAATTGCAAGAAAAGTGGAAAAGCAACCTGGGGTTAGTGGGATCATTGAGTTTAAGCTGTTAAGTAAGAGGAATCTGATAATTGTGGGTCAACTTGAAGATATAGGCGCATATTAAATTAGCCACTGCCAATTCCCACAGTTCACATCACATGCTCAGACTCGTATCTGAGCGCCCAAAGGGGGTCAAAGGGAATGCCAGGGTGGGGAGGGGGGATGGGGGATGGGAAGGGAGGTGGGTTGGGGGTGGGGGGAGGCTTCGAGGTGGAGAGGAGGGCCTAATAAAAATGAGAAAAAAGATAAGAAAAATTCACTGTACCTGGTATAAAGTTTTTTGCAAATGGATTTTTGGAAACTGTGTGAGATGTTTAAAAAATAGAGAAAAGGTATTAGAGTCTGAATTAAAAAAGTGCAATGGGGAGACTTAATATCTGCACTATTAATGTCGGGGGTCTTAATGACTGGGGTAAGAGACAGAGGTTAGGCCAATATATTAGACTAAGCCAAACTGATATACTCTGTCTACAAGAGACCCATCTACCATGGGTTAAGAAACAACTATTAAATATAAGAGGATACGAGCTGCTGGTTAGCTCCTCCCAAACCTCCAGTATTAGAGGAGTTGCCATATTGGCTAAACCAGGTTTGGGGGGGAGCAGATGACACCTGGCAGATGCTCATGGTCACTGGCAGTCGTTGAAATGAACTTGGGCTTTACACTGTGTACTATATATGGGTCAAATCACGATGATCCTGAAATCTTTAATGATCTCGAGATTGAATTATTGAATTGGCCCACTCCTCTTGTAGTCTGTGGAGACTTAAATATCTGCGGATTTTACAGAATTAGGTATGATTACCTCATATCAGGGTCGGAAGCCCAGGGTATTTCGTCCCATAACGGCATTCATCAAAACCCATGGGCTGCAAGATGTATGGGGTGAAAAGGAGCCTAATAATTCTGGATACATATATGTTACCTGTCCTGCTAAAAAGTTTTCTAAACTAGATTATTTTCTTGTTTCTGCTCTGCTCTTAAATAGGGTGGAAATTAAGAAAGCACCCAAGGTAATCTCTGATCACAGTCCATTGATACTCCAATTGCACATTGATACCTTGACCAGACCATCATCGAGGTGGACTTTTGAAAGAAAGCTATTAGCTGACAGTAAATTTGTCATACACCTAAAGAATTGGGCCCAAAGCTACTTCGACATCAATCGGTATAGTACATCTCGTAATATGGTCTGGGAATCATTTAAAGCGGCTTTGAGAGGGGAGGTAATCAGTTTTTCTGGAAGGCTCAGGAAAGACATCAAATCCCATAATGAGAACCTCTTGACTCAGCTAGTAGATGCAGAAGAACTGTTGGTCAGAGCGATAGCCAGGGGGCGTGAAATCATAGAAACACAACAGAAAGTCATGGTTATCAAAGCAGAAATAAATCAGTCATTATCTCAAAGAGCGGCCGATCCATATCAAACAGATAGGGGCTCAATGTATGAAACCGGTGAGCAGGTGGGTAAACTATTAGCTCTAAGAATTAAACAAAAGAGTAGCCAAAATATCTTCAAAAACATTCGCGAAGGAACTCAGAATTATTCCAAGCCAGAAGAGATCCGAGAAATCTTTAAAAATTACTACCAGGCACTATATAAGGAAGAGATAAGATTGGAGTTCCCTAATACAAGCGGGGATGATTTGGGCCCAAAATTGATAGAACAAGATAGATTTGGGCTAGAAGAAGAGATATCAAGGGAGGAAGTAATTGAGGCTATGAGGGACCCAGCTATAGGGAAAGCGGTAGGACCAGACGGCATCCCGCTGGAAGTGTATAAATGTCTTCAAGATACTATAACTCCCTTATTAATGGATCTATTTAATGGTATCATTTATACCATGGATATCCCTAGCTCATGGAAGGAAACTAACATCGTAGTATTCCATAAAAAGGGTACGCCTAAGGATGAACCCGGTGCTTATCGACCAATATCCCTTATTAATTCAGATACAAAGATTTATGCCAAGGTCCTGGCTAATAGACTGGGGAGGGTCATTGTCGGTCTGGTGTCCCCCTGGCAGCATGGGTTTATCCCGGGTCAGGGAACAACGGACCATGTGAGACGGGTAATCACTCTATTTGAAATCCATGCTGCCCGGGGGGAACAGATGGCGATGATCCTCCTCGACGCTGAGAAAGCGTTTGATCGTGTCACCTTTTTATGGGGGATATTGGTGCGAAGAGGTTTTGGTCCTAAAATAATCAGTGCAATCAAAGCAATGTACTGCGATCCTAGGGCCCGGATCCAGATGATGGGGGGAAGTTCGGAAGAGATTTTAATATCTCGTGGGACACGACAGGGATGCCCATGCTCCCCAATACTGTTCGCCATATACATAGACCCCATGATTCCTAAAATTTTAGGATGTCAGGCAATCGATCCAGTGGTATGTAGAGGCTATGAGACAAAAATGTTAGCATACGCTGATGATTTGGCTGTCATAACTCCTAACCCGGAACGTGCAATAACAGCTCTTACAGACATGGCTAGGGATTTTGATAATTATTCTGGATATCGTCTTAATGAAAACAAGACTCAAATAATATGCACTAATAATATGGTAAGACAGGATATTAGGTGGGTTGACTCGGCAATATATTTAGGGATCAGGATAACACCGGCAGTTAACTATAATTGAAGACAATTTTGTTCCTCTGATCACCTCTATTACGCAGGAATTGAAAAGAATAGATACTATTCATCTCTCCTTAATTGGGCGAGTAAACGTTCTAAAGATGACTATGCTGCCAAAAATTCTTTATCTCCTCCGCTCAATTCTGCTTCTGGTTGAGGAGAGATGGATTAAAAATCTAGAAGCAGTATTCTCAAATTATGGTCCTATGGTAGAATAAGAAGGTTGCTAACATATTTATCACTTCCGCAAGAGAGGGGTGGCTTGGCAGCACCTAATATTAGATTCTACCAATGGGCATGCCTTATGAGTCACATGACTATATTATTGGATATTATTGGATACCTCTCCTAACCACACTGACCCATCTGAGCCTCCTTCTATTTTTAAACTTCTAGTGGGTGATGATGCTCATGGGCTGCTGCTTCGACGAATAGAAAGAGGGTATTAGAATAGAACAAAATATAAAATTATGGATGGAATATGGAAAATGTGGAAAGCTATCCAGGAAACACTACTAATTCCAAAATTAAATTATTATACCCCACTATGGGATTCTAAAATCTTCCCTCAATTGAGCAATGATAGGATGGGGGCTATTTGGGAACAACAAGGAATCAGAAGAATGGGGGACATTTTTGATAAAGGCACAGGGAAGCTACTCGCTTTTGCCGATATCCAAACAAACTTTGGCATCCCTTCTACCCACACTTTCAAGTATCTTCAGATGTATTAATTAATGAATGGGATTAGGCCCCGCATTCATCCAGGAGGGGAAATCAAACTAATCAAGCATATGCTCGCAGGAGTAGCTCGGATCAAAATTATTTACAAATCCCTGACTGACTCAATACTAGACGATATGGATCAAATAGAAATATCATGGATGACGAAATTAGGAGACCCTGATTTTGACCTGAATAAGTCCCTGCAGCTCGCGAATAAAGTGTTCCGCTCTACCAATCTAAGGGCACAACAATATATAGTTCTCTTTAATCTATATTTTACTCCAACCAAACTCCTTAAATGGGGCAAAAGGGAGGATGATAAGTGTCCGAGATGCCAGGAGGGACCTGCCGACTTAATCCATATGTTCTCACAATGTAAAAAAATGAGGGGAATTTTCGCTGAGATTGAGAAGTTTCTGGGGTTGCTAGATATTCAGGTAAACCTGTCCCCTACCCTTATAATATCTGGTTTTGGTAACAAGCATGACCTAGAATGGGATAAGGAGGCTTTCTTATTTGTATGCTTAGCAGTCCTTCGGATCCTGGTGGCAGCAGGATAGAAGGATAACACAGCTCCTACCTTTCAAATGTGGCTTACTAGATTGCTAGGTATCCATAAGATTGAAGCTGCTCTCTATAAAAACAGGGGGAAAAAGATGAGGTTGCGGGGGCTCTCCGTTTGGGCTTCCCTCGCATTGTGGAGACAATCCCCCTAAAAGGTTATTACTTTGTCTGCATATAGGTATGAACATCTCCCCCAATGTCTAACGTATCTTTTATCTTCTAACTACCTGAGAAATGTTTATTTTATTTTTTATGATTTGTAATCTATCTCCCTACAATATTCCATGGTTGAAATGCTTGTTTTCTTTTTATGAACTTACGTATCAAATGTATCGTACCAGGTAAAATGAAAATAAAATAAAAAATAAAAAATAAAAAGAAATAATCTAACATGCCTTTGCATGATGAAGAAAAGTATTTTCTAAATTTAGTAGAAGAAGGAATGGAGGATTTCCAAAAGAAAGCAGTTGAGCAAAGGTCCCATATACCTCCATGGGCTGCTTTAGAAGGGGATTATATATTATATATTATAAGAAAGCCGAGGCTCATGCTGCAATGTCTCTGGACTTGTCAAAACTGGGGAAATTCTATCTACATAGATTAAAGACTGAATATAACTATATTTTCATTGGTACTAGCGAATGTGAACATACCTTCCTAATAATGGGGGGATAGAGATTAAAAGGAGGAACTGATCCCATATTTCCGGGAATTTATTATGTGTGCGGTAAAAATGCCTATTATAGGTTACCTGAATGATGGTATGGCAGTTGTTACATTGCCATTGTATTTCCGAAGGTATATCACATTACTAAGAACAATGAAATGAGTGATATCAGCAAATGACTAATAAGAAATAGAAGAGCAAGTTTACAGAAATAGTAGGTGATATATTTGGGACATTGATACCGTCAGTTAGAGTTGCCTTAAATTCTCATAAGATATGTCCATTGTCCACTGTAGTTGACTGCTAATCAACAGATACTGCTGGAGGATGCTTAATGATCAATACTGAAAGGGTTGCTATCAGATCTATGGTTTTGCAAACAAGACTTATCCTTGATATTCTTTTGGCAAAGGAGGGTGGAGTCTGTGTGTTGAAAATTCAACATTGTTGACATATATCCCGGATAAAAGTTAAAGGAATTGAGGGACATATCAAGAACATTACAAAGAATCATAATGATTTGACCCAACTGGAGGTTGACGGTGCATGGGAACATTTTGGAAAAAGTATTTTAAAAATAGGTAACTGATTTTCCACTTTTGGAAGTAGTTTATTAGGAAAGATACTAATACCTATGATTTCAATAGCACTAGTGATATTAATGATAGTAATGACCTATAAATGTTGTAAGGAAAGATTGAGAACAAGGTCAATGATTGAAATGAAGAACAAAAGAATGGGAAGAAAGAGAAAATGGGAAGAGATAGAGTTAGAGCAAATGAAAGACAATTTGTATGGTAAAATGAAAGAAATGAATATAAAGCAGAAAAATAAAGAGTGTGTAAAACTAACGTAGACATTAAGATTTAATGTTATACTTGGCAATTGGTAATGATGGGTATATTATGATGGCTCCAAAAAGCCATCAAAGGGGTATTGATGGAGCAAGGATTCAAGGAAAAGAAACTTGCTTTGATCAACCTCTTGTTAACAAGATACGAACAAATAGAAATGGTAGATAAAAGAAAATTTACATGCGCACAACATCCATACATGGGAAAAAGGCTTTATGTTTGCTTAAATAATAAAGAATAATTGGCTGCGTAACTAAAATCCCGCTTGAAACCGAAAATCGTCTTGCGCATGTGCAAACCAGTAAAGAGCAAATACCCATATGATTAACCCATGTGAGAGGGAAACTCTTGTGCATGTGCAAGGAGTCACTAACTAGGTCTCAAGGCACTGCGTGCCTGGCATATGCTTTCCTGGATTTAGAAGGAGCTGTCGCTGCTAATGCTTTTGCTTAACGAAGAAGAAAATAACATGGGACAGAATAGAAGTGGGTGGTGAACAGTGATAATAATATAATGTAGGAGAAAATAACATCTGTTTATGATTCCTTTATTAATAGTGTGCGTTTGGGCCTGATGTGCTAAGCCAAAAAAAAAGATGGTGGTTGAAACGTAACGAAAGTTGAGTCTGCGCTCTGCAGTTTCGAAGTGACCTGTTGACCGGATCATTGACAGGCTGCTAAGAACCAAGAACAGATGCCTGGGAATGCTCTTCATCTGTGGAGTTATATAACATTTGTATCTAATTTGTTTTGTGAACGGGTGTGAAAGGAAGTGGTACTGAAGAAATTAATCAATTAAATGGGAAGGGTTTACTAAACCAAGAATTAGCTAAGAAATAAAGAATGACAGCATGAGGTGATGACAACTCCCCTGCCCGTCCCCAATCACAGCCCATGATTCACGAATACTTGTAACTTTTGAGGGAGGGACATGCGGAAATAAAGACTATAACTAGAGTGATTTCAGTTAGGGAATTGTATTTAAGATTTATGCTGAAGTCGATGCTGAGTGAGGTGTAGGCGAGAGCTGCTGCTGGAAGAAGAACAGAATGGGAAAATTCAATACTGAAAGGCAGCCTGATTAGACTGATGAATTGCGGAAGAATATTGAGGAGGGAGAGCGTGTAAGAGAGGGATGCGCTCCGGTGCGTCGGGTTCTAGAGAAGTGTAGTAAGTATAATCCTATCCTGCACCAGTCCTATAGTCTTTGTTTCCTGACCCTTTATCAGGTGACTTCCAGCAATCCTTTTGGCCAGGGGTTGGGTTTTCCCATTTCATCAATTGGTAAATAGATTTATGCCTTAAAATTGCATATCTTTTGCAAAGTATGAGTTACTGTGTCTTTTGTTTCTTCATCAATCACTCCTAATGCATTTAAGTTTTTGAATGTGTCTGTGTATTCGAGTGTAATTTGATAAATGATGTTTTCTGCCTCCTGAAAGTTGATGGAGTTTACACTGTGAATTTGTATAAATGAGCGTTCATTTTGAATTAATTATTAGATAAAATGTATTGAATCTTACTTGGAGTCTGTGATTATTTTATTAAAAGTTATAAGATAGATTAATTAATTTGTTAATATCACCATCAACTACTCGACTAATGGTCCATTGACCAAAAGAAAGAAGAGTGTTGATCTGTGAAGACTAGTTAGACATTGACTAATTCAGATCAAAGTGAACTAAAACTTGACCCCCAGCGGAACAGTCAGGAAATTTGAATATGTCTATGGGCCTGTTTTGAGAAATTTGTTGATTGTGAAATGTTCATCCTGGCCTTTCACTGGATCAGTACTACTTACCTATCCTAAAGTGCAGTTTTTGAATAGGCCTCTATGGGTATTGTCACATGGTCAAGGATAGCCAGGAATGATGATGGGATGTTACTGGGAGGGGTTATATTCAGTACAAGGAAGTGTAAACTATAGCACAGGATGGCTGTATGTATATGTATGAATTTATGTGGTATTTCTAGAGTCAACCTAGCAAAAAAGACAATGGAGCATATAGTTCATACTAGAAGCAACTCTGATTTTGAAAAGTGATTTTAAGATGGTGAATAAGGGGCCTCCTTAATGTGCCACATTGACTTCCAGAAGTAGGGAAGATCTCTTGCCTATGATATGTTAATGAAGAAGAACACCTTTTTCTATCCATCAACTATGATATTGCATGTAAAATCCTTGAAGTGAAGTGAGGGTGAAATATTATTTTCCCATAATTTACTTTTCCCACTAAAACTAACTTGCTATCACACTCCACTCTATGCCACTCCACTTTACACCCCTAGACAATCTACTCCATTCTGTTCTACTCCATGCAACTCCATCCTAATCCATTCCACACACTCTACGGCGCTGTACACCGCTCCATTCAATGCTACTCCATTCTACTCTATTCCACTCCACACCATACCACTCTAATATTCGCTACTCCACTCCAATCCTATGCCATTCTCCTATACAACACTATCCCATGCCACTAACTCTTAGCCACGCTGCTATTACAACATGGTTAACCCCTTGACCGTGGCGAAAATTCCGCCCCTGGCCGTCCTCCGCACACGCCCACCGTGACGTCGGCCGGCCGCCGGCCGTCCGACACATGGAAGGGGTTAAAAGACATTAGCAAAACCAATAGAGCTTTTATAGGCGAGACCTATTGGCTTTGGCAATGCTGTTGGAAGTGGTTTTAAAGTTTTCCTTACTACGAGCAACAGTCAGAGAGAAGTTTCCTGCTAAGATTCTCAACAGCAGTCTTTAATACGTCATAAAACCATGAGGTTAATGTGTGCTGTAATAGACAACCTTGCAAATGCTCACTCGTTTAATTCTCAAGCAACTCATGCTGACTCCGACCCTTTACTCTTTGATTATTCAGGTTTGACAAGCCTTAAAAGTATCCTCAAGTCTATGTTCTGAATATGTATCATGGTCAGTATGCGTCACGGTATTAGAAGTGACGATGTTGCATTTCTCGCTGCATTACCAGTAGCATCAGACGGCCTGTGCCATCTCAGTTTCAGATAGAGCACGCGGTTCTCAGCAACTCCATCACTAGATCATTATTCTTCCATGTGAAAACTGGCAATGCAATAATGCATTTTAGGTGCATGATTTCAATGTAAATGTGTGCGTGACGATGCAAATTGAGCTTGGTATTTTTGGTACAAAAATATTTGACAATAATGTTTGTGTTTCAGAGTGTGACCTGCCATGATCTACATTTTGACTACTACGAATATCCAGAAACTCAAAACAGGCTTGATAACAAAAGAAACCGAGTTCCAGATATTTATGAGACGCTAGAGGATGGCGTCAGTAATGACGGAGCATTATATGAGACGGAATTCCCACCACAGGAACTCTCAACAGTTACAGACTCAACCTATGAAATATGCATGCCGAGCTACCCTGTAACCACTGGAGAGGGTAGGGCTGAAGCTCTTCGGAGAGATCACCATATCGGCTTTCCATTTAGAAAGCAGAAATGATGTCTTCTTTTACGTTTTCCTTGAAGAGGCATCTTTATTTAATTACCTTGGTATACATTTTATGAACAAA
Organism: Lissotriton helveticus; assembly: GCF_964261635.1. NCBI lineage: Eukaryota > Metazoa > Chordata > Amphibia > Caudata > Salamandridae > Lissotriton > Lissotriton helveticus. Next base: position 711,624,519 of record NC_136065.1, on the reverse strand, counting down.
TACTATTTGTAGATTCATTAATTCAAATGTAAAAATATACTGAATGTTGAAAGTGTACATTTAGCCTGAGGTACTCTACAAAGTATTCTACATACGTTCCCGGAATATTCACATATGCTACATGCATTAGAACACATGCTGAGGAATGACTCACACCGCAAGCTAGTCACTCGCCTCTTCACGGTTATGCAAGACAAGGCGCCAATACGCACCCCCCCAGCCCACGCTCAATGGGCACTGAACTGAGACCCACCTTTATCTACTGAGCAATGGGCTTATTGCTGTGAACAAACTGCGGCTATCTCACCAAATTAAAAACTACATCTCATACATTTTAAGTTTCTCTATTGGTTATATAGCACACCTATACAGATGCATCACATGGGTCTGAGGGGGGAGGTGCGATGCGAGAGATGCTCGACACCTCAGGCTTCGTTTTTACATTTAGCCCGGGAATGCCCTAGAAAAGCAGATTATTAGCATGAAGTACATGTTATTCTCCAACTGATTACTGGCCACCCATACCGCAGCTGCTTTACTAGGTCACGTTAAAGATCTGCCAGTGGCGCACCAACGCCTAACTGTCATGGTCCTATTATTGGCCAAGCACCACTTGCCAAGCACTGGAGAAGTAGGTCTGTACCTAGGGTCACTTCCTGGTTGCAAGATGCGAGGCGCATCTCCTTCGGTCACATGCTTAAACGTAGCCCTCAATCTGTATTAGGTCTGACCAATGTAATTCCACTGCTACAGCAATGTTCAGGATATATACTATGTTATAATGCTATTGTGATGACTTAACATGTCAGCTATGTTCCCCTTCTCTCTCCTCCCTCCTACCCAGCCCCCCTTCCTCCCCCCTCTCAGTTATCTGCCTGTGTTTATCTGTTTGAGGCTGTTACCTCATGTTGTGTGGATGCACTAAATACCAATAAAAAGAAATGGAAATGTATTCAACATACTTTATCAAGATATGCACTGGCGTGGTCAGTTGAAAGTGTCATAATATATTGGAAAATTAGAGCAAGTTAAAAACAAAGCAATCAAGTGATCATCAACTCAAAAACAGCATTAGGTTTCTGCTCAGTCACAAAGGATGATCCAAGTAGCAAACATCAGAGCAGACAACAATACATTTGTTGAGTAGCTCTCCTTCGACTCCTTTGTTCAGGGAACTGCACTGGCTTCCAGTAATAAAAGATCTTTTTTCAAAATCTGCTGTTTAACTTTTAACTCTATCAAAGGCAGAGGTCGCCTCCACCTGCAAAAAAAAATCATAAGATACTCACCTTGCAGAATCCCCAGATCTAGCACACTAGGCCTTCTCAAGGTTCCCCGAATTCGCTTGACTCGTACAGGGGGCAGAGCATTCTCATATCTTGCTCCAAGATATTGAAATAGGCTCCCTGTGGCCCTGCCCAAAATTTCCAGTTACTGGTTGAAAGCCTTCTTGTTCTAAGTGTCTTCTCTGATTCGCTCTGATCCTTCCAATCCTTAGGCTACTATTTCTAGGCAGCGCCGAGATGCCCCAGGGTGAGTCGTGCGCTATAGAAATAAATCTAACATAACATTGTCTGGGAGCAATAGGCTAATCAAACCATAAAAGCAAACATCTATTCTTCAGCCTTGGCCGGAGCACAAATCACCTGTATATGTGATAACTTTATTCAGCACCATTAACTTTCTCCCATTAATTGACTGCTGAGATTCTGTCCACCTGTCACATTGTTGGTCAGAGCCTTGAAGAAAGACACTATGGATATTTTGCAAGGAGGTTTTGCATATCAACACTCACAAGATCCATACAGATCTACCATCTATGGTTAAAGAATCAGACCTGCCAGATATACAAAGGAAGTCCATTATGTCAAAGTCGAATTTAAATTAAAGAAGCATTCAGGCAAAACAAAGTGCTGGACCAGCACTTTTGAAAGCTCTTGTATCTCTACGCAAGGCCAGTGCTTAATCTAATATTTTTCATGAAAGCACTTATCTTCAAGAATCCTCCAACCCACACACAAACATAACTTTCATCCACTACTCCTGTTTAAAACATTCGTTCCCTCCTTGTCTAAGATTAATAATTCAGTTTCCATTTCGAAGCAAACATTTTTTTTTTGCAGCAATTCAGTGTGCCAGACATCCGAACTCTACAAAGTGGACACAGACTGACATTTATGTGCTTTATGTAACAAAACAAAATTTGCTAGTGAGCTGCCTTTTAGCAAAGCAAGTATACAGTGGCTCTCACTTCTTGACTATTGTTGCTGCCTTATTTTCTCACGAAGAAAGAGGGTCCTTAGTGCTATAAAGTGCTCACTTGCTTCCCGCTGCCCAGGACATGCACTGCTTGGAAATTTCGGGGCATATTCTCAATACCGTGTGATAACCATCGCAAAGTAACTTAACTCAACTTCCAACATCGCAGTCTATTGCGGGAACATTATGCTGTGTTAACGAGGCATTCTCAAGACGGCGGTACCATGCGATAGTCTCCAGATAAAGTGTCAAATGTCTGTGTTAAAATCAATGCCACGCCGCAAAAATGAGAAACGCAAATGCAAAACATCATGCGATGAGGCCAATCGCGGTACAAAAAGCAGTGAAAACCAGCGACAGGCCTGCAAATCCAATGCGTCTGGCGGTAAAATGCACTATAAAAACTACAGAAACAACACACCAGAAGCAATCTAAAGTGCATAACAACATGGATGCACGCTGACCGAACGCAGAGTCCAACGCAAACCCCACAACCCCCACAGACCACCAGCAAGGAACAATGGGGACGGCCAAGGAGAAAAGGGAGAGAAAGACGGGATGCAGTCCGCAGCAAACCAAGATCTGCGTCACAGAGGTAACAGAACACTACCATCAACTGACCCACAAGTAGACCACCGGGAATGCAGTTGGAGTGTCGAGGAGGCCAATCAAGGAGGCTAAGAAGCGCTGGCATGATGTTATAACCTAAACCAGGCACAAACAGGCTGCCAACAGGAAGGCAGCAACGGTGACAGGAGGTGGGAGTCCTACACCACAGGAGGAGCTGGAGGAAACCGAGGCCACAGTCATCAGTGTGGAGACAGTGCAAGGGGTTGGGAGTCCGGACAAAGCTCAAGAGGACCTGACACAGCATCAACAGGACCCGGGTAGCCAAGCTACTTATAGGAGAACATAGACCCTGCATCAGACCACACAGCAGGAAGCACCCGCAAGCACGGCTGGCTCACAACACTTCACCAACCCACACATAGCACCCCAGTGCCAGGTGTCAGAATGCCAAATGGAGGTGGCCGAACAGGTGCGGGTGGGGTCCGAACCCATGGAAGGCGAACTAGATCACATTTGTGGGTGTCTATTATCCTTCATGGACCACCTACACCCCACAAAGGAGACCCACACTGCCACAGAGGCAGATGCACATTCACAGTACAGAACCACGCCCAGGGGCATGCAAATAGCAGTAACACACATGTCCAAGTTCCAACCCGCTGCCTGCGGTGACATGTCTGCGCCCGCTGTGCACAGCACAATGAAATGTTGTAGTGCTGAGGGCCCACATGCATACAACAAGACCACAGGGACACACACAGATATTATGTTGAACTGTCTACCATCATGTGCGCCTGGCCCCTTTATTGGCAGGGCCACATGTACAGTGATGCCTGTGCTGGATGTGTGTGGGGGGACTGTAAGCCAGCCCACACGGAGTGCTTTGGTGCTGGCAACAACTTGAACAGTGGACACCAGTGCAACGGAAACTGAAAACACCTACACAACAGAGTCAACTGCTGAGCAATATGGAGGGAGCCGGAGCAAGTACAGAGGTCACCCAACATAAAAAAAGAAGTGTACATGATTTGCAGTGCACTGAGGTTGGGGCACTAGAGCTGAGCGCACTCATGTGATGAAAATGACTAGGCCTATTTCCTTATGGGATATTCATGATGCAGATGCAGTGGGGTGTGTTAGACCTGCATCATCTTTCTCATCAACGTCCCAGGTTTCCCACACTGCCTGAGGTGACATTGCTGTGCAAACTCTCCACAGCACAAAACTCAATCAGCAACAGTCCATGGTTTGAGGTGAACTGAGTCAGTGGCACCTGGAGTGCTGAGCAGGGGATCAGGCAGATGATGACATCCACAACAGGTGTGAGCAACTCCCTCAGTCTGCCAGTACCACTGTTTTGACTCTGGCAGATGGCGGTTGGAGGTGGTCCTAGCAATGGTGGTGTGTGCCTCCTCTGGTGATACCACGTCCGGGTCAGTCAGGACTTGATTGGATGTGTGATCCCTGGTGGACCGCAGTTGAGGCCCGAGGCAGCAGATAGTGCAGGACCACATACACATGGCGTCGAAGACCCCAAGACCAACTTCTCAGAGGTCATCCAATGTAACAGAAGAAAGGGTCCCTGACTTTAACAGTACAGAGTTAGTGGCCCCAGATGCACAGTGGCCAGCACAGGCATCCCGCCACGGGACGGTGACTTGTGGTCCCCTGAGATAGGGCCATGCAGACTGAGTGGGTCCTCGTTGATGTCAAAGGTGAATGTGGCGGAGGGTTGCGGGGGACATTGGAAGGTGTTCTCCAGGGCATGATGCAGAGGTCTAATGTTATCCAGAAGCAGCAAGTGGGGGAGAGGAAAGTGACAGCCTCGTTGCCACTCCCAATTTGGTATCAGCTACATGAGGATGAAAACGACCCCCTAGTCCTGTTTTGCGGAGGCTGTGATGGTCTGAGGAGGCTGCCAATGTCGCGGCCCTCAGGCTTGGAGACTGCACCGGCGTGTGGTGGGCACTCTTCTACACAAGCTGGTGTTGGCAAGTGGGCATTGAGGCCTGGGTGTGCAGGGGCGGGCAGGACTGGTTTGGGGACCAGCGTCCCGGGGTGCAGCAGGCGCACAGGATCGCAGGCAACCCCGCTCATGGCGACGGCATCTGCCTCGTAGTGGGGTGAGAGGCGATGCCCTGGCAGAGACGTTGGACATTCTGGAAGAGGACCACACCCAGAGTTACGTGCCTTTTATTCATACCCCTATGTTGGCCTGGCGTATGCCGGGCCAGCCCACTCCGCTCATGCTTCCGGGGGGGACGTAACAAACTAAATTTCCGCAATCTTCCTCACTGGCTGGGGTGACATGGTTGCTTCCACTGTCCACCACACTCCATACACCAGTGGGGTATGTCGACATGGATATGTGTGTGGTCTGCATCCTGCAATCTGTCCAGCACAACCACACCACACTTGGCATTGTGTATACTCATATTCATTCACCTCTTCCCACATCCTGCTATTGTGTGGCTCAGGTGCCATGCCGGGGATGGCTAATGTACATGGCTGACCCAGGTTCCCACAGTAAGTTGTTTTGTCATGTCTGGTGGGTGTGCATGTTGTATGTGAGCTTGTGATGTGTGCATTTCCTGTGTTGGGAGTTGCAGGATTGTGGAGTTGAGGTGGGTGCTGTGTTCATTTGGTGTTGGTCAATGAGAAGTGCATTTCTGTGGGTGCCATCCTGGTAGCGCAGGTTGATGATGGACGGAAGGTGAAGGACTCATGCACACTACCTAAGGGGTTGGCAACAACATTGGTGGAGATTCCTCAGTGGTCCAATATTCCCTGGACATTGGTGGGATACATTCCGCTTTCTGTTGCGCTTATTGTGTGCAGTTTTGACAGGGGCCACTAGTAGGACATGAGTGCAGTCAATTGCCCCCTAACATGTGCAGGAAGCCAGCTGTGGCATAGACGCCTTGCTTGCTCTCCAGCTGTTCCTGCGCAATGTGTGGGAAGTATAGATGGTGGGGTACCAAGCTGATGGTGTCATCCATTATCGTTGTGAGGTACTTGGATTGGCCGGGCTATGTCACTCCTCCGTCTCAGGCGGTTGTTGGTTGGAGGGTACCAGAGGCCAACAGGCGCAGCACGGCCAGCAGCTTAGTCTGAGATGGGATGTTGGTTGTCCGCTGTGTTGGTACCGTCAGCCTGTGGACAATGGTGGTCAGGATGCGGAGGAGGGTTGTCCCTTTGAGCATGTAGTGGGCCATGACATTCTCTGGTGTTGGGTCTGTGAGGTTGGGGCATTTTCTGAGGATCGCTGTCTTTGTCTGCGCTGCCTCAGTGTTGGTCGGGGCGGTGGGGGCCCGGGGGAGTGGGGGGTCCTGTGTGTGGTGGCGGTGGGTGTTGTGGCCCTCTTTGGTGTCTGGCCTGCATGTTAAGTGGCTCCATGGCATCTGTTGTTCTTCAGATGTGGCTCTGGGCTGGCCTCCCTTTTGTGGTGCAGGATGTCGTCTGACTTTGCACCAGGTCAGAGCAGGTGTTAGTTTCCTGCTGCTAACAGGCCTTATCGCATGTTCCGTGGTCTTTTTGCCGATCTGACTGGTCGTTGAAAATGTTGCAGAGTGGTGTTGTCACTGCTTTTTGCACGGGAATGCCTACTCTGCATCTCACTAGCGATAGTTTCCGGGGTCATCTGTGGTGATGTTTTTTGTGGCTGCTATCATGGGTAAACTGGTGCTATGGGCTGTTTGCATCAGCTTATGATTGGGGTGATAACTTTATCGCAACGTTGGCTGTGATAAAGTACTGTTAACTCAGTGATAACTCCTTGAGAATATGCCCCTTCCAGTGCTGTTGACCCAGGGGACTACACCAAGTGGATTACCCTGCCACCTCTTGGTGAGGAGAAGGAGGGGCCTTAGCGCTATAAAGTGTTCACTTGCTTCCCGCTGCCCAGGACATGTGTGGGACAGCCCGGGCGAGGACCAGGCCCAGATGAGACCTTCCATCGCTGAACAGACCGGATTTACAGCTGCTGTGTGATCCTTCGTACGATGAGGAAACGTAATCTAACCATATCTGATGCATCCACCACAACCAAATCTACCGCTAGAGGGCTGCCATGATAAGTCATTCTTATAATCTAAAGTGGGAGCCCTCAATGAAAAGATCACAACTGTAGAGGAGGAGTTGGACATTCATGTTACATCTGTTCCCAACAAACCCTAATGTTGTTCCGACCAGCCCTCTCATCTATAGTTCAACCTTGACTGCTCCCTCCCCAGAAGGGGTGCCTGAGTTATTGAACAAGGAGGACTCCCTAAAGGAAGCAACCTTATGACCATTCAAGTTGATGTTCACTATGGCAGTGTCAATCTGAGACCCCTGAATGATACCTTCGGATTTCCTGCCTCCAGCATGTAAAAAGAAAAAGCCTATGATGGCAGGTCCTAGGGTTAAGATCCAGAGAGTGGCCTTCAGCTCGGATAAAACCTCTGAGAGGAGAGCTTGTAACCATAGGACCTTTTAACAGATATGTTGTTTTTAATTATCGAATGGTTATTCAAAGGTTCATATGAGGACTGTGGCAAGCATCTTGGATATACTGAATAAGTACTTTCTGAACCATCTGCCAAGGTCAACTCAAACATTACAACTTTTAACAATAACGAAGTCTGTGGAGCACTGAGCTCAGTGGATTCAGGGGTCAAGAGGGGAAAGTCACACAACAAGGAGGTATCTCAGTTACTTGAACCCAAGCCTATAGATTTCTGTGTGTGCAGATGGGGTAGACCCACGACATCAGCAGTGAGACAAGAGGGCACATATTCCCAGGCTCCCTCGGAGATATCCCAGCAATATTGACCAACCCTGTGAACTCTGATCTTATGTACCAGCAAAAGCCCCACATACATCCCTCTATTGGTGGTCACAGTGTGGGTAAATTTGCTTCTGGTCCCAAGGGACCTTTGGCCACTAGGCCAGGTGTTACCATCAGTTTACTTCCCAAGGCCACCCCTTATGTTTTTGTTTTAGGGAATGTCCCCAAGCTAAAGGAAAGTCTAATCAAAAACCTTTCGCAATTGAAAAACAAGGTTATCGATTGGGTGTGGAGGCATACTGCTTTGGGGACATGTATGCCTCAACATATTAATATTGTTGGAGTGGGCAGCATTTGAAAAGGTGGGAAAAGAAGCCAATGGTGACTTTGTAGTGATAAATTTTAATAGACCACACGATTATTGGCTTCCATGGCATCATGTAAAACTAATTTACTTTCTTCTATCTTGGTTTTACTTCTAAGTTTTTTTCTGTAGGCCTGAAGTAGTGGTTGCTGACAATTCTCTGCTACATTTTACCCAGGCGCTTTAACCCGATACGTTCCTCCCGATTTTTCATTGAAAACATTTCATAGGTTTGAGCAGGGTCGGACTGGGAACTGAAAGCAGTCATGGCAAATTTAGCCTGACCAGCCCCCGTCTGGCACATTGCGAGTGCAGTGAGTGAGCTTGACCACTAATAGGTGGGTTTGGGAGGGTTCTCCCCCAAAGAAAATTTGGGAAAAAGGCAGACCAAAATGGTGCATTTTACAGACATTTTTCATTATATATTTAATTCCATCAACTTTCAAAGCACAGTAAATAGTAGATGATGACCGTAAAGACCACCAGGTTACCCACCCAGTCATATGTGTACCCATAGACATTCTTACAGAGAGCACCAAAAATAGACTGAAACATACAAACCTCTATTAGTAAAGGGAACAGTCCTTTTTGATCTGTTTTAATTGTATTTGAACATTGTATGAAATTGGGATTGTTGGTCGACTGTGGGTATGACTCAGGGGTGGCTTCTCAATTTGAGTGGAGGGTCGCCCCACAAACACGATCCCTAGTCCAGAGCTGAAAAATAACAAGCATTTGCAATGCAATAGGTCTCGCAAATTTTGAAAATTAGAGCTCTTGCTGTTAGAAATTACAATTTTTAAAATTTTGTTTTATGTATTTAGTGGAGTGATGATATTTCCATAGTGCTATTTCTATTCATATGACCTTGTGGCGCTGGAGAACCAGAAAATGGGAAATAGGTTTGGGGGGGGGGGGGGGGGAGGAGACAAGAGGAATATGCTGGCTGTGAAAAAAAGTACCTATGGAATTATATGATCTTAAAGGCTCAAGATTTTAAACTGTACTATGTATTTCGCAAACATGACACATAATCCACAACCTTCTGCATAATCTTAGATTGCAACACATTGTAGCCCAAACAAAAAAAAAGCATGACACTTGGTGTTGGCACTGGCATGTTCTCTCTAAAGTTTAATTTGGCACCATAGAGTTGCTGATTGTTGAATTCAAGTGCTAAACTGGTACTAATATGGTTAATCGTTTTCCTTCCAGTAGTTATTGTTACAGATATGGTTTTTAGTAAAGCCTTTTATGTGCAATAAAAATGAACCGTAAATAAGCAGCCACAGCATACACAGATAGATGCAACCCCACAGGCATACACACACATACAGGCACAAGCACAGACACACGATCACATAGACAAGTACATAAGCAAGCATGCACATACATATACAGAATTACCAAGAGGAGATACATTTACAAACTCACACATGCATGCAGATATATACAAGCACACATACACAGGCACTCATATATGCCTAGGCATATGTGCACTCAGATACACATGCATGCAGGCATGCACACACACATTTGCACGCACACACTCTGTGTTTCTTGTCTCACCAATGTGAGGTGTCTTGAATGAAATATTTATTTCAAATTTTTTGCAAATGTAAGTATTTGAAGTGCTTTGATGGGGCAGCGGATAGATGGAGACAACAATAGAGAGAGATGAGTGTGAGAGATGGGGAGAGCGATATAAGCACCCATCTGCACCTGGACCGCGCCCAGTGCCAGACCCCTGGCCCCTGCGAGCACCACAAGACCCAACGCCGCTACGACGCAAACACCCTCCACGCACTCAACAAAGTGTCAAAATTCCACCCGCTTCCAGGCCACCCCAAAGCCCAAAACTGCAGCTACACCAGCCAGCGCACCCCTGCACGTCCTGCCCATCCCAGCACTGCAGGCCACATCCATCTCAGCTGCATACTACTCAACACCCGCTCAGTCCACAAACACTCTGTTGAACTCTGGGACCTGCCCGGCTCCTCCGCCCCAGACGTCGCCTTGCTGACGGAGACCTGGGCAAACACCTCCCGTGGCACCTGACATAGCCATCGCCATCCTGGACAGCTACAAGATCACAGGCTGGGACCAAAACAGCAACAAAACAGGAGGAGGAATCACCATTGTCCACAGGAATACCATCAGAACATCAACCGACACCGAAGACTCCCTCAGCATGGCCGAACACCCACACTTCCAGATCCACGTCAATCACAACACCACCCTCAGAGGAACCCTTGTCTACCGACCCCCAGGACCCCGACCACAGTTCAGTGAATCCATCACCGACCTCTTCAGCACGCACGCCCTCGCCTCCACAGAGTACAACCTCCTCGGAGACCTGAACTTCCACCTCGAGAACACCAATGACAGCAACTCCACAACGTTGATCGACAACCTCGCCAACCTCATACTCAAACAACTCGTCACGGCACTCACCCATTCTGCTGGACACATGCTCTCTCCCTAAGTATGGGCGGTAAATTCGTGCCGCTCGCAGAATTTGGTTAAAGAATCAGACCTGCCAGATATACAAAGGAAGTCCATTATGTCAAAGTCGAATTTAAATTAAAGAAGCATTCAGGCAAAACAAAGTGCTGGACCAGCACTTTTGAAAGCTCTTGTATCTCTACGCAAGGCCAGTGCTTAATCTAATATTTTTCATGAAAGCACTTATCTCCAAGAATCCTCCAACCCACACACAAACATAACTTTCATCCACTACTCCTGTTTAAAACATTCGTTCCCTCCTTGTCTAAGATTAATAATTCAGTTTCCCTTTCGAAGCAAACATTTTTTTAGCAGCAATTCAATGTGCCAGACATCCGAACTCTACAAAGTGGACACAGACTGACATTTTTGTGCTTTATGTAACAAAACAAAACTTGCTAGTGAGCTGCCTTTTAGCAAAGCAAGTATACAGTGGCTCTCACTTCTTGACTATTGTTGCTGCCATATTTTCTCACGAAGAAAGAGGGTCCTTAGCGCTATAAAGTGCTCACTTGCTTCCCGCTGCCCAGGACATGCACTGCTTGGAAATTTCGGGGCATATTCTCAATACCGTGTGATAACCATCGCAAAGTAACTTAACTCAACTTCCAACATCGCAGTCTATTGCGGGAACATTATGCTGTGTTAACGAGGCATTCTCAACACGGCGGTACCATGCGATAGTCTCCAGATAAAGTGTCAAATGTCTGTGTTAAAATCAATGCCACGCTGCAAAAATGAGAAACGCAAATGCAAAACATCATGCGATGAGGCCAATCGCGGTACAAAAAGCAGTGAAAACCAGCGACAGGCCTGCAAATCCAACACGTCTGGCGGTAAAATGCACTATAAAAACTACAGAAACAACACACCAGAAGCAATCTAAAGTGCATAACAACATGGATGCACGCTGACCGAACGTAGAGTCCAACGCAAACCCCACAACCCCCACAGACCACCAGCAAGGAACAATGGGGACGGCCAAGGAGAAAAGGGAGAGAAAGACGGGATGCAGTCCGCAGCAAACCAAGATCTGCGTCACAGAGGTAACAGAACACTACCATCAACTGACCCACAAGTAGACCACCGGGAATGCAGTTGGAGTGTCGAGGAGGCCAATCAAGGAGGCTAAGAAGCGCTGGCATGATGTTATAACCTAAACCAGGCACAAACCGGCTGCCAACAGGAAGGCAGCAACGGTGACAGGAGGTGGGAGTCCTGCACCACAGGAGGAGCTGGAGGAAACCGAGGCCACAGTCATCAGTGTGGAGACAGTGCAAGGGGTTGGGAGTCCGGACACAGCTCAAGAGGACCTGACACAGCATCAACAGGACCCGGGTAGCCAAGCTACTTATAGAAGAACACAGACCCTGCATCAGACCACACAGCAGGAAGCACCCGCAAGCACGGCTGGCTCACAACACTTCACCAACCCACACATAGCACCCCAGTGCCAGGTGTCAGAATGCCAAATGGAGGTGGCCGAACAGGTGCGGGTGGGGTCCGAACCCATGGAAGGCGAACTACATCACATATGTGGGTGTCTATTATCCTTCATGGACCACCTACACCCCACAAAGGAGACCCACACTGCCACAGAGGCAGATGCACATTCACAGTACAGAACCACGCCCAGGGGCATGCAAATAGCAGTAACACACCCACGTTGGCTCTGCGTACGACGGCCCAGGCCACTTCCCTCACAAATTGAGTGGGTGAAAAACAAAACTACATGTCCAAGTTCCAACCCGCTGCCTGCGGTGACATGTCTGCGCCCACTGTGCACAGCACATTGAAATGTTGTAGTGCTGAGGGCCCACATGCATACAACAAGACCACAGGGACACACACAGATAATATGTTGAACTGGCTACCATCATGTGCGCCCGGCCCCTTTATTGGCAGGGCCACATGTACAGTGATGCCTGTGCTGGATGTGTGTGGGGGGACTGTAAGCCAGCCTACACGGAGTGCTTTGGTGCTGGCAACAACTTGAACAGTGGACACCAGAGCAAAGGAAACTGAAAACACCTACACAACAGAGTCAACTGCTGAGCAATATGGAGGGAGCCGGAGCAAGTACAGAGGTCACCCAACATAAAAAAAGAAGTGTACATGATTTGCAGTGCACTGAGGTTGGGGCACTAGAGCTGAGCGCACTCATGTGATGAAAATGACTAGGCCTGTTTCCTTTCGGGATATTCATGATGCAGATGCAGTGGGGTGTGTTAGACCTGCATCATCTTTCTCATCAACGTCCCCGGTTTCCCACACTGCCTGAGGTGACATTGCTGTGCAAACTCTCCACAGCACAAAACTCAATCAGCAACAGTCCATGGTTTGAGGTGAACTGAGTCAGTGGCACCTGGAGTGCTGAGCAGGGGATCAGGCAGATGATGACATCCACAACAGGTGTGAGCAACTCCCTCAGTCTGCCAGTACCACTGTTTTGACTCTGGCAGATGGCGGTTGGAGGTGGTCCTAGCAATGGTGGTGTGTGCCTCCTGTGGTGATACCACGTCCGGGCCAGTCAGGACTTGATTGGATGTGTGATCCCTGGTGGACCGCAGTTGAGGCCCGAGGCAGCGGATAGTGCAGGTCCACATACACATGGCGTCGAAGACCCCAAGACCAACGTCTCAGACGTCATCCAATGTAACAGAAGAAAGGGTCCCTGACTTTAACAGTACAGAGTTAGTGGCCCCAGATGCACAGTGGCCAGCACAGGCATCCCGCCACGGGACGGTGACTTGTGGTCCCCTGAGATAGGACCATGCAGACTGAGTGGGTCCTCGTTAATGTCAAAGGTGAATGTGGCGGAGGGTTGCGGGGGACATTGGAAGGTGTTCTCCAGGGCATGATGCAGAGGTCTAATGTTATCCAGAAGCAGCAACTGGGGGAGAGGAAAGTGACAGCCTCGTTGCCACTCCCAATTTGGTATCAGCTACATGAGGATGAAAACGACCCCGCCAATGTCGCGGCCCTAAGGCTTGGAGACTGCACCGGCGTGTGGTGGGCACTCTTCTACACAAGCTGGTGTTGGCAAGTGGGCATTGAGGCCTGGGTGTGCAGGGGCGGGCAGGACTGGTTTGGGGACCAGCGTCCCGGGGTGCAGCAGGCGCACAGGATCGCAGGCAACCCCGCTCATGGCGACGGCATCTGCCTCATAGTGGGGTGAGAGGCGATGCCCTGTCAGAGACGTTGGACATTCTGGAAGAGGACCACACCCAGAGTTACGTGCCTTTTATTCATACCCCTATGTTGGCCTGGCGTATGCCGGGCCAGCCCACTCCGCTCATGCTTCTGGGGGGGACGTAACAAACTAAATTTCCGCAAACTTCCTCACTGGCTGGGGTGACATGGTTGCTTCCACTGTCCACCACACTCCATACACCAGTGGGGTATGTCGACATGGATATGTGTATGGTCTGCATCCTGCAATCTGTCCAGCACAACCACACCACACTTGGCATTGTGTATACTCATATTCATTGGTCACTTACCTCCATCACACATGTCTGGTCCCCACCTCTTCCCACATCCTGCTATTGTGTGGCTCAGGTGCCATGCCGGTGATGGCTAATGTACATGGCTGACCCAGGTTCCCACAGTAAGTTGTTTTGTCATGTCTGGTGGGTGTGCATGTTGTATGTGAGCTTGTGATGTGTGCATTTCCTGTGTTGGGAGTTGCAGGATTGTGGAGTTGAGGTGGGTGCTGTGTTCATTTGGTGTTGGTCAATGAGAAGTGCATTTCTGTGGGTGCCATCCTGGTAGCGCAGGTTGATGATGGACGGAAGGTGAAGGACTCATGCACACTACCTAAGGGGTTGGCAACAACATTGGTGGAGATTCCTCAGTGGTCCAATATTCCCTGGACATTGGTGGGATACATTCCGCTTTCTGTTGCGCTTATTGTGTGCAGTTTTGACAGGGGCCACTATTTTATTTCATTTATTTCCATTTATATAGCGCGTTATCACCCCGGGGTCTCTAAGCGCTTGTACAAAAAGAAACCAGTCCCACAGATAGCGGATATCAGACCTATAACACACCCCATGCTTCCCGGAAAAGTATTGTTTTTAGCATTCGCCGAAAGAGCAAGAGATTGGATTCCTTCCGAAGGTCAGTTGGAAGTTTATTCCATGCTGCAGGGAGCAGAATGGAGAAGGCACGCCCCCCAACAGTGGACAGGCGAAAGCGTGGATTCACCAGAAGAGTAGCTTCAGAAGATCGAAGTGCCCTACCCGGAATGTATCCAGCCAGTCTGGTTTTAATGTAACTGGGTGCATTACCATAAAGTGCCTTGTGTGAAATACACAGACCTTTAAACAATGCCCTCTGTCTAACAGGGAGCCAGTGTAACTGATGCAGAAGAGGAGATGCACGCGTTGTCCTAGGTTTCATAAAAATCAATCTTGCTGCATCATTCATGACCGTCTGCAGCCGCGTAAGTAGTCGCTGTGGTAGCCCTAAGTACAGCGCATTGCCGTAGTCCAGGCGTCCCAGGATCATGGCAGACACAACGCTTCTTAAGGTGGAAAAAGACAGCAGTTTAGAGATCTTACGAATCTGTCTTAAAAGGCCAACGCAAGTTCCTACAACTACAGACACCTGTTTACTCATGGACAACGTGCTATCGATGTAAATTCCCAGGCTCTTCACCACGGTTGCTGGTTCCGGTGACTTACCCAACTCCCTAGGCCAAAAACCGTCGTTCCACGGACTGCCCTGGATGGCTATGGGCAGCACCTCGGTTTTGTTCTGGTTGATCTTCAGGGAGTTGGCAGTCATCCAATTTACTGTGAACCTTAAGATGTTATGCAACCGGGTTTGAGCACCTGGAGAGTCCTCTATTTGGATAATGATCTGCGTATCCTCAGCGTAGTTAAAAATCTGACAGTCCATCTGGTTAAGAGCTGAAATTAGTGGCTGCAGGTAGATGTTGAAGAGGAGTGGTGAGAGGGCAGAGCCTTGTGGCACTCCACAGGTGATGGCCGCTGATGTTGAGACTAGGTCGGACAACTGCACCCTCTGCGATCTATCCTGAAGAAAGGAGGAGAGCCAACCTAGCGCGTGCCCCCTGATGCCCATATCTCTCAGACGCGACAGCAGTTGACTATGACAAACCATGTCAAAAGCCGCAGAGAGATCGAGTAACACCAGGGCACCAGGGATCCTCTTATCGGCTCTGCGCCTTAATTCGTCTAAAATAGACACCATCACCAACTCCATGCTGTGATAAACCCGAAAGCCAGCCTGATTTTGCTCTAGCAGAGGACTCAGGACATGAGTGCAGTCAATTGCCCCCTAACATGTGCAGGAAGCCAGCTGTGGCATAGACGCCTTGCTTGCTCTCCGGCTGTTCCTGTGCAATGTGTGGGAATTATAGATGGTGGGGTACCAAGCTGATGGTGTCATCCATTATCGTTGTGAGGTACTTGGATTGGCCGGGCTATGTCACTCCTCCGTCTCAGGCGGTTGTTGGTTGGAGGGTACCAGAGGCCAACAGGCGCAGCACGGCCAGCAGCTTAGTCTGAGATGGGATGTTGGTTGTCCGCTGTGTTGGTACCGTCAGCCTGTGGACAATGGTGGTCAGGATGCGGAGGAGGGTTGTCCCTTTGAGCATGTAGTGGGCCATGACATTCTCTGGTGTTGGGTCTGTGAGGTTGGGGCATTTTCTGAGGGTCGCTGTCTTTGTCTGCGCTGCCTCAGTGTTGGTCGGGGGCGGTGGGGGCCCGGAGGAGTGGGGGGTCCTGTGTGTGGTGGCGGTGGGTGTTGTGGCCCTCTTGGGTGTCCGGCCTGCATGTTAAGTGGCTCCATGGCATCTGTTGTTCTTCAGATGTGGCTCTGGGCTGGCCTCCCTTTTGTGGTGCAGGATGTCGTCTGACTTTGCACCAGGTCAGAGCAGGTGTTCGTTTCCTGCTGCTAACAGGCCTTATCGCATGTTCCGTGGTCTTTTTGCCGATCTGACTGGTCGTTGAAAATGTTGCAGAGTGGTGTTGTCACTGCTTTTTGCACGGGAATGCCTACTCTGCATCTCACTAGCGATAGTTTCCGGGGTCATCTGTGGTGATGTTTTTTGCGGCGGCTATCACGGGTAAACTGGTGCTATGGGCTGTTTGCATCAGCTTATGATTGGGGTGATAACTTTATCGCAACTTTGGCTGTGATAAAGTACTGTTGACTCAGTGATAACTCCTTGAGAATATGCCCCTTCCAGTGCTGTTGACCCAGGGGACTACACCAAGTGGATTACCCTGCCACCTCTTGGTGAGGAGAAGGAGGGGCCTTAGCGCTATAAAGTGTTCACTTGCTTCCCGCTGCCCAGGACATGTGTGGGACAGCCCGGGCGAGGACCAGGCCCAGATGAGACCTTCCATCGCTGAACAGACCGGATTTACAGCTGCTGTGTGATCCTTCGTACAATGAGGAAACGTAATCTAACCATATCTGATGCATCCACCACAACCGAATCTACCGCTAGAGGGCTGCCATGATAAGTCATACTTATAATCTAAAGTGGGAGCCCTCAATGAAAAGATCACAACTGTAGAGGAGGAGTTGGGCATTCATGTTACATCTGTTCCCAACAAACCCTAATGTTGTTCCGACCAGCCCTCTCATCTATAGTTCAACCTTGACTGCTCCCTCCCCAGAAGGGGTGCCTGAGTTATTGAACAAGGAGGACTCCCTAAAGGAAGCAACCTTATGACCATTCAAGTTGATGTTCACTATGGCAGTGTCAATCTGAGACCCCTGAATGATACCTTCGGATTTCCTGCCTCCAGCATGTAAAAAGAAAAAGCCTATGATGGCAGGTCCTAGGATTAAGATCCAGAGAGTGGCCTTCAGCTCGGATAAAACCTCTGAGAGGAGAGCTTGTAACCATAGGACCTTTTAACAGATATGTGGTTTTTAATTATCGAATGGTTATTCAAAGGTTCATATGAGGACTGTGGCAAGCATCTTGGATATACTGAATAAGTACTTTCTGAACCATCTGCCAAGGTCAACTCAAACATTCCAACTTTTAACAATAACGAAGTCTGTGGAGCACTGAGCTCAGTGGATTCAGGGGTCAAGAGGGTAAAGTCACACAACAAGGAGGTATCTCAGTTACTTGAACCCAAGCCTATAGATTTCTGTGTGTGCAGATGGGGTAGACCCACGACATCAGCAGTGAGACAAGAGGGCACATATTCCCAGGCTCCCTCTGAGATATCCCAGCAATATTGACCAACCCTGTGAACTCTGATCTTATGTACCAGCAAAAGCCCCACATACATCCCTCTATTGGTGGTCACAGTGTGGGTAAATTTGCTTCTGGTCCCAAGGGACCTTTGGCCACTAGGCCAGGTGTTACCATCAGTTTACTTCCCAAGGCCACCCCTTATGTTTTTGTTTTAGGGAATGTCCCCAAGCAAAAGGAAAGTCTAATCAAAAACCTTTCGCAATTGAAAAACAAGGTTATCGATTGGGTGTGGAGGCATACTGCTTTGGGGACATGTATGCCTCAACATATTAATATTGTTGGAGTGGGCAGCATTTGAAAAGGTGGGAAAAGAAGCCAATGGTGACTTTGTAGTGATAAATTGTAATAGACCACACGATTATTGGCTTCCATGGCATCATGTAAAATTAATTTACTTTCTTCTATCTTGGTTTTACTTCTAGGTTTTTTTCTGTAGGCCTGAAGTAGTGGTTGCTGACAATTCTCTGCTACATTTTACCCAGGCGCTTTAACCCGATACGTTCCTCCCGATTTTTCATTGAAAACATTTCATAGGTTTGAGCAGGGTCGGACTGGGAACTGAAAGCAGTCATGGCAAATTTAGCCTGACCAGCCCCCGTCTGGCACATTGCGAGTGCAGTGAGTGAGCTTGACCACTAATAGGGGGGTTTGGGAGGGTTCTCCCCCCAAGAAAATTTGGGAAAAAGACAGACCAAAATGGTGCATTTTACAGACATTTTTCATTATATATTTAATTCCATCAACTTTCAAAGCACAGTAAATAGTAGATGATGACCGTAAAGACCACCAGGTTACCCACCCAGTCATATGTGTACCCATAGACATTCTTACAGAGAGCACCAAAAATAGACTGAAACATACAAACCTCTATTAGTAAAGGGAACAGTCCTTTTTGATCTGTTTTAATTGTATTTGAACATTGTATGAAATTGGGATTGTTGGTCGACTGTGGGTATGACTCAGGGGTGGCTTCTCAATTTGAGTGGAGGGTCGCCCCACAAAGACGATCCCTAGTCCAGAGCTGAAAAATAACAAGCATTTGCAATGCAATAGGTCTCACAAATTTTGAAAATTAGAGCTCTTGGTGTTAGAAATGACAATTTTTAAAATTTTGTTTTATGTATTTAGTGGAGTGATGATATTTCCATAGTGCTATTTCTATTCATATGACCTTGTGGCGCTGGAGAACCAGAAAATGGGAAATAGGTTTGGGGGGGAGGAAGACAAGAGTAATATGCTGGCTGTGAAAAAAAGTACCTATGGAATTATATGATCTTAAAGGCTCAAGATTTTAAACTGTACTATGTATTTCGCAAACATGACACATAATCCACAACCTTCTGCATAATCTTAGATTGCAACACATTGTAGCCCAAACAAAAGCATGACACTTGGTGTTGGCACTGGCATGTTCTCTCTAAAGTTTAATTTGGCACCATAGAGTTGCTGATTGTTGAATTCAAGTGCTAAACTGGTACTAATATGGTTAATCGTTTTCCTTCCAGTAGTTATTGTTACAGATATTGTTTTTAGTAAAGCCTTTTATGTGCAATAAAAATTAACCGTAAATAAGCAGCCACAGCATACACAGATAGATGCAACCCCACAGGCATACACACACATACAGGCACAAGCACAGACACACGATCACATAGACAAGTACATAAGCAAGCATGCACATACATATACAGAATTACCAAGAGGAGATACATTTACAAACTCACACATGCATGCAGATATATACAAGCACGCATACACAGGCACTCATATATGCCTACGCATATGTGCACTCAGATACACATGCATGCAGGCATGCACACACACATTTGCACGCACACACTCTGTGTTTCTTGTCTCACCAATGTGAGGTGTCTTGAATGAAATATAAATGTAAATTTTTTTGCAAATGTAAGCATTTGAATTGATTTGATGGGGCAGCGGATAGATGGAGATAACAAAAGAGAGAGATGAGTGTGAGAGATGGGGAGAGCGATATAAGCACCCATCTGCACCTGGACCGCGCCCAGCGCCAGACCCCTGGCCCCTGCGATCACCACAAGACCCAACGCCGCTACGACGCAAACACCCTCCACGCACTCAACAAAGGGTCAAAATTTCACCCGCTTCCAGGCCACCCCAAAGCCCAAAACTGCAGCTACACCAGCCAGCGCACCCCTGCACGTCCTGCCCATCCCAGCACTGCAGGCCACATCCATCTCAGCTGCATACTACTCAACACCCGCTCAGTCCACAAACACTCTGTTGAACTCTGGGACCTGCCCGGCTCCTCCGCCCCAGACGTCGCCTTGCTGACGGAGACCTGGGCAAACACCTCCGTGGCACCTGACATAGCCATCGCCATCCTGGACAGCTACAAGATCACAGGCTGGGACCAAAACAGCAACAAAACAGGAAGAGGAATCACCATTGTCCACAGGAATACCATCAGAACATCAACCGACACCGAAGACTCCCTCAGCATGGCCGAACACCTACACTTCCAGATCCACGTCAATCACAACACCACCCTCAGAGGAACCCTTGTCTACCGACCCCCAGGACCCCGACCACAGTTCAGTGAATCCATCACCGACCTCTTCAGCACGCACGCCCTCGCCTCCACAGAGTACAACCTCCTCGGAGACCTGAACTTCCACCTCGAGAACACCAATGACAGCAACTCCACAACGTTGATCGACAACCTCGCCAACCTCATACTCAAACAACTCGTCACGACACCCACCCATTCTGCTGGACGCATGCTCTCTCCCCAAGTATGGGCGGTAAATTCGTGCCGCTCGCAGAATTTGTGGATTTTCCGCGATTTCGCGATCCGCGAATTGCACGAAATTGCGGCAACATCCGAGAATTCACGAGAGGGATGAATTTAGCTCAGGAAGCACTTACAGGGTTACAGCAGGTGCCCAAGTTGAAGCTAATTTCTTTGTAACCGTTACAAAGAAATTAACTTCAACTTGGGCACCTGCTGTAACCCAGTAAGTGCTTCCTGAGCGGCGCCTCGTTGCCTACTTGCAACTATTCACTGACCCTGCTCTGACCCTCGAAACAGGGTCAGAGAATAGTTAAAAGTAGACAACAAGGCTCCGTGAACAGGAAGCACTTGCAGGTAAAGCAGGTGCCCGAATTCAAGGTCAAATTCAGTAACTCCTTAATCAGCCCCAAAAAATCACTGGAGCTTCATTCTCCCCATCTGCTGCTCTGATCGGTGCCTGACCTTTTAGACACACAAAAGGCATGTGAACTCGCATGGAAGCTTCACCCGTTTGGCCCCGCCCACACACTAGTGATGTGCACCGTCTTCCCGCCATTTACCCACTAATGTGGACAGCTCACTCAAGGGACCCCTGCTCCCTTCAGCGCGATGGCATAGTAACACACACATGGTCACTGGAGCTTTATTCTCCTCATCTGCTGTTTTGATCGGTGCCTGACCTTTTATACACACAAGAGGCATGTGACTCGCATGGAAGCTTCGCCCGTTTGGCCCCGTCCGCACACTAGCGGTGTGCACCGTCTTCCCGCCATTTACCCACTATGATGGACAGCTCACTCGAGGGACCCCTGCGCCCTTCGGCACGATGGCATAGTAACACACACATGGTCACTGGAGCTTTATTCTCCCCATCTGCTGTTCTGATCGGTGCCTGACCTTTTATACACACAAGAGGCATGTGAACTCGCATGGAAGCTTCGCCCGTTTGGCCCCGTCCGCACACTAGCGGTGTGCACCGTCTTCCCGCCATTTACCCACTATGATGGACAGCTCACTCGAGGGACCCCTGCGCCCTTCGGCACGATGGCATAGTAACACACACGTGGTCACTGGAGCTTCATTCTCCCCATCTGCTGCTCTGATCGGTGCCTGACCTTTTATACACACAAGAGGCATGTGAACTTGCATGGAAGCTTCACCTGTTTGGCCACGCCCACACACTAGTGGTGTGCACCGTCTTCTCGCCATTTACCCACTAATGTGGACAGCTCACTCAAGGGACCCCTGCGCCCTTCGGCGCGATGGCATAGTAACACACACATGGTCATTGGAGCTTCATTCTCCCCATCTGCTGCTCTGATCGGTGCCTGACCTTTTATACACACAAGAGGCATGTGAACTCGCATGGAAGCTTTGCCCGTTTGGCCACACCCACACACTAGCGGTGTGCACCGTCTTCCCGCCATTTACCCACTTTGATGCACAGCTCCCTCAAGGGACCCCTGCGCCCTTCGGCGCGATGGAATAGTAACACACACATGGTCACTGGAGACAACTCTTCTGGCACTTTAGGCAGCTGTAGTGCAGGAAAAGCACTATACATTTACCCAACGAGGTAGCACTTACTGATTAGCCAGTAGAAAGTACTCCAGTTAAGTATGGTGCAAAATCGCAAAAAAATCCGTGATTTCGCAGGGAAATTCGTGAATTTGCAGATTCTTTTGCAATTTTGCACGAATTTGCGAACCGCTGATTCGCAAAATTCGCCCATGCTTATGTACCCTATCTTCTCCGCTAGCAACCTCATCACCTTCAGCCACACCACCGAACTCCACTGGACCAACCACCACTGCATCCATTTCTCCTTCAAGAAACACACCGCACACAACCAACCACAAAGCATCCTACACCGCAGCTGGAAAAAAGTCACCGAAGACCAGCTCATCACCTCACTCGCCCGAGACCCTCCACCCGAGCCCTCCGAGACCGACGCAGCAGCCAAGAATTTCAGACAGTGGATCAACGACTGCGCCAACACCCTTGCCCGATTAGGAAACCATCCAACAGGCGCATCAACACAAAAGCCATCTGGTTCAACGCCAACCTCCAGAACTCCAAGCACACCTGCAGAAGACTCGAGAAGCAGTGGGGTAATGACCAGACACCAGACAACCACGCAGCCCTCATGAACGCCAGACCCAAACACCACCAACTCATCCGTTCCACCAAAAGAACCACCTTCAAGTAACGCATCGACAACAACGCACACAACAGCAAAGAGCTCTTCAACATCGTGAAAAAACTCACCACACCCAGCTCCTGCTCCAATGACGTATCACCGCCACAAGAACTCTGCGACTCCCTGGCTGCCTTTTTCCACAGCAAGATCGCAGACATCCACAACAGCTTCAACACCCAGACGCTGACAGCAGATGCCGACACCCCCGACTTAACACCCACCAAACACACCGACCTTCTCCTCTCCTGGCACAACGTCAACGACGAAGATACCATCAAAATCATGAACACCATCCATTCCGGCTCACCTTCCGACCCTTGCCCCACCAGATCTTCAACAAGGCAAGCTCCATCATCGCACCCCAACTCCAAAAGATCATCAACAGCTGCTTTGAGACTGCCACCTTCCCAGAGAGCTGGGAACACGCCGAGATCAATGCCCTTCTCAAGAAACCTAAGGCAGACCCTAACGACCTCAAGAACTTCCGACCCATCTCCCTGCTCCTGTTCCCAGCGAAAGTCATTGAGAAGACCACCAACAAACAACTGACCTATTTCCTGGAGGATAACAAATTCCTGGACCCCTCCCAATCTGGCTTTCGCAGCAATCACAGCACCGAAACCGCCCTCATCGCTGCCACTGACGACATCAGGACCATACTGAACAATGGCGAAACCGCGGCCCTCATCCTCCTGGACCTCTCAGCCACCTTTGACACCATCTGCCACCACACTCCACGACGCAGGGATCTGAGACAAAACCATGGACCCGATGACTTCCTTCCACACCGGCAGAACCTAGAGAGTCCGCCTCCCCCCTTTCGATCCAAAGAAACCACGATCATCTGTGCGTACCCCAAGGATCATCCCTCAGCACGACCCTTTTCAACATCTACATGGCACCACTCGACAACATCGTCCGAGCACACCACCTCAACATCGTCTTGAATGCCGACGACACCCAACAGATCCTCTCCCTCAACAAGGACCCTTACACCGGCAAATCCAACCTACACGAGGGAATGAAGACTGTTGCAGAATGGATGAAGACCAGCCGGCTGAAACTGAACTCGGACAAGACGAAGATCCTCACCCTCAGCTCCACCCCTTCCGCATGGGACGACACCTGGTGGCCGACCATGCTGGGAGCTGCCCCGACACCCACCCACCATGCACGCAACCTGGGGTTCATCCTGGACTCAACGCTCTCTATGACCCAGCACGTCAATGCTGTTTCCTCCTCCTGCTTCAACACCCTGCGCATGATCCGCAAGATCTACAGATGGATCCCCACTGAAACCAGAAGAACAGTCACCCAGGCCCTCGTCAGCAGCAGGCTGGACTACTGCAACGCCCTCTAAGCAGGAACTACGGCCACAGTCCAAAAGAGACTCCAAGGCATACAAAACACCTCCCCACGCCTCATCCTCGGACTCCTTCGCCACAGCCACATCACCACCCACCTGAGAGATCTGCATTGGCTCCCAGTCAACAAGAGGATCACCTTCAAGCTCCTCACCCACGCTCACAAAGCTCTCCACAATGCCGAGCCAGCATACCTCAACGAACAACTGTCCTTCTATACCCCAAACCGCCAGCTCTGCTCCGCAAACCTCACCCTCGCCACCATCCCACGCATCCACCAAATGACCACTGGTGGCAGATTATTCTCCCACCTTGCCGCCAAGACATTGAACACCCTCCCCGCCCACCTGCGCCAGACACAGGACCTCCTGACCTTCAGGAGACTTCTCAAGACCTGGCTGATTGACCAGTAGCTGCTTCCCCCACCCCATAGTGCCTTGAGACCCTCACGGGTGAGTAGCGCACTCTACAAATGCATTGATTGATTGATTGATTGATATGTAAAACACAGACGAGAGAAATAGAGATACAGGTTTAAAGAAACAAAAGATGATAAGGACAGAGAGCGAGATGGGGCAAAATTGGTGGATGGGTACGTAGAGAGCAAGAGAGAAAGGGGAGACGGATGAAGACAGGTGAGAGAAAAGGCAGAGGTTAATGTGTAAGGTGAGAGAGGTGGAGAGAGAGAGGGGACGACAGGTAAAGAAGTAAGACGGAGCAAGAGACAGAGAGTGGGATGAAAAGACAAGATGTGTAAAGTGAGAAGGACAAAGAGGTGAGAGAAGGATGAGGAGACAAGGGATAGGGACATGTGAGAAAGAAAGAGAGGGAGGAGAGAGAGAGGGAGATATTAGGAGATGTGTGGACTGGCATATTGGGAGAGAAAGAGGGAGGATGGCAGAGCGAGATTTGAAGAGAGAGAGAAAGAGACACTTAGAAAGAGAGCACGTGAAAATGAATGAGAGATAATGAAACAGGGTGTATGATAGAGACACAGATCAGCCAAAATAAAATGTTTGCACAGAACATGGAGAGTAGAGTGAGGAAATGGGACGGGGTGTAAGAAGTGAGAGTTAAAGGCGCAGAACCACTGCACTTTTCTCCCAAATACTGCACTGAGGCAGGTTCTGAATCTACAGTTGAGTTTTTATTTCTCTTTTAGGTTTTTAGCAGGCATGTACAGCCAACAAGCTTGCCTACAGCTGTTGTTACAAATTTCAGGTAGAAGAACTGGAAAAATACAGTTTTGTCAGGGCCTTCAGTAAGTATATCCTTACACCGTCTTGGCGAATGTAATCTTCTTTGCAATTGTAGATTTCTTTGGAACTTTTTTTGGGGGGAGCGGGGAGGGGTGGAACCTTATTTAATGCCAATTGGTTGAAACAAAAAAAATCTAATACAATTATTTAAGTGTGGAAAAAGTTGCGGTTAAAGACAAGCAAAGACACTAAAAGTTAAAGACACCTATAAACTCTTTCAGAACAACAATGAAGCAAGTGGTTTGCTTGAGGCCTCCTTAATGAGCTCATCTGGATTCCCACTATTCCAGAAATGTCCCTAGGCAAGGTCAAACAAGCGGAACACTCAGGTGGTATTTCATTGCAAGTAGCACACCACAGGGTATGTTCAACAAGGTTGTTATGTCGCTCCTATGTCATGTATCTGATGATTATATGCTATGCTCCTACCGTAAAGCACTCCGATACCCCTGGGTTTGGACAGCGCTATAGAAAACTTCTTAAATAAAAAAAAATATATATATATACATTTTGTGACAAAACGGATTTTAAGAGTAAAAAGCTGTTAAACTGACCAACAATTACATCTTAAATGTCTCTGGGAGTATGGTAAAAATACATGGATGAAGAAAAATAGGAAATGTACTGATAACATGAGGATGGTCCCAGAGGGAAGTTTATGTCAATAACGCAAGAAAACTGAATGAAAAAAAACTGGATTAACATTTTAAACAACGCAATGGAGTCGTTTTGTGGTTCGAGAATAAGTCTACATTGTTTGGTCAATAGTTTGGTCTATGGGATGGGTAGCTGGTACAGCAGTGTGTGATGTCTGTGAGGAAGAAAAATAAAGAGCGAAAGAAAGCAGGCGAGAAGACAGGCCAGTGAAAGGGAGCACAAATAATTTTAATATAAACCCTAATTCAGAAATATGAAAAAGAATACGAATCTAATAAATCAGTAAACGATAGCTATCAGCGTAGCCACCACATAGCAGTATTAAACATTGCAGGGTCAGCAATTGGGGGACTGACTACGTATGGTTGCGATCAGCAAAAAAATTAAAACAAAGAAATGCAGCTTTTTATTAGCACACAAGTGCAAGGTTATAGCCAGGGCTTTAAGTGGGCCAGCAGTTCTAAAAAGCAGCTGCTGAGACGGGTCCCATTCCGGCTCTCCATTGTTGCCCTCACTGTGAGGGTGAAAAAAATCTTAACCCAGCAGCAGTACCACCTCTCACAGCCTTTAATGTACCTCACAAGAGACTCGTTAAAATGCTTTCCCTGTCTCATCATGTTTGAACTGAAGCATTTTCAACAATATGTACAACAAAGCCATAGTTGTTTTTTCTTGGTATACAACTAACAACTATTGACAAAGCCAATAATCCTCGCTTGCTGTCAGTATAATGTTATTTGTTTCATTATATATATATGGATACAATGACAAAAAACAGCAAAATACCAGTCGGACGGCACACCATGCTAAGCACAGAGTTTTAGGTTTTGTGCTTTTAAGCTGCACCCTTAATTCCATCAGCAACGCCCCTTTGAGAGATCCCCATGTTTTTTCATCCCACTTAAAGCCCTGGGTATGGCCAAAAACTTCATGCAGACATGCCAATACAAACTGAATGTGGAAATGTGGTGCCTCAAAATGCTCAGCAAATGAAAGCATACACAACTTGCATTACAAAAAAACGCGCAAACATGAAAAGTTGGGAAATATTGAAACACGCTTGTCCCTCTTGTCAGCAACCAAGTCTTTGCTGGCATAAGCGCAAACCCTAAACACAATAAAGGGAAGGTGGGGATTTTGTTACAATCACTATATATTACCTCCCCATGTAATACTATTAAGGAGCATACCCCGCGTTAAGGATGCGCGTCTCAGGAGTGTAAAGTATGCCACCGCTGAGTGCTACCGGGTATCCTAACACGGGCGTTTACCACTGTTCAGTAGCAGGGCTGCCTCCGGCGTGTCCTCAGAAGAGTTTGCCCTGCTAAGGTTCCCGCCTAAATACTGGAGAGACTGCAGACATAGCCATAGGACCACACCTGCTTACTCTAACAAATCAAAGAAATGGCGTCTGCCATCTTGAAATGGAGTAAAGTTAATGTTTGAAAGTACAGCTGCCTCCAAAAAGCTAAGTGGATGGTGCATCTCTGAACCTAAAGTGTATTAAGGATCATATACCAACGAACTGGGGTATCTGCATGCTCACAAATATATTGTGAGGGGCTATTCTGTCGAACGTCCAATTTATATGTTATGAAACAGATGCATAATAGTATGAAGAAAAATGTCGGCCATCTTGGAGCAGTGAACCACAATCTAAGTTAAATCCTATGTAGTATTGAGTGAATGAGTAATAAAAAGTTATATTGAGGTCGAAACCGGTGTTAAACTATGGCAACATTGAAGCAGAGTCGAGGGAATACATTTCAAATCTCATGAAATTTTGTCCAAAACGCTCTAGGACAAGACGTGCATGCAGGAGTAATCATAGGACGGTATTAGACACTCACAGAACCTATAGAGACAGTTCTGTGAATTATCTTGAGAACATACTTTTTGATACTTGTAATATATAAATCAATGCCTTAATAAAAGCAAAGTGTTTTACTCTGTAGCATGCAGTGGTGGCATAGTTTGCACTCCTGAGACGTGCACCCTTAATTTGGGGTACACTCCTTAATAATATTACATGTGGAGGTAATATATAGTGATTGTAACAAAGTCTCCATCTTCCCTTCATTGTGTTTAGGGTTTGTGTTTACGCAAGCAAAGACTTGGTTGCTGGCAAGAGGGACTCATTTAGGCTCCAAAGAGTGGTTTTACTACACCACGTTGTCATTCTTCCTGATGGATTTATGACTTATACACACAAGATCCACACTTAAGGTATGTGGAACTTCCTGTTGTCTGCTACGAATGGGGTGATAACAAGCCCTTACTTAAGTGGGGTGTACTCACTATTGTAACTGAGATTTTTCTATCTACCTTTCTCGTTTATCCCCAGAAAAGAATTCAGGAATACACAAAATCTTGCACACAGTAATCACTGTTGCCATTTACTGTGCAAATATCACTGGAGTACTAGAACCCATTCCAGGTCGGAAATAGAACCGGAACTGAGGTTGGTCTCCCTACAATATCTATCCACAATTATCACTATTCACCAGTCCTAGTGGATGCGGTATTTTAATACTACATAATTTTCTTCCCTTGTACCTTTTCTCCATGTACGATCCATACACAGAGATTAGAGGTACTTCTTAGACTATACATATACTTTGTATTGATCTGAGGCAACATTGAGAGGGTGCTGTGTTTCTTAAATCACTTTAGAATAGTCACTGCTAAATGTTCGGAGATTGAATGTCACTAAATAAGTCACCCAGAACGGGCTTATTTTCATTTGCTGAGACTTTTTGTTTGGAATAGCGATCATCTTTTAACTGCACACGTCTGTCCAGAGACAGCAATGGTGATATGTTTTAGTAAAACAGCATAAGTTTCTACAGGATCGAGGACTATACGTGAGCCGCTCTTTGCGATAAACATACTGTCACAAAGGGTAACAGACTTCTGATGTTAGTGATGGATATCTTTTACTCCCAACTTCTATACACTTGGTTGTTTCCTAGCCCTGAAGAACAGCAATTAAGCGCGACGAAACCCGTGTTGGCTAAGGATCTCAAGATTAAACTGAAGTGACTGTTTCAAAGGAGGAACAAGAGTTTTTTTATTATTGTCAATGATACATAATATATACTGTCAGTGTGTGCAAGGTACTGTTTTGGTTTATCAGTGGTTATCCACACACTGCGGAGGAGGGTGGCTCTCTCCACCCTTATGCACTGCAATCATAATTGTACACTAGTATATACTCACTGCATATTTCCCGGGAGCACCATTACCCTACACAATCCACCGACCAAGAAGTCCTACATTAATAAGGAAGTCAGACCTCAATTCTATCCCCAAAGGAGTAGAAGATTCTGCAACCAGGGACAAAGAATGCACAGAGGAGCAAACTCAACAGGTAGGTCTTCTTTCTGCTCCTGATTCAGTAGGGGGGTCGTTTAAGGTTCCTCCTTCACAAATGGCAATCTATCACAGCAGTTTCCTGGGTGTTGAACTTGGTTTAAGGCTCTTCCATTGAACTTTATCCAAGGCCTTTTCAAACTCTTTTTCAAACGCCTTTAAAATGGTCAGAAGAGCTGACTGCGTTAATGACAGAAAAGATTATTTCTCTCATGATGCAAAAGCACACAATTCAAGTGACTTCTCTTCACCCCGGGGGATTTTTAAGTTGCCTTTTCTTGGTTCAAGAGAAACCCCCGAAAATTAGACCTGTGGTAAATTTTAGGGAATTCAATCAGTTTGTAGGCTACCTTAACTTCAAAACGGAAATTATTATCCATCTCCGAGATTCCTTGATGCAAAAAGACTGGATGGTCCTTCTAGATTTACAAGACGCATATTTACCTATTTCTCTTCATCATAATTCCAGAAAACATCTTCAATTCCAATGGCAAGGAAAAACGTATCAATATTCATCTCTCCCCTCTGTGTTTCTTCAGCAGCCTGTTGCTTTACAAAGATCATGAAACCTGGGGTGGCCCTTCTCAGATCTCAAGGCATCCAAGTTAAATTCTACCTAGATGATATTCTCTTAATGGGTCCAAATCTATCTTCCCTACAGACTCAAGTTCAGACTAATTGTTCTCTGTTACAGGGCCTAAGTTTCCTCATCAATAAGGAGAAATTGATTCTTTCTCCATCCACACAAATGGAGTTTCTGGGTTTTCTAGTCAGGTTAGGAAGTCCAACCCTTCACTTACCCATCTCCATGGTCTCAACTATGAAAGACATTTTCCATATCTCTCAAGTCTCTTGCGAGGATTGTAGGTCCGGACCTTCTTCACTATCGAGCTCTCCAGAGATCCAAAATTCGTCATATGTGCAAAGGCCTCTCTTATTCTGACCTGGTTCCGTTAGATCCTGAATCCTGCATTGTACTTCAGTGGTTAGATAGACCATTTAGCTGCCTGGAATGGCAGAACAATTTTTGCTTCGGCCTAAATCTTGTCTTAGAATCAGATGCAAGCCTGACAGGCTGGGGCGCCAGGTGTGGTCAAATCTTGACTGAATATATATGGTTGTCTTGGGAGTAAAGCAACACATGTGTTGCTTTATCCCTGACCTAGGAATTGGTGTATCCATACTTTCAGGGGGTCCTTGATACTTATGAATATGTCTTGGGAGTAAAGACTGCAGATAACCTGTTTAGAGATGCTTGCAGGGTCCTTTATAATCCAGAGTTTTGCAAAACACAAGGTAAAGTGTGTCATTCTCCTCCGCATGGACAATCTTACTGCAGTAAGATATATCAACCACCTCTGTGGTACAAAGTCCAAACCTCTTGCAGAGTTGGCAACAAGTTTTGGGGACTTTTGTCTCTCACAAGATATCGGTTCGAGCAGAATATCTTCAAGATGCCCTCAACACTGTTGCCGATTGACACTCTCAGTATCTACACAATTCCAGTGACTGGAAACTTCATCCCTCTATTTTCCACTTTCTTTACAACAAATGGGGTCCCCTCCACATAGATTTCTATGCATTCAGATTCAACACTCATCTTCCTAATTTCTTCAGCTGGAGACCGGACCTGTTGGCTCTGGCAACTGATGCTTTTCTCCAGAATTGGTCCCAGAATACCAACTATGCCTTCAGTCCTTTTCTCATGATCAACGGATTCCTGGCCAAGCTAAGAAGACTGAAGCTTTTTTGGTCCTCATTGTCCCCTTTTTACAATCGTGGGTATGGTATCCCGCCTCTTAGAGCTCACAATAGATTACCCTAATCTTACTTCCAACCTTCCCCAATCTCCTGCTGGCCCCAATGGTTTCAGACACAACCTAATTGTGAACACTACTCTCTCTCTTTCTAGGTGGAAGGTAGTGGGACTTCACAAATTAATCCAGGCATTTCATCAGACTCTGCAGAATAGATCAGTGAATCCTGGGCTCCAGGAACTACCAAAGCTTACAGATCAGCCTGGTCTGTTTGGACAAACTAGTGTATGGGGATATCTGTGAATCCCTTTTCAGCAGATATCACATTCATTGTCAAATTTTTTGCCTCCCTAGCTAGTGAAGGCAAGACTTACGATACGGTCAACATACACAGATCGGCAATCTCAGCAAATCATCCACATATCAACAGAAAACCAGTTGGGGTACATTCTCTGGTTTGTCAACTATTAAAGGGAGCACAATTTTGTAATCCTCCTCTTCCAAAATACAGTCACTTATGGGATCTTAATGTGGTTTTGCAAAGTTTCTTACCCTGGCCAGACAATGTTTTTCCTTAAATGCTGTGTGCTAAATTGACTATGTTGGTGTGCCTGTTTTCGATCAAACATCTTTCTGGTGTTAAAGCATTAGGCATTTCTTCTCGCCATTTTACTACTTTGGGTATTGTTTTTAATGTAGGAAAACACACAAAAGCGCACTTAACTCCTTTGTTTAAATCTTTCTTTCCTAATTATCCTCAACTGTCTGTGGGAAAGTGGTTAAAAAACGTATGAACAACAGACCCACCATTTCAGAAAATCCTCAGACACTCAACTCTTCATCTCCTTCAAAAAGATTCATAAACCAGTTTCATACCCAAACCCTTGCCCCGTTGGTTAGGAGGGTTATGTCCTTAGCTAGGATTAAAACTTCAATTTTTGGAACTCATTCTTCCGGGGGAGCTATGGCATCCAAGAGCTTTTGTCCAAGTTCTCAATTGGAGGAGTTTCTGAGATCAGCTTTTATTGCAAACCTGTTCATACTGCTTCTTTAGTGGTGATGAAAATGCTTCAAACAAGCATAATAAGAGACTCCGTGAAAATCTAAATGTTATGGCAAGTCACAGTTTCAGGAAGGAAATTCTACATTTTTTAAAGACACAGAGGTCAGTATTATCCCATCTCAACATACGTGCCAACAATGTTTTTTTCCCACCCTGCAGTACCCATTTCAGCAACAAGTGCAGCTATCTAGTCTCCCATCTGTATCTTTCTGCTTCCGCAAATTAGCCTTTTCATCTCCACGATGTCTTTCTTTCCACAAATGTATGTCTCCTGTCATCTAACCTTCAGGATCCAGATTGTTGGACTTTACTCAGATATGTTCATACTTGTTTTGGTAATTTCTATTGTGTTTCTTATTTTACCATTGTTCCATACTTCTGGATGACTTATT
Source organism: Lissotriton helveticus (assembly GCF_964261635.1). Classification (NCBI taxonomy): domain Eukaryota; kingdom Metazoa; phylum Chordata; class Amphibia; order Caudata; family Salamandridae; genus Lissotriton; species Lissotriton helveticus. The sequence goes on along the minus strand of NC_136065.1, from coordinate 711,591,964 downwards.
GCTGAAGAGAAGAGGACTGTTCTCAGAAAGATGGCTATTATAGGGGGTCTTGGGCACTGACTGGTTATACAGTTGGACAATGGTTTAACTCCCATTCGCTTATTGTCTCTGAGGCTCCTGGGATTAGTACTTTTTTAGTCTAGGCTGCTGCTATTTATTTAAAGCAAATTAGAGGAAGCACAATACTCACCTCCAGGTGGTTAATACAATTAAGACGTTCCTTTGTGATACTAGGGAAATCAAGATTACAGAGTGCTTTGAGGTTGAAACCAATATACCCCTTACTGGTAGCTGCTTGTCGAACTAGTTATAAAGCAGAGATTAAAAAGTGAAAAAATGTTATCAAAAGGAATCCAGGGAAATAGTTCTCTGTTCTGGAGTATCGGTTTCGGTTTCAAAGCTTTATTCGAGCAAAATACTCATAAAAGCACAACATACATTAAGAAGGTACAGAACTTGAAATTAATCCTTTTATACAGTCAATAATAAAAACCGTTGTGACAGCTTTGACAATAAGAAATAAAAACAGTTAGATACACATTTGCACAAAAAATCAATTTACATTAAAAGAAATAGCCCTCCGTCTTATTGACCATGCCCACCCCAAGTATTTTGCTGTTCCCAGAACAATTGGCAAATCAGTGGAGGTACAGATAATTCTTAGCGCCTCAGCTCCACTAGATGTCCCTAGATTCCTAGAGATGGGTACCAGCCATACTCTTCGAGGGATTGCGTATGCCTTGCAGAAAAATAAGAAATGGCCTATGGTTTCCTTGGCTGCACCACACACCGGGCAGCTCGAGGTGGTCACACTCCTCCACCTGCCCGTCAGAGACCTCAGAGGGAGGGAACCAGATCTTAACTGGAACATTAGTTTCCTGTCTCCTGGAACGGTGATAGTGGCCCAGTAAAGTTCTAACAATGGACACTGTTTAAATTCCAGGAAACGCCCCCCCATCGTGCCAGATCTCGTTCTACTCCAGAGTCTGCCATCAATCCTACCCCAATATAAACTTTTGATGGTATTTTTGCTGGGAAAAACTTCCCCCGAGGGATTATTCGAGAGATTGGAAAGGCCAAGGTCACCTAAAGCAGCCCTGAGATGTTTAAGCCATACTATTTTATGGAAAACATCCGCTTTTATTACTGCTAGGAACCCCTCAGCATAGTGCCGTATCTCTGGGGTAGTCCAGAGGCGACGCCAATAAAGGATAGGGCGCAATCTTACTCGGTCACTGACCGATCTTCTCCCTAGATCAAGACCAAGCGGGATTAGTGGGGTGCTCTGGGGGAGTCCCGTTATACCCAGAATAAACCTATTCTCTGATAGCTGCAAAGAGAGGACCTTGTCGAAGCCCCATAGTTCCGCCCCATATAGGGCAGACCCTATGGCCTTAGCGTCGTAAACAGCCAAGACTGGTTTGATAGGTTTAGATTTAGATTTTTTATGTTCCACCCTTAACGCTCCCGCGATCTGTTGGTGTCTCAGGGCCGCCTTTTCTATATGTTGAGACCACTTTAAATCATTAGAGATCTGAACCCCAAGGTAGGTGAATACACTAACTACCTCTAACTCACTATTATTCAGGAGTATTTTTGGGCTGGCTCTACGCTTGGGCGAAAAAATCATCAGATTGGTCTTGCCCACATTCACTTCCAAGCCGTGTTCTCTGCAAAAGCGGTCGAAGATATGGAGGGCATGCTGCAGGCCTCCCGGTGTTTTGGACAAAATTAATGTGTCGTCGGCGAACATCAGGATCGGGACCCTGAGGCCCGCCAACGAGGGTGCATCCACACAGACATCCAACATCCGAGCGACAATTCCGTTAATAATTAACGAAAAGAGGAAGGGTGCCATCGCGCATCCCTGTCGAACACCACGTTCAACGGGGAAATCGGTGGAGGATTCACCGTTTGTGCCCCATTGGACCCTGGCAAAATTGACCTCGTGCAGCCTCATGATCAAGGTGAGTATCTCAGCCGGAAGGCCAATTTCACTCAGGACTGCCCAAAGATTTCCCCTTGGGACCAGGTCGAAGGCAGCCCGCAAGTCGACAAAAGCGACATACAGGCTGCCCTCGCCTAACACCACCGTTCCCCATTGAAGTAAAGCAAACCGAAACACCTGGTCTACCGTACTTGTGGCCCGCCTAAAACCTGCCTGGTAAGGGGACAATGCACTATTCTCCTCAACCCAATCCATCAGCTTGTTTACCACCATTCTCCCTACCACTTTTTGAATGGTGGCAATCAAGCTTATCGGCCTATAGTTAGCCGGGAGGGACCTATCCCCTTTTTTATATATGGGTATGATGATCGCCCCCTTCCATACTTCCGGGACTTCAGCTCCTTTGGCGATGGAGTTTCCCAAGAGGGAAACATATCTAACCCACCGATCCATGTCATTTTTATAGACGTCAGAGGGTATCCCGTCAAGACGCGGGGCCCTTCCCCCTTGGGCAGCACGTATTGCAGCTTCTGATTCTTTAAAGGAGAATAAATTTCCCATTGCGAAAACTGCTGAAATGGTTTTCGCAAACCCAACCTCCTCGGACTCTGCATATTGGGGTTTAAAATATTCTACCCAGGCACCCTCGGCGACATTGTTATCAGGTTTGTTCGGAGTCCCGCCTCTTCCCCACTTTAATAACCTCCAAAATAACCTGGAGTCCTTAGCCCCTGATGCTTCCTTCAATTCTGCCCAGTACTCTTCATCCCATGTTTTTTTCGCTAGTAATATGCTAGCCTTGTAGTGCTTCCTAGCCTTACTAATGGCTTCCCTGTCCCTATTCCTAATAGCGTTGCCTAAGGCTAACCTGGCTACCCTGCACTGCTGGTTAAACCACCTAGCTGGTTTAGGTGGATGTTTCCTGTTTGGCTTACATGCTCTCAAAAAATGAGGTCTTATAAGGGTAAAGAATTTATTATATATATCCGTTATTTCCCTAGACCCTGGGTTAATGGAATTTTCGGATTCCATTGCAACAATTGCAACATCCAACTCAGAACTTATAAAGTCCATAGAATCTGAATTCGCCAAAACACTTGGCCAATTAAGTCTACGCATGTCATTGGTCATTATGGGCATTAAATCTTCATTCAATTGCTGGCTACCAGGCCTGATTGACCACCAATTGTGGGTCACACAGAGGGGATTATGGTCACTTTCCAATCTACCCTCGACTTTCCCTTACCCACTGCCATAGACTAAGGCTGCAAATGACATAATCTATCCTACTATGGTTTAGACCATTATCAAAGGTGGACGCACCTTCCCTATCACCTTTCGTTCTCCCATTGAGAGCTCTCAACCCATGTTCCAGGCAAATGGCATTCATTAACAAGATATCTTTCGTCCACCGTTTAACAGGAGCTATGGTTAAGGTCGGGACACCCCAATGTGTGTCCTCATCCTGCCCCAAGGAATCATCCATACTATCGAGTGGCTCGAAAGTCCTGTTCAGGTCTCCAGCTATTATCATTTTGTTCCCCAGGGACTGCGAGTCTAGGAAAGTGGACAGGGCCTCTAGTATGGGAGAGCTTCCTGTGTTAGTGCCCCTAGCATATATATTATAAATGTCTAACACTCCCCCCTTTCCTGAAGCTAATCTTAGCATTTGGATATCCTTACAGCCCAGATCAACCATTTTTGCTTCGATTTGTGAACTTTGTTTCACCCAAATAGTGAGGCCACCCATTGGTCGACCCCTGGCACCTTTACTTGCCGGGATTGAGAAGTTCAAATAGCCATGGTGAAAAATAGGATCACATGCCCATGTCTCCTGGAATAGGCAAACTTCAAAACCATTTACAAAATCAATCCAATCCTGGGACATCAGCTTACCGGCCAGCCCGGCGATATTCCACGAGAAAAACTTCCCTACACTTGGGCCGCCCCTGGGCACTGGTCCTACAGGATCTACATTGTTAATCTCAACCTCCTGATTACTTTGGGTACTTGAAGTAGTTAAATCCTCACCCCCAGATGTTTGATTGCATTCCCCACATAGATGCTCCAAAGTCACAAGCCCCAAAACGATGTTCCTGCCATATGGTTCCACATTTGGGTCATTAGCAATTTTAACAAGTTTACTACATAGGTTCCCGGTATTGATGCCCTCTACAATATTTGTACAATATTCAGACATCTGTCAATACTCCCACCCCGGCTTCCTCAAAGATCCGAAACAATTAGTATTTGTACCACCATAATAACTGTTCGGTTGAAATGGTACAGTAAGGGGAGCAAACCCTAAAAGCGGGACACTGGTTGAGGGTCTTGGATACATTGTCATAATAGATTCAACACCCGATGGTCTAGGGTAAAAAAAAGTTAGATCTACAATACCAATTCCCCCGCAGCTGGTACCCCCATCCTGTTTCGTTATCAAGTTTGCCACCCTAGGATCTTGAAAATTAATAAATATACAATCACCCCCCAATTTCTTAGAAGTACAACCTATCCACTCTGTCCTTCGAACTCCAATAATCAATCCATCAACTTCCCCTGGCAATGGTCTGTTAACCCTAAGCCAGTGCATTGCCTTATTTTTTAGCATTTGGAACGTTTCCCTTTGCCCAGCCAACAGTGGTGGCACATTTATGAGGACAGCCACGTAGGGAAAAGAATCCGGAGTAAGATTCATGGGTGGTATCCTGCGTGGCGCCTTCACTAGTAATGGTTTGAGCATGCTGTTGGCAGGGACAACAGGTCCAGAAGAAGAGGTAGAAGGAAGGGGGATTTCACGTGATGGTTGGGAGCTATTCGATGGGGTGTTTTTATTCTCGGAGGTGGTTCTACTACTGCTGGCTACAGTACTATGACAGGATATTAGGTTGTTCGATAAGGCTTGAGGGGCATTGGGTGGAGAGTTAACAGTACTGAGACGGTCTTTTGAACCCGTGACAACTAAGACAGGGAGCTTAGTTTCTTTGGCGATCTTACTGCTTGGGTTATTCATTGACTCCAAACTGGTCTTTTTCGTTTTTCGTTTTTCCTGAGGCCTGGTTGGGGTATTATCCACCGGTATAAGAGATACAACAGCCGAGACATCTTTCTCCTGCCCACCAGGTTGATGACGATTACTACACTCCCCTATCCTTGTGTGGGACTTGATCAATGATTTCGTAGAGGAGAAATTATCCAAGGTTGCCTGCTCAAAGTGGTCTAGCCTATCTGCTAGTTTTTTTACTTGTTCCTCGAGCGGGGTCAAAAAAGACCTCATCAACTTCTCCAACTCGAGTAACAAAGAGGGGGTGGCATGTATGGACTCACCCGCTCCCGTTTGGGTCCTGGAGCTAGGGCCAACTGGCACACTACCCTCCTCAGGAGGCAGGACGGGAGCTGCAGGCGGAAGCTCTGGCAATCCCATAACTAGTGGGTAGATGTTAAACGAGCCAGAACTAACCGCCTCAGGAGCAGCCCCCTCCTTGCTTGTTATGTTCCCGCTGGGACCAGCTCCAATAGATTCCTGAGAGGAGCATGCTACCACTTTCCTTGATTTTTTCGGAGGTTTGGGCAGGTAACACTTCTTGGGAGGAGGGCACCGCTTCCTCTTTGATGATAGTTTTGCTCTTACCACTTGGTTTGACACACTCTGTTGAGCCGAATTCGGCTGTCCTACTGATGGATCAAGAGGTAGGGGAGGTGTACTTGCAAGGGAGGAGCAAAAATCAGAGATCACAAGCGAGTCACTCAACAACTCTATCGTAGGGGGAAAAGCATAGGGCGTTTCAACAACCGCTGGAAAATTTAAGGATGACCGGGGGGGAACCAATGCCGGGAAAACCTGCGGTTGTCTTTTTTCCATAGGTATTTTAAGAAGTTCGATAGACAACCTACGCTCAGCGCGTCTCTCCGCCAATGCAATTTCCTTATCGATGTCGTTGACAACCCGACAAAAATATTTTTCCAAAGGGCCCAAGGTAGCTAGCCCCGCCTCAACCTGAATAAAAGTACCGATGGTGGTGGTTATAGTTGTTGTCATATTTGGTAATCTAAGTATACAGTATACGTACTATATTATGTAAATGACTATACCTACAATCTTTGTAAGGGTGACCCAAATACCACAAATACAAGATGACAGATGGGGGGACCGACCCGGCCTCCTTCGGCCCCTGACGGCCACAGACGGTCCCGCCCTTGTCCCGGGCTTCTCCCGGGACGCTCCCGCGCACTCCCGCGCAGCGGCAACAACTGCTCTTGTTATAGGAGGGAGGTGTTCGAGGGGCCGGGCAAACAGGGAGAGCGTCCAGGTGCAGGTGATGACAGCGCAGGGACTCCTGGGCAATGGAGTCCCTGTCCCTCACCTGGCGCTCGCAGCCCTGCTATTCCACTTCCAGCCCACAGGACTCCAGTCCAGAGTTGCAGTCCTCAGCAAAGCGAAGCGCCCAAGCAGACGGGCGAAGCGGGACCCGCGCAGCGTCTACCGCGAGGTTCTTTGGACGATGAAAGCAGTCAGAAAGAAAAACGGCAGACAGAGGGCTCTCCCGCTTCAAACAGTAAGCGTCTCCCAATGGAACAGAGGCAGGCAGGCACCTTTCACTCGGTGCTTGAGGGGCGGGGCAAACAGGGAGAGCGGCCAGGTGCAGGTGATGACAGCGCAGGGACTCCTGGGCAATGGAGTCCCTGTCCCTCACCTGGTGCTCGCAGCCCTGCTATTCCACTTCCAGCCCACAGGACTCCAGTCCAGAGTTGCAGTCCTCAGCAAAGCGAAGCGCCCAAGCAGACGGGCGAAGCGGGACCCGCGCAGCGGGTACCGCGAGGTTCTTTGGACGATGAAAGCAGTCAGAAAGAAAAACGGCAGACAGAGGGCTCTCCCGCTTCAAACAGTAAGCATCTCCCAATGGAACAGAGGCAGGCAGGCACCTTTCACTCGGTGCTCGAGGGGCGGGGCAAACAGGGAGAGCGTCCAGGTGCAGGTGATGACAGCGCAGGGACTCCTGGGCAATGGAGTCCCTGTCCCTCACCTGGCGCTCACAGCCCTGCTATTCCACTTCCAGCCCACAGGACTCCAGTCCAGAGTTGCAGTCCTCAGCAAAGCGAAGCGCCCAAGCAGACGGGCGAAGCGGGACCCGCGCAGCGGGTACCGCGAGGTTCTTTGGACGATGAAAGCAGTCAGAAAGAAAAACGGCAGACAGAGGGCTCTCCCGCTTCAAACAGTAAGCGTCTCCCAATGGAACAGAGGCAGGCAGGCACCTTTCACTCGGTGCTCGAGGGGCGGGGCAAACAGGGAGAGCGTCCAGGTGCAGGTGATGACAGCGCAGGGACTCCTGGGCAATGGAGTCCCTGTCCCTCACCTGGCGCTCACAGCCCTGCTATTCCACTTCCAGCCCACAGGACTCCAGTCCAGAGTTGCAGTCCTCAGCAAAGCGAAGCGCCCAAGCAGACGGGCGAAGCGGGACCCGCGCAGCGGGTACTGCGAGGTTCTTTGGACGAAGAAAGCAGTCAGAAAGAAAAACGGCAGACAGAGGGCTCTCCCGCTTCAAACAGTAAGCGTCTCCTCTGGAGTATCATCAATTGTCCTTGTTTTGTCCCTCATGATAATGGGTCCCTGTCCCACCATATTATCCCTGACAGTTGGGTGACACATTGTGCTGGGATTTATAACTATGTGGCTTCCGGTATTAGTTATGATACCCAGCTATGTTGGGGTTTACATCTTAGTTTTTATCTTAGAGGAAGTTAAAGTGAGTATCCTAGGAGTTTCTAAGAGCAAGACCCAAGTCCAGACAGAATTCCAACAGTGTTATAGACCAATATCATTGATTGACTTGGCCGTGAAGGTTGTGGGTGGGCTATCCTCAATAGACTGACAGCTGTGACCAATGCGAATAAAATATTGTCCGATTTTTGGTATGGATTTAGACCCATTAGGTCAACAAAAAAACATTGTTTGACCTTTGTATATCATTATTAACAAATACACTAGATAGACCAGGTTCGATTCACATGAGTTTCATGGACCTTACTTCGGCATTCAATAGAGTCAGTCATTCCAAATTCTGGCAAAATCTATTGGCCATGGGAGTGGATCCTGATATTGTGTTTTTTTAGTGCTCTCCACATTAACACATCGGCTGTAAATTGATATACCAGTGACTCCTCTTGCACTTAGCCCTATACGACCAATAGAAGTATCCAACCAGGCTACATTCTTGCCCTGTTTCTCCTCACACTGTATGTAATCAGAATAGAGAAGGTGCTAGTAGCGATAGAAGCACATTACCCTTTAGTTAGGAAACTACCATTGCCAGCTCTACTCTATGGGGACAAAGCTGTTCTGTTAGCCAGAACTGCAGTGGGTCTGCAAATACTCATGGACACATTTGTTGCTTTTATGGAGGATCTGGACCTAGACACAAATATTATAATTAATCTTTTGTAATGATAGATGGCCCACGATCTACCACTAAGACCTTTCAGGTGTGTGTGGGGGAGGGAGGTCACAGACTAACAAAGGTTCCAGCCTTATCTTACCTGGGAATTCTGTTGATTCTGGAATGAATTGGAAACCACTCATCCAAGTTGAGTGATGAATATAAAAGGGCAATTGCTGCAGTCTCAGGTTTTAAATCCAGATTAGGCAGGAATCCTTTAATAGCATTACTGAATATTTGTAAGGCTAAATGTCTATCTAAAGTCTTTTATAGTAGCAACATTTGAGGGTACACCAATGTTAAGCAACTGTAGATCATATAGAATAAATCTTTTGGGTGTTTGTTAAGGGTACTGCAAAGTGTTTAGAAGGCACTTGTTAAGTTTACTTAAGAGTGTTCCTTTATACATAGTACATGAGGGGGCATATTCTCAAGGATTTATTGCTGATTTACCGGCACTTAGCACCGCAAAAGTGGTGATAGATTTATAGCCCTATTTTCAAGCTGGTGCAAACTGCCGATATCGCCAGTTTTCCAGCAAAAAACATCACCACGGATGAGAGTGACAACTAACGCTAATGAGATGCAGAGTAGGCGTTCCTGTGCAAAACATACAAAAACACAACTTCTCGACATTCTCAACGACCAGCCAGATCTACGATGCGATCCAAAAAAAGGTGATGAGGCGCATTAGCAGCCAGGATTTAACACCCGCCTTTTACTGGTGTTAAGCAGGATGACAACCAGCAGTCTGAAAGGGAGCCCAGCCCAGAGCCACATCTGAAGACCAACATATGTCATGGAGCCAATGATCATGCAGCTCGAAGACCCAAGATGGCCACAACACACACTGCCACCACCCCCAGGCCCCCCTGGACCACCCCCCCTCCCAGACTACCACGGAGGCAGCGCATAACAAGACAGTGGACCTTTCGAAAACGGTATGGCCCCATGCCATACATTTGCAGAATGTGGGGAGAGGTAGGAACCAATTATGTGTGAAGGAGGCAACTCACCCATGAATAAGAATGTACACAATGCCAAGTGTGGTGGTGAAGTTCTGGACAGACTTCAGGATGCGAAGCACAGACATGTCCATGTGAACATATACTGCTGGTGTTCATAGTGTTGTGGACGCAACCATGTCACCTCAGGCAGTGAGGAAGACTTGGACAGGTAGCTTTGTTGTCCCCCCCCCTGTAAGCATAAGCGGAGTGGGCTGGGCCGGCGTACACCAGTCATGCGTAGGAATGTGAATAAAATAGGCCAGGGCACTGGGCGTGGTTCACTTCAGGGATGGCCAACATGTCTGCCAGGGTGGCGCCCCTCCCACAGCCATGAGGACACCGCCATGAACGCCAGCCTCCTCAGCCAATCGCTTGCTTCAGTGACACACCCAGGGGCACGGCACTGCGGAGTCATGTGTGTGCTGACTACTGCCTTCGGCCTACACCACGGTCAGCAGGTCCCCAAATTCAAATCGAGTCTTGATTTATTAATTGCCGAGTCCAGTAGGCAACAGACATTGCATCCAGTGCAGCCCGCTTAGACGACGCATCATCGCTGGTTGCGCACACGCCAAGTACCTAAGGTGCCACGAACACTGTGCAGCACAAATCAATGCCACATGGCTGTGTGCCCTTGCTGACAGCTGCCTCCGGCCTACACTGCAGTCAGCAGGGCTCACAATTCAAATTCAGTCTTGATGTATTAATTGCAGAGTCCAGTAGGCAACAGACATTGCATCCCGTGCGGCCCACCCGGATGACACATCATCGCTGGCTGCGTACACGCTGAGTGCTTCAGGTGCCACTGACTCTGTGTAGCTGGTCAACGCTATGTGGCTGTGGGCGCTTACTGACTGCTGCCTCCGGCCTTCACTGCGGTCAGCAGGGCTCACACATATCCAATCCAATCCTGACCTGCAAGGACACACCATCATCGCTGGCTGCGCACAAGCTGAGCTCTTCAGGTGCCACTAACTCTGTGCACCACAACTCATGGACCCTTTATGATTGAGTTTCGTGCTGTGGACAGCGGACGCAACAATGTCACCTCAGGCAGCAGGAATATCCTGAAGGGACATTAACAATTTCTTCACATGAGCACGCTCATCTCTGGTTCCCCTACCTCAGTGCAGCAGATATCATGTACCCTTTATGATAGAATATTTTGTGTGTGATTCCAGATCTTGTGCCCCTACCTCAGTGCACCACAACTCATAGACCCTTTATGATAGAATCTTTTGTGTGTGATTTCAGATCTGGTGCCCCTACCTCAGTGCAGCTCAAGTCATGGACCCTTTATAATAGAATCTTTTGTGTGTGATTCCAGATCTGGTGCCCCTACCTCAGTGCACCGCAAGTCATGGACCCTTTATGATTGAATCTGTGTGTGTGATCCAATGATCACTGTTGTAGTTGTTGCCAGCACCAACCACTCCCTGAGGGCTGGCTTACACTCACCCCACACCCATACAGCACAGGCGTCTCTGGACATGTGACCCTGGTAATAAAAAGGGGCCAGGTGCATGTGCCCGTAGCCGGTTCCACTATCTAAGTGTGTCAGTGTGTTCATTATATATGCATGATGACCCCGGGCCCTACCACATTACATTGTGCTGTGGACAATCGGACGCAACCATGTTACCTCTGGCAGTGGGGAACACCTTGGTTATGTAGCTTTGTCCCCCCCGTAAGCGTAAGTGGAGTGAGCAGGGCCGGCATACGCCAGTACAGCATAGGGGTGTGCAGAATTTGCCCGGGGCTCTGGGCGTGGTTCAGTTCTGGCCTGAATAAGGAAGTAACTAATGCGCGTGTCTGTGTTTTAGTGTCAACCCCATCCAGTCCATAATCGACAATGTTGCAATGTAGCATGCACCCGGAGGGCGGGCTCACACGAACGGAGAAATGGAGTGCAAAACCGATCGGGGTCTTGGCTCATACAGATCAAAGTTGTATGTATCTATATTGCCGCATCATGAGTCAAATAGCTAGCCCTACTCGCAGCGCGAGTTCAGTCAGGCATGAACTCTACATCTGTGTCCACCCTATCCTTACCATAGGCCTACACTCACGTGGCAGCCCACCTTCAACGGCCAACATCAGTGTGCCATTGTCAGGCTTGTGGACATGTGCAGAAAGGCATGACAATGATGTGCCGTAGTAGTGCAAGTGATGCAACCACACAGCGCACACAAGTAAATAGGCTCGGAGGGAGGGAGGCGCAGCTGTGAGGCAATGTAACACACAGTGATGCCGCACATTTGCCACATGCGCAAACATGTCAAACATGAATTCCAAAGTCGCACACATCCCAAACTGAACCCCAAACAAGCCACATTACATTTCCTGAATGCAAGCAGATGACAAGCTAACATTAGGGATGAAAGCTCCTTTGTTTGAACTATCAGGCGGGAGGACATCTGCACCTCCGACCTCGGAATTGCATGTGCCCAGCACCCCCAGACGGATCCCATAGCAGCTGATGACGACTCCCACACTACGCACAGCCCGAAAAAAGTACAACATATATACACCTCACAGACAGAAGTCCTTGCTCAAAGTTATCTTGCATGGAATGGCCTTCACATTTACTCCCACACCATACCAGCCGTACAACCATTGCACACTAAAACAACTCCTTGATCAGAGCTGTGACCTTTCATCAACAGAACTGGCGCAGGTCAGGACAGTGCCGCTTCAACCAGAGCCACTGACACAATGGCATAGCATCCCGGACACATGCACAACCCCTGTCATGTGGAACTGTACCGTGCACGTATACTGCATTTACTGGGGGCACTGCCAATGGCAGTGATGCGGATCAGTTACCGGCTAAGATTCCGCCTTGCCAACGTCACCTGTGTTCAGCTGTGTTGCATTGTCGATCGTGCATATTTACATATTCCAGTGGTGCAGGAATGTCTGCCTAACCATCTGGATGGTAGCTGAACTGGATTTCGACGTGTGGGCGCCCCCTGTTGGCACACGACCAGTTGTGTCACTGTGATACCCGTTTATGGGATGCCTTGCTATTTGGCATACATGCTGGCAGCTGGAGCGGGGACATTGCACAAATTCTTGAGTGCAGTGACCTCATTGAACTGCTCCCCTATTAGGCTGTAGTGCTTATTGGTGAAAGGGAGTGGACACAGCGCATCTGTCCGGACCTGCTAATAGATGGACTCACAGTCCTGTTTGTTGAAGTCGACAAAGACCTCATGTTGGAAATGATGGCCTACGAAGCTGCAATCGCTTTCATGGACGAGTAACAACATACCTGCAGCCACAACTTATTTGAACCCATTGCACATATCCCAACACCTTGTTGCATCTTGGAGATCTGGTCACATACCCCACGACATAAGGGGACATGGCTTCATTCGCCCGGACTCAGACAATATGAGCGGACAACAACGCGGGTTAACACACACCTGTGAAAGGTGAGGCACTTCCCCGGAGTGGAGAGCGGCGCTTGGCAATGTTCCTCATTTTGACATATTGCAGCATTGGTTTGCATGTTGTGGCACTTATCTTGCCCATACTGACACGCATATGCTAATAAACTTGAATTCAACGGTGATGAGTGTTGATTTGAATGACAATGTGTGTCCCACTGCCTATCTGGGTCACGGCCATACATGCGCATTGATAGCATTAACCAGGGAGTACCTTTTTGTTGAATCACTGTCCCTACATTCATCCCTACTTACATACTTAATTGATTAAAGCCATGACACATCTGTGTGAATTTGAATGTTTTATTCACATTCAGTGGTGTATTGAAGCTGTACAGTGTTGCCCCGTGGAGGGCCAAGCAGAGTCCTTTAGGGATTGACAAGTTAATCAGAAGTGGAAGACTTCAGGCCGCAGTGTGATTGCTGTGTCATTGGTGACCAGAACAAATATGGCAGTCCATGTTGAGGTCCAAGGTGAGTGTCGCTGAGTGTATCAGGGACAGTTGAAGGTGTTATTCCAGGGCATGATGTAGAGGGCAGAATCATGCTGAAACCGGCCATGTGACGGAGATGAACGCTACCACTCCATTATGACCACACAGCCGGATTCATCCTCATCTTCATCCTCTGATGTGTCAGGTCCATCACATGTTGGTGGTGGTGCTCTGTCTGCATCACTGTGTGGCAGTGACACATCAGGGGCCAGAGATGGAACGTCAGCCCCACTGTGTGGCACTGAAACTTCAGGGAGCAGAGATGTGGATGGAGTGGTAGCAGCAGCATTCATCCGTGCCAGGACTTGTGGTGGCAATGCCATGAAGAGGTTCTGCAGGGCATGGGCATATCTGAGCACTTACCTGACTCCCCTGACTGCCGCGCCGTTCTTCCTTGCCACCCTAGCGCCGAGTCCATCTGGTTGCCCCCCTCTCAGCCGACGAGGAGCTGAGGGGTATTGTGGGACTGGGAGGCTGCGCATTAGTTTGGCGGCAATTTTGGATGAGGCAGGCTTGCTAGTCGGCGGACTAGGCTTGCTGCCTCACGGGCGGGAACTATAAATTTAGACGGTGATGGCTCCGCGCAGCGGACGCGTCTGACCCGCGCCAAAGGAGCGCCCAAGGAAAGCCCGTCTGCGCCCGTCAGCGTCCAGGAGGCGGACGGGGGCGGACGGGTGGGCGACCTCCAGTCGCAAGCCCTGGGAGAACCACACAGGTATTCTTCATCGCATCTCCTGAGTTTAAGAGGAAATAGCAATAGCGGCTGTTCTGTACAGGGCCGCTGCTTTAAGGGCAATTTTCACTGCGCCGGGTGTGGTTAGTGAATGAGGACTGGTGTGGGGGGGCCCACACGGAAGTTGTGTACTCCTATGAGCTGACGCCTGGTCGGGGACCGCCGAAACGCAGTATTACCTGCGCTCTTCTGAATACGCCGTCTGTGAGCAAACACGCTCAGGACCTGTTTGATCTATTATCAAATTCTAAACCTGCTTGCCTCTTCCTGACAGAAACCTGGCTGGGCGAGGCGTTCGGTCCGGATGTCGCCAATGCTCTTCCCCCCAACTATTTTATGCTGAGGAAAGATCGGGGTACGGGCAGAGGGGGTGGAGTGGCGCTGGTGATTGATAGACGCTTTGAGTGTTCAATTGTCCCAATGGATGATATTCATGGGGCAGAAGCTTTGGGATTCTGTCTGACACTCTCACCGCCCACTCCTGCGTGGGATTGTTGGTCTAAGGCCCCCTGGGCCTATCGGGTCTTTTCATGAGGGGCTACATTCGGTGATTGCGGCAATGAGTGTGCAGTTTAAGCACTGCATGCTTTTAGGCGATTTTAACATCCACCAGGATTTGCCTGCTGCTGCTGATACCATCAAGCTTTTGGACACCACTAAACCGCAGGGCCTGCTGCCTTATCTGGCTTCCCCCTCCCGCAACAAGGGGCATATGCTGGATCACATTTTTTCTACAATCCCTATTGCTGTTGCCCCCCTGTGTTGTGGTCTGACCATCTGTTGGTGAACTTTGATATTCAGTACAATTCTAGCCCTTCCATTAGAGGGATTGGCCAGTTGCCCCAGACACCCCGTGCCTTCTATCGAGTGTCACGGGACATGATTGCACACCCTTGCCCGTCGACAGGTTATTTAGAGGAGGATCTTGATTTCTTCCAATCGTGACTAGCGCAATGCCTTGGGGAGTTGGTCCCTCCCCAGCGGACTCTTAAGAACTCTACTCGTGCCTCTGCACCTTGGTTTATGCCAGCGCTCAACGCCCGCCGTAGGCTTTGTAGGAAGGCTGGAAGAGCTTGGCGATCAAATTACTATCTACCTTTGAAGGAGGCCTATAGACGTTGCGTCAAGGCATATCATAAGGAAATTTATGCGGCAAAGAAATCCTACTTTGCCAGGAGAATCGAGGAGGCCACTAACACCAGTAAGGAAATCTTCTTGATTGTGAAGGAATTCACATCGCCGGCCTTGATTACCCCTAAGTGTTCCTTTTCGGAATCTTGGATCTCCCAACTGGCAAGCTTTTTTGCTAATAAGATCAAAAGCATCCAGGCTACGTTTCCTCCTGCTGCGATTGTGGTAGCCTCTAACTTGAGACCTCTCTCCTTCTTGCCTGCCGCGGGACAGCCCACTCTGGCGTATTTCCCTCCCATGGAGCCGAAAGCTTCGCTGGAATTTCTATCTCAAATGAGATCTGGCACGTGTTGCGTCCCTCCTTTTTGCGGATGATACAATTTTAATTTCGCAAACACCACGCGGCCTCCAGACCCTTTTAGACAGGTTCCAACAGTATTGTACTTTGAAAGGACTAGAAATCAATATAAAAAAAACTAAATACATGGCACTAAACCCGCACAAAACTTTTAAAAGGAATTTAATGTTAAACGGACAAAAATTAGACTACGAACATAGCTTTACATATCTGGGAGTCCTGCTAGATTCTTTAATGGGATGGGGCCCACAACTAGAGAAATCAAAACTGGTGTTTAAACAAAATTGTTTTCCCATATTGCAGAGACACAACAAAAGTGTCAATAAGGCGGTCACCCCAGCAGTGGAGCTTTTTAGATATAAGGTCCAATCAGCCTCATTGTATGGGGCGGAAATTTGGGGGCCAGTATGTAAGAAAACTTTTGAAGTACTTGAGAATAAGTTTATTAGGGGTCTTTTAAAAATTCCTAATAACACTCCGCTTATTCCCCTATTTCTTGACTTAAACATTAAACACACAGATCATCATGCAATATTGAGACCAGTATTGTTGTGGGTCAGACTATGGACAACAATTGAACTATCAGATTATAAAAATGGCTTGAAAGAGGTCCTTGAACTTGATAGTGACAGGAAAATCTTTTGGTTTAAACACGTAAAAACCTGGCTAATCAAGCTAGGATTAATGCACTTCTGGAACGAGCCAGGTTCTTTAAACTCAGTTTCTAAGAAAATAGTCAAACTGTCTTTTTGGTCATACGTGAGCAACGATTCCGTGTACATAAGAACACATGGTCCTCTTACAGAAAAATTCCTTATGGTAAAAAATGAGGCATCTTTTGAACAATTTTTAGATGAAATCGAGCCACCACTGACCAAAACTCTGTATTTGAAATTTAGATATGGCATGCTGAGATTTAAAGTAACAGAGAAAAGTTGGGGGAAGACAGATAATGACTGCTGCAGCATATGTACCAACAATCAAAGGGAGGATATCTATCATGTATTATTTTTCTGCCCTAGTTATGTAAAGGCGAGGAAAAGATGGATTGTCCCTCTGTGCCACAATATTGGTTCTATTTCGCATAGGGAAGCTGGTAGGATCCTAAGCACGGACACCAGCCAAGTATTCGTGTTCGGAATCAGTACATTTCTATTGTCCGTTTACTATACCAGCAGGAAATTAAAGCTTTCGTTTTAAATAAGGAAAAAGTGCCATCCTGATATCTTATAAATCATGAATTATGCCTAGCCATTTATGTCTTCCCAAACTCCCGGTTGTTATAATCAATTTAATGTTTTTTTAATGTGATTTTAAACATTTTAACATATTTATGCATTTTTTGCGCCAAATATAAAATTGTATTCTGTGTGTCCAAATATGATGAAATGTTGCTCCTATAGCGGGGTACTGAACCATAATGAACTGTAAGCTGTATATATGGTGAATTTTATCATGTTTTGTCATATTTTATTGCATCTTTTATGTTGCAAGTCAACGAAATAAAGATTAAACTGAACTGAGATCTGGCACGCCGCAGGACCCCTGTCCCGCTAAGTATCTAGCAAAAATGGCATCTGTCATTAATCCCATCATTAATTCAATTTTGAATCTCTCTCTTGAGACAGGGGTAGTTCCGCCAGCCTGGAAACAAGCTTTAGTTCTCCCTCTTTTAAAGAAGCCGTCCTTAGACCCGAGTATGCATGCCAATTATCGGCCTATATCTTTGCTCCCGGTTCTGGCCAAGGTCGCGGAGAAACATGTGCAGACTGTCCTCTCGGACTATGTGGAGTCACATGGTGTCCTCCATCATACCCAGTCCGACTTTCGGGCAAATATGAGCACCGAAACGGCGCTGCTGGAGGTGTCGGAAGCAATCAAGGAGGTCCAGGACAAAGGAGGGAAAGCATTGCTGGTGTTGTTAGATCTGTCGGCGGCGTTCGACACCGTTACCCATGACTGTCTCCTGGCAAGACTCTTGGAGATTGGCGTGGGGGGAACGGTGCTCAGATGGTTTGAGTCCTTTCTCTCAATCCGACAACAGACAGTCTGGGCCCCTCCGTACTCAGCCTTAGTGCCGCCGCTGGAGGTGGGAGTCCCTCAAGGGTCGATTCTAAGCCCCACTCTCTTTAATATCTATATGTCCCCTCTGTCGGCGCTGGCTGAGTCATTTGGTGCCCAGATTGTCTCATACACCGATGATACCCAGCTCTTTTTCACTTGTGGAAAGAACATGGACTTCGACGGAGAACTCATTAAGAGTTGCCTGGGTGCGGTTTTTGCCTGGTTTCAACTTAACCAGTGTTGAAAATTAGTACGTTCTGGTGAACATTATCTGCGCCATCTTGCCTCTTCCCCTGATGCCACACTTTTGTCGTGCGCGCCCGCCATTTTTTTAAGATGCCCCGATCAGAACGAACCCTTTTGCATGCCGCTGGCCCCTGACATAGCCCTTCGCCTTCACTAAGCCTGCACGCTGACCACCCCCTGCTTGCACCTGCCTTGAGTCATAAACCCCTCTTCGGCGCTGCTCTGCCCCAGGCCCCCATCCTGTTCCCAGCGCGACACCTCCCTGCTTCCCTTTCATGATCTCCGGCCCTTAGATGCAAACCCCCTTTTCCCCGTGTGCCCGTTTTGTCTTCCCCGTTCCCAGGCCGACACCCAGCTCTGCCGATACCATTCCTTGCCCCTCCCCGTACAATAGAAAGCGTCCCCCATCAAAGGATCCCCGGGTTGATCAAAGCCCCCACTCCATGAGACCCGATCAAACCCCCCACATTCCGTGAATCAGCGGAATATCCAGCTGCGTGATACTCATCACCTGTTATGACTAGGGTGGGGATTTCAACTGCAAATGTGTGTGGGAACGGGCCCCAAAGGGGGATTCCGGGAATGTCTTTCCGTATATCAAAGCTTTGTCACTTGTATGTAAACTATAATAAAAACCACAAACACTGTATATAAGGGGCCAGGCCTCAAACGTAAGTTAGAGCACCTCAGAACGATACCTTCTGTCCGTTTCGTTGTGTTCTCCTCCGGAGAGAATAAAAAAACCTTGTTTCCTGCCTTCCAGTCTCCAGCGCCTGCCTCTTCATTGATTAATTAACTAGAGGGTCACAGAGGCCATACCGCCGGGCAAATATCGATTGTCCCCGACCCGACCCAGGTTTTTACAATTGGCGTCCCAAGCGTGGGGCCCATCAGCGACTCGTGGATCCAGTGGGAGAGGTCCCGACGACAGAGTGAACGACTGCAACGATCGGGAGAGCTCTTGCCCAATAGACCCTCGTCTGGCAGCCGATCATCCGAACTTCACTAGTTCCGAACAGACCTCTCTCGAGTGATCTACGGTCCTGACTGGGAACCATCAGGAGTGCCGTGAGAAATACGAGAAAAAGAGGACGATCGGGCGCTGGATTCGGAAGACAAGAAACTGTCCATACGGTCCGGGTAAGGTCGTGTTACCACGACAAGTTGCGAAAAATTGCTTGATTGCTTGTTTGTTTAAAAATACTAGTATTGCTCTTTTTTTTATTTGTTTGGAGATTCACTGTCTGCAAACGGAGAAACAACGGGCTCTCTCTCTTTGCAAGCAGTGGAGGATAGGTAGGGCAGCAACCGTGCTTATTTCTTCTCCCCCACGCAATAATTACTTGAAACTGAACTGTTGTTCGCAAAACTATTGTTTCCTGGAGATTCCCTGTCTGCAAACAGGGAAGAGACCACCCTTTTTGCAGATAGTGAAAAAGGTAGGTAACGCAGATCTTTGCGGACCTACTCATTCTCCCCATTGTTATTTATTGGTCGTTTGGTTTTTATTATTATTTTTTTTTTGATCCATGAGGTATTCACTGCCTGCAAACAACGTCGAATAGAAATATTCTGTACGGTCTTTGCACCTAGTGATAAGATAGGCAGTGCTGACTTTTTAGTCCCTCGTTACGAGCCGTCATGTCTGTCTTCTCCCCACTGATAAATAGCCTGTTTAGCCCGGACCGCGTATTAGAGGTGGACCATATAGCTCCATTAGAAGGCACCCCTAATAAGGACATGTTCATAAACTATGGATTAGTCACCATAGCCTATAATAAATTGTGGCACAAGTATACCGAAGAGAGTCAAGACAAACAGTGGCCACTGACAGGATCCTTTGACCTTGATAAAATAGAAACGTTAGAAATAGCCCTTCGAAATAATAAGACAACGCCAATTATGCTCGACAGTCTCGGTATGTGGCGCAGAGAGGCTACGAAACGACAGAGAAAAGACGAGGACAAACCAAGTAGAGAAATATACCGACAGGACAACCCCAGGACACCGCTACCCACAACTTATCCCCCGACACTATGCAAAAGACGACTAGACTTAGGGCCAGACCAATGCGCTTTTTGTAGGTATGTCGGACACTGGAAAGCCCAATGCCCGACTCTACTGAGCGTGAGTAAAGGCAAAGGGCCGACAGGAACGACAGACCGGCAGTACGGGAAAAAGCGCGAGACAAAGAAGAACCCGACTTACATAGACAGACCAGACAGAACCACCACGTTTGATTATGCCCGATGGCACAGATTTCGCCAGGAAAATCTCAGCGGCATGCTCAAGTTCTCCTAGGTCGGGCAATGTCAAGACAGGAACCCAGCCTCGTTTCAAATTCACAGACAGAAAGAGATAATTATGACCAATAACTGTTTTATATTTGTCTTGGGTCTTTGTATGTCGTACTTGTACTGCCCCCCGTCTGAGTTTGTGTGTATGTAATGTACAAATCTGCGTCATCCCTCTACACGTGTTTCCATGTTACTCAACCTCTGTTAGCAGAAACTTAGCATAAAAAGCAACCTTGAAAGAAAGAAATGGTAAAACAAAATCCGTAGACCATTAATGAACTTGAACTTTTAATTTAGCACAACAAACAAGGAATAATAACGGTAAAACTGTAGAAAAATGAAAGTCAAACAGAACATTCGCCCCCCCCCCCCATTCTGGAACCTTCCAAAGTTGGGCAGGGTTACGGCTACGCCCAACCAACGGCAACCCATATAAGGCGGGCCCGGCCGCCAACTCTTGGTCAGGAAATCTTAACGTATGGGGGAGCCGGAGGAGAGGCAGGAGCCAGCAGCCGGGCTGTTGTAGGTAGTCCCGCCACATGTCCAGAGGAGAACGAGGCACCTTTTTTCCTTTTCTCTTCCGTAACAGCCGCAGCAGCTCTGGACGGCGGGATGTCCTGCACGTACCTCCACAACAATTTGTCCAAGTTGGGCTGGGAGGGAGAGGCGACGCGGACGAGCCTCTCCCACCTCCACCGATAGGAGGTTTCCCAGCCCCCGGCCCGACACCGAACACCCCCAGTCAGGCGATGGTGCCAATACTTCCACAGCACCGAACACACCATGGTGGCACCCCAGTACTTGCGCAGCACCGAACGTACAATGGTGGCCACATTTTCGGAACACCGAACCTGCAATGACTGCACTGATACTCGTGCCGCGCCGAATGCGCGCCACAGGGGGCCATACTCCCACAGCACCGAGCACAGGACTTGGGGAACACCGGATGTGGAGAAACCTTCATGCGGGGCGATGAAAAGGAGCGGCATGGAGTGCACCGGGAGAAGGAGACGATGCGAACCAGTCTCCCTCGCCCCCCAGGTGGGGGCATCACAGCTGCACCCCAGCCGAACGTCCCGCTTTCACGAAACAGAGACCTCTTCCTTTCACTCCGAAGGATCTCTCCCACTCTTGCAAACTCGACGAGAGTGGCCCCTGTAGGGCCTCAAAATGGCGTCTGGGTCCGCTGGAAGGCGGGCCCCGGCCACTAGAGTAACTTTGACCAGCATATAACTCGGACATTTGCCCCCTGGAGCACGAACCCCCATCTCCGACAGCATCTCCGCAGCCTTGAAGATCCTACAAAGGTCCCCGACGGAACCTTTGGCCTTTGCAGGTTTCCGGTAAGGGACGGCTGCCTTGATCGCCAACGAAACAAACATGACATTGCCACTCCTTCTGTTAGCATGGATTCTAGAACTGCCGAAAAGGACTCTGGTCCAAACTGCCAGTAATGGGAAACATTTCCCCTGATGCTGCTTCCGGACTGAGCCGGCCCCGCCCAAAATGGCGCTGGTATCAATCGGAACTTACAAACACCTCGTGGTGTTCCTTCGCACTAATATAAACTTGATGTTCTGAGATTTTATATGATCCTTTGTACACTTGGCTAGAAAAGACAAGGAGAACTCACTCGACGAACAGTATGAAAGGATCCCCGTTACAAATGTTGATTACAAATGTACAATGTATTATATTTTTATAATTGATGTAAACCTCGTTTACGACGCACACGTACGGTATGCATATAGGAAATCTGATTACAACTATTGTGATTATGCTTCTAAATTATGAAAATAAATGCCCCCGAACCCCCAGCCAATTAATAGACGTTTTAGTTTCTTACAAATGAAATGAGTAAAACTTTCCGATGTTTTTTTGCTGCAAGCGACACCCCCCCACTGTAAGCACTTTAGCCGTTACCACGACCGGCCAAATACGACCGCACCCTCATAATCCACATGCTGAAATAATTTTACAAAATAAAGTTTTTGAAACTATGGACGGGTATTGCATGCTTTATTTTAAAAATGTGGGATCGGTGGGAAAGTTCTTTTCTGTGCACCCTACTCTGCTCTCTCTTTAAGGTTAAAAGAAGATGGTTGCCCAGCCCCGGAGGACGGATCGGATCGACAACACGACACTCCGCCTTCAAAGTACGCGACTGACCCATGAACTCTCGCGTAGAGGAAGACCTTGACTTCCAAGGATGGGTAAAACGAACGGTGTAAATGAGGGAATGTAAAAGGAGGGTGAAATGAAATAATATAAATGTTATAAAGTACCACGTTCCAAAGTATCAGGGACCCAAGAACCGAAGAACCTTAGAACGCCACAGCGTTGAAAGAGGTTTAAGGACCCCGATAGTGAGATACATCCTTTGACTAGATACCTCGCACTAGGCACCTCTGGTTTCCTTTTTACGTTTCCCCGCACACGACCTATATGGACACACTACCCCCCCTCGACTCCAGAAACCATATCCCCGGGGACCCTGCCCCAAGGAGGAAAGACGAGTAAGAGGTAAGTAAAGGACTTATGAATCCATGTATTTGAATGCGCGCGAATGCTGTCTCCCCCACCCCCCTTTTTTTCCTCCCTCTGCAGGTTACATCAGAGATTACAGCCAAGGTGTGGCGAAGATCTGAAGCCTTGCCATGTCTAATACACGAAGCGGACTGGTGCCGCAAGGTGGTGTCTAAGCACGCCTGCAAACTACTCACGTATCGAACAAACCCGAAAGAAATTAGCACAACCTGATAAAAAGTGATCACCCTTAAACCAGACCGGATGAATGAACCCATGTCACGTATGATGCGAAACTATGAGGGAATGTGTGTGTGTGACTGAGGCGTTGACCCAACTGGTCGAAGGACCGAGAATGCGAGAAGTGCGACAAAATGGTACCTCCTTTCTTCTTTCCCTTTTTTCTCAAAGCACGTCCCCTCTACCCTGTCTAATGCTCAAACTGCATGATTACAAGATTCTAACGCAGACCCGTGAATGCCTTTTACTGTGTAATGCACTAAATAGCCTTTCTTGAATACACTGCCACCCTCTCTGTTGCACGTGTACTATTTAGTCTGCCGTTGCACTCTCTATCTCTCTCTCTCTCTCTCTCTCTCTCTCT
This sequence comes from Lissotriton helveticus, assembly GCF_964261635.1. Taxonomy (NCBI): domain Eukaryota; kingdom Metazoa; phylum Chordata; class Amphibia; order Caudata; family Salamandridae; genus Lissotriton; species Lissotriton helveticus. The sequence continues at coordinate 711,568,670 of NC_136065.1, read as the reverse complement.
CTCTCTCTCTCTCTCTCTCTCTCTCTCTCCCTCTATTTTTGCACTCCCACTCTTCCGAGTGATTAGCCCCGAAATTGGCAGACTGCCACCCCTAGCACACCACCTAATTGGCTTCAAATACCGTCAGTATTTGCACAAAAACTTGTCTTTAATACAATCACCCTGAGGCCGCGTCGTTACCTCTCCTTTTCCGCTAGAAGTCAATGAACCAAGGTTGGGCCGTAAGGGAAAGGACAGGTAAGACGACAGAGGTTCCCTAATCTGACCCGAAAATAAGGGAACTACATGTCAACGTCTCCTATGGTATAAAACAAGGACCTCAGAATACGCGACCCTCCCCTCCCCGAATGGTCGCAATACCCAAACCGGAAAAATGATCACCCCTGTTACCTCCCCTGTATCAGCCGCCCAAAAACTGGAATTATGAAACTGCCCCTCGTTTCCAGTCGTGAGAGATGGGTCGATTTATGCCCTTACCACAAGTTTCCTATGTCCCTGGTTGTTTCCCATAAAACCCCTGTCCTTTCTAATCAAGTAATCGGGCTGTAAAAGGTTACGTAGGACCCAGAATGATGTTTTACAAGGTTAACAGACTAGTCCAAGGTAAAGAAATCATCAAAATGAACCCCGTAGTAGTTGAAAAGCAGGATGCATCCATAGAAAGGAAATGTTTAGCCATGTTCGTCTCTCAGCAAAATACCTGTGTAGTAACTAATTGTAAAGGAAAGTCATAGTAAATCCAACAAACCCGTCACCGGTCATTCATATGCCAGTTGTAAACACTAACATAACGGGCATTTTTCATTCTTTGCCTGGAGCTGGGAGAGAAATAGACTTTTTGATTATCTTCATCTGCAAATTCACTAAAGACTGTCTTTTCAAACTTGTTTAAGGGTACTGCTGTTGGAGGAGAGAAGGACCGGATGTGGGAGCACGAGGCCTGACTGCAGACTAAGGAACACCTGCGACATTAGCCAAGGCGAGACCACGACTGAAAAGAGCTGCAGGACGAGGCACTGTTTTCGACAACATGAGAAGAAAGGGTCGACCTGATGCCCCTGCTCGATGTCCAGTGCCTGTCGACAAGTCCCCGCTCTCTGAATTCGGTCACACGCCCGCCTATTTGAAGTCTCTCGTTCCCCTAGTTTGTTCCTAATTTGGCCCTGCTCCATCCCCCTTTTCCTCTGACCTACCCTATGGACTGTTTTGTACGCTCTTCTTCCATTTGAACTTTCTGACAATCACCTCAAAGGACACAGGGCGAAAAGGACCTTTCCGACCAGAAACGCGAGGAAAGGGTCGTGCCCTGCAACGCAGAACTTAGAACAGAGCTGGACTTGCAGCTCCACCGCCGGTGCTCAACAGCGCCAACGAAAGGCAACAAAGAATAATGAGAACTCGTTAAACTTCGAACATTTGACATCCCCAATCGCCGTTTCTGCTAGACCTCATTTCTCTCCCAGCCGCCATTGTATTGATCATGCTCCAATCCGAACCTGATATATATGTAATAACCTGCCAGTATGAAATATGCTTGCTGCTCACGCTACAGAATCGTTTTTGTATTACATTTCTATGACTTTCCTGCTAAAACAAATTGATCAAAGTTTATCAAATAGGCTCACCTCCTAAAAACTAGAAATGTTAAAATGTATTGTTTACAACTCTTTTCCTCTAGGGTTCCTACCGTTTCCTTTCTCATGCCCATCACAATAGAACCAAGTAGAAAATGAACCAGCAAGATGTCTTGAATATGTTAAAGGGAGGACTGTTGAAAATTAGTACGTTCTGGTGAACATTATCTGCGCCATCTTGCCTCTTCCCCTGATGCCACACTTTTGTCGTGCGCGCCCGCCATTTTTTTAAGATGCCCCGATCAGAACGAACCCTTTTGCATGCCGCTGGCCCCTGACATAGCCCTTCGCCTTCACTAAGCCTGCACGCTGACCACCCCCTGCTTGCACCTGCCTTGAGTCATAAACCCCTCTTCGGCGCTGCTCTGCCCCAGGCCCCCATCCTGTTCCCAGCGCGACACCTCCCTGCTTCCCTTTCATGATCTCCGGCCCTTAGATGCAAACCCCCTTTTCCCCGTGTGCCCGTTTTGTCTTCCCCGTTCCCAGGCCGACACCCAGCTCTGCCGATACCATTCCTTGCCCCTCCCCGTACAATAGAAAGCGTCCCCCATCAAAGGATCCCCGGGTTGATCAAAGCCCCCACTCCATGAGACCCGATCAAACCCCCCACATTCCGTGAATCAGCGGAATATCCAGCTGCGTGATACTCATCACCTGTTATGACTAGGGTGGGGATTTCAACTGCAAATGTGTGTGGGAACGGGCCCCAAAGGGGGATTCCGGGAATGTCTTTCCGTATATCAAAGCTTTGTCACTTGTATGTAAACTATAATAAAAACCACAAACACTGTATATAAGGGGCCAGGCCTCAAACGTAAGTTAGAGCACCTCAGAACGATACCTTCTGTCCGTTTCGTTGTGTTCTCCTCCGGAGAGAATAAAAAAACCTTGTTTCCTGCCTTCCAGTCTCCAGCGCCTGCCTCTTCATTGATTAATTAACTAGAGGGTCACAGAGGCCATACCGCCGGGCAAATATCGATTGTCCCCGACCCGACCCAGGTTTTTACACCAGCTGAAATGCAAATCAGACAAATCGGAGGTTCTCTTCTTTGGATGTCTACCGGACCCTTGTTGGAAGTCCTGGTGGCCGGCTGCTATGTTTCCTCCTTCTGCCGACACTGTGGCGGCTAAAAATCTCGGAGTTAAGATGGATAACTGTCTTACTCTTAAACCTCAGATTATGGACCTGGTTGGGCAATGCTTTGGGATATTAAAAATGCTCAGAAAATTTCTCCCTTTCCTATCCATTGCCCACAGGAAAAGCACGGTGCAAGCCTTGGTGGGATCAAGGCTGGATTATGCCAATGTGCTCTACCTCGGCCTTCCTGAGTACCTTCTATCCCGCCTGCAGGTGGTACAGAATTCGGCCGCTCGTGCAATCTTTGGCCTTGGCTGGAGATCCCATGTGGCGGGATTGTTGAAATCTCTCCACTGGCTGCCGATTCGAAAACGTATCGAGTTCAAGGCGCTGACCATCGCATTTAAGGCACTCCACGGCACAGGTGCTCGGTACCTGAGGAAGAGGATTTGTTTTGACTATCCGTCCAGAGCCTTACGCTCTGCGTCATTGTCTCTGGCCACTATGCCGGCAATTAGGCGTGCTAGGATGGGGGGTCGCTCTTTCAAATATCTCGCGCCCCGTGCCTGGAATGCACTGCCATTGTCATTGAGAAAGAGCGGGAATCTGTTGTCTTTCAGGAAAGAGCTTAAAACATGGCTATTCTGTCAATAATCTCCTTGCTTTGGTTGTGTTGCTGCTGGGTCTGACAGCGCCGGGACACTCTGTTTGAGTAGCTGAGCGCTTAACAAAACTCCATTTAACATAACATAACATGGAAGATCCCAGCTACATCTTGCTGGTGTGCAGCCGTCGCAAACATTCTTTCCGCCTGCATCCGCTCTCAGCTCTCCATCATTCTCCTTATGTGTCCCAACTCCTGGGTGACATAGCTGAAGCCACTCTGACTAGACAATTGTTCTTGGCTCAGAGTCATGTCTCTAACAATGTCAGCCATGGATTGTTGGAGAGCATGGACCGGACAGTGGGCTTCCGTTAAGGCCTCTGAGTGGTCCCTGATGGGACTTAGACACCCTCATACGACATCTAGTTTGGCTGCCATGAGGACAAACCACACCCGCAGCTAATCAACCATCTTCTCCTGGCACCCTAACACACGGAGTTGGAATGCCATGTGTTGGTCGTGGGGGTCCTCTGAGACAGCTGTGGTGGTGGGTGCTTCCTGCTGTGTCTTCTGTGCAAGAGGTGGGGTCTCCTCGTTGCAGGTGGGGTGCTGGAGCTACCCATGAGCTGTTGGAGGGCGTCGGTGTCGCTGTTGTGAGGTCCTCTCCATCATCAGTGCTGTGTTGTTGGGTGTGCTCTGAAGGGGGGTTGATTCTCTCTCTGCAATGTGAAGGGGAGATGCAGCTTGACATTATGTTCACATGTATGTTCACGCATTGTACAACTTTACTAACGGACTGCATGACAATATACATTGTGATTGTTTGTGGGCAGATGCCTATTTGATGTGGGACAGTTAACATTTCTATACCATCAGGGATGTGAAGTTGTACTTGTACATTGTCATGTCAGTTTCCTGCTATGCCAAATGCGAATGGCCATTTTCTACACACAAGCCGCAGCAGTTGTGTCCTCTGTTATGTTGTGAAAGTGTTGCAGTTTGTACCACATTGTTGACAATGTTGAGGTGCTTGGATTCTTATGTGTGTGTGCTGCATTGTGGGTGAGTTGCCCCTTCAGCTCTGACTTTGTGGGCACTTATCCCTTTCAGGTGGTGTGGCTTTCCCTTCTGTGCTTCTACAGTGCTGATATGTTGCAGACATGGGCAAATTGGGCTCTTGGTCGGAGCTGTGGCTCTTGGGCATGGTTTGTCCACAGATGTGCTATACTTAATTGTGCATGTTTGCCATTGTGCCCATCTCCCCCATCCCCCCAGTTCCTGGTCGTTACTCACCCTGTTGCTGTTGGCTCAGGTCCTGTTGTGCAGTGTCTGGTCCCCCAACTCCTGCCACTGTCTCCCCAATGATGGTCCCAGGCTGGTCCTCCGTGGAGGTTGTGGGGTTCTGGTTGTCCTCTGTACTTGCTCCGGCTACCTCCATGGTGCTTCGCAGTTGTATGTGTTTTGTTTGTGATTTTTGTTGTCGCTTTTATAGGGATTTTTCCTGCCTGACTTTTGGGATTTGCAGGGTTGGCGCGGTTTATGGCAGCATTTTTTATCACAGTTGGGCCCATCACAACTTTTTTCACGTTCGGGTTTAGATTTTTATCGCCGTCCTGGTGATTTTATCGCAGACATTTGACGCGTTATCGGAAGACTATCGCATGTTACCGCCATGTTGTGAATAGGCCTTTAACACAGAGTAATTTTCCCGTGATAGATGGCGATATGGCAAATTGTTTTAACCTATTTTGGCGATGATTATCGCACGTTCCTGAGAATACCCCCCCTGGAGTTGAGTGCAAGTTACTTTTCTGATATAGTGGCCATCTGTCCCCTCCTGCATTGGGTAACAGTCTGGACCATAGCAGAAGCTAAGCTTGACAGAGAGATTTTGTTGGATTACCTTTCTCTCCACAAAGCATTCTGCATACCTTAGATGATGTACATTGAGGAGTCTTTTCACTATCTAGGGAGGCTTGACCTATTTGACAACCCAGGCGCATTAGTTAAATCTGATCTGGGTTAAAATAAATTGTTTAATGTGATGACATGCTGGCAGGGAAAATTAGGAACTGCAAGAAAATTCAGTGCAGGGGCATGTGTTGTTGTAAACAGTCCCTGTATGGGACCATATCTTACCTTTGTTACGAACAGTAATCACTGTTATTTACTCACTATCTTTAGGCTATATATATTTCATTTATGCCTAGGGGTTCTAAAAAGATGGAATGAATCAAATGATTTTGCTCCGTGCAGGACTTTGACAATGTGTCTCTGCAAGAGATCTTGAATTTTGTAATGCTTTGTCAGAAAAGACTATACTATCCCTCCTCTAAAGGATCGAAATGTTTGTCAAGTGTTCCATGAAATAATGTTTTTACAATTATTGTATGATAAACGTATAACGTATAGTGTTGCTTGTTTTTAAAATAGTGCTGTCAAACTGAGACGCTGCTTGGGTGATTGAATTTACTCTAGTTATTTTTAAACTGTGTATTAACTTTTATTATTATAGTGTGTTTTTGTATCTGCTTTATTTCTCCGTATATTTATAGTTTACTTGTGTTTAACCAAATAAAGACATTTTAATTTGATTTGACTTGAGACATTAGGTTCAGTTATGGTGATAAGGTGGAAAAAGCTGAAAAGTGGGAAGTTGGCACCAAGAATGTTTTCAGAAACTTTATTCTCTTTTCTGGTTAAAGTACAATTAGCACTTGTTAGAATTGGGGGTCTCTGGTTGGCGCAAGTAGGTACTTGTGACAAGCAGGGACCCTCTCCTCTAAGTCAGGGCAAAGGATGACCCTTCAGAATTACCCTTGCTCACCCTCTAGGTGCGTGGCGTGAGCAGCCAAGGCTCTTCTTCAGGCGTTAGTCAGTTAAGCATTTGTAGTCACACACACAGTAAAATATACCAATCCCCCCACAAATGGACACCAGGCTGTGAGTATATAAAAATACGCTTCTTTATGTAAAAATTAAATATACTCTTTAGAACAGACTTATCACAAGATCAAATAACGTTTTTAGGGCACCACAGGTTGTAAATAGGCAAAGGTTCTCTTTCAAATATTCCACCAACAGTTCTTTGTTGTAGGTTAAATTGCACTTTCAGTCTTTAAAGCGGATGTTTCTGTTAAAATTCCTTCTTGGCAAGTTTCTCTGTCCCAAATTACTTTGCTCTCGCTTCCTGGGCCGGTTCCAGGGACCTTAGGCCAGTCTTAGGCCCTCTGTGCGCTTCGCAGCGCTTCTGTGCACTCTACACGGGAGAAATCACGGCACCCTACCAAGTCTCACGCATCTGGCGTGGGGCGCGATCGGCCCGGCCGGGTCTCGTGGAGCGGATGGCCCCCCTGGTCTACGGGACCCACACGGGGGGGAAACACCGACCTCAGGGCTGTCCAGGAGGAGGGCAGGCCCAAGAACCCAGCGCAACCTCAGTCACTTGGGCCGGGGCTCAGATTGCAGCCTGCGGGACCCGACAGCTAAAGGATTCCAGCGGGAGGGGCTGGAGCGCTCTCGCAGCGCGGAGCTGCAGGCAGACACAGAGAGCGGTGCGAGCCAGCTGGAAAGGGCGGCTTGCACCACAGCGGATCTTTAGGCCGGGGGGCGCTTGTGAACAGGGCAGTGGGCAGAAAACAAAGGGGGTCAAGTAACGTTGCGGGCCACGAGCCCGATGACAGTCTCAGTGGCGGCTTTTCTCCGGTGACAGATGCGAGGTGCCCAGCGGCTCAGGCAGAGCGAGGCTGGCACCCGAGGCGTCCGTCCAGCGGAGGTCTGTCCCCTGGGTCTGTTTGAGTCCGGCAAAGGATTTCTGGCGGGAGGGTGAGGCACCGCAGCGAGCCTTCCCAGGCGGTCGACACAGCGATCCCCTCAGCGGGGGAAGAGCGGCTCAACGGAGCGGAGCTCTTCCTCGGCGGGGACGAGAGGACACAGTCGGTCACGGCCTGAGGGAGGGGCTGGGGGGCACCACAGCAGCGAGCCTTCCCAGGCGGTCAACACAGCGATCTCCTCAGCGGGGGGAGAGCGGCTCAACGGAGCGGAGCTCTTCCTCGGCGGGGACGAGGAGACACAGTCGGTCACGGCCTCAGGGAGGGGCTGGGGGGCACCAAGGTCACAGCTCCGGCAGTAGTAGATATCCCGGTTAATTACTGGCAGACGAGCAGAGGGCAGGTTGAGCCAGATGGTCCTGTGGCTCAGGTCAGGGGGCAAGCTCAGTCAAGCCCTTGGAGAATGTTTAAGCACAAAGAAGCAAAGTCTTTTCTTATCAAGTCTTTTCCTCTCCTTTCTCAGCAAGGCAAGCAGCAGGCTAGTTCTCCCAGCGTCTCTTCTCCTTCTAGGCGGGCAGAGGTCCTTCGTGGTAAAACAGGATTCTAATTTACAAGGAGCAGGGCTCCTACTTTTATACACAGTTTCTTTTGTTCTTACAGGCCAGGGGGGCCTTTGCATAACTGCTCCAGTCCCTGAGCACTTGTGGTGGGTACTTCTGCTTCTGCATTCAGTGTGAGGGCAGGCACATCAGTCGCTCCCCAGGGGGGCGGAGCCGGCATTGTGAAGACAGGGGCAGCCTGAGCACTTTGTTGACAAGCTTCGGTCCTTCCTGGGCCAGGTGCAGGCTGAGTCATCAGTCGCTCCCCAGGAGGGCGGAGCCAGCATTGTGGGGGCAGAGCACAGCCTGATGCATCATTCAGGGGAAACTCCCACCACCCACTAAGGTGTCATCCTGCTATTCACAACCTGTCAACTCCCAGCCCTGTCACTCACCCACTCAGACAGTCAGATACACACAAGAGCAGAGGCGGGCTGAAATGGTTAGACAAGCAAATGCTAACTTTCTAAAAGTAGCATTTGCAAACCCAGGATATTAAAATAAACTTTACTAAAAGAAGTATTTTATTATTCTGAGTTCAGGCATACTAAACATTAATTTCTACCATGTTCCCTGAGCCTGCTGGGATTATAGAGTGTAATAATTCCAGCAGCCCATCTGGCCTAAAGGGAACAGGTAGCCTTACAATAGTGAAAAACGAATTTGGCAGTAATTCACTATTAGGACATGCCACACACATCAGAGCATGTCCTACCTTACACTTACAATGCACCCTGCCCTCAGGCCTACCATAGGGGTGACTAATATGAAGTTAAGGGAAGGTTTAGGGGCTGGCAAGTGTGTGCACTTACCCAGCCAGCATGACAGTACCAGACTGCACGCAGGTTCTGCAATGGCAGACCCTAGACACATTTTAAGGCTGCTTCTGTGGGTGGCGCAACCAGCGCTGCAGGCCCACTAGCAGTATTGGCATTCACAAGCCCTGGCACTCCTAGTGCACTTTACTAGGGACTGACAGTAAATCCAATGAACCAATCATGGACATCAATCACATGTATACTTTTCACAGGGAGAGCATATGCACTTTAGCACTGGTCAGCAGTGGTAAAAGTGCCCAGAGTCATTAAACCAACAAAAACAGGTCAGAGAGAGTATTGGAGGAAGGCAAAAAGTTTAGGGATGACCCTGCCAAGAAGGCCAGGTCCAACACAACCCCCTTCCAGCCAAAACGCAGGGTAGACCAATCACCACTGTGATGGGCTTCCCTGCTTTGGGCGATAGAACCTGGACCTGGCCCGCAACAGCAGGGGCACATTCCAGTTCTACGCCAATCTGAACCTATTTCAAATCATCTGTCCATACTCTCAGGGTCCACCCAACTAATCCATGGGGCACCCTTTTCTTCCTCTGTGGACACCACCTGGGCAGCCTCTAACCGTAACTTGCTCACAGGTGTGTCCCAACAGACAGTCATCAAATCCCAGTGGCCACTGACAGTAGTCAGGGCTGAGACCCAGGCCTTATGCCTTTCAGGGCTTTCAAACCTCTGTGGCCTCAGAGAGCGGGGGGCAGTAGCCCCAGGTGCTTGGCACCTTTTGTCCCTTCTCTCTTCTGTTAGTCCAGGTATGCTATCCTGGCACTGACCCACCAGCCCCAGGCCTGTACCTGGTGGCTGGACCAAACACTGGGGTGGCCTCTCCCACACCCGGTCCTCTTCCTTGGGGCTCTGTACCCTCCCACCTGGAGTGGTACCCCCTTCCAGAATTGTCAGGGCACCTGTGGCAGGTGATCTGCACAATTCTCCCACCAGTTCAGGGGTGCTATCCTGCAACTGGGGCACCAGGTCAGGGGGGACACCCTGCACCTGGCCCTCTACCTTAGGGTCTAAACCCTCAAACTGCACCGGGGTCAGAGGCAAGGACTCCCTCCCTCTGCACCCCCTTCCAGGGTCCGGCCCACTCCCAACTGGAGTGGTACCACTAGAAGTGACATGGGTCAGGACACTGATTACAGTGGTCCCACCCTCCAGGTAAGACAACACCTGAACCTGGCTCTCCAACTCAGGGACCCAACCCTGCAGTTGAACAATTGCCTGGCGCACCAGGACTTCTCGGGGAGCACACATGCCCCCCCTGAGGGTGGCACATAGCTTCTGTGCCGTGCAACAATCTGCCTGGCGCAGATCTCCCAGCCTCTGTCCCTCTGACAGTGTGGGAAGATCCCCCAGGACAGAAGTGGTGTCCCCATGGTCATTCACTGGGGACGCAGCCCTGCTGGCTGGCCCCTGACCCACTGGTTCTTCCACTGGGGACTCTTTCCCCCTCTCGCCCCTCCTTCTGGACTTCTGCACCCTCCCAACTGGAGTGGTACTGCCAGTCACCAGAACTACTGGGGCCCTGTTTACAGAGCCTCCACGTTCTCTAGCCACTGGGGGATCCCCCTCAGAGGGTGACTCATCCGGACAGCCTAGGCTCCCCACCTGGTGTTCCCTTAAAGAACCATCCAGGCTCTGAGACTGAGGTTGGGCACTACCGGGACAACACCCATTCTCACTCCTTCCCCTTAAGGACAGGACGTGAGGCCCTACACCCCTCTCACTACTACAGGACCTAGCTGGGCTACTCTGCGCCACTTCCACCACTCTGGGCTGGAAGATACCTGAGCCACTCCCTACAGGATCACACCCCAATGCCTCTCCAGACCCTTTGGAATCCACCACAAGGTCTGCCTCCAATGTGAGCTCCCTGGGGTCAGAGAACTCACTCTCAAACAGGTGTTGGCATAGCTCTGGAAAACTGGGACTTAAAGTATGCTCTCCCACAATTGGATTACACAGCCCCCTAGCAGGGTTAACCAAACTATCCTTCACCTCGCCATCCAGCGCCTCACACACATACTCCACACCATTCTCCTGAGACTGGCCAGACAGTAGCGGACTATCTCTGTCGCACAACCCACACTCTTCTGGGCAGTCCTTACACTCACCCACCAGGACCTCAACCATGGGGGAATCCCTCCCACCACTAGGACCATGAACTCCTACGCCAGCCACCCTATTCCCTTCAGGGACGCTGCGCACTACTGGAGCTACCTCATGCCCTTGAACCTCCTGGTGTAAGTTAACCCCCTCCAAGTCAGGTGCCATATCTCTAGGTGCGCGCGCTATGCTGTCAGCACTAGATACCTGAATGTTGCTGCCACCAGCTGAGCTGGACTCCACCTCCAACTCAGCAAAGCTCAATCTGTGAGCTACACAAATCTCTGGATGTTGGGCTGAGGCCCTCCTGGCTTCAAGCTCCAAATCAAGTTCTTTCATCCTCAAGTAGTGATCTCTTTGGCGTTTTAGCGCCTCCATGGCTAATTTTTGGCTTTCCATTGCCAATTTGTGCTTGTCCATTTCCATTTGTCCTTTTAATTTCGCCATCTCTATTTCATGCGCCCTGGTTGCTGCCCTGTCTGCCAACTCCTCTGGCGACAGGCATCTGGTTGCTGCCTTTTCCATCCTCACTGAACCAGGCATGACGTTTCACAAGCACATGGAGATCTCCCAGCAAAATTATAGAAATGGAAACCTGTGGCTGCGTTATAGGTCTGCTCTCACTATGTGGTGATCAGTAATTCACTGTATGTCAACTACAAATGCAAATTCGCAAATCCTCACCGCTGCGTCCAATGTTAGAATTGGGGGTCTCTGGTTGGCGCAAGTAGGTACTTGTGACAAGCAGGGACCCTCTCCTCTAAGTCAGGGCAAAGGATGACCCTTCAGAATTACCCTTGCTCACCCTCTAGGTGCGTGGCGTGAGCAGCCAAGGCTCTTCTTCAGGCGTTAGTCAGTTAAGCATTTGTAGTCACACACACAGTAAAATATACCAATCCCCCCACAAATGGACACCAGGCTGTGAGTATATAAAAATACGCTTCTTTATGTAAAAATTAAATATACTCTTTAGAACAGACTTATCACAAGATCAAATAACGTTTTTAGGGCACCACAGGTTGTAAATAGGCAAAGGTTCTCTTTCAAATATTCCACCAACAGTTCTTTGTTGTAGGTTAAATTGCACTTTCAGTCTTTAAAGCGGATGTTTCTGTTAAAATTCCTTCTTGGCAAGTTTCTCTGTCCCAAATTACTTTGCTCTCGCTTCCTGGGCCGGTTCCAGGGACCTTAGGCCAGTCTTAGGCCCTCTGTGCGCTTCGCAGCGCTTCTGTGCACTCTACACGGGAGAAATCACGGCACCCTACCAAGTCTCACGCATCTGGCGTGGGGCGCGATCGGCCCGGCCGGGTCTCGTGGAGCGGATGGCCCCCCTGGTCTACGGGACCCACACGGGGGGGAAACACCGACCTCAGGGCTGTCCAGGAGGAGGGCAGGCCCAAGAACCCAGCGCAACCTCAGTCACTTGGGCCGGGGCTCAGATTGCAGCCTGCGGGACCCGACAGCTAAAGGATTCCAGCGGGAGGGGCTGGAGCGCTCTCGCAGCGCGGAGCTGCAGGCAGACACAGAGAGCGGTGCGAGCCAGCTGGAAAGGGCGGCTTGCACCACAGCGGATCTTTAGGCCGGGGGGCGCTTGTGAACAGGGCAGTGGGCAGAAAACAAAGGGGGTCAAGTAACGTTGCGGGCCACGAGCCCGATGACAGTCTCAGTGGCGGCTTTTCTCCGGTGACAGATGCGAGGTGCCCAGCGGCTCAGGCAGAGCGAGGCTGGCACCCGAGGCGTCCGTCCAGCGGAGGTCTGTCCCCTGGGTCTGTTTGAGTCCGGCAAAGGATTTCTGGCGGGAGGGTGAGGCACCGCAGCGAGCCTTCCCAGGCGGTCGACACAGCGATCCCCTCAGCGGGGGAAGAGCGGCTCAACGGAGCGGAGCTCTTCCTCGGCGGGGACGAGAGGACACAGTCGGTCACGGCCTGAGGGAGGGGCTGGGGGGCACCACAGCAGCGAGCCTTCCCAGGCGGTCAACACAGCGATCTCCTCAGCGGGGGGAGAGCGGCTCAACGGAGCGGAGCTCTTCCTCGGCGGGGACGAGGAGACACAGTCGGTCACGGCCTCAGGGAGGGGCTGGGGGGCACCAAGGTCACAGCTCCGGCAGTAGTAGATATCCCGGTTAATTACTGGCAGACGAGCAGAGGGCAGGTTGAGCCAGATGGTCCTGTGGCTCAGGTCAGGGGGCAAGCTCAGTCAAGCCCTTGGAGAATGTTTAAGCACAAAGAAGCAAAGTCTTTTCTTATCAAGTCTTTTCCTCTCCTTTCTCAGCAAGGCAAGCAGCAGGCTAGTTCTCCCAGCGTCTCTTCTCCTTCTAGGCGGGCAGAGGTCCTTCGTGGTAAAACAGGATTCTAATTTACAAGGAGCAGGGCTCCTACTTTTATACACAGTTTCTTTTGTTCTTACAGGCCAGGGGGGCCTTTGCATAACTGCTCCAGTCCCTGAGCACTTGTGGTGGGTACTTCTGCTTCTGCATTCAGTGTGAGGGCAGGCACATCAGTCGCTCCCCAGGGGGGCGGAGCCGGCATTGTGAAGACAGGGGCAGCCTGAGCACTTTGTTGACAAGCTTCGGTCCTTCCTGGGCCAGGTGCAGGCTGAGTCATCAGTCGCTCCCCAGGAGGGCGGAGCCAGCATTGTGGGGGCAGAGCACAGCCTGATGCATCATTCAGGGGAAACTCCCACCACCCACTAAGGTGTCATCCTGCTATTCACAACCTGTCAACTCCCAGCCCTGTCACTCACCCACTCAGACAGTCAGATACACACAAGAGCAGAGGCGGGCTGAAATGGTTAGACAAGCAAATGCTAACTTTCTAAAAGTAGCATTTGCAAACCCAGGATATTAAAATAAACTTTACTAAAAGAAGTATTTTATTATTCTGAGTTCAGGCATACTAAACATTAATTTCTACCATGTTCCCTGAGCCTGCTGGGATTATAGAGTGTAATAATTCCAGCAGCCCATCTGGCCTAAAGGGAACAGGTAGCCTTACAATAGTGAAAAACGAATTTGGCAGTAATTCACTATTAGGACATGCCACACACATCAGAGCATGTCCTACCTTACACTTACAATGCACCCTGCCCTCAGGCCTACCATAGGGGTGACTAATATGAAGTTAAGGGAAGGTTTAGGGGCTGGCAAGTGTGTGCACTTACCCAGCCAGCATGACAGTACCAGACTGCACGCAGGTTCTGCAATGGCAGACCCTAGACACATTTTAAGGCTGCTTCTGTGGGTGGCGCAACCAGCGCTGCAGGCCCACTAGCAGTATTGGCATTCACAAGCCCTGGCACTCCTAGTGCACTTTACTAGGGACTGACAGTAAATCCAATGAACCAATCATGGACATCAATCACATGTATACTTTTCACAGGGAGAGCATATGCACTTTAGCACTGGTCAGCAGTGGTAAAAGTGCCCAGAGTCATTAAACCAACAAAAACAGGTCAGAGAGAGTATTGGAGGAAGGCAAAAAGTTTAGGGATGACCCTGCCAAGAAGGCCAGGTCCAACAGCACTGCTTCAAAGGCTGAAATACAGCACAATTTATGATTAAGTAAAGCAGAACATCTAAACAAATAAATGACCATGAGCCATCAACAACAGGTGATAATTTTGAAAATCACTAAGGGTCTGATTTAGATGTTGGAGGACGGGCTACTGCGTCACAACGTTGATGGGTATCCAGTCTGCCAAAATATATCCCCAATATAACCTATGAGATTTATATTTCGGTGGGTGGAATATCCATCACCGTTGTGATGGAGTAACCCATCCGCCAACATCTAAATCAGGCCCTTAATATGGACCGGTAACACTTGCATAGTCTACTTTAAGGTACAATCATCTCAATTTGTGCTGTTTATTATTGGAAACATTCATTCTCTTGATCGGAGATTGGCCTTTCTTGTATTATCTGGGTTTTTTAAGTCTCAGGGTCAAATACATTTGTGAAATTAAACCCACCTGATTTATTGTTAGTATCTAGTACAATTCAACTTAGATTTTTCATTAATCTGAGACTTCTAAATCGCTTATTCTGAGTAACCTGTTCCTACCAATTCTTTCGATAATAGAAGTTACTAGCTATATCATGATAGGGAAAATCACACTACCAGTGATTCACACCTGGACATTTCACCAGCTAGATCTGCAAATGGGAAGTACTATAAGATGGAGTGCACTAACAGGTGTTCCCACGCAGAATCCTATTTTCGAGGGGCTACTCAGGGTCACCCCTCAATACCCAGAACCAATATAGATAATTCTAGGTTTGAGAATACCAGCGACTATTCCTGGCCCAAATTCAATAAGCTCTTGAGAAGTTAACTACATTATTTTGCTTACACTTTCTTGTTCTTAGAATATAGGGAAATAGGGTATAACATTCTATCTTCTGTGGGGAAGTGTAGGATTTTGCTTTCACGTACTTCTCAGAATTTATGACAAAGATTTGTAAATTTCAATAAAATTCACAAAGATTATTGTGTTGGTTTTCTTGCAGTGAAAATCACTCATATTCCACAGTAGTTGGGTGACAAACACTGCTTAGTGTTGGTTCACTTTTTTCTTATTTGAGTGTGAACCCCCTGACATTTTGTGCGTTTTTGGGAGGCCGGTGATTGTTTTTTGTTTAATTTTTGTCATTTCTTGGAGCCTGACTTTGTTTAGTTATGTTTCTTCTATTTTGCTCTGAACCAGAGTAAGGAGGAGTATGCAGGAAACAAAATGTTTTTGGAGGAGGAGGCTTGGATAATGTGGCACATGTTAAGATTCTTGCACAGAAGTCTCCGTTGTGTCAGGGGAAAGTGCTTTGCTTCAAAGAGTACAAGATGCTCTGGTAAAAGGTTATCAATAAGATAGAAGTGAGGATCAGCATGCAAAACACTCTACCAGGCCCGTCCATTGCGTTGAAAATCTGGTATGGTGGTTTGTACCTTATTGAGGGTATCTCTGTAGAGGTGCATTCAGCAATCATGTCTCAAAAGAGAAAGTTAGAGGGAGATAGAACATTTTGATAATGTATCCAACTTGGTGTTTGTAAGGAATAGTCTCTTTTTGAATGATCACCCCCAAGGTTTTCAACTGGCTTATTTGCTTACGTATGCCTACTGCCCCTTCTGGGGTATAGGCCATTAACCAGGACTCTCCAGCCATCTCTGTCCTGGGCTTTTCTTCCAATCTGACTCCAGGTGTTACCTATCTCCTTGCAGTCAGCCACAAGGCCAGGTGTTTTTTGGCCTTCTCTTTTCCTTTTTCCTGGAGGGTTCAATGCAAATGCTTGTCTGGGTGTGTTTAATGTGGGCTTGCAGAGTGTGTGACCTATCGAGCCCCAGGTGATTTCATCATGAGCAGTCTTAGACTTAGCATCTTTTAGCGTGTTTCCCCTGAGTTTTTGCTTTCTAACCTCCCGGTTTTGACTCTGTTTGTGCTGGCTTCGTGTTTCTGCACACTTTTCTCACTACTGATCAGTGGTAAAGTGCAAGTGCTCCTGTGGTAAAATGTGTTATGGATTGGTGTTTCCATGATTGGCCTATTTGATTTATGTGTCAGTCCCTAGTAAAGTGCACTGAGTGTGCTAGGGCCTGTAAATCAAATGTTGTTGGTGGGCTGCAGCACTGGATTGTGCCACCCACACAAACAGTCGATAAATGTAACTCGGGCCTGCTATTGCAGAGCCTGTGTGCAGTCTTGTACTGCCATGTCGACTTGGCAAGCGCACCCACTTGCCAGGCCCTAACCTTCCCTTTTCCTACATGTCAGTCACCCCTAAGGTAGGCCCAAGCTAGCCCTGTGGGCAGGGTGCAGTGTGTGAAAGGTAGGACATGCTCCCGTGTGTGTCAATTTCGTTTTTCCATACTGCAAGGCTACCTGTACCTATAGGACAGAATGGGAAGTGTGTTTATAACATCTTATAAGCATAACTGTCCGGGAACTAGGTAGGAAAATCAAGTTTAGTATGCCTGAACTCAGAATCTAAAGATGCATCTTTTAGTGAAGGTGATTTTTACATTCTGGGTGTGAAAATGCCACTTATAGAAGCAGGTATTTTCTTGCTCAGCCATCCAGCCGGCCTCTACTGGGTATGTGGATTGACTGTCTGGGTTTTGGATGACAGGGGCTGGGGAGCAGTAGTGGCTCCGGACATCTAGGTCGATCAGGAAAGGGCTGAATAGACCTGGGCTGCATTTAGAGTAGGGTGAGGAGATTTCTTTGCACCTGAATGGGCGGGCCTGGCCTGCCTCTGACAATGCCATCTCCACCTCCTGCCAGGATGCCACACCAGAGAAGGCAGAACTGGTTCTGGCTGGGCACAGACATTCTCTGCCTGAGAGGACAAGGGATTTTGGACTATAAAAAGTAGAGCTCAAACCACTAAATTGTAGAACTCTTTTGGACCAAGAAAACTGCCAAGAAGAATAGCTGGAGAAGCTGTGAGGAGGAACGACCACCTTGCTATGTGCTTTGCTGTGTTGGCCTGCAGTGGCTGCTTCTGTCTTGGGCAGTGAAAGGACTGGACTGAACTTTCTGCAATCTAATTTTGTGAGTTTCTCCAAGGGCTTGAGGTAGAGCTTGCCCCCTGTTCAAGAAATCTCAGGAACAGCAAAGACTTCAAGCTCTTCTGCCCTCAGCACTGGGAACTGTGTGTTTTGTGCTGCAACAGACGAAAAAGCAACCTGACTCCGTCTATGACGCTGTGCCGACTCCGTGTCCTGAAGGCACCGCAGAGGGCACTGCTGCAATACCTCACCGCAACCCTGTCTCACCAACAATGCCTGCTGATGCTGCCACCAAGCCGATGCTCGCACCACGACCTGTGCACCGCACTACGCATCGCCTCGCTACACGACCCCGTCCTGGTATCCCCAAAGACGCCGCTTCACGCCAAAATAGACGCTGCTGCTTGCACGGTGGTTCGAGTGCACTGCTTGTAAAGTTACACAAAGCACCACCTTCAACCCACACTTCAGCCTTGGCCTACTGAGGCCAGTGGCATTGACTTCAGTTCGGCAGCTGACGACAGCGCTTCAGCAACGACGACAACGCTGCTTGCACTGTGACCTGCCAGCACCGCATCACTTCGCACCGTGACCCTGGTCTCACCGACGACGCCATCCGATGCCACCACCAAGCCGCTGCTCGCACCCCAAACTTAGGACACTGTAAGCCCCACCATTGCACTTCACACCACAGCACCCAACGCATGCTGACGCCAGCGCTCCTGACTTCAACCGCGAGGAGTATGATCTGCAACGCGGGTGACTACAAGGGCCCAACGACTCCTGCCCCGACCTCCGGAACCAACACCTGCAGATGCCGTGCTTTCGGAAGCTCAACAAGAGGTCGCCAACGCCCTGCATTTCTAAAGGCACTGTCTTGCGGGTATCTCGACACCGTAGCTGACCCCTGGCACTGCTATCAGTCAGATCTGTTTTCCTTTCTTTGTTCACAACATCATGATAGCACCAGGGGGAGATATTGACTTCAAGAAACTGTTTTCAAGGTTATTTTGATAACTGAAGATTTCTAAGTACTGTATTGTGGATTTTTATAATTTTTGGTCTTGTCTTCAGAATATAAAAATATTGGATATTTTTCTAAACTGGTGTGGTGTCCTTTTGTAGTGCTTATACTGTATTACTGTTGGTTATGTTCAAATGCTTTACACATTGCCTCTAGAAGGAGCCTGACTGCTCGTGCCAAGCTTCAAGGGGGTGAGCAGGGGTTATTTTAGGAGTGTAACTCCCTTACCCTGACTAGGAAGAAGAGTCCCTATTTGGACAAAGGTACCTACCTCTGCCAACTAGAGACCTCCATTTCTAACAAGCAGGGAGTTGGAAAGTCTGCTGCCATAGATCGTTGTTTACTATGGTATTTGGCCAGTGGATTTGGAGGATTTTCCTCAGACATGTGCTGATGAAGGTAAGGACTTTGGTGGTGGTCACTGTTATCCTTCAGGCTTCTGCTCTATACAGAAGGACTGATCTTGGTCTGCAACATTAGGTCCTTGGAACTCCAAATCTTCTTTAGCTGAATGAAGGCAGCACTTGCTTTGTCGATTCTTGCCTTAACTTCAATGCCTATACCAACCTTCTTGTTTATAACACTTCCCAAGTAGTTGAAAACCTCAACTTCTTCCAGTGCATTGCTTGCTAGAGTGTCTGCAGTTGTGCTGGCTGTGTTAGCCTTCAGGATCTTGGTTTTTCACCTGTGGATGTGGTAGCGCAAGTGTGCTGATTTGGCTGCTTCTTTCTTGATCTTCTCTTTCATCTGCAGATGGGTACGGGAGAGTAGGGCAAGGTTCTCTGCAAAGTCTAGGTCGTTGAGCTGTGTTAAATGGGTCCCCTGGATCTCATTTCTTTTCCTTGCTGTGGATGTCTTGAGGATACAGTCTATGGCCAACAGGGAAAGAAAAGGCGAGGGCAAAAAACTCTTGCATATTCAGGCCCTCATGTCAAAGGCTTCTGTGAGTTGTCCTCCATGGACTATCTTGCAGGTCATTCCTGCGTAAGAGTGCCTAATGATTTTTACAAGTTTATCTGGCACACCGTAGTGGCGGAGGAGTTTCCAAAGGGTCTCCCTGTCCACGCAGTCCAATGACTAATCATAGTCAAGGATGTTGGCAAACAGCGGAGAGTTCCATTCCATTCATTGCTCAATGATGATGTGCAATGTTGCAATCTGATCTGTGCAGGATCTATCTTTGCAAAAGCCAGGTTTAAGGTCTCATAGATGAGCATCAACTTGTTTCTCCGTTTGTTCAGGATGACTCTGTTGAACAATTTGCCTTGGGCTGATAGAAGACTTACACCTCTGTAGCTTGCTCAGTTACCCAGGGCACCTTTTTGGGGATCTTAATCAGATATCCATCCTTCCAGTCTGATGGCTCATTTTTCTCTTCCTTACAAACATGGGGTAGAGTATATCTACTGATGTTTTAATGTCTGCCTTCAGTGCCTCTTTAGGAATATTGACAGGTCCTTCTGCCTTCCCATTTGTCAAATGTTTGATGGCTTGCCATATTTCTTCCTTGGTTGGTCTGCTGCAGTCGATTGGAAAGCCCTTGTCAGCTGACTTTATGTCTGGTAAAGACTGCAGCATGGGCTGGTTCAGGAGTTCTTCAAAGTGCTTCACCCATCTTCGATGTTGGCCTTGCTTACCCATGGTTGCCTTCCCAGCTTTATTTTTAACAGGTCTTTCTGGCTTGATATATCAGGGTTTGTTTATGGTACAGAGTGATTTCAAGTTTCCATGGTTTGATTCTTCGTGGGTTTCTGTGGCAAGAGCATACATGATTCTTCGCCTTGTCTGCTCTTAAGTTTCTCTTTGCTTCTATGTTGGTTTTGGTGTTTTTGCCCTGAGCTTTCGCTTTTTCTGCTCTTGTTTGGCTGGTGTTGACTGCTGCTTTCTTTTTGTTTCTCGCTTGGATTTTGCAGAGTGTCTCTTTAGAGATCCATTCATTATTTGCTCAAAATCTGGTTTATTAACTTTTCTATACATTGTTACAGTACCAGAAAAAGAAATATTGCAAGGGTTCATATTGAAGTATAAGCAGATAAGGCAAAAACCAATACAAGAATAGTGCCCTAAAAAACCATTCAGCATGAGAATCAACATTATCATGTTACGTGAGAAGTAGTCTGGAACTCAGGAACATGGTGCATGCTGCTGCTTACTGCCCTGGAGACTAGGAGGAGGATCATGAGATGTTGCCCTTCAAGGGATGTTGCCTCCCCAAAGAAGGAAAGGTGGGAGTCTCCAGGGCTGTCCTAGGGGTAGGAGGGAAGCAAGTGAACCCAGGGAAGAAAAGGGAACTTGGGGGGAAAAGGCCAACAGACCTCCAAATCTGGGGGGAGGGAGGGGAGCGGGAATGATGAAGGAAGGGGGACAAGGTGACAACAAACCTAACATTGAAGTCTATTGGAGGGGCAGGGGATGGGAAGGGGAATTGGACTAGCAGGCCATCCAATTAGAGTGCAAAGGAGGGAGCAATGCGGGGGAGGAAGGGAGGCACCGAGAAAAGGGATCCACCCAAAAGCAGGAACGTTCACCATCACTTTAGGTCAGCAGAGAGGCAAGAGTAAGTTCTCTGTCCATTCAGTTGCCTAGTCAAATAGGGGGAGAGCACAAAGTTGGGCGGTTGGAAGCATAGATATTCAAGCTTAGACATGTAGTCAATAAAAGGCTGTCAGAGGCATGTACATTTCTTGTCAACATTAGCTAATTTGTGGGTCAACTGTTCCAGGGCTAGGGTGTGCCAGAACTTCGTGTACCAGGAGACTGACTATTGGAGGGGCATTGGGTAACTTCCAGGCTAGTGTAATCAGCTGTTTGGCTGCGTCCGTCATACATTGGGGCAGGGACCAGTCTGTATGTGTCATTGCTTTGAGTACTGAGCGACATAGTCCCAGAATAACACCTCTGTAGTCGGTCGGGATTGGATAGCGCAAAGTGTTTTTGATGTGGCTTAAGATTTCCTTCCAGAAAAGAGTGATAGGCGGGCATGTCCACCATATGTGTTCAAAGTCTCCCTTCTGCTCCCCTCAACGCCCACAGGCTGGAGATGTGTTCAGGTAGATAGAGTGTAAGCGGGCTGGGGTATAGTACCACTGGACCATAACCTTATAGGATATTCTTGTTGGGGGATGCTCCCATAAATCTTTGAAATGTTGCGCCATAAGGTTTCCCACTGTTTACCCATTATGTCTTGGGTGCAGTCTGATTCCAATGTCTGCTGGTATAAATGACTGGGTACAAGTTGGGACTGATGAAGTTCTGCATAGGTGTTGGACACCAACCAGCGAATACCTTTGAAATTGGGGACAAATGATTCAAAGGGATTGAGGGGACGTGTAACAGCTAAAGCATTGTTGGGGTGTAAGTCGCACTGACACAACTGGAAAAATTGTTGTCTGGTGGTGTCAGGGCAGTGGAATTTAGTCCTGCAATGCTCAACAGATTTTATGGATTCACCTTGGAAAAGATATTGCAGTATTCTGCATTTGCCCTTTTCCCATGCTGGGAAGGAAACTAGAGAGAGCGTAAGTGTAAAATCCGGGTTGCGCGCGATGGGGGGATTTGGAGAGGGAAAAGTGGTGAGGTTCCTATAAAGTGCAAGTCTATTCCACACCTCAAAGACCATTTGCATCGGAGTAGCGATATATGCACTCCATGGGCGCAAGTGCTTTGGGAGCCAAGAAGGGTCCCAAAGTGGTCTATACACCACCTATCTGTCCTTACGTTCTCAATGCTTTTTACTCTCTATCACCACTCATTCTGAAATAAAGTAAAGGTGGGTGGCCCAATAATAATATTGGAGGTAGGGGCATAAAAAGGGCATCAGAGATGCAAGGTCATTTCCCCCTCCAAATGAAGGTCCCCGTGTAATGTTTTAATATCATCCGTGGGAATGGGTGTGAGCAGGGACTAAAATAAATATAAATGCCAAAAAATAATATTAATCTTAAACACATTGAGGTGTTCTAGCCAAGAAATATGGAGAGGGCGCCATCATCCTATGTTTTCAAGAATTGCTTTGCTGCAGCTCGGCCAATTGGCCTCTGCCCACTTGTTAAGGGTGTTGGTAATGGTAAGGCTTAGGTACTGATTGGAGTGTATGGCCCACTGAAATAGGGTGAGGGTTGACACGGAACAGTGAGGTTCAGTGCCTGGGACTTGGAAATATTTCCGTTGTATCCTGATACCAATTCAAATGCTTGAAGGGCACGTACCACTGCAGGAAGCAATGACTCAGGCCTAGGTAACGCAAGAAGTAAATCATCAACAAACAATAGAACTTTGTTGTCCTGCCCGCCAAACTGGATGCCCTCAATATCGCTGGTTTGTCTCAGCTCTGGCCTGCCTCTCCCATAATTTTTTGGGTCGTCCACCTCGATTATACTGGCGCTCTGCCCTGGCTTTAGTTATACCACATGCCAACCATGGCGTGTTGGGAACGTGTGTTGCAAATGTGTCATCTTCCAAGTGGCAACTACAAAAACCTAACCAGACACGATGTAAACAGGATCCTGAGAGCTTTCAGCGATGTCCGAGATGCAGTGTCGGACAAGTGAAAACACTATCAGCTCTGATGCATCACCACTGCTTCCAGAGAAATTATGACGTTACAAAGCATGCTTTTAGAACGCAGCCTTCACATCACAACTACCATTACATTGCATGATTTTACAACACATGCCATTACAACGCATTTTTTAAAACTACTGTTACAACGCATTCCATTACAACGTATACCATTACAACGCATAATACTTTTGAGGGCAACAGTAGGGTAACTGTTGGATAGTGTAGGGGTAAAAATTACTATTCCCACTCCAGTGAGTGCAACAGTAGGGAAACTGTTGGATAGTGTAGGGGTAAAAATTATTATTCCCATGTACCCCAAAACACATACCCACCCTAATACTAAAAATGTCTCCTTTACTTACCTTATAATGCTTTGTAATGGTATGCGTTGTAATGGCATGTGTTGTAATGGCAGGCATTGTAGTGACATGCGTTGTAATGGCATGCATTGTAATGGCATGCAATGTAAAGGCAGTTGCATTGTAACAGTTGTGTTGTAAAGGTAGGTCGTTGTAATGACTTTGTTTAGTCCTTTGGTAGTGACTAAAAGAGGTGGGCAACAGCTCTGAACAAACTACTTGTAGTGTATAGGAAGGTGGTTGCGCTATTAATTCCCTTTCTGACAGTTTCCTGTTTTGTCGCTGTATTTAAAAGGGTAGTTAGCACACCTGCTTGCAGAGTAACTAGTTTGAAATAATGAAATTCGATAATCGAAGAGAAGAGCTTGCCAAAGATCTATTCTCATCAGGTAGATCAACAAAACCAGAAACAATTTCTGTTCCTACCACTGAGGGTTTAAAAAACAAATGTATAAAGTTAGAACGCCTTAAAACGGCTGAGCTCTCAAAATGGTGGGATGGAGTCACACTTAAAAGGTATTTGGATCTCAAAAACTATGCTATACTTAAAGAACAAATTTCTAATCATCAACATTTTATTAAACAAAGGAAATTAAACAAAATATCAAGGGATGATAGGGATATTCCCAGGGGTGCATTTATAGCTTTGCGCAAAAGTTTGATAATATACAAATCCCTAAAACCAAAGATGGTGATACTTTGAGTATAGGAAGCATAACAAGTCTGTTAAGTAGCTCTAATGCGTCATCTATTGATGAAGCGGGGGAATCAGGAACTAATGTAAATGAACCTAATACTGAAGCAACTGCCCCTCCTTCTACCTCCTCTTTTTTAGAAGAGGTACTCAGATATCGCATTGGGAGCAAACAAAAGAAACTGATAAACAAACAAGAAGGGGTGGGCACAGGAAAAACAGAAAAAGAATCAGGTGTACTAACCAGAAATCAGAAGAAGAAACTAAACAACTAGATAAGAACTTAAGAGCTGGATCTGTATGTGATTCTTTGATTATTGATAATCTTGTGATTAATTTGTCTAATTGAGTGTTAAGTGTTCCTGAAATGTCTTTGCTGAATAAAGGACTAGGTTTCTGTGCATCATATAAAGGTGTGTTTTCTGACATACATCTAGACCTTTTTAAATTCTCTAGATGGGAGAGGTGTGGCGCCGCGGCCAGGGCGACTGACGCTGGAATCTGGGGATCAGGGTTCGATCCCCGGCTCCGGCGGCAGGTTAGCCCAGCACCATGTGACTCTGGGCAATAGCTTGCTTAATCTTCCCGACGGCCCCCAGCGCCTAGAGACCCTTACGGGTGATTGTGCGCTTTACAAATGTGGATTATTATTATTATTATTAGATAAGCTAAAAGCAAAATGTCATTTCCATCTCAATCAATCACAAGGAGTGTTACCCATGAAAGATAACAGTGATTCTATTAGTGTATCTGTTGACCATTTAAAACAAGTTTCCTTATTGCTCTCACTTGATGATAGTATGGAAGTACCATTAGAAGGGCTAGCCCAAGAACTAGATATCCATCAAGATCTGACTCTGGATTCTCAGTTACGCCCTAGAAGTAAGTTCATACCCCAGGGACCACATGTTACCAGTATCGATGTGTTTCATAAATTGGTAACAGAAGAACTGTACAAACTGGAGGATAGTTTCATCCAGGGCAAACGGACTAGACGACCCGAAATTTGACCAGTGCTGAACGCAGAGCCTTGTTTAGTCTCAAAAATGATCCCTTCCTGGTCATCCATGAGGCTGACAAGGGAGGAAATGTGGTCATTATGAATAGGTCAGACTATCACCAGGAGGCTTTTAGACAACTGAACAATGAACAATGTTACAGAAAAGTCAGTGGTAATCCAGTTCCTGGTGCCATGTTGAACATAAATATTTGTCTAGTACATTGGAAGGAGGTAGGACTTTTGTCTGAGTGTGAGTTTCAATATCTAAAAATCTTGTCTCACAGATCAGCAGAGGCACTGGAAAGTATTGATGGGGACACCGGGAGGCACTCTGCCCTAGCTACACGACCACCAGAACAAGAAATCCTGAGACATGGCTTTAACGCCCTAAAGGGTTTTTTGTATGTGGTAACGGCAATTTTTGTCATTTGGGCCTTAACAAAATCTCACGTTTCAGATACAACAGTGGTTACTTACATGAAGCTAAATATTTTTGAATTGTCAAACAACGTATGTGATTTATGTGATTGTATGTACATGTACAAAGATCTATGTAGGAAGTACAGTACGACAGTTAAGAGTTAAGGGCTTCCTCTAGAAATGACAACACTAATACTCTTGGGGCCCACATGTGTGAATCTGAAATACCTAAGATCAATTTCAAATTCCATGCGATTGATCATGTTCCTCTTGACAGACGAGGTGGGAATAGAGAGCTCCATCTACGTCAATTGGAAGCTATTTGGATCTGTAAATTAAGGGCCACTATATGCGGACTGAATTCTGACATTGAAATGCATTATTTCCTGTAATGTGCTTGACCTCCTAGTGAATCCCGATCTAGCTGGTTGGTAGCGAATATGTCTTTTCTGAAAAACAATGTGACTAACTGTCTTGCCTTTTCATCTCCCATTTCTTTATCCACCTGTTGTTTCCATTATTTTCCCCAAAATTCTATTTGGGGTAAGATGTGAATCCTATACAAATGTTTGTAATAGAAAACTGGAACTTTTCTGATTATTGTGATAATTGGGTAATACTATGTTCCCTTCCAGTATGCGCTTTTCTGTCACTCTCGGGACTTGTGTTCATTGAAATCTGTAACTTTGAGTATTGGCAAAGTGTGACTTATGAAGTAACCGAGGACATGATACACGTTAGGATGGAGTGAATTCTCCCCCTCGTGTCTCTCCATTATTAGACATTTTTCCTGAAATTATTGAAGTCCTTTTCTCTCTTATGACGCTGTGAAATTGATGTAGGAATTCAGTGTATCCAGATGTAATGATGCTTGTAAAAATAATTGATAAGTGTATGTGCAACACTCATTATATAAATGAGGACAATGTATTAATTTTAGAAAGCAAAATGTATAGGCTATATACTATATTATTATTTGATTATGGGTCAAATTTCTTTTAATTTTGAACTTGCTATGACTGTTCATTTAGACGTTCAATTATTATATGTCTATCGCTACACAGTGGTGTTGTCTGGGCCCCCCTTTTTGTGTACTTGGTCTAACTTACTCTGCATATTAATAAATATGGTAATCTCTTAACCTATCTTTAACTTGATGCTTGATTATTTGGCTAGTCAATGAAATCATTGACGTCTTTTCTTTTTCTTTTTCTTTAACATTTGTTTTCTTAGTTGCCATGTATCGAGGCATTGTTGCCCATAATACGTGACAACCTGCTATTAGATGCTTGTCAGTCTAAGGTGGTGGCGTGAGACGTTATATCAGCTAATCCCAAATCACATGGGAAGTGAGTTTGAGGACGCAATGAGATATTGACTCACCTACACATTATATTATAGTTTCTTTCTCTTCTTCTTGGATATATATTGTAGCCTCTGCCCGCTGTGTTTATACTTTTAAATTTGTATATTCAGCCAGTGCGCACATTATGAAACAAGTACTCTTTAGCTGACAATGATGATTATGTTTCGGAAAGATCTAATCTTTGAATTTCATGTCTATTCAGGCATAATGCGGTGTGTTAGAGTAGCTTAGTAAATAAAGCATGCAGGATTCAAATGCGGCTGGTGACGTTGGGTTGTTAAAAAATGGACATGTGGTGAGGTTACGTTGAATCCCGCGTCTTTATTGGTTATAAGACACCACATGACTTACGTTGTTCTGGTAGCACGAACTTTAAACTGGACTGCCGGCAGATCGAGAGACTCGGCGTCTCACTGGGGCATTTCTAAATATCCTTCCTCGAAGGTACATTGATATACGTATTTGTATGGACCTTTCTCTGACAGTTGTTTGTTGGTTTGGATGTGCATGGCAGTTTCTGGGAACGGGACATTTTGGCGTGTGTGTACGGGGAAGACGGATGTACACCTGTGGTGGTTGACAACGCGGGTTCGGTCGACTTGCATGTTTAGACATGGCTGTTGCGGCATGGTGGGTGAGCAGTCAGGGTGGCAAGTGCCTAAATTTGGTGTATGGGCATGTCGTTGCCGTGTGTCTGGAGTGTTGCTCATACATTTAGAGCATCCCGAGGTTCCTATCTTAATGCCGTATGTTTTCTGTTACCAGTAGACGCTAGCTTAACATCTGTTGGAATCGCTTTAAAGGTTTTTTGGAATACACGTCCTGGTGCGAAATCCTCTTTTATTGTATTGAACGTCTTCTTTCCTAATGTATTTGAATTGATTACAGCTTCTTACAGTGTCGCATATCATAGCGTACACGAGCAGTGGTAGCAGAACGTCGACACTGGACTTACATGGAGTAAAACAAGGTAAATATTTGGTCCCAACAAATAACTATTGTCTAAATGCACAGATGTGTTTCCTATATCATAGACACTATTTGAGTGTTGATTGATATTCTGTTACAGAAACCTTGCGTCGACTGTTGCAAACAGTGCTATCCTTTACCCAAAGTCCCTGTCTGGAGGACGAGATATCCCCACAAGAAGGTATATGTGGTTTTAAAATTAAATCCAAGTTTTTCTCTATGTTTGGTGATGCAGCCACAGTTTGGGTCAGCTAGATCACTAATTCAGGCATTGTGGTTGTTTTATTTTTTTAGCCTACATCCTTGTTCTGTTGAAATAAAAAGCACCGTTACGTCGGTTGTTTCGAATATACTGTGAGGATTGAATTTATGTTACCCATTTCTTTTGGGTGACTGGCCAGGTGACTCTGTCCTGGATAGCATGGGGTATTTGTCTATAAACTCAGCACATACTGTAGACATTTTTCCTGTTTCTTTGGCTGCGATGAGTAACCTTTGTTATAGGAGTTTACCTAAATGGAATAGACGTTTTTGCAAATATACTTGGCATATTTGTCAAGTTATTTGGAACACCTTTCGAATTATGTTTCCTTTTTTTCTTTTCTCTTTTATTAATGATTATTTATTATTTTCTTTTACACTGGGTTCTCTCTTCTATCCTTTTGATTCTGTGTTTTTTCTCTAAAATTAAGAAATCTTTTTCTTGGTTTCAAATTACTTCCAAGAACCTTCAGTGAGATGTCCTTGTGATTAGAGCATGTTTTAAAATGGTACTGGTGAGATGTGCTAATTTAATACTGATATACACTATTTGTGTTCATCTGAATGTGTGTCTTGATTACATTCATGTTGTGTTTGCAGCCCTGAGGAAGCCCTATCTGGGCTAAACGCATTGGCTTTTGGCTGTTGGATGTTATATATGATCATCTCATATGAAGAACATTTTAAGGATGTATTAATGAGTCCGTTTTTTCACATCACCGAAGGACATCCTTTCTTTCTAGTGCATTGAAGCACTGAAAAAAAGAAAAAATAATTGTATTGTTGCCTCTCTATTTGCTTGTGTGTTTTTGATCACAAAAAAGGTATAGTGTCCCCACTCACTACAGCAAGGTTAAGTAGATTCCCATTCTGAAAATCGTGAGGATTCAAGGGAAGCACAACAAGTCAGTTGCCACCACCATCTGGATGTGTTATCTGCAGGGCCACACACGCCATTCCACTCAGCCATGTGCTAGGGAGCATGCAAAGCTCTGCGTGGCCATGAATGAGAAGCATTTGCCACAAGCTCTGGCCATCAATAAAGAACAGGCTGATAATGCATTGTAGGATTTGTCCTTTTTGTTTAAAGTTCCCTAACATTTTGCTTTCAGTGATGTGCACTATGTGTGCCCGGGCTCGTAATGCAAAGTTGTGTGGAGAAGGGAACTAAGGCCTGCAGTGTAGGGTCTGCGCGCAGTTCGCTAACTTAGCATGTTGTCCTGAAAACTGAAACAACTTGTCAAGCCTTACTTTCCTTTTTTCATACACATTGGGCACCCCTGTGGTAGGTCCCGGGTAACCTTTGGGCAGGGTGCAGTGTAAGTAAATGGCAGCACATATACTAAGGTGTGTGTTATGTCCTGACAGTGAAAAACACTCCATTTCGTTTTCACTGCTGAAAAGCCATTCTGCCCATATGACAGAATGGTGGAGGCTGGGTATTGTGTTTTGTTAGCCTAGTTTCCTGTAGGTTTATATTGGAGAGGTGAAGTTTAGTATGTTTGAACTCACAGTGTCATAACACATCTTTCGATGAAAGTGATTTTGTCACTGTGTGTTCAGAAACCCCTCTTTTAGGAAGTGGCTGAGTTTTGTACTTTAAGCATTTCTGTGTGTCTCTCCTGAATGTGGATTGACTGTCTGGATCTTATAGGTGAGAGGAGCTGGGAGAGGTCTTGACCCAGGGAGGAGTTGAAATGGCACCCGGCTGCCCTGCATCTGGAGAGTAGGGGGAGGAGAAGCCCAGGAGGTGAAAAGGGCTGGGCTGGTGCTATAAACCAATTGACCCATCTCCTGCTGAGTGATTAAGGATCCAGACCCCCAGTATCAAAGGGAGAAAGGTGACACTGGGAGGGAGGCACCTAGAACTGATTTAGGGAGGGGTCAGGGAGCCCTGAGCACAAAGAACCTCAAAGACATGACAGGGTATAACTAAGAACTGAAACCCCTAGAATTTGGTGTAGTTTTGAATGGCGAAATGGACAGGTTGAGTCTGCAAATGCTTTGACCTCTTTTGTGGTCAAAAAGAACCTCTGCCAAGGATGAAGTTGCTGAAGAGACTGCTGGATAGGATTGACCCTTGCTTCGTGATCTGGGTCTGGCCTGCAGTTTGTAGCTTTTACTGAGGAAGAGACTGAAGGGACATTGCTGGGGGTGGTGTCGCCCCTTCTTGAACAGGACTGTGCTTTGTGCTGTCTCCTGAACCCCAAGGGCCCGAGGTGAGCTGGCTCCCTGTTTGGAAACACAGGAACATAAAAGTTTCCGGAGAGGTCCCAAGCAACGTGGTGTGCATGTGCTTTTGCAGCTTGAGACCCTCTGAAGTTGTGCCTTGTGATCGTGGGCACACAGGAAGTAAACAGAGTCTCGGATGCACAGGGTGCGTGTCGTGGTGTAAGCCAAGGCGTTGTTATGTTATGTTAAAATTATTTGTAAAGCGCGCTTACACCAAGCGGTTTCATGGCGCTGATCGCGGGAGACCGGCAGCCGAAGGATAACAGGAGCTTTACTTTTATGCTTGTGAAAACAGAAGGGTTTTGAGAAGTGTTCTGAATTGGGTGTAACAGGTTACAGATCTCAGTTCAGTCGGGAGGGAGTTCCAAAAATGGGGGGCCAGGAAGGTAAATCTGAGACCAGCATGTTTTTTGCGTTTAAAAGTGGGTATCATAAGCAGATTGAGGTGGGAGGAGCGGAGTCCACGTATGGGGACATAGCAATGGTTCCTTTAAGAGATGAAAGCTGGGCCCTGGCCAGCGAGGGCTTTAAAGATGGTACAGCCCAATTTGAATACACAACGGCTGGCCACCGGGAGCCAGTGAAGGCTCTTCATCAGAGGGCTAACATGTTGATGCTTAGGTTGATGGAAAATTAGCCTGGCTGCTTGGTTTTGTACCAGCTGTAAACGGCGGAGTTGGTATGCTGGAACACCAACATAAAGTGAGTTCGCATATTCGATGCAAGAGATGACCAGGGCCAGAATGATAAGAGTAAGGGCCTCAGTGGTCAGAAATCTGCAAATCTTCCAAATTCTGCAAAGACGAAAAAACAGGAAGATACCACTGCATTAATTTGTGGTTTTAAGGACAAGTCGTTGCAGATTATGACCCAAGGTTTTTTACAGTATCCACTGGGCGGGGGGAGCTGCCCAGAAGTGGAGGCCAGAAGTTGGAATCCCAGGGGTTGGAGGCACCTCCAGTCAGGATCAGCTCCGTTTTATCAGAATTAAGTTTTCATTGGTTGGTGTACATCCATTCGCTATTGGAGGTCATGGTGGATTGAAAATTGGTGACTGATGTGTTGGAAGAGTCAATGTCGAACACCAACTGGAGGTCGCGGCATAATTGAAGGTTATGGCTGGGCTGTTGCATAATGACACAATCAGGGGTTGCATTTATAAATTAAATAAAAGGGGCGATACAGAGGAACCCTGGGGAACCCCACAGGTCAACCTGTTTTTTTTGGCCGAGAAGTTAGCCAGGCGAACTGCTCGGAATCGCTTATGTAAAAAGGAGGAAATCCATCTGAGGGCCTGAACCTGGATGCCAGCATTGTTGACACGGTCGATCAGAAGATCATGATCGACCATGTCAAAAGCAGCTGACAGATCTAAAAGCGCCAGGGCCTGGGTGGTGTTTTTATCTGCTCCTCTCCTAAGCTCGTCCAGGACTGCCAGGATGACTGACTCCGTGGAGTGAGCTGGTCAAAATCCCGCCTGCCGGGGGTCGAGAACCTGATAATGCTCAATAAAAGAGCTGAGGCAGTTCGTAACTTGGGCCTCTAGTATCTTGCTGAGGTAGGGGAGCAGGGAGATTGGGCAGAAGTTGCTCAAAACCGATGGATCGGCGTTCGGTTTCTTCAGAAACGGGACAATCACAGCATGTTTAAAGGTATCGGGAATGATACCTTGTTTGAGGGAGCTGTTAAGAAGTTAGAGAGGCGTGTCAGGGCAAGTAAGGAAGGTCTCTTGTAAAATGTGAGGGGGGCAACAATCATTGGGGGAGCCAGATCCCACCTTTTTTAGGAGAACCAGAAACTCTTCTCTGGAGATCAGGGGAATTTGGTCAAGCATGAGGGGATTTTTACATGTGATAGGAAGGGTGGTTGAGGGTGTGGGGGTGGGAATGTTGTTTTTGATGAAGGCGATTTTTTGTCAATAAAGAACAAATTCAGAGAGTCGCATCCTTTTTGTGAGGGGACAGATTTAGCTATCACTCTGTCGGGTTGCGCAAGCTCATCAACTATTGCGAAAATGTCTTTAGTTTTCGTGGCTGAATTCGTAATTTTAGAGGAGAAATAGATTGTCTTAGTCTGGAGGATAGAGTCTTTGTCATTTTTTATCAAGGCTACATAGACGGTTCTCTCCCCAGGTGCATAAGCTCGCCTATTGGGCGATGGAACAGGAGTTTACTCTTCCGCCTTAGGGACGGCAGCATAAAATATCTACTCTGTTTCCCTTTGGGATTTAGTAACAACCTTGAGCAGACGTATTGCCCTTGCGGCATTGGTAGCAAACAAACGGTGATACACTTCTTATTCTTTTGCAGGTTCTATGTAAAATACACCAAACACTATTCGATCCCGTATTTTAAAACATTGTCAATTCTTGATTTTAAATCCGCACATTTTGAAATTTTACAGCTTGGAAGTGATGATTTGATTTGCCGGGCGAGCGGGTTTTTACAAGCAGTGGTACGCTCACGTGCCTCCATGCATGAATTCTAATGTGACAAGTATACTTAATATTGCCGAGCAGAATATAGCTATCATCGCCCTTTTTTCCACATATAAACCCATCCTATGGTGATGTTGTTAATACCGCTCACTAACAAAGTACTTTGTATATCGTTGTTATAAGTGGCATGACCAAGACGGTGGTTACAATTAATCATATTTGCACCATGCTGCTAAACACTATTGCACTTTACTGACAATATGCTGCTGATTGTGTACTCTTGCCCAATTTCATATTTGCACTAGGCTGTTAATGCACCATGCTGCTAATGCTGCTAAACACTATTGCACTTTATTGATAATACGCTGCTGATTTTGTACTCTTGCCTAATTTCCTATTTGTACTATGCTGTTAATGCTGCTAGATCTTGTATGCCCGTCCAACCCTTTTTTAATGCCATTTGTATTACTTTTATTTGGAGAATTTACTGTTGTAATATTGTACTTGTTTGGATTTTAATGTGGATCTATGCGCTTTTATACTTGTACTGTATTTTTCCTGTTGGTGGTGATGAACTGTGCTTTTATCCGAATAAAGATTATTTGAATTGAATAAGCTTGCCTCCATCGGCGCTTTGCTTGTCTGAGTGCCATTTTTTTCCTTTTCAGGTCGTCGGAAAACCAGTTTTGGGCATAACGGGGGCATTTAAGGTTGGCTCTCTTAAAGGGGACAACCTTATTACTGGCTGATTCGAGCCATTGATCGAGGTTTGATGCCTGATGACAGAGGGAGCCTTGTTCTGTAGGAGAGGTGGCTGTTAAAAGCGTGCAGAAGTCGCCAATATTGGCCTGCTTCTAGTTTCTGGCCAGGAAGTTACCCGCCAGGGGAGGTTTAATAGGAGGGATGCAGGCCATACTGAATGTAATAAAATGGTGGTCAGACCATGTGCACGGGGAAGCTAATGGAGGTGTTATTTCTAGGTTGGAGGTCCAGACTTGGTCCAAAATGTGCCCTTTAGGGTGGGTAGCCTTGTGCGCATGTTGGACCAGAGAAGAGGCGAGTCTCGGAAGCGCAGAGTTGAGGTGCAACCAGACGAGTTGGAGAGGAGTGCCTGGGTAGGGTGTGCACCGAAATCGAAGTAAGTCTCCACAATGCTGAGTGCAGGTCTCGGTGTCCACTGAGACTGCCGGAAGGAGGGCCAGGTCTTAAGGCCCTCGAGTGAAATGGTAGCGGCCTGTACCAGCAGCCCCAGAGGAGCTGAGCTGCCGGCCCGAGCTCGCCGGCACCATTGAGGGAGTTCTGGATCAAGGCCCAAGTCTCTGAAGGAGGAGAGGAGAGTGGGGGCGCGCCCCCGCCACCCCAGATAATGTGGATTACCAACCGGGGTGGACTGCTGGCCCGCAGAGACACTATCTCGGCCTCTCGCTTCTGTCAGCTGCACGAGCCTGTTGCTTCGGATCAGATCGAGGCCCATGCTGGCCCAAGGAGGGGCAGTACTGGGGCCGGAGTGAGAAGCGGTACTTTTGTGTCATCATTGATCCATGTTGGGTGTAACTGTTAACGGAGCACCTAAACTGTTGTATTACACTTTGCATTATTGCTGATAACGAACTATTGAACTGTTGTATGACGCCTGACCTTATTTGTGCCTGACAAACTACATGCTTGGTGCGCTATGCTCTGCGTTATTTTTCCCTTGCAGAGTACATAATTGTAATGTGGTGCATTGCATTATTTCTTCATCGCACAGTACATGATTGTAGCGTGATGCAT
Source organism: Lissotriton helveticus (assembly GCF_964261635.1). Lineage (NCBI taxonomy): Eukaryota > Metazoa > Chordata > Amphibia > Caudata > Salamandridae > Lissotriton > Lissotriton helveticus. Next base: position 711,534,446 of record NC_136065.1, on the reverse strand, counting down.
TGCTTTGTTTCTTCTTTGTACGGTGCATGCTGGTAGTGATACGCATTGCATTATTCCTTCTATTGCCGAATTACATGACCGTGGCGCTATGTATGGCATTGTTTCTCTATTGCGCAGTACAGGAGTATATTGTTACGCATTGCAGTATTTCCTTTCTTTTGCAACGTGTGTGATTCTAGCAATACGAACTGCCTAACCTTTTGGAAACGGTTAGAAGTAAGCTTAACTGTTGGTTAGAAGCGGTGGTTGGGATTAGAACCTACCAATCCACTGGAAGGAATACTACCCATTATTATATGTTGGTTTTGTATCGTGTGGGCATATCGTATATCTTCTTATATAAAATACTTGTTTTATAAAAACATGTGTGGAGTCTATTTGTGGTGACATCTTTGGGTTGCTGCGAGTGTGGTTGCACATACTGTACACTTGTGCCTTGGAGATAAGCCTGGCTCCTCGTGCCAAGCTACTAAGGGAGTGAGCAGGGCTATCTCGGACGGTGTCCTTACGTAGCCTAACATTGAAACGAGAGGGTCCGGATCTCGCACCTAGCAACAGAGGTGTGGGACAGGGAGGCATAAGGACCCCCTCTTCCAACATGCATTCACCCTATGAAATGTTCTAACTTGATACTTATAATTATATGGTAAAATTTAGGGAAAGCAAACTATTTATCCCATGCAGAAATAGGAAAAATGGAGGCTAGATGGTTAGGACAAAAGCGCAAACTCGAAAGGATTAAGAATTGGACGCCAGAGAGCCCTGGAAGAATGTGACTTTCCTGGCTTCTACGTTGGAATCTAGTTGGCTTGTTGTGTACCATGAAAATAAAGGAATAAACAAGAAACAGGAATACTATACATTATGCAGGCATGTGAGGTTTGTCAGCAACACCGATTTTAGGTTCTCAACTGATCTAGGGGCCCTTTTCTCTCGCGCTAAAAAAAAGTCAGTTTTCTGCTGTAATGACAGGTATGCTTTACTAAAATGAAATGATCTGCAGTCCCTATGTCAATATGTTAGGAAGGTTTGTATCAACAATAATACATGAATCATTAAATAATCGTTCAAGTAAATGCTTTGGAATAAAATTAATATCATTCAATTTGCTTGCATCGTTCATCTATGGCCCAACATCTATTAATCTGTGTAGTCTTCCTTGATTCCAGCGTCATCGTAAATGCCCTTTTCCTTACATTCTAAAATAGTGCGAACATGCTTTGGTATATTTTGATCCGAACGAAATTCATAAATAACTTCCCCCCAACATTCTTTCTTGTCAAAACGGTCATGCAAAGAACAGAGTGGGTCGCCAGATGGTGCTATTTCGCCTTTGCAGCAAATGTCAGGCAATGATGGGGTGATCTCTTCTAATACCAATCCGCTACTAATATCATTTGAAGAATTAGCTATGTCATCTTCGGAAAGGCTTGGTGAGGATCTGCCGTCCTGAGTAGCACATGTTTCTTCATCTTGAGAAGCCACTTCATCATAAACATCCTCTTCTGCGCAGCACAGCTCAGCTCTGAAGTTTTTGAAACAAACAGAAAAGTCATAAAGATGCACGGCAAAGGTATCTTGTAAAAAAACACGTTTTCCATTACATTTGAATGTACTGCTTAAAATGACAGGATACCCATGCAAAGAAGAGGTGAAAACAATCGAAAGAAAATTGAGAGGTAAAGACCAAATGAGTGGCCATGGACATCAATTTACCAAAATTCCAGGGGTAGCGAAAGTGACATCACAGGTCTCTTGACCTTCACTTTCACTCAGACATACATGCTTACACATACATACACACTCCCTCATACATACTCTCTCTCACAAACACTTTCTCACTCACAAACACGCACACAAAATGATTTTAAAAACATTTTTTAATTACCTCAGCTGCCAAGGAATGCCATATTCCAGTTAATTGTACTCTATTTTTTATTACACTGATAGTGAATAATGTGACATTATTCACTATTAGAGTGTTAAAAAGATTGACAGAAAACAAGGCGAGTGGATGTTCAAACAGTGTACATGAGGACGAGCTGCCGCAGTGTTCATGGTACTGATTTTGCCACCTCTGAGGTCAGGGGTCGGAATGGTAGAACCAGGGGGCGCACGGGGCAAGCAACCATAGCTGTTACCCCTTGTGACCTCTAAGTGACCTCCATGTGAGTTGCATTTGTTCTTTTAACTTCTAAGGTTTCTCTTTTGATAAGAACAAATGACGGAGTAGTCCTACGTTTTGGGTTTAGGAACTGAAAACAAACATACCCCAATGATATTAGCAGTGGCTGCTGGTGACATTTGAAAGTGGTGCGGCGTAAAAGTTTATGATGAGTCCCGTCGCCGGTGGCGACTGAGTCCAACCGTCAAAAGTTGGGTTCCGGGGTGGTTTCTCCCCACCCGAGAAAGTTTAGAAAAAAGAGTTGGCAAATGGTGCATTTCCAAACAATTTTGAGAAAGCCAGAAGGTTAATAAAGCAATTGTGAAGTTGTAGTTATGACACAAATAGAGAGATTTCATACGATAATTATATAGGTAGATACATGGGAAGGCTTAAGCTAAGAGCAACAGATGGGCAAAGACTGGTACAACTTTGCAGCATTATCGACAGTGAGATTGAGACCTTTGGTCCATCTTCCTTTCAGTAGTTTCCCAACCACTGCCTCATCCAGCTGAACCATTTTACTGGTTCTTTAAATATTTTGGAAAACTTAAAGCCTATATTGGGCTTTCTGTCCAGCCAGGGGACACAGGTATGGTTACTACTCAGATGATCTGCTTACTTCACTGTTTTTAGAGCTAGGTGCACGGTATGTGACAAATTACCAACAGATTTGACAGTAGGGCAAATCTTCAAAGAAATCACACAAACGCTGAATTAAATCAAAAAGTCAGTAACCACCAAGAGGTGCTATGAAGTGCAGCATTTCAAACAATATTATTTTATCGCCAATCACAATGCCAGGGACTCAGAACAGAGGGTAAGGGGGCAGATACCTGCACCTTCATTGCTTGACAGGTTTTCAGCTGTGTTGCCCAGTCCAGAGGAGGTAACTGACCCTTTGAGGTCTATGTTTTTTCCATCTCTTTTTAAGAGTTTGTTTCACAGGTTTGTCCTTTACAACACGTGAAACCCTCTGGTATCAAGGTGTTATCTACTTAGTAAACAAGGAAGGGTGATTAGGAATAATAACTACAGTTTTATGCCAGATGCTGATATATAAGCCTGTTTCCATTCACAACCTAGCAGAGGCTTTTTAACTGGGTAGGGTGGCATATCCCGCCTTCCCACACTTTAGCAGCATATGTGGGCAGGGAGCCTCTGGGAAGTGTGTAAGATAAAAACCTTTCACATGTTGTTTATGACTTCAGTGACTTTGTTGGAAGCTCATCATAAATAGCACTGCAAGGGAATGGTATGGTGAAACTATGGATTAGGGGAACAAATGCAATAGGACAACACAAAAGTAAGAAAGGGAGAGAAGGGTGGAGCAAAGGATGGAAGGAGAGAAAGATGAATGGATCTGGAGTTCTCACCAGGAGAAAGATGGATGGATGAATGGAACGAAGGAAGAGAGATTGTTGGAGAGATGGGTGGACTGGAAGTAAGGTTGCAGGTGTGCTGCAACATGCTTACAATAACAACGTTGGAGTTTAGAAGATGAAGGAGCAATAAAGATGCCTTCAAAGTTTGTTTTTATCCTTCCATATTGTCTGTGCGTTCAAAGAGAACACATGTCAGACACAGTCTTTTGACAAATTGCTGCCTATTGTTTTAAAAGGGAGAATGGTATTTAGTTTTCTTTCTCTGATTGCAGTGAGAGAATTTTGTAAAGTGCACTATGACGATTTTGCTGGGTACAAAAAAGGAAAGGTTGTAGGATGCATTTTTTGTCACAAAATCAGAATTCCATATCCTGCTGCAAATGAACTGAACAAACATCTGAGAATGCACAAGCAGTTAGGAAAGCGCAAATGTAAGCACATCTCCGTAATTCTGAAATGCGAAGGAAGCAGAGACTTCAATTCAGAGGTACTCATAGTACAGCACGCGGGCCGCCAGCGGCCCGCAAGCCTTCCTTGGCGGCCCGCAGAACTTCCAGACATCCTACCTGTGTTTAAGAAAAAAAAAAGAAGTGTCTGCAAACACTGCCGGTTGCAGCAGTGCCCTATGGGGGCCGGGCGATTCCAGCGAAGGTCAAAGTGGAGCTGCAGGGACGCTGAGAAGAGGTGAAATACAACAAAGCCTCATTATCATGTAAGTGGTCTTTTAAAGACCTGTGAAGCACTCGGGTGCAGCCGGGAAGCCTTCTCAGCCCCGGCTGAGACACATGCACGCCAGGTGAGGTGACAGAGGGAGGGAGGGGGAAGGAGACTAAGGGAGAGGGAAGCGGGGAAGGGAGGGAGAGGCAGACAGAGGGAGGGAGACAGAGGGTGACAGAGACAGGGAGTCAGGGAAGGAGACGGAGGGAGGGAGACAGACGGAGGGAGGGGAGACAGAGGGAGGGAGACAGAGGTTGACAGACAGAGGGAGACAGAGAGAGGGAGGGAGACAGAGAGAGGGAAGGAGACAAACAGAGGGAGGGAGACAGACAGAGGGAAGGAGAATTTGGACTCTGACTTCACTGATTCTACGAGAGAATACTGAGAAGAAGGTTACAGTGAATTGAAGCAGCAAATTCAATGGAAATTAGTTGCTCACTGAGGTTGTGTCCCGGATTCTTGAAAACATGGATGTTCCTCTTACATCTCTGACACTTCCAATAGTTTCATTCTCCTCCCAGGTTAGGCTACGTATTCTGTCTTCCTGTTGATTTCCCAGTGGCCAGCCTATTTGGTTGAGGAATGATGGTAGAGGACGTTGTTTATAAGGATGCTACTGATAAGAAGGTTCATTCTGGGTCCCTCCTGACATTTTGTGCTTAGATCTATGGTGCCTCTGATTGCAAAGGTATATTACAAAGTTTGAGCAGCTATTCAAGCTAGCAGACGAGGCTGGAGACTGTTCTGCTTCTCTGTAGTTGACAGAGGAGCAGACTGAATTTCTTGCTGATGTCTCATTCAATGCAGACTACGCCTTTGTCTTGTCTAGGGAAGCCTTAGTGGCATAGAGAAAGCTCCCATATGTCTGTGACTTCCATTTGAGGTTACCTGGCTGTTTGGGGATGAACTGGGGTACACAATTAGTTGTGTGTTCAAAGAGAGGAAGCATTTGTCTTTAGGGCACCAGCAGTAGTCTTCTTCTGTTTCCAAGGCTAATTCCTTTTTTTGCAGGACACTCAATTCCTGGAGTGGGAACATCAGCCTAATTATAAATGAGCACCTGGGAATCCCACTTTGCTCAGCTTGGAATCTGGGCGGGAGACTTTGTAATCAGGACTGGACTGGCCATAGCGGGCACCAGGAGTTTCCCCGGTAGGCTGCTAAGGTGGGGGTCGGTTTTGGGCCCCTCGGCGGCTGTTTTTGCTACCGGGGGTCGGCAATATCGCCCCCTGTAACAAAATTGGCCGAAACCGGCCCTCACAACTGCTCAGCTGCACTCCCCCTCACCCCAGGGTGGGCGGGTGAGCAGTTTGCCAGGGCCGGTTTCTGTTCCCAGTCCGGCACTGTTTATAATGGACCATTCCCCTGACTGTGGTTGGGACATTGATGCTGACCATTCACCTACTGAATGCATACCTTCATATTCTTATGGCCTCACGGCATCAACATTACTACATTTCTGTAGGAGGGGGTGGGTGCACACTGCCTTACACTCCAGCACTCAGTTTTCCCTGAAGCACCATAATAAATGCAGTACATGATAACACTTTCTTCGGTATCAGGCTTTAGTTTTTCACCCTTGTTGCTGCAGCCTGTGCTGTGTTTCTCTAGACACTTGTTTCAGGATAATTGTCCCTCTTCAGTAGAGAGCAACACCTTTTGGGGGTGCTGGAGATGCTGCCCAAGGTCTTCGAAGTGCTAGAGTGTGAGGCAGTGTGCGCTCACCCCCCTCCTAGTACTACAATTCAGTGTCCAGGAATAGTATATCAGTTCAGGGTGCTCCCTTTGTTCTGTATTCTGCCACCATGTATTTACAATAAAGGTGACTCTGATTGGGACAAGGGGCTCTGTACTCACATCTAACTGATTCTTTACTGCATACCCCCTTTAAACCTTGAGCCATGGTAAGCTGGACTGGACCTCACTCTTTCCTTACTTGGCATGACTTAATGTGCTGAAATTCACATGGTCTTTATAGGCTCACCATGGACATTGTGTTTCTCTTGCCTGCCCAAAGGATGCAGGTGCACAGCACCAGTCATCTTTGTGTATTCATCCGCTAATCCCAGCATATTTCCAGTTTTGGACACAGGTTCACATTGCAACCTAGTTTTCCCGGGGGCTTTGAGGCACGTTTGTGGCTATCTTGTTCTGGTGTGGCCTAACAACATATTAATGATTGCTTATGATCAACGGGTGGGAGACTTACTGGAGCTCCACAGGTTTAGAGACTGTTCAGCTGGGTACTTGGAGTGGAGTGGAGAAGTGTGGCTCAATGGTTAGAGCGGCAGACCCTGATGCAGAGGTCCAGCCCGGGACCAGGGTTCAATTCCCGTCTCAGCAGGTCTTGGGCTCAATTTCCTCGGACCTGATAATTCTCGCCTCGGTGCCTATTCTAATCATGGGCCCACTCTGCAACTCTGGGCAATAGCTTGCTTAATCTCCACAACGGCCCCAAAAGCGCTGGGATGCCTGGCTGCACCTGGGGGTGCCCAGGAGTGGACATTTCCCAGGGAAGCCAGGACACCTCCGGTGGAGGTAGCTGTGCGCTTTACAAATTCCGACATTTACATTTTTTACATTTTACTTGGGTGAAACACCAACTGGCTCTCCTTGACCTCTCAGATTAGGTATAACAGCAGTGTTCAAGTGGACATATTAAGCGTGGCCTTCTCATCTTCTCAGGATCACTCTGTGTCCCTACCCCTTCAAACATATATGCAGACTTTTCAGGAGTTATTCATTCATATGTTTGGAACTCCTGAAAATGTTCAGCTGCCCCAGCTTTTGTTGCTGTTTCCATTGGCTTAGGTGTTTCACTGGCCTTGGAGCTGGATGCCCTGAAAGTGGCATGGCCCTATATGCTTCTCTACAGTTTACCACCATTTTCCTTGATCACCAGATTTCGACTAATGAGAAAGAATCAGGTCTGATAGTGGGACCAATTTCCTCCTCCTCTGAGATCTGGCCATCCAGCCAGCTTGGAGACTGCAGATGGTTAGCTCTCCTTTTTTCTCCCAAGGATAGTTTCTGCCAAGGAAATTTTGCCCACTTAGCGGAAGCTATCCATGTAGTGCAATATGCATTTGTCTACATTGTGGATCATGGGTGACCATTGACTCCATGTAATAATTGACTCCATTTTGAATGTACAACATCATTTTGTGCTAGTGCATTGTTTCTATTTGGTTCCTTCTTGCAGCTTCAGAGGGATGATTTTATTTCTTCACAGCACAGAGCAAAAACAGCTTTGTTTGGAACAGAACTTGTGGGAGTCATAACACGTAGGTCTGGCCAGCTTGCATCTTGACCTCGACACAGACCGGTATGGTCAGCCTTGGTTTTGAAAAATATGAAGGGTGGAGGAATTTCTAAACTCTCTCTCGATGATAGTAAATGTATTAAAGACAGGAACTTTGGCAATAAAACAGAAGCTCCTCAGGGTGTGGACGCGGAGCCCAAGGACGTTCTTGTTGTCAGCCATGGCCCGTGCAAGTAAGGGCAGTGGGGCTGGGTGGGGGTCTTTACGGACAATGACGAGGGGACATTAAATAAATAATGAATTGTCCCTAGTCTTCGTCCATCAAAACCCCCCCTCCCGGCCCACCTCCCCACCGCTCTTGCCTGCATGAGCAGCGGCTGCTTGCTTTCTCATTGAGAGTTCTGGAGGACCAAATAGGGCTTACAGTCAAGCTGAACAGAATGATGTGTTTATCTCAATAGGTGATGTACTCTACATATATATTTCAAACATTTCCATGCGGTGTATATATGCTTTTTTATATTTGAGACTTTCATTTGACAGTGCTTAATCATGGCATTTGACAGTGCTCGTTTCTTGCATTGGACATCCATTATTATCTGCTTATGTTGTACTCCCTTGCATTTGACTTCAGTGTTTTATTATTACTTGCTTGAAGACATATATAAATGTATATACATTTGCATTTTGTTTTACAGGTTTAATTTGACATCAGGGAAAGTCCTTCTGTTAGAGAGTGTTTCATTAATAAAATTACATGCTTTGTTTTGAAACTGCCTTTTGATTTGCCTCCTTTTGTGAGTGCTGAGTCACTTTTCCAAGTGTTTCTTCCTGCTTTACCGAGTGCCTTATCTTGGGGGTGCTGCATTCCTTTTATTTGGGGTTGTAAAGCAATAATATCCAGCAGTCTTTCAGCTAGTATGCCTTTTAACTCATGCCTTGCACCAAGGGGCTCTGCAAAGGTGGTTTTCCAAGCATTTATTGTCTTTCTTGGAATGTGGTTTCTGTTGTTCCTTTCGTTCCTTTATGCTGGATGTGGGTTTGCTCTTTCTGTCACAATCCTGAGGCACATTGGGAAACTCTTTAGGCCTTTATGGACCCCTGGGGTTGCTTAAGTTATGGTGAGGTCTTCCTAACTTGATTCATGAAAAGTTATCCTTTCCCTGGCCTGTGATTCTTCCTTAATCATATCACTGAGATTTTCTCTTAGTTTTCGTCCAGAGTTTTAGGTTCACCTCATTGAAACATTGCCCTTGGTGAATATGAAGTTTCTGACTTTAAAAGTCATTTTTTTTGGTGGCAGCAGCCTCTGCTCCCATGAATAGTGAGCTTTGTGGTCACTCATAACCACTCATGCTGGCAGACCATTTTCAGCATTGACCCCACATACCCTCCTCGCCTACCCCATAATCTTTGATCCTCTTGCACTGCATAACTCTGATGTAATCTGACTTTATTTATGGGTACCTGATCAGGTCATGTTTTTGCTTTCCATTTCCATACGTTTTGTTGTACTTATGCCACTATAAATTTAAGACTACAAGCATCAAAGTGCAAAGGAAAACTAATTTCTACTTTAATGTATTTATATTAAATTTTTCTGTATACCGTTCCCCCGAAATGGTCAGTGAGATTTACAGAAAGATCTGTGGGAAAGGAGGTTTCAAAATTACAGTTTTCATGTAGCATAGACAAACTTTGTGTAAATTTTTTTTAAAAAGATTTAAAACAATATAGACTGCAAATAACATAATATTTAAAGTACAAGACACACAACCAGTAAAACGTAAACATTGTTTTAATAATAAGTGCAAACCCTGGCCATCTAGAAAATACCACCCTTCTTACTCTCCATATGGGTCAGCAGTCATCACAATGAATTAATGTAGTGTAGTTCCTATATCCCCAATAGGCTCTGCGCATTCAAACAATATACACTATAGATTTGACATAGGACTGAGGTCAATGTGTCTCTATCAAGTATATTAAACTTAATTGTGTGTGTTCCAGCTAACTTAGAGGTCACTAGTAACTTTCTCGAATAAACAAGAAGCGATTAGTCTCTAACAACTGCATAAACATGACAACTTTGTTTCCCCTAGAACCGGAACAATATCTTCAGAGTCGTGGAAACAATAGATAACTATTTCACTCAGTCATCTGTGCATGCTTTGTTTCTATAGAGTTGCCCAGAAATAGACAGACGGGCGTTTCAATAAAAGGGTTTATTAAACAGTCTTATTTCTCATGCAAGATATATGAACTGCTACAAACGTTAGACAGAATGCAAAGTATAATGCGTACAGAGCAAACAGTAATATGAAATAAAACAGTAATAGCATTGTCTAGTGCTATGACATATATAAAAATACATAAATAAATAACACGGGCTAAAATACTCAACTGGTGCTTCTAAAATACGCCTACCCCAGTGAACCTAACCTAGGTCTAGTACGAGGGAAGAAATAGGTGCTGCTTAGCTATAGTTTAGTTTTTGCCAAGAATTGCCAAAGGTTTCTCTAGGTTCTAATCAGCTCCATACCTTAGAATGAGAGAGGTTGGTATCTTTTTCTCTGGACTCGATTTCCCAACACCCCGCGAGGGGAGTCAGAAACACTGGAGCTGGATTCTCGGCAGGAGGATGACAGCTTCTGCTCATTGCGTCAGCTGGAGAGTTGGCTTCCTTCGGGACTTGCTGTGGCGAGCTGCGTCATGCAAGTAGGTAGTCGAACTGCATCGAACCACACCATGCTTTGCCAAAGCAAGTGAGGGTATATTTATACCTTGAAGGTGTTTAGGAATACCAGCATTGACGTACGAGCCGGGCATATGAACGTCATGAATGAACCCCTAAGGAATAGATGTTCATGCATAATAATGAGTTTCTTGGAGAAATCAATATTCAAGCAAGGGGATGTCCCTAACAGCTTAAGAGTCTGGTTTTCCAAGAACTCATTGTGACGTAGATGAACGGATGTAAGGAGACATGCCTGCATTTCGGTAGCATGGGCTATGCCTAAATAAGGACTGGATTTCTATGCCTATATAAGAGTAATGTGAAACGTACCATCATCATCATCAAGCAAGCTTCATTCGACAATTGTCATAAAAGCATACAAAAGTGTAAAATTCATATAATGATTAAAAATAGGTAAAAGGATAAGAATACAATAAAATACAACATCTTTTCAGTATGAATTAAAGTGCATATTTTGGGGCCTATGTTAGATTATCTCAAAATGGGTTACCTCAACTGCAATTTGCTTCCAATAGCCCAGGCCCACCCCAAAAACTTGGCCACAGCTATGAACACAGGGGGATGAGTACTGGTGCGAATTATTCTAGCTGCAACCAACCCACTCCTAGTACCCATTAGCTTGCACATCGGTCGTAACTACATCCGACGTGGGTCCACATACACTGGGCATTCGAACAATATATGATTAATTGTTTCCAAAGCAGCAGGGCAGCCGGGACAGGCAACCTTTCCGCCCCCGGCCCATCTGGATGCAAACGCTCTGACAGGTAAACTGCCTATTCTAAGTTGAAAATAGAGTTTGCAATCCAGGGGTTTGGTAATAGCATCCCAAAAATCTTCACGGTTGACCATGTCTTTAAAGCCCAGAAAAATCCCTGTCATCGACATGGGAGCAGTGTTCCTATACACTTTAGAAGCCATAGCCTCCCAGCACAAACCCTTTAAGACCTTTTTCGGCGGGAATCTGGCATTGAGCGGATCTTCCCATAATTCTTTTAATCCTAGCTCTACTAGTATTTTGCCAATACATGATAGCCATTTAATTTTGTGGTAGGTGTCACTCTCAATTACATCCATAAGCCCGACGGCACAGGTTCTCAATTCTGGAGTTGAGCATAACCGTCTCCAGTATAGAACTGGGAGAAATAGAGATATTAGGGCTATGGGTCTCATTCCCATGTCTAGTAATAGAGGACACATGGGGGTACTTTGAGGCAGTTTTACCAGGTTTCTAAGAAATCTATTTTCAGACAATGTCAACTTTCCTAAATTTTCGAATCCCCATATCTCAACGCCATATAAGGCTGCACCAACCACCTTGCCATTGTAAACGGTAGGTGCTGGGGCAATTGGTTTAGTGAGGGTCCTCGCATGTTCCGTACTTAGTGCTCCAGAAAGCTGGCGGTGCCTAAGGGTGCCCAATTCTACCTGCTGACTCCAAGATAAGTCGTGCTGGATGCATACCCCCAGATAACTAAATGCTTGCATCTTCTCTAGTGGTAATTTGTTCATTATAATTTTGCCCTTGAAAGATTTATGTTGGTTAAAAGCCATATATTTTGATTTTAAAACATTCACCTCCAAACCACGGGTGGTACAAAAGTTTTCAAAGATTCCTAACGCCTTCTGTAAGCCACTCAGGGTTTTTGCTATAACTAGACAATCGTTGGCGAACATAAGAATGGGTACTTTGGCTCCTGCCAAGGTTGGGGCATCAACGTTGGCTGAAATCAGAAGCTTGGCCACATCGTTTATGTACATTGAACATAAGGTTGGCGCGAGAACGCAGCCTTGCCGAACTCCTCTTTCCACAGGAAACTGACTGGTAGTGCTTCCTGGGCCACCCCACATTATCTGAGCAAAGTTGCGTTAATGTAATCTCATTATCAATGAAAGGAGAGCATGGGTCATACCCATATCATATAGGGCTTGCCATAGCGTCGCCCGGGGGACAAGGTCAAACGCTGCCCATAAATCAATAAAGGCAAAGTAAAGGCTACCCCCTCCTATCAGGACAGTCTTCCAGTACAACGTAGCAAAATGAAGTACTTGGTCGAATGTGCTGATAGAAGCTCTAAAACCTGTTTGGAGATGGGATAGTATCTTCTCCTCCTGTTCCAATGCCTGTACCTTATTTAAAATCAGCCTCCCCAGAATCTTTTGTATAGTGTCGATCAGGCTGATTGGGCGATAGTTGCCGGGTAGCGACTTGTCCCCTTTCTTGAAAACAGAAATGATTTCAGCCCCATTCCATGTGGCAGGTATAGGTGCTCCTTTAGCTATTGTATTAGCCAGCAACAGTATATAGTCACCCCATAAGACTCTATCATGTAGAAATATGTCAGCTGGGACTCCATCTATACCTGGGGCTTTACCGGGAACAACCAGATCTAAAGCACGACGCACATCATCAAGGTTGAATGCATCATCCAGAAAGGGTATAATTGGAATCTCCAAAATTATACTAGGTTCCATTGCCCTGGCGTATTGGGGTTTAAAATACAATACCCATTCCTCTTGAGCTACCCAATTTTGCGGCTTGTCCTGGATTCTCTTGCTTCCCCATTTCAGAACACTCCAGAATTTCCTGGAATCTTTTTGCTCTCCCGCTTCTCTTAGCTCTTGCCATCTATTTTCGTCCCATGCTCTCTTTGATTTGTGTACTATGCTCCTATAGGCTGCCCTAGCGGCGCGCACACAATCACTCGATCCACTTTTAATGGCTCTGCCCAAGTCTATCCGGGCCTGCCTACACTCCCGTGTGTACCAACATGGGGGGTGACAGGTAGAGTTTTTTTTGTTTGGCTTATACGGCCTAACAAATAGACTTTTTAGGTCACCAAAGAAGGATTTGTGTATTTTTGTACTTAATTCAAGAGCTATGGGCACGTTCCCATTGCTAGCTTGTGGCTCCAGTGCACACGTAGCTTGCTTTAATTTACTTAATATAAAATCTACATGCTCTTGGCATTCCATCACTTTGGCCCCTTTAACATGACGCATGTCATTTGTGATAACTATTTTGGTGGAGGGCTCTTCGGCCATCCCCCTCCCTTCACTAGGTAGGGACCAGTAAGAAAAAGACATAGATAGGGGATTGTGGTCACTATCAATCCTATCAACAACCATCATATCTTCCTGATGTTCCCATAAGCTTAAACTCAATAAGATGTAATCAATTCTGCTTACTCGTGGACTGCTTTTAAAAGTGGTTACACCTAACTTATCGTGCAAAGCCCTATCGTTGGTAGCGCGCAGCCCCTTGTTCAGACAGAGTGTGTTAATCTGTATGGTTATTTCAGACCACCTTTTTACCGGCTCTAGTTCAAGTTTGGGTACTCCCCATTGCCTGTCTTCCTTATCTGATAGATTCCAGTCCCCACCTACCAGGGGCTCAAAGGTCGAGTTAAAATCTCCACCTAAAACGATATGTGAGTGCTGGGAATAGCATTCTAAATATAATTCAAGGACCGTTCGAACTTCCGATTTTTTCCCACCTGTACTCCTTGCGTACAGATTATAAATGTCAACCAGTTTACGGTTTCTATACTTAAGGGTGAGAATCTGTAAATCCCTATGTTTGGAGGGGAGGACTTGTACTCTAACATCAAGGTCTTGTTTTATCCATATAGTTAGGCCACCCGAGGGACGGCCTCTAACTCCCTTTTCAGCAGGTATACTGAAGTTCAAAAAGCCAGGGAAGAATTGCGGTCCTAACAACCAAGTTTCCTGAAATAAACAGATGTCATGGGGATTTATAAACGAGGCCCATTCAGGAGAATCGACCCTCGATTTCAGGCCTGCGATGTTCCAGGATAATAACAGATTTGGTTTGGCTGCATCGTGTAAAATAATAACCTGAGAACTTGGTTTTACATTAAGTGTATTAATGGCAGTGTCCTCAACAGACCTGGGGGTTACTAATGTCGAGCTGGTACATACATTTGGGTCCAAAAACAGGTTCAAACACAGGCTCTGGCTTTCCATTATAGTATTTAAAGTACGTCCAACTTGGGCGTCTACTTCAGGTAGTCAATCGTTGCAATCCAATCCAGAACAACCAGATTCGCTCCCTTGCACTAACTTGGCTATAGACTTTTCCTGGATTGGATGTGATCTCAAATGGATATCAGAATGATCCGGGGAACAAGTTCTAAATTCCAACAGGATCAGATTTTCTGCCAGATAACTGTTTTTAAGGACCAATTCAATACAATCAGTTGTTACCCCTAAAGTCGAAATCATTTTTGCTGCAAGGATGTCCTCTCTAATTAACGAACGGCAAGCCCTGACATATCTGATCCAGTGGATTGCCTTATTCGTGAGGGATTCACTCGATTCCAATGCCATACCCTGCCTCATTTTGGGGACATTCACCATATACACTTTTGCTGAGCTGTTCCGGGAGTCTTTAGATTGTGTCTCATGTGCAGTCGAAATTGCGAGTTTTGGTTTCAAGGAGCTGGAAAGTTTCCGCTGATCGATATAACTACTGCCTTTTACAAGACCCCCCCCCTTTGTGCCTGTATGTTTCCCATCAACTGTTATGTTAATTTGTTTAACCCCTTGTGTTTGAACATTATGGGTATGTGTAATGCCACTCCCTACTCTACTTATTTCACTCTGTTTGGCACCTAGATCTATTGGGGCATCTGATCCTCTTTTATGTACAACGCTACAAGCAGCTGAGTGAATATCCAGCTTTCTCCTCCCTCCACTATCTTTTGCATTTGATATACAAGTAGGGCAGAAATCCTGCCCCAACCTGAGGTTAGATACTATAGTCGTGAGGCTTACTATTTTGTCTTGAAGGGCCTCTACCAATTTACACAGATGCTTCACCACAGTGGTTATGGGATTAGCTTCTTCCTCAGCAGCTGTTGGGGTGCCACTAACACCTGTCTTCAGGGAATTCCCACCTCCCGAGCAAGCTTCCATTGTAGCAACTTCACCGCTAGGTAGAATACATTATACCACTGTTAACCTCATGAGCTAAGATATCGAACCTTTTACCACAAACTACAATGGTCGGGTCCAGCACAGGGGGAATCGCAGAAGCGGGGCAATTGGGTTGGATGCTATCGGGGACAACACAATCTTTGGGGCCCACAGACTTGCCTAACTTGTGGCCACCGTCGTCTCTTTTCCTCCCTTGAAACATTTCAGGAACCACTACAGTTCCCTTCTTTAACCCACCCCCAGCATCCGATACATTGCTATCTACTCACTCAGAACCCCTCACAAGTACAGAAGGCTTAGCGCCTAACAATAATTCACAGTCCTCGATCAGTTCGTCAATCCGGTCCTTAACGCAATTCCCCCCTGCATGGGATACCGGTTTCTTCAGCTTGGTCTTCCTTGCCTTTTCCCTAGCTACCTCGCTCCATTCCTCAGTGTTTTTCCGTTTCCCCATAGCATTTTATATGTAGATTTTAGATCTTCTAAAAAGTACAATACCTTGGGGAAGCGTGGTCAGGGGGGTGGCCCAGCCCGGCCCCGGACGGCCACAGACGGTCCTGCCCTTGTCCCGGGCTTTGCCCGGGCGCGTGCCCGCGCGCGTTCCGCACAGCGGGTTCCACGCGCTGTTATGTAGGTCTGGTGGGCATGTGGGCGGACCTCAGGCACAGGTGTGGACAGGCACGGACTCCTGGGAGTTGTAGTCCTGTGTTAGCGTGCACCTCTTGCCCCCACAGCCAATGATGTTAAGATGCGGCGTTCGGCAATCCCAGGTCAGTGCTCACGATGACAAAGTCCCCTTGCGCTTGGTAGCAGTCTCCGGTGGTTGGGACAGCGAAGCGGGACCCGAGCCAGCGGGTTCCACGAGAAGCTATATAGGTCCGGTGGGCGTGTGGGCGGGCCTCAGGCACAGGTGTGGACAGGCACGGACTCCTGGGAGTTGGAGTCCTGTGTTAGCGTGCTCCTCTTGCCCCCACAGCCAGTGATGTTAAGATGCGGCGTTCGGCAATCACAGGTCAGTGCTCACGATGACAAAGTCCCCCTGCGCTTGGTAGCAGTCTCTAGTGGTTGGGACAGCGAAGCGGGATCTGCATACGGAATCTAAATCGATACACAACACACACTCCACTTTCGTATGTACGACTAAACATGTCTAAACATATTTAAAACATATTCACACATGAAGTGATATAACCCTCTAAAATACATAAAAATGCATTAGAACTGGTTGTAAGCATAAACAATGCATTGGTGCTGCACACATTAAAGCAATGCTTCATACTCAGCATAAATTTACATTTGAATGCTAAATGACTGAAGCACGAAAAGATACATTTATGAAATGGCTCGTAAATACAGAAGAAAAAGGCCAAAACCATTTCATGTCAGATTACAAAATACTCTTTGTTTGTGGACAAGGTCATATATTGTCTCTGGAGGTATTCAAAGAATTCTTGTTCTCTATGAATAGTTCTACTATAAGCGGATTACTTGGGCCAAAAAGGAAAAATACAAATTTGGAAGAAAAACAATTAATCATAGGAAAAAGGTCTTTGTTTTGAAAAAATGAAGATCAAATTCAAAGTCTCTCAGAACGCTGTGTGCCAAATTCAAATGCCAGTGTTTGTGCTTGGAGAAAACATGAAATCTTCTATGTCTGTAAAAAGTTGTCTACATTGTAGGTGCTTGTTGGATTACCTTGTTTAGAAGATTAACCGCACATAGATGTGAAGCATCGCCTTCAGCATGGTCGCCTCAGCAATGTTCGAATCCGATGTTACCTGTGTGCCTGTAGTGTCCTCTCGTACCTCAGCATCAGCATTTTGCGTCTGTGAGATCTCAATGAATGCCGTCATCAGAATCGGTAGCTGCTGGGGACAACACAGACCATGGGCCTTTACTGGCTCAAGCAAAGTATCAATATCCGTTGGCATGACTGATGGGAGTGTGAGACACGTGTCTAACATGCATTTTTCTCCGTATAGCAGGCAGCATAGAACAGGTAAGATGCAATCTTGCCAGATTGGTCTGAATGACAGAAACCATGTGGTATTTAATTCTCGTAGACGAGTTAAACCCAAAATTTGTCCGATGCGCTCACGACACTTCATCTCCAATAGAGCTCTCTCTATGGTGCTTGGAGTGGGGCTGGTGATTTGGCTTGCCATATCGTAGCAGAAGGAGAAAAAACTAGTATCCCTGCAACGAGTCCCAAAAGGAGGTGAAGTCAGCCAAACAGAGTGCACGAAGTTTGGAAATATTCTGAGTACTGCTTGCAAAGGTGCTAACAGTCAGGAACATACATTCTTAAATAGATGTACAATTCCGCTTGTATCAGACATGTTTAAGATACGACTTAACATTTCTGAGAAATGTATGGGGCAGTTTGTAGTCAAGAGGGCATGTATCTCGGCAGAAGTCCTTGCGACTTGTAGATGATAGGTCTCTTTGGCCGAGGTCTGTGGCACCGTTTTTTGTAAAAGAATGGCTAGAAGAGATGTTCAGTGAAGGCCACTTCAAGTGGCTGTCTTGGTGTTTGGAAACAATACTTGCATACAGAAAGTGACCCTGGATGACACAGTTACTAGATATGGTATGCCTGGCAACATGCCACAGCAGCTGTGATTGTTTAACATAAGGTAACTCCCATTTGAAAGTTGTCGAAATATTGGATCAATCACTGCAGCTGGTGAACCTTGCAGGTGACAGAATAAATTGTTAGAGGAACCATTACAGGCCCCGTGTAAGTTTATACCCTGACAAAGGAGAACACCGCTTCGCGCGTTTTCACAGTTTGAACCGCTAAGAAACACTTCACGTGCCCCACTCCAACATGTGTGTGTGTATGGTAATTCCCAGGACGTCTTGATGTATTCTTTACCCAACCTTTCATATGTGCCTGCTGGTATGTGTTTTAGGCAATACTGAAAATGGAAAATTGTAACAGGCACAGTGATTGTTCCATGTATTATCCATTCAGTAGCTGGTGTCTCTGCTACCGTAAAGGGCAATCTTTCCAGTTTTTCAATGCTCAGCACTGTATAGTCTGCTCCCCTTTGTGCCAATTTGATCTGTTTATCAGTGAGATTGAATTCTGAAAACAGGGACGTAGTATTGATTAAACGCCAAGGCACATAGCCTGAACTAAGGTTTTGTAACGTCCAGCCTAATAGCATGATAGAACGTAATTGCGACTGACCATGTTGCAACATGACCAAGTCCTGTTCCATGATGTCTATGGCAGAAGACACTATGCTGTCCAATGAATATATCCTGGACGGCAGAGTCGTTAACCCATTGTCAACTACAGAGAGAATTTTCTCTAAATTAGTACGATCAATTTCTCGTATTCGTTCTGCAGTCTCGGCTTGCATAATCTTCCATGCTTTATTATTAGCAGCATAGATACTGGCATATATAAAAATGTTTTTGATGCGGTTTTCTTGGTCCTAGCAAGAATTCCCTAAGATCAGAGCCATCTTTAAGTAAAGATAAGTGTTGTTTTACATCCTTAAGTGTAGATCTGTGTAGCCAATCAAGGCAGAGCTTCTCTACACTGTATGTTGTTACTATTCCAGGATGCTGTCTTTGAACATATCTTGGGTCTGGCCTATTGTATTTAACCCCTTGTGTCTTGTTCAGGAATCTATTTTGACAGTTGTTTGTGTCTGTGGGCCAGATCAACCATTTATTCCAATCTGGATCTGTTCTGTTGTGATGCAAAATAGTATGTACGTCGATCTCCCACGCCGAAGTGTCTTCACTATCAGGTGTAGGTGTAGGTATGGAAGGGTTGTTAATGTCTTTGATCTTGGTTAACCCATGGCAAGACATTTGTTGGACAGTGTCATTCAAAAACATAATTTGCTCAGGGATGATACAGGCTCTAAATAAAGCTTCTACCCCCTGCACTAGCCAATCTTTCGTACCCCAGACAGTTTTTGTCTCAATGTTGTCTTTCCAAAAGTCGACACCTTGTTTAGACCGCTTTCTCAACGCAAACTGGTAGTTTCTCATCGCGAGCGCTCGTGAGCATATGCAACCACTTGCAATGAGAAACCTGACTTTCCCGCGTTGAGAAGCTCATAGGGAGGTTTATTTTTTATGCTCCCGATCGGTAAGTTGATGTCGCTTATCGCGAACGAGGAAAAAGTCTCGCCGGGATGTCATTTTGCTTGCTCACGGTCGCCAACTTGACGTTGAGGACCGCGAGCAAGAAAAAAATTACCGCTGCACTATGTTACGCATGTTTGCACTGTGCTATGTTCAATTCACGTAGTGTAAAGTAGTGCAAACTTCACAAACTACGCGAGCGTAGCGTGATGCTTTGCCCAGGGTTAGTTTGAACCTTTTAGATTGTAGCTAGAGGAGTGCTTCTGCTACATTGGAGTCCACTTGGCCTACTGCTTAATATCGGCCACATAGTGTGGTTTTATCAGGTCGATGGACACAAACCTGTTCTCCTTTTTACCAGCAAGGGGTGGCAGTAATACTGTTCTTGATCCGTGGATTGCTAGGACAGGTACTGATTGTCTGTAAGAAGGCCCAAATTCTTTCTTGTCCGTGATCTTTACTCTGACTAGAGCACCAAGCTTTGGGATCCAGACAGGCCTTGCTGGGACAGTTGATTTTTCCCCAGTGGTGGATAGCTTCAGGAACACAGTGCTTTGTTTCGTTCTTAGTTCATTTAAGTCCTGCAAAACAGCCAAACGATCTTTGATATCAAATGTTTTTTGTTCAACCACTGATGTCTGGCAATCAAGGTCTGAGACCAACATTCTTGTCCCAAAAAGTACCTCATATGGAGTGATACCCCGTGGAGAACTTCTTGGCAAGTTGTTCAGACTACATTGGACACTTATTAGATGTTTAACCCACCTGTCACTCGAACCTAATACCCTAGCTGTTATAGACTGCTTTATGTCCTGTTTTTTTTTTCCACAACCGAATTTCCCTCAGGATGGAATGGAGAAGAGTACCACAATGCAACGCCCACACTGGCCATGGCCTCCTTGTAAGCTCGAGAGCTAAACGCAGGACCCTGGTCAGAATGTAGCGTGCTGATTGCGTTTGTGCCGATAAAGACTCACGAAACTTTTATAACAGTTCGAGTGTTAGCCGAGCGCTGAGGCCACATCCAAATGAACCTTGAACACGAATCCACTGCGACCATGATATACTTATAGTTACCATCCTCTGTAAGGGACCGCAGTGATCCAGGTAAACGCAAGCTAATGGTTTATCTGAAATTACCAGGTGCGTATGCGCAGGACGTTTCACAGTAGAGACTTTCATCTTCTGGCATATTTCACATTCCAAAACATAGTTTCTGGTTTGTTTCCTCATGTGCGACCACCAGTATCTCTGTTTTAATAACGATTCTGTGGCGGAACCACCTGCATGTGCAGAGGCGAGCCCTTCATGTGCTGCTAGGATTAGTCCTAATCTTTGTTCCATGTTTGGAATTACCCTATCCCCCACTCCAGGGATTCGAGCAAACAGAACATTGTTTGCATCAGTTATATATGAGTATTTGAGTGGAAACCCTTTCGGTAACATTTTACCACTGTCTTTGCTTGAAGCATTGACAGCCAGCATTATTTTGCTGCCTATTTTCATTTTTGAATGAGTGATTGCAGCTACAGAAGCCGTTTGCACAGCTGCCTTGGTGGCTTCATCAGCCAATGAATTCCCCTCAACGTGAACGCCATCACGTTGATGACTCAGCGTGTGTATCACGTGAGTGTTTTGTAGTCCTTCTCGTAACTGAACTAATTGTTCCCAAAGCGTTTTATGCTTGATTGTGCCACCTTTTGCATCTTTGAAACCGTTCTGAAGCCAATTCTGTAAATATTCATTGTACGATTGGACACAATAGAAAGAATCGCACACTATGAGTGTGGGGAATTAGCGAAGTGCCATTTTGAATGCTTGTAGTTCAGCTCGCTGAGCTGTACAACCTCTTATAGATTGCGTCTTTGTGACCATAGGTCTGAATTTGCCATCGCGCGTACAACCTTTAACAATCGCGCAAGCCGCACTATAGGCTAGTTTACCTTTGTAGTGGGTTGAGCTGATCCATCAGTACAAATTATACATTCATACTGGTCAAGAGGCAGAATTTCAGGAGGCAGAGGACATTCTTGTTCGTATTGTAGAAATGCTTGTGTTTTCAAATATGGATCAAAAACGTATTCAACATCTGTTGCAGTAAGAGAATTAATCAATTGTATCCATCTCGGATGTAAAGCTTTAGCATTAGAAATGCTTGCTTTTGTCACTGCCTCTAAAGCAGGTACAGGAGTTATGACCACAATGCGTTTCCCCTGTGCTAGGGTTCTTTCTTTTGCGACAGCGGTCTCAACAGCTGTCAGAATTTTTTCTGTAGAAGTGAATTTCATTTCTGCTTGTGTGTACAAATGTGATTTGTAAGCTATTGGAACTTTTTCACCCTCATTAAAAGTTAAGTAGATGAATCCGCATTGACCCGGAATTATTCGGATCACTAAGTTGCGTATGCTTACGCGTGTTTGCAAATGTATAGTTGCTAACATGTCTTTTTGTAGTGAACGCAAAATTTCTGTGTGTTTTTGTGTCCGATTTACTGTTTTAAAATCAGGTTTGATTAATTCGTAGAGAGGTTTAACCCTTTCTGCGTAGTTTAGAATGTAAGTTCTTCCGAAATTTAGGAAACCTAGAATTGACTAAGTTCTTCAGCATTTATGGAGGTTGGAGCAGCGTACACTTTTCTGGAAAGTTGGCTGCCAGGCTTTTGCCTTCACTTGATAGTTCATATCCTAGAAATAGGACGTTTAGATGGGCAATTCTAGATGTTTTTTAAATTGAATTTATAACCTTCACAGGCGAATCCAAGTACAATGGTATTCACCCTATTCAAGTGCCTATCCAAGTCATCTGTCAGATAGAGGTCATCGACATATGACAATGCCTCGTCATCATAAGTTTGTATTAACTCTGTTACCCTCACTAAGAATAACCCAGGACTATTCTTGAATCCTTGAGGGAGACGACAGAAGTGACGCTGTGTCCCCATTATTGAGAAAGTGGTCAAATACCCACTTTCAGGTGCAATAGTTTGACAAAAGAAACCGTTAGAAATATCTAATGTGGTTTTATATTTTTTATGCACAATAATATTAATTAATGCCGTACTGTGTGCATTTTGCACTGCAAATGTTTTGCAAAAAGAGTTTAGATGTCTGCAATCCAATACTAGACGATATGTATTGTCTGGTTTGGAGACAGGAAACAAAGGATTGTTGTTTGATGAGGTGCATGTTTCAATCGCCCCTTGGTATTGAATTTGATTTAAGATCACCTTGACCTGTTTTTTAGCTTCTTGCTTATCTGGGTACTGCCTTTGTGCAGTTGGTTGATTTGTTTAGTTGGATTTTATGGTGAGGCGAATCCTCATCCCATTCCACATGATTTTTGTATAATGCTGGGGCTTGGGCGACTGCATATGTTTAATTTAAATGAATTGGAATATGGCTAGAGAAGGCTGGCATAATGATGTCTTCGCCATGTGAGCAATCCCTGACAAATTCTGGTGGCCAGTCTTGTTCAGCTAGAAGTATATCGTAACCCTTAGAAAGTCGCTCCCAAAAGAGTGCCTTTACTTTTCTTGGTATGTCTCCCTCCATCCGGAGGTTTTTTAATCTAACTTATGTGGAGAACTAACCCTGGTATCTGCAGTTTCAACTTGAATGAATTCATTCAAGTCCACTGTCTCCAGAAGATCCCTCAGGTTCTGGCGAGCTATTGTAACTACTTCTGCGCTGTCCAACATTGTCTGAGCCCATTCTCCATTCTTGAGTTGTGTCCTCAAGATCCTCTGCATGCCTCATTTTTAGACCTGCTACTTTCCTTTTGGTAAATTGAGCTTTTGGTTTACTTTTCTGAACGTGTTGATCGTCTTTGGACTTCACGCGTTCTTCCTTGTTGTCTGACCGTCCTCTTCTTTCGGATTTCTGTGACGAAGTCTGAAAGGTATGAGAGGAACGTGTATCAGTATCATGATATCTATCAGGTTATCTCAAATTATCCCTATTCCTGAGGTTATACCTCCTTTCAGAGGGCTCCTTTTGAGGAGACCTACCTCTGGATTGATAACGCTTCTCTTTAGAAGTTTGTGTGCTATTCTCCCACTTCTTTTTAGAAGAGGTAGGAGTGTTTTTAGAAAAGACCTTTTCAGGACTTTCAGACAGTTGTGGATTCACTGGTTTCCCACCCAAACTGTCTCTGCCTAATTCTTCATAGGATTTTTCAATTATTTTGGCTAGTACTTGTGGTTGTTCTGTTACATCAAATTCCCTTAATTTCTGGCGGATCGCCACTGATGCTGCTTCTCCTTTAATATTAGCTAATATTATTGTCAAGACCTGTTTAAAATCTTTCAGTAGTTTCATACCCAAATTTAAAGCAGGCTCTGCCCCGTATTTGTTTTGAATTTGTTTCAGTACATCAGGTATTACCACCATAGATGGAACACCATGTGCTTTAGTGTAGATAGCAGCGAAGACTGTACCCCAAGTGGTGCAGTCCTCCAGATGTGGTGTGATCCCCATCGATAAACAGATTGTTAAAATTCTGTGTTTCTCATGAGGGCTGGTCTTAGGAAATACAGCTTCGATTGGAGTAATTTTTTGATCCTCCCAGAATGGAATTTGTTCACGTTTTGTGGGTAATTTACCCATGACTGTGTGTAAAGTCTGTGGTGTAATTTTTAGTGTATTCCCCCGGTGAGAGGTTTGTTGTGGAATAACTATTGGTGGTTGGACTGTAATAGTCTGCATAACATATTGAACCAATTGTCTGTAAATTTTGATTAACTCTTTGAGTTGAGCTAGTAATTCTACCTCTGTAATTTCTTCAATGTCAGGATGTGGTGTATAGCCGGCTAAAATCGGCCAAGTTGCTCCCGGTCTACCTAGTGGACCGAGCCTGGTAATGTGATTTAAATTTTTTAGGGCGCCTTTAAACCAGAGCTCATGCTCCTGGTGAGTGGAATTTCAATATCCTCGAAAGGAATATATTCCTCTGGTGGATCATCTTCTTTGTAGAAGTGAAACATATGTGTTACTGGATTTGCTTCAGGGAAGACTATCCATGAATAGAACACCTCTGTCTTCTGATATTCATGTGCCTCTATCACAAAAACTGCCCTACCACCTCTCGTTGTCAGGCCATGTTTTATATGTTTTATAGTGATGGCTTTCCTTAAATTTGGAGGATTGATTACTGCATTCACATCGGTTTCTTGGAAACCTATTAAGTAAAAACCTGCTGTGACTTGGTCGGATGCAGCTCCACCGGTTTCAGTGTTGTCGCCGTTTTCGGATATTGTTCAATGAAAGTTGCAGAGCAAGCTTCAAGTAAACAAAGATAAGTTGCACAATATTTTTGGAACACTGTATCCTTCAACATTGAACAAACCACAAAGCTAATACATAGGATTTTGTCCTACTCAGCTATGGCAGATGTTATCCCTTACCCACTCCAGACGTCTATTGGAGTATTATGAGTATGGGGTCTCTGAGAAAAGCACAATTGAGTTACTTCAGTATCTGGCTTTAAATTAGTGCCTTACCAAACCATTGGGCGCCATGTAGTGTAGTTCCTATATTCCCAATAGGCTCTGCCCATTGGAATAATATACACTATAGATTTGACATGGGACTGAGGTCAGTATGTCTCTATCGAGTATATTAAACTTAATGTGTGTGCCAGCTAACTCAGATGTCACTAGAAGCTTTCTTGAACAAACAGGAAGGGATTAGTCTCTGACAACCGCATAAACATGACAACTTTATTTCCCCTAGAACCGGAACAATATCTTCAGAGTCGTGGAAACATTAGATAACTATTTCACTCAGTCATTCGTGCATGCTTCGTTTCTACAGAGTTGCACAGAAATAGAGAAACGGGCGTTTCAATAAAAGGGTTTATTGAACAGTCTTATTTCTCATGCAAGAGATATGAACTGCTACAATCGTTAGACAGAATGCAAAGTGTAATGCGTACAGCGCAAAGAGTAATATAAAATAATACTGTAATAGCATTGTCTGTTGCTATGACATATATAAAAATACATAAATAAATAACACAGGCTAAAATACTCAACGGGCGCTTCTAAAATACGCCTACCCCAGTGTACCTAACCTAGGTCTAGTATGAGGGAAGAAGTAGGTACTGTCTTAGCTATAGTTTAGTTTCTGACAATAATTGCCAAAGGTTTCTGTAGGTTCTAATCAGCTCCATACCTTAGAATGAGAGAGGTTGGTATCTCTTTCTCTGGACTCAATTTCCCAACACCCGGCGAGGGGAGTCAGAAACACTGGAGCTGGATTCTCGGCAGTAGAATGACAGCTTCTGGTCAGTGCGTAAGCTAGAGAGATGGCTTCCTTCGGGACTTCCTGTGGCGAGCTGCGTCGTGCAAGTAGGTAGTCTAACTGCACCGAACTTCACTGTGCTTTGCCATAGCAAGTGAAGGTATATTTATACCTTGAAGGTGTTTAGGAATGCCAGCATTGACGTAAGAGTCGGGCATATGAACGTCATGAATAAACCCCTAAGGAATAGATGTTCATGCATAATAATGTGTTTCTTGGAGAAATCAATATTCAAGCAAGGGGGAGTCCCGAACGGCTTAAAGGTCTGGTTTTCCAAGAACTCATTGTGACGTAGATGAACGGATGTAAGGAGCTATTACTGTATTTGGGTAGCATGGGCTATGCCTAAATAAGGACTGGATTTCTATGCCTATATAAGGGTAATGTGAAACGTACCTATTTGAGGGCATGAATCTGGAAATGCATAGGGAATCTAAATCGATACACAACATTAATTGCTCCTTTGACAATTCTGGCATTTTCAGAGAACTCTTGACTTTGCATTCAGGCAATTGTATGCTCTTCAGATAAAACAGAAAGGAATGAGAATAAAATATCACCTGGAGAACTAGGTAGCAGAATCAGCAGCATTTTTACTCCAGCATAAAAGCTCTATTCCTAAGCAAGAAAGCCCAACACTAAATGCAAAAGTAGACCATTTTAATAGTGTTTCTCTTTTCCCTTCAAATTGACCACTCACTTATGGTGGATTTCAAGGAAATATTTGTGTTTAAGGTTTTATATAACTATAGCAAAGAGCTGAAATCACAGCTGTTCCATGGCACAGATTGACATTGGTAAGATTCTTGCTATATAAAAGTGTGGTATGTTAAGTTCGCTTAGTAGTGGAAAGGGGCTGCATTTTTTATGAGATCATAAATAAAATCAGGCAAGTGGTGAAAGCTAATGATATCTGTATTACAGATAATGATGTAAAAACACTTTACACTTTTTCAGCCGGATATATTCTTTTTCAGGTCAGCTGTGTAGCCATGTTATTCCAGAGGGCCGGCATGCTAGAGCTCAGCTTCTGTTTCCTCACAATTGTGAATTCCACTACACTCAAGAGTGCGATGCAATGCAGTAGATCACATACTACATCCATAAATCAGAAAATTCAAGCAGTGATAAAAGCCAATAGACCAACACCCACTTTTTGCTTTTTTCAGTGCTTGTTTTTGTGTCATGTTTTTTGCAAAATGTTATTTTTGTGGAAAATGCCAAACCCTCATCAATTTAAAAAGAAAACATTAGCTAAAAATAAAATTTGTTTTTAATCTAGGACACACTCTCTCCTCCAGCAGCTCCACGACCAATTCCCCGCCGCTGAGCCTCCTTTCCCCTTCCTGAGAGGGTTTGAGTCCCCTGATTGCCAGTTCTGCCTAAAATGTAATTATTTTTTCCCTCTATCACTGTTGTATTTCTTTTTCCTGATTCATGTGTGTGATTCTTTACTTGCGTCTGCTATGGCTATTGTTGTGTTGTTGTTCAGTCCGCATTCTCCGTGGGGCGATCGCTGTTTTCCTGCCACTGATGCCCAACGGCCCTGCCCCCCTCCAGTGCCGATCCAGCTTCCCAGCTTATCGTCCCTACCCCCTCCACTTCTTAATGGCAGCCGTTGGTGCGCCGAAGGCTCGCCTAAGGCAAACCCGTCTGCGCTCATCCGTGCCTGGACTGGGCCCAGCGCCATACCTCCTGGCCCCGTCGAGAGCCATAACTCCTGATGCTGCTACGACGCTAACACCCTTCATGCACTCAACGTCGGCCGAAACCCCACCTGCATCCAGGCCACCCCAGTAGCTCACCCACTGACCCTTCATCTGCCAAAACTGCAGATACACCAGCCAGTGCCAGCTGCACGTCCTGCGCATCCCAAAAAAGTAAACAACAACCATCTCAGATGCATATTACTCAACACCTGCTCAATCCACAGGCACGCCGTTGAACTCTGGGACCTCCTTGATTCATCCTGCCCGGACGTCGCCTTCCTGATGGAGACCTGGATGAATGCCTCCTCGGCGCCGGGCATCACCATAGCAATCCCGGACGGCTACAAGATCACCCGCAGGGACCGAAACAACAAACCAGGAGGAGGAATTGCCATCGTCCACAGGAACACCATCAGGATTTCAACCGAGACAAAGATTCCCTCAGCATGGCTGAACACCTACACTTCCAGATCCATGTCGATCACAACACCATCCTCAGAGGAACCCTCGTCTACAGACCCCCGGGACGCTGACCACAGTTCAGCAACTCCATCACAGCCCTCATCAGCACTCACGCCCTCGCCTCCACAGACTAAATCCTCCTCGGAGACCTGAACTTCCACCTCGAGAACACAAACGATAACAACTCCACAACCCTGATCGACAACCTCGCCAACGTCAGACTCAAACAGCTCGTCACAACACCCACCCACCCCGCCGGAAACCCCATCTTCTCTGCCAGCAATCACGTCAACTTCAGCCACGCCACCGAACTCCACTGGACCGACCATGACTGCATCCACTTCTCCTTTGAGAAACACACCGCACACAACCAACCGACACAGATCCCACACCACAGCTGGAACACAGTCACCGAAGACCAGCTTATCACCACCCTCGCCCGAGGAACTCCACCCTTGCCCTCCAACACCAACACAGCAGCCCACAACTTCAGACAATGGATCGACAACTGTTCCAACACCTTTGCCCCAATCAGGAAACCCTCAAACAGGCACACCAACACAAGAGCCAGCTGGTTCAACACTGACCTCCAGACATCCAAGCAAACCTGCCGAAGACTCGAGAAGCAATGGCGCCATGACCAGACTCCAGACAACCACGCAGCCCTCAAGAACGCCAGACGCAAGCACCACCAACTCATCCGATCCGCCAAAAGGACCTCCTTCAAAGAATGCATCGACAACAAAGCCCACAACAGCAAAGAGCTCTTCAACATCGTGAAAGAACAGTTGTATGGCATTACGACGCGGGCTTTTACACCGCATGCCATTACAACGCTGTTTTTACAACTTGCGCTGTAAGGGCTGGATAGTGGTATAGTTTAATTTTCTATTCCAACTCCAGCCCACGTTACAGTAGGGAAGGTGTTGGAATAGAAAATTAAACTATTCCCTATCCAACAGCGCCCTCCAGCGCATGTCGTTGTAATGACTTGCGTTGTAAAGGCAGCGTTGTAATAGCAGCGCGGGGTAATGCCCGTGTTGTTATGGCTGTTTTCCGAAAGAACTCGCCACCCCCAGCTCCAATGACATCCCACTGTCGCAAGAACTCTGTGACTTCCTGGCCACCTTCTTCCACCGCAAGATTGCAGACCTCCACAACAGCTTCGACATCCAGACATAGACACTCCCCCAACCCAACGCCCACCAAAGTCACCGACCTCATGCTCTCCTGGAACAACGTCAACGACGAAGACATCATCAAAATCATGAACACCATCCACTCCGGCTCACCCTCCGGCCCCTGCCCCCAATACATCTTAAACAAAGCTAACTCCATCATCGCACCCCACCTCCAGAAGATCATCAACAGCTCCTTTTGAGACACCACCCTCCTGGAGAGCTGGAAACATACCGAGATCAATGCCCTACTCAAAAAACCCAAGGCAGATCCCAAGGACCTCACAAACTTTCGACCCATCTCCCTGCTCCCGTTCCCGGCGAAGGTCATTGAGAAGACGGCCAACAGACAACTGTCCCACTTCCTTGAAGAGAACAACATTTTGAACTCCTCCCAATCTGGCTTCCGAAGCAATCACTGCACCCAAACCGCCCTCATCGCCGCCACCGACGACATAAGGACTCTGCTGGACAACAGCAAAACCACAGCCCTCATCCTCCTGGACCTCTTTGATACCGTCTGCCACCACACCCTGCGCACATGACTCCACAATGCAGGGATCTGTGACAAAACCCTGAACTGGATCACCTCCTTCCTCATTGGCAGGACCCAGAGAGTCCGCCTCCCCATTCTGATCCAAAGCCACCACGATCACCTGCGGCGTACCCCAAGGATCCTCCCTCAGTCCGACTCTTTTCAACATCTACATGGCACCTCTTGCCAACATCGTCCAAGTGCACCACCTCAGCGTCATCTTGTACGCAAACGACACCCAACTGATCATTTCCCTCACCATGGATCCCCACCGAAACCAGAAGGATGGTCACATAAGCTCTCGTCAGCAACAGGCTGGACTACGGCAATGCCCTCTACGAAGGAACCACAGCCAAACTCCAGAAAAGACTGCAGCGCATACAAAATGAAGACTTCTCAAGACCTGGCTGTTCGATCAGTAACTGCTTCCTCTTCCCCCTCCCCCCTAGCTCCTTGAGACCCTCACAGGTGAGTAGCACGCTTTACAAATGATTGATAGATTGAATGATCTTAAAAAAAAATCATACATTGCCATAGTAGTCCTTCACATTTACAGGAACTAGATGGTGTGTCTAAGACAGTGCTTCGTGTGAAACTGAAGAATACCATCACTCATAGTGAAGTTAGCCGATAAGTAAGGTGAGCTGACCCATTAACCCTGCTATAGCCCCTATCGGTAAGTATGAGCATCTTTTGTTTAATTTTCTCCCAGCTTTGTCCCTTAACTGTTTTTATTGGCTGTAGAACTCATTTTACATGAACTTGGTATACCCCTAATCAACATATTTAATCTACTTTTAAGTCGTCAGTCTATGGTATAAGATGAACCAGGACCTGTAAAATAAATGTCTCAAGTGGACTGAAGCACCTATTGTACAATCCACTACAGTGTAGCCTGATTGTAGGAGGTTAAAAACTGCAATGCGACCTGTCAAAAAAAAAAAAAACATTTTGAAAGATCAAGCCATCCCTTTTAAATATTAAAATGTCACCTCTATGTAGGCCATGTAGCCCACAAGGGAGGGTGCCTGGGGTTTGAATGCACAGCATGTAAAAACTTAATGTTAACATGACCTTACAGTGCTGAGTACCCAAAAGCTAGTTTTCACTACAACAGGTTTAGCTGTTATATGTAGAAAACCAAAGTACCGATTTAAACCCTAATACTGTATCTCAGTAATGGGACTAGCTAAAAAAAATATATATACAATTTTTAATATTTATTCAAACTCCAGTTCAACGGCGAAGTCAGATGTTAATAAATATTAAGGAAAAGTAACTTTTAGAAAGATACCTTTTCCCTTCCTGAAGTCTGTGGAGGTTAATTGACATTTGCTCTCCAACATCTCCCAGCCAGTGATTAGCATTTAAATAGGTATGGAAAAGGTATGAAATGCCTTCAAAGGGCAAACAATTGACAAACCTCAATGGGCAAAGAAGATTCCTCTGAACCTCACAGAATATGCGAGGTGGGGCTGTTGGCTCAATTTAGACACCACTAAGTCAAATCCAGGCTGGAGCAGAACTGAAATTACACCTGTGGAATGCACATAGTTTGGGGGATTTCTCGAATGCTTGTTACCCAAAATTCCTAAAATTACGCCATTACTTCATTTAACATAATTTTGCCCTGTTCATGTTATAAATTACCCATGAATTGCCTGAGTGCACAGGAACAACAGTTGTTGTTCACAGTGCTCATGTTTAAAATATTCTGTGCATCAAAAAAAGTAGCACAGAATGACATGTTTGCATTTGCATAGGCCATCCTGCAGCCTCACATCCATGGGGGCCCTTGCTGGGGGCCCCCAAAGACCGCTTCTGACTGCATTTTCGTACCGGACACACCGGCACGAGAAAGGCAGTGAAAAGCTGCCATCGTACTCCCTTGGTCGTAAAGAGGCGACCGGGGGAGTACTGAGGGATTTCCGGGCTGCGGACAGCCTGTCGTCCACAATACGGAAATCCGAGTCGGATTCCTTTCCGACCGAGCCCATCAGAATGGCTCGGTCAGAAAAGAATCCGACCAACACATTACGGGTTCGGTCGGAAGGGCTCCGGCCATCGTTCAGAGCCCTTCCGATCGAAATCGGCCCCTAAGAAGGAAGAGAACAGAATGACTAAACAATTTGTGTTTATCTACTGTGATTTTGCTGAAGAATCCTGTTATCCTACCAGACTTCTGTCTCTGGATTTTGCCTGTAATACTTGGGGTGGCATTGAATAGAAGGCAGGAGGATGCCAAGACAATTCTTCTATATCTATTGTCTGGTTACTGAAATATCCTATGTTTGTTCTACCAGGTATCTGCTTCTGGGTTTATTACACTCCCAAGCCCTTACAGCCCAGGTTTTGTGTGGCTTAAGTTTTTTGCTATCTTGAAAATACTTAAAGTGGGTAGGGTAAGCCCCAGGACCTTTTACCTAATTGGCTAGGATGCGCCCAGAAGTCACTGCCCCACCAGCTAGTGCCAGACATAGATGCAGCATCTCCAGGCACCTACTTCAGAACACTACTGGACCCGTGGATGATCAGAAGAGGACTGAACCTGCGGTCTCAGACCTCAGAAGAGTCCTGAAGGAGTGGAACTGCTCCATCCCGTTACCAGAACAAAGGAATTTGTATTTATTTAAAAAGGATTTATATAGCGCAGGCTCCACCCGGGGGTATCAGAGTGCTTTACATTTGAAAGACAATAGTACGTGGAATACAAAACAGTGGTAACCAAATGCAGCATTCAGACACGGCGGACTTAGAGAACACATTGAGCAACATTAGCATGAATCAATAAACAATGCAAAGAGGTAGAAATGTACGTAATAACAAGCGAATAGATTAATTACAAATTATCAAACATTATAAAGGAGGTAGACTCATTTGTTGTGAATAAGGAAGGGTTGGGCGAGTGCGAAAAGGGGGAGGGGAAGTTTTTGGAGAGTGGTGGAAAGGGGGGAAGAAGAAAAGGTAAAGATGTGTAGGAAAGAGGGTGAATAGGTGAGGACGACCCAAGAGGAGTGAGAGGAGGGGAGGGGGAAGGCAGGGGTTTCGAAAGGAGGGGAAAGTATAACAAGTATGGTAATAGCAGGATTAAGGATCCCAATATTTGTTAAGCAAGTGCATTTTAAGGTCTTTTTTTAAACTGACGTATGAAGGGTTAAGACGTAGATCTTTAGGGAGGGCATTCCAGATGCTGGGAGCCTTACCGGAGAAGGAGTGAGATTGCGCAGCTTTCTTTTTTAGCAGAGGGGGGACGAGGAGGCGAGAGTTGGTGCTTCTCAACGGTCAGGCACTGTCTGCTTTATTGAGTTTGTTTGAGAGTAGAGAGGGGTCTTGAGATGAAGGGTTTTCTATGTAATGCAGGCTATTTTATAGGAGGATCTGCCTTCGATAGGGAGCTATTTAAGGGTCTTTAGAGCAGGTGAGATGTGGTCAGAGCGTTTGCAGTCCGTTGTAAGCCTGGCCGCTAGGTTGAGAACAGCTTATGCGGGCAAGGTGTACTTTGGGGTATCCGACAAGTAGGGAGTTGCCATAGGCAATTTTCTAGAGGACTAGAGATTGGACAACAGATTTGAAATATTCTGCTGGAATGAAAGGCTTGATTTTTTTTAGATGTTGGAGCGTGAAAAGTGCTCCTTTTGCCGAATTTTTTATATGGGAATTGATCGTTAACTTACTGTCAATGGTGATGCCAAGGGATTTTACTGATTTGGATAAGGAAAGTGAACAGTTTAGGACACTAAGGTCAGAGATCCATGTTTGGATGAGGAGTGGGTTGTTTTTAGGAGCGAAAAAGAATGATTTCAGTTTTGTTTGGATTGAGTTTCAGGTGATTGGAGTAGAACCACGTTTGTATATTAGCCAGGGCGGTGTTAAGGGTAGGACATCTGAGTGGGATTTGTTTTTATAGTACAGTTGGGTATCGTCGGCATACAGGTGGTAGTTCATAGCGGCTTGTTAGTATGAGGGTAAGTGGTTCCATAAATAGGTTGAAGAGAGCAGGAGAGAGGATAGATCCTTGGGGGACACCGACGGAGACCGGCGTGGGGGTAGATGCACTGCTTTGGAATTTAAATTTGCTGGGTTCTGTGTTGGAAATAGGAGCTGAACCAGTTGAGGACAGTGCCATTAAGGCCAAAACTAAATGCAAGTGTATTGAGTAAGGTTGCATGGTTAACTGTATTGAATGCCGCAGAGAGGTCTAGGAGAAGGAGTAGGCAGGACTCACCATTATCCAGGGCGTGGTGGATGTCATCAACTATTTTTAGCAATGCAGTTTCAGTGCTGCAGCCTTACGAAAGCTGGATTGTAGAGGGTCGAATAGGTTGTAAGTGTCAATGTGCTTATCCAATTGAAGAAGGGCACATTTTTCAAGGGCTTTTGAAAAAATGGGGAGGTTTGAGATGGGGCGGAGGTTATTAGGGTCCACCTTATGGTTTTTTGGAATGGGCATGACTTGTCCGAATTGAAGGGAGACAAGGACACAGCCCAAGGTAAAGGAGGAGTTGATGATATTGGTCCAATAAGGGACAATGACGTGCTTAAGATCTTAGACGAGGGAAGACAGGAGAGGGTCTTTTGCGTGGGAGGATGGATTTAATTTGGACAGGATGTTAAAGACTTCTAGTTCAGAAACAGAGTGGAAATTCTGTCAGGAGGCATTATTTTTTAGCTGTGTTTTGTGGGGGTAGGTTTCAGGAGGGGATGTGGAAAGTTGGTGCGGGGGGAGGCAGGGTGTAGGATCAGAGGGGAGTGTATTGGAGTTGTAACAAGGGAATATTGGGGGTTGGGAGGGATCTGAGTTAAGATAAAGGATTGGTCCATTTTGGCAATTTTTTCAGAGAAAAAGTAAACAATTTCTTCACATTTGTTAGTGGTGCTGTCAAGTGGAAGGGGCGGGGGAGGTTTGGTTTCTAACAATGTCAAACAGTTCTCTGGGTCTATTTTTGGCATGGGCCAGTTGTGAGCGAAAAAAGGATGCCTTTTCAAAGAAAATGTGTTTCTTGTATGTAGATGTAGTGGTTCGAAGGAGTATGAGATTGGAGGGGGAAAGGTATTGTCTCCAAGTTCTTTCACACCAACAAAACAGAGCATAGAGGGAATACAAATTCTGGTCGCCCTCCACTCAAAAAGTCATGAACAACCACAAGACCAGAATCAAAACGACTACAGGAATACTAAATTATCATATTTCCTAATGTAGTCAAACAGAAGACTCGAAGTTTTCTACATAACCCTCTTTGTACTCTAATCAGTAGTATTTGTATATAACATAGAAACCCCTTCTCAACACTTTGTTGACAGTTTTTAAGATATCTGGGACTCATAAGAAAGCATTCAGTCCCTTACACACACTCATTTGTGTAAAAAATGTGAGAGAAGGCGAAATGACCCCTCACGGGCGCAACACCAAGCGGGTAACTGGCAGGTACTCACCAGATAAGCCCATTTTTATCATTATTGGCGGTCATTTAGCCCAACAGAAAAGGTGTCCAAAAGAAAAATATCAAAGATGTAAAGGTGTGTGCAGTGAAGTGAAAAAGTAAATCACACCTCACAGTGTGGGAAAAGAGTGGTTAAAATTGAAGGGATTCACTCGATACACAACACTTTTATTCTTTTACTCAGTGAACCCACTCAAATTAAAAAACAGCTTAGGATGCTATACATGCATACTGCTGTTAGATGCCAACATGTTTCTCTGCTTTACACATTTTATGCAGATTCATCAGGGCCAAGCTTTTTTCCGCCACAGCACCGGATATTGGACACGTCAATCTAAAAAACTGTCAACAAAATAAAAATAAAAACACATAGACATCATGTATAAATGTAACTCCTCTAGACATGTTCAAAAGCACAATAGATACTTCATTGAACATATTTACCCTCTGTTAGCCACAGTGTAGCTTACCGGCTCAGAGGTTCAAAAGTTAAAAAGGTGTAACCTTTTACCAGCAAAACAGTGCTTCAACAAAACAGCAAAACAGTGCTTCAACAGTGCTTCAACAGTCACATGTATCTGTGGAACAGACAATGAACAATTAACCGCTGCGTCTAAGCCCACAAACATAGCGAGTCTCTCACTAGACAATGAACAATTAGCCACTGCGTCTAAGCCCACACACATAGCGAGTCTCTCACTAGACATCTCCTTATCAAAGGATGTATGTTGTGACAGGATCGTGGTCACAAACCCATGTGAACATATTTCACCTCTCAAAGCGCACTCGCAGTAATTGCATCCTCATGCTCTGTCCCCCTCTTACTCTCGGGGTTCAACTTAGTCAAAATGTATGAAAATCACTGGAGAATACCCTTCATCGGAAACCCACGACTCGTATCCTCCCTCGTTACTACCTCTGTCCACTGTCACATCACCAAACACAGTTTTAAGTGGGTAGTGCTTGAAAGAGTGAGAAGCTCTAACCAGAACATTGAGAAAGTTCTCTTTACTAAGGAGGCACGCTGGATATTTAAAGAAAAATCTGATCAAATGGGGCTGAACGAAGTCAGTGAGTGGAATAGGATAAATTAACCATCTGTTCCCGTTCCACCCGGACTTTTTCCCGGAGAATCAGAATCAAGGTATCTCTTTATGTATGAGGTACTACGCATTACCAATGAAATAAAATAGGTGGATTGGCAAGCGACATAGGATAGTTTTGAACCTTAGTCCGTATGTTGTTTGGGTATACTTTAGAACATACCTTCAGTATTAAGAACCGGAACTAGTATATCTCTAGGTTTCTAGGCATGAGATAAGTCCTACTATATAGGAGACAATATAGTGAGTGTGGCAGTGGACACGGACTGACTGCCCTGTTGCTATTCAGAGGCAATACAAGCATTGCACCTCCATTGATTGCAAAGGAGATAAAATTTTGAATACCGTTTGGTATATCTAGCAAGCGGCATAGGAAAGTTTACCATCACACTTAATTGGCCTGTCAGTTGCTTTACATAGGATATCGGAAGTGTTGTGAGAAACAGGAATCTAGCAAGATCTAAGTAATCTATCTCATAGGGTTGATGTAGTACCACCAATAACCCTATGATCACGGGGAGACAACATCAAAGGATGTATTGACTGAGACACCGTGATAACGAGGGTTTGAACTGACCACTATTATTTTGTAGGGTCTTGCTGATTAGTACCTATTCTTTATGAAGCACAGTGGAATTTCAAAAAAAATTCTGGATGGGTCTGAATAAACATCTATGGCAGTGTGTATTAAAGTTAGTTTTTTCTGTTTTTTTAAAAAAAATGCCCACTGGCAATTTTAATTCCAATGGCCGAAGAGTTATGGCTGACTTTATGCAGTTGACGCACTTACTAGCCCATTCCAAGATGGCGTTTTTGTTCTCGCGATACTACGCGAGTGGACGCGTGGTTTGCAATTTAAGCAAAAAGAGCGAGGGAGACGCCGTACGGAGGGAGACAACACGCTCCGTGTTGCCTGGGCGCTAAGGAGGTTACAGACTGGTTGTGGGTAATCAAGTCGGGTGGAAATATCCTTGCGAGTGGTAACCTGAACGAATGTAGCGTGGTGCACTGTGTGAAAAGGGAGACATTATAGTTCATGTCACCTAGGTAGTAACGAGGGAGGATACGAGTTGTGGGTTTCCAATGAAGGGTATTCTCCAGTGATTTTCATACATTTTGACTATGTTGAACCCCGAGAGTGAGAGGGGGACAGGGCATGAGGATGCAATTACTGCGAGTGCGCATTGAGAGGTGAAATATGTTCACATGGGTTTGTGACCACGATCCTGTCACAACATACATCCTTTGATAAGGAGATGTCTTGTGAGAGTCTCGCTATGTGGGTGGGCTTAGACACAGCAGCTAATTGTTCATTGTCTGTTCCACAGATACATGTGACTGTTGAAGCACTGTTTTGCTGGAACAAGGTTACACGTGAATAACCTTTTTAACTTTTGAACCTCTGAGCCGGTAGGCTACACGGTGGCTAACAGAGGATAAATATGTTCAATGAAGTATCTATTGAGCTTTTGAACATGTCTAGAGGAGTTACATTTATATATGATGTCTATTTGTTTTTATTTTTATTTTGTTGACAATTTTTTAGATTGACGTGTCCAATATCCGGTGCTGTGGCGAAAAAAGCTTGGCCCTGATGAATCTGCATAAAATGTGTAAAGCAGAGAAACATATTGGCATCTAACAGCGGTATGCATGTATAGCATCCTAATCTGTTTTTTAATTTGAGTCGGTTCACTGAGTAAAAGAATAAAAGTGTTGTGTATCGAGGGAATCCCTTCAATTTTAACCACTCTTTTCCCACACTGTGAGGTGTGATTTACTTTTTCACTTCACTGCACGCACCTTTACATCTTTGATATTTTTCTTCTGGACACCATTTCTGTTGGGCTTAATGACCGACAATGATGATAAAAATGGGCTTATTTGGTGAGTACCTGCCAGTTACCCGCTTGGTGTTGCGCCCGTGAGGGGTCATTTCGCCTTCTCTCACATTTTTTACACAAATGAGTGTGTGTAAGGGACTGAATGCTTTCTTATGAGTCCCAGATATCTTAAAAACTGTCAACAAAGTGATGAGAAGGGGTTTCTATGTTATATTTTGTAGGTATCAAGGACCCCCTGTTAGGGATAGGACTCCTGGGTCAGGGAAAACAATTTTTATGTAAGGGTATATACCCAGGCAGACTAATAATACAAGAAAAATGGCTATTTAGAAAAACATATTATATAAATATTAATAATAAAATTAGTGCAATGGACTTAAATGATATCAACAAAGGTAATTTTAATTCCAATAAAAACATATAGCTTTATATACACAATATGCACGATAAAAACTACTGATTCCTTGTGTGACCTCTCTTTTAACACATCTTATGAAATCATAGCAATTTGATAAAAAGATATTTTTTATTCCTTATTTTTGAGTCTCTGGTTATGGAGAATTGGGCTGTGTGTGTCAACGCGTTTCGACAAGATCTTTTGTCTTCATCAGGACAAATGAATATTCAGCCACTTTTTCTAGACAAAATAAAACAATATTTTTAGATGACATCGAATTAACAGTGCATTGCGTCTTTTTTATACTTCAAAAAATAGAATATCTTTCATTTAATAAAAACATTATTTTCACTTAGCCATACTTGTATTTTCACACAAATTTTTCGAATAAAAAGAGTTGGAAAACGTACATATCTCATAACTCATGATGTAAATAGTCCACAATCCATCTTCATATTCAAGATAACGAAACATTACTAAACATACATACATACAAATGTTAAGTTGACAATTGGCATAACATTTTGGCGATTTTGTATTAACGGAATATTTATATCCGTAACCGTAAAATTTGTACTGCTTTAAAAGAAGGCACTTTATTTTTATTTTTAATTTTTAATACCTCCTAGGTTCATCCAGAATTTAATAAGTTCTTTTTATTTTAACCGGCCTGTATTTAAATAAGATTTCACTCACAAACTGTGTTTTAACTAGGAAAGGGCTCATTTTCTAGAAAAAAGTATCGGCAAGACATTTTATGCAAGGGACAAAAATTATTTTAAGTGAAATCGACTTTGATTACTTGCTATTTGTTCTTTATGAACCCAGGGGTCAAGAGAAGATACATTTTAATTAAAAAGAAGAAACTAAAAGAGACCTTCCTTAGTTCGTCGTTATCTAACTTTTATTTATTATTTTTCTTACCTAAAAACAAATTCTGAAAAGATTGTTCAGAGTTGATGAAGGGAGTAAGGCACCTTTTCTTTTTATATCTGGTGTAGGTATGTGATATCTGTTATTAAAAAAAGAATTACGATTTGTTATTTTTCTATAATGACATAAAAACGTTTCAAAAAAACGTTTCTGAATTTTCCTCTCTCATAATTCGCGATTCTATAGGTGCATCTTCTTACCTGTTTAGATCATGTTCACTGCTTCCATCTTACTTCTACCTGCATCTATTTTTATTTAAATACAAAAAGGGGAACTTCAAGCGTTCTCCGTCATTCTCGTCCACACAATGCGTTGTGATCGCTAGAGCTGATCGTCTGTTTAAATAGAGGGAATACATAAATTGGTACCAATTGATTTTTTAAGCCTACAAAAAAGTCTAAAGTTGCTTCTCTTTTCTGTTATTTACCCTTATCCGGTGATAATTTCCAAAGAAAACGGGGGAGGAGAACAACAATGTCGGATGATGAATCGTGTCAAGATCAGGTGTAAACGGGCTTTATCTGGAACTTGTCTCCGTTATAAATATACAGACTCTGGTCGGTTCTAAAATACAAAAATGAGCTATATTGTCGATAGCAGTTCTTTTTCAGGATATTATGTACTTTTTCCTGTTTAAAGCTTAAGTTTTTTTACCTAGATATTGCTTGCTGAAGAGCTGATCTCTGAAAAGAGAAGCAACTTTAGACTTTTTTGTAGGCTTAAAAAATCAATTGGTACCAATTTATGTATTCCCTCTATTTAAACAGACGATCAGCTCTAGCGATCACAACGCATTGTGTGGACGAGAATGACGGAGAACGCTTGAAGTTCCCCTTTTTGTATTTAAATAAAAATAGATGCAGGTAGAAGTAAGATGGAAGCAGTGAACATGATCTAAACAGGTAAGAAGATGCACCTATAGAATCGCGAATTATGAGAGAGGAAAATTCAGAAACGTTTTTTTGAAACGTTTTTATGTCATTATAGAAAAATAACAAATCGTAATTCTTTTTTTAATAACAGATATCACATACCTACACCAGATATAAAAAGAAAAGGTGCCTTACTCCCTTCATCAACTCTGAACAATCTTTTCAGAATTTGTTTTTAGGTAAGAAAAATAATAAATAAAAGTTAGATAACGACGAACTAAGGATGGTCTCTTTTAGTTTCTTCTTTTTAATTAAAATGTATCTTCTCTTGACCCCTGGGTTCATAAAGAACAAATAGCAAGTATCAAAGTCGATTTCACTTAAAATAATTTTTGTCCCTTGCATAAAATGTCTTGCCGATACTTTTTTCTAGAAAATGAGCCCTTTCCTAGTTAAAACACAGTTTGTGAGTGAAATCTTATTTAAATACAGGCCGGTTAAAATAAAAAGAACTTATTAAATTCTGGATGAACCTAGGAGGTATTAAAAATTAAAAATAAAAATAAAGTGCCTTCTTTTAAAGCAGTACAAATTTTACGGTTACGGATATAAATATTCCGTTAATACAAAATCGCCAAAATGTTATGCCAATTGTCAACTTAACATTTGTATGTATGTATGTTTAGTAATGTTTCGTTATCTTGAATATGAAGATGGATTGTGGACTATTTACATCATGAGTTATGAGATATGTACGTTTTCCAACTCTTTTTATTCGAAAAATTCGTGTGAAAATACAAGTATGGCTAAGTGAAAATAATGTTTTTATTAAATGAAAGATATTCTATTTTTTGAAGTATAAAAAAGACGCAATGCACTGTTAATTCGATGTCATCTAAAAATATTGTTTTATTTTGTCTAGAAAAAGTGGCTGAATATTCATTTGTCCTGATGAAGACAAAAGATCTTGTCGAAACGCGTTGACACACACAGCCCAATTCTCCATAACCAGAGACTCAAAAATAAGGAATAAAAAATATCTTTTTATCAAATTGCTATGATTTCATAAGATGTGTTAAAAGAGAGGTCACACAAGGAATCAGTAGTTTTTATCGTGCATATTGTGTATGTAAAGCTATATGTTTTTATTGGAATTAAAATTACCTTTGTTGATATCATTTCAGTCCATTGCACTAATTTTATTATTAATATTTATATAATATGTTTTTCTAAATAGCCATTTTTCTTGTATTATTAGTCTGCCTGAGTTTCTATGTTATATACAAATACTACTGATTAGACTACAAAGAGGGTTATGTAGAAACCTACAAGTCTTCTGTTTGACTACATTAGGAAATATGATAATTTAGTATTCCTGTAGTCGTTTTGATTCTGGTCTTGTGGTTGTTCATGTCAGGTCCAAGTTCTTTCAGCCAGTCTGAGTGCTTGTCTTTCATTGTCGAGGTTTGAGTTAAACCATGATTTGGAAGGGATATTTTTTTGAGTTATTAGTTTGGATGGTGCCAGTTGATCTAAAAACTCGGAAAGAGATTTATTATAGTGCTCAGTGAGCTCATTTGCATTAAGAGAGGAAGGAGTGCAACTAAATTGGGCTTGGAGATTGTCCTCCAGTACACCATGAGGGATAAGATTAAGGTTTCTGGTTGAAATTTTGGTTTTGTTGTTTTTAGCTCGGGCGGGCGGGACTAAGGGGGAGATCATGAACAGTATAAAGGAATGGACACGAAGAGTCAGAAGCCTGACCTGTTCTACCTAGAGGCATGCATGAATCTACAAGAGGCCTTTTCTATAACTGCCTGGCTGCCCAGTGGCAACTGGACCTGAACTGGAACATGTTGTTAGCCTGTGATTGACACCCTTTGAGTCTCAAAGTGCATCCCCTGAGGTCCTGGTGGGGGAGCTTTAAAAGGGTACTTCTGTGGTGGATTAGTACTTGAAGGACTATGTCGGAAGGCAACATCTTTCACCAGGATGAACCTGAGTAGTGTATCCAACCCATTCTCCGTCGCAACCAGCCTTAAATTGCACCTAAGTCCTGGACTTCCATGACCATTAACTATCATTGGCAATTTGTCCTTCTTGGCGCTATATCTACTTAAAACTTTAAAAAAAGGCATATTTCTTGTTCCCCTTACAGAATTGTGGACATTTTAATCTCATCATTTAGTTATTACATTCTAATCTATTCTTCTAATTTGGTTTGGGATTTTTATTGTTTTCAATTTTGACTTCATTACTGTTTTGGTACTGCATAGATAATTTACACATTGCCCTAAGTTAAGCCTGTCTTGTCTGTGACGTTGCTTCCAGGGGGTTGAGCTCAGGTTAGATCAGTATCCTGGAGGATTTACAAGGGTTTTAATTATTCCTTGAGGTGGGTAGTCACCCTTGCGAAATAGGAATCCAATTTCTTACAGTATATTATACATATAATTAGGCAGAATCAAAAAATCTTGACTAATGGTAGACCTAAAAAGAATGACGTTTTTCTTTGCAGAGACACAACATTTGGTTTTTCCTTAAATCCCCACAAGGGGCGTGTGCCATACCTGTTTACATAGTTAACTGAAGGAGATTCATATTCTTCGTAAAGGGTCTCATCTAAAGTTCTCAAGTCAAAGGTCTGCAGCGAGGCACTAGAAAAAATGAGTAAAGCCAAATATTAAATGGTTACTTTGAAAATATTATGTTGTAATGGTTACACAGAATATTCAAGTATTTCACTGCCCCATAAATTTCCAAGTCACATATTTTATCGGAGTTGTACACTCACCAGGCACCATAAAACATGTCAGTTAAGATGCATATCCGAAAACCACAGGAGGGTGTTAATGGAAATGTGCTAATTAGAGCTGTTGCTCTGAGTACATATTACCCCTATGTTTTTCCGCATTGTCACGGTTCTTACTCATGAGGTATTATCCAGCTAGCTCTCTTTCCCCTAGCTACATAGTTGAGGCTTTAAATGACAACAACATTTAGCTGTACTGATGGTCTAGGAAGGCTGTCTAGTACTGTCTTAATGTGCACCAGCCCCGGTGGACCCACCTCCCTGGCAGATGCTATACATGCATACTGCTGTTAGATGCCAACATGTTTCTCTGCTTTACACATTTTATGCAGATTCATCAGGGCCAAGCTTTTTTCCACCACAGCACCGGATATTGGACACGTCAATCTAAAAAACTGTCAACAAAATAAAAATAAAAACACATAGACATCATGTATAAATGTAACTCCTCTAGACATGTTCAAAAGCACAATAGATACTTCATTGAACATATTTACCCTCTGTTAGCCACCGTGTAGCTTACCGGCTCAGAGGTTCAAAAGTTAAAAAGGTTATTCACATGTAACCTTTTTCCAGCAAAACAGTGCTTCAACAGTCACATGTATCTGTGGAACAGACAATGAACAATTAACCGCTGCGTCTAAGCCCACAAACATAGCGAGTCTCTCACTAGACAATGAACAATTAGCCACTGCGTCTAAGCCCACACACATAGCGAGTCTCTCACTAGACATCTCCTTATCAAAGGATGTATGTTGTGACAGGATCGTGGTCACAAACCCATGTGAACATATTTCACCTCTCAAAGCGCACTCGCAGTAATTGCATCCTCATGCTCTGTCCCCCTCTTACTCTCGGGGTTCAACTTAGTCAAAATGTATGAAAATCACTGGAGAATACCCTTCATCGGAAACCCACGACTCGTATCCTCCCTCGTTACTACCTAGGTGACATGAACTATAATGTCTCCCTTTTCACACAGTGCACCACGCTACATTCTTTCGGGTTACCACTCGCAAGGATATTTACACCCGACTTGATTACCCACAACCAGTCTGTAACCTCCTTAGCGCCCAGGCAACACGGAGCGTGTTGTCTCCCTCTGCGCGGCGTCTCCCTCGCTCTTCTTGCTTAAATTGCAAACCACGCGTCCACTCGCGTAGTATCGCGAGAACAAAAACGCCATCTTGGAATTGGCTAGTAAGTGCGTCAACTGCATAAAGTCAGCCATAACTCTTCGGCCATTGGAATTAAAATTGCCAGTTGGCATTTTTTTAAAAAAAACAGAAAAAACTAACTTTAATACACACTGCCATAGATGTTTATTCAGACCCATCCAGACATTTTTTTTAAATTCCACTGTGCTTCATAAAGAATAGGTACTAATCAGCAAGACCCTACAAAATAATAGTGGTCAGTTCAAACCCTCGTTATCATGGTGTCTCTAATTCTCAGTCAATACATCCTTTGATGTTGTCTCCCCGTGATCATAGGGTTATTGGTGGTACTACATCAACCCTATGAGATAGATTACTTAGATCTTGCTAGATTCCTGTTCCTCACAACACTTCCGATATCCTATGTAAAGCAACTGACAGGCCAATTAAGTGTGATGGTAAACTTTCCTATGCCGCTTGCTAGATATACCAAACGGTATTCACAATTTTATCTCCTTTGCAATCAATGGAGGTGCAATGCTTGTATTGCCTCTGAATAGCAACAGGGCAGTCAGTCTGTGTCCACTGCCACACTCACTATATTGTCTCCTATATAGTAGGACTTATCTCATGCCTAGAAACCTAGAGATATACTAGTTCCGGTTCTTAATACTGAAGGTATGTTCTAAAGTATACCCAAACAACATACGGACTAAGGTTCAAAACTATCCTATGTCGCTTGCCAATCCACCTATTTTATTTCATTGGTAATGCGTCGTACCTCATACATAAAGAGATACCTTGATTCTGATTCTCCGGGAAAAAGTCCGGTTGGAACGGGAACAGATGGTTAATTTATCCTATTCCACTCACTGACTT
Source organism: Lissotriton helveticus (assembly GCF_964261635.1). Classification (NCBI taxonomy): domain Eukaryota; kingdom Metazoa; phylum Chordata; class Amphibia; order Caudata; family Salamandridae; genus Lissotriton; species Lissotriton helveticus. The sequence continues at coordinate 711,489,470 of NC_136065.1, read as the reverse complement.
CGTTCAGCCCCATTTGATCAGATTTTTCTTTAAATATCCAGCGTGCCTCCTTAGTAAAGAGAACTTTCTCAATGTTCTGGTTAGAGCTTCTCACTCTTTCAAGCACTACCCACTTAAAACTGTGTTTGGTGATGTGACAGTGTTGTACTAATTTCGTCATCAACTTTCCTGCTTTTATAGTACTCAAATGTTCTTGAATTCTCATTTTGATTTTTCTGGTCGTGAGGCCTACATAATACAATTCAGAAAAGGGGGTGGTGATGAACAGAGTGTCTGAATTAAGCAGACCACTCTTACCCAGTCCAAAGATCAGGGCTTGATCCATCACCGTTATTTAGCTCACTGCCCCATCCCAGCTCAGAACCTGGCTATATGCAAATTAGTCTGTCCCTGGCCCAGTGCATCATGGGAACAGGGCAGACCAAACTACCAAGCCAATTCTTCACCAGAAAGGAGAGAAGCTTCCGGGGACCGGTTTCTGGCATTTCAGCCGTCGTCGGCCCGGCTTGCTTGAATCCTGATGGAGCAGTGAGCAAGGGACTCATGTCTGAGTATACCCTGCCATCACCACCCCTTGTTGTTAACTATATAATACAAGCCACACGTACACTGCAACCTGTACACCACATTAGTGGTATTGCAGTTGCTGAATCGCGAGAGGAACCAGTCACGTCCAGAAGACAATGTTACACTTGTGGTTTTTCTTGTTAGTGAACATACCGAACACATACCGCATGGAAAGTGACCCTTGGGAATTGTACTCTCCTTATTCTCACGTGCAGGTAGGGCCCGGATGTAGACCAGTTTATCCTTGAGATTGCTAGATCTTTTAAAAGCAAATTTCGGAGGGGGCATATTAAAGTTGTTATTGGTTAGCAATGCCCAATGTTTACGTATAGATTGACGTATTTTCGTACTCAGGGGATCAAATGTCATGACTACTGGTACACACTCCTTTTTAGTTCTTTCATTATTTTCCAGGAGCACACTTTTTGGTGTGTTAAATGCCCTTTTTCTGGCATTCTTTATGATCTTAGTGGGACAGTGTCTCTACTGCAACTGCTTTTCCCAATTGCAGGGATTGTTCCATGTATCCCTCAGTAGAGGAACAATTCCTGCGGTTATGCAGGAATTGTCCCACAGGCAAGTTATCTCTTAAAGCTCTGGGGTGATATGAGTCATACAATAAAAGGGAATTTCTATTGGTGGGTTTTTGGTGGACGCTGGTCTGAAGGGAGTCTCCAACAACTTCTATGTCTAAATCCAGGTACACAGCTTTATTTGCACTGTATGTCCATGTGAACCTAAGACTGGAATCCTGAGTATTGAGCCAATTCAGAAAGGCAAGAAGTTCCTCTTCATTTCCTGTCCAAATGCATAGGACACCATCAATATACCTCTTCCAGAGGCGAAGATGCCTGTGGAAGGGGTTAGTGGGGTGTTCCACCACATGTTCTTCAAATTGCCCTAGGTAGCGCCCATTGATGTATCCGTGGTTTGTAAGTACAATTGGTCATCATAACTGAAATAGTTTCTAGTTAATGCTAGTTCCACACATTGCATGACAAAAGTTTGTGGAACATCATAAAACCACTCCTGAGCCCCCAAGGCGTGCGCTGCTGCCACCAGAGTCGCATCCTGGGGGATACAGGAGTAGAGAGATTCAATGTCAATTGTGACAAGGAATTCAGCATCACTATTGAACTTCATATCAGTGATTGTATTTAAAATCTCAGTCGTATCTCTGACAAACGACTTTTGATTTACCACCGACTCGCGAAGAAAAAAGTCTGCAAACTGAGATAGTGGTTCAGGTACTGATTGAATGCCCGAGACAATCGGACGTCCCGGGGGCGGGCGTTTAGGCTTGTGGATCTTGGGTAATATATAAAAGGCAGGAGTCCTTGGCTTATCATTCACCAAGAACCCTGCCTCCTTGGTCGTAATCCACTTCTTCTCCTTAGCCTCACTCACCATCTCCCGTATCACTTTTAGTAAGTCTTCAGCAGGGTCATTACTTAGGGGACGGTAATTAGTTCGTAGATTGAGGAGTCTCTTCACTTCCTCATCATAATCAGTAGTATTTAAAACTACAACTGCCCCACCCTTATCGGCTGATTTTATAGTCAGCGATGGGTTGTCCTGTGAACTCCTTACAGCATCCCAATCTTCTTGTGTCATATTCTTATATTTATATGACTTATCCTCACTTTCAAACCTAGTAATGTCCTGAAGTACCTTTGACTCAAAGACTGCAATTTCAGGTCCTAAGGTAGAAGGGGGAGGGCAAAAGGTAGAAGGTTTTCTCAGATTGGTGTTGTAGATTCCCTGTTCGTCACTGTTCTTATTGGCGAAAAACTTCTTCAATTTAATTTTTTGGACAGTCTCATGGAATTCAACCCTGCACCTAAAAGTATCATGTGTGGGGGTGGGGACGAATCCCAGTCCTTTATTTAGAACTCTTTCCTCACTGTCAGTGAGAGTATGGCTCGATAAATTCACAACAATACTCTTCACAACTGGTTCATCCCACGACTTCGGGTCACTCTCGGGGAGTATGACTGCCATTGTTGGGGTTGATTGCCTCTCCCTCGTTCTCTTCCTCCCACCGGTTGACCTCCCCCTCTGTTGTTCTTTTGACCACGACCTAAAAAAGATCTCAACAGTGCCCCTAAGTCTTCACCACTCTGTTCCTGCTGATTAGGTTGATTGAATCTGACTCTGTTGGCCCTGGGGCCTTGTGGTCTTTCTTCTTCCTCCTCACTAGAGGTATTATCAAAAGTCCATTTTTTGGAGTGCGCCTCAACTGTTGTTTACCACCCCGGCCCCTCTGATACCCACCCTGGCTCTGATGTTCTGACCCGTCCTGGCTTTTTCCCTGTGAGATACCCGTACTGGGCATCCCCAAGGTGGAAGCCAGGCATCCCGCCGCGGGGGGGCCGTAGTGGAGATTAAGCAAGCTGATGCCCAGAGCTGCAGAGTGTGAACCTGTCATTCGAGTAGGTACCGAAACGAGAATTATCGAGTCCGTGGATATTTGGGCTCAAGACCCTGCCGCGTCAGGAATTGAACCCTGGTCCCGGGTCTGACCTCTGCTTCAGGATCTACCTCCTCTAACCAGTGAGCCACACTTCTCCATTTAAGCAAGCAGAGCGAGGGAGACGCCGTACAGAGGGAGACAACATGCTCCGTGTTGCCTGGGCGCTAAGGAGGTTACAGACTGGTTGTGGGTAATCAAGTCGGGTGGAAATATCCTTGCGAGTGGTAACCTGAACGAATGTAGCGTGGTGCACTGTGTGAAAAGGGAGACATTATAGTTCATGTCACCTAGGTAGTAACGAGGGAGGATACGAGTTGTGGGTTTCCGATGAAGGGTATTCTCCAGTGATTTTCATACATTTTGACTATGTTGAACCCCGAGAGTGAGAGGGGGACAGGGCATGAGGATGCAATTACTGCGAGTGCGCATTGAGAGGTGAAATATGTTCACATGGGTTTGTGACCACGATCCTGTCACAACATACATCCTTTGATAAGGAGATGTCTTGTGAGAGTCTCGCTATGTGGGTGGGCTTAGACACAGCAGCTAATTGTTCATTGTCTGTTCCACAGATACATGTGACTGTTGAAGCACTGTTTTGCTGGAACAAGGTTACACGTGAATAACCTTTTTAACTTTTGAACCTCTGAGCCGGTAGGCTACACGGTGGCTAACAGAGGATAAATATGTTCAATGAAGTATCTATTGAGCTTTTGAACATGTCTAGAGGAGTTACATTTATATATGATGTCTATTTGTTTTTATTTTTATTTTGTTGACAATTTTTTAGATTGACGTGTCCAATATCCGGTGCTGTGGCGAAAAAAGCTTGGCCCTGATGAATCTGCATAAAATGTGTAAAGCAGAGAAACATATTGGCATCTAACAGCGGTATGCATGTATAGCATCCTAATCTGTTTTTTAATTTGAGTCGGTTCACTGAGTAAAAGAATAAAAGTGTTGTGTATCGAGGGAATCCCTTCAATTTTAACCACTCTTTTCCCACACTGTGAGGTGTGATTTACTTTTTCACTTCACTGCACGCACCTTTACATCTTTGATATTTTTCTTCTGGACACCATTTCTGTTGGGCTTAATGACCGACAATGATGATAAAAATGGGCTTATTTGGTGAGTACCTGCCAGTTACCCGCTTGGTGTTGCGCCCGTGAGGGGTCATTTCGCCTTCTCTCACATTTTTTACACAAATGAGTGTGTGTAAGGGACTGAATGCTTTCTTATGAGTCCCAGATATCTTAAAAACTGTCAACAAAGTGATGATAAGGGGTTTCTATGTTATATTTTGTAGGTATCAAGGACCCCCTGATAGGGATAGGACTCCTGGGTCAGGGAAAACAATTTTTATGTAAGGGTATATACCCAGGCAGACTAATAATACAAGAAAAATGGCTATTTAGAAAAACATATTATATAAATATTAATAATAAAATTAGTGCAATGGACTGAAATGATATCAACAAAGGTAATTTTAATTCCAATAAAAACATGTAGCTTTATATACACAATATGCACAATAAAAACTACTGATTCCTTGTGTGACCTCTCTTTTAACACATCTTATGAAATCATAGCAATTTGATAAAAAGATATTTTTTATTCCTTATTTTTGAGTCTCTGGTTATGGAGAATTGGGCTGTGTGTGTCAACGCGTTTCGACAAGATCTTTTGTCTTCATCAGGACAAATGAATATTCAGCCACTTTTTCTAGACAAAATAAAACAATATTTTTAGATGACATCGAATTAACAGTGCATTGCGTCTTTTTTATACTTCATAAAATAGAATATCTTTCATTTAATAAAAACATTATTTTCACTTAGCCATACTTGTATTTTCACACTAATTTTTCGAATAAAAAGAGTTGGAAAACGTACATATCTCATAACTCATGATGTAAATAGTCCACAATCCATCTTCATATTCAAGATAACGAAACATTACTAAACATACATACATACAAATGTTAAGTTGACAATTGGCATAACATTTTGGCGATTTTGTATTAACGGAATATTTATATCCGTAACCGTAAAATTTGTACTGCTTTAAAAGAAGGCACTTTATTTTTATTTTTAATTTTTAATACCTCCTAGGTTCATCCAGAATTTAATAAGTTCTTTTTATTTTAACCGGCCTGTATTTAAATAAGATTTCACTCACAAACTGTGTTTTAACTAGGAAAGGGCTCATTTTCTAGAAAAAAGTATCGGCAAGACATTTTATGCAAGGGACAAAAATTATTTTAAGTGAAATCGACTTTGATTACTTGCTATTTGTTCTTTATGAACCCAGGGGTCAAGAGAAGATACATTTTAATTAAAAAGAAGAAACTAAAAGAGACCTTCCTTAGTTCGTCGTTATCTAACTTTTATTTATTATTTTTCTTACCTAAAAACAAATTCTGAAAAGATTGTTCAGAGTTGATGAAGGGAGTAAGGCACCTTTTCTTTTTATATCTGGTGTAGGTATGTGATATCTGTTATTAAAAAAAGAATTACGATTTGTTATTTTTCTATAATGTCATAAAAACGTTTCAAAAAAACGTTTCTGAATTTTCCTCTCTCATAATTCGCGATTCTATAGGTGCATCTTCTTACCTGTTTAGATCATGTTCACTGCTTCCATCTTACTTCTACCTGCATCTATTTTTATTTAAATACAAAAAGGGGAACTTGAAGCGTTCTCCGTCATTCTCGTCCACACAATGCGTTGTGATCGCTAGAGCTGATTGTCTGTTTAAATAGAGGGAATACATAAATTGGTACCAATTGATTTTTTAAGCCTACAAAAAAGTCTAAAGTTGCTTCTCTTTTCTATTATTTACCCTTATCCGGTGATAATTTCCAAAGAAAACGGGGGAGGAGAACAACAATGTCGGATGATGAATCGTGTCAAGATCAGGTGTAAACGGGCTTTATCTGGAACTTGTCTCCGTTATAAATATACAGACTCTGGTCGGTTCTAAAATACAAAATGAGCTATATTGTCGATAGCAGTTCTTTTTCAGGATATTATGTACTTTTTCCTGTTTAAAGCTTAAGTTTTTTTACCTAGATATTGCTTGCTGAAGAGCTGATCTCTGAAAAGAGAAGCAACTTTAGACTTTTTTGTAGGCTTAAAAAATCAATTGATACCAATTTATGTATTCCCTCTATTTAAACAGACGATCAGCTCTAGCGATCACAACGCATTGTGTGGACGAGAATGACGGAGAACGCTTGAAGTTCCCCTTTTTGTATTTAAATAAAAATAGATGCAGGTAGAAGAAAGATGGAAGCAGTGAACATGATCTAAACAGGTAAGAAGATGCACCTATAGAATCGCGAATTATGAGAGAGGAAAATTCAGAAACGTTTTTTTGAAACGTTTTTATGTCATTATAGAAAAATAACAAATCGTAATTCTTTTTTTAATAACAGATATCACATACCTACACCAGATATAAAAAGAAAAGGTGCCTTACTCCCTTCATCAACTCTGAACAATCTTTTCAGAATTTGTTTTTAGGTAAGAAAAATAATAAATAAAAGTTAGATAACGACGAACTAAGGATGGTCTCTTTTAGTTTCTTCTTTTTAATTAAAATGTATCTTCTCTTGACCCCTGGGTTCATAAAGAACAAATAGCAAGTAATCAAAGTCGATTTCACTTAAAATAATTGTTGTCCCTTGCATAAAATGTCTTGCCGATACTTTTTTCTAGAAAATGAGCCCTTTCCTAGTTAAAACACAGTTTGTGAGTGAAATCTTATTTAAATACAGGCCGGTTAAAATAAAAAGAACTTATTAAATTCTGGATGAACCTAGGAGGTATTAAAAATAAAAATAAAGTGCCTTCTTTTAAAGCAGTACAAATTTTACGGTTACGGATATAAATATTCCGTTAATACAAAATCGCCAAAATGTTATGCCAATTGTCAACTTAACATTTGTATGTATGTATGTTTAGTAATGTTTCGTTATCTTGAATATGAAGATGGATTGTGGACTATTTACATCATGAGTTATGAGATATGTACTTTTTCCAACTCTTTTTATTCGAAAAATTAGTGTGAAAATACAAGTATGGCTAAGTGAAAATAATGTTTTTATTAAATGAAAGATATTCTATTTTTTGAAGTATAAAAAAGACGCAATGCACTGTTAATTCGATGTCATCTAAAAAATATTGTTTTATTTTGTCTAGAAAAAGTGGCTGAATATTCATTTGTCCTGATGAAGACAAAAGATCTTGTCGAAACGCGTTGACACACACAGCCCAATTCTCCATAACCAGAGACTCAAAAATAAGGAATAAAAAATATCTTTTTATCAAATTGCTATGATTTCATAAGATGTGTTAAAAGAGAGGTCACACAAGGAATCAGTAGTTTTTATCGTGCATATTGTGTATATAAAGCTATATGTTTTTATTGGAATTAAAATTACCTTTGTTGATATCATTTCAGTCCATTGCACTAATTTTATTATTAATATTTATATAATATGTTTTTCTAAATAGCCATTTTTCTTGTATTATTAGTCTGCCTGAGTTTCTATGTTATATACAAATACTACTGATTAGACTACAAAGAGGGTTATGTAGAAACCTACAAGTCTTCTGTTTGACTACATTAGGAAATATGATAATTTAGTATTCCTGTAGTCGTTTTGATTCTGGTCTTGTGGTTGTTCATGTCAGGTCCAAGTTCTTTCAGCCAGTCTGAGTGCTTGTCTTTCATTGTCGAGGTTTGAGTTAAACCATGATTTGGAAGGGATATTTTTTTGAGTTATTAGTTTGGATGGTGCCAGTTGATCTAAAAACTCGGAAAGAGATTTATTATAGTGCTCAGTGAGCTCATTTGCATTAAGAGAGGAAGGAGTGCAACTAAATTGGGCTTGGAGTTTGTCCTCCAGTACACCATGAGGGATAAGATTAAGGTTTCTGGTTGAAATGTTGGTTTTGTTGTTTTTAGCTCGGGCGGGCGGGACTAAGCGGGAGATCATGAACAGTATAAAGGAATGGACACGAAGAGTCAGAAGCCTGACCTGTTCTACCTAGAGGCATGCATGAATCTACAAGAGGCCTTTTCTATAACTGCCTGGCTGCCCAGTGGCAACTGGACCTGAACTGGAACATGTTGTTAGCCTGTGATTGACACCCTTTGAGTCGCAAAGTGCATCCCCTGAGGTCCTGGTGGGGGAGCTTTAAAAGGGTACTTCTGTGGTGGATTAGTACTTGAAGGACTATGTCTGAAGGCAACATCTTTCACCAGGATGAACCTGAGTAGTGTATCCAACCCATTCTCCGTCGCAACCAGCCTTAAATTGCACCTAAGTCCTGGACTTCCATGACCATTAACTATCATTGGCAATTTGTCCTTCTTGGCGCTATATCTACTTAAAACTTTAAAAAAAGGCATATTTCTTGTTCCCCTTACAGAATTGTGGACATTTTAATCTCATCATTTAGTTATTACATTCTAATCTATTCTTCTAATTTGGTTTGGGATTTTTATTGTTTTCAATTTTGACTTCATTACTGTTTTGGTACTGCATAGATAATTTACACATTGCCCTAAGTTAAGCCTGTCTTGTCTCTGACGTTGCTTCCAGGGGGTTGAGCTCAGGTTAGATCAGTATCCTGGAGGATTTAAAAGGGTTTTAATTATTCCTTGAGGTGGGTAGTCACCCTTGCGAAATAGGAATCCAATTTCTTACAGTATATTATACATATAATTAGGCAGAATCAAAAAATCTCGACTAATGGTAGACCTAAAAAGAATGACGTTTTTCTTTGCAGAGACACAACATTTGGTTTTTCCTTAAATCCCCACAAGGGGCGTGTGCCATACCTGTTTACATAGTTAACTGAAGGAGATTCATATTCTTCGTAAAGGGTCTCATCTGAAGTTCTCAAGTCAAAGGTCTGCAGCGAGGCACTAGAAAAAATGAGTAAAGCCAAATATTAAATGGTTACTTTGAAAATATTATGTTGTAATGGTTACACAGAATATTCAAGTATTTCACTGCCCCATAAATTTCCAAGTCACATATTTTATCGGAGTTGTACACTCACCAGGCACCATAAAACATGTCAGTTAAGATGCATATCCGAAAACCACAGGAGGGTGTTAATGGAAATGTGCTAATTAGAGCTGTTGCTCTGAGTACATATTACCCCTATGTTTTTCCGCATTGTCACGGTTCTTACTCATGAGGTATTATCCAGCTAGCTCTCTTTCCCCTAGCTACATAGTTGAGGCTTTAAATGACAACAACATTTAGCTGTACTGATGGTCTAGGAAGGCTGTCTAGTACTGTCTTAATGTGCACCAGCCCCGGTGGACCCACCTCCCTGGCAGAAACCCTAGTGCAATTGACATTACATTTTAATCTGGAAAGTATGTTAGGGTGTTTTAATTTGTGTGTGAATATGCCCATATAACTTATCATGCATTTGCATATTTCCCAGTCTCTCCGATGACAGTGGTCCACTGCTGCAGAGGTCACACAGGACTGAAGCACATGATCTCGTTTATGCAGGGCCGGTCCTAGGCATGGGCGGTATGGGCAGCTGCCCGGGGCCTCGCGCTCAGGGGGCCCCGCCGCCGGCCCCGCAGAGTAGACCACAGAGCAGGGGGCCCGATATGAAATGCAGGAAAAGCGCTGCGCGCACTCGCGCAGACAGTAAGGCACTTAGAGGGGCCTCACATCTACCCTTTCGCCCGGGGCCTCAGAAGGCCTAAGACCGGCCCTGCGTTTATGCCCTCTTGCCTGGCATGGGAGTTGGAGGCTCCATTGTGCAACATGGAACAGAGTGGAAAACGAGGTTTGCCTGCAAACAGTGTTCTATTTCTGAAGAGTTTTTGGGTATACTCTCCTTGAAGCGGCAAGAAGAGGCAAGCATTAACAGAAGGAGATCAGCATCCTCAGAAGTGATGTTGTGTGCTCACGTGCTGTAGGCATTAAAAGATATCATGCTTGCCAAGAGTCTTTGTGCTTCTATGGATCCACTTGGACATGACATCTTTGTGCATCCTTCAGTTGGAAGAACGAGGCGTTAGGGTATTTCATTGTATTTTCTTTCACGGGTATCTTGGGATAGGCGATCCCCACCAACAATCATTAAAAGGGTGCATTACGGGAGTCCAATTAAGCAGTTGCCTTACCTTTCCCTGCACAAATAGACAATTACGTAAGTGTCCGTACATGGTTCAATACACATCACTCCATAAGGAAAGGTAAGATGAGATTGGGTGTTTGTAGGCTGAGACAACTCGCAGAGGAAACAAAGAGAACAATGACACACAGAGGCTACATGACAACTCAGATTCAGAGAGTAGATCCTCTGCTTAGGACAATATATATACATGTATCTATTAACGATCACTCTTACACTAAGTTTTGAAATTGCTTTTTGGTAAACTGTTGCACCACATATCAATATAACTCCCAGGTGTGCATACGCCCTCCTTTCAAAAGAGGAAGTGGGAGTTAATCCTTCATGAATAGAGCCACACGGCAAGATCTACTTAAAAAAAGATGGCTATGGTCAAGTTGTGTCGGAAGGTTGGGACAGTCTTGAAACTAGGAACGCAGCTGGTCAAGAGCCCTGCACTTTATGTGAGTAAAGATGAGGTGATGATTGTCTAGTAATTCAGCTCCTTTTCTTCTGCAGAAGATCCTTCTTTGACACTTTGATGCCTCAATGTCTTCATAGTCTTTTGCACATTGAACCAAGAAAGCATAGTCCCAATTAAATTGGGGTTCTCTGCTTCCATGCAAGATAATATTAATTGCTGGGGAGTAATAGGACAACATCTGTATGTCTCGTCATAAGAAATCTACTTATTTTCTACAGCAAGGGCATCAGATTTGTATGAATGTGGGTTCAAATGTCAGCAAAGCTAGAAAATAGTGCTACAGAATAGGTTGCATAGTTTGCCTTTATTTCAACGTCTGTTTTATTAAGGCCCCAGTCGGGGATGCGCAAAGACAAGGGTGACATTTACACAGCGATAAGCCTACAACCCTCAAGGGGCCGGCCGCGGCATATAACTTGCTGCTCAGTTTCTTCTCGTGCGTGCATGATCTATTAGTCTAGCAGACTTACATTCAGTGTTCAGTCTATAACCCCATCGGGTCGCTCACGTGAAAGGACAGGACATGCAGCCCACCACGCTCGGTTGTCACCCCGCTTTAGACTCAACCTCGTAGATTGAGCAGCAACCAGTGGGTCCAACGGAAACGAACATCGGACCATATTGGTCCAACACATAACCAGGAGCCTAAAAAGAAGGCAACAGAAAAGGTAGAGACAGTATCTAGAGGGATCAGAGAGGAAGAGAAGAAGGGAAGAAAGAGAAAGCCAGGGCAGTGGGGATGAGAGGATCCTGGCGGGAGGGAGCAGCCAGAAAGGCACATTTCGGGGGTTCCATGCCAATATCATAGAATATTATCCCAGGGCGCTGCAGGGGGTAAAGGGGATTATCGCATCATCCACTAGATGTAGCGCTCGCAGCTTGGGGGGCATATTCCTAGCATATTCGCTTCTGCACAGATAAGTCACTAGAGGTCGCCAAACTTTCTCAAAGCGTGTTACGCGGGACTGCAGCCTTGCTGAAAGCATCTCCATGGTGAGGACCTGCCAGAGTCTGCCAAACCATATAGCTAGGGGGGGAGCCTCCACCTTCTTCCAATACAGGGCAATAAGCTGTTTGGCAGCACCCAGAATTTGCAGCGATATAGTCCATTCATTCCGAGTCAGGGCAAGCGAGTTGGCAGGTTTAATTCCCAGCAACACTGTACTAGCTGCATCAGGCAGAGGAAATCCAAGCACCCCCCTTATGTGGCTCAATACCTCCTTCCAAAAGATAGCGATCACGGGGCAAGTCCACCAGATGTGGAGGAAGTCCCCAGGCGCATGGTGGCATCTCCAGCAACCGGGAGACGTAGAGGGGAACATCCTGTGCAAGCGTTGCGGTGTGTAGTACCATTGCATCATTACTTTGTACGCGTTCTCTTGCTGTGGTATGCTGCGGTATACTTTAGGGACATCCCCCCAGAGGCGAGCCCATTGTGCCGGAGCAATCTCTGTATCCAGCATTCCATGCCATTTTTGCTGGTACGGGTGTGAGGGGGGAGTGTGGGGATGCTGTAAAATTTGATAGATCTTAGAGATTAGGCCCGTCGTGCCCGTGCCGGAGCGGGCCAAACGCTCAAACGGGGTGAAGGCCCGGGTGGCCCCTGGGTACATCGCGTCCGATAAGGCCCAATGACGCAATTGGAGAAATTGCAACTCGGCCTCCGGTGGAAGACGAAATTCGTCTCGACAATGGGCAAAGGTCTTAAAGGTGCCGCCGTCAAAGAGATCCGTAAGAACTTTGCAGTCTCCCTGTGTCCATTTACGAAAGGCAGTAGTGTGGCTAGCCGGTGGAAACCACGGATTGTCTTCAATAGGGGTGTGCGGCGAGGGGAAAGTCGTAAGGCCCTTTCGCACCGCTATCCTGTCCCACACATTCAGGACTGTTCTCGTGGGTGTCGCCAAGTATGCACCAGGGGACCGCCCCGCCTTATGAGTCCAGGCCAAATTCCAAATGGTGCGTCCCGTGACCGCCCGATCCATATGGAGCCACCCCTTCTCGCTCCGCCTGATGCCCCATTCAATCACAAAACGCAAGTGGGCGGCCCAATAATAATCCACCAGATTAGGGCAGCCAAGCCCTCCGCGATCCCGCGGGGCCATAAGGAGTGCCTGAGAGAAGCGGGGTCTCTTGCCCCCCCAGATAAATTTAGTGCAGTCTTTTTGCAGGGCTCGGATGCTCGGCAAAGGAATGGGCGTAGGAAGGCATTGGAATAAGTAGAGCAGTTTGGGCAGGATGGACATCTTGATTGCGTTTAGCCTACCCAGCCATGAGGGGATAAGAGGTTTCCAGCGTTGCAGATCATTGAGGACGGATTTGCGGCATTCCGCCCAGTTAAGTGCTGACCAACCCTCTAGGGAGGGAGTCAGGGAGAGGCCGAGGTATCGGATATGGCGATCCGTCCAACGGTAAGGGCACAACTGTTCCAGTGAGGGGACATCGGCCGGGGGAATCGTAAGGTTAAGTACCCACGATTTCTCGTGATTAATTTTCAGGCCGGAGGCGGTCTCGAAGGAGCAAAGCACTGCATGGAGCGCCGGCAAGGACTGTCCATAGTTTGCCTTTAATCACATAACAGACTGCATACGTTGTCTTTGCGTGCTGTATGATTCTCCTTTCCTCTGTCACTAAATTTAGCCAATGCATCAACACAATTTAGTTATTCATTATCACGTAACGGCTATGAGCCTGATCTATGATACAAGGTAGCATAATAACATGGTTCAACATGTTTTTTCTTAAAAGTATATGCTGGAGAGTGGTCCAATGCACATTATTTTAGAGGAGAGCACATCACAGCAAATCAGACATACCAGAAGTTTCTTTGGTGGTTGATTCTGTTTCCAGAATTTCAAGTAAAAGTCCAGGTTCTGCACTGAATACTCCTTAACAAGCTGAATAAGCCTACTTATATATATATATGCATGCATCTGTATAATGTAAGCTTAAACTCTTGATGACGTCCAAAAGGGATACTTTATGGTAGCAAGTTCATGGCTCCTGATAATTGATACTTCCTTGGACCTTGCATTTATTTGGAATGGCATCAAGAGATCTTATGACATGTTTGTTTATACCTGCTGGTGCATGCTTCTATCTGAATTTCCTAGTATTTAATTTCCATTCCAGGTGGTATTCGAGGGCTCAGAATGTATAGAGGCTCTACACATCCCAGTAACATCACGGTATATTCAGTTGGCAATTGTCTCAAAAAGGTTTCCTTGTTTATCTCACCTGCCTTTCAGGTCCTCATAAACCACAATTGCAAGTACTCTTGCTCATACAGAGCACTGACTTCTAACTTGGTGCAGGGAAACTGACCGTAGAAGTCAGTGCTTTGGACTCTCATATTCTTTTTTTTAGAGAACTTGATGAATTTGGTTCTGATCAGTACAAGACAGTGTGGAGATCTGAACATCTAGCACTAGATGGAGGAGTTCTAATGGGTCACTTGTAGGGGAATGAGAATACTATCCTACTCATCTCTACAGCTCTTAAGCATCTGGACATATGTCTTCCTGCTTTTCAAATGGCCCAAAAAATGTTTCTATATTTGCTTCTAAAACAAATGATTTTCCCCAAAATTATTTTGTGGTATTGCATTGCTGCTTTCAGAATTCTGAAGCACCTCCTTTAAGTTTAGTTGAGGTGCCTGAAGCAAAGTAATGGGGAATGGTAGGCTACCCATTAATTCACTTTTCGCATGCAGCATGATTTACTCTGGTGGGCTTGGTGATTGACTGAATGGTCCCTGCTGCTCTGATATTCTTCATAAGCAAGGACTTGAACGTGAATCAGAGCTGTAGTAGTAAACCTCATATTATTTATCAATATTCTTAATTTCTGTTAGTCACAGTCTTCGTCCTCATAGTCCATACACCCTACTTTCCCTCTTAGACATGATTGTGTTGGCAGTCTTCAAACTTCCAAAAAAATGCCAAAGCAAGATAGGATGCATAGGCTTATACATTTGTGAACCAGGTGGGTAGATCTAAAGTGTAACATTTCCTAATGTGGGTGTAAATGTCAAGAACATAGGCGCTAAAATAACTTTTTCACATGTTTGAAACTAAGCTACACTGAAGAAACGAAATGTGTGAAGATTTTATAAACTTTGTGTTGTGGGAATTTATCTCGAGATGTTATTTAGAAACATATTTTGTATTGTGCCTGTGTGATTCGCTTCATATCTTTTTGCAGTAGGTGACCCGTTTTACAAAAGCAAAAATTAACGATCCTATCTTTTTTAACCAATGCAAAACATATCAAATGCTTTTGCTACTACAAACAGCACTGCCCACTACTAAACTATATCATAAGGATAGGAGTATATAGCTGTTATAAGGCGGAATAGCATACCGAGTTTTAGACTTCATGAGTTCGTCGAACACCTTTGTATTTAGGTCTCTCTCTGGCAACAGGGCACCACGCAAGTTTTTATAACTGTTATCTTGACATCTTGAAAGAAAAAACAAATGATTAGCCAATAATGACCCTTGAACTCTTGTACACAATGTGTGAAACATTGAGGAATTTTCTGTAGGGGTATGCAGAATAGTACTACTTCTCTTTCAAACTACTTGAAATATGTTTAGAACATTGCAAACTTTGCGTAGTAAAAAAGTACAACCAAAACATGGTTGAAAACTCAAAGTAAAAAGTAGATTTTCAGGCAGATAAAAATATGAATATAATAACTTTAGTGAGAGAAATGTAATTTCTACAATAATTTTCTGCTGCAATAAAATGTTTTTGCTGGAAACTCCTAAACTTCAAACATTGCAAAGGTTGTGAAGGTCAGACAACTGAGCCAGTAAACCTTTAATTCCAGACAATCCTTAATTGTTAGATAGCAATTACTTTAGAAACTTTTGACCAACATTAGTTACTGCTGCCTCACCCATATATATATAATTTCAGAAATGTATTGGGTTATTTACAGCCTGATTCATCAAGCTAAATTGCACTTGCAAAGGGCAAGATTCTCAGAATCTTGCCTTTTGCGAGTGCAATTTTTGCATTTGGGATTCATCATCCCAAATGCAAAATTCGCTATTAAAGAATTCGCACATTTGCGAAGAATTGCATTTAAGGAATCTCTATTTGAGATTCCTTAAATGCAATTCATGAATCATTTTAAAATTGCGAAATTGCAATTTTGGGCCGCTATTTACCGAGAGGTCAGACCTCGTGGTAAATAGCAAAAACTTAGAAAAATGCATTTAAATGCATTTTTCTAAGTTGCATGTTACACACACACATGTCCTTTGGACATATGTGTGCGCAACACCAATGTAGATTACATTTCTGGGGTGCTACAGGGTGTCCTATGGACACCCCTGCACCCTTGAAATCGCATCCTTATTTGCGATTAGCTAATTGCTAATCGCAAATAAGGAATAACTCCCCATGCATTCCTATGGGCCTGTAGGCCCATAGGAATGCATGGGGAGTTATTCCTTATTAGCGATTAGCAATTTGCTAATCGCAAATAAGGAACGAGTAGGAATCGCAATATTTTTTGCAATTCCTACATGAATCCCGTTTTGCAAGTCCTTTATAGCGATTCCTTATGAATCGCTATTAGGGGCTCGTAAAACAGGAGAATGATGAATCAGGCTGTTAGTCCCCATTGCTGCAGGATTGCTCCGTTTGAGAAACAGAAAATATATATATTGTCAGAAGTGGATTACATTTTTGACTAACATATAGTGTACATAAACGCAGTTCTGGTCTTTAATTATTCCTCACCCATGTGAAGCTACAAATCTAAGCTGCCATTTTAACTCAGTTGACTTTGAGAATTTAGGGCTTTCCACATTTATGGTCAACATATTCGAGTTGTTTTTCTACTGATTTCTGACATGAATGAATTAAAACCGTGTTTACACGCACGACACTGTGTCTAGTAATGCATAACCTACTAGTAAATAGCTTGCTGATTCCCACAGAGCGGAAGCAGATCCAGTATTCATGAGTGAACTTAATTCGAGATATGACGAAATTAAACAACATGCATCTGACATTTGATTTGGGAGCCATCCATGCAGGGGAGTTTTAAGTGAAATGAGCACATCCAGTCATAATTTTCGGACTCCATTGAAATCCAGTACCTGATACTTAAGAGGGATACACTGAGGTTTCTGAAGGTCTAACAAGTATTTTTTGGCGACTCCAGGTTGTACCATACCAAGTCCTGATGAAGACCCAAGTAGATATAATGAAAGTACACGCCTTTTAAGAGGGTCGAAACGTCAATGATCTTTTTATGTTGTCTGCATTGCAATTTCTACTTGTCGGGCATTTACGGACATAGGACTATCAGCCCACTGAGGAGAGAATACAAATTGTGATATAACAGGTAGGCTTACTAAGAGAATTGCAATCATCTGACTTTGTGTACAAATATAGTCACTTTTTGATGCACTGCACAAGCACACTTAGCACTTATGGAGCACCATATGTTTATACTGAATAGTTAATTGTCAATCTATTAGTACAAATATATTGCATTGATTTAATAATTGTTTGTCCAGTTCTACATGTTTTCGGATTCGTTTCCATGTTTATGTTTATTTTTGTGAGCATTTGTGCAATTACAAGAATATTGTTCTCTGTACATAACTTATTAATAGAACATCAATATGGGTCTGGTACCACACAAGGCTGCGTTATTTGAGCACCCCTACACAGCTTAAAATCTTAGTGCATCACAATGACGTTGCCAGTAAATATCCTGGGAAATTATTGTGTATTAATACCCAGAACGGGGTAATGAACGTAGTTTGGTATAAAATAGTCCTCAACAGGCATGTATTGGTTGCTAATCACCCCATGAGGGCAAATGAATAGGCTAAAGTGGAGGATTTCTGAGAGGAGGATCAGGGAGGTAGGTAGTACACCAAAGTGATCAGCCCAGGGCACTCCTTGAATCGTCTTTGGTACTTGTGCTTTTCAGCTTTTTTATAGATCAAATTGGGAGTTGAATCTGAGATCTTGCAAATCAGCTGAGCTGAAAGAGGCTTGCAGGGTAGTGGTTAATTTAAGGTAACATCCACTGCTACGGGATTAACCCTTTGCTTTCCACCTTAATATAAAGGTAATCCTTAAAAGCTAATGGAATTCAGATCCCAGGACAGAGTGACAGAGTTAAGCCCACGATCATTCTCTGCTGGAAGGCTCAATACGGGTTGGGTCGCTGAGTCGTGAGTCAGGACTGACACCATTGGCATGCTTCCACTAGTTTTTACTTTTATATGCCTAAAAATTATTCCTATGTGCCTGTAGGGTCCAAATCCATTGATGGGAATGTTTTATAGCTTGACCCATCTTTCATAATACTGCCAGTCCAGGAGAAGACAAATTGGATCTAAGTAGTGAGTTCTCAGTAGTTCAATATCATTAGTGAAGTAGGCTGAGCTATGTTGAATGCCCCTTGCATGTTCCCATTTCTTTCATTAAAAAAACTCGAGTGTTAATACCCCTTCTTCATCAGACGTTTCAGTAAAGCACATTCAATGCAGTCAGAATAAATAGTCCTTGTTGATGGGACCTGGTTTTGTCTCTAAAACTAGATAGTGATTAGATTAGTGCTACTAATGTCGACCACTGCACATCAGTAAAGCAAAACAGGTTTGTAAAAAATATACTCCCCAAAAATGTACTACTACAGTTTGTGGTCATTCCTAATATATAAGATAGAACACTAAGCACTAGCATATTGTCATACTGCCTTTTACACTGAGGGCAGTGGGGGCTTCGAGAAATGGAGGTACACTTTCCTCCTTTAAAATAATATGTAGTAAGTGCTAATCTATTATACACCACCCCCTGAGCACACAAATATCAATGTTCTAATTCTTTACTCAAACAAGTCTCTGGCAAGCGTCTCTGTATATCTATCAGAGCAAGCAAAGTCCACTCCTTCTTTGGTTATGGTTTTCACAAATCTTGAATATTTATTCCAATCCTGGTTTTTCTGTAAAGATGGTACATCAGCCAACACGTGTTTCGTCGTGCATTAATACATCACATTGACTTCATCAAAGCTCTAAATTCCTAGATTTGTCCAAGACAATGGCCTCCACGTATTCCTACCAGTACTTCAATCTCTAATATCCTCTGTAAAATGTATTCACTCTATATCTCTATTCTTTTCATATCACCAACACTTTATCTAACAGTAACTTTTCAACCTTCAATTCTGTGATCAAGATATTCCTATCTTCATTAGTACCCTTGTTATCACCAAACCTCTATATCTGGTTCGATAAACTTAAGGATACTCTGCGCATTCCTTGTTCCTAATTGTGGTGTCAACTTTGATTTAAGTTTCAAACCACTGCTTTCACTCAGGTACCTGTTAATCTCTAAATCATCTAACAGTTTCGCAACTGTAATTGGGTCCTCTTCATTCTCCACCAATGATAGTAATAATCTTGTAGCGTTGGCCCGTGGAAGGACTAACAAGAAGTGAAGTTAGTCTGGATTGTGAACTTGAAATTATCAACTTGTCAAGTGTAGATATAACTGTAGATATGATCAACTTGTTGAAGAAAGGTCTGGGATTTTGTCCTAATGCAGTACCAGATAGGTACATGACGAAAATTGATATATATATAAATTTGTTAGGTTTCTGAAGATGAAGAAGTATTTTGTGCATGCACCTATTAAAGATAAAGGTTCTGATCAATTAAAGATTTTGAGTGATTTGAGCATTGAGGGGGCCAACGCTACAAGATTATTACTATCATTGACGGAGAATGAAGAGGACCCAATTACAGTTGCGAAACTGTTAGATGATTTGCAGCCTTATTCATCAACGGGCCGTTTTGCGGGCCCCTAATAGCGATTCATAGCGAATCGCTATTAAGGACTCGCAAAACGGTATTCATGTAGGAATTGCTAAATAAATAGCGATTCCTACACATTCCTTATTTGCGAGTAGCAAATTGCTAATCGCAAATAAGGAATAACTCCCATTCATTCCTATGGGCCAAAAGGCCCATAGGAATGAATGGGGAGTATTCCTTATTTGCGATTAGCAATTAGCTAATCGCAAATAAGATAGCGATTGAAAGGGTGCCAGGGGTGTCCAAAGGACACCCTGTAGCACCCCTTAAATGCAAATTGAAACAGGTGTTGCGCACACACATGTCCAAAGGACAGTGTGTGTGCAACATGCAACTTAGAAAAATGCTTTTAAAAGCATTTTTCTAAGTTTTTGCTATTTACCGAGAGGTCTGACCTCTCGGTAAATAGCGGCCCAAAATTGCATTTTCGCAATTTTAAAATGCTTCATGAATTGCATTTAATGAATCTCAAATAGAGATTCCTTAAATTCAATTCTTCGCAAATGTGCGAATTCTTAATTAGCGAATTTTGCATTTGGGATGATGAATCCCAAATGCAAAAATTGCACTCGCATAAGGCAAGATTCTGAGAATCTGGCCCTTTGCGAGTGCAATTTAGCTTGATGAATCAGGCAGATGGAGATTAACAGGTACCTGAGTGAAAGCAGTGGTTTGAAACTTAAATCAAAGTGGACACCACAATTAGGAACAGGGAATACGCAGAGTACCCTTAAGTTTATCGAACCAGATATAGAGGTTTGGTGATAACAAGGGTACTAATGAAGATAGGAATATCTTGATCACAGAATTGAAGGTTGAGAAGTTATGTTGGATAAAGTGTTGGTGATATGAAAAGAATAGAGATATAGAGTGAATAAATTCTAGAGAGGATATTAGAGATTGAAGTACTGGTAGGAATACGTGGAGGCCATTGTCTTGGACAAATCTAGGAATTTAGAGCTCTGTTGAAGTCAATGTGATGTATTAATGCACGACGAAACACGTGTTGGCTGATGTACTATCTTTACAGAAAAAACAGGATTGGAATAAATATTCAAGATTTGTGAAAACCATAACCAAAGAAGGAGTGGACTTTGCTTGCTCTGATAGATATACAGAGACGCTTGCCAGAGACTTGTTTGAGTAAAGAATTAGAACATTAATATTTGTGTGCTAGGGGGTGGTGTACAATTTTTTGTTTCTGTAGCAGCAGGAGCTGTGGGTGTTGGATACACACCCTCCCTCTAGAGGCACCACTTTTTGATATAGCTTTGCAAATATACCCAGATAACTATTGTGGAGCGCTCTATAGTCTGTTAGTATCCAACTTGTTACTGTTAAGTGCTAATCTAGACTGACCTCCAGTGCTTGGTAAACTGGTTCCAAGATGGAGTGCTGACTGTAAGAAAATGGGTTATTTGTGGAGCGGGGTAGAAACCCCACTTAGGCAACAACCACAGTCCTTGTCAAGATGAACCACAAAAGTCATTAAATTAACCTTGTAGTGTGACACAAAAGCAGTCAGGCTTAACTTAAAGGCAAAATGTAAAGTATTTGTGCAGCACAAAAACAGTATTACAGTGAAAATACAACGCAAGAAAATCCCAAATTAATTTAGACAAATAGAGTAAACTTTTAATGAATAAAATAATACCAGAGCGACCATAACCCAATCAGATATTACATTTTAAAATTGCTATTAATAATAGCACTTAAAAGCACAAAGCGCCACTGGCGGTCATCTGGCCGAGCTAACTTGGGAGAAAGTCACAAGTTCAGGACGACTGCAAGGGAGTGCAAGCCAATTACAGGGACCAGGTTTGTCCCACTGTAAAAGTTACCTTTTCAAAGTCCTGCACGGAGAGTTCTGTTCACGGTGGAGGTGGCCGCGAGGAGCAGGGAAAGTGTTCTGGATCGACGTTGCTTTGGCACAAGAGCAAGCAGGGTGGTGCAGGCTGCTGTCACCGTACAGTAAAGAGACTTTCAGGCATTGTGGACAACAGTATTTGCTGGAGCTTCGTGCTGGTGGTGACAACCAGCTATCGTTGCTGTAGTGTAAAATGCAGATCTTTTGTTGCCAGGTGTCACTAGTGGTCACTGTAGTGTGGAGAGTCGGGTTTATCGCAGCTTCGCCTTGGCAGCCTTTGCGGGCAACAGAGTCTCGGCATGAGGGGGTCCATTCGCAGAGTGTAGAAGAGTGCACTCTGATACCGGCCCAGGGTCTAAGTCCTGGTGAAGTACCTATGAAGTACCTTTTAGGGACAAGGGACTCACACTAGCAGAGGCCAGCAGGGCAAAGGCAAATCCAGTGCAGGTCAAGTTAAATCCAGGTGAAGCAGGTCAGCTGGGCATTTGCAGGGAGGCCTCTGAAGCTTCTGTGTCCCTGTAGCTGACAGGAAGTCAGCCAACTGACCCTTGGAGTCACTCAGGTTTGCCTGGGGTGACGGGAGCAGGTCTATTCTACCTTCTCAGAGAGCAGGGCAGCCCTCAAGGAGCAGGCAGAGCAGTAGGGCAGTCCTGTGGTAGCAGCAGGGCAGGCATCTAGGGGGCAAGTCATGCCTCAAGCAGCAGGGTGGTCCTCTGGGGGTCAAGGCAGCCCTTCTTCTGTAATGTCCACAGATCCAGGAGTATTCTGAAGAGGTGTTATGGGGGTCCAATATTTGTACCTTGTGCCAGACTTAGACGCAGGAGTATTCCCTATACTACCCCCAAACCTGGTTTTGGAAGAAAATATTTTATTTGTGTCAAGCTCTTGGAAGTCTGGGTGGACAAAAAGGCTAGTGACAGGGTGCTGGATGCAAGGCCTGTGAAGTGTAAGTGGGACAGGGAACAGTTCTTCCACCTGTCAACATCTAGTGCCCTTTGGTCTAATTGCCTGGGAGGAATACACAAAACCCAACAGCAGAGCCATTCACAGTCATGTGATCCAGGAGACTAGCCAAAGGCACAAATGGTTAATACAAAAAAATACCAACTTTCTAAAAGTCGAATTTTCAGAATTGTGACTCAAAATCTGACGTTACCATTTAAAAGGATTTTAAACAATTTATTTGAGTCTAAACATGACATCTCTACCTGCTCCCAATTATGGGGTCTATTAGGATGGCAGCGGACTCCAGTCAGCCCGCCACCCTAGCGGTGCTGGGACCGGCTGGTAGTGGTGCGGCGGTCTCGCACCGCCAATTAGGATGCCACTGCCACGGTGGTGGTGGCGGCATCCCATATATATTACATTGTGGCGGACGGTGCTGTAAGCAGCACCTGCCACAATGCAATATATACATGTTGTGCATTGGCATGCACAACATGACAGGCACTGCACGGTGCCTGCCACCTTGTGCATGCCAATCTTGGGGGGTACCATGGGTACCCCCCCAAGTGCTGCCCCCCACCCCCCACCACCCTGGGGGCCCGCAAAGAAAACTCTGCATGCCTTTCCATGGCAGAGTCTCCGCCATGGAAAGGCATTGAAAATGCCACATCATAATATGGATGGCGGTGCCTGCAAGGCACCACCACCATGTTATGGACCTTTTCTGCCCGGTAGGCAATCTAGACGATGCGGTACCCCCGCCATGCTAATGTGGCAGGGGTAAAAGGCCGTCCGGCAGGGTGATTTGGTGGGCGGATCGCCACCGCCGATAGGGCAGTGGTTATCCGCCCGCCATCCTAATAGACCCCTAAATGTTAGCTCTAACTAAATGTAATAAGGCAACCCAGTAAGTGTTTACAAGAGAGGTAGGCCTTACAGTAGTAGAAAAATAATTTTAGGTATTTTTCTCTACTAGGACATGTAAAACTTAATAACACGTCATACTCATGGATCACAAGGTGAGAAGAGGACATTATTGGGTGATTTAGGGAAAGCAAACTGTTATGCCAAAAGATGAAAAATTATGAGGCATGGCAGAAGTGGTGTTCTACAAAACAGAACTTGACATATGTTACATTTTAGTGACAATCTAGTTAATTCCAAAACCATGCTGCAAAGGATATGAGAACAAAACACTTGATTAGACGGTTTCTCATCTGAACTCCTAGGGAAAAGCCAGCACTAGATTTAGTTCAGCCCATTAGTGTCACCTTATTGGACTGGCAACAAGTGGCACTTTCAACAGTGCAAAGTCATTTTCCATCATTATTAAATCCATATATTAAACCTCTGTAACCAAACTTGTAAATACTATAAAATAGTTCATTAAAAGCATAGAGATTCTGAAAATGAATGAATCAGAGTGTGTAATCTAGCTAGTCCATTTACAACAGCAATATTTAATTCAGGTTTTTAAGGGCTGTCCACTAATATCATACTCCTTGATGCAAAAAAGGCATGCCAAATGTTGAGCTGGGTTTTTGTTTTGTATTATTAAATCAAATAAGCGTTCCTTCCTGGCTACTAATGGTGACCACCTTACTTTACAGGGAACCTTTAAGAAGGGGTATTATCAATTCAGGGCGCCAGACAACATCGCCCAATGTCCTCAATTTGGTTTGAACATTTTAGAATGCCCCCACTTCACCATGTCTTTACATTAAATTACATGTGCATGAGATAGTAGTATTTCTGTAGGTACAAAGAGTGAATATTGAGACCACCTTAGATTGAATGTTTCATGGTAGTTTCGAATTATTCAATTAGCTCACTAAAAATAACATTGAGTTGGGGCGTGGCCGAGCCGAGCTGCAAGATGGCCACTCGATGCGCTGCAACTGAAGCGAAATGCACTGCTGTGTTCTGCACTGTGGTGGACAGAAATTACGAGAGAAAACCGCTGTAGCTTCGGCAGACAAGGCCTGGCTGGGGACTGAACTGAGGTATTGCACTGGTGTAAAGGGGTGAAGGATGGGACTCACAGGGTGTATAGCGGCTGGGCTCCAGTGTCCATTGAGGCGATAGCGCATTTGTGGAAAAGCAGCATGTGCTCGCTGGCACCCGCGAAGTGGATTGGCTCTGCTGCAAGGATAGCCCGGTGACCGAGACCGCTTACGAGGCCCGTTGCCGATGGTCGGGTGAGTGCCCGTCTGTGGCCGCTCCCGCACGTGCTCCCTTGAGGTTTCGGGAGCAGCTGCGACAGCTTGCGGCGGAACAGGACCCAGCGCGACTGATAGAGTGCCGGGGAGGGCCCCCCGCATAAACAGTGTGTGAGAGACCAACAGCGTATTTCCGTCCCGAGTGGAGCCGCTCTGAGTCAGAGTTCGGCCCACTAACACTCCGAGCCTGCAGAGAGGAGCACATAGCTACAGCCCCTTGAGGAGGCATCCCCATAGTGGCGGTCGGGCCTCTGGAACACTCAAATTTCCATGACATTGGAGGGACCGAAAGGGATCAGGGTTGTACAGCACAATTAAACCAGCAGATGCAGTGGGAGTGCCCTGTCTAGAAACGCAGTAGACATTGGAGACAGTCGCTTAGGTCCACAGGCCCAAGGAGGAAAGCGCGCACTGCGCGGAACTCGCAGATCCTCCCAAGAAGATCTTACAATAACAACGCAAAACTAACGTGGAAAAAACTGAGCTGGGTATGGCAGAGACCCTGACGAGGGCAAAGCGTGGGGCTTAAGTAGTGACTGGGAGCAGGCCGCAGCTGGAGACCGAACCAGGAGCCAGATCAGGTCCTGACAGCGAGGTACAGTGATCACTATCTGTACCCCCTTCATGACCCAGGACCCTTTGAAGGTACAGCACTGGGGAGGGGAGGATTCCTGTCTTAATAGCTAAATTACTGACTCTTAGGAACAGTGGGTCTCGTGACGCATCCGCTATTTTGCATACAAATCACGCATCCCCCTCCTTTGAGAAATAGTGTCTAAATTCAAGTATTCATTGACATTATTACTAACTGTGCATCCAGCGGGAGGGCTTGGTGCCACACACAACCTGTGGAGCCCCGAGGAAGTAGGAACACAGATTGGCAGATAAACTCGGAGGCCCGGCGCGCTTTTGCAACTGTAATATCCACAACTGGCTCCTCCACCAACAGAGCTGCCCTCTGGTGCCTGGCTGGGTCGATTTCAGATAGAGACACTGCGTCGCCTAGATCAACATCATTTGCTTGGAACTCTGGTCGACATTCTAATCAGATCTCGTGGCTGGGCGACCTGGCGGAGCTTGGATTAGCGCCCTTAAACACTGTGGACAGGCGCTACAGGAGAAGAGCAGCCATGGGGAAAACGGACAACAGGCAGGCCAAAATCACCTTTGAGAAACCTCCTCTAGACTGCAGGACAACGACTCAACGGCGTAAACTGTGGTGCCTGAAACGCACCTGGTACCCGAGCAGGAGGATGATGTCAAAACCATGCTGCATGAGGTAAAGGTCAGCTTAAGGGCGATAGACTCTAAACTGGACTCCCTAGAGTTGAGGATGTCCCATGTTTCACAAAGAGTAGACAAGCACGAAACCAGGATTGATGCCTTGGAGACCAGGGTCTCGGATTCAGATGATTGCCAAGTGGAGATGCAGTAAAGCTTACTTCGAATGGACAAAGTGCTGGAAGTCATTAAGGCACACAACGAAGACCTCGATGCGAGGTTGTGAAGAAATAATGTCCGTATAACAGGAATTTCAGAGTCCACGAACATAACGAATATGGAAAAATATGTGGAGGGACTCCTGAGAGATCTGTTTGACCCAGATCTGTCGGCGATGTTTTTGGTGGAGCATGCAGACCAAACCCTGGGGCCTAGACCCCCCTGGCGCTCAACCGTGAACAATTCTGGCTCATCTACTAAATTACAGATTCAGAAACACTATTTTAAGGATGGCCATAGAGAAAGGGGACATACATCATCAGGGCAACAGCATTGCATTTTATCCGGACTTCACCCAAGCTGTACAAGCTGCACGATGTGAATTTATACCAGCCAAAAAACTATTTAAAAAAACTGGTACGAAATACGCAATCTTGTACCCCGCGAAGCTAAGAGTGCAGACTGAGGGCAAGCCTATGATCTTCACTGAAGCCACTGTTGCGTTGAAATTTGCCAAACAGACTGCAAGAAAGCAACACAGCAAAGATGCAGCGGCTGCAGCGTCTCCGAGTAGTGAGCTAAGTGATAATGACTAATGTTTGGTATATGTCTGGCTGGTCCCTCGATGTGCGATAAACAGCCCGCAGCTGTATGGCCAGTAGTGCCTCACTCTCATTACTTGTTCATTGGGGTTTTTGATTTGCTAAGAAATGCAATTTAAGTAGTCAAATGCTTGGCCACCCTGTTGCCACGGCGACGGGACAGTACACTGGCAAATTCATGCCCCTCCAGGATGATTTGCTTCAGCCCTGAGTTCCTAGGGACTATGTTTGAAGTGGGTTGTTTATTCTAGGATGCACAACCTGACTGGGGGGTTGGTGTGGGTGGGGGGTGGAAAGAGGTTGTTCTTGTTTTTGGTAGTCTAACTCAGTATGTATCAGACCTGTTGTGGTGGATTTCTTTGCAGAGTAGCATGGCGCACCTTCAAGGCACAATCATAACATATTATATTAGCTTCACTAGTGACACGCGGAGAATAGGATTAAATGCAGGGAGGCTTTGGAATTGGGAACCCCCTCTGTCCATAGTACTGAGGCGCCAAACGTATAAATGTCAAAGTCAACCTGTATAACCTGGAACGTCTGTGGTCTTAATGACCATCGGAAAGCGCATTTGGTACAATCATATCTGATTCGACAGGCTGCAGACATCTGTCTCCTACAGGAGACCCATTGAAAAGAAGCTGCTAGTCCACGACTAACCAACAATAGATGGGGAGAAGTGCACTTGTCCGGCTACTCCAACTACTCGCCGGGATGGCTACGCTGACCAGGAAAGGAGTACCCTGGCAGACACAGAAAGTACTGAGTGACCCAAAAGTCTGGTACATAATATTATAGGGGTTATTGTTCAATCAACCAGTCATAATTGCTAATACCTATGGGCCTAACATCGAAGAGCCCACTTTCTTCCAACAAGTCTGGCATTAGATACAGTCATTGGGAGACGCTGCACTAATTTGGGGGGTGATTTTAACATTGTCAAAACTGTCTTGTCGCACTTAACAGATAGAGCTGGCACATCACGTATGCATCACCTGCAGGCTGCAACGGTCTTGCATAGTCTAATGCAGGACCACCACCTGATCGACACATGGCGCATGCTTCACCTTACCACTTGTGAAGGCACTTACATTACACAGCACCATTATGCGTGGTCCAGACTTGACTAAGGACTTATATGGATGAGATACACACCACGCCCGCACACTTTCAGACCATGCTCCAGTGGCTCTGGTTCTCTTGGTTCCGCAACCCTACATACAGACTGTTAGACCTGGCATCATTGGCGTGAGTCTCCCTTCCATTTTGACGGATTGCCTCCTCTGTTTTGATATGTTTTTGCTGGATTTATGCTTTGGGCACTGTGCCACTGCTAATCAGTGCCACAGTGCAAGTGTTCCCTATGTTAAATTAATGTACTTATTGGTTATTCAATGATTAGGTTATTTGATTTACCTGTCAGCCCCTAGTACAGTGCACCATGTGTGCCCAGTGCTTGTAAATCAAATGCTGCTAGTGGGCTTGCAGCACTGGTTGTGCCACCCCCAGAAGCAGCTTATAAAGTGTGTCTCAGGCCTGCCACTGCAAGGCCTGTGTCCAGTTTAGCACTGGCATGTCGACTTGGCCAAGTGCAACCACTTGCCAGTCCCTAAACCTTCCCTTTGCTTCATATTTGACACCACTATGGTAGGCCCAAGGGCAGGGTGCATTGTAAGTACAAGGTAGGACATGCTCTGATGTGTGTAGCTTGTTTTAATAGTAAATTACAGCCATTTGCGTTTTTCACTATTGAAGGCTATCCGTTCTCATAGGCCAGAATGAGCAGCTAGATTATTACATGCTTATAATCCTAACTGACTCAAGGAATACGGTAGAAATTCGAATTTAGTATGCCTGAACTCAGAATAATAAAATACATCTTTTAGTAAAGTTTATTTTAGTATTCTGTGTTTGCAAATACCACTTTTAGAAAGTAGGTTTTTGCTTGCCTTACCATTTGAGCCTGCCTCTGCTGAGTTGTGTATTCCTTGTCTGGGTTTGTGAGTGACAGAGCTGGGGAATTCCAGGAGACAGGCTGGGACAGCCCAGTGGTGAATAGAGAGATTTACATCCAGATGGGAGGGAGGAGTGCACCTGGGACCTGAATAGGGCTGGGCCTTCCCTCTACAATGCTGGCTCCACCCCCTGTGGCTTGTCTGATGGCTCTGCCCTGCACTGTGAAAGGAGAGGAGGAATCATGTCAACAGAGTGCTCCAGAGCTGTATCTTCCCTCCCCTGTGCTGGCTCCACCTCCTGTGGGGCATCTGATGTCTCTGCCCTTCACAGTGAAAGGAAGAAGAGAGTCATGTCAACAAAGTGCTCAGGAACTGGTTTGAACTAGGCAGGGGCCTCTCTGCCTTCAGAGAACAAAGGATTTTGGGGTATAAGTATTGGGACCCTGATCCCAAGAAATTAAATCACTTCTGGAACAAGAAACCTTTCTGCCAAGGAGAAGAACCAAGGAAGCTGCAGGTGTTGGCCTGCCCCTCTGCCAGTGTGTTGTTTGCTGGGTTGGTCTGCAGTGGTTGCTTCATTGCCAAGGGAAAGGAGAAGGAACTTTGTAAAGGACTTTCATCTACAGAATATCCTCCAAGGTCTTGAACTGTGCTTGCCTCCTGCTGAAGTCTCAGGGCCAAAAGACTTCACCTCCAGCTCCCTCCTGAATTTCCTTGCTGGGAATTCTTACTCCAGTCACTTGCGTGCCGCTGGGAGCTGGAAGCACGACGCATCGAGAAGAAGCATGTCGCCGCCGCAGCTGAAATCATCGCAAAGCCGGAGAAGCGAGCCATCGCCGCATCTCCCTGGAAGCATGTGTTCATTGAAGCTGCCTGCTGTTGCATCACCGGAAAAGCGTGACAACATCGAGAGATTAAACCCAGATCAGTTGACTGGGGGTGAGTGTTTGTATTGTCAACGCTCCGTCCATCATCAAGTCTGAACTGGGGTGGCGGAGTGAGCTAAAGAACGGTGATGGATTAAACCCAGATCAGTTGACTGGGGGTGAGTGTTTGTATTGTCAACGCTCCGTCCATCATCACCTTTGGTTTTTCAACATCGAGAGAGTCGCCATCGCATCACCGGAGAAGCGTGTCGCAGGGCCTGTCGCGGCTCCAAAGTACAGAGTCGTCGCAAGGCTGCCAGGACGTCATCGCATCGCCGCATCAAGGGCGCCATCTTCTCGCATTGCAACTGGATCATCGTATCGCATCAAGGCGCCATCTTGCGCACCGCAACGGGCCCGCAAGCCGAGAATCTACGCATCACCTTCGCTCCGGTAAGGCTCACGACGAGTCCCCTACTCTGCGCAAGCATTGAGGAAGGACGCAACCGTTCGCCCGGATCACGGAACTGATGCATCTCTCCTTTTGCGAGCCTTTTGTTTACTTTGAGTTACGCATCCAGATACTTTGTTGAGAACTTTGTCGCATTTACCAACAACTTGAATTAAGAGACTTTAATCATCTTTTAAGTAATCTTAAGTGTAGTATTGTGGACTTTTGTCGTTTGTGGTCTTGTGTTTAAGTCTACATAAAGAATACTTTTTTTTATAAAACCTGTGTTGTGTCCATCTGTAGTGTTATCACTGTATTACTGTGTATATTCACAAATGCTTAACACACTGCCTCTGAGATTAGCCTGTCTGCTCGTGCCAAGTAAGCATTGGCGTAAAATCTGTTCCGCTCGCGGATTTTGTGGATTTTCGGTAAATTCGCAATCCGCGAACTCTCGCGAACTTACCGAAAATTCGTAAATCCGTGCGAAGCGGATTTTCTTGCTTGGTCGCACTTGCCAACTAGAATACTATACAATTTCGCGGGAGTAAACACTTGCGAAAACGTAGATGCGGTGGGCAGCGACTATCTCGCAATTGCGAGATTGCAAAATTTGCAATTTCGCACAAGAAATCCACCAGCAGGCAGCATAAACCTTGAAAATTATGATTTTTATCAGAATAACTCCTAAGGTTGACATTTGCCTGCACTTTTTTTTTGCAAGGAGTCCTTTTTGGGGGGGGTGGGAGGAAGGAAGTGCCCCACAGTCTCCAACTTCCTGTTCCTGTCCAGCAGGCTCCTCTCAGTGCTTTCTTCATGTGCTGGTCACTTTGATTTGGATCTTGACCTGGAAGCACTCAGCAGGTGCAAAAGTTCAATCTTATCATTAGTAACCATTCCCTGTAGTGCCTGGAAGGATTACTTTTTGTGGATGCTGCTGGATATTTGGATTTTTGCAAAACTGAAAGCACTCAGCAGGTGCAAAAGTTCAATCTTATCATTAGTAACCATTCCCTGTAGTGCTTCCTGAGGGGCCCCTTCAGAGTTCCGTTGCCTACTTGCAACTATTCTATGACCCTGCTCTGACCCTCACAGCAGGCTCAGAAAAAGCAATTACAGATAAGGAAGCAGGTTCCAGCCAGGAAGTTCAAATTCAGAAACACATTAATCAGCCCCTAATTCATTTATGTCAGTTGAGGCAGGGCAGGTGTGCTTTTCCACGCATAATCTATAGTGATGAACTAGAGGGTCGCATGGGTGAGCCAGAGGGTGGCATGGGTGAGCCAGAGGGTGGCAATGGTGAAACAGAGGGTGGCAGTGGTGAAACAGAGGGTGCTGTGATGAACCAGATGTAGAAACAACATGTTCACGACCGTTGCTACCCGAAAAGTAAGTTCGCGTTTGCGAACTGGTACAAAATCCTCGCGAACTGGCAGAAATCCTTGCGAACACAAAAACAAAAAAAACATTCGCGAGAGTTCGCGGATTTTGCGGATTGCGAATCCGTAAATACGCAATTTCGCGGATTGCCAATTCGCAAAATCCGCCCATGCTTAGTGCCAAGCTACCAAGGGGGTGAGCAGGGGTTATTGAGAAGTGTAATCCCCTTATCCTGACTTAAAAGTAAGGATCCCTATTTGGAAAAAGGTGATAACCATTGCCAACTAGAGACCCCCAGATCTAACACAGCTATTCACGTGGCATCTACCTCCCAACTCACTCCTAGACGCAGCTTTTAGAGAAAGTCTCAGGGTGCAAATCACAGAATACTTCGAACACACCACGGGGACTGTGGACACAGTGGAAACATTGTGGGAGGCGTTCAAAGTGGGATTACAGGGGTTCTTTATGGCTGGACAATCTGCAGTGCTCCACGATATTCAGGGACATCTAGGCAGATTGGAAAAATAAATACAAGTATTAGAGGCACAGTATTTTTATTCGCCCGCTCCCACAACCCTTGCTGACATTCGCACGAAATTGACCAAATTTCAGTAGGAAGCGGTCCGTGAGACAACATGTTTATATAAATATACAAGTGTGCACTGTTACGGGGAGGGAGACAGACCGGTTAAAATGCTTGCAAACCGCCTTTAATATTATTATTATTATTATTCATTGCATTTCTAGAGCACAACAGCTACCCACAAAGGGTTTCCCGGCGCATTACTGAGATGATACTGTGATGCTGCAGTCAGAGAACAACTTAGATGTTAAAGAGCCAGGTCTTTAAGGCTTTCCGAAATCTCATATAGTTGGTTTTGTTTCGTGCTGTGATTGGCATAGAGTTCCACATCGTGGGTCCCAAAAAGGAGAAGGATTTTCCGCCTATGCGTGACAACTTGATTTTGGGGATCACAAAATTCTTCGCAGTGGTCGACCGAAGAGCACGAAAAGGGCAGTAAGGATGAACCAAAGTTTGAAGATATTTTGGGGCTTTTTTGTAGAAATTCTATGCATAAAGCAAAGGCATTTAAATTTAATTCGATTTTCGATTTTTAACCAGTGGAGATCCTGAATGTATTTAGAAGTTGGGGTAGTGCTGGGGATTTTACATAACAATCTGGCTGCAGCATTTTGAACTGTCTGCAGCCTGCGAATCGTAGCTTTCTTCGCCCCTAGATACAATACATTGCCATAATCGAGCCTCGAAGTGATCACTGCATTGATTACGGTTTTCTTGGTCAATTCTGGCAGCATCCAGCAGATCTTCTTTAGCCATTTTAAAATGGCAAAGCATGTAGCTGACGTTTTTACTGCTTGCTGATGCATATTAAGAGGCTCGTCAATAATGACGCCCAGATTGCGTGCTTGCATCACTGGGACCGGGAGCAGTCCCATTTCCTGCGGCCAATGTTGGGGGCCCCATAACGCCTTGTTTTTTCCCAGAACCATCACTTCCGTTTTCTCACCATTTAATTTGAGAAAATGTTCTTGCATCCATCCTGCAATTTTCACGAGTCCACATTTAAGTATAGAGGGGCAGTCATTATTTTCTGAAGAAAGTGAAAAAAACTGCTGAGAATCATCAGCATAAATATACATTTGTAAACCGGTTTCTTCCACCACCTTAGCCAATGGGCTCATGTACAGATTAAATAATAGTGGACTTAATATGGAGCCCTGTGGCACTCCATGTTCAAAAACCTGAGTATCTGAACAAGCTGAACGAGAGAAAACTTGAAAAGTTCGTTCTTCTAACAAAGATTTGAGCCAATTTAATGCAGGGCCTCTTATTCCTAATGAATATAGTGTCCGCATTAATACAGTGTGTGATACCGTATCAAATGCGGCACTTAAGTCTAGAAGTACTAGTGCAACTGTTTCGCCTTTGTCCAACATACGACGGATGTTTTCAGTAACTCCCAGTAGGGTCATCTCTGTCGAGAAACCCGACCTGAAACCCAATTGACAGGGAGGTAGAAAATCTTGGGCAGTGACGAATTCAGTTAAAGAACGATGCACGTGTTTTTCTAAAATCTTTGAGAATATCGGTAGCAAGGAAATGGGTCTGAAATTTGAAGGTAGATTAGGATCGGGCACCTTGTGGGTCCACATATGTCACCGAGCTTATCGCCCCTGATAACACCATAGTGCGTTCCCCACTCACTGTTCTCGCCACCATGAAAGAGTTCTACCCACAGCTGTACCCCTCCCGGTCCAACCTGCCTACCATTTTCCTGCAGGACTATTTTGACTCTGTGAAGCTACTCTAGCTGAGTAGGGCCCATCGGGACTACTTGGATGTTCCATTCACTGTGGAGGACGTGCGTCGTGTTATAGGCAGCCTACCTGCAGAAAAAGCACCCGGGCGGACGGCCTAACCGCAAAATTCTACAAAGAAGTCTCCGAGATCTTGGCGCCACAGCTCCTGGCTGTCTATCAAGAGGTCACACAATCGGGCATCCTGCCCAAATCTGTGCACAAGTCCATTATAATTACCATATTAAAACCTGATAAACCCTCCTCGCAGTGTGACTCGTATCGTTCACTCTCATTGATCAAGCTGGATGCAAATATTTTTGCTAAACTCCTGGCTACCCACCTCCAACCACTACTTCCGCTGATAGTCAGGCCGGATCAATCTGCTTTAATACCGGGGAGATCCACTTCCCATAACCTCAGAACACTGTTTGCACTACTGCACTAACTCGCCCCCCCATGTCCCTGCGATCGTGGCGCTCTTGGACGCCACCAAGGCATTTGATTCCCTGGAATGGGGGTTCCTGTTTCTGCTTTTATGCAGGCTGGGACAGAGCCCGCTCATTATCCAACAAATCCAGCTGCTCTATACCTTGCCCACAGCGCGCCTACGGGTCAATGGCTTGATCTCTGACCCGATCTCTATCCCAAGGGGCACCAGACAGGGCTACCCCTTGTCACCATTATTATTTGCAAAAACAACCGAGCCATTGTCAGCCAGAAATAGGCAGCACCACACACATCGAGGAATCAGGTTCATCACAAGGGGGCTTACTGTGTTAATGTACGCAGACGATATCACTTTATACATGGTAAACCCTAAAGACAACTTTGCGCCCATGACCCGCAAAGTTGTACGCTATGGAGGGCTATCTGGAGTGGTGGTCTATTGGGGCAAATCTGTCATTATTCCCCTGACATCTGAAACGCAATCCTTTGACATTAATTACCCTATAATCTGGGCAACTGGGCCGGCACGGTATCTGGGCGTCTGTATAAGCAATGACCTACTGGAGATATTGATGTCTAATAATGGCCAAGTGGTGGACTGGATTGACGACAGAGTGCGGAGATGGAAAACGATTGCCCTCTTCCTGATTGGCTGTATAGCGGTGGCCAAAATGGTAATCCTGCCTAAACTGCGCTATCTATTCGTGAATGTCCCGTTCCCTCTCACGCTGCAGTTTTTTAAACGACTTTGCTCCCTAATGATTGAATTGGTGTGGGCGGGGTGAAAGCCTGTCCCATTCCCTCCCACGCTGCAGTTTTTTAAATGACTTTGCTCCCTAATGATTGAATTGGTGTGGGCGGGCTGACAGCCTAGGATCTCCTGGGACGTGCTCACGTTACCACAGGCACAAGGCAGGCTAGCGGCTCCGGATTTTGCCCTTTACGCGTACAGTGCCCAGGCTCAATTCTTACATTATTGGGTGCACCCTACCCCCTTTTAGCCTCACGTCACCATTGAACTGTACAGAGTCGAACCTCTTCCCCTAAACACCACCATTTATCAAACATTTAAACGCCCATGCAGTGAGGTGGACACTATTGAAGTGCTGCGATGGGCATGGGGGGTCACTGCAAGCGCGCAAACACTGACCGGCTCTATGCTCCTTCCATGCAATTGGCAAATAACCCATTGATTCCACCACTCATGGACAGTAAGGTGCAGGAGCAAGCACGTTTGCACAATATGCAGGTGGGTCAGGATTTATACCCGGGGACAATTTTCTAACACTACAACAGATGTGTGGTACTACGCCTCCATCAGCGTTAGATACGCTGCTATATTATCAGCTGGGGGCAGCTTCTAGAAGCAAATTTAGAACATTTCCTAGACAATCCCTGCAGTTGCCCACACTTGAGAATGTGCTCGCTGTGAAATCTGGTCATAAGTTGATCACACTAATTTATAAAATCACACAGAGGGATCACCCAATTACTGTGCCAACATCCTGCACTGCGTGGGAAAGGGATCTGGTGGAAAGTATTACAGATGAGCAGTGGGATTTTAGTTGTAGAGAGCTAGAGCAGTTGTCTCCAAACTATTGTTTCCGACTCATCCACTTTAAGTACATTCACCGACTCTATCGTACTCCGATGCAGCTCCATCGGATGGGGGTGCGATCCGATGATAATTGCTGGAGGTGCAGGGCTCCCCAAGCATCATTCATACACTTGGCATGGCAGTGCAGACCTATTGCCAATTTTTGGTTAAAAATATTGCACCACATTAATGACATAACAGGACGTACCTTGCCCTGCATGCCACTGGTGGCACTGCTGGGAGTTATCTCTGACATACCACCAAAGCTTAGGAAATTACCAGCCATGCTCCTACTGATGGCTAAGTGACAGCCAGGTGGCCCTCCACTGGGGCGCTGTTCCCCAGTCAACGAAGGAGTGGGTCCGGGATGTTGCCTATTGTAGGGCCCAGTTGGCAGAGTACTGGGGGCTAATGCCGGCGAGATATCGCCCCTGAGACGTGTGGGGCCTGTTTGTGAGCTGGCTGAGTTGTGCGGACGCAGATGATCCTTAATAAGGATATCACAGTGGTGAATGGCCCAAATAGTGCTGGGACACCGGGTGAGGGTACCTGTCATAGTAATTACGAGGTATCTGTTTCCTTATCATTTTTTGTGTATGTCTGGACATATAAGTATGTAGTTAATAGAGTACACTATTGGACTGTATCACATTCAAAGTGCTGTGGAGGTGGAATGATTCTATGCTATATATGCCGTCATTTCTTATAGCTAACTGATGGGTCAATCAGCAATGTACTACTGTTTATGTTGGGTTATTGTTTGAAATTTTACACAAAATGTCAATAAAAATAATTTAAAAATATATATAACATTGAGTTGGACATATTGCCAGAATCACTAAAACTCGGGTGTCATCACGGACCAAACAATATCTAGGAATATGGGTAACAGAAGATCTTGAGGACATTGCAGGTGCTTAATCATATCCTTCTACTGAATAAATTAAAATAGGTGTTTTTATGGTGGCTCCTGTTACCGCTTACTATTGGGGAAAAGTAGCTTGGATCCAAATGGGATTACTTCTATTTTATTTTTGTTTATAAATATTACTGGTTGCATTCTGTTTACTGTTTGCATTATGTTTCCTGTTTGTATTCTGTTTGCAGCTTAAGTACTTTTCAACAAGTATACACTATGCTTTTGAGCTCCATTTAAACCTGGTGTAACCCTTGCAGGAGTATGCGAAAAATATCCGTTTAGAAAAACAATGTTGGTCTTGCACAGACAAATCTGCCCTTTGTTTAGCATCACTAAAGATGCAGTTGATTTACTACTCTGGATTGTCACATCTTTTAATGACACTTAAAAAAAACTATGACTCAATTTGATAAGATCTGCATCTACTGAGCCTTTTGCAAATACCCCATACCCAAAATAGAGTGTGCTTTAAGATCTTAAACGTACTACTGAAAAGTCAGAAAGCTCACTTTTTGTTTAGTAAGGCTTATTATTCATTCTGAATCTACTTTGAATGATTACAATGCCAGACTTACTTTTCTGGGTAAACAGTCCAATCAGACCTTTAAAGACCTTGCAGTTAAAGTTAGAGGCGACAGTTCCATAAAGAGTGTCAGATATGTAGTTATTAATTTGTGTGGGAGGTACCCCTACCAACTCAATACAATCACTCTGGTTTAGTCAAAACACAGGTCTGAGAGAATCTCTGCTCAACCGTTAGCACCAAGGTCACAAACAGCAGCCAATCCCCAGAAAAATGCATGCTAAGCTTAAGCAGCATCAACTATTTCGAAGTAAAAAACACACTACAATTACAATTCTAAAATCAATTTGTTAAAAAATTGAATATTTCACCAAGCAAAAAGACGCCAATATCAACAAAATAAGTTAATGGGAACTGGCAAATGAATGTTTAAAGTGTATGGTAAAAGGCACCCCCAAAAATCAAGCACTATGGAATACAATCATTTGCAGTATACTTGGATCCAGAGGCAATTTCAGGCCACCCGCGATGGAGCGGATTGTCCTGATTGAAGGTTTTATCTTCAAACTTAGGGCTTGACTTAAAGTTTGGCAGTCGGGTTACTACATCACAAAAGTAACAGATATTCTCTGCGCCTTATTAAAACTGCAAAAGAATATAATGCTATTTTAGTAAGGTAGATGGGATATCCACCATATCGTGATGGAGTAGTACCCTGTCTGGCAAACTCTAAATCAGGCTCTTGGTTTCCAACTGCTAGAGCGGCTTCATCTGGTCAGTCCTACAGTCAATAACTTCCCGGAGCTGGGTTCTAGGCACCAGGCCCGTCTTCCATCAGCTCTTCTGCAGGGTTTAGAGGGGAACACAAGCATTTTACTACTGTTGAGCAGTGGTAAAGTGCATAAGGTCCTAAAGCCAAAGTAATTAAGGTCCAGAAAATGCAAAAAACCTGAGTTCACCATGGAGAATATGCGAATTTGCTACACAGAGCAATGCCAACTATCTCAAAATTAAATGCACAGGTCATATTTTCACAATTAATAAACTCAGTTTAGATATTTACAAATGCTAAGTGCGTTCTGTACATTATTAGCAGACGGTTCCTAACCTATGGTCCGTCAACCCCTGAGAGGAAGTCGGGGGTCCTTAAATATGTATAAAATCAAAAAATATCAGCTGATTATTCAAATATATATACAAAAAAAGCAAAATTCAAAGTTTTAAAACTCTGTAAATGTGAAGAAATTCAAAACTGGAATCAAAAAATGAGGTTAGTATCATTTTTGCAATTCATGGGGGCAGTGCACTTACAGCGAACATAATTTAGCAATTGGAGGCCTCAATTGAAACAACAGTGGTATGCGCCGACAAATAAAAGCATGCATATGGAGCAAATGAAAGAGGATTGTTCTAGAGTTTTGTGTAATATTTTGATCTTTACTTGGGGTTCAAATCAAACATATTACGTAGGCAGGGGTTCCCAGCTTTCAATAGTGATTCACTGGGGATCCACAGAAGCCAGAAGGTTAAGAACTGCTGGTCTACCAAAAAACTGAATGAATTGCTGAATATCTGTTTTTATCACAGAAGCATCATTTAGGACAACGATATAACTATATATGCAAAAATGAACCAGAAACGACATCTCCAATTTTATCTAAATGGAAAGGAGGAAGATCCTTTGAGGTCAGACAACATTTTTGCGTTTTGAGACAAGAAATTGTTACTTACAAGGTAAATTGCTGACAAGGGGATCATTTATGAAGTTATATAAGAATCAATTCAAGAAGTTGGTGTCCAAAAGAGTTAATCTAAAGACAACCCAAATCGATTGTATGACTTAATTATGCAGAAAGTTCAAATAGGTGCACACACATTAGATATTCAAAAGAAAAAACGTGTATTGTCTTAAATTAAATCAAAGTAGCAGTTGTAGCATGGGTACTCTCAAACATTTGCCCAGGGGCCATAAAGTACGGTCTGTGGTGTGACCGAGGGACGATCCGATGCCAGCAGGGTGGCAGTAGTGTGTCTGGGTGGGTTTCTTTCTGAATATTAGTGCTAAGCACCTAGACAGCAGCTTGTGTTGCTGTTCACCAGGGGGGCTGCACGTAAATGTCAAGAGGGCTGCAAGCGGCCCCCGGGCCATACTTTAAGTATCACTGCGTTGTAGGGTTCTTAAAATATACATAACCCAACATTCATTAATTATGTACAATGAAATGAAAATCCTTCTTATAACATCACAGATTAATGTATGTAAAGTCCAGTCTCAATGGAATCAGTCCTTTGCACATATCACTTTATCCAAAGATCCATCAATTACTGTGTGAGAAGTGGAACAGAGGTTGATGTTTCGGTATCTTGCGTCACATGTACATGAGACCATAATCAGGACCATAAATAATACAGGAGTTCAATGACGACCCACAACAATAAAATACAAATATAGAAATCAGAATACAAAAAAAAAAATACTAATGAGAGTACGCCTGTAGAGAAGTATACATTACCACACGATAAATGTTAGTAAAGTCCACCCATGTTACGCTGCAAGCAAAGGGTGAAGTGGAAACAACATGCTAAAAAAGTGATAGTTCAGATTAAGAAGTCGGACTAGATAACTTAACACTATATTCATTAACATGGGAAAGAAAATATATAAATATATACCCCAGCTTATTTATACTCACAACGTAGCTGGTGCTGGTAGACTTAATCTCCTAGGGCCTCATTTATGAGGCCTTGCGTGAGTTTTGCGCTTCCGATGCGTCACTTTTTGTGACGCATCGGCGGCGTAAAACATGCGTCCTGTTGCGCACTATTTACAAAGTGACGCATCTAAGCACATGCGTCACTTTGTAAACCCCTGCGCTACATTATACCTGCGTCAGGTATAATGTATGCAAAGGGGGCGTTCACACGCAAAAAGCCTCGTAATAGTGACGCAGTGAAATCTATGAGTTTTCACTGCGTCACTTTTAGGACGCTGTTGCGTCAAAATCTTGCACCTGCCTCACAGCAGGCGTAAGACTGACGCAAGCCCTTTCACATGGGGCTTTCCCCATGTGAAAGGACGCATTGCTGGAGTTGCGTCACTTTTGTGACACACCCCAGCAATGCGTGACTTTTGCGCTTACAGATACGTCAGAAATACTGACGTATCTGTAACTCCTTGCGACATGATGCGTCATATTATAAATATGACGCATCAACCATGTCGCAGGGAGAGCGCAGTGAAAATAAATAAGGCCCCTAGTATTTCTTAAGCTGAGGGTATGAGTCAGGAATCAATAGGGTAAATATGAAAGTGTGAGCATTAAATATTTGTTTCATAATTGCCATCTTACCACAAAGAAAAGAGTAAGGGATACACTTTTATGTGGCAACCAGAATTATTCTATTATTTGAGGAAGCAAAAGAAATAAAAATAATCACTCAATGAGAGAATGATACTAGTCGCATTGCCAATAGTTATTAATGAGTTATTTAATAAACAGCTGAGAAAATCTAGCCGGAGTTACAGCCGGCGGTCATCTCGCACAATAGTAAGCAAGCGAGGGACAGGTCCGTCTAGATATTTATATGGAAGCATTAGGTGCCAAAACGTAACGAACCGCAACTAGACCGATAACAGTGGCTGCCATATCGAGTAAATCAGAAATTATTCTAAAAGCAGATCAGCCATTTTGGAGAAACGTATCCCACATTTCTAATGGCAATAACCATGCCAAATATTCTACACAAAAAGCATATAGAAAAAAATAAATCTTACATGCATGGACAATGAACGTTGATGCAAATAGCTCTATTATGACACATTATCCATTGTGTGAGTTGCAGCTCGGGTTATTGTAGTTATCGTCAATTTTAGTCAAATATTTGGTCTTGAACGGTTTATTTGGTGATTGCACCAAAACATAGGGAAGGAACATCAGAAATTGATGAACATGTTCCAGGTAAAATAGCATGAAATTAAATATAATCAAAATGTAGTTGATACATTATCCTGCTAGCAGTTATACTGTGATCGACTATTACACGATGTTCCTCCTAATCTCAATTATATTTGTTCAGTTATTTTGTACCAGCTAGACAGTATCAATGATGACATCAAAACACGAATGAAATAGTAAACATCTCCAATCATACAGTAAACTGATGCTTTTACAAGATCTATAATAGAATAGATATATCTTTAACAAAGTCTGATAATCAGTACATAAGAAACCAACCAAAATCTGGCTTGATGAAGGTGTGTACACATAAATCCCGAGCATCAATATGAGCAGAGAGGCAATGTTTGTTCTAAACGACCCCATTTAGATTACATGTTAAAGAAATCTTGAAACTCTTAAAAATGCATATTAACAGATTTTCACAGCAAATTAATTGTCTGCAAAAATCTATGAATAAAATAAAATTACATTGGCTGTAGCCGAACTAGTTATATTGACCTAATCTATTTATACACAAATATTTCAGGATATAAATAATGCATGTATCATTTAACATCAACCCACAAATCGCTGAAACCTTATTTTATCAGATTGAAGCTAATTATAGACCATTCAACAGCTATGTTTAAACAATTGATTACTCTATTGTCTTTCCGAATGCATCTGTTTTCACGGAGTGTCAAAATGCTCTGTGTTGTCATTCCAGATGGTAGGTTTAAGTACATCTATAACCCACAATTTCATGTCTCTTGGAGTGTGGTTTAGCTTAATGCTTGGTCTACCAAGGGAAAATGTTCAACTT
Organism: Lissotriton helveticus; assembly: GCF_964261635.1. Lineage (NCBI taxonomy): Eukaryota > Metazoa > Chordata > Amphibia > Caudata > Salamandridae > Lissotriton > Lissotriton helveticus. Next base: position 711,447,636 of record NC_136065.1, on the reverse strand, counting down.
TGCATCTGATTTGAGACTCATGTTGTAGAATACGTTTGCATATTTGTTGTGTAGTTTTTCCAATATATGGGAGACCACAATGTCATTGAATGCAGTAAATCACATTAGAGGAGATATAGTCAAAAAATGTGTGATAGTAAATTCAGAATCATTATAGTAAAAGATTTAATTACACATCAGGTGTTAAACACCAAGCAATGTCCACGTCAAAAGTGACCAACTAATGGTGGTAAATGAAAACTTTTTGCAAGGAGGATCTGATTGGCTCCATATATGCCTTCACAATCCTGTCTTTCAGATTCGTTCTCCATTTGAATGAAAACATTGCTTTCTCATGCAAAATTGCATAATTATTTAATGAATTCTAATGTTTATTGATAGAGTTCCAAAAGTGGAGATGCAGATCAATTTGGTTTACTTAGATTTAGGGCCTGATTTAGATCTTGGTGTACGGGTTACTCTGCCACAAAGGTGACGGATATCTTGTCCGCCAAAATATAAATTCTATAGGATATAATGAGATTTATATTTCGGCGGATGGGATACCCATCACCATTTCGGCGGAGTAACCTGCCCGCCGAGATCTAAATCAGTCCCTTTGTTTTGATCTGTAAGAGAGACTGTCTCTCATTCTACCAACCCTTATCAGTACTCTACTGAGGAGTTGATGCGAGTAACCACAGGGTTTTAATTTATTAAAGAGATTTATGTTTTCTAAGAAATAGTAAATTTTTTGGATACAATTCCTACGTAAGCGTAGATACTGACCAAAGGGTAATTTATATTTTAATGCATGCAAATGATGACTATCAAATTTAAGCAATGTAGTCCTAGCATTGGGCTTTGTGTAGAGAGTAGTATAGAAACTACCATCTTCAATTTTTACGTCTAGATGGTACAAAATAACTGAACAAAAATAATTGAGATTAGAAGGAACAATGTTAATATTCTATCACAGGATAGTGGAATAAGGTATAGTCTAAAATTTAAATATATGTGGCTACATACTACCTTATCTGGAATATATTCATTAATTTCTGATGTTCCTTTTGTATGTTTTGATGCAACTACCACTTTAGCTATTCAGGTTTCCTGCTCTCACTTCCACGAAGCAAAGCAGTGTTTGCAACGACAAAACTGCAATGTCCAGGGTGTGGGCACTCTAGAACATTGCTGGGGCCGGCCCTGGAGGGTGGCGGTCCCTAGGGCCATTGAGGGCTCCACCTCCAACAGATTTAAATCCCCAGGGTCGCTACGGACCCCCATATTTAATTAAGACGATGCCCTGGGGAGGTGGTGGTCCCTGGGCAGTGTGAGGGGCAGAAGTCCCCCACAATTGTATTTCTATTGAAGCCCTGGGGAGGTGGCGGTCGCTGGGGCTTCGGGGGAACTGCAAGCAGGGGGCCCACGCGCCCCCCAAACATGATTATACAGATGCCCTGGGGAGGTGGTGGTCCCCAGGGCAGCGTGGGGGGAAGGAGCCCTCCACGCATCATTTATACAAGCCCCATGCTGCAGGGGGCATGTGTCCCCGCATAATATTAATCATGCCCCGGGGAGGTGGTGGTCCCCGTGGTCATTTTAGATGTCATCAGTGATGTTATCAGTGATGTCACTGACCATGTCATGAATGGTGTACTATGTGACATCATCAGCAGAGGGTTGCAGACGCGTGAGTTACAGTTAGTACAACTAACTATAACGGAGGAATTTCAATGGTTTTGTATGAGTGAAAAGTCCAGCTAACTTTAACACACCTGAAACCTATGGTTTTTTCTGTGAATTTCTAAGGTTTTTTAAATGCTAATTCCTAACTAGAACATACCTAAAACCTATGGGTTTTTCAGTGAATTTCAACGGCTTTTTAAATGCTAATTTCTTACTGTAATGTTCGTTAAGCATATCTGTTTTTTTCTATCTTTTTTAATTATCATCCCATTCTCAACCTAGTAGAAACTGCAAATATCACCACTCTTCAGTTCATTCCTTCCGCCAACAAAATCGCCACAAACAGAACCACAAATAACGTTAATGATATACAAACTAGGCGTTCCCGTAGAAAAAAAACACAAAAACACCACTACCCCATATTTTCAACAACCAGCCAAATCTGCAATGCTACCTAAGAAAACAGGTGATAGCTCCACTTACCACTAATAAATTAACATCAACATTTAATTGGTGTAAGGAGGTCGACTATGTACTGCGTGAATTACATCCAACTCACTCCCATATTTAAAGACCAATATGTGATAGAGGTACTAATTGTGCACCTCCGACACCCAGCAAAATCACAACACCCAGCGCCACCACCACTACAACAACCCCTCCTGACCCCTCTCCCCCACTACCTCAGAGGCAGCTCAAAACAGGACAATGGACCTTCCAAAAATAATATATCCCCTCAACAGCACACTAGCTGAATGTTCAGAGATGTGGCAAACAACTATGTATAAGGACGAGAACTCGCACATCAACAATAATTTACACAATCCCAAGAGTACCGGTGATATGCTATACACAACTCACTATACAAAAAAAACTTTTCCGAGGGTAGATATAGTATTGAGACGTGTGCTGTACTGCACAGTGGACGCAACCATATTATCTCAGACACTGGGGAATATCTTGGTAATGTCGCTGTGTTGTCGTCCCCCTTGAAGCAGAAGCTGAGTGGACTGGTCCAACTTACGCAACTCTAGTTGAAGAGTATAAATACATAGGCCACACCTTGGGTGTGGTTCATTTGTGAGAAGACAAAAGACTCTGCCACAGCGAAGGTCCTCACCCTGCCATGTGGCTGCCGCCATAAGCACGTGCCTCCTCGATACAGGCACATTTCAAATTCAGCGCCACAGCACTGCAGGCTTATGTCTGTATTGACTACTGACTTCGATCTACCCTGCGGACAGCAGGGTTCACAACTTGAATTCAGAATTGGAGCTACACTACAGACAACATTGAATATAGCCTTGATTTATTTAATGCAGAGACAATTGTACTCTATGTCCTCAGATTTTGTTAAAGGATCTGACAAAAAGTATTCTTCGATGTCTGTGCTGACTACTGCCTTTGATCTATACTGCGGACAGCAAGGTTCACAACTTGAATTCAGCTTTGGATCTACACTACGGACAGCATGGAATTCAGCCTTGCTTTATTTAATGCAGAGACTATTGTACTATATGTCTTCAGATTTTGTTAAAGGATGTGACAAAAAGTATTCTTCGATGTCTGTGCTGACTCCTGCCTTCGATCTACACTGCGGGCAGCAAGGTTCACAACTTGAATTCAGCTTTGGATCTACACTACGGACAGCATGGAATTCAGCCTTGCTTTATTTAATGCAGAGACAATTGTACTATATGTCTTCAGATTTTGTTAAAGGATGTGACAAAATGGAATTCTTTGGTGTCTATGCTGACTACTGCCTTCGACCTACACTGCGGACAGCAAGGTTCACAACTTGAATTCAGCTTTGGATCTACACTACGGACAACATGGAATTCAGCCTTGCTTTATTTAATGCAGAGGCAATTGTACTCTATGTCCTCAGATTTTGTTGAAGGATGTGACAAAAGGTATTCTTCGATGTCTGTGCTGACTACTGCTTTCGATCTACACTGCGGACAGCAGGGTTCACAACTTGAATTCAGATTGGGATCTACACTACGGACAGCACGAAATTCAGCCTTGCTTTCTTTAATCTAGGGACAATTGTACTCTATGTCCTCAGATTTTGTTAAAGGATGTGACAAAAAGCATTCCTAGATGTCTGTGTAGTACAGTAGCCAAGACACATTGTACCAGTGCGGCCCGCCCGGACTACGCATCATTGCAGGGTGCGCACACACTGAGTTCTTCAGGTACCACTAACTCACTTCTCCACAAGTCATCACCACTTGGCCTTATTAAGGCACAATCCTTTAGACAGAAGACATTGTTCCCAGTGCGGCCCGCCCAGGTCACGCATCATCGCAGGGTGCGCACACATTGCGCGCCAGAGGTACCACTAACATAGTGTACCATAAATCATCGCAAAGAAGAGTAAGCAGTTTTATGTCAGCAATGAGACATACTACCACTCCAAAATCAAATTGATACAGAATTAAATAGACAAAAGACCGAGTACGGCCCCCCTGGACCACTCATCATCGCAGGGTACGTACACGATAAGCGCCGAAGGTACTACTAACTCAGTGCACCATAAACCATCGCCACGTGGCCTTATTAAGGCAGAATTCACAAGGCAAAAAACATTGCTACCAGAGCGGCCTGCCTGGACCACGCATCATCGCAGGCTCCACAGAACCTTGCTTCAAGTGCCACTAACTCAGTGTTATCATCGCTGGCTGCACACACGTTAAATTATCAATAGTGTGCAGCTCTCCTCAATGCCACGTGGTCCTGGGTCCTTGCTAACCGCTGCCTCCTGCCTACACTGCGGTCATCAGAGCTCACAATTAAATTGACTCTTCATTCATTATTTGCAGAGTGTAGTACCAAACTAAGTATAACATCCCTCAAACCTACACAATATCCCTTTAGTATCCTCCCTTAAAGAACTTCTTATATATCAGTTATAGGTGTACTACAATAAACAATTTCATCCTGCAAGTCCAAAGGAACACTGAATAGCAGTCTACACTGCGGACAGCACAGCTCACAATTTGAACTATAATGTACCTGAAACCTACATATTTCGACAATGTATTCCATACATGTTTCTTGTTTTATTTGAATCGAGATTACAGATGATGCAGTCCAGTAGGCAACAAACAATGCTTCCAGTGCAGCCCGCTCCGACCACGCATCGTCGCATGTTGCATGCACACTGAGCATCAGACGTACCACTAACTTAGTGCACCATAAATAATTGCCACGTGACCTTATTAAGGCAAAAAGACATTGCTACCAGTGCAGCCTGCCCGGACCACGCATCATCTCAAGCTCCACACAAGCCGCCACTACCTCAGCGCACCAGAAGTCATGAACTCTTTACAATAGAATCTGTTGTGTATTATTTCACATGTAGTGCTGCTACCTTTGTGCAGCACAAGTCATGAACTGTTTATGATGGAATATCTGTGTATGATATGATGATTACTATTATACTTGTTGCCAACAGCAACCATTTTCAGAGGGCTTGCTTACACTCACCCCACATTCACCCACCACAAACATCACTGGACATGTGACCCTGGGGATAAAATAGAGTCGAGCCCACGTGCCGTACCCACTTCAACTATCTTTCTGTGTCTGTGTATTCATTGCACCATCAGGATTCAAGCAACCCGGGCCGAAGACGGCTGTAATGCCAGAAACCGGTCCCCGGAAGCTTGTTTCCTTTCCAGTAAAGAATTGGCTTGGTAGTTTGGTCTGCCCTGTTCCCATGATGCACTGGGCCAGGGTCAGACTAATTTGCATGTAGCCAGGTTCTGAACTGGTATGGTGCAATGAGCTAAAAAACGGTGATTGATCAAGCCCTGATCTTTTGACTGGGTAGGAGTGTTCCGCTTAATTCAGATACTCTGTCCATCACCACCCCCTTTTGAATCGTTTTGGCCACCACAAGTGTGGAAGGGTATGCTCAGATGTGAGTCCCTTGCTCACTGCACCATCAGGATTCAAGCAAGCCGGGCCGAAGATGGCTCTAATGCCAGAAACCGGTCCCCGGAAGCTTGTTTCCTTTCCAGTAAAGAATTGGCTTGGTAGTTTGGTCTGCCCTGTTCCCATGATGCACTGGGCCAGGGTCAGACTAATTTGCATGTAGCCAGGTTCTGAACTGGGATGGTGCAATGAGCTAAAAAACGGTGATGGATCAAGCCCTGATCTTTTGACTGGGTAGGAGTGTTCTGCTTAATTCAGATACTCTGTCCATCACCACCCCCTTTTGAATTGTGTATTCATTATGTCTGTAAAATGCTGCCCCTGGCCATACCACATTACATTGTGCTGTAAACAGCGTACGCAACCATCTTACCTCTGGCAGTAGGAAAAACTTCAGTTATGTAACTTTCTCTCGCTCATTCTACAAATACGGATGTAGAAACTGAATCATTAGAGTACTGCAACCAAAGTGTATAGTACATTTATAAGTGTCTGCAATTGCTACAGTTTTTTTATGTAGCATATTCATATAGCGCGAAGTCGACCCAAAACTATTTCAGAGGTTTACATGAGCACCGTATTTACAGTACATTTTCAGGCACGTGGAGATTAAGTGATTTGTCTACAATGACAGGATTGTTAAAATAACAAGTTGACCTTGCCCCTTTAAGGGCAACTTATTTTTCACGTTTGTCTTCGCTTGATTATCACAAGCACTCTCCTCGGGCTAAGTTATTGTTCAATGAGCTCCTTTCATTCTGCCATTCTCGTCGTGGCTGCGTGCAACTGCTCATTCAGGCAGTTACGACGAGAGCGTTGGAGTGACCGGTTGTGGGTTGTATTTGTCCACGCATGTTCCTGAATAAAACACTTATATCTTAAATGCAACGCTTCTGGATTATTATTTCCACTTCTACAAGGATGTGGACGCGACTCCAAGGCTCGAACACTGATTTCCAGCACCAAGTTTGACAATATACCCAAATAACCACATAAGTATATATATTAGCTGCCCTTCATGTGCCAAAAACTGCAACCTGAAGCTTTCATAGACCTGTATTGCTACAGCTACAACACTCCAATGAATGTGCAACACACATTCATATTCGCAGAAATGTGTCATGCCCACCATCTGCTATGTATAAAACTATTGATGAATATAGGGTCAGTGATACCCCGTACCTTCCATGTTGTGGGACTTCACATACATAGTGACACATTTGCGTTTAAGATCCGGGTGACAGCATAACTACAACACGAACACCCTCATCACTTGATTTCTCAAATATTTCACAACGGAGCCACGCCGCAAGCTCCGGAGTCATTGTTCACAGCCTCGCTCAGCACTGGCATACGTCAGGCCAGCCCACTCCGCTTACGCTTACAAGAAATCACAACAATGCTACATGGCTCAGATTTTCATTGTAGTGATCTGCTAGTTACAGGTCTAGTTCTCAGAACGACGCACACTCCCTAATGGCTGGTATACGCCCACACAACACCCATCCAGCACAGGCGTCACAAGACATGTGACCCTACCAATAAAAAAGACGCGGCGCCCATGATCTACGACATTTTAGAGTTGCTCCCATCGCAAGCGCTGTGATGGCCCATCCTTGTGGTTCGGATGCCTCATGTAGGCCCGAACCACCGAGCACGGGGGCCCACCACTAAATGCCTGGCCTCCTTGGTCACTGAGTTAGTGGTACCGCAAGGACTGAGTGGGTGAGCAACCTGCGATGATGATGGGTGCACAAGTATATCCTTAGCCATAGTGATATCAAGACTCAGCACCAAATGTGAGACTTCTTGGTGGCAGAGCGGGACTGCATGATGTAGAAGGTGCCCTGTCCTAGAAAAGGTGAGCACTGAGGCCTGGGTGCGCACCGGAGGGAGTAGATGGGATACAGCAGACTGGATACAAAAAGGCAAACAGCGATTTAGGCGTACGCAGTCCTATATACCCTGTCTTATTGCATTTGTATTTTTTTTCCAATAGCAGGAAAGTTTTTATAGTCGCTCAAATGTCCGTCACTCCCACATGTGTAGTGAAGTAAATGAGTATTTATGTTTTTTATACTATGTACCCTTAAATTTACCATCTTATTTTGAAAACGTTCCTTTCTCAATTAATTTAGGACTCGCACCTCCGTTACTGTGCGCAGTATAGCTCGTGCCTTTGTTGTAGTGCACAGCACTGCTCACGCAGCGCCAGACATTTTCTATGTGAAAAAACGGGGATATGAACCTAACCTACGAATCTTACACGCTCCTGCGTGTCCATTTCCTTCCGTGCTAACCCATTGGCCTTTGCATGCAACGTATTCTAAAAGAGTGCACTCAATTACCCAGAGGTGGGTGCATTGCCCATGGCCTATTGGTGTCTAATACGCACTTGCTGCGCGTAATAGACTCCAATAGCACAAGGGGGTTTCAATTTATCGTGCCCAGACACAGGTGTGATGATTGAAACTACGTGTATGGCTCCGCACCACTTGCTTTCTATATTCGGATGGAAAACATTACTAACCCCATTAAACAAGTTGGAACCGTACAAATTGTTGTATTTTTCATGGGGGAGGGAAGGTGTGTAAGAGGACGATGTTATTCTACTCCACATTAAGATAGTGGCAAATACCAATCATAACATCTTTCTTCTACTATCCTTTAGATGTGGAGCTTCAGGGTGCACTATGTCCCGGCATGTGGTGGAAGACACACCGGTGACAGAAAGGTGAGCTGCGAATATTCTTTTCAGAGTCACTCTATCATTATCTCTCTTCCTCTCTCCTTTGATGAACAAATGACGCACAATCTTATCTTCCTTTTTATGTAACAGATTGTGTTTCACGAATTTGCGCCCCCCCCAACACCACCAGAGCTCAACGCCTGTACAACCTGCGATGATGCGTGGCCATTCTAACAATGCCTGAGAATGTTGCTTCGACACGTGGTGGACCCTCTTTGAAACACGCCGGTGGCACAAGGTGAGGAGAGAAGCTTCTTTCCGAAGCAACAAGAAGTCACCTTTGGATAGTGTACAGCAACTTGAGTGCATAAGAATGTACAGTCTGAGTGCGCAGGAACGGGCACTCACCTCCGGACACTGGGAGTGGATGGGGTGCAGCAGTCTGGGTGTGCAGTAATGAGAACTCACCGCTATGCAGTGGAAGTGCATGGGGTATAGCACCCTGGGAGGAAAATAGCCCACAGACACCCCCTTGCAGTGGGAGTTGATGTAATACAGTAACCTGGGTGTGCAAAGGCGTAACACAGAAATGTACGTGTGCAATTGTATGTACTCTGTACTTACTAATTGTATACTATCTTTCAGATCACTGAACTTGAGGGTGCACTATAACCCGGCACGTGGTTGGACACACACCGGTGTCAAAAAGGTGAGCTGCAAAGAATTTCTCCAGTATCAATAGTACCTCTCCTGCTCCATCTATTCGTTTCCCTCTCTCAAATTTTCAATGTCTTTCCTTCTCTCTTCCTCACTCTCATTCTTTCTTTTCTCTCTTCACTCTTCCTCTCTTTCACACTGTTTCTCTTTCTCTTTTTAAGTTATGATCCCTGCTGTCCGCAGTGCAGATGGATAAATCAAGAATAAATTCAACGCTGTCTGCAGTATAGATCCAAAGCAGAATTCAAGTTGTGAGCTCTGCTAAATACAGTGTTTGCAACAGGTAAGCAGAGCGGCCTAGGTGCACAAGGCCTCCAATTAAATGTGGTGCGAGCAAACAATATTGTCCTGCATAATGATTTGCTCTCTCACCTCATTCAGTCTCATCTCTGATTCATGTTGAAGACCTGCTGGACCATACTGTAGATTTCAACCAGCGGGCACTTACCTACAGACACCTCTTCAGCGCGAGTCTGCCAGAGGGGTTGGATGCATCAAGCAGACTGCACACGTACGAATAAGCAATACTGCCAAGTGTTATGTTAATTTGTGATCTTTGACCTCATTCAGTCACATCTCTGTCTCATTTTAAATACAATCTGTACCATAAGATAGGCCTAAGCGTACGGGCAGCGCTGCCCTACAAACTTCTGTTGCAGGTGATTCTGCGGGAGAGGTGGGGTGCACTACCCTGAGTGTGTGCGTGTGAGGAAAAGCGATGTTGCCTTCCGTAATGATGTAATCTCTCACCTCATTCAATCACATCGATCTAATTTTAAGGACCTACTGGACCGTACTATAGGCCTCAGCCAGCAACAAGCGCTGCTCTAAAGACACGTGACGTTGGCTTTTAGGACACTTTAGTTACTTCCTTACTGAGTGTACATACACACAGGCTCCCGTCACTGCATTACACGTGAACATTAAGCTTCTACCATACGCTCTATTCCTATGTATATAAACATTAGCATGATATATTAATATTTAACCCTGTGTTTTCTCGTGCACTCCAACTCCTCTTTGAACCACGATTATCACTAACAATTGATCGTACTTCAAAAATGAAGAATGCACTCAACTCCTATTTTCTATCAAGCTTAAAATAAACATTCATTTACCTCCAAACATTTCCACCATTAAATTACTTCTCTCTTTACAGAAATTAATTGATTGGCTGAAAGGGAACTCTCTCCTGCAATGATGCCCTGAGCAGTCTAACACCTACCATTGCAGTATCAAGACACAGTTCCATTGTGGAGACCTGCTCTTCTATACAAATGTACCCCGGACTGGAAGCTTACACTAACACGTCGTGGGACACCAGTGGTGGCAGGTGAGCTGTGAAGCCTTAGTGTGCAAGACCTACAATTGAGCACATTGCTGGGTAGGGACTGGGTTGCAACACTCTGGGTGCACACGTGCATACAAGCGATTTTACAGTAAGTAGTAATGTACGACTATATTATCAAACAACGGCGATAACAATATCACCACTTTAGTGATGGGAAACTGAAGCTAAAGCGACGATAAAGGGTTGATAATATGCCCTTTCAAATTCCCATATAATTCCAGGTTCACACCAAAACCTGAGCTTCTAAGAAAATTCACAACACCATATTATAAACCCCTTATTGCTGCCGCTAAAACTGGGATAATGTTATCCCCTTCCTTCATAATATGGCCCAAAATACCTGTATTTAACTTTAAGACTTCTTAAACCACACTCTATATCGCAGATCCCTGCGTCCTAGACAAACGAGTGATGAACATTAAATACTAAAGACTAAGTGCAATAGGCCAACACTCTATCTCCTCCTGCCTCTCTACTTTTAACTCTCCCTCCCCTTCTCACTTCCACCCACTACCCTCCCTTCCATTTTCACTATGATCCTTTTAATTCGAGCTAGCTTTTTTTACCTCTCCCACATAGCACACATACTTATGTTTCATTTTTGTCTTGCAGGTTACCTACGCAGCTACCACTGGAGTCCATCCCAAGTTGTGTTTATCATACTGTACTGTTAAAGTTACATTTTTATTTATTTATTTCTATTTTAATAAAGGATAATTAAAAAAAATAACTGAGTGTATAGGTCTTCTTTTTCTGACATTTGACTATTACTTAGTGTGATAATCATCTGTTTATAGAAGATTTTAAAGTCAATACTATTTAACATTACGGTGCACATACAAAAAATAATGTAAGTAACTCTTAGGCACATAAATCATGAGTAATTATACAAGTACAAGAGATCTATAGGTGTATCACTTAATAACACCATAAGTACTGCCCGTGTGATTACAAAACAAATAAGGCACTGCCTAGTACCACTGAGTCTTCAGAGACTGAAGAGGCACACCCTGCATATTAAAAAAAAGATCCAGAGTGTGACAATCCCCAGACTTAAGTTGCCTCGAACTCCTCGAACAATTAGTAAATAATTCTTGGGAAGGTGGCTGTCTCCTAGACTACAAAACGTCTCTGGACCCTTCCGCGCCCAATTCATATGTGACATTAACACAGTACTTAGGGGCATATTTACAAGGAATCTGTTAACATTATACCCCTTAATTTGTAAAAGAATAACTGACGGGGCTCAAAGTTTTACTAAGAAAAGAATGGTGTTTATAACTGGAAGTGTAATACCCGGGCTGACTCGTTACCAGCTCTTCTACCTTTTCAATAGGAGGCTGTAGCTGCGATTAACGGTTCCTATGGAAAATTTTGAAAAGTCCAGCACACTTGCTGTTTGGATTAGCAACATTATATGCTGAACTTGTGACCTGTGTGCTCAGTTGAGTGTTCCATAAACTGTTACTATGGTAACAGGCAGTAACTAGTTTGGGGGTAGGGTTCAAAGGTGCTTGCTGTACAGAAACCATCATATTTACCCAAAGTCCTCTACATGACAGAGGGGAAAGCAAACAGAGACAACAGAACACTGTGTACATTAGGAGCAAAAGAAGCACACAATTCTTCAAATTATTGCCGCTTTAGCAGCAGCAAACTGCCGCTAAAACAGAGATAATGGACTTGGTAATCCTTTGCTATCTTACCGAAAGATTCTTTCTACACTGCTGTCTGCTATGGCAGGGTGTGAGCCTAAGCTCCCGCCCTGCCATAGCAAACTTGGTTTAGATTTTGAAAGAGAGAACAGGGAAACCTGCTCTCTCTTTCAAGATGCAAAGCAGATTGCTTTTCCCCACGTGGAGCTGCATATTAGCAGATCCCCGTGTGGACAAGTAATGGCGGCTTCAGAAGGACGTGGGGAGCTGGCTGGGACCATAGAGACATTGGGGCTTCACCCACGGTCCCCAACATTGTATATACACCCATGGGATGGGATCCCGGGGAAGAATAAAAATTAGCAGTAGGTGATCATTTTTTTACAGTAAAATTAGGAGTCTATAAGGGGCATATTTACAAGGACAAGATTAAAATGTTCGGGTGTAAACCTGGGCTTCTATTGGAATTCTCAGGAATTCTCAAGAGCCTAATATGAAGCCCATTATCGCCGCTTTAGCAGCACTTTCCTGACGCTAAAGTGACGACAATTTTAAAGCTCTCCTTGTAAATATGCCCCCAATATCGCGAAAAATACAGCGATAATTCATGTTCGTAAGTGAGAAGCTTGTTAATATAAGACTGTGAACTTAACATATGAATCCACCTCGCATATTAAACATGCTAAAGTCTACTTCAGAGCTCATGTTAGGATCCTGCATAAACCGCAATTGGCAAGAGTTTTGCTATCGCTCCTCAAGTCCAGGGCCACCTTGTAAATACAACGCTATTGTCATACTCCCCCCTTCCATGTTCTATTGTCATAGGAACCCTACCTTGCCTCTGGGAACGCCTTCATTGCAACTCATTGGAGATGCGAGGCGAGCCGTTAGCAACCGGCTGCTAACATGCGTTAATGCATCTTAGCGTCGCCTAATAAAGAAAGCGATATAGTTTTTACCGCATTTTGGATTTTTTAAAATTAATGCGGCGAAATGGCCCTTGTTATTTTGCCCTCAAGTTTGCTATGACAGACCAGGAACCTCGACTCCCACCCTGCCATAGCAAACAGCAGTATCCCGGGGTAGGCACCCCGAGACATGGCAGGAGTGGTGTTCCCCAGGGCCCTCGACTGCTCCAGAATGGGGGCCACGCGGCCCCCCTCCCATAATATAAAAAGCCCCAGAGGGTGGTGATTCCCGGGTCTTAGAGGGACCTTTGAGCCCCCCCACCCATTTTTTTTAAAGTCCCGTAGAGTAGCGATCCCAGGGGCTGGAGGGGGCCTTTAAGCCCCCCTACCCAAGTATTTTACTGGGGGAGTACCTTTAAGCCCCCCACCCGTTTTTTGTTGCACAGAGGGATAGCGTTCCCCGGGCTACAGGGCCCCTCTGGACTACCATCAAATTTAATATTTTAGACCCCGGGATTTGGCACAGGAGCACGTGCTTTGTTTTTATTTTTTTTACTGTCGATCCATGCACCCTGCGCACATTTCTCCGTTTAAAAAATAAAATAAAATTGGGGGGGCCCTGGGGTTCCTTGTGGGACCCCCTAAGCAGGGCTAGAGGGTCAAGATATTTCTAACCTGCACCCTATTACATATACGTTTGAACACTTGTTCCACGGATTTCTAGACCCTCGCCTCTACCGGGGCATAAAATGGCTGCCAACACTTCCTGGTTTGGAGTGTTGACAGACAGTTGACAACCAATAAGAATGTAGCTCGTGATCGTAAGGGTGCGCTCAGGATGCGTGGATCCACCGGGGCCATAGATATATATGTACTTTTAATTGTGATTTTCTCAGGAACTACTGAACGGATTTACACCATTTAGGCAAAAGGCACGAGTCTGAACCAAGGACTACCTCTTTGCCAAATTTGTTGTAATTCAGTTCAGCAGCTCGGGCTGTAGCCGCGATGAACAGTTCCTATGGAAAATTGCTTGAGGAAAACACGTTTTGGGACCCCCCTTTTTTCTCGGCCCCCTCTTCACGAATCACCCCAAGACTTTCAGGATAGGAGCGTACCGGAGCGCCTCACTAGTTTTGAAGATTTTGCAGAAGATTCGTCAACCGGCGCCAAAGTTGTTCCAAATAGAATGTTGCGGATTTCCTATGGAAAATAGGTCCAAACTATAACTACCAACTGGCAACCGCCAGTAGGTAATATATATATATATATATATGTTTCAGGTTGAACATTTTACATCGTTTGGTAAGCTTCCCTGTACAAGGTGATTGGTCGAGAGTTCTATGTAACTACCCATGTGATGATGTCTCGGTGCAATCTATGCAACATATATTGTTTTTCTGTACATTTTATTCCGTACCTAGAAGGAGATGGATTATTCCTGTGCTCAAAAAATTTGGTATTAGAAAAAGTTACCCAGCATTCCTGACCCTTCAACAGTTAGATGATTATTTTATTATTGCTTCTGTTATTGCTTTAAAAAAAAAAGTTTTTAGATGTCGAAAATCAATTGTGACGTGATTCGGAACTTTGCCGTCCAGCCCTTGGCCCTAATGCACGGAGTATTTTATTAATTTTACTTATATGTACATTCAATTTTGAAAGGTGTTTTAATAGTTTTGATGTATACATTGAACTTTTATGGTTAACTGTAATAGTTACCGAATAAAGTACTTTTGATTTGATATATATATATATATTTATTTTTATATATATATATATATATATTTTTTATTTTTATTTATTTATATATATATATATATATTTATTTATATTTACTTTTTGTTGTCTCCCCACGCTAATGAACATTGTGTTAATTGATCTAACCCAACTTCTTAATCTGAGCAATCACATTTTTAGCATGTTGTTTCCACTTCAACCTTTGTTTGCAATGGAACAAGGGTGGGAATTACTAACTTTTATAGAATGGTCACGATTACTTCTGTACAGGCGTACTTTCATTAATATTTATTTTTGTTTTGTTCTGATTTCTTTTTTAGTCTTTTATTGTTGTGGGTCATCATGAAACTCCTGTAATATTCATGGTCCTGAGGATGGTCTCACGTGCATGTGACACAAGAGACCAAAACGTGGACGTCTGTTCAAATTCTCACATAGTAATTAATGGATCAAGTGATATGTACGAAGGACAGAGTCCATTGATTTAGAGCGTGGACTTTATATACATTAATCTAGGACTTTCCAAGAAGGATTTTACTTTCATTGTACATGATTAATGTATGTTGGGTTAGGTATGTTTTAAGAGCCTTACAACTGTGATTTTGATTTAATTCAAAACAATACAAGTTTTTTTTCTTATGAATATCTAATCAGTGAATGGATAAATGAATGAAGGAAAATGTATAAAGCGCATGGTTACCCAGGGGCATCCCAGCGCTAAGCACCATGTCAGATACTGTGAGAAATTAATGAAAGAGAAAGGTTTTCAATAGTTTCCTGAACTTAAGATAGCCAGGTTCCGAGCAAATATGAATAGGGATAGTGTTCCAGAGTCTGGATGCATTGTATGTGAACAGTCGGCCTCCACTCCGTGCCCGTTTAATCTTAGGAACCGATATCAAGCCTTTATTCCCAGACCTAAGGGCTCTATTAGGTGCATAGGGTTGGATCCAGGAGCGAATCAGGGGTGGACCTTTTCCTGAGACTGTCTTAGGGGTGATACATAGAGCCTTAAATTGAATTCCTTCGTGAACTGGTGGCAAGTGCAGGGTTGCAAGGGCAGGCCTTGCGGAGGAGCGTATGGGAATGTTCAGCAGCATACGGGCCATGCAGTTCTGCACTATTTGTAGTTTTTTGATAGTGGCCTGGGGGGCTCCTAGATATATGGCATTAGCGTAGTCTAGCCGTGATACAAGGGCCTGCACCAACAGTCGTCTTGCAGCAAAAGGGAGCATGGGGAGCACCTTTCTAAACCTTCTCAGTAAGCAATAACAATTCCCTGCCACTTTACGTGATTGCTCTCTAAAGTCGAGGTTGCAAACGATCCAAACTCCTAAACTCTTTATTTGTTTTTTAGGAGCGGGGGGGGGCTAGACAGCTAGCCCAAAGATGATCTACATTTGCGGGTGCCGATTTCCCCAATAGAATAACTTCCGTCTTGGATCCGTAAAGTTTCAAAAAGGAACCACTGTTCCAATTGAAAACTGTCTCCAGGCAATTGGCAAGATCAGGGTCTCGATGGTTGGATTGCTTCAAAGAAATAATTAACTGTGTGTCGTCAGCGTATCATCTGTGTATGCTTGTTTGAACTTTTTGCAAAATTTTATTTTACAATCTATCATTTGATTTGAATGTGCTCTAGATTAACTCTTTTGGACATCAGCTTCTTGAATTGATACGTATTTAACTTCATAAATGATCCCTTTTCCAGCAATTTACCTTGTATTATATTGACACACCAGTTCCCGAGGGGTTACTGGGTTGCCCATCCCCGTACAGAATGTTTCTGGCTCTAATTCATCCCATATGCAATTATACAAAAGTGGATGCTCTCCATTACCCCACTAAACAACCCATTTCAAATGCATGACTTTTTGAATCAATGACAGCCATTCCAGTATACATATTTTGGTCCTTTCCACATCTACCACATTACTGGAGTACTTTAAAAAAAAACAGAGAAATGTTAATGCAACAGAATGCAAACTCCTAAAGAAGTCTTTCTAGGGACTACTTCTGAAGATAGTATATACACTGAACCTGAGAAAAATCTGTTTATGTAGCTTTTCAGGCATTACATTATAAATGTGTGAGGCAGGAGTCTTTCAGAATTTAAGCCTAAAAATGAATTAGACATGTTTATCTTGTTCATGTATATTTTTCAATGCCTGACTATAATGCATAAAGTAAAAAAAGACTCATAAGGCTATTTAAACACAGGAAAAACATGATATCCAACACACAGAGGAGGTTCTTTAGAACACATAGGAGTGGACAAAAGATCTGGAAAAAAAGAGCAAGAAATAATAAGCCATTAAAGTAATAGTAAGGACCGGGCTTTGTGAAAACGGGAGCCTTTTTGTGAAAAAATGCCTACCACAATGGTAGACACCTTTAACTTTAATGGCCTTGTGTTCACCAGTTTGGCAGGGACAGTACCTCCACTCCTCCACTGTTTAGCGTCCAGAACAACAGATGATAAATGAGCCCATAAATCTACAGATTCATTCGAACATATGGAAAGAAAGCTCTCTGCAAATTAGATAGATTGCGAAGTCAAAAAGTTAAGACTAACTATCATGAAGAGATTTATGTAACAAGTTATTGTTATTACTAGCTGTATCAAGCCTTTGCTCTCATAGCATGTGATATGTATAAATGATCAATTGAAAAGTGAATTTCTAATTATGTTGTTTGTAAGATGGAGGTCTTTAGTTAAAAGATTTGTCATGATAAATGGCATGCTATCTGTAGAAGTGAGAGGCTTTAGAAACTTCTTTCTGAAACATCAAGCTAACGACATACCTAACTGTAACTAGGATGTTCAGGTTCTGTGTAAAGAAAGGGCATTGGCGAAGTAGATCTCATAGGAAGAAAAGTTTCATGAGAGAATAGGGAGTAGGATAGAGAACTGAACTGTATAGTTGCTTTGTAATGAGGCATTACATTAATGAGGATGCAGAGTGTACAGTATAGCAAAGTAAATAATTTTCTTTCTACCAACTCCAAAATAATGGCTGTAACAGATGCAATATAAGTAATCCACTGCAGAGCCTAAACTCCATTCTGAAGAATAAGAGTTGAGTTGATCCAGCCACTTATTCTAAGTGGCAAACCTTAGTCTCTTATCCATATATCTGCAACAGGCTTAGGCACGTGACAGCAACACACACAGTATATTAAGACAAACCTATTCATGAAGACAAACATAAAAATAAACATTGGCAGAAAAAATACTGCACGTTCTAGATGCATCATTTCAACTTACCGAAATTCAAGCCATTCATGTTTCACACATTCAATGTTCGTAGATAAAGTTTCAAGGGAAGACCTTCTTGTTGGGTTCATGTCCCAGCATCCTTTCATCACCATAGCCAGGGATTCACAAGCCTTTTTTAAAGCATCTGGAATATTTTTCCGTACTGTATGTTTCTTGGCCTGTTTCAATTATCAAGACCAAAATATGTATGTTATTATTAAATTACATAAGTCTTTTAATGATTGTTGCACTCAAACCGGTGAGAAATGAAGCAGAATCAATACAGACCATTGCCAGCACTGCCACTATGTTACTCTTACATATTATAAACTTTATGTCTGGAGGGTGGGAACAAAAACAGTACCCATTTTCTTAAACACCCCACCCCTATTGTGTAGGTCCTATATATCCTATACAGGATCTGCAGTTTGGATAACATAAACTGTGGTCTGGTGGCAGACTGATTCTGTGCACCCCACTGGATTCGTTAGCCTGTCTGTATCAGCTAGCTCACAGTGCCATTAGAGTTTCCTCTTTTCAGGGAGAGAATAGTTCTTGGCAACCTCAGAACATGACAACCCTGATCCCTCAGAATCGTGGAAACAATATACTACCTTTCGCTGAGTCACTCATGCTTACTTAGTTTGTCTCAGAGAGATACACAGAATAAACAGTCTGGGCGTTTTCAATAAGTATTTATTGAACAGTTGTTATTCGAGTGTAGAAAAGACGAGCAGCAACAACCATTAGACAGTAGCAGAGGTATTTGATTAGTAATACTACAAAAGTAAAGGGATGGTAGAGTTCTTCCATCTTGCAGAAATCATGAATATATACATGTGCATAAAACACATGGTAAAAAGTGCAACCTAAAAGTGCGTACCCCTACGATGCCTCCCTAACTAGATGTACCTAAATGTACCTTGCATCTATGTAGGTATTATGCCAAGAATCCCTCTAGGATCTAGTCAACCCCATTACCTGAGAGTTACAGAATATGGGACCCCGTCCTGTTCTCGAGTTGCATACCCCGCGAGGGATGTCAGACCACTGCTAGCTGGAGCGTCTGCATGCAGGAACGTCGGCGTCTCTGGTCAGTGTGTCAGCCGCGAAGTCACGGTATCCCCTGTCTTTCTAAGCAGACATGATGTATATATACCCATAGGTCTCCCCAGGGGTCCTACCTTGCTGTGTTACTGGGTCGGCCTAAAGGATGACGTCAGGCCTGAACTTAATACAGATATATTATTCAGGAGATATTAGTTCTGCGGTTAATCCTGCTGTGCTTCCAAGTAGCCTCATGCAAAATGTATGAGTTTCGAACTAGAGAAAAACCCACGTTCTGAATGCAGTGTTATAGCTGGGTGAAAGGTCAGTCCCTATGAACCGGAATGTATGTAATGTAGGGAAGGATATAGGTGAAAGGTTGCAGTGTCCCCTGTGCCTATATAGGGTACCTATATAGAATATAACATGACATGCACAGTAGTAATTTTTGTTTTCAATCAACATAATTTTTCCCCCAAGTTAAAGGATGACAAACATTTCTTTGAAATGTGACAAGTTTGTCACATTTTGGTTCTTGTATTGAGTATGATCATCCACTCAGTGTGAAAGCACTGTCTGAGAGCACAAAAAATAATTTGAAGTATATTAAAATGTTATTTGCAATGGTGTTTAGTATATTGGACATAAAATGTTTTAGAAACTCCTAGTTATTTATTTATGATCAGATCACTTAACCTATTAATTTATGTTGGATGAATCAGATCACTGTATTAGTAAGTACCTAAACACTTCTACTAATAATGTCTACAGGCTGCACTAGTGGCAATGTTTAGTCTGTATACATCTGTTCATGGAAACAGTTCTTTCATCTGTTACTTAAGCCATGTTAGATAACAATGAATTAAAATCTATAGTGTTCATACTCTATTGTGTGTGTGTGACAGAAGATCAATATGTTCACATAGATATTGCATATCTGCTACATACAACTTTGTCCTTGAACAAAGGTGACCTTGCAGAGTCTAGGCCTCCACCACACATAATATTTATTACAAGACCAAGCCTCTTCTACATACAACTTTTTCCTGAGCAAAGGCTCAACCTGAAGACTCCAGTTCCCCACCAAATATGCAATGTACGTGTAGGTCAAGCCACTTCTACATATAGCTATCGCCCTTACCAAGCACAGAAGTAAGTCTCCAATCTCAAATTACATACAACACCTCTTAGTTGGCCAAACGTTTTCTGCATACAACTGCCCCTAACCCAAAGGTTTTGCATCATAAGACCAGTTCCCTAGTACAAAAAACTGCTTTTGTATGTTGTAATTCTATGTACATCTGTCTCCTTAAAAAAGATCTGCAACAAGACAGCAGTCCTTCACTAGACGCATGAGGTATTAGTAGGCTGAGCTCTTTATACATAAAATCTTTATACAGAAAACTTTGTAGTTCAATACTGCTCAGTCTGAAGACTCTAGTCGCCCACCACAGATTTCATGTACTGGTAGGCCAAGCCTCCCCTAAATTGAGCTGTCTCCCTAAATCAGCAAGTGGCCAGTTTCCTACCACACACAGAACCTTTTATTAGGCCAAATCTCTCCCTCTCCCTCTAAGCTAAACTCGACATCATGAACCCAGTTCCCAAGCACATACATCCCATTTAACCATGCTGACCCTCTTGAAGATTAAGTCTCCCAAAGCTGTAAATGGCCAGTCACCCACTGAGCACACATTTCCTTCTAGTAGGCTGAGCCTCTTCTACATACAACTGTCTCTCTAAGCAAATCTCTGCATCAAGAGGCCTACTCCCCACTAGAGACACCACCAATTACTAGGCTGTGCCTCACTTAGGTACATCTTTCTCTTTAAAGAAATTACAGCCTGAATGCTCCTGTCCCCCCACCATACATATGATGTACTGATAGGCCATATTATATACCCATGATAAATATAAATTATGAATATATGCATCATGTCATCTGATCAAACAACTGTACAAACTGTTTAGTTACTCATGGTATAAAAAAGTTTTTTAATGCGGATGACTCGATCAGTTCACAGCTTGTTCTTGTGTACAGAACCACTGCAGCATAATATTTTAGTTCTAACATTGTTTTATATGTATTTTTTAGTGCACTAAAAATCCTTCATTCACATGAACTACGGAAGATAGAGCTGACAAATTTGCTGTGGAAATTTATTACTTAATATTTTCAACAGAAATGAGAATTAAACAAGTTAATTGTATTTTTTTATTTTTCATCTGGTTTGAATTCTACTAAAAAGATAAAAAGAAAAGTGGAAGGAAGAAGACGTCGAAGAATGTTGTTTAAAAGTGGTGGAACAGCTAATGATATAATAATGCAATACTGTTGGCATTTCAACTTTATTTATCACTAGTGTTTTTATTATAACTCTTAATCTGTATGTGTTGAATTCTGAAGTATTGGTAAGTACTAAGGGCCAAATCACGATTGTGGCGGTCTGGGAGGGGATCGCTATGCCAGTGCCCCGCTTCCAGGCCGCCAAAGTCGATTGCTGCCAGCCAGATTACAAGTTTCCTCATTGTCCGGGGTTGGACGGCACCGATATCCTATTGCGATGCCTACTGAAAAGACACTGTAATGAGAGCACCAAGGACGTTCCTGCAGTGCATGCCGTGCAGTAAAAGGGGTGCATGCAGAAAGGGGGGCACAACATGTGCCCCACTGCATGCATCCCTGTGCACAGGAACAACAGGGTCCCTGTAGGGCCCCTTTTGTTACCCCACCACCAGCCTTTTCATGTCGGGCCCACTGCCATGAAAAGGCTTGGGGTGGGGAAACTTGTAATATGCTTGGCAGTACCGCAGTGGCACCGCAAAGCATATTGCTTCCGCAGACCACCGCAAGACTGCCAGGGGTCCCCTAGAGGTCTGACCGCCATTCTCGTAATACGATGGTCGGAGAGCTGGTGCCATGGTCCCTGACCGCCATTGCATCTCCAATGCGAGTTTGGTGGTCCGATGGACTGCCAAACTCCTAACTGGGCCCTTAACAACAACATTATTGATCATCTCCAAAAACCTCTCACAGGAAGTCAGCAACAGAGACTCTAACATATTATTATATATATGCTGTTTTTATTGATTTTACACAACAATCAGTTTAGGCATCATAACGTGATACAGTATCATAGTTGTACATGGCATAATTACATACATTTGCAATCAGTATAGAAGAATACACTGTGACAGTGCCGAAGCATTATGAGAATCCTGGCTAGACATTGTTTAGTAATCTAAAATCTGTAATTGAATCTCCGATTGCAAACCAGTATGGATAATTTCCAGCTTTCATCCCTATACCAGAAGTCTAATAAAACATACCAAGATTAATCAAATCTATCAGCGTTCAATACGTTGACAATAACTCAACTAAAACGTATCCACTCTTCCCTCCCGTCCCCGCATGCCCGGCAATAAGTATCTATAGTAGCATTTTCACATTTCCACAGCTGGACTCATGTGCATCTCGTTTCCACAATCTGACTTAGGTACATTTTGCAGTCTTGTGAATCATACAATGTAACAAACCATGGGTAATGTAAGGAGCCCCTGCGTCACATAACAGTGGTCCAGTCGCTCAAACTATAATACCAGTACACTCTAGTAGGATAATATATCTATCGCAGCATATTCATCCATCATTGCATTCCAGCTCAGCAAGATAAGTGTTTTCCTTAGCCCCCTGTACTCCTCTCTTTTTAGTTCAGCCCCCTCAGCCCTTCCCCATCTCACCACTTCTGCATGCCAGTCCTGTATGGACGGGGCTCTAGCGGCTTTCCATCGTGTGGTTATGGCTCTTTTAGCCAGAAAGAGTGCAAGGTTAGCAAATCGGGAGGCAGGGTTACCCTTCTTTCCACAAGGCCCTAGTCCCAGTATGCAATATTCCATGGTGACTGTATGGTGCACCGGAACTACATCAGCTAGTAGTTTGCACACTGTCACCCAGTAGTACCCTCGTCAGGGGCAATCCCACACCATGTGTATCAATCCCGCATTGGGTGCATGACAGCGTGGGCAGGTATCACTTGCTCCCGGAAACATAGTGTTCAATCTGCGTGGTGTTGAATAGGCTCTGTGTAGCAATATCGAACTCAAGAACGAACTCAAGAGCTCCAAGAAGAACTGCCGAGCCCTCGAGAAAGCCTGGAGAAGGGAGCCAACACCGGACAACATGACCACCCTCAAGCTTGCCACCCGAAAGCACCACCAACTGATCCGCGCCACCAAGAAAACTGCATTCAAAGACCGGCTGGACAACAACGCACACAACTGCAAGGAACTCTTCAACATCGTGAAAGAGCTCTCCAACCCCAACGCCGAAAACAACGACATCACCCCATCGCAAGACCTCTGCAACTCCCTCGCCTCCTACTTCCACAACAAGATCGCGGACATACACAACAGCTTCAGCCCTCAACCGACGCACGCCACGACCGAACCACCGCCCCCCACCACCACCCTCCGCGCCTGGACTCCGATCAGCACCGAAGACACCGTCCGCATGATGAACTCCATCCACTCCGGATCTTCGACCGACCCCTGCCCTCACCACGTCTTCAACAAGGCCGACGCTGTCATCGCACCCCACCTGCGGGACATCATCAACACCTCCTTCGACACCGCCACCTTCCCGGAGAGCTGGAAGCACGCCGAACTCAGCGCCCTACTAAAGAAACCAACAGCGGACCCCACCGAACTCAAGAATTACCGCCCCATCTCGCTCCTCCCGTTTCCAGCCAAAGTCATCGAGAAGACCGTCAACAAACAGCTGGCCGCCTTCCTCGAGACGAATGGATCCCTCGACCCTTCACAGTCTGGCTTCCGAGTCAACCACAGCACCGAGACCGCCCTCATCGCTGCCACCGATGACATCCGAGCCCTAATGGACAACGGAGAAACAGCGGCCCTCATCCTTCTAGACCTCTCCGCGGCATTCGACACTGTCTGCCACCGCACCCTAGTGCAGCGCCTCAGCAACGTCGGAATCCAGGAGAAGGCACTGGAATGGATCATCTCCTTCCTCGACGGAAGAACACAGAGAGTCCGGCTACCACCGTACAAGTCAGAGGCCACCGAAGTCATCTGCGGCGTCCCTCAAGGATCCTCGCTGAGCCCCACCCTCTTCAACGTCTACATGAGCCCCCTCACGGCCATCGCACGCCTACACAACCTCAACATCATCTCCTACGCTGACGACACCCAGCTGATCCTTTCCCTGACCAACGACCCGGCCGCCGCCAGAGCCAACCTTCACGAAGGGATGAAAGACGTAGCCGAGTGGATGACGACCAGCCGCCTGAAACTGAACTCAGACAAGACGGAAGTCCTCATCCTGGGCGCCTCACCCTCCGCCTGGGACGACTCCTGGTGGCCTCCCGCCCTGGGCACCGCACCCAAACCGACAGACCACGCACGCAACCTGGGCTTCATCCTGGACTCCTCCCTCTCCATGACCAGACAAGTCAACGCTGTCTCCTCGTCATGCTTCAACATCCTGCGCATGCTACGGAAGATCTTTCGGTGGATCCCCACCGAGACCAGGAAGACAGTCACCCAGGCCCTCGTCACCAGCCGACTGGACTACGGCAACGCCCTCTACGCCGGAACCACCGCCAAGCTCCAGAAGAGACTCCTGCGGATCCAGAACACCTCAGCCATACTCATCCTCGACATCCCACGACACAGCCACATCTCCGGACATCTGAGAGACCTGCATTGGCTCCCCGTCAACAAAAGAATCACCTTCCGCCTCCTCACCCACGCACACAAAGCCCTACACGATCAAGGCCCGAGCTACCTCAACAACCGCATCAACTTCTACGCTCCCAAACGCCATCTACGATCAGCCAGTCACGCCCTCGCCGCCGTCCCCCGCATCCGAAGAACGACAACAGGAGGAAGGTCCTTCTCCTACCTGGCCGCCAAGACCTGGAACTCCCTCCCGTCCGACCTGCGCCTGACCCAAGACCACCTCTCCTTCAGGAAGAAGCTCAAGACCTGGCTGTTCGAGCAGTAGCAGCCCCCCCCCCCCCCCAAGCGCCTTGAGACCCTCCGGGTAAGTAGTGCGCTCTATAAATGACCTTGATTGATTGATTGATATCAATTGGATGCATTTAAATCAAGGCTTGCGAGACACCTTCCTGGGGCATCCCACTATAGTATCCCATTCCTAAACTGTAAACTCATGGCCTACGTCCTCTTCCCATCTGTTGTGTATTAGTCGTAAGGAGATCGCCGTCTCAGTACGAATACCGCGGGTGAGCCATTTCATCAGTCGTGCTCCATGTCCCATGAGGTATTGCATGGTAAGTAGGGCATTCGTGATTGGTTCAGTATCACCCGGTGGCCATGTGATGCATATATATCTGGATATGTGTGCGTGCAATAGAAACATTGTATCAGGGGCACCGTGTAGGCACACAAATGTTTCATGCGTTATTAGGACACCTTCCGAATAAAACTCTCCTATCGTGGTGACACCCGCATCCATTCACGCCCGTAGAGCTCGGTTAGTAGTCAATCCAGATTTTTTAGGGATACCCAGGAACGGAATAGTCGGGGCATACGGTACCATCCATCCAGTGTATCTCAACGCACTCCTCCAATAAGTAATGGCTAACTTCAATAGGTGGGGCGTCGATGCCGGTAGGGGGGCCTGAGGTAGTAAAAGCCTGTTAATAATCTCCTTGTCCATGTCTCGTAGTGTCATGTCCAATTTATTCAAGTTACGTCCTGCAAGCCAATAAGCTAGCCACTGCATTTGGCTAGCATAACAATATGCAAGTAAATCTGGCATTCCCATCCCTCCTTGTTTCGTAGTTAATTGCAATTTTGCTAGGCTAATAATCCTTCGCCCATTGCCCCACACCAAATCTATCACCAGAGAGTTCAGTACCTTAAAGACCTCCAGGGGACAAGGATAGGTATATTGGTGAAATAATTAAGGAGCCGCGGTAGCAGCACCATTTTTGTGATGGCCACTCTGCCCGCTACCGATAGGGGCACTGAGCCTAGAATTGGATTTGAGATTTGAGTGCAGCAATCGCATGTGTTAAATTGCCATCTAAGAGGTCCGTGGTATTGCGTTAAATCTGTATTCCGAGGTATTTAAAAGTATCAGGCGCTAGTTTAAATGTCCAGGTGCCGAATTGAAAGGGACCATTCCACGCCGATACATCAAAGAAATATGCATATGATTTATCAGCATTATTAGCGAGGCCAGAAAACAAAGTCTTGAAACGACTCAAGTATGGAAGGCATTGGGTGTGGGTCAACCTCCATGTCTTTGATATAAAGAATATATGTATGCTGAGACAGTGTGAAATGTGCGACCCCGGTTATTCTCTTACAGGTTGCAAAGGCACGGTGTCTGTGCAAAAGCGGTTCAAGAGACAGGATAAACTACAATGGTGACAGAGGCGACTACAAAGGGGCAGCCCTGTCTGGTTCCCCGGGCAACCGTATATTGTCGTGGGATGTGCTGCCCTGTACACAGCCGTACGGTGGGGTTTGTGTATAGTAGGCGCACCCACTCTCTATATTCATCTGGTATACCAAACCGTCTAAAGAATCGAATGCCTGTCTCAAATGAAGTGATATGCATCTCTCTTTGGTACCTGTGCCAAGTGTGCCCAACATGACCCGGTGGAGTGCCTTTTATGATTTTTTCAAAATCGAATAAAGTGTACTTTGACTGACTGACCCGGTGGAGTCGTCTGATATTAAGTGCCGTATTTCTATCCCGTACAAACCCACATTGATCAGTGTGTATTAATGTAGGAATAAACTGACCGAGGCGAGAGGGCAACAATTTGCTCAGAATCTTGTAGTCTGTATTCAGAAGTGATAAAGGTCTGTAGCTTGAGATAAGTAAACCGTCCCTTCCCGGTTTTAATAAGGAGACCACTAATGCCTGTAGGGCAGTAGGAGGGAGCCCACCCACCTCCAACGACTCTTGATATATACATTGCAAGCAGGGAGTCAGAAAGTCAGCATACACTGCATACAATTCGGCCGGTAAGCCATCACTCCCTGGAGTTTTATTACGCGGTAAAGCTTTAATAGCATGTCGAATTTCCGCCGCCGTTATTGGCCTCATTAGCTCGTCCCGTTGTTGCTGTGTGAGTTGTGGTAGGTGCAGCCCATCGAAAAAGAGTTCAAAATCAACTTCAGTAAGTCCAGGAAGTGGACCATAAAGTCGTTCATAATAGTCCCTGAAAGCGTTATTGATGTCTAATTGCATATTCACCACAGTATCCTCACTGTTCTGGATTTCCAATATGGGTGTCGGGGGAGGGGCATTACGAACCAACCGTGCCAGTAGCGGCCCTGATCTATCTGCCTGTGTGTGTTGTTTCTGTATATATAGCCGGTAATCCACGAGACGTAGTTCCTCAAGTAGTTCCGCGTATTGAATTTTGGCCTCCCCCAGTTGTGTCAGTTGTTCACTCGTCCCCGGGTGCTCCCCATCTAGTACTGCCAAGGTACCCTCTAGCTTTGTGAGCCGTTCTATTAAAGCAACTCTAACTCCTCTCTTAGTGCCTATTGCCACTCCCCTGATGACCGTTTTAAAGGCATCCCATTATGTCTGGCGATTGCTAGCAGATCCTGCATTTTCCAAGAAATAATGATCAATCGCCTCCTACAGGGCTTGGCGGAAGACCGGGCCTTCCAGCATAATGGGCTGCAGCTTCCAAGTCGGAATTGGAGTTGGAACCTTACCCTAATGCACAGTTAACTCCACCAGGTTATGGTCTGAGAGGGTTTTACCCATATGGAGTACAGAAGTAATGGACCCCAACAGCGTATCGGAACAGAGGAACCGATCTATCCGTGTGTGTAGCCTGTGTGGTGGTGAGTAAAAGAAATACTCTCCAAATTCTGGATGTTTAGCCCGCCATGCGTCTTGAAGATCCCATCCCTCTGTTCATCTCTTAAGCGCCTCAGCTTGTTTTTTTGCTTTCTGTAGCGTGAAATGGGGGGTGGGACCTGTCCAAATCGACATCTACCACAGCATTAAAGTTGCCTCCCATCACCCAAGGATACTCAGTCCAGTCTGCCAATGCTGTGCTTAGTGTAGTGAGGTACTTGTCTTGATCAGTGTTTGGTGCATATATACAACCCATGACTACATGAGCCCCGTCCAGTAGTCCATTAAGTAATACTTATCTGCTGTTGATGTCTATTTTCTGCTCTAGGAGTCTGAAAGGGACACTGCTTCGCATCCACACCGCCGCCCACTAGAGAAAGCAGAGTATGTAGTAGCAAACCGTTGCCCCCTCCATTTCTTCTGCAGTTTGGCTACCTCATCAACATTAAGGTGGGTTTCTTGTGGGTAAGCTACAGCAAATTTCCTTCTATTTAATTGTGCCAAGATACAGTGCCTTTTATGGACAGAGCCCATACCCCTCACATTCCAGGTGCAGTAAGTGTATTTGTTATGTAATGCCATCATGGTGCAGAAAGTGTAGTAGCCATGCAGTATGTGGAAACCGAATCTCTGTAAAAATAAACTGTCTGTGCGCCAAGCATGCGTTAGCATATACATTCCCCAATACTAGGTTCCCCCGGAAAACATCAGAGGACCAAACCTGAAACAATAATCCAACATGGATCCCAAACAGTAAATGCCTAATCGCAATAGTCTAGGGGGGTAAAGCCCAAAACTGCAACAGTTCGTAGAGGCAACGTATTGCCCATTTGAAAATGTCCTGGATACATTAGCATATTTCCCTATACAGCTTAGTTATACTAGACCCATCTCAGCAGTCACCAACAGTAGCATACATTGCACATTTCTCTGTATGCGTTACCACTCCCGGACCACAACATCAGAAGTCTTTGGCAACCTGTGCCGTAATTGAGGGAACAGTGTTATGCTAGTTTCAGAGTCCGAGTGCACCGTGTCCCCATCCCAAGAGTGCTCCGAAGTCTCCGCAGTCTGAGCATCGTGAGCAGCCAGCATCGCAGCAGTCAGGAGTGCATCTTTCTGGCTGCTCCTGATCTGTTCCGACGTTGGGCCAGCGTCCATTGTGTTCATAGAGCTGCTAGATCCCAGTCCGGGTAGTCCGGTAGATCATATCGGAGAAGCCTGCCGTAGCAAGTCCCAATGGAAGTGTTCTCTGAGAAGTCCCCAGTGTAAAAGATTTTTCGAGCCAGTCCGCTGCCTCTTCTGGGTTTTCAAACAAATATGCTTTTTGTCCATGTACAACTTTCAGTCTAGCAGGGAAGAGCAGTGCATATTTTAAGTTACGTGCACATAGGGTCTTTTTGACTCCCCAAAAAGTAGCTCTAGCTTTCTGGACCGCGGGGGTAAAATCCGAATAGAAAGAGATAGTATTGTTCTCGAAGCGTATGGGAGCATTTTCTCTGGCGGCTCGTAGGATCGTGTCGGGGTCTTTGTAATGTAGTATGCACGCTATCAGCTGGCGGGGTGGTGCGCCCGGCTGAGGAGGTCTGGCAGGCACTCGGTGCGCCCTCTCCATACTGTACAAGGACGTTGGGCCTTCCGTCACCACATGATCTCTCAGCCAGTCTTCAACAAACTGTGTGGGGTTGGATCCCTCGCTGCGCTCTGGCATACCAAGTATGCAGACATTATTACGGCGGGACATCCCTTCCGCATCATCCACTCTGTCCTGCAGGCCTTTCAATTGACGTTGGAATTGTTCGAGTTGAGTGGAGTGCATGGTCTGTTGGGGTATAAGATCATTAAGCGCTAGTTTATTGGACTTGACCTTATCGACCAGTTCCTTGTGATCTGAAAGTAGGCCAAGGTTGGTGGACATCGTTCCCATATGCGCCTCCAGTGCCGTCCGCGAGTTCTCTATTTCTTTTAAGATTAAGTCCAGCTTTGCATCGTGCAGATCCATTCCAGTGGGAGGTAGCACGTCATTGTCCACCAAGGCATTGGAGGGTTCACTGCCAAATGGGAGCTGCAATTCGCTGTCAGCAGCCGCATCCGCTTGTTTGCTCTTGGTGGTGCGTCCCATCGTGCCTCGCCGTCCGCCCCTCCGCCTCTGCTCCAGTATGGTCACCCGATGGGCCACTAGGGCACTATATCCCACAGCGTGGCACACACAACCAAGTTTCTGTCTTCAGCACCCAACAGGACGTCCGCAGCCACAAGTCCCGCAGGTCACAGGTCCTGAATCTTAACCATGCGCTGACTCCGCACCCCTTGCACTCACTGTCAGGATTGCCGGCCCCCGTGCCATCAATGAGCAGGAAGGTAGCCCCAGCAGTGACAGTGTCCACGTAGTCACAATCTGACCCCCTGTACACCACCACATTCAGGGCAAACAGCAGTTGGAGGACAGCACCAATCTTTGTAATTGTGGCCACTAATCCTGGGGGCAGGGGCACAAGTAGGCACAAGGGGGCCCAGCAATAGCGGTCTATTCTGTGCAGCAAAGGTCAGCACCCACAACAGATAGAGGAGTATGGCCTCATGCAGTTTGCGATCTCCCGTATGCAGCGGGAAGCCGCGATGTCCGACGCTGTACTAGGGGCTGTTCCACTATTCTGCCTCGCGGTTCACTGCAAAGCCGCCAAGTTATGCCACAAAAAGGGGGAGAGTGGGTTAGCGTGGCCGCTGACTCTACGCTCCGTAGCACAAGTCCTCCCTGCAATCGCTCCCACACCTACCAGGCCACGTCTCTTCCCCGCCTTCTTTAATGCCGGCTCAGGTCCGTCCCGCTCATAGCTGCCATGTTTGCTGCCGCAGTCTTTGTTCTCGCGTCCTGAGCCGGAAGAACAGATGCTCACCACAGGTCACCAACGCTCCACCGCCGCAATCTTCTTGGTGACACCACCCGCTGCCTCCATATGCGCCGCAGCGAGTGCAGAAGGTCATCGGGATGGTCTCGCTAGGGACGTGGCTCCTCCCCACATTATTCCACGGCTCCGATGCCGTTCAGGATCTGCATACTTCTTTTCCAGGATTCAGCTGCTGTACAGCTGTCAGGAACACAGCCTCTGGTTCCAGGAGTGTTCCACCATGACAGAATGGGCGACCCAGCTATGCAGGCCCAGTATATGTCAAGATAATTTTCTGTTTGTCAGGGTAGGGGACGGAGCTCTTTCATCTCACGTCCTCCATGCCCGGCAGTTGGCCACGCCCCTGACCCACACACACCCTTATACACTCTGGCAGATACATACACTCAAGGTCCCATACACACACTCACATATCTACAAACATACACAACCACACTTGCTGTACCACAGAGACACAGACACACAGATACAAATACAACAAAAATCTACTCTCAGTCACACAAACATACAAGTGGACTCTTACACACACATACCATGACACAGTCAGATACACTCACCCCCCACTCATTTATGTACTGACAGATTAATACACACTATCACAAACACAGCAGCACACACATATGCACACAACAGCAGACATCCCCTTGCACTCACAGACACATACACGCAAAACTGGGCATGGCAATTGTGGGTTTGGGTAATAGCGTTGGAGGTGGTCCAGTGTGAGATAGGTGAGATGCAATATATAGAATTGAATATTCTTGAAACGAGCATTACGGAAGAACTTTTTTGTAATTCCTCCTCCCACTGGTGGCGTAGATGGGTGAAGGGGGCTACTGTGAGCTTGCATATGGCTTTATACAGCCAGGTGATGATATGATGTCTGGTCCCCATTTACAGTGTAGCGTGTATGACCGGTGTCTCTGGCTCGTTTTCCACTATATGCCAGATGTGCCGACAGTCCGAGACCATTGTCCCCAAGGGAGATCATAGTCTTCAGCTAGGTCTTCAAAGGGGATAAGCTGACCGTCTGCGAACAGGGAACCCACCTCTGTAAGCGAGTGGTCGGTCCAGGAAATTGAGGGCACGTGAGATGTAGTGTTTGGGGCCTTTAGGTAGGCCTGCCAGGGGCAATAGGGGGGTATATGTTGGAGTTCCTCAGGAGAGTCGATGGATACGGGACATACATGCCTGTGCTATTTTTACTTGTATGGGGTGTGTTGTCCTGGGGTGAAGACCAGCAGAAATATATAGAGGATTTCACCCAGTTAACTTTAAGACCTGCTATTGCAGCGATATCTTGGAGGGTGGTGAAAATGGGTGTGAGATCCATGGTAATATCCCGTACATGTAGTAGCAGGTCATCGGCGTAAAGAGATACGCTATGGGTGGTGCCTGATATTGGGAATACCCCACGCCAAACCTTCCCTGCGAAGGCTATTCACTAGTGGCTCCATGGCCGGGGCAAAAAGGAGAGGGGAAAGGGGACAGCCCTGTTGAGTTTCCCTGAATATTCGAAAAGAGGGGGAGACGTGGCGACCGATTCAGACTCTGGAGGTGGGGTTTGTGCATATGAGTTAGCCTCAGCCTCTGAGAAGTCTGGAAGTACATGTCCTGAGTCGCAAATCCATTGGGATCCGGCAGGAGCCTTGGAGATGCAGACCGGCAAGATGCTCCTTTGGTGCCTGTTTGAACAGGGGAGTCACTCCTTGACCCCAGGTGAGATTCTTCCGTCTTCTAGTCGATGTAGAATATCGAAGTTCCAGGATATATGTTGCAGAGTTTTGTCCAGGTGTAATCTGAAGTCCTAAGGACTGGGTTCCCATACTTATACTAAGCTAGGGGGTTGGACATACTCTGGGGACCCACCTATGGGAGGATCCAGGTAGGGGGTGTACACCTCTTTCCCTTTGTCCAGTTTCGCGCCAGAGCAGGGGCTGAGTTCCCCTGCAACCGGTTTGAACTGGGGCATGCACAGGGACACCAAGTGTGCCCCCAGCACTGTCTGAAAAGCATTCTGTGAATTCCCCCAACCAGCCCCAATACACTAAAGCCTGTCTGGGAGGTGGTTACACCTCCCTGTGACATGAAACCTATTGTCCAGGCCTCCCCTGCCGGAGTTTCGTCCAGCAGCAGGAGCTCAGACCCGTGTCTGTGGCATCCATTTTGTGATGCCAGGGCTCTTTTAAACTATTATCGGTTAGGTAAGTGTGTACATGTCTTCTCCCTCTAGAAGGGTGGAATTCTACCCCTGCCGCCAGAACTGGCGGGGGTAGGATTTCAAAGTATTTGTCACCAAACACGACATGTTTCCGTGCAGCCATTCCAAAGTTAGCATTTACACCGAGGTCATAATGCACTTAAGAGTATATGGTCTGGCTGCATCAAATAACAGCCTCAGAGAATAGATTCCGAAAGCTGCCAAGGGGTCGTGCTCATGCATGGGCACCCTCTCACACAAAACCAAGCACTCTGCCTTCAAAATTGATAAGGCCTGTCATAGGAGTGACTTATAGGTTTAAATGTGTCAGTGATTAAAGGTAGATATAGGTATCCTATATCTTAGTAAGGGGTGCATGCACCACCTTACCCAGGCTTCAGTAGCAGACCTGTGGTGCCATTTTGGAAGGCTTCCCAGGGGTGGTATAATACATGCTTCAGCCACTGGTGGGCCTCTGGGGTACCTATGCCCTTAGTACCTAAGGTACCATATACTAGGGACTCACAAGGGTAATCCAGTAACCAATCTGGAGTGCACCTAAAGTACATGCAATCAATTTAGAGAGGAAGCAGCTAGGCTGGGGATCTGAATAGCAGGGCCCCAGCCAGACTAAAGTCGAAAAACAGTGAAATGCCAGCAACAAGTGGGGCAAACCATATTAAGCAGATCCTACTCTCCTACACCCCCCCCCAAACGCTGGGAGATTAAACTAACCTTGACCAGTTGAGTCTACATGTTCTAAGTGGAAATATCTGGAGAGTCCATCTGCATTGCCATGGTTACTGCCAGGTCTATTTCCACTGTATAGTCCATCCCCTGTAGGGACATGGACCACCTTAAAAGTTTGGGGTTTTTACCCTTCATCTATTTTAGCCATAATAGGGGCTTATGATCAGTCTGAACAGTGAAGTGAGTGCCAAACAAGTATGGCCTCAGCTTTTTCAGAGCCCAAACCACAGCAAAGGCCTCCCTCTCAATACTTGACCAACGTTTCTCTCTAGAGGTCAGCCTTCTGCTAATAAAAGCTACTGGCTGGTCCTGACCTTCATCATTCAATTGTGATAGCACAGCCCCTACCCCAACTCAGATGCATCTGTTTGGACAATTAATTCTCTGGAGTAGCTAGGACTTTGTAGAATTGGTGCAGTGCACATGGCCTGCTTCCGTGCATCAAATGCCTTTTGACAGCTGACTGTCCACTGAACTTTCTAAGGCATTCTTTTAGAAGTTAAGTCAGTCAGGGGTGTGACAATGGAACCATAACCCTTGACTAATCTCCTGTAGCACCCAATCAGGCCCAAGAAAGCTCTGACCTGAGTCTGGGTAGTTGGAGCAACCGATTCCATGATGGTTTGGATTTTGCTCTGCAATGGTTGAACCTGGCCTCCACCTACAAGGTGGCCCAGGTACACAACCTGACTCTGGCTATCTGGCACTAAGTAGCCTTGATAGTTAGGCCTGCCTTCTGCAGGGCCTCCAAAACATTTCTCAGGTGGACCAGGTGATCCTCCCAGGTGGAGCTAAAGACAGCAGTATCATCTAGATATGCTGCACTTTAGTTTAGTTTGCCAGGCCTGTTGGGACTTTGTTCACCAACCTTTGAAAAGTGGTAGGTGCATTCTTCAGACCAAAGGGCATTACCACAAATTGATAGTACCCACTAGGGGTTGAAAATGCTGTCTTTGGCTTTGCATCATCAGCTATTCTGATATGTCAGTAGCCAGCTGTAAGACCAAATGTGCTCAGAAACTTGGCTGAGGCCAAAGTATCTATAAGCTCATCTGCTCTTGGGATTGGAAGGGAATCAGTCCTAGTGACTGCATTGAGACCTCTGTAGTCAACACAAAACCTCATCTTTCTCTTACCACCCGGAGTGTGAGGCTTTGGTATCATAACCACTGGATTAGCCCAAGGGCTATCCGAGGGTTCAATAACTCCCAAATCCAACATTTTTTGGACTTCAGACCTGATACTGTCACTGACATGATCAGGTTGCCTGTAAATCTTATTTTTAACAGGCAGACTGTCTCTAGTGTCCACGTCACGAGTGCACCAGGTAGTCTGACTTGGAGTCAGAGAAAACATAAGTCTGAACTGACTGAGCACTTGTCTGCAATCAGTTTGCTGCTGATCAGTGAGGCTGCCTGCCAAGGCTACACCATCTACTGATCCATCATCAGGGTTCTGTGAGAGCAGATCTGAGAGAGAGTCACTCTCCTCCTCCTGTCCCTCATCAGTAGCCATGAGCAAGCCCCTGTCTGCCTGTCAACATATGGTTTCAGTCTGTTGACATGAAGCACCCTATGGGGGCTCCTGGGAGTTCCAAGATCTACCAAATAGGTAACCTCTCCCTTCTGTTCAACAATAGTGTGGGTTCCACTCCACTTGTCTTGGAGAGCTGCTGGGGCCACAGGCTCCAACACTCACACTTTCTGTCCCCGCTGGTAAACAGTCAGTACAGCCTTTTGGTCATGCCAGGCTTTCTGTAATTCCGGGCTAGCCTCAAGGTTTTTAGTTGCCTTTTTCATATACTCAGCCATCAGGGAGCGGAGACCAAGTACATAGTCCACTATGTACTGTTTAGGGGGTTTGAGAAGAAACTCCCATCCTTCCTTCACTAGACAAAATGGGCCTCTTACAGGATGCCCAAACAGAAGTTCAAATGGGCTGTAGCCAACCCCCTTCTGAGGAACCTCCTTGTATGCAAATAAAAGGCAGAGTATTAGGATGTCCCAACTTTGCCTAAGCTTTTCTGGGAGACCTTTGATCATACTCTTTAAGGTGATAGGGTGTGGTGAATTTGTAGTTCACTCCACACTCCTTCCACATTGCAGTCAAGTAGTTTGATATAAAGATTGCATCTCTGTCTGATGCTACCTCCTTAGGAAAACCCACTCTTGAGAGCACTCGCAAGAGGGCTCTTGCCACAACAGGTGCGGAAGTGGTCCTAAGGGGAATAGCTTCTGGATACCTAGTGGCATGGTCCACCACCACTAGGATAAACTTGTGCCCAGATGCTGTCTGAGGATCTATTGGTCCAATAATGTCAATCCCCACTCACTCAAAGGGAACCCCCACCACAGGTAGTGGTATCAGGGGGGCCTTTATGGTAATACCTGCCTTACCACTGGCTTTGACAGGTGACACAGGAGCGGCAAAACTCCTTTGTGTCTTTAGACATATGGGGCCAGTGAAAGTGAGGGACAATTCTGTCCCAAGTCTTGTTCTGGCCCAGGTATCCTGCTAAAGTAATTTCATGGGCTAGTGTCAATAAGAAGCCCCTGAATTTCAAAGGTATATCCAACCTCCTGGCTGCACAAGGCTTGGGGTCTCTACCCTCTGAATACAGGTGTCCTTCATCCCAATAAATCTTATGGGTGCCACTAGCATTCCTAGCAGCTTCATCAGCAGCTTGCTGTCTGAAGGGTTCAAGAGAAGGGCAGCTCAGCTGCTCCTGGCTCAGATCTGCCCTGGAAGGGCCCCCTGTCCCCAAGAACTCAACCTGATCAGGCTCTAGCTCCTCTGGGACCGTTCCCTCTTCAGGAGAATAATCATCTGCCTCAAGAGACAGATCATCACTCTGAGTCAGGGAGGAAGGCACTGCCTTAACCCTACTGCTCCTTTCCTTGGAAGGCACCTAGTCCATTATTCCAGAATCCAGGGCCTGTTCAGTGTTAGACTTTTTGACCTGTGATCTAGTCACAGCAAACACATTTGCGGAGATCCCAAACATTTCTGCATGGGTCCTAAACTCCACTTCAGACCAGGCTGACGTCTCTAAAGCATTGCCAAGCAAGCATTCTACAGGGAGGTCTGCACGTACCACAACTTTCTTAAGGCCAGTTACCCCTCCCCAGGAGAAATTAACAACTGCCAGGGCATGGTTGGTCCTGATATTGCTAGCATTGGTCACTTGGTAAAGTTCACCAAGTATGATTTGTTCAGGATCCACAAAGTCTTACGTCACCATTGTGACACTTGCCCCTGTGTCCCTGTAGGCCAAAGCCTCTTTTCCATTTATCAAAGGCTGTTGTCTGTATTTGCCCAGGTTACTGGGACTCACACAGGAGGACATATGCATGCCTCCATCACAGATCACAACAGCCTGAGTTGGCACTCTAACTAGGCCAGAGCCCACATCAGTATCCAGGTTTAACCCTATTACACCCTTCTGCTGAGTACCACCACTTGAAGCTGAACTGGGGGAACAGTTGCCTTAGGGGCAATGGTGGCTGGAGTTGCATCTTTCTTAGTGCAATCACTAGTCCAATGGCTATTCTGTTTACAGATTTTACACCATGGTTTCTTTTGGCCTTTCTTTTTAGAAGATTGGAAATTCCCACCATTAGAAGATTTTTGGGGGCCTTGTGAAGACTTCTGGTCTTTACCCTTCTCCCCACCCTTATTAGGATTTTGCTTCTTCTGGTCACCACCTTGGTTCTGTACCTTCTGCTTCACCCTGGTTTTGACCCATTTGTCTGCCTTCATTCCCAATTCTTGGGGAGAGGTCAGATCAGTCTACCAGGTGCTGATGCAACAGCTGATTCTGACAATTATTAAGGATCTGCTCCCTCATGATCAAGTTATACAATCCTGTATAATCACACACTTTACTGCCCAGTAACCATCCCTCCAGAGCCTTGGTAGCACAATCAACAAAGTCAACCCAGTGCTGAGTCTGTGTCTTTTGGGTATCTCTGAACTGTATTCTATGCTGCTCAGTGGTTAAGGCACACCCATCTATTAGAACGCTCTTCAGGACTTTGTAATTATCCACATCCTGTTCTCTGACAGTAAGGAGCTTGTCTCTACCTTTGTCTGCAAAGGAGAGCCACAAGATTGCTGCCCACAGCTCCAGGGGGACATTCTGTACTTTGCAGGACCTTTCCAGTGCAGTTATCCATTTGGGGATGTCATCCCCACTCTGGTAGGGATGGACAATCTTGTTTAAGTTTTTATGGTCATAAGACCTTTCCCTACCACTAGGGAACTTGGTGCCACCATGGGGCTCTAGCCCCATCTTTTTTCTAGCTCTTTCAATCTCCAAGGACTCCCTTTCTAAACCTACTTTCTGTCTCCTTATTCTCAGCTGAGCTTCTTCAAGTCTCATCTGATGCTCTCTCTTCTCTTGGGAGGTGTCCCTCATATGAGAAGAGACAGAGGTCCCTAAAGCTGTTTCAGAATGGGTGGATTCCACTGAAGGTGATCTTGGCCTTCTGGGCACACCTCCAACTCTTCCTGGGGGAACAAAGAAGGGACCCACTGGGCCTCCATCTTCATCTACAGAAGGAGCTGCTCTATCCAGGTCAAGGTCATTGTCACCTGCCTGTTCAGCATCACAGTCTGATTCCTGTGGTATTGGACCACTGGGATCTTCCTCATCTGTTGCTTCCACCTCACTGCCTGCCCTTTCAGGCTCTGAAACCTTGCTAAGGTCATCTAACAGTAATACCTCTCTGAGGCGTTGGGTGGTGGCACATTTGCCATTCTTCAGTTTGCTCATAGTACACAGAGCCCTTAACTCAGAGAAAGGGAATGTGTCATACTTAGATGTCTGTAATTTACTGACATCTGGCAAGGACACATTAGGTCCTTGCACTGAAGACATAACTAGTGAGGTGTGGTGTATGCACTACCTACTCTAGTTGTTTACCTACTAAACTCTCGAGTTGTAGAAAGGGTGTGCTTAAGTCCTTGACACACAACTCTAAGTTCAGTGGACCTTACTGTATTTAAGCTTGTATTAGATGTCCCTCTGGTACCTTTAATGGTTTTCAAATGATCAAACACTTGAGATTATCTGGTAAAACAATGGCAAGCTGGAATCTCACCGCTGCCACCAATGTGAGAAGTTGGCCTGGCATATGCTGTCCACTATTCTAGTGGGCACCTTGCATCAGTCCAAACAACCCTTATTGATGGTAGGTTTAAAGACAACGTATATAGAATGCTATCCTAGTGGTAACTGTGGAGAGCAGCCTTCAGGCTAAGTCTTGAAGGAATGTAAAGCAGCTTTTTTACCAGTCTATAATCTCATGAATGACCAAATGAAAGGAGAACCACACCAAGTATATATATAAAACATATGTATTTATTCTAAACACATCCCTCTAGTCCCATTATGAGGCTTGAAGCAAAAGTACATACAGTAAACTAATTTAGCACACAGTACATTGGCACAATATACGTTGAGCCCTAGAGGCGTACCAAACCATATATTAAGAAAGTGGTATAAGAACCACGACTGACATAGATGCAGGGCCAAGAGCCTTTAGAACCACTGGAGCCACCAGGAACCACCCAAGGTAGTGACACATGGGACTCACGGGGGACACGTGCAGTGTCTAAACACAGCCACGAATCACCATAAACTTCGATGGGGAAAGCCAAGGTTGGAATTTTAAAGATTAAGGACAATTAGAAGAGTACTTGGAGCAAACCCCTTTAGAACTAGGAGGTTCTAGAGTCAACACCCACGGGAGCACTGTAGTACTCGAGTTACCTCACCCAGGGAAGCCGGGTGCATAGGTCTCTTTTCCTGTTGGGTTTCGTTGTTGTTTTCTATGCGAGCTGCTGAAAGATGCTGCAGGCGACCAAGTGCGAAGTGTTTGGGTGGATCAGAGATGTGAAGAACCTGAAAGCAGAGGGGACAGAGTCTGGGTCCCTTGCCAGTGACCAGGAAGGTGATGAGAAGATGCCAACCGATGTCGGGTGATTTCAGGTGCAAGAGGTGAAGCTTGACTCTTCAGCCACGAGGACCAGTAGACGTTGATGACAACCAGGAGCTGGATTCGAGCTGTCCCACAAAGGATGTCGAGTACTGCGGTGTGGGTACCCGGATTGGACCCAACAAGCCTTGGCAACAGCAACCCACTCAGAAAGCACAGATTGACTTTGGTGCCGATCAGTAAGGTCTGAGGGACTCACCCTTTGGAGGGGAGTCAGGGCACGTCTGGAGAAACCAGGAAAACCCAAGAAACAGAAGAGTTACCTTCATGGGGACCCACCAGTCGACAGACCAGGGATAGCAAAGGAGCCTCAAGCAGGAATGCTAGAAGCGGACCCAAGGAACACTCGTGGAGTGTATGCCCGCAATCTTCTGTGCAGATGGTGCTGGGGGCTTGGACTACAAGTAGCCCAATGCACAACATTGGAAAAGCTCGGGAAGTTGATGCACTAGCAATTGTGCACAGTGTCCAGGAGTTCCGGTCCCACGTCTCTTGTGAGGGCAGCGGGTCTCAGCTTTGCTGGGATCTCGTGTCGGCTTCTGAGAAGTCTGGAAGTCCATGTCCTGAGTCACAAATCCGTTGGGATCCAGCGGGAGCCTTGGAAATGCAGACCGGCAAGATGCTTCTTTGGTGCCCATTTGAACAAGGGAGTCACTCCTTGACCCCAAGGGAGATTTTACCGTATTCTAGTCGATGTAGAATGTCGAAGTTCCAGAATATATGTTGCATCCAGGTGTAATCTGAAGTCCTAAGGACTGGGTTCCCATACTCATACTAAGTTAGGGGGTTGGACATACTCTGGGGACCCACCTATGGGAGGATCCAGGGAAGGGGTGGTTACACCCCTTTACCTTTGTCCAGTTTCATTCCGGAGCAGGGGCTGAGTGCACCTGCAACCGGTTTGACCTGGGGTATGCACATGGACACCAAGTGTGCCCCCAGCACTGTCTGAAAAGCATTCTGTGAATGCACCCACCCAGCCCTAATACACTAAAGCCTGTCTGGGAGGTGGTTACACCTCCCTGTGACAGGAAACCTATTGTCCAAGGTTCCCATGCCGGAGTTTCATCCAGCAGCAAGAGGTCAGACCCGTGTCTGTGGCATCCATTTGTGATCCCAGGGCTCTTTTAAACTATTACAGGTTAGGTAAGTGTGTACATGTCTTCTCCCTCTAGAAGGGTGGAATTCTTCCCCTGCTGCCAGAACTGGGGGGTGTAGGATGCCAAAGTGTTTGACCCCAAACACGACATGTTTCCATGCAGCCATTCCAAAGATAGCATTTACAGCAAGATTATAATGCACTTAAGAGTATATGGTCTGGCTGCATCACAGAACAGCCTCAGAGAATAGATTCCGAAAGCTGCTCATGCCTGGGCACACAAAAACGAGCACTTTTTAAAATGAGCTCTGCCCGAGACCTTAAATTTGAGTCTTGGGCTTTGTCTACTTCGGCTCATTTGTTTACACTTATGTTGTGTTATGTTGGATGTTTTATTAAAGTGTGGCTTGGTTTTGTATTTAATCCTTGTTCATAAACTGATGAAATGTTTCTTATAATTTTGATAAAGAAAAATAAAATGATCATATGTTTGGAATAACCCGATGTGATTGTTTATATTAGCTTTGGTCTGCTCCAGTGGGTGTTAACAAGTATCAGGACTCTCTCTTAGGACCTTTTTTGAAAGTATTGGGCAGGTATTTCCTAGTTGTTGGTTGTCTTCATTTTCTCCTGCTTACCTGCCTGTATCTCGTCAGGGGTTCCCCTTCTTATTAGCAATCCTAGCTGGAGACTTCTCTTTCTTTTTGCCTTCAACTTTGTCATTAGCCAGCAATGACTCTACCTCTTCCATTAAAGTATCTATGTCGGGGTGGGTAGTATTTACTTGCGGTTTAGGAGCTGCATATGTAATTGTCAGTTTTCTACTCTTATGCTTTTTGCCCCTGAGCAACTCTGGGGCATATCCTCAAGAACGTGTGATAACCATTGCAAAAGTAAGTTAACGGAACTGTGAATATCAGCATCTATCACGAGAAAATAACACTGTCTTAGCGTCCGATTTCCAATCCGGCGGCACCATACGATAGTTGCATGATAACGCGCCAAATGACTGCGCAAAAACCAATGCGACTAACAAAAAATGCGAAGTGGCGCGAAAGTCGTGGTCGCTGCCAGCATCGGCAAGCAGTGTCAATCTACTGCACCGGAGTGATCCTAAACTGCAGACAGAGGGTCGGGGCGGACCACTGGCTCACTTGGGAGCTGTAAGAGCAGACGGAGGCGCTGGCGATATTGCAGATGGTTAACGGACAGGGAGGCCTACATCCGACCCGCATCAGCGGATCTACACGACGGTGTGGCAGCAAGGCAAATGTGTGCTGCGGACTGAAATCAGCGATATCGCACTACTAGGCGCAAGGAAGATAACGCACGCACACTCCCAGACTACGAACTTGAATTGGTGGGACCGTCCCCTAGGCGTAGTACGCGAGACCGGGGACTGTCCTGCTGCTGTGGGCCGCAACCTTTACGCGGGGCCTGAGAGGTTCCTGGTATGGCGCTCCTGAGGTGCCAGTGGGGAGTCCAGCGACCACATTGGCGAATCCCCGTACCCCCGGAGCCTAAGGTCAGTTGATAACGGCCGGGACACTGGGGAGAGGGATGCAGGGCCCGGATGCTGTCCCTGACTACTGCGGATGGATAGTGAGGCCTGCATTGGACTCGCCTAGGCCGCTCCACATAACGGCATAGCCACAGGTCAAGATTACCCTGCGGACTGGGGTCGGCCATATAAACCCTGATAGCCACAAGGAAACTAGTGCACACACGGCGCAAGACTGTGAGCAAATCTCGGAGGGGCCATCGGACGGTGAAGCCGGTGCGCATCCCAGGCAGAGCGCACTCCACGAGGCCGCGGCCTACCCTACAACTGAGGGCCGCAATCATCACGAGGACCCACGAGAGTCACGGCGTTCAGCACCGGAGGTACCAGGCGAGGGGCTTGGGACCACGTCAGTTGTTCCCCGTGCCCCCGGGGGCTCAGACCGGGGGAAAACAGGCGTGACATTTAGGAGCGGGGTGCTGGGCCCTGATGCATTCCCCAACCACTGCCTAGGTGCGTGCTCCCATCCAGAGCACAATGTCATCGGAACACAGACCGAGGTCACAACCGCAATTTCTCCTGAGCCTGCTTGAGGGGGTGAGTATCTTGGTGACTGTAAAGCCCCATATACGCGCGCTGTGAGTGTGAGCCCAAGGGTTGCGCCTATTACCATCCCTGCTGGCCCGGACAAGAGATTGGTAGCGCCTGGGAACTTTGAGGGAATCTTGGCTGCTACTGTTGTTGGAGGGAGCATAACTTCAAACAGCTCGGTCATCCTCGTGCACATTGGGAGGGTCCTGCTTGACACACAGGCCTAGGTGTGCATCGACCTGGAAACATACATCTGGGTGCAGAATATTGACGCAGACTGTAAAGATGCCATAGGACCGAATAGCTGCTTCAGTGATGTTGCACACCTGTGGCTACAACCTGCATTACTGTTCTAGCATCCTACGGGGACTGACAGTGAATCACCTTTCTACCCAAGCGGATCCCTGCTGGAGGTGTGGAGGCTCCTGACTAACTCTCCTGCATAATCGAACATTCTGGTGACACACTGACGTGCTGACCCCACCAGAGGGCTAACTGAAGTAATAGGCTAGCGTAGACGATGGGGAAACCGGACACGAGACAGCCAAAAATCACATTTGAGGCAGCCAGGAAATCGAATAGGAATGGTCCGGATCAGCAGCAGCAGGCGGGTGCTAGTGGTGACCCTGGAGGCCTGTCAGATGCCTCACCGGATCTTAAAGAAGTCCTCCGTGAGATGCGTCAGGGGTTTGCGACTATAGCAGACAAAGTGGATAGGATGCCCTCCCGTATGGATGCTGTGGTTCACAAACTGGAAGTCCACGATGGCCGACTGAAGGAAGCGGAGCAGCGAATCTCGAATGCAGAGGATACCACGACTCAACATACGTCGCAGCTCTCCAGAATGGACAACCTGCTGCGCGTCATAGCTGCCAAAAATGAGGATTTGGAAGCGAGAAGTAGACGCAATAACATTCGCATAGTATGTATTCCGGAGACAACCAATGTGGGGAGGATGGAGGAATACGTTGAGAAGTTGCTGCTGGCGGCGGTCGGTACAGAAGCCTTCTCGCCCCAATTTATAGTCGAAAGAGCGCATAGATCACTGGGACCCAGACCCAAACCTGGAATGACTCCAAGGCCCATCATTGCTCGCCTACTAAATTACAGAGTTAGGGAAGTGGCCTTGCGAGCGGCTCGTAGCGCCAACTCACTCTCATACAATGGGAACAATTTCACTATCTATCCGGACTTTACACCAATAGTACAGGAGGAACGACGGAAATTTCTAGATGTGAAGGCCAAGCTACGAAATATGCAGGTGGACTACGCGTTGCTTTATCCAGCTCGCCTGCGAATCACGTACCAAGGGCGGCTAAAGTTTTTTACGAAACCCCAGCAAGTGGAAGAGTTCATTAAACAATACAAACGCGCAGCACAACATGGTGGGGATGGAGAGGAGGCTCCTGTCCCGCCACATGAGAGAATGGACGAGGAAGAATGAACACTATATGGGGACTGAGGATCTATTACTATGCTGGTACCTGTACGTGAGTAATATGATGATATCGGCTTGGAACTGCTATTGATTAAAAACTCCTGTCAGTTGCTGGTGGAGGATGGGTAGGATGTGGCTCATGTGATGCTAATTTACAGATTCAGAACTAAGATGATTACGGATCGCTGGGCACCCCCTCTATCCACTGTCCGGGTTCCGCTCCCCTGAGTGGGCTTGGTAGGGGTGAGGGGTAATCGTGCTGCCACCTGGAATGCTACCTAACGGGAAATACCCTTCTGTTATTCAATTGTTCGGGGTGTGTTCGAACCCTGGTCCTCTAAGGAGTTTGGGGTGGGTTGGGGAGGGCGTAGACTCTGGCAGGTTGGGGTTGCTTCAGTGGGAGGGGGGTGGGAGGTGGGAGAATGACTGGGTGTTGAATGTTTGGAATGAATACGATATACACCAACATGCTTTGAAATTTTCGGTACTG
This sequence comes from Lissotriton helveticus, assembly GCF_964261635.1. NCBI lineage: Eukaryota > Metazoa > Chordata > Amphibia > Caudata > Salamandridae > Lissotriton > Lissotriton helveticus. The sequence continues at coordinate 711,402,805 of NC_136065.1, read as the reverse complement.
TGCGAACATGTAATACTCTGTTCATCAATACTAAGAACTATGCAATGTATAGCTAATGCTCATGGCGGGCGGCGTTGCGAGAGAGGGATGGCATGGATAAGATTTATGCTTCGGGGAGCGTGGATGAGGCTCCCACTGACGGATTGCGAGGAAAGTCCCGGGCGCTATGGATGGGTGACATAGATGTTAGCAAATGCAATTTTCTGTCGTGGAATGTACGTGGACTAAAGGATGCTCGCAAATGTAGGCAGATGATTGCCTATTGGGATAGACATAAGGTACAAGTGGTCATGTTACAGGAAACGCATATACCCACGCAGGCTGCCCCCACATTTGGCAATAGGTGGTCGGGAGTTAGAGCTTTCTCTTGTTACTCCTCTTACGCCAGAGGTACGGCTATCCTTATACATCGTTCCACCCCCTTTACACTGATGGGTCAACGCATAGACAAGGAAGGGAGATTTGTTGTTATGTGGGGAAGATTAGGCAGTGATACCATAACTCTTGCCAATTGTTATGCCCCGAATGTAGATTCACCTGACTTCTTCGCTATGTTGTGGGGTATCGTGTCAGATGTGGGCTCACGTCATATAGTATGGGGGGGAGATTTTAATGTAGCCATGGTCCCCGGGATGGACAGAGCAGATGGTCAGACGAATTATCATCCCAGGGCGAGAGACACCCTGCAGGGTATAGTAGAAGATGAGGGACTTGTGGATAGCTGGAGACACGTTCACTCAGGGGTCAGAGAGGGCACGCATTTTACATCATACACTGGCACATGGGCAAGGATTGATTACTACCTGGTATCTAGGATGCTAGCACCCTGTATACTTGATGTAAGGCATCTCCCTCGGACGCAATCGGATCATTGCCCTGTGTTGTTGACCATAGATATGCCTGGATATGACCGACCTCGGCCCGCTTGGCGTTTACAGCCCAAGACTCTAATAGATATGGTGTTCCGTGAGGAGCTATGGGCAGATATTGAGGAATTTTTCCCCCCCGCAATAAAGGCACAGTAGATAGTGTGGAGATAATCTGGGAGGCCTTCAAAGTGACAGTTCGAGGTTGGTGTATAGCCAAAGGCTCGGGAGTGCTAAAGGACATACAAAGTACATTACACAGACTAGAAGCGGACTTGCGAGCGCTTGAAAGAAGTATGCTGCAGGGGATGGAGAGAGGTTGCAACAGGAGTTTAGGGCTAAACTCTCAGAGTACGAGGCAGAGGCACAGAGAGAGGTTAACGTTAAGAATAAATATTGGAGGGTTAGGACATACAATGAAGGTGATAGACCGGGCAGAGCACTTTCAGCAGCGATTCGTGCGGCTCGGGGTACCAATACCATTTTGGAGCTTGAAGATGCTGAGGGAGAAGTCTTCAGGGACACTGATCATATATTAACTGCTCTTCAATCGCATTTCGAACACCTATACACCTCGCGGATGGCCGGGGATATTGACCTAGACGAATTCCTAGGAGAGCTTGCATTGTGCTGGATCAGTGATGGTCATAGGCAGTTTCTCGGAGCTCCGTTTGAGATAGATGAGGTTCGGGATGCAATAATGTCCCTGAGTAACGGCAAGGCACCTGGCCTTGACGGGCTGCTGGCGGAATTTTATAAATGCTATATCGACATCATGGCGCCGGTTTTAAAAGAGGTATTTGAGGATGCGTTAGAGGTAGGTATACTCCCTCGATCCATGAGAGAGGTTGTCATCACATCTCTCCTTAAACCGGGTAAAGATGCCACACAATGTGACTCATATCGCCCTCTATCGCTCCTTAACTGCGATGCTAAGATCCTTGCTAAGATATTGGCCACTAGACTTTCATTGCTCATGACTACACTCATTTTACCTGATCAGTCGGGTTTTGTACCCACGAGATCGACTTCGCATAACCTTCGGACGGTATTCTCGCTTATCCAAACAGTGAGCCCTGAAGTTCCTCTAGCCGCGGTGTTCCTAGACAAGTCAAAGGCCTTTGACTCTGTGGAGTGGAGATATCTGTTCACAGTGCTGCGCAAGATGGGATTCCCTCCAATCTTTATAGACTGGATACGCCTCTTATATACAGCTCCTAAAGCGAGAGTACTTGCAAATGGCCATTTAACAGAGCCCTTTGCGATCACGAGGGGCACTAGACAGGGGTGCCCGCTTTCCCCCCTACTGTTCGCTATAGCGATAGAGCCGTTGGCCTGTCGAATCCGACAGCTCCACAAGAATAGACCCTTTAACTGCTTTCAAAGACAGCTATCCATCTCTTTGTATGCGGATGACGTCACTCTTTATGTTAAGGAACCTCAGGCTAATCTGAACACACTTATGCGGGAATTTGTGGCCTTTGGGGGTCTATCTGGGATCTCGATGAACTGGGGGAAGTCTCAGCTATTTCCGCTCACAGCCGCTGTTACTGAGTTTCCGTTGGACTATCCACTGGAGTGGTGTCATACGGATTTGCGTTATCTGGGGATACAGATATCGAGGGGTAGAGAGGAGACCATGCGGTTCAATTATGGTACCGCCATTACCAAATTGGAGGAATCCGTGACCCGATGGATCAAACTGCCGCTGTCCATGGCTGCCAGAGTCTCTCTTATAAAAATGGTGGTCCTGCCTCGGTTTCTCTATTTTTTCCTAAATATTCCATTTTGCCCAGGCTCTTATTTCTTTAAGACACTGCGGTCTGAACTCATTCGATTGGTATGGGGAGGTCGACAAGCACGGCTTAAGTGGACGGTCATGACACAACCTTACAGTATGGGTGGCTTTGATATACCTGATTTTGAAATTTATTATTTGAGTGCTCAGGCACATTTTTTGTATCACTGGGTTAAACCTAGCAGATTCATGCCGCAGACAGCTACTGAAGACTGGATAGCACATCCATTACCGCTCAGTGGCGTGGTATATGCTCCCATACAAGTATTAGACATACCGGTTAACACAGTGACATGCACCATAGACGTGTGGCGCAAGATAGGACGAAGAGTGCAAGTTGAGCTGTTATATACGGCTCGTATGCCATTGACTTACCATCCTCAAATGGCAATATTTCAGGAAACAGGCTTTCGCAATATGTGTCAGCGGCTGAATATACGCGTGTGGGGCGACCTGTTCCCTGGAGGATCGTTTCGCCCTCGTGACCAGTTTTTGGGAGAGAGTATCCCTACCCCTTTGGAGGTATTCTAGTATATACGACTATGAGAGGGCTTGAAGGCCCTGTTGCCTGAGTTTCCGCGGGAACCTCCTAGTGTAGATCCTCTCACGGTGGTGCTGCAGAGCACCGATGGCGCACATCTGGTATCCAACATATATAGAAGTCTGCGTAGAGCTCTACCCATAGTAGAGGGCACCGCCAGGGGTCATTGGGCACAGGATTTGTGCAGAGAAATCACCTATGATCAGTGGGAATATTGCTGTGATCTGTCGGGTACACTGATGTCTAGTTGCCGCTTTAAGATCATCCACTACAAATTTTTACATAGGATGTATTACATCCCAGCCAGGAAGGTTAGATTTCAGTTAGCTGACTCAGATTGCTGTGAGCGCTGTGGGCGTGGCGGTGCGGACTTCCTCCACCTATCCTGGGATTGTCAGCAGATACAGGAGTATTGGTCACAGGTTCATAGGGCACTAGAGACCATGATAGGCAACACAATAACGGCGGATCCACTGATGTTCCTGCTAGGTTACACGGCACAAATCCCAGGGAATGCTAGGAAGTTCACTAATGTAGCACTGCTCTTGGCCAAAAGGCGCCTCGCTTGCAGATGGGGTAGGGGTCGTGCGCCTAAATTTAAGGTATGGATTCAGGACATGGTGTACTGCCAGGAACAATATGGCATATTTTCCGAAATGCAACCCTTGACGTCCAGACCAGCTGATATCTGGGGACCTCTTCAGGCATACTTTATACAGATAGCGGGTCGGGATGAGCTAGCTTCAGGACCCGATGATGCTAGGGATCCTTGCCCCACAGAAACCTTAGGGTAGTAAGATATGGACCTTCCGAGGGCTGGGGATCCATCACTGAGGTGCGATCAAAGGAGGATGGGAGGGAGGGGGACCGACACTCTGCTGGGATTGATTACACAATGGGTAAAAGAGATGCTTGGATCATAAGCTTGCAGAGTTATAGAGGGGTGGACAGGACACTCAACCTCCACATGTATGAGGACGGGGTATCTAGCTGATGGTGTTATGGGCTCCAGCTGGATGATACAGTTGAGATACCACCAGGTGATTAAATAATTGATGAGGTGGAGCTGTGTATAACTGCTAGCTGTTCTGGTGTCCAAGGTTTTGCTGATTGTCGCTTGACACTACCTTCAAAGCCAACGCAGATACTGTACTAGTGGCGTCTGAAAGTGCTGATGTGGAGCTCTTCTGTAATCTGCCCAAAGGCTGACAACTGCTTCTTGAATGACAAGTAAATGAGTATATTGCTGTTGCGCACTGTATTACTAAAAGTAAATTGCTGCCAGCCATGTATGGTTGTAGGCGAATAGCTGTGTATATGTGTATGAGTGTTAATAAAGGTTTTGAAAATTAAAAAAAAAAAAAAGGCAGTCGGAGTGGCAAAGAGGTCAAGAGGCACTGGCATGATGTGCAAAGGCAGACCAAACAGAAACTTGCCGCCAACAGGAAGGCAGCAAGAGCGACTGGGGATCGGAGGCCTGCGCCACAGGACGAGCTGGATGAGCTGGAGGAAATGGTGGCCACAGTCACCAGTGTGGAGACAGTGGCAGGAATCAGGGGCCTGGACACAGCACAATATGACCTGACCCAACAGCAACAGGGTGAGTGACGACCAGGGACTGGGGGGACAGGGGGAGATGGGCACAATGGCACACATACACAATCATGTGAAGCACACCGCACACATACAATGACAGTGGAACATGACCCTGATACCCTCGGCACAATGCAGCACACACAGAAACACCAAGTAGGCCCCCGTCCACCATGTGCACATATGGGCCCCCTCGGAATAACCAACAACACTACCAATCCATGCAAACATCTGGAAAGCGGCTACATACATGGGAACCTCTGTTAATAGGCATCTCCCCTTAACATTGTCGGGGGACAAACAACACTTACTGCAGAGCAGACCACAAATCCCATCAGTGATGATGAAGAGGACACCCTGCATATCTGTTCATACACCCTCCAACGGCTAATGGACAGCCTCTGCACCCCACCCCTCGGAGCAGGGAAGCCCAGCTGCTTCGAGGTGAACCCACCACCTGCACAGACCACACAGCAGGAAACACACACCACCACGGCTGTCTCCTAGGACTCCCATGAACAACACAGGAAATTCCAACGGCGTGTGTTGGGTTGCCAGGTGGAGTTGGCTGATTAGCTGCGGGTGGGTTTCAAGCTTGTGGCAGCCATATTGGATGCCATATGTTGGTATCTGAGTCCCATCAGGGACCACTTACAGTCCCTAATGGACACACACTGTCCGCACCATGCTCCATGAAAATCCTTGGCTGACATTGCTGGGGCCATCTCTCGGATACAAGAACTCTCTAGTCAGACAGGCACCAGCGATGACAGCACAGAGTTGGCACAGATGCGCAGTACAATTGAGACCATGGAGAAGATGCAGGCTGGAAGTTTGGCTGCCATGGTTGAACACCAGCATGATGTAGCTGGGATTTTCCATGCCTTGCAGTTCATCATTCTGCCATTACTGCCACTGAGCCGGGCCCAGATGACTGCAGCGGGAACTGTGACACACACCTCTCTGAACCCTGATGTGTAAGTGGCACACAGTGATGCAGCCCTATCACCATCGCACCCTGATGTATCAATGGCACCCAGTATCAAAGGGCTAATATGTGAATGTGAGGACAGAGGTATTAGCCTCCATAACCACCATATGACCTGTCCCTGCCTGGTTCTGCCCTATGCATCATGCCCTGGGACAACACCTTCCACTGACCCCTCAGAACACTCAGCGACATACACTTGGACACCGACATGGAATGGCATATCTTCACTGGTGGACAATAACACAGCACTCCTGCAGTGGACTGCACTCTCCTCTCCCATCGCTTACCAATCCCCAGCGGACTCTGGTTGGCCCACCACTGGGCTCCCATATAATGTGGGCTTGGCATGGCCATGTACAGCTCCAGCTCTGGAATGCACCAGAATGTGAATAAAACATTTGAAATCACACAGATGTGTCATGACTATGTTCACTTAATTGTGTAAGTATGTATGTATGTATGACAATGTTAGCACAAGAAGGTACACCTGTGTAAAGGACATCATTGCGCATGTTGAACCCTGAGCCACATGGCCAGTTGGATGTCTGTCAAGGTGAGTACTAGCTGTGGCCTCATTGCACATTAACGAAAATCTCGCTACCCCCCAACGTAGGCACACATCCATGTATCGAATAGGGCTGTGTGTGGGAAGGACCAAATCAGTAGCAGGCCAGAAGTGGTGTCCTACATCACATGTGTCACCAGAACATCACGTTGCATACCTACTCACACACATCTGTGTGGACACAATCTGTTTTGATTTATAGCATTGCTCCACATGGTCAGAGGTTGTACACCATATTCACATTGCTGGAGACACATACGTGCACAGGCCTGCCAGCAACAATCCCAAATACAGACTTTCGCTAGAGGTCGCTAGAGCGCCAGAGAGTGACCGTGTTTCCAGAGAGCCAGAAAGCTGAACGCGCCGAGGCGAGTGGAGGTGAGTGGAGTCCCGGAAAGCTCCTGGAGTATCGGAGCATCGGCGCAGTCGTACCGCATCTCTGAGCCGCACCACACCGCACCGCATCGTTGAAAAGTAACCCCAAATACGGCCGCCATAAATCTAAGTTTAAGTTCCACTTAAAGCCGCCCTGCTTTCCATGCGGGTGGGACGCTGCCTAACCTAGTGGAATCAGCCCGGAACCGGGAGGCGGGTTGTGCCTCGGTGCTGAGCCGAGCTGCCCCTGAGCTGTGCCTGTGCCGGCACCGACGTTAGAAGCCAGGGCCAGTGCCAGGTTAAGAGCTGGGAGCTGGGGCTGAAAGTGATTCCTCTGGTCCCCATGGCCTCCCAGTGGTAGCGGCAGTAACAGTGGTGCAGCAGCAGCAGCTTTGGATATGCCCCCTGGTTGCCGGCAGCTGCCGGTGACTGGTGACTGGTGACTGGTGGCGGAGAGGCGAGCGGTGGTCGGTGGCCAGAGCGAACTGATGACAAGGCGTGGCCAGGCAGCGGGGAAAGGTCAAAAAGGTAAGAGGGAGTCAGGACCCAACCTCTTCCTGCCTCACCCACCCAGTGTTGTCTGGTACTCCTTAATACTTAGCACTGCCTAAAACTGCCTAACTTTGCCTAACATTGCCTACCACTGCCTAATACTGCCTCATACCGACCACCTGTATCATCACCGCATTGCGCTGCCCCTTACCGCAAACAAGATAGCCGAGGGATTGTACCCAATCCACCTTTGTAGGCCACCCCTGGCCAATACCCAAGATCTGAGTAGATGTAAGGCGAGTGAGTGGAGAATCAGTTGGATAGATGTACCAGCAGCGCAGCAACTAAGCGCAACTTTGAGAAATCTTGTGTCACTACCAGCAGCAATCACCCAAGCAAAGCCAAGTAAAGCCAAGGAAAGCTAAGCAGAGCTCGAGTTGGAGTGGAAGCTTGAACTGTTGTGGGGCCCGGGGTAAGTGGAGCAAGTGTGATAAGTGGACTATGGTGGGTTGAGTCAAGGACGTAAGACACCCAGGCACTTAGTCACACAGACCTCATCAAGCAACGCCAACGCCCGCGAGGAGTACCGAAAGTGGGAGAAGCCTTAACCTCTTCGGCATTAACCAACATTAATCAACATAAGGTGCCTCCATCTGAGTAAAAAAAAAACACAGAACCTCCAACTGAGTAAAAAACAATAGAACCTCAAGGCTGGTGAAAAAAAGAGATGAGGTCTGGGAGAACACGAACGAATCTACCAAAAAATGCAAAGAAAAAAGCTAAGACTAAATCTTCCATTCTCCCCCCCAGAGGGTAGTGCGGCCATCACATTAATCCCTCCTATTTACTCAATCTTTGGTACTATGAACCCTACTGGCAAATTTTCATTTTTGAAAGACCCTGTATCAGCTATATACACAATGCCGGCAACACCAAATAGACTGCAAAAACCAATGTCGCCAAACAAAGTAAGTACAAAATCGACGGACACATGGACTCCTTTGTTTATTTCTAACACCAATGTAGAAAGGGCTAATGGAACAGGGGAAACACCCAAGTGTGTGGATGCTACCCAGGAGAAAAATAAATACATGAAACTAACTCAAGCCCAAGTGCATACGGAAAATAAAAGACACAGCCCAGTTCAAAGACAAGGACAAGAGAAACCACTAATATCACCAAGAGTATCCAACTGGACCTTGGATTGCCCTACTGAAGGATACTCAATAAGACGTACACCAAACAAAAAACTGAATAAAACTGAAAGGATTTCTATAATACCAATTCCATCAACTAGTGACATAAACCACGATCAGTCAATGACCGGAAGCCAACAGGCCACAAGCAATAGTGACGAACGTCACAATACTAGCACTCATGACTCAGCATATAAGGTACATCCAAACAGTCATTCAACCCCAAGGCTGGACTCATGCTTAAGCCAAGTAATGATAAAATCTACAAAAAAGACAAAGGAATGTAACCCCTGGTGGGCGCCCCAAACGCCCTCACATAACAAAGGAAGCACAACAATACACAAAGACCACTTGGGCATAAATGCAACCGAAAGTAATTCTGAGCAAATAAAATTCCACAATAAATCAATAACTACTACAAAGGTGGTCCAGGAAGCAACACCAAACGTTTGGGATACAAAAAACCCGTTAATTAAGGACCCTCTAATCAAAAACATAATCGAGATATCCAGCTGATCCAATCAGGAAGCGATCACTGATGCACTTACAGACTCAACAAATGGACTTGATGTAGATGGTCAAAAGGAACCTTCAATAATAGAAATCTCATGTGTTTCAGCTGTGGCCGATATAGCAATAATAAAAAGTCCCGACATACGGCAAAAAAAAAATCAAGGGGCGGCAAAACGTCACAACACCGAAAAAACAAGCACATCTGGAAATCAACATCAATCACAAAAAAGTGAACCAGCGTCAGCAAGATGTAGGGCACGATAGCAACGAAAACTTGGAATCAATAATCACATTACACAGTGCACTGGGGTGTATACTGGAAACTTCTATCAAAACTCTTAATATGCAGTCAGACAAACTCGATATTAAAATACATCTTATGAGCACAATGGCGGAATATATATCTGGTATAAACAAAAAAAATTGGACACCATGGCCAGCACATTTAACATCATTAAGGATCAGATTCACCCCTGGGCATCATCCCAGACATGTACTTGCTATCCAATACTGGAAAAACTGAAGGATTTGCCATCAATACTTAAAGACATCCTACAGGAATGCAAGCATGCTAACCAGAGCAATAACAGTACACCAATTGGAAGCGATCTTATTTCTTTTGAGCATTGTAAAAACATACAAAAAAATGATATAGCTAAAACTAGAAAGAGCAACGTAGACCAAACAATAGCACCGGTACAGCACATAGTAGATCAAAAAAAGAAACAAAATAAATCAATAACTATATTTGATGAAATAACAGAGGAACCGAAAACAACACATGTTATTCCTTCTGTTGGACAAATCAACCATTTCAAACTACTAGAAATAGACCAATCCAACCAGGATGGGGCAAAAAATCAAAACAACCAGAAAGGTCTAACTAAGTGGCAGAAAAAACGGGCGAGGAAAAACAGAAATCAGCTGTCAAATTGTTTACCTCCAAATAAGCAGACGCTGGTTAATTTTTCTATCTTTGATCGGGCCAAAACTAAATCAAAACATGAACCTAATACTAAAGAGGGGACACACCAGCCATCCTCAAGGGTAGAAAAAGAATGTAAAGATTGGAAGAGTTTACCCAAAGTAGAGGGACAAAAACCCATGCTTAAAAGCCCTAATGATCCGGCCCAGACGACATCATCAAAAACATCTATGCACACAGAGGGGGATGCCCTAGCTAAAACCTTAGGAGCTGGGAACCCCACCAACATTGATCATATGAGTTCATAGACTGCCTCAAGTTGTATAGAATGGAGCACGGATCAAGGGACCAGCAACGTTGCACAATTAAATAAAACTCCAGAGAGTCTGCAGTGCGAGCCGCAAAAAACGGGGTTCAACCCCCGCCAAAAAGAACGTATATCACATGAGGATAAAAAGTACTCCACAATTGGGCACGAACACAACAGGTACGAGGCAAGCAATCTCGGACCCCAATGTGTGGTCGCTACAGGTGCAGATATGAATCATAAAGCGCCCTCTATTCTGATCACCATTCCAAGCAAATAAAATTCCACAATAAATCAATAACTACTACAAAGGTGGTCCAGGAAGCAACACCAAACGGTTGGGATACAAAAAACCCGTTAATTAAGGACCCTCTAATCAAAAACATAATCGAGATATCCAGCTGATCGAATCAGGAAGCAATCACTGATGCACTTACAGACTCAACAAATGGACTTGATGTAGATGGTCAAAAGGAACCTTCAATAATAGAAATCTCATGTGTTTCAGCTGTGGCCGATATAGCAATAATAAAAAGTCCCGACATACGGCAAAAAAAAATCAAGGGGCGGCAAAAAGTCACAACACCGAAAGAACAAGCACATCTGGAAATCAACATCAATCACAAAAAAGTGAACCAGCGTCAGCAAGATGTAGGGCACGATATCAACGAAAACTTGGAATCAATAATCACATTACACAGTGCACTGGGGTGTATACTGGAAACTTCTATCAAAACTCTTAATATGCAGTCAGACAAACTCGATATTCAAATACATCTTATGAGCACAATGGCGGAATATATATCTGGTATAAACAAAAAAAATTAGACACCATGGCCAGCACATTTAACATCATTAAGGATCAGATTCACCCCTGGGCATCATCCCAGACATGTACTTGCTATCCAATACTGGAAAAACTGAAGGATTTGCCATCAATACTTAAAGACATCCTACAGGAATGCAAGCATGCTAACCAGAGCAATAACAGTACACCAATTGGAATCGATCTTATTTCTTTTGAGCATTGTAAAAACATACAAAAAATTATATAGCTAAAACTAGAAAGAGCAACGTAGACCAAACAATAGCACCGGTACAGCACATAGTAGATCAAAAAAAGAAACTAAATAAATCAATAACTATATTTGATGAAATAACAAAGGAACCAAAAACAACACATGTTATTCCTTCTGTTGGACAAATCAACCATTTCAAACTACTAGAAATAGATCAATCCAACCAGGATGGGGCAAAAAATCAAAACAACCAGAAAGGTCTAACTAAGCGGCAGAAAAAACGGGCGAGGAAAAACAGAAATCAGCTGTCAAATTGTTTACCTGCAAATAAGCAGACGCTGGTTAATTTTTCTATCTTTGATCGGGCCAAAACTAAATCAAAACATGAACCTAATACTAAAGAGGGGACACACCAGCCATCCTCAAGGGTAGAAAAAGAATGTAAAGATTGGAAGAGTTTACCCAAAGTAGAGGGACAAAAACCCATGCTTAAAAGCCCTAATGATCCGGCCCAGACGACATCATCAAAAACATCTATGCACACAGAGGGGGATGCCCTAGCTAAAACCTTAGGAGCTGGGAACTCCACCAACATTGATCATATGAGTTCATAGACTGCCTCAAGTTGTATAGAATGGAGCACGGATCAAGGGACCAGCAACGTTGCACAATTAAATAAAACTCCAGAGAGTCTGCAGTGCGAGCCGCAAAAAACGGGGTTCAACCCCCACCAAAAAGAACGTATATCACATGAGGATAAAAAGTACTCCACAATTGGGCACGAACACAACAGGTACGAGGCAAGCAATCTCGGACCCCAATGTGTGGTCGCTATAGGTGCAGATATGAATCATAAAGCGCCCTCTATTCTGATCACCATTTCAAGCGCCAATCCCACATCAGAGAAAAGGGACAACAAAAACAACAGACAAATAACAACAAAGGTGGACAGAAACACTCACAATCAAATACAAGTAACGATAACCACAGATTATAATGTAATGCAACAAAACACAGAAACAACAAACGCAGAAAGGATAGGACCCTGCCTTGTGATTGCCGCCGCGGAATATGGGCATCACTTAGGACAGGCCGGTCCAAAATGAGCAGACCGGGAAGTAAAGGCTACGGCTAGTAAGTCAATTACGCAAACCCAGAACGATGCTTACAAACAAATAGCAAAATATCTGCATGTTAACGCAAAGGACTATGAAAGTCACAAATCCACGAAACCTTGGCCAAATGACAAAACACATATTATCAGTGAGCAAGTTACTGAGATAAAAACCGCAACATCAGGAAAGTTACTTTTCGTCCCCAACTACGAGCCACAAGGCTCACAAGACTTTTTAAACCGATGGAATATTCTCCATCTGACATCTGTAATTCCATGTCTTAGCAACTTAACATCAGCTGATCTACTATCAATTGAATGTATTACTTTAGGGGACAACGGGGCATAGGAAGGCACACTTGCAACCTGGAGGAAGGTAGGAATAGTAAAAAGCATTCTTACTGTAATGGCTACATTTGAAGAGTGGGGAATTACCCTGAAAGAAGAAGTAAAACTAGGTTATCCATCTCCCCTACTAAGAAAGTGCGGCAAAAGAGAAGACCACACGCGGACAAGTCGATCCACACATTCAGTACTTCAAGGCGCCAGGGAGGGTGAATCAGTCAACAATGAACACCTGAGACAGAAAATGTGTCCCAACGGTAATTGAACCCACTGCCAGGCAGGCGAGATCGAAGGAAATTTAATAAAACTTCTCTCCTGGAAGAAATAGTAGAAAGACTGCAACCTGGGATACATACGACTTCATAGCCTTACAGGAAACATGGTTAACAGAGCCAATTGATGTACCAGGCAGATTATGCTTCCGCTCAAGTGCGACTCGCTCTCAGCAATATGGGTGCGCAAGGGGGGGGACTTTCAGTATACATAACCACTGCGCTGAAGATAAATGCCTCACAATTGGCCACATCGGCACCGGATATGCAAATCATCAAATTGGAGAGCACAAAACAGGGCAAAACAAGAACTATCATTTTAATTAACATATATGCCCACCCGAAAAGTACAGTTAAAAAAGAGCTCTTTCAACGTATCATTAAAGTTGTATCCAATATCCGCCTTGAGCAACCAAGATGGGAGATTATCGTCACCGGCGATTTCAATACTAATCTCCTACACCATCCGAAAGATGAGGACAATATTACCGTAGCAAATGAACTGTGGAACGTTGAACCCCAAGAGATTCCACCGAACAAGAAGACAGATAAAGTGGGTAGGCAGTTGATGTGGGACCTTGAGCATCTCGGCCTACGGGTAATAAATGGAAGAACCAACCAGGATAAACCCACCGCTACCACCTATACAGGCCACAGTGCAAGCTCAGTCCTGGATTATACAATAGTAACATTACCTTTGTTAAGTCTAATTAGAAATTTCCAAATAATCTGTTCTCTAGACAGTGATCACTCAATGCAACACATTGAGATGATATTGACCTCTTCCAGGTACTTACAAGCACCAACGATAACAGGTAAAACTTCAACAATCAATCTGAAGTGATTAAGGTGGACAAGCAACACACTTCCTCAAATAGCGCAGGACGCCAAGAAGCTATTCCAAATGTCAACTCAAGAGAATGACTTGTGCTCAGAAACTTGGTCTGACTTTCTGGAAAAGCTACCCAGGACCAGTAACAACTCTAAAAAGAAGACCTCTTACAAGAGCAACACCAATTTCACAAAAAACACACACTCCTTGAGGAGACATTTGCAGAAGCTTACAAGACGAGCGCAAGGTCACAGGATGAATCCAAGTATCTGGCAAGAGGTTCGAATAACAAGGAAACAATATAAGAAACTGATTTGGATGGGGAATAAAACCAAGCCAATGACTTCTGGACCAAACTGTTGCACAACATAAAAAAAATCAGATTCTAGGGCTTTCTGGTTGTAAGTCAACTCCGTGAACAGAACAGCACAACCAATAAGTATGACCTGCATTACTGAAACTGTATGGGCCCAACACTTAGTCGATACCTTTTCAATAAAGTCATCGACACACCTGACAACAACTGCAACAAATGCAACTGAAACACCAAGAATAGTGGACCAAGAAGGCATGGCTTGTGTTTGGTCAAACACTTCGATCAACCATCAGGAAGGTATGGGTCAACCATTGTGGACAGGCGATGAACTTCTAATATTACAAATAATTAAGAGAAGCTGGCAAGACAGCGCACCAGGACCGAACGGCATCCCGCAGGCAATTTACAAAGAGGACCCCCAGTACTGGGCCTGTAAATTCAATCACCTGTTTCGATCAATAAGCAACACAGGTCGAGTCCCAAAAAGCTGGAGGGGACCTATCATTAATCAAATCTATAAAGGCGGAGACCACAAAAATCCAACTAATTATCGCCCGATAGCCCTCATCGATGCAGAAGTAAAATACTATGCATCTCTGGTGTTAGCTGATCTTGCCCAATGGTCCGATATGAGCAACAAAATCCCGATAAATCAGACAGGGTTTCGTCGTGGCACGGGCACAATGGCAAATACAATGGCACTGTGCCTGATTGCTGAAAAAAGTCTACAAAACCATCAAGAACTCTACACCTGTTTCGTGGACTTCAAGGCGGCCTTTGACCGTGTCAGTAGGCAATTACTTTGGACGAAATTGAAGCAGCAGGGTCTGCCAGACTCAATCCTAACGCCAATCATCGACCTGTATACCAATACTTGGATGCAGGTAAAGATTGACAACGGACAGCGGTTAACCCGGAAGATCAGTACCTTTGAGGGACTAAAACAAGGCTGTGTGCTGGCCCCCCACCTTTTTAATTTATTTATGGCCGACTTGACAGCAAGCCTTGACCAGACCAATGCTCATTCACCGCGGCTAGGCAATCTCCGTGTAACGCATCTATCCTATGCCGATGATGTGGTTCTGCTTAGCCAGACGAGAATAGGCTTGCAACGTGTATTGCAAGAACTGACCAGATACACAAAACAGAACTTGCTAGAAATAAATAGCAAGAAAACGAACATCATGGTTATAACTCAACGCCACAAAGCACCACCAACTTTCACAATAGACAATGTTAAATTGGAAGTGGTGGAAAATTATAAGTATCTGGGGATACAACTGGACAAGCGCCTTAATTTCTCTACGCACCTCAACGGGATTGAAAAGAAGGGCATTGCTCTGCTGCACTCATTCAGCAACTTAGCGACCAAACTCAAAGGCCCTCTGGTCTCCCCCCTGCTAACTGTAATGAAAGCTAAGCTACTCCCAACAATAGCATACAGGAGTGTATTACATCATGGTAAGAGTCCACAGCTCATGGACAAAATACAAACGAAAATCTACAAACGTGTATTCGCCTTACCAAACAATGCATCACCTGCACAAGTAAGACTTGAATTCGGTTTGCAATCCCAAGTGTTGCTGAAAAAGTATAAGACTGTCAAATTTTGGTATAATGTCTGGATGAATCAGGAAATTGAGGTCTACCGTGCCATGTGGGAAGCAATCCATAAGAGTCGCTAAGTATTTAAGATTATCACTAGAAACGACTGAGTTGGCAGCACTTTGGGAAACTAAGCTTCCAGTTCTATCATTTAAACAGGTGGTAAAGAAGGCTGCCAACAGGCACTCATTACTCAACGACAAGTTAATCTTTAGTCATCGAACCCACGCCTGGATGACAATTCAATCATATAAAAAGCCTGTACCGGCTGCCTATCTAGACCTCGCTTTCTCACCATTTATTAAACATAAATACCTAAATCTAAGGCTGGGCAACCTCCCAACAAATGCTGATCAACCGAAATGGAGGCCCCATGAATGTATGGAATGCGATTTTTGTGGCGGGGAAAGACAAGACCTCATCCATCTGATTTGCATTTGTCCTGTTTTGAATCAGGAACGTCGGAGTTGGCTAAAGGCCAAGTTCAAGGAACATGGAATTCGCACCTGTCGGTCTGCGATCGTACAAATCCCATGCTCAATGGATCCTCAATTCATCTGCAGAGCAGTCAAATTTATTGCCAATCTTGAGAAAAAATGAAGGCTATTGGCAAAGACTTGAATCTGCAATACGATCTTCTTATCTACGTGGCTGAGCCATGGTCCTTGACAAGTTTATCCTGAAGCTTGAATGATATCTTCATTTTATACATTTTATCTTTCATATAGCAGTGTTAACTCCCTGCTTTTTAAACATTGTGGTATTTTATATTTTGTAATGGTTTTTATTAACTATACAATAAAGGATTCGATAGTCAATAGTCAATCCCAAACACAGTGTTTGGCTCACAGATGTGGGGCAGGCAAAAGGGACCCACCCCCATTGTACAGGCGTCACTCAGTCCCTCCCTGTGTAGGGACGATGCTCATTGTGGCACACGATTCGTACATCTAATCAACACTCATCACATTTGGACAGTAGTGAACTTGCGGAGACTTTATTGGCATGTGTGTATCAGTACGGACAAGGCAAGGGCCATAACATGCAGGGACATGCTTGAGACACTCTCACGCAGCATGGGATGATGTTGAGGTGCAAGACATGGCGGCGCAAAAATGTACACAAATCGTTACGGATGGCAACAGTCTCAGCCCACCTTGCTTTGCTGGACGAGTAATGTGATGTTTGGCGTCTGCCCATCGCCCCGTATCAGGAGACACGACTCACAGTCCATGGGGTCTGCATAGTGCTGTGCTACCGGACTGTGCCGACTGTCTGCTCTGCTGATAGTGATCAAGTGGGAGGGTCCAACACGGTCACATCTCGTGCAATGTTGCCATGTCTGTACTCCCCCCCCCAGCAGTATGTCCGATTTGTGAATGCTGCCAAACGACGCTGTGCCGCTCCGCCCATGGGACTGACTCACTTTGCACAGGTGTGTGTACACATGCGTAGTTCCTCGCACATGCATTCATGCATTCAGATGAAGGCAGACATGTCCACTGTTGTGGTGGGATATGAGACCATTCCCCACGATGCAACATGGTGTTGGTACCTGTGCTGTGGGTGACAATCCGATGTGCCTGCAGGAACATAGTTACTCGTCCATGAATGCGAGTGCAGCTTCATGGGCAATGTGTTCCAATAGTACGTCATTGTCGGGTTCAAGGAACACCAGGGTGACCCAACCCATTAACTGGTCCAGGCAGATGTGCTCAGTCCACGCCGTTTCCCCAATCCGCAGCACAGCCCAATAGGGTAGCGTCTCGATGTGGTCACTGCACACGAGGAGTTGTGCAGTCTCCCATACACAAACACCGGCACATACGCCAAAGATCAGTGCATCCCGTGCTCGGGTATCCCTGTGACACTCCTGTTCGTGGGCCAACAGGGGGTGCACTGTCATGTCATAATCTATTTCAGCTACTGTTGCGTTGGATAGGCAGACCTCCATGGGGCACTCAAATGTGCATGTCCGACAGTGGAACCAGGGCTCGACGCAGGTGATATAGGCAAGACGGAAACTCAGAAGGTAACTGATTCGCAACTCTGCCATTGGCAGGGATCCCAACAGATGCAGCATTCGTGCACCGTACAGTTCCACGTGACAGGGGATGTGCAGGTGCCCGGGAATGCCTGCCATTGTGTTTGTTTTGTCTTGTAGCACCAGCACTCCTCAGACAGGTGGAACTTCTGTGGACGATATGTCACAGCTCTGAACAATGAGTCGTATGTGTGTGCAACGTTTGGACATATGGGTATTTTTTGACCAATGTGTCAAGGCCAGCCCTTGCAGGTGTAGGTCATGCAGGGACAAGTGCGTGTGGGCATGTTGTGTTTTCATTAGCGCTGTTCGTGGTGTGGGAGTCGTCAGAGGCTGGTTTGGTATCTCACGCAGGGTGTGCTAGCTGCATTCAGGACCAAGGTCTGGGTTTCCGTTGGCCTTCTGCCTTGTGTGTATGGACAATGGAGCTTTCATTCCTAATTTTAGGCTGACTACTGCTTGAATTTCTGAGATGTGATGTGGTCTTCGTGCTGACTTTGATGCCAGGCCTGTGATTTGGGGTGCATGAATTTCAGGACAAACGCAGCTGTTTGCATGTTTGCATGGGCCGAGGGCACGATTGGCATTGGGCTCCTTGTTTAGTCTCTCTCTTTCTCTCCCTCCCTGTCCTTTGGTGAGTGCCTGACACACCTTCTTATCATGGATATTGTCTTGCATGGTGTGACTCACAGATTGTCCAGGGATGCCCCGCCATGACTCTTCATAATATTTGTTTGGAGATGAATTAGTATGTGGCATTTTGTTTAGTCTTTCAATGGTGCATGAATGACTCAGGATTTCTGTACTAACATGTATCTTGAGTGCTGCAATTGTGCAACATCAGGCAGGTGCTTTTTTCCATGTTTTCGACCCATTGATGTGCAGTGTCTTGGTCCGGTGGTGTTGGGGTGTGCCCGGGGTAGGGCTGGGGGGGGGGGTCCTTGGTATGGTTGCGGTGTGTGTTGTGGCCCTCTTGGGTGTCCGGCCCGCATGATCAGTTGCTCCATGGCATCTGATGTTCTTCAGGTGAGGCTCTGGGCTGGGCTCCCATTTGTGGTGCAGGCTGTTGTCCGACTTTATACCAGGTCAGAGCAGGTGTTAGTTTCTTGCTGCTAACATGCCTTATTGCATGTTTTGTGCTCTTATCGCCGATCTGGTTGGTCGTCGTGAATGTTGTGGAGTGGTGTTGTCGAGGCTTTTTGCTCGAGAACGCCTACTCTGAATCTCATTAGCGACAGTTGCGGGGGTCATGTCAGGTGATGTTTTTTGCGCCTGCTATCACAGGTAAACTGGTGCTATGGGCTGTTCACAACAGCTTGTGAATGGGGCGATAAATTTATCGCAACTTTGGCTGTGATAAAGTGCCGTTAACTCAGTGATGGCTCCTTGAGAATATGCCCATGTGTTTCTTTGCGTTTACCCACTGGAGACATTCGGGTGCAATTAGTACAAAGGATACTAATGCTGGTGGTGCTGTTAGAGCCACAATAAGTTAACAGGGTTCACCTCTTCGGTTGGTAGTTGAGGACCTCATCAATTATTGAATTTTAGGGGTGTGGCCCAGCCACCATGGCCAGACGCAGAGAGGCGCAGATGGGCGCAGACTGGCCCATGAGATTCTTCCCCCGCCTCCTGGTTTCAGGGCATCTGGGGTATGTAGCTGGCCCCTTGTGACTTCACCAATGGCATCCAGTGGCCGAAGAACACAGTATCCCGCTCCGTGGGAAAGAGCGGGCTTTTCAAAGCACCTGATCGGTGCAGAAATGCTCCCCCCGCCTCCTGGCTGCAGGGCTTTTGGGGAATGTAGTTGGCCCCTTGTGGCATCACCAATGGCCTCCAGTGGCTGAAAACACAGCGTTCCGATCCACAGTAGCAGAGCGACCTTTTAAACGAGCCCGATGGTTGCTGAAAAATGATCCCTCAGCCTCCTGGATGCAGGGCTTCCGGGGGAATATAGTTGGCCCCTCGTGGCATCTCCAATGGCCTCCAGTGGCCAAAAACACAGCATCCTTATAAGTATTAAAAATGATGGTCTAGGCCTGAAAATTGTTTTGGGGCCATGTCCAATTTGCAGTTTTAAAACTGCACACTCAAGCTTCAGCAGCAGGCCTGAAGTCATGCTTTTCCTTATCACTTTAATCGTGGCACAATATGTGCTGCAGTCCACTAGTAGCCAGTGTCTAACCCAGGGTGGTGTGGAGTGCAAAAAAACGATGGATTTAGGCCCAGATCCTTGTACTGGGGTGAATGTATGACATTGTTCTACATTCTGTCCATCAACTGTGTTTTTTGCAATTTTCACCCCGAGTGGGCTGGGTATGCTCAGACGTGAGTCCCAGGCTCTCCACACCACTGGAGTCAAGCTATCCAGGCTGATGAAGGCTGATAGCCAGAAACCGGTCCTTGGATGCTTGATTCCGGTCTGGGAAAGACATGGCTTGGTAGTTCGGACTGGACTGTTCCCATGAGGCACAGGGTCAGAGCTGATTTGCATATAGCCAGTGTCTAACCCAGGGTGGTGTGGAGTGCAAAAAAACGATGGATTTAGGCCCAGATCCTTGTACTGGGGTGAATGTATGACATTGTTCTACATTCTGTCCATCAACTGTGTTTTTTGCAGTCCACAAGTGACATTTAATTTACAGACCCTGGGTACGCAGAGTACCATATACCAAGGGCTTATAGGTAAATTAAATATACCAATTAGGGATTAGCCAATTCTACATGATTTTACGGGTCACAGTACATACAGCGGGCACAGGACATTATCGTCCCAGAGTTTAATGTCAAAATATTAGCAGTAAAATCTAGTAAAAAGTGTAGGGGGTGCTTGACCACGCAAAAAAAGGTATTTTCCTACACAGACCCTGTTAACACTTTCCCTTGGTAGCCTGTGAATGACGCCAAGAGCAACCAAGGTAGTGGAACAGAATAATCTGGCGGGTGCCTCCTCTGAAAATGTGATGACTTTTAATGGGCCTGCTACCCCAGCTGCTGGTGCTTGGCCATGGGACTGCCATGCTTGGTAGAGAACATACTTAAGTAGTGGAAGTAAACATCCACTGATTGATCTGGCTTCAGTCCTTGTTTCAGGCCACTAGCCACATTAATGCTCACATTTTCAGAAAGCCCCTACCCGCCTGTAACACATCAATTACACACACCAAATTGCTACACCGCAGCCTGAACTATTACCGTGACCTGCAGATCTGGAGCTTAACCAGCACTAAATTGCCTCCCACTATGAGGGACTATACATGCCTTCATGGGTGATCATTATGCCCGAAGGCAAGGCATAGGCCTTTGCTTTTTCAACACTCATCTACTACATTGTTGCTCAGTGGTTAGAGATGGTCTGTTGCCTTTTGGTTCAGGTGATAATTTTTCAACTGATTATGGCTACCCTGCACACTAAAAACTACCGGTTTCTGAAGTAGTTGTCAGTAGTCTGACCTCCTCCTATCCTAATGTTTCTGCAACCATAGCAACACTCAAGAAATGCTAATGAGCAATCTCACTATTTGTTGGGAGAGAAAAGTCCTCCACATGGTCATGGATATGTATCCCTGCCCTGAATGCCCCACCTGTAATGATGTCTGGATCTCCGATGCTGATTATTGTTGTCATAAGCAAACACGGATCATGTGTGTGTGCCATGACATAGGCCCCTCTCAAACACTGAAAATGTGTTGGACCAGGATGGGCTTCCAAAGCATTACCCTCATAGTGGTGAAAGACTATTGCTACTTACAAGAGAGGAGCTCTCATCTGGGTACGACCATGGGTCTGTTTAGAGACCACTGCGGCTCATATAAACCGAGATGGGAGATGTGTACTACTACAGGCATGACTAAACGGGATGGAGACTCTACAGTGCAGTTTATATGCACAAAATGTAGTCCAGATGCAGTTCATGCAATAGCTAGAACTGGTACTTGCCCTTGCAGTGAGATTCCCCGTGATACTAAGGGGTACTATAACTGCGTGGTAAACTTGGATCTAGATAGATCATATCCACTACTAGCCGACGCATCCCAGACAAAACTGCCATTGGAGATCTGAGATTGGATGACACAGTGGGATCTGGCAGGTGTGTGGTGACTGTAGAATGGTAGTAGTCGAGAGTACACCTTCTACTCTCCAGTACACAAGCTACAAGTAAGACTAAACAGGTTTATGTGTACCGAAAGTCTCCTCTGTAGGGTTGTACACAATGCATACAAGTGTTAGGACGAGCGCTGTCAGTTCATAACCCACTCTTATTGAAGGTGACAAGGGGCGCTCAGCGAGCGTTGATTCCCACGCTATTGTTAAAACCCTCATACCTTGAAAAGAGCACCTTCCAATCCCATTAGGCCAGTAATAGCTGAATATCTCCAACCTAATATTGGAACAGCTCAGCATGTTTCCACAGAGTGGGAGGTGTTCAAAATAGTAATACCAGGGCATTGTATGAGTCAAACTATTGGGGTTAAGAAGACACTGGAAGCTGAACTACTGACTGGATGGTAACCTCTGAACGTTGGAATTTGACGTCCCAACCAATCTCTCCCTACATCTCCGATAGATATCAGAAAGAGAAAGCTATGAAATAATACAGGAAAGACTGAAGACCTTGATGTACCAGGTCTATGTGGCGGCCAGGCATGCTGATGGGTTAAAGTGGGCAGACTACGGGCATGGTTGGTGAGACCCAAGGAAAGCTGTCGCCCCATCACCTGCATCCATAAGAAAACGGGCAAGACACTATTGCAGCAAACTGACATTCATGACGTTTTTTGTCAGACATTATAGAGATTTGTATGAAAAGTAGCTACAAAACCCTAGGACTGCTATTGAGATGTACCTGATTCGGCCACAGCTTCTCAGACTGGATCGCCCGGCAGCCAACAAGCCGGTAGGACAGATTACAGAAGAGGAGATTAGAGAGGCAATTAAAGATCTAGTACACAGAATGCCGGGACAGGGCGGTTTGCCAGAGGGTTGTTACCAGACATACCCAGACCATCTAGCCCTAAATCAAGCAGGCATATTTGGTGGAGTGCTAGACAGCAGAATGCTGCCACACACTATTAGAGAGACATTGAAAGTGTCCATCCCCAGGCCTCAGGCAACACCCTGAATGTGATTTCCTATAGACCCCTGTCCATGCCCAAATTAGATTATGCAATATTGAGTACATTACTAGCCAACCACCTACAACCCTATTTGATGACATTAGTTCATCAGGATCAATGAGGCTCCATACCGCAGTGAAACACATCCTATAACATTAAATGACTCCACCACAGTACGGTAATACAGCGATAGACCTTTCCATAGACATGCGTAAAGTGTCTGATACTATCAGTTTGGAATTACTCAGGGCAGTAATGTGGCATGTGAATCTGGGCAGGGAAGGGACAGGTGGTTTGCACCACTGTACAGAGGCACCAGGGCCAGAGTCCAGACTGGGAAATGTATATCGGAAGCTTTAGAGGTCCATAGGGGCACAAAGAATGGCTGCCCCCTATCTCCAGGTTTCTTCATGCTGTCAGTCGAACCATTTGCTTCCATGGCCAGAGCAGAGGGGGTGGGTGAGGCCATCCCCTGAGTGACGGGAAACATACTATATCATTACATGCTTTTATATCTACGGAATGGAGTGGCAGGAATCCCCTGGACCGAAAAGCTATTGCAAGCCCTGTGGCAAGTGTCCCGCCACTACACAAATTGTTCTAAGACATGTGCGTTCCCGATCTCTTCTGATGAACGGGTCCATATACACATAATTGACGATACTAGTGTATTTGTATTTGTATTGTGTATTTGTAAAGCGTAACTATCGCTCCGAAAGGAGCATCCTGGCGCTAAAGAAATAGTGTGCAAACAATTACAACTACAAAAACTAGATAGCTGCCATTACATAGTCGTCAGGAAGGTTGAAAATCCAGGTTTTAAGTTGCTTCCTAAACAGGCTTTCCTGATTTAGGAATCTGAGGTTCTTGGGCATTGCATTCCAGGCTTTAGAGGACAAGAAGGCTAAAGTCTTACCCCCCCTTGGTTTTATAGTTAAATTTAAACAGCTTAATCAGGTTATCACCTGAAGATCGTAACGTCCTAGAAGGGTTATAGTGGGGATAACCCCTGATAAGATACTTCGAGCCTGTGCCGTTAAATGCACGAAAGGCGATCACCAGGGTTTTAAACAATATCCTCTTATGCGGAGGTAGCCAATGAAGGGTCTTCAGAGCGGCCGAAGCTGAAGATTTCCTCAGTAATTTTAATACAAGTCTGGCTGCTGCATGTTGCATGCTTTGGAGTTTTTTCAACGTGGCTTTTTTAACACCTGCCATCAGGCCATTACAATAATCAAGGCGGGCGAGGATTAAGGCCACTGCCACCGCCTTTCTTGAGTCTGTGAGAAGGAAGTCAAAAAACTTCTTTAGAGATTTGATGATATTAAAACAACTTCCTGCCACATTCCTTACATGCTGATCAAATATTAGCTCGGCGTCAAATAGGACGCCCAGATTTCTGGCTGACACCACGGCCTGTGGAGGAGCAGGGGAATCCTCCGGCCACCATTTGCTAGGACAGAATTGGGGATTTTTACCCATGGGAAGAATCTCTGTCTTATTGGCATTGCGTTTTAGATGGTTATTTTCCATCCAAAGGAAAACATCCTTAAGGCAGTTCTTTACATTTTGCTCGGCATTGGTGGAGTTCCTATCAAGGGGTACAATAAGTTGAGTATCATCGGCATACGATGTCACAAGTATGCCGTATGACTCAATTAGGGAAATGAGGGGGATCATATAAATATTAAATAATAATGGGCTCAAAATGGAGCCCTGAGGAACTCCAGACAACACCTTTTTTTCCTTGGAGAAGAAAGGACCCAATGCAATGGTTTGAGATCTACCTGTCAAAAACGAGATTATCCAAGCCAATACTACATCTGAAATTCCGATGTCTCTTAGTCTACCTATCAGTATTGAGTGAGAGATGGTGTTGAACGCCGCTGTGAGGTCTAATAAAATCAAGACGGCGTTCTTCCCTTCATCCTGTAATAATTTTATGGAGTAGGTAAATTCAATCAGGGCCGTTTCCGTAGAATGATGTGGACGGAAACCCGATTGCTGGGGATGAAGGATATTATAGGTTTCGACATGGCTTTTTAGCTCTTTATAAACCATCTCTTCAGTTATCTTACCCAAGACTGGGAGGAGTGAGATTGGACGTAAATTGGCGAGGTCTGTGGTGGATTTATTAATTTTTTTCATGAGAGGTTTCACAATCGCTTGTTTCCATTCTCCTGGAACTACACCTGTGCTAAGGGAAGCGTTTACAATCCCATTTATAATGGGATTGACCACATCAATTAACTGATGGAGAATTCGTGGGGGACAGGAATCGGAAGGGGCGCCAGATTTACACACCAAGATCACTTTACGAGTTTGGGATAGTGTAACCGGTGTAAAAACTCTAATACTACCAGTCATGGTCTCTCCACAGTCAGGGAGGCCGGATACCTGGGATACTCGAGGGGCCGGAAAGTCCTTTTGTATTAGATCAATTTTTTTCTCAAAGAAGTCCGCAATTTCGTTGCAGAATTTTGAGGATGGTGGAATTTCCGGCTGTAAGGCTCTTGGATGTGTGAAGGCCTTAACAATGGAGAACACCGTTTTTTGTTTTTGCTTAGCTTCTTTGATGGCGTTAATGTAATATTCCTTCTTAGCGATTTTGATACTGCAAAGATATAGTGTCCTCTGCTGGGTGTAAAGGCTTCTAGCTGCGAGATCGTATGTTTTGCGCCAGTTGCGTTCACTTTTCTTACATAGTAGATGGGATTTGGCTAGCTCTAGTGAGAACCAGGGGGCATTTATCTTCCCTCTTTTCTCCCTTCCTGGGGGGCGTTTAGGTAGGGCACGTTCTTTAATCTCTTGCTGCATCCAAATGTGAAAACATTTAGTCCTGCTCTACGTCTCCGGACATGTCGGGGATCTGTGTCTGAGTGATTGGTTTGAGCTTGAAGCTATCCTCAACCACTGCCCAGTTAACATAGTTCACTGAATGTTGACTAGACTTTACTAATTTCTGAGGGCGCGGTATACGGATGCAGAAAGGAATTAGGCTATGGTCTGTCCAAATTTGTGGGACGGGTGTCCGGATCTCAAGAAGGGGAAAATTAGAGCATACCCCATCCAGAGTGTGTCCTGCCTGATGTGTAGGCTGTGTTACCTTTTGCTGTAAGTTAAAGATCTCTAAGGTCTGATGAAAATTCAGTGCCTGCACATCAGATTTGGACTCAAGCTGCAGATTAAAATTTCCCAGCAATGTGAAGTGAGGGTACCGAAGAAGGAGCTGCCCTAAAGAGTCACTTACTGATTCTAAAAACCTGATTGCACTACCTGGGGGGCGATAAATTAAGCCTCCTGAGAAAGAGGAGGTCTTGTTTAACTTAATAGAAAAACCAAGTCCTTCTACTCCTTTTAGGGGACCTAAACTGAAGGTGTGGCATTTCATGTGGTTTCTCAGTACCACAGCCACTCCTCCTCCTCTCCCCTTCAATCTATCCTGCCTAAAGATGGTATAGCCAGATGGAAGGGCTATTGCTAGATCTGGGTTACTGCTGTCGGTTAACCATGTCTCAGTTATGAGGAGGCAATCCAGGTCTAAGTCAAGGATTAGGTCTTTTATATCTTGGCTATGGCTACACATGGACCGCGCATTAATCAGCCCACCTTTAAAATTTAAAATACCGGCGACAGTGTTGGTTGTAGGAACTTTTGTCTTGACTGGGGACCAAGGAGAGGTCCAACTACAGAATCTACATGAAAATGGGCCCCTTATCTCATCCATATCGATACTACAAGGACAACCGTTTGCAATGTTGAGATTTCAAAGGTCACTCGCCTGGTATATTAGAGTAGGATGTAATTGCCCAGTCTTTCCTGCGTCTGTCGCGATCTTGGCGCGGACGGGCGCAGACGGGCTTTCCTTTGGCGCGCCTTCGCGCGCCCGCTGCGCGGACGGGAACTGGTGTTCCTCATGTACTGGTGGAGTAGGGTAGGAGGCATCCCAAAGCTGGAGCGCTACCCTACTTTCACCCCCAAGATGGCGGCAATCCCTGTGTCCGATCGCGTCAGCTCCTAATCGTCTGCCTGTGGACCAGGGTTGTAGGTGCTGCGAGGGCAAGGGTGAGTGTAAGTTTAAGAACAAAGTAAATCTTCCAAATAGCACAAAATAAAATATCAAACAGTTTAAAAGATTATCAGCCTAACCCCTGGCCATCCGCCTCAGGGGAGAATTATTAGCACACTAAATCTGTGCGCGCGTAGTAAGAGGCAGATTTTATACCTGGGAGGGCGGGAAGCGTCCCAAAGCTGGAGCGCTACGCCACTTTCACCGCCAAGATGGCGGCAATCCCTGTGTCCGATCGCGTCAGCTCCTAATCGTCTGCGCGTGGACCAGGGTTCTAGGTGCTGTGAGGGCAAGGGTGAGTGTAAGTTTAAGAACAAAGTAAATCTTCCAAATAGCACAAAATAAATTATCTAACAGTTTAAAAGATTATCAGCCTAACCCCCGGCTATCCGCCTCAGGGGAGAATTATTAGCACACTAAATCTGTGCGCGCGTAGTAAGAGGCAGATTTTATACCTGGGAGGGCGGGAGGCGTCCCAAAGCTGGAGCACTACCCTACTTTCACCCCCAAGATGGCGGTTCGCTGGGAACCCAGAGTACACGATTTAATGCAGACACTTCTCATTTTGGTGGAGGAAATAGATTAACATCCTGGCTTTCCAATCCAAACCAGCCTTGTCCATGGCCCTACCTGAACTGACCAGTCTTCGTGATTGATGGGAGATGGGAAGCCCTGCTCAACAGGGAATTCTGGGGGAAGGAATGGGAACAAACCCTAGAGCAAATACACACGGTATTTCGGAATACCACATACACCAATACACAAGTTTGTGCAGAGCGGTAGAAGAGTTTGAGTAAAAACTAGGCAGTGAAAATATACTTCAATGGAGATATGTCTGCTGGGTTTATAACCGCACAGGTCAGAGAAGAAAGTAGTTCATAAATACTTGGACCTGGCCCTTGCGGTGGCCTTAAGAGATCGACTGATAGCGCACCGCACTGCAAACGGATGTAGGCCTTCCTGAGTGAAGACACTGGGGAGAGCCGAGGAGTTTTGAGTGTGCTAGACTTCCATGTGACAATGCAGGGAGAATATATAGGCCCCCCGTGGAAAAATTTACCCTGTTAACCAGCACTTGAAATACAATACCTCATTAGCGCTACTCTGCAAAATTAGTTGTGGTCCGAGAGTCAGAGAGAAAGAGGATCAGGGCCAGTCTGGGAACAGCAACCAGTCCTGGCAGGTTGCTGCTTGACCGGCCCTGGGAGTGGGGAAGGGGTACTAGTAAAAAGCACTGCTCCCGCTTTTGTTACTGGGTGCAGATATTACAGCACTGCTGCAAAAAAGGCCCCTGGCCAGAAAACTGGTCCCCATCCCTCCGGTCCACCAGGGAAACGCCCGGTGCCCGTTACAGGCAGTATGGCCCCGAAGTGGATGGATAAAGAAACAGATGTGCATCGCATAAGAATTATCTTGAAGCAATAGCTGTAATTCTCAGAGTTATCACTTTCATTGTTTACTCAATCTGATAGTAATGCCCCCGACTGGACAGACGGGGATTTTGTGTGCATAAATTACTGGCATTTTTCCAAATATGTGATCTGTTACCATCAGCTGAAGTTGTTAATGCATTGTTGGAACTATTACTGTGCCAAAGCTAGAAAAAGATCAATAATACCCAGTTAAAAAACAAGCATTTGCAATGCAATTGGTCTCGACTTTGAGACCTTAAATGTATTTAGCTATGCCGCACATTAGCCTGGGTGCAGAAACATCTACTGTTCTTTAACACGGAGTGAAAGTAAGCACCAACTGTGTGACATGCCAGGTATGGGAACACATGGAGAGAAAAATTGCCTTTCAGTGGGAAATGGTATAGTCCAAAGCTCTGTTTTAATATAAAATCAGGGCCCCCTGTGGTCATATCACTAAAAATACAAGATTGGGAAAAAATATTATTGTCTACGGGTGCTCGTGGAAGTCAATTTCAATGCACTCGAATCTAGAGAATGCTATAGTGATTCTGGTATTTTACTGACCTCTGCTGGTCGCTTTCTAAGTATGGCTGGCTCCCCTTCTCTTAGTAATCCCAGCTTTAAATACAGATCACACTCATGCCCCAGGGAAAGGGAAAGGGAAGTGTTTGACCTAGTCCTACCTAGGGGTAACCAAGGGGCAAATGAGGGCAACAGTTGCATTACCCACCACAAAAGGGACGACGTAACACCGCCCAGGAAGAACTCATTGAACACAGAGAACAACAGGGGGACATTAAATAAGGCATACTGCCCTCACTCTACAGAAGCACTAACTCACTGGCAAAGCGAGCAAGACTCTGAAGCCCAAATTATGGACCTAACGCTCTCAACTCTAAGGTCTGCATTATCTGCCTCACCAGCAAATAGTCAAAAAGTTGACATCTCTGAGGCAGAAGATCTAACAGCCTCCTTTCTTCAAAAACTGGAGTTAACAATCTAAAGAACCCTGGAACTCGCCCAAAACTATTTGGAACGCCGAAGAAGCATAGGAACATCACACAGAGACCCAGCAAACTAACAATCAAGGAGACCTTAATTTGAAAACCATAAGAGAAGCACAAAACACTTTAGCCAGGGCTCTGTTATGGCAGTCAATAAAAATGGAGGTCCAAATAGACCTCCTGCAGTCACCCTCCCAGGGCCTTGTGAACTAGGGTAATAGGATGGCAAACATGGCAGTACACATCCTCAGCAACCAGGCCACAAAATACCGGTTTGTGCTCATATGCAGCAAACATTGACAAGTTGGCCGAGCTGCCTGAGAAACTAGGGAATATGGAAGCGATATCCAGGGGCAAGGGGGAGGCACTGACAGTGGCCATCCAGGAAACACAGAGAAGCACAGAAAGGCCTGAAGTGTCCTCTAGCCAACAGGTGGCCAGTACAAGCAAAGGGGAAAAAGATTAAAAAGAACACCCAGGGAGCAGCAGGAACTACGGGTCATGTCCTGATAGAAGCCCCCCTTTCCAGGATGACCAAGAAGAAGCTGAAAAAAACAACTAAAAAAACCAAAGCCAAAAGAAGATCAATACTGCCACCAATGTTGCAGTTGCGGTCCAGCATAGAGTGACAATCCAAGGACACTCTGGCCCATTGTTAGTTTAAAGCAGTGGAATAAGGCACAGGAATCAAATGGAAGGAAATACCCAACTGAGTGAGGCCCTGCCACGTCAAAATAAAGCCCATGCTTCTCAGCCACTAGCTGGGCCGAAATCAGCCTCTGGACTCAAAGAAGAACTGCAGTAAGCCCTGACAAGGCAGATGCTAGTACAAAGATCTGGGCAACAAACCATCCAAGACTCGAGACGCAGCTGGAAGGTTGTAACACACTCTACCAGTTAGAACAGCAGATTAAAGAAAGCCTAGCAAGCACATCAAGAGGGCAGCTAGTCGACTGCAGCACGGAACTACTCACAATCTCCTTAAATTTAGGCTCCAAAACCCCCGGCTACGACATCAAGGGCCCTTTTGACATATTGAACAGGTCCGAAATCCTTCATCTATTCTGCCACATTGCAACTCTTGCACACATTGATTTGGAAAATCTGGAGTGGGAAAAATTTCAAAAGTTTAAAGGTGAAACCCACAGAGACTCCACACTAGTGGAATTCAGTCAACAGCGACTACAACTAGCTGTGCTAGGGGAAGCACAACAGTTAGCTAGTTGAGGTATGGATGTTCTCACTCCCGATTACAGGGGATTTGGACCCCCCTCAGTCTTGCAGGGAACAAACTATGATAGCAAAGGCCGCAGAAGCAACCAAACATGATTAAGCACCTCCACAAACATATACATCACATACAGAAACAAAAACAACCAGTGTGATGTGTATATGGGCCAGCTCTATCAGGCATCCATAGAGGAACCCAGGCGGCATCTGCGGCTTCCCTGACAATAGACAAAGCTATATCACAGATGAGCGGAAAATAAGTGAGCCCTTAGATCTACAACAACAATTGACACTAATTTCCTGGAAAATAACAGGGCTCAGGAAAATCACCAGGAACAAAAAATACAGGACTATCTCACAAAGGGAGACAGTGTATTTCTAGGAAACTTGGGCAGAGACTACAACACCTTTAGTTGGCTTCTATG
The DNA here is from genome assembly GCF_964261635.1 of Lissotriton helveticus. Lineage (NCBI taxonomy): Eukaryota > Metazoa > Chordata > Amphibia > Caudata > Salamandridae > Lissotriton > Lissotriton helveticus. The sequence goes on along the minus strand of NC_136065.1, from coordinate 711,371,836 downwards.
AATACCAAGTGGCTGCTACGAAAAGGAACATCTTCAACCGCCTATCAGGAGGACTTTTGATCTTTCTGAAACATGCCTGCAAACTAACAGTCAGAGAAATATGTGTTAAATTCCCTGAGAAGCAAGTTTTAATAATTAAGGGCCCTAGGCGGAAACATTATCCCTTCCGCTTGCTGCTAATAGACTGTTATATTAACCCAGAGCAAAGTAAAACGGAAGCATTCATTGAAACCTTCACTAGCATATTGTAAGATTTATTAATTCAATTTTTACTCCATCATGTGATCATTGTTGAAGATTTTTACACGTGAGGCTTGGATATGACATTAGACTCGCATAGACATAGGGGCAAGGCTGGGCTCTTCTCACTCTTCTTCAAAATCACAAGTTACGATCAACTAATTTTTTTTCCAAAAATCACGCTCCCCCTCATGATTCCCCAAACCAACCTTTAAGAACACATCTACAATTGATTGCATTCTACTTAATGAGAAGTTGGCCGACAAGATGGGGGATTTTGTATTCGATGATAGAGAAGAAATTGTTCATAGGTCCATGCGTACCTCTTTTCGGCTAGCAATGCAATCCGCAGCTTTGAAGCACGTGATAGGAGAACCCATGCGAGGAGAGCGGTACAGTGTGCTCCATTTAATTAAGTGTAACAATGTATATGGCCCAGTGTTGTGAATCACTGGGACTCTAGTACGCACTACACAAACTATAATATTCCTTTATACCATTTTGTTTATTTCATCATGTCATAATGCTAAATTTATTGTATTTTCCCAATATTCTTCATCAATATCATTTGTAAAACAATACAATGTTTTTCACAATAGCATGAAATTATGCATAACGCAACAATTCTCGAAACACAGGTTTACAAACAAAAATTAAAGGGACAACCCAATGCATTTCGGGGCATAATTGCCCCTTCGTCGGGGGTCTGAAAAAAGGGGGAGATACAAACAAGGAGAGTATTAATTATACAAGCTGAACAATATTGAATCTTTTGTGTCATCAAGATTTGCTTATCAACGCTTACCTAAGTCCTAAGAAGTAACGTGTATCCTGTGTCTACTTTATGTAAATATTTAAAGCAGTTATCTGTGAAAAAACCAAAAGGTGTATGAACTTGTCAAGTTCCATAAGCAGTGCCGACCTATTTAATATCAAATATCTAGGCAACTTCACAAAAAATTATGCTTTACCTGCGAGGACGTTTTTAGCAGCAATTCTACGTTGTGGGAAACAAAAAGTGATAAAGAAAACCGGGTTGGCCACATGTATACAAACGAAATAAGAAATGCATACACGCTTTTTAGAGTGAAAAGAAAATATGAAGCTCACCTGCGTGTTATGCGAGACTCGTTACTGCGTGACAAAAACCTAAATCAAACAAGCGGCTGGCGTCAGTACACATGTGCATTTATGTGCTTACGCTATGAAATAATGAAAAATCGAGGCTCGTTTACCTGCGAGTCTAAAATGCAGGCTTCGATCTCGCTGCCGTTTTCACACGCGAATACTAAAAACGAAGAATGATGAAACTATTATATTCCCTCCACGAGTTTACAAAGGAATCCAAAGATAATACTATGAAATACGCCAAATCAAGGCTTACCGTCCGCTGAACATAATGTTCTTTTCAGGGCAGTTTCTCCGTCGCCTTGTTTGCTGACCGGAACCTCAGGCGGGCGCACAAGTCCTACCTTACTTTTTAACCCTCATATTGGTAGAGAGTAGAAATGGCCAACAGACTACCTGATTCGCCTTAATAGTATTCGTAAAAAGGACCTTAGAACGGTCTATTGAACGCGCGTACGAAACAAATGTACACTTATCTAGCGAGTGAGCGGAAAAATAACTATTAAAATGTTCACAAAAACCGATTTTTTCTACTTTTGGGCTAATGCCTAAAACTGCGGTGCTCGTGTCTATTGTGCTTTGTCATTGCTGTCCGTGCTCATGGTTAATAAAGCATCTTTTAAGAAAAAAGGGGTTTAGAGTGATATCTGAAATTGCAATACACGTGTGCATTATGCCTTGACATTGAAGTTCATGATGATTGATACATCAATTTATACAAATAACATAATTAATGTGAATATTAATAAATAAACCATCTGTATGCAGCTGCAACATAATATAACGTTGTAAATATTGATTTTCAAATTTTCTTTTGCCTGCCTATTTACAATCTATATACACGTCATCATTGAACCTTATTGCCAGTGGTGTTAATTCATCTACATGAAACACAGTGCCTATCTGGACAATCCCATGATCATTTTATGTGGCCACTGTTGTGTAACTTTGTCAAGTGTGATGTGAAAAAAAAAATTTTTGTGAGAATTTTTTTTTTTTGTGTATGCCTATGCACATGCCAATGTTTTCTAACTTGAACTTAAAGAAAACACGACATCTCCATTTTGTCATTCAGTCCTGACGGAACCATCGTTTGTAATTTCCGGATCCAGAAAGCTTCTCTTTGCAAAAGTATCTTTGCGTTGTCCATGCCCAGTCTCTGGGGTACTATCTCAATGATTTGAAAACGAAGTTGAGCGATGTTGTGATTTTTTTCGATCCAGTGTTGTGTGAGTGGTGACGTCAAGCTTTTGTTGCGTATCCGACTCTTATGCTCAGTGAGTCTTAACTTCATTTTTCTATCGGTTTTACCGATATACAGTAGCCCACATGGGCATTTAATCGAGTAAACAACGTGTTCTGAGTCACAATTTGTGGAATGCCTAAGCAAGATCTTCTCTCCAGTCCGGGGGTGTAATAGAATATTGCCTGTGATCACATTATTGCAGTTCTTACAGTTAAAACACCTTGATGTCCCTTTGTGGACCAATTCTCGTTGCAATGGAGTTGGTTTATTGAGAAGTTCCTTTAGATTTTGTGCTCTTTTATATGCGAATAATGGTCGTTCTTCAAATAATGTGCCAAAATCCTTTTCAGCCAATAGAATCTCCCATCTCTTTGAAATTGTCCTTTTTATGTCTCTGGATGCAGTCGAATACTTTGAAACAAAGACCATTCTGGTGCTTGTAGTTTTAGTTTTCCTTTTCAGTAATTCTGTTCTTGGCGTTGTTTTAATTTTTTCTAGATGTGCCTCGAATCTTCACAAGCCGTGAGGTGAACGGCCAACGCGCACAGCACAGCTCCCTAGCGCTACAGCGCCCTACCACCGCCGTGAGGGGAACGGCTAACGGCTACCTGCAACCACAACTCCCAGGTGCCCCGGCGGCGGCAGTGACGCCGCACGAGCGCCCGGAGGCGCTTCAAAGAGCGGAGCGGCCAGAGCTCCGGGGGGAATCTTCGCAAGCCGTGAGGTGAACGGCCAACGCGCACAGCACAGCTCCCTAGCGCTACAGCGCCCTACCACCGCCGTGAGGGGAACGGCTAACGGCTACCTGCAACCACAACTCCCAGGTGCCCCGGCGGCGGCAGTGACGCCGCACGAGCGCCCGGAGGCGCTTCAAAGAGCGGAGCGGCCAGAGCTCCGGGGGGAATCTTCACAAGCCGTGAGGTGAACGGCCAACGCGCACAGCACAGCTCCCTAGCGCTACAGCGCCCTACCACCGCCGTGAGGGGAACGGCTAACGGCTACCTGCAACCACAACTCCCAGGTGCCCCGGAGGCGCTTCAAAGAACGGAACGCCCCTCGCACCCGCGAGTCGCGCGCGGGAGCCGCCCGGGAGAAGCCCGGGACAAGGGCGGGCCGTCTAAGGCCGTCCAAGGACGACCAGGGACGGGACGGGCCACGTCCGTAACATCTTCCATTATGGGTAAGCGCAAATTGATTACACCAGCGGCTGATGAAGCTAAAGCGAAGGTGCCAAAGTATACTACAAGTATACTTACATACTTAACTACAAAGGTGGGGGAATTATCATCGCAGATTGCTGAGTCTGAGCGTGAACTGGGCCTTGCTCCCAGCCCCGGGATTGTTGATACTTCTAACTCTTCTGTTATAAACTGTACACCATTGGAGCCTCGGGTCATCATTGAGGCTTGTAGACCTACTTCGCCATTACCCGCAACAGTTCTTCCATGTCCGGCTGTATCTGAAACTGTGATACCTAACTTCCCTACGAACACCGGGGATGTTGGAAGGCCTGTTTTAACTAGGGCTGGCTCTGCCCAGCCAATCCTTCTGACGGAGGAAGGCATTATGGCCCTAGTGGAAAAACTTTTCACAGATAGACTTGAGACTGCTTTAATTCAGATTGCCTCAGACATTACTGAAACTTTAAAGGACTGTGTTAAGAACCTTATGGCAAAATGTGATCGTATTAATGATGTTCTTAATACTCGGGCACCTGCCTTCCCTATGCCCCTAGCTCCTTGTTCTTCAATTGTGCAGGTCCCTGCCCCTAAAGTTTGTGACCCACCGATAACTAGGCCAGTCAATATTCCTCTTCTACCTATCGTTAAACCGGTGCCACAAAAAGGGAAAGTAGATAATGGAATATATATTCCCACGACAAAGGCCGGCCACAGTGCAAGCTGCTCCACAAGGCCTAGAACCCAGTGGGGAGCTGTGGAAAAAAGGGTACCTCCAATAAATTTACCCCCGGAGGCAACACCTTTTGTCGCAATTTTGGTTAACGTGCCTGAAATTGAAGATGGGGTGGTAGAACAACAGGAGACCCTGCTGAGGAACGTTAAAAAATGGTGTAATGCCAATTGCACGGGGGAAAGTAACATCGCAGACAATATTGTGACAAGTAGACGGGTCAACTGGGTGGGTAGAAGCAAGAAAGAGGTATCTGGAGATTGTGTCATTGTAAATTTCAAATCCAAGAATGTCGCTAGTCGACTTTTCTGGGATGACTCCCCTCGGGATCCTGTATGTAAAGGGGTCCGGGCGATGCCTCTTGGCTTCTTTTATCCCCGATTTGATAGGCCAGTTGTAAATGAGAACAATAAGTCACAGTTTACTGACAATATCTGGGCAGAGGATAATCTTATCTCACCTATGCCTACTAATGTCTGGATGACTAAGCCAATCAAAGGTAATGGTGTAGTAAATGTTGTAAGGAATACACCCTCCAACGATCTACCATTGTCAAACATGTTTTCGGCATTAGCTGATAGAATAGACATTGAATGACTAGAACCTGTACCTGAACAAGAAAATCAGATTCGCCAACTCCCAGGCAATACTGATATGACCCTTCCTGATGTCAGAGTTGAAACCGTTATAAACGACCCATTACAGTTAGGTGGAGGGCACATACGGTTATTATCATGGAACATTGCTGGCCTACGGGCAAAACAAGATGACCCAATTTGGTTAAAATCAGTGAAGAGCCATGATATAGTTGCCTTACAAGAAACCTGGATGAAAGATAAAGGCTTCTGGGTTGAAGGTTATACTTCTTTCTCTGTTGATGCCCAGAGCTCAGCATCGGGTAGGGACAGAGGGGGTTTGCTATTCCTTGTTTCAGTTAAAATTGCAGGTAATGTTAGAGAAATTCCTAGTTCTTCTCATTACTTTCAGCTGGTGGAAATTTGTTTGGCGGAGAAGAATAAGATTGTATTAATAAACTGCTATAATTCTATGCAGGGGGGGCCCCCAAACTTTGTTTTAGATGGTTTATCGGACTTTTTAAGTAAATATATGTCTAAACAAACCACTTTTGTTCAGTGTATAATGATGGGTGATTTTAATGTTCATTTGTGTGAGTCTCATTGCCAGATTATTGATGATAACGGTCCTGATAATACTTCGCCGCCACACTTTGAACATAGCCCTAAGGGTGTGGCAATGGAAAACTTGCTATCATCAAATGATCTATATGAACCAGGGGTCTCGGACACAACAAACCGAGTGGTCACGTATAACGCAAGGGGCAGCGAATCGATTATCGACTACTTTTTTATGTCTTCAGGGCTCCTTCGTTATGTATTGTTTTATAACGCAATTGTAAGTGGGTTTAGTGACCACAACCCTGTGTTATTGGTTTTGGATGCTCTTTCTGGTTTGTATAAAGGAGTATTAAGGGCTACCTCTATAAGGGACGTGAGGAGTAAAGATCAGGGTAGACGCCTTAAATGGTGTAAAGTCTGTCCAGAGGATTTTCATGGTCTTATTGTTCAAGAAATGGGAGTCGAAATTGGGAAATGTAGGAATAGAGAGATGAGGGGAGGGGAAGTCGTGAGTGCCTTTGATGCTATCTGTGCTAGAGTCGAAAAAGAGCTTAGAGCTAAACCAGGGAGGGGTTCTGTTCCAGTCTGTAGATGGTTTGATCACTCTTGCTCACAGGCACACTCAGCTTTGCTGAAGGGTCTAAAACAATTCCCTAGAGATAGGCATTTGGTGGCACACTTAAGAAGACAATATGCTTTGACAGTTAAACTTCGGAAAAAAGCCATCAAAGATGAAGCATGGGACTCTTTGATGGACCCCGTAACCCTCAAACATAGCTCCAAATTTTGGGCTATAATTAATAATCCTTTGTTCTCCCACACTAACAATGTGGATCTTGAAATTAACATCCCAGAAGCTGACTGGATTAACCATTTTTCTAATATATATGGCTCTGATGAAATTGCCGAGGCGTTTATAATACCTTACTCCTCATCGTCTCCCACCAAATTATATTTTACCAAATCAGAAGTAGAGATGGCAATTGTAGGCTCAGCTGTAAATAAAGCCCCGGGCCCGGATGGGGTACCCCTGGACTTATACAAACTTAATTCTGGGATGTGGGCTGAGATTCTAGCTAATGTTTTTAATTGTGTGTATGAGGGGGGTTTGCCTAAAACATGGTCATGTGCTATTATAGTACCTATTTTTAAAAAGGGTCTTAGAAGCGACCCTAAGTGTTTTCGACCAATTTCGTTATTGGATTCTTCAATGAAGATTTTGGGCAAAGTCCTGCTTGCTAGAATTAACACCTGGTCCATAGACAATAATATCCTAGTAGATGCCCAATATGGGTTTCGTGCTGGGAGAGGGACTGAGGACCAATGCTTAAATCTTCACTTGTTAATTTCGAAATACACAACTGTTAAAAAAGGGTCAATTTTTGTTGCTTTTATGGACCTGTCCACAGCTTTTGATTTGGTGAATAGAGCTCGGCTGTGGACCATGTTGTTAAAACTGGGTCTTGATCCTCCCCTTGTATATTTTTTGGCAGAATTACACAAAGATTTAAAAGCTGCAATTAGAATGGACCAAGAAGGTAATCGTACCGCTTGGTTCAAATCCAGCAGGGGCGTGCGGCAGGGCTGCATTCTTGCGCCTATGCTGTTCACTTTGTATATAAATTCACTCGAGGAAACTCTTTTTACTGCTACTTTGGATACTCCGCGTGCAGGGGAAACTCGTATTCCGGTTCTCCTGTACGCGGATGACGCAGCTTTAATAGCTCGGACCCCTATAGGTCTGCAAAAACTTTTAAATGCTTTTAACGATTTTATGCTATCATTAGACTTAGTGATAAACAACTCCAAATCCCACGTCATGGCTTTTGGGGCTGGAAAAAACAACTCCAAACAGTTTTACTGTAATGGTGACGTGATCACTAATGTTAAAATTTTCACGTACCTGGGTGTAATCTTTGACACCAAGGGGAGTTGGGCTCCGCAAATTGTAGCTAAAACTAAAGCGGTCAGAAGCTCGGCCACTGCTATTCTAAGTTTTGCCAGGAGATTGGGCGGGAAGCCCACAGGTGCCTTACTTAACTTGTACAGGGCAAAATCAGTGGCAATAGCCAGGTACGGCTCGGGTTTGTGGGGCTATGTAAATAGTGAACCAGTTCAAAGGGAAGAAAATAAGTTCCTGCGTTCCACCTTAGGGCTTCCCCAATCTACAGCCACGTACTCGGTTCACCAGGAAGTTGGGCTTGGGTATATATCTGACACCCTTCTTATGGCCCCTATCTTGTTATGGATACGGCTTTGGACTAATAAAAACTTGGGTCTAAATCATAAAATACTGGTGGACTGTCTAAAATTAGATAACTATAAAAACATTACTTGGCTTTCATATATACAAAAATGCTCTCTGGACCTGGGACGTCCTGATATTTTTCAGGCCCCTCAGGGTCTAAAGAAATCTGATTTAGATTGGGTGAAGGCCAATTTTATATTATTGAAAAATGTGGAGAGGGAGGAACGCCAACTAGTCAAGCCAACGGTTAGAGCCCACTACCTGACCATTACCCGTCTTACTATACAACCGTACCTTACTATCGTCAATATCCCCTTTCATAGGTGGCTTCTGGTTAAACTCCGGTTTAACCAGATTTACACAGTTTTGTGTGATAGCCAGGGTTGGTTTAAGGAGGAGGATGCTCCTGTCTGCAATTGTGATAGTTTTTCTACACAAAATAATATGCATTTTATGTTATTTTGTAATTTTTTTACGGAGCCCAGACTGAAATACTTGGTACCACTTTTGAAGGATAAAGCTTTTTACCAGGCAAAACCTGCTCTCCTGTATCTTCAATTATTGGATTCTGCGCTGGTCATGTTTAGCGTGGCCAATTACTTCGTTGCTGCGGTTAGGATCAGGAGGAAAAGACTTAAAAATGTAAATATTAGTGTTTTGTGAAGAAGATTGAAATGGATGTCGTTTACATTTAAATGTCTATTTTATCGAGTACTTACTCTTTTTATGATATATTTTTATAATGTATATTAATTAATTATTGTTGATGTTTCCTCATATCATGCTTTTCTATGTATATGTAAATACTATTGATTGATGATTCTTGTATTTGCTATGAATTTATATTGCCCTTCTTGTGATGTGATTGTAGAATGCTTTTATGATTTTTAACTAAATCGAATAAAGTGGTTTTGACTTGACTTGACTTGACTAGATGTGCCTCGAGCAATTTTTTTGGATAACCTCTGTCGAGGTATTTCTGTTTTTGTTCCTGTAGACTTTTGTCACATTGCTCTGAATTGGATGAAATGCGTTTGATCCGCATGAATTGCGATACTGGCAAATTGTTTATCAAACTGGCTGGGTGAAAGCTAGAGTACAATAGAGCTGTATTTTTATCTGTTTCCTTTTTGTATAATCTTGTCTGAATGGAATTATCTTTGATTTCGACAAGAACATCTAGAAATGATAATGCTGTGTTGCTTACATTGTGGGTAAATTGAATTCTCGGATCCACAAGATTCAAACTGCTGATGTTATTGAGGAGTTCAAATTTGGGACGCTTCCAAATTAAAAAGATATCATCTATATAGCGTCGATAGTAAATTAAACCTTGCTGCCAAGTTGGGTCCTCCAGAATGTAGTCCAGCTCAAATTTTGCCATATATACATTAGCATATATACATGCCCCCGGGAAGCCCATTACTGTCCCCGTCAGTTGGTTATAGTGCTTGTCTTGCCACACGAAATAACTATTGAGTAAACAAAATTCCAACAGTTGTAGTATCAAGATTTTCTGCTCATTTGACTTATCTGTTCTCAAGAAGTTTATGCAAAGAGGAGGTTCACCGGTAGGAAACAACAGCCAACCTCTTCAGAAGAGAGTGTCGTATCGGACAGTGAACTGAGCACAGCGCGAAAAACGATAGGACCACAATCATCACAACTAACAGCTCAACCATCTAATATCACAGAGAGTGCATCTGGCACGTCATCTACTTCTTCTTCTTTTTTAGAAAAGGATCAAGCATCCCACAAACCACCGGATTTATATCTTGTACAACAAGAAATAAGACGAGAAGAGGAAAAGGACAAAGAAAGGGAGAAAGAGAAGGAAAGGGAGAAGGAGAAGGAGAGAGAACAATTGAAAAAAACGGGACTGCGGAGTCAAACAAAAACTCGTAGTAAATATTTCAAATTACCCACTCTTTGATTTTGAAGAGAAACTTTTAAATAAAGGTACTTCATTTGTCAGGACATATCAATCAAATGAGCTAGAGACAGAAATTTCTTTTTTTAAATTCATGAGAGTTCTTAGATTGAAGTATTTTTTCACTGTGGTAAATCCAATGGAAAAAACTGATGAAATAGACAGATCTTTCAAACCTAAAAGTCAATTCATGGCACCAGTATCACACAAAAGTTTGGATACGTTCGAAGTTTTGGTAAAAGCAGATTTGAACAAAATCAACTATAAACGGAAATTGAATAATTTGACTAGAGCAGAACAGAGCACCCTTAAACGGCTGGCAATGAACAAAGAAATAACAATACATAAGGCAGACAAGGGTGGAGGTCTTGTAATAATGGATTCAGTGTTTTATACACGAAAAGGTGATGAGCATGTAAACGATACCAACACTTATGCTAAGCTTGAACAAGATCCGACACCTATGATTGTTCAAGTACTGGATGAGATTCTGAATAAGGCAGAAGAATTGCAGTGGATAGACAACACTACAAAGCGATATCTAAGGCAAATTTACCCAAGGAGACCAAGAATCTACTTTCTGCCTAAAATACACAAAGACATCAACGATCCTCCTTTTAGGCCGATAGTATCAGGCTGTTCATCGATATTTGAAAACTTAGGTATCTTCATTGATACACATATGCAACCATTTATTCAGAATTGACGGGGACAGCAATGGGCTTCCCGGGGGCATGTGTATATGCTAATGTATATATGGCAAAATTTGAGCTGGACTACATTCTGGAGGACCCAACTTGGCAGCAAGGTTTAATTTACTATCGACGCTATATAGATGATATCTTTTTAATTTGGAAGCGTCCCAAATTTGAACTCCTCAATAACATCAGCAGTTTGAATCTTGTGGATCCGAGAATTCAATTTACCCACAATGTAAGCAACACAGCATTATCATTTCTAGATGTTCTTGTCGAAATCAAAGATAATTCCATTCAGACAAGATTATACAAAAAGGAAACAGATAAAAATACAGCTCTATTGTACTCTAGCTTTCACCCAGCCAGTTTGATAAACAATTTGCCAGTATCGCAATTCATGCGGATCAAACGCATTTCATCCAATTCAGAGCAATGTGACAAAAGTCTACAGGAACAAAAACAGAAATACCTCGACAGAGGTTATCCAAAAAAATTGCTCGAGGCACATCTAGAAAAAATTAAAACAACGCCAAGAACAGAATTACTGAAAAGGAAAACTAAAACTACAAGCACCAGAATGGTCTTTGTTTCAAAGTATTCGACTGCATCCAGAGACATAAAAAGGACAATTTCAAAGAGATGGGAGATTCTATTGGCTGAAAAGGATTTTGGCACATTATTTGAAGAACGACCATTATTCGCATATAAAAGAGCACAAAATCTAAAGGAACTTCTCAATAAACCAACTCCATTGCAACGAGAATTGGTCCACAAAGGGACATCAAGGTGTTTTAACTGTAAGAACTGCAATAATGTGATCACAGGCAATATTCTATTACACCCCCGGACTGGAGAGAAGATCTTGCTTAGGCATTCCACAAATTGTGACTCAGAACACGTTGTTTACTCGATTAAATGCCCATGTGGGCTACTGTATATCGGTAAAACCGATAGAAAAATGAAGTTAAGAGTCACTGAGCATAAGAGTCGGATACGCAACAAAAGCTTGACGTCACCACTCACACAACACTGGATCGAAAAAAATCACAACATCGCTCAACTTCGTTTTCAAATCATTGAGATAGTACCCCAGAGACTGGGCATGGACAACGCAAAGATACTTTTGCAAAGAGAAGCTTTCTGGATCCGGAAATTACAAACGATGGTTCCGTCAGGACTGAATGACAAAATGGAGATGTCGTGTTTTCTTTAAGTTCAAGTTAGAAAACATTGGCATGTGCATAGGCATACACACAAAAAAAAAATTCTCACAAAAAATTTTTTTTTCACATCACACTTGACAAAGTTACACAACAGTGGCCACATAAAATGATCATGGGATTGTCCAGATAGGCACTGTGTTTCATGTAGATGAATTAACACCACTGGCAATAAGGTTCAATGATGACGTGTATATAGATTGTAAATAGGCAGGCAAAAGAAAATTTGAAAATCAATATTTACAACGTTATATTATGTTGCAGCTGCATACAGATGGTTTATTTATTAATATTCACATTAATTATGTTATTTGTATAAATTGATGTATCAATCATCATGAACTTCAATGTCAAGGCATAATGCACACGTGTATTGCAATTTCAGATATCACTCTAAACCCCTTTTTTCTTAAAAGATGCTTTATTAACCATGAGCACGGACAGCAATGACAAAGCACTATAGACACGAGCACCGCAGTTTTAGGCATTAGCCCAAAAGTAGAAAAAATCGGTTTTTGTGAACATTTTAATAGTTATTTTTCCGCTCACTCGCTAGATAAGTGTACATTTGTTTCGTACGCACGTTCAATAGACCGTTCTAAGGTCCTTTTTACGAATACTATTAAGGCGAATCAGGTAGTCTGTTGGCCATTTCTACTCTCTACCAATATGAGGGTTAAAAAGTAAGGTAGGACTTGTGCGCCCGCCTGAGGTTCCGGTCAGCAAACAAGGCGACGGAGAAACTGCCCTGAAAAGAACATTATGTTCAGCGGACGGTAAGCCTTGATTTGGCGTATTTCATAGTATTATCTTTGGATTCCTTTGTAAACTCGTGGAGGGAATATAATAGTTTCATCATTCTTCGTTTTTAGTATTCGCGTGTGAAAACGGCAGCGAGATCGAAGCCTGCATTTTAGACTCGCAGGTAAACGAGCCTCGATTTTTCATTATTTCATAGCGTAAGCACATAAATGCATATGTGTACTGACGCCAGCCGCTTGTTTGATTTAGGTTTTTGTCACGCAGTAACGAGTCTCGCATAACACGCAGGTGAGCTTCATATTTTCTTTTCACTCTAAAAAGCGTGTATGCATTTCTTATTTCGTTTGTATACATGTGGCCAACCCGGTTTTCTTTATCACTTTTTGTTTCCCACAACGTAGCATTGCTGCTAAAAACGTCCTCGCAGGTAAAGCATCATTTTTTGTGAAGTTGCCTAGATATTTGATATTAAATAGGTCGGCACTGCTTATGGAACTTGACAAGTTCATACACCTTTTGGTTTTTTCACAGATAACTGCTTTAAATATTTACATAAAGTAGACACAGGATACACGTTACTTCTTAGGACTTAGGTAAGCGTTGATAAGCAAATCTTGATGACACAAAAGATTCAATATTGTTGTATAATTAATACTCTCCTTGTTTGTATCTCCCCCTTTTTTCAGACCCCCGACGAAGGGGCAATTATGCCCCGAAATGCATTGGGTTGTCCCTTTAATTTTTGTTTGTAAACCTGTGTTTCGAGAATTGTTGCGTTATGCATAATTT